>NC_089873.1:29237500-31637500 GCF_040182565.1 Anser cygnoides
ATGATAAGAAGGGTAACTGAGCATTTAACTTCTCCAAGAGCATGTAGCTGGTGTTAATCAGGGAGCTGGACCTTATTTTTCATTCTTAACAAATTGTTCAAGAGTATGTTTTCTACTTATATATATAACAACTTACAAAAGCCTTTCCAGCTCATTTCAAACATATGTTCCCAAGAAAACACACCCTTAATATATAGTGCATCCCTTTCTACATAGAAAACATTGGTACATTATGCTAATTTCTGATCTTAAAATCAAGGAGAACATACTGCTACTATAACTGCCTGTGCTCGAGAGAATGGGAACGATGTTAACCCATCCTGGGACCAAGAAAAAGCATGAAATAAATCAGAAATATAACTAGATTAATTTAGGGTAGAGTAATTAAAAGATAAAGTGCATGAATATTAGGTTATAAAATTATTGGCATGAATTTATTAAAACACACTTCAGCAGTCAGAGCAGAATAAAAGCTAATTTGCAACTGGTTGTAATGGGCTTGGAATCAGCTTTAGTATTAGAAGAAAGTTCAAATACAGTAGGAAGGAAATGTAATACAATAAAGCAGTGACTCAGGGGGCTGATTGGGATAATGAAATGCATTTCAATGAATTCTGATGGGCAAAGTATTATTACAGTGGAGCTTATAAACAAGAGAGGAATAGATGAAATTTGCAACAATGGAACTATATTGTCACAGTGACTTTTATTACTATAGAAATTATTTCAAAGTGTGAAAGAGACTGTACTTAGACTTCTAATAACAAATCTGAAGTGACTATCTCTATTTTACTGAGCTTTCTTGTTTATCAGCATCCTAAATACAGAATCCGTGTCTATTCCTTGACAGAACAGCTCATGCTCTATTTAACTTTTCAGCTTTTTCAATTCTTCTTCATTCTAAGTCCATAGAGCAGACATTCTGCATATCTATTAATATGAAATCCAGGGAGGCTGTGGAAGTTTGCTTTTTGCCTGCTCTGTGGGGGCCTCCTGTGGCCTGAATTAGATGGCTCCTTCTCTTACAGCAAGGCAAAAATAACGCATGATTTGTGAAAACACTGTGGCTAATGCCAGGATCAGAGAGAAGTTGTTTGCTCTTTGTGCATTTTGAAACATTGCAAGTCTCCTTTGATGAACTATCTTATGTGTTTTATGAATATATATTTTGAATACATATGTTTTCTTGTTGAAATGTTCATCATTTTATAAAAGCAAAAGTTGACTTGTTTCAAAATAGTAATTAAAAACACCTGGATTTTAAACTTTCCCAACTTTCTGATAGATAGATTTTGATAGATTTCTTCTCCCCCAGGTTAGGTAATGAAAACTGACTAGGAAAGATACATGGAACAATTATATAATTTCGTTACCTTCTCAACTCTGTGTTGATAATGCTAAAACACACCTTTAATCTTAGATACATTTAGTCTGAAAGGAAAACCGTAAATCTTCTCATGTTTTGGAATACTGCTTAAGAATTTTTTTTAATGGTGTTGAGCAAAAAGGGGTAGGTGAGAAAATGATATGTAAGGTATCCTTAAAATACACTTAAGATAGTTTTAAAATTGTGTTGCCTCTAATAAAGGAGGCAATATCTTAATTAATTGCAGGCAGTGTCTCTTTTACCACAATTATTTGTCTCTTAGACTGTATTCTGGATTGGAGTTATGCATTTCACCTCACAATATATTTCAGGCATTACCTGAGTACGTTTCAATAATACTATTCTGGTTGTAGCATGTAGGGTTTTAGGTGTCTCTTTCACACACTCTGGCAATTATTTCTGGTTCTTCTCCCATAATTTAACATACATATACTTTATGTGTGACAATTACACTGCTTATGTGATCTGGGAAATTATATATATATATATATATATATTAAACACAGGTTATTATCATTTTTTGAGGCTTAAGAATACATTGATCTAGTGGATGATGCAGTTGCACCCTTGAAGGGGTACAACCACGGACCAGTGATCTCTTGCAAGAGATGAGGAATGAGCACCTCAGAGGTGAGGGGGAAATTCTTAAATCAGATCTGTTGCTGAAAGTAGGCTCTCATTCATTGTTCCTAGTCTGTTTGCAGTTCATAAATGTATGTAGTTCATACGAAGTTAAGTATCTCGGCCCACAACATGATTAGTAACACTTAAAAACAGTTCATATTTTACCTGAGCAGCCTGTGAAACATGCCGAGTTCATGACCTCTGTAAGATATTAACATCATACATCTCCTTATTCTTTCTCACCTCTGCTGTAAGCATATAACAAAAAGAGAACATCAGCACTGGAGAAAAAGCCCTTGAGCTTCACAGAAGGGACCATTCAAGCTGCCAGCACAATAACTCATATTACAGGAGGCAAAAGTGAAGTCAATGAAAGTACCACTTGGGATGCTACTATAAGTAAAGAACTGTTTGCATGCATTGTGTATGAAGACATTTCCATGTTTCCATGTTTCTACATCCAGGGAAAAACAGGCAGTATAATGATAGATGTGTCAGAATACAAAATGCTACATGCTGTATCAAAATAGCCCAGAGTCCATATCTAAGGTAAGACAGTAATAGGCAGTGCCTTCCCCATGTGGAGTGAAGAAGCAGAAAAAAAGTTCCCTTCTTGCTTCTGCCCAATAAATATTATTCGTATTGTGTGTATGAGTGAGAGCAAGGGTCAGACGGTTTTTAGCTACAATCAGCCATTGGAAAGCAGCAGACACACAGCAGGTAGCAGGTTTCAGCAATCACCATGCATGATGTGGGACTGGCTGTCAGTGGAGCACAGGAAAGCAGAAGAAACAAGCTTACAGGAAGGTCAGTCTGCTGCCCCAGTGTCTTTAGTTTCTCCCTCCCACCCTCAAAGCCAACTTTTCTGCCTGTTCAAGCACCATGTGGTGAATGTGCCAGAGCAAACCAACGCAGTTCAAACAAATTCAATAAACACAACTGTCCTAACAAATGGTGAGTGTTGAACAACCTAATACTCCTCTAAGGCAAAACTTCACAACCCAAATAGGCTTCTCTCTTGCACATCTGCTTGATATGTGTCCTTAGCAAGTAGGAGCTTGCTGTGCATTGGGAGGCAATGTCTTTAGTATTCACAAAGTACAGTTGTCTGAATTCTCTCTTTCATCTGTGATAAACAGATCTGCATTATGTGCTGAGCTCTAGGTTAATTTATTTCTCTACGGTAACTGGAGAAGAGTGATAGTCATGAATGCAGGCTATCAATAACTCACTGATGTCACCTGAGTGCCTACAGACTCCAGCCAGGGGCAAAGGACCCCACACCATGACAGAAGTCATATCAGCTGGTATTGGGAACACCAGTCATGTAATACTGTTACTGTAATTGTTTTTAAACACACTTCGATAATATTAGCAATACCGCAGTAACAGTATATTGCCTGACATTCATACAAATAGGGCAAAAAAATAAACAGCCACGCATCACAAAGCCATAACCCAAGTAATCCTCCTCAACCATAGAGACGTGATCTGCATGTGATCTGGTCCTCATAAATGATGGTGTACTTTATCCAAGTTTCATGCGAAGAAAACACAGATACAGCCCTTACAATAACAGGAAAATGCATTCCATCAACAGAAAGAGATGCTAATAGGGGAAAAAATATGAGTAGTTGAATTACTAAAAGTATTTAACGTTACTTAATCTATGGAAACATGGGGAAACACTTCTAAAACTTTTAGAGCATGCTATAAATTCAACTGTTTTCGATCCAGGAAGAAAAGAAACACCACCACGCTTGCCCGACTATTGCAAAATTCTGGCATGCTTACACTGCAGCTGAACAAATGTCGTTGGGAACGAACGTTGAATTAATATGATCTATCGGAGTGAGACTGTCGGGATGCTTGAGCTTGATGCTTTCGGAGGAGCCGGCGGTGCGGGTGCTTCTCCTGCAGAGGGCACTGGAACACAGCCGCAGAGCCAGCAGCGCCGGGTGGCGGGGGGCGCTCGGGACGCTCCCGGGCACGGTTTACATCAGGCTCTGCTGAACCGATGCGGTGATGTCACTGCGGGGCCCGGCCCGGGAGAGCAGCAGCTGCCAACACCTCGGGTGACATTGCAGCGGGGGATAAAATGTGGCCTGCCCGACTGCTTTCTGCACTTCGAAATAAAGAAAGAAAGAAACGCAAGTAAATAAAAATAAGGATGTGTTAAGTGAGTAGTGAAAGTCATCTTGCACGCAGCTGAGTCTTTCTTTAGCTAAAAAAGCAGACATACAATTGTGGTGTCAATCACTGGGAATGCTTTTCTTGCAAGTTGAAAGCTGCATGTTAGAGGAAACAAAAGAGTGATACACTTGTAAGATGATGTAATAGAACAGCATGTAATTTTACACAGTGATTTTATTTATTTATTTATTTATTAGTTTAATCTTCTAAAAAACCTTCAGAACTGATTAGTCTCTGCAAAGACACAGGTAGTGCAGTCATTATATGCACTCAGCAAAGACGCTTTCACATACTTCTTATTACCAAATCAAAAACAAAAGCAAAGAAAAAGAAGGACAGTATGGCCAGCACATCCCTCTCAAATGCTCTTCTTTTAATAAAAATTTGACAAGATGGACAGTTCTTCTTTTCCAGTTGCAGATCAAAGCATCCAGGCAGAAGGGGTTTCAATTTAACATCTCAGCCAGACACTGGCTCCCAATCAGCAGTCTGATTCAACAAAGTATTAAAGTGAAAGCTTAAATGCTTTCCAGAAAGAGGATGGGCTCAGGGAAATATTTAAAATTCCATAACGGCTTTGCTGCATTTGTGACTATGGATGCACAGAAGTGTCAGCCCGGGGCTTGCACTTCCACCTTGACAAGAGGGTTTTGGTCCTGTGATGCAAGTATTACAGACTGAGCTCAGCACTTTATGGACCAGATCAGCTAGGAACACCTCATGCTTGCAGAAATGCACTTCCTGTAGGTCTTCTGGCAGTATCACAAGGGGAAGAAAAACTTTATTCCTGTTTATTCAAAATGTAAAAGTGACAGTTTTGAATATGCAAAAGAAGGACATCAGAACCTGAGATTCCTCACTCCAACTTTGAGAGTCAAAATGTGTTTCTAGTATATTTTGGTGCTATTCTTGAGCATTATATGATTATGTAGCTTGGCAATTATAGAGTCAGGGTGAAAAACTGGCAGCTTTCAGAAATTAATTTTCTATTAAAAAAATGTTGATCTATGCAGTTCTCACAGTTCTTCAGCATCATCCTTTTTCTTAAACAAACAAACAAACAAACAAAAACATTATATATTATATATATAAAAGAATCCTTTCCTTCTAAAAGACATGCATCAGATTCAGAGGAGAATAAATAGAGAATGACCCAGACATTCATTTGATGCAAACCAACAAATATAAACCATACAGATTTAAACAGTCTGTGGAGTTCTAGAGGCTTGGCATCTTTAGGGAAGATGGACAAGTACAGTCCACCCTAGCCCACCATTCAACATCTAAAATTGAAATAAAGCAATGTTTTCTGTATGCTAGAGGGATTTTCTTGGGGAGAAAACATTTTTTTTTCTTTCTAGTAGCAAATGACACCCTTGAAAAAGATAGGTAATTAATCAAGCCTGTATAGGTTTAGTACTATATCATAAAAAGATTGATCAGTCATAGGTTGTACTCCAAAGGAAACTGGTAGAAGAAATTAATTACTGGCTTGGACAAAATAAGAAGTTTTGCTGCACAGTGTCTGGGGAGATATTGGGGAAACTTCTCAAATATCACCTAGTGAAAAAGAAAAAAAAGTCCCACAGGACAGAAAAAATAAAATGCATCTCTAGATGAATAAATAGAATTATAGAGATATTCAAAATCTAAAATAAGACTTCTTTTTTCTTGTCTCTAGAGAGTGAAATAAGTATGTGTTTAAATAAGGTGCGATGGTATTTAAATCCTTTTTGTCCTACCTCTTAAAAACTGAGAAGTATAAATAATCAATATTTCCTAATCTTTCAGTAATTAATGGCACTCTAAGAGAACAGCTGTTGGAGAAATGTTTCCTGAAAAAAACTAGTGATTTTTTTTAAATTAAAATTTTAGTGATGTGAGAAGGGAGATTAAAAAAACTGTCATGAAGAATGAAAATGAATAGTTACAGGGGAAAAAAGGGTTTTAGCACCATAATTTTCCTAAAATTAAGAGTGGTAAGATCTAAACAAAAGCAGAGGAAGCATTGCAGACCCAAGAGCAATTGCAAGAGTTTCACCAAGAAGAAATAGGGATTTTTCAGGTAACAAGGATCAAAAATATACACAGGTTTAGCAATCGGCATCAACAGCGTGAATTTGCACTGTAGGAACATATAGTAAAAACAACACTAACATAAGGTATGCTCCTACTGCCAGATCTGCTAAGCAAATAGGAACTTCATTTTGCAGCAGCTGCAGCTTCCAAGTGGTCTACAAATGTGACATATGGTCTACAATACGTAGATTGGTGCTCTAATTCTATGGCTGCCCCCCACTGTATCTAAGTATGTAGGACATATGGTAGATTACATTACTTAATTGTGCATTACTTTGCATCTGTAGGATTAATTTAAAAAATTCTGATTCATTTTTTATTTTAAATGATGAAATTTTCAGAATTTTATGTGCAATCATGCTAGGATTCTAATTTAACTCTTCTTCAATTTTTTTATACTGAAACTTGTGTTATTTGATGAGAAAAAAGGGAGTAGTGATTCTCAAAGCACTGAAACAAGACAGTATATTTCCATTTACATGACTTATTTGATGTTTATATTTCTATGATATATTTGGAAAGCCAGATTTCCCGTTGAAAAAAAAAATTAAAAATCCAATCATTGACCTTTAAATTGTAATCATCATATGGTTGGTTTTGACAAAGCTGTACGTCCATTTTCACACTGTACTATTGTACAACATGAAAACACTGGAATAAGAGCTAAGAATGGACAAAAATATGTTTCAATTTGCATCTAAACTTGCTACCACCTCACATATTGATCTTCATTAATTGAGCCTGATAGGCTACTTTTATCTTCATGGCCAGTTGTCCAATGAATTGGTAGGAAGTAATGTCCTAACCTGCAGATTTGGAAGAGTCTAAACATAATCTGACAGAAATTTCACTGCCTTTAACAAAGCTGGAGCTGTTGTTTGAGGACATGAACGGGTAAAGAGGACAAATGGCTGTCAGAACAAGCACTGGCCTGTACATTAATCTGATCCATTAAACTTGTTTATAAAACTATGAATTATATTGGGTCCTATAATAACATGAAATGAGATAAAGTCAAGAAAAGGGTTGTTTTCATTTTTGAGAGAAAAAATATTTTTGGCGAAAACAAGGTAATCTATCTGAGGTCATTTAGATGATCAAGAACAGAAGGCAGGAGACCTAGTTTGTTCTTCTACTATTCATTTTCTTTTTAGTTTTGTGTATTTTCCAAAGATTCAAAAGTACTCATTTTCTGGCTGGCTGTTGAATAAAATGGGGAGCAGCTAAATAGTGATTTAGCAACATTTTGAAATGCATGGAGCCATTTGGAGAGAATATAATTGACCCCTAAGAAAGCATGTACTTTCTGGTTCCCAATATGAAAACTTAAGTTATGATTACTTGTGGGTCATGCAGTTGGATAGTCAGTATACTGTTAAAAAGTTTTTTTTTTTTTTTTAATCTTTAATCCCTTAGTGAGATTTTTGTCTCTTTCTTTAAAAAGGCTTTTGTATTTGTACATTTATCTGCCTGTCTGTCTCAGACCACAGTTGAGTAAGTTGAAATACAGCTCTTGGACCAGTGCGGGAGGTTGTACAGGAACAATGGCAGAAAGCTTAGTTCTCATTAGGAAGTACAGTGGCTCAGCAGCACAGGTCATTTGAGGATGCTGATGCAGAAACATGGGATTAAATCAAATTGATATTTCCCCTTAATATCCTATCAGAATAATCTTCTTATCCCATATCATTAAATCACATAAGAACTTAAGATGACAGCTAAACACAATTAGAATTTCCTAGAGGATACAGCAGGGCATTGGAGTATGGCTCTAAATACATGTACAGGATTCATGTTCCTGCCCAAAAAGATTATTTTCTCCAGCATCCTGCAGGGATTAAGCAATTCATACTAGAAAGCCACTGGTCTAACTCCCCCTTGTGCAACCAGGAGTTTTACTAGATGATCTAGGGTGACTCAAAGGCAGTACAGTTGAGGCCACAACACTGAAATATTATGGGCATTACATATAAAATTTAAACCTGGGAAAAAGAGATAATATTCTGACTCAATTCAAACTGACTTACTTAATATAAATGTATGACTAAGGAAAAGGCAGGGAATAGCTGGACATATCAAGCCTTCTCCTTTAATAGGTGTGTACTACTCTTCACTATATTTGCATTAGCCACTTTTGGAAAGAAAGGGAGTGAAACATTCTCCTATCAATTAAAATAAATATTATTATCCTGGGCAGAGTACCAAGTTTTATTAAAAAGGAGATCCTCAGGGACATTCATGGGTGTAACTAGGTAATTTCCATGTTTAATTGTAAAACTTATTTGAAGAGATGTCAGAAGTACACTTAGGCCACCATCAGCACTATAACACATTTCAGCATTTTGTTTCTCATTTCTCATAGTGTCTTTCTCATATTGTCTTTCTTTATAACAACGGCTTTAGACCAGCCACAGTAGTTCTGCAATTGCTTCCTTAATTTGCCAAATAATGACAGATATTGTATATAAGCATCAGTCTAAGTAAATGAAAAGTATGTATTTGCTGTATATATGTTAATGATCTACAGATGTGTATTTCAAGTCTTAAGTCTTTGGAGAGTACTGGTTGTAATTATTATAATTTTGCTTTAATTTTGCTGATGGCTTCCTTGATAAAAATGATAAAAATGTTGTAAACTTTACAACTAATCTTCCATAATGGGAAATGATTTCCAGAGAAAAATTAAGAACAAATAAATAAAGTAAAAAGCAACAATTCTTCTCTTGATTTTTTACTAGTTTAGGTTTATCACAATTTTAATCCTCTTGGTGTTCTGCTAATTTATAGTCTCCCTGCCATTTCACTCTCTGTCTCTCTCTGCATCATATCCAATAAAAATAAAAATAAAAATAAAAATAAAAATAAAAATAAAAATAAAAATAATAATAATAATAATAATAATAATAATAAAATAACCAACAAACAACTTTGCATCTCTAGAGAACAGTAATGTAGGACGAAAGTGTTTAAGAACAAAACTTCATTCTAAAGCCCCCTTTACTCTGCTGCCACCTAATGGAGGAATACCACCTCACTCAAGGTATAACTGGAAAAATTTTTAGGAAAATTCTATTTTATGGAGCACTTGTATGAATTACACATTTCAGAACCCACCAGCTAATGAGGATTCATTTAGTTGCTTCCTCAATCCCACTTCACCCAGGAGAGTATTGAAGCACTAGATAATATTTAAATTTGGTTAGTAACAGAGTAGCAGAAGAGAGAACAAGCAGGAATGAAACGGTATCACAGGGCTACCACGGTTTTCTGTAGGGATCCTGGGTTCAGTTCAGGGACTACAGATGCATTTCATGCAATACCTGTTCAAGGAATTTCTCAGCAAGTTCTCTAATGACGTGAATTTGTGCTGCTTTAATCTTTCCCCATCCTGGAGAATCAGCTAAACAGAAATTATGGAAACTCTTGAAGATCATGAAAGCAGTATTCATGGACCCAGGTTTTGCAGAATCTTTAACTGAGAATTAATCTACTCTTATTTTTAAATTATTTATTTCTATTGGTTTCACAATACATTTTACAAAGACAAAGGAAAGGAATGTGTACTTATTTAAAGCTCCTTACTTCTGAGGCATGGGCTACAGACCTGCTTGATACACAGTGGTGAATATTAACTGCTCTAGGTGACCTATACATGTATGATCACCAAAGATTTAGCTAGCCAACAAAATGGGAGCTGTGTAATTACTGGTGGTAAACTACGGGACACATGAAACTGAGGGGAGCTGACTGAACAGAATGGCCACAGAATGTCCTTGTCGCCGAGATTTAGCAAAGACTTGGGCTCCCTATGGAGCTTTGCAGCCACCATTTCTGGGACACTCCAGGGGCACACCTAGAGCCTTTTATGATGATGGAGCCTGTATGTCAAGCCTGTTTTTATAGCAGCAAAATCTGTCCATAACACGCAGAAGTGCCAGTGTGTGTGCCATTAGGAAATTACTCACTTCCTTAAAGATAGAAACTGCTATTCCCTTCCAGCCTCCTGCAGCCCTGTCCCAGGGGAGCAGTGGTGAGGTTTATTTATAATGAAGCCTTTCTCCCAGTGCAGCTCTGATGCTCATCCATCAAACACTCCTGACAACTCGTTAGTACTCTGTCCACCCAGAAGGTAAATTCATCCTCATCAGCAAGCGGTAAATGCCTGCCTGGGCCTGATGGGTGTTGCCCAAACAGTGTATCAGCTTCTGCTGCCTTTTCCTCTGGTTTATCAAGAGATGGCAGCAGAAAGCTGTTTAACCTTTGATCTCAGTCCTCAGGGACTCTATATGTCACAGGATCATGGCAGAAATATCCACCGCATGACCAAGTCATTCTTCCAGGACCAATTTGACAGAGCAGCCCGCTAAAAGCAATAAAACTTTGCCTTCCAAGTCATTTAGGAAGGTGGTGAAGATGGCAGTGAGGAAGTGGCACCAACAACAGTAACCAAGGGGATGCAGTGCAACCTTCCTCACCAGCCTGCACCCTGCCCAACAGAAGGCCAGATGGGTAGCTTAGGGTCAGGACTCGCAATGGCCACATCCAGCAGTGGGAGTTGGCCATGGTGGTTGACATGATATCCAAGGAGAGAGGGAGTCAAGATAATCTTGGGCAGCCCCAGAGCCACCTGATGCCACCAACAAGATATCAGTAAAGTCTCCCCGTGACAGGAAAAGAGGTGCTGAGTGCCATAGATTATCTAGGGGTTAGGCATGAGATGAAGGGGAACATTTCTGAAAATGAGCAGAAACGTAGCTAATGGAGATTGAAGCAGCAAAAAAAGGCATGCTAAGAGACTAAGTTATTTGGGGGGATGTAGCCCTTGGCTTTGGGTTTGTGGTGGTGCTGGTGGTAATTCCCATTTTAGAAAGGGTCACAAAATATTCAGGCTAGGTGTTTCTATCACAATGCAACACTGAAGGTGAGGGACATGGGAAGGAAGTTTATGATTCATTGTGACAAGCTGACAATTCATTTGCTGCAGTGACATTCATGAGAGAGAAAAAATTGGTAACATAACATGCCAATAAAGACAGCTAGAAAAAAATATTTTAAAATTAGACACAATTAGAAATGTATCACCTGGCTCTATTTCAAATATTATTTAGTTCTCTTCCTAAATAAAGAAATAATTGTATTTAAATCACATTTTTAAAAAATGTGTAGTGGTCATTAAGGAATAGCATAGAAACTCATTATTAATGTCACAAAATGCGTTCAAAAACTGGTTTCAGATAAAGAAACTGGAGTCAGCTGCATTTAAACTCAAGACAAGCTCTGGGGTTTTCAATGTCACTGCTTTCTCTTAAATGTCACTGAGGAGCTGTCAACAGGTAAGAAAAGGCACCCAGCTGCCCCAGCCCCTTTCAGCTGGAGATGAAGAAAGAATGAAATGCATGTAGAAGGGAACTTGGAGCTCTAAAGAACACAAATAGCAGTGTAACACGTGAGGTGGATTGGATCCATTTTCTTTAAGTTTCCTGTTTTTCCATTGCACTCCACTGCGTTTTAACCAAAAAGGGCCTGATTCCATTTTTCACGTTCCTGACTGTGAATCGGGATTTTTTCTGATGGCAAAATAGAATCTTTCCATGGTATCTTGTTTCAGTTTACCTGAAATTAGACTTTGGTCTTGGTAAAAATAGCAAGCAACAGCAAAATGAGCTCCTTTGTCTTATTTGAAAGCCATATATTGTTACTAGTATAAAATGTTCATGTTAGTTATTTTCTGTTATGCTATGAAGAATTATCCTGGATAAATAAAACTTGATAGAATATAATCAAAGCATTGTTTCTAAATGAGTGAACTTGTCATCTGTACAAAATTAACAAATCATGAAGTGTGTTGCAGTTTCCTAGAATGTTTTTAATTTCTTATATTTGCTTTCATTTTCTTTGAATCAACTCTAATATCAATCAACAAGGATAGACTTTGAAGATCTAATGAAACAAACAAACAAACAAACAAACAAAAAACCACAACAGAACAGTAACTGGAGAGGTGAATAAACATACTAAAAAAAAAAAAAAAAAAAAAAGATAGACTCTATAAGAGGATTGTTTCCTGAGGTATGTCTGACATTTTGTGAAAATTAAATTCTCCTTTTTATTTAATAAATGACAGGACTTCTCTCTTCCTGTCTGGTTGCTAGAAATCTAACAGACATCTGTAGAAGATGTATGTGTGAGCTCTGCTGCCTTGGGTCAGTCTCTGCGTTTGAATCAGAACATCCACCAATGACACATGTAACTAGTTGCAGCAGTCTTAAATGCTTTATGTCATGACATCACTAATGAAATCACCTCTGGAGGAAACATAAGCTCGGCATCCTAGAAAATTATCTTCAGATATCAAATGAGACTGATCTCGTAGGGATTTGGCCATCAGCGGGTTTCTTAGGCTTACTGTGACAACAAATATAAGCATTAAAATAAATCATTTTGTGAAAAAGGCATCACAGCAAAATTAGCTTTCTGTCCCACCCTTTGTCAGTCTGGGTTTATTACAGCACTCACCATGGAATGGCAACCAGCTGAACGGCACTAAATCACTGCATTAAAATTCTAGCTACCGTGCCACAGTCCTGCTATCTATGTGTGAAGACTACATAAAATCTCTCTCTTCATTCAGATGCCCCTCAATTGAAATGTAGTGGACAACTATTAATAGGTCAACAACTTCACCTAGTAAAACCACATTATTGAGGGATATTGGTGTGTAGCATTCAGCAGCTCATATAAGATTTCATAACTTTCCAGACAAATTAAAAAAAAAAAAAAAGTAATTCAATATATATTGCAAGATTTTTTTGTACACTTAGATGTACACAGGCAAAGTCAGCACATATATTTTTCACATACCTGCAGAGTATCCAAGTGATATTTACATACTGTTTATTCTTATAGATCTTCCTAGAGCTGCATCTTTGTATGTGAAAAAAAATATTTACAAAAACCATCTTTCTTCCATTTATAAAATTAGTATGTAATATTACAGAATGATAGAAAAAAAGTGCATAAGATGCCTCCTACTTCCTAATACTCTCAGTGCAGAATCTCCCTTGTCTGACTCCTAGAGTTCCACTGGGTATTCTACTTGGTTTTATTACCCCACATAGCACTTTTCCCACAAGTTAAGTATTACAGAACAGCACAGAACCTGGGTGTGCAATATGAGTTGGCTTAATAATTGCAAGATAACATGGCAACTTTTAATACGTAATTTTTGATCTTTTTTCAGAATAACAGAAAAATCATATCTACAGTTTAGAGTGCTGTGGGTTGAATACAAAAAAAATGTATTTAGGTGAGTCTGCTGAGGACTTTGCTATGGGCAAAGCACTTCATTGTTCTCCAAAAAACTCTCTCTACTGCTGTTGAGCTCTAACTGCAATGTAGATTTAGTGGCTGCACTTGTATGGGCAAAGTTGCCATATCAAGCACCATTTGGAACCC
This sequence comes from Anser cygnoides, assembly GCF_040182565.1. Classification (NCBI taxonomy): domain Eukaryota; kingdom Metazoa; phylum Chordata; class Aves; order Anseriformes; family Anatidae; genus Anser; species Anser cygnoides. The sequence continues at coordinate 29,251,239 of NC_089873.1, forward strand.
AAACCATTCAGCAGCTGCTATGGCACTTGCAAATAGATTTGTCCTAAAAAGTGTGATGTAATGGTGATTCATATGAAAGCTGGGTGTAAGTTCTTGTGATAAAAATATCAGGTACAGGAAAAAGGTTGTTTTCAGCTCACTTTGGGGTTTCTGTGTGTTCTGTGTGACTTCAGAAACTGTGAAACCTATTCAATGGGTGAAAGAATGTGAGAGGAAATTCCCACATGTACACATAACCATATAGACCAAAGCATACTATAAATACTGTACCAAGAGTAAGTATTTTAAAAACCTAATCATATGAGAACACATACTATGCTTGCCTATGTGGTAAATATATTATATTAGTCACTAATGAAGACATAGTTTAAGATAAAAGCCAGTATATTTTTACAGGTTTTCAAAATCAGATCAGATTTCTTTGAATTCACTGAGTACTTCACCTTACTTTATCTGACAAACTATTTTTCTAGACTAGCAACTTTATTTCCTTTCAAATAGCAACACTGGATGATACCATCATATGATTGCAGTGCTCCTGAGATATGATTGCCACATGAGTCTGTGAACCCTACTGCACCTCCCAGTTTCTTCATCTGCCATCAATACTAACCAGATCTGATAAGGGACTCCAGCTCATTTTCCGTAGAGCAATGCAGTACCAAGCTTGCACCTGTTTATGAAGTTAGGCATTTTTCTGTGTCCCTGTGGATGTGTTCTTCAATTCCCACTGGAGCTTTATGACATGGGGAACTACAGCAGCAGCAGATTTTTTATCACACAGCTGGACTTCGAGGTGTCCTACCTTTTGTGAGAATAACAGCAGATCCCATAAGATGTAAGTAGTGTACAGTTTTTTCTTGTTGAAGCAATTTGACTCCCAGTTCTCTGGAGTGTGCATCATCTACCAGTATATTGTTTGTTTTGTTAAGGGAGAAGAGAAGATAATTTCCACTCTTCCAGCTGAGATTTTGTTATCAGCAGACAAGGGCTCAAGATTGATTTGGTCGGAAAAGAAAAAAAAAAATCTCTTGCCTAGTGACTCAGGGCATTTGAAAATCTTTCATTCTGTGTTCCAAGGATTGGACAAAATACTGCTTGAAGTTTAGGACATTAGCTCGTTTGTATGCATTGTGAAACAATGTCAAGAGGTAGAGCTGAGACCGCTTTCCTATGCCCTCGGATTCAGATGCCTCTATAAACATGTAGGTAAGAGTCATTCTTTGAAGATATGGATCTGAAAGCCCTCAGGCAGAGAAAGAACCTGAAAATAAGATTTTCTGACAGAAGAACCCCAAAGGGGGAAGCAGATGGTAGGAGGCTGCCTGTTCCCTGTGACATAATCTGTCATGTAACTATTATTTCTTTGTTGGTAGCCTTCCAGAAAGCTTTTATGAAGGCTGTTGTTGATCTCTGTGGTAATATATAAAGCCCAGTGTACCAAGTGGCCCACCCACTACACTGTCAACTGCAGGATGCCCTGGGTTTGTCCATGGAAGCCCACACAAAAATCATATAATTCAGTCTGCTTGTGTTCCAGCTGCTTTTGTGACAGGCAATGTTTGGGCCCTTTTAGCAAGAACGCTAAGGCCACTAAGTCAAACTGACTTAACTCTGGCACAAAAATGTTTTTTCTCACATGGCAAATGTCTAGTTTGGAGAGAGCCTGGCCCAAACACTGGCCTAACATACTGCGGTGGTCTTACTTGGGTGGGCAGCTGAGCTCCACCACAGCCGCTCTCTCATTCCCCCTCCTCAAAGGGAAAAGGGAAGAAAATACGATGCAAAGGGCTCAGGAATTGAGATAAGGACAGAGAGATCGCTCAACAATTATTGTGATGGGCAAAACAGACTCAGAGTAGGGAGATAATAAGATTTATTGCCCATTACTAACAAGATAGAGAAGTGAGAAACAAAGGAAAGAAAACAGAAATGTCTTCTCCCCATCCACCCTCTTCCACCTCCTCTCCCCGAGCAGCGCAGGGTAACGGGGGAATGGGGGCTGCAGTCAGTCTCTGACGCTTCGTCTCTGCTGCTCCTTCACGGTCCCTCTCTGCCCCTGCTCCACGCGGGGTCCCTCCCACGGGATGCCGTCCTTCCTGAACTGAGCCTGCGGGGGCTGCCCACAGGCAGCAGCTCTTCAAGAACTGCTCCCACATGGCTCCGTACCACAGGGTCCATCCGTCAGGAGCAAACTGCTCCAACATGGGTCCCCCACGGGTGGCAGCTCCATTCAGATCCCCTGCTCCTGCATGGGCTGCTCTCTACGGGATATAGGCCTGGCCCGGAATCTGCTCTGGTGGGGCTCCTCCACAGGCTGCAGCCTCCTTCAGTGCAGGTCCAAGTGCTCCACCATGGTCTCCTCCACAGGCTGCAGTGTTGAACCCTGTTCCACCATGGTACACCATGAGCTACAGGGGGACAGCCTGCTTCACCATGGTCCTCACCACAGGCCGCAGGGGACTTCTGCTCTGGCGCCTGGAGCACCTCTCCCCCTCCTTCTTCACTGACTTTGGCGTCTGCAAGGCTATTTCTCACTCTTCTCTCTATCCCAGCTGCTGTTCCCCAGCTGTTATTTTTTTTTCCTTTCTTAAATCTGCTCTCACAGAGGTGCAAACAATATTGCTTATTGGCTTGGCTCTGGCCAGCAGCGGAGCCCTTTTCTAACGTGGGGCAGCCTCTGGATTCTTCTCACAGAAGTCACCCCTATGCCCCCTCCCCGCCCCTGCTACCAAAGCCTTGCCACATAAACCCACTACAAATACATTGGTCCTTGATAAGGAACAGAAAAGGATCAAGTTTGCTCTCACCACTTGCCACTGTTCTTGCCTAAAGCCTCTCCAAAGATCTTTCTCTTTCACAAAAAAGTCCGTGATCTTCCTCACAGCCATGTACACAGCTCTTCTGTATCTTTCTCCATTTTTCTTTCCTGTATGGTCAGTTTGCTACTTTCTTCAGGAAGCCCCCAAGCCACATATTTTTAAATCTGAGGGAATACTCAAGGAAATCATCATCATTACATACCGTCTTCTGATGCATTTCTCTGAGCAACTACTTTCAGCTGCCATTGGTAACAGCATTTTGGACTTTGATATGATTTAGAATGGATCTTTTTATAATATGCTTTCTACTGTTCCTACAGTTAAAAAGGACATTTTTCTACAAAACTCTGTAGGGCTTTTTTTTCTGATCTATCTTTCCCTGTATAACTTCAGCTCACAGGGATACACATATTTTAATTACAGGCTAGCTAGCTCGGATGCAACTAGCCCTATAGATATAATAGCAGCGTAGCTCAAAGAACTGAGTAAATTTGTGGGTGGTTGGCTCGGGCTGAGTTTTTTTCTACTTTGCTTACACTGTTGGCTCTATTGTTATAAGTCATCAGCTTGCACATGACTGTGTGAGCTGTTGTCTGATCAAAGTTAACCAACTTTATTATGTATTTCAGATCCTGTATTTTCTGAAATGCTTATTCTCTCCTTCAACCTTCAGCTCCTTGCAGGGTGAAAGTAGGCTTTATCTTGGGGCTCAACTGACAGTCAGATCTTTTCAGCTGTTGATAGTGTCACATCAGCCTGTGACAGCACTGCCTTGCCTTTTTAATGCAAGATGAATGAGGTAGAAAAAAGGAAAAGAGAGTTATATGACATAGCTATGAAATAGGGGAACAACACCTGGGATCAGACTGGAACTCAAAATTCACACAGTGACAGCTCCTGAATTATTATAACATCTCTTTAAGATTAAACATAATCCAATTTCCATGGGTTTGATATTATTGGAAGTTATATATTCAGCAAAAATATTTCAAAAAAGTAATCGTACGAGTGCAGCTTTATATTGGAGTAACTATCCTAACAGAAGACATTGGAAAAATAAGTTGTGCTAAAGACAGTATTTCCTAATAATCTATAAAAAATTTATTAGAAAAACATACTTTAAACCTTGAAGCTAGCTCCACGTTTTTAATTTTTCCATCCATATGTATATCACAAAAAAAAAAACTTACTTTGAGCACTCTAGGAAATTTACACATTGATTGAAAACATAAAAATTATTTCTTTACAAGTGTAAGTGCTTCAGGTCCTTCAAAATCAAAGTTCTATATGAGATTTTGGGAGGGGAATTTTTGTTTCTTAAATTGATCAATGTTAAAACTACACTTGAGGCAAAAGGCCATTTTCAATAATGTTTTTCTAAACAAATAATGAATTAGCTACCAGAAAGACCTTATAAAATACTTCATTTATGTCATCAAAAAAAAAAAAAAAAAAAAGGAAATCAAATTATATCAGGAGTGAAAAACTAACATCCCTACTGTGTATGAGAAAAAGTGAATTAATGAGTTAAAAATTGTCAAAATGCATAATAGCTCTCAGTTTCTACGTTTATTTACATCTATGTATTACTGAGGCCCTATTTTAAGGATTTAAATGAGATTTTGAATGATGAATGTTTTTATGGAATAGGTAAAACTCTAACTGAAAATATTTTAAGGAAGATTAACGTTTTGTTGATATGACAGAGTTGACTTAGTTCTTAGAAGGAGTCATTTATAAAACTGCTGTTTTGCTGCATGGTTGAGTGAGGGAGTGATGAAATGTGAAAGATGACCTTCTCTTTTTTCTTTACCACCTTTCTTTTATTCTGCAGCACTCTTTTTGTTCAAAATCCTTTCTCATTTCTCTGAGAGAGTGCCCAGGTTACCCTGGCAGGGTCTGGCTGCCCCAAGTTGTTCATTTAGGGGCCTTGCACCATGAGGGAGGCAAAATCCTGGTTAATTCAGGCAAAAACAAAAATATAGCCACTTCAAATAGAAGCTGCTCTCCTCTTGCTCAAGTAGGACAAGGCTGTCCAGGTCACTTGACTGAGCAATACTTCTTCCTGGCCTACTTTGGAACATGCTGAAGCCAGCCATTTGCAGGGAAACAGAAACATTAGCTGGGCCCTGGGATGCAAACTTCACAACCTGTATGCAACATAAGGAGAAATGTTACCAGCTGTGACCTTTAAAATACACTGTTCTCTTTCTCCTCCTGTTTCTCCCTCCCAGCAAATTTTGCCTTTGAGTTGACAGGATTTTTATACAGTGTGAAAGGCAAAGCCCACTAGCCCACTAGGACCACTAACTAGTTAAAATATAGGGGGAAAGGAGTATGGAAAACTTGGAAAAATTAGGAAACAAGGTAGGATAATTTCACAGAGGAGGGATTCATCTGTTTGAATGCAAGGCCTAGTTCGGTGCAGCAGAGTTTTGTAACCTTGGCTTGATTTTACTGAGAAAATTGTCTTGAAGGTGTGAGCTAAAACTGTGCAAGATAAGAAAAGAAACACATAGAAATATTTTTTTTTGATACTACAGTAGTTAGCAGGAAGGGATTAAATGGGGAAAACACTGCCTTAAGTTGTCTAAAATCCCTAGAATACAGCAGAAAATTAGATGAAATCTCAGAAACCCTGATGATCAGTCCATTCCAAGCAGCAATGGAGATCAGCCATACCCGACGTGACCGATGATTGCCTAGCCAGCAAAGATGCATTGAATGTCTCATTAAGGTTGGTGAGAATATTAATACCTAGTTCAGTAACTCATTAATCCTAGATATGTATCATGTGTATTAGCCAATAAATAATTGCACTGTACTCTTAAATTGGCTATATCCTGCTTGAAAAGTCTCCTTGTGCAAAGGAGAAATTTGCTGATGTGAGTGCCCAAAGAGGGAAGGTTCCCTGAGCTTGGTGCTGCTTCCCCAGCTGAAGCTCATCCCTACTCCTGGCAACCCCTACTGCAGTCTAAACTGGTCTACGTAGAAGATCTAATTTACTAACTTCTTGTGTCCTGTTAGTCCTCCAAATTAGGACAGAATCAATTACTGTGTAATTATTTTGACCCAAGTGGGGTGTTTGATCAGTTCTCTGATGATGGAGGTTGTATGTCACAACAGGGGTATAACAGGGAACTTGAAACTCCCCTTTCTTATGTGTGTGAGAGATGCATTGCCTCTTGCTGTAACTGTCCTCACCTGTCATTGCCAAATGATGTTTTTTACCTAGTATTTCTCCAAAGTCTTGCCCCATCTGGGAAATACTGTACTCTGTTGAAATCTTTGGGCTCTGGAGATAAAAGATTCCAAAAAAGTTGGGAGAAAGGGTCATGTCTGAAAGTCAAAAGTAGGAAAAGAGTGGATTTGAAGGGAAGAAACGTGACAAGAATTCTAAAATGAATTCATTCCTAAATGTGACTATTTGGTGCCAGATAAGCACAAATTGCACCCAGAGGCAGCCTGTGAGCAACTAATTGTCCTTTAGCAATAACCACCCAGCAGCAATTATTTTTAAATATAAAACATTTTTTCCAAATATATGTTATACATACACTTTATGTTTCACTGATTTCCATTAATTAAACGGAGTATTGTAAAAATGACCATCTATCCATGTGTCCAAGAAATTAGACTGTGGTAGATAACACATAATGTGGGAGAGAACATAGCCCAAGAAGAGAAAACAATGAAATGGAGAAAGATGTAACAATTTACTCCTCACATTTCTGTTCAATGTGCAGAGAACTAGTGTTAGCGTGTTTGTTCAGATATTTCAGGAAAAAATACGAGACTTTCTGAGATGTGATGACCCATGTTTTGCTCTTAATTACACCAGCTCTAAAATTCAGTACCTCCATCAGTTCTAATTATAAGTTGTTTACTTTAGGTCTTGAGAAAAAGAGGAGCAATTTATCACAATTCACATTTTCTCAAACTTCTTCTTGCCCCTCACTACTGTGAAAAAAACAAAGAGACAAATTGTTCTATGAAACAGAGTAAACTTTTTTTTTGAAAATAGAAAAACATTCAGACTTTTATTTGTTTATTTTTGATTGTACAGATTAGCAGAGTAGAGATCAGAGTTTTTTTTCCTTAAAGATTACACTTTCTTTCCTAAAGTAACTTCAAGCCCAAGTTATTCCCCACAAAATAAATAAATAAATAAAATAAAATAAAATAATGAGAAGGAGCAAGTTCCATGCTTATTAAGGAGCTTTATAAAAGCGTAAAGCATAGAGTCTGTTCCAGCAGCCAATAGGAAAAGTCAGGTAAAAGACAGAGGAATTAAGTACCTAATCAAGACAAGCTCTTCTGTAATAAAAAGCAAAACAGACATTTATCCATAATAACCGGTGGCTGATGTGTGTGGTCAGCTGAATCATAAGAAAATTGTTTTGAGGAGCACAGCTGGATCTGAAGCAAGGTCTTGAATGTATGTTTCCTACATGCTTGTTGCAGTGTAATGCATAATAGTTGCTGGCATGGACATAAGATACTCAGGTCTTGTCTTTTCACTGTATTCAGGTTCTGAAAGTTTGGGAAACATCTCAGAGTGAACCCTGTGTGTTGGAAAATGTGCTGGCTGTGAATCCCATCAGTATGTTTGAGCTAGGGCTCTGAACAATACAACAGCATCTAGATTTGGTGCATTCCTATATAGGAAATAATTTTCTTGGTGGTCTTTTAGATGCTGGAAACTACATATGTCAAGATCTTCTATTAGATTGAACTAATATTACATTGTTGTTCTGTGTGAAGAAGCACTCAGTGTTGTTTCTCTCTCAAAAAAAAATTAGCTTGGAGAGCAAACATCTTAATTTTACTCAGACATAAATTGTGTGGAATTGTTACCTTAATTACCTATATCATTATTTCCAAAATTAAGAACTAAATAAAATGTTTTCTCTGTAGTAGAATTAAATTTCCTTGAGGATTAATCTTTTTAATTTTAAAAGAAAATCCTCTTGATATAAGTGTTTTATATAAAGTGCAGTATGTAAATGATTTTCTCAATGACTTTTTTTTTTTTTTCCCCAGAAACGGCTGCCAGAAAGACTGTCAATTCTTGAGCTTACTAAAATTCTCTTTTCTTTTCCCTAATGGAAAATGACTCTGTGCATTTTGTTTTATCTCTGCATTTGAGTTTTGATGGACAAGGTGCATTGAGAATAATGCACTTGCATTAAGATTTGGTTTATTATGATTATCTGATTGGATCTTAGCAATATTGGTAAGAAAAAAGTTATAAAAAAGTTAGAAAATTCTCAATGGGCAATGGAAAATACAGAGGTTTCTACTCTTACAGCAGACGAGCTTCCTTAGGAGAAACGTCAGCTATGACCTAACTAAACCTAGGCATGATATAACACCATTGGGAATAAATAAATAAATAAATAAATAAATAAATAAATAAATAAATAAATAAATCTCTTGGGAAGAGAAACTGCTGGAGTTGCTACATCATTACTAACAAAGGAGATTACAGCTCAGCTACAGATATAGGTAGCTCAGCTACCTTACATCACATACACAAATAAAACTCATAGTAAAGGCACAGTGCAAATGAAATGATGTGCTCTCAGTCTGAAGTAAGAGCAGTGAAGACAGGCACAGGCAGACAGACAAACCAGAGAAACAGTGCTGAGGAGCATTCTGGAGAGGTCTGTGTCCAGTGGCAGGAGAGGTCCCAGGCTGATATACATATTCATGCAACTAAGGAGAGTTCTGCCTTCAATGGACACAAATCTGACTCCAATGCAGGCAGTTTATGTAATAGAGACCAGCAAAATTCCTACAAAGACTTAAGTGTGCTGTTTTACACATTTGCCATGCATACAAATAACTCATTTATTCTACCAAAATATGAGTAAGCTCCTGGCATGTTAAAGAGAATGACAAAAACAAATACCCATTCCCCCTAGAATATTATATTTACAGAAACCATGGATTGAAGCCCTAATATAAGATAGTGCATTAAATGTGATTATTGGATGTAGAAATTGTTAACAGTCATATACTTGGATATTTTTTTTTCTTTTTCTTTTTTTTAAAGATATATTCTCCCCACCCCTGAAATCACATTATCTTTTTCAGAGTATTTTCATGTCCTAAAATCCCCCAAACACTGGTTACTGTAATAGATAAGATGCAGTGTTATTAATATCATTTACTTCCCATTTTGTCAACACAAAATAATGGACAAAAATATTCTTTTAGAACTCCTGACAAAATTCTACATTCAAAGAAAACCAGAATGTTAGAAAAAAATATTTAAAGGAAAAATCTTAAGAATAAATTTTTGACCCATGATGAAGATTCTGGAACTTTTGCTATCATAAAATGAAAGGATGTGCTTTATGTAAATGTTGCACAATGCTTTTACAATTAAAACAAAATTAGCATATATCTATTAAAAATATAGACTTATGAGCTGAATTAAAATTTTAACTCAAGTTCCTGTTATAAAGTCATTTAAAGGCCAAGAAAGTAATTTTTTTGACTCTAGTGGTGGGGATTCAGTGTTTTTTTTTCAGGACAATCTATTCATATTTCTTGTCATAAGAATTACCGAATTACCACACCTATAAATATACATAAGTATATTTAATTGTCTAAATGCATGGCTTAAATATTTAGTATAAAACATTTTTAATTTTCCTCTGCCAACCAGAAATGCAGTAGCAAAGTCAAGTATGCTATTCTGTATTAGTATTGAAAAATTTTATGTCAAATCATAAACATGTAATAATAATGCTTTGCTATTCCTATTGCCAAGCTGGCTAACGGAGAAAGCCTTCCATGGTACAACCTTTGTAACACTACAGAGAAAGGGGAGAAAACCCACAGAGTTTGTCGCTTTGTTTCAGTTTAACTGGGATTCACTTTTCAGCACTTTATTTGGTCTACAGTTAGGTCATACAATCTATGTCTTTTTTGGCTCCAGAAAAGTAGGCTCAGGTTATAGCTTTTCACTGCTTGCATTATGGAGAGATGTGTGACAGTAGTCAGCATATGGTTTGGGAATCAGCAAAAGAAGGAAGGGATAAGACTGATTTTCAAAAGGTAATCTGTCTGAGACATATCAGTTTCCCCAAAGTCTGACCTCTGTGAAGTGTTAAAATAAAAATATTGGAAAGTACAGGAGCATAAATGCTCTTCTGATCTTAGGCTGTTGAGTCAAGATTCAGGCCATCTGCTGGGGGCCTTACACATCTATCACTTTCATTGCTTTATATTAGAAAAGATTTCAAAGGGTCCTGGATTGTTCAGGTATCATTATAACAATAGATATTAAAAATCTGTTTTATTTTTCGTAGTTGAAAAATTTTTTGATTGTAAGTAATGGCCAACTGGTGAGGCCCTGCATACTGATGAAACATATTGAGTGTTCAATATTGGAAACAGTGAGCTGCACTTTAATTGTTGATTGGCAAAATCAATTCTGGACAAACCTGTACCCTTCAATGCATTGCATTACTTCAGTATATCACTGAGTTGCTGTCAGTTTAAAAATTTTTAGCTTCAAAGCCACCACTATCTGAATGGAGCTAGTAGCATATACTTTGACCTGCCCAATATTAATTCAGGACAATGACAAAGCATTCATGCATGGTAACTTCACATTTAATCTTGCCATAAATTAGGGTGTCACTGAGAATATTTTTTTATAGTAGTTCTCAAGATGATGCTAAGTTCAAAAGGCTGATGAATACAACACATCAGTTCACTTGCTTTAATTTTAATAGTTTTATGTTAATATCCAATAATTATACATTATACAGCTTTGTACCTGTAGCTGAATTTGGTAAAGGACTTCGAAATTAACACATTAGAAACTTCAGTGTCTATTGTTGAAACTTTAATACCTGGAGCAGAAACCTGAGTTAGGTTCCCTCCTGTGGAGCAAACACAGAGAGGAAGGAGCTTTGTTACCCGATCCAAAAGACCACTTCTAGGATCTCTCCAGTAGAAGTCACAAAGCACCATGAGAACGGCCACAACTGTCCATCTTCTGGCATCTGATGATCTCTCTCCATGTGGATGCCTCAAACACCCTTTTCTGAAATAGAGATCAATATTCATCATTTGACAGGAATTTCTCTTTCTAGTTCTTTTGGAGTAGGAGGCATAGAAGGCCTAAAAGTCTTTTTAAAAGAATGTCACCAATTTTTTGTTTTATAGGAAGCCTGATCTCATCATCGTGCAGGAACTAACTTTTGTTAGTTCAGAAGTAAATTTGGGATTAGCATGAATTCTGACTCCTTTAATCAAATATTAAATATTTTAAAAATATCTTAGTTAAATTTAAGTCTCCTTTGAAGAATTATTTTTAAGACACTCCTGTATCTTCTAACCCAGTTTCTTTTGATTTTGCTTCCCAGTTAGAGTTCCAAATTACTTAAAATAAATGTAGGTCAGAAATTGGCTAAGCTGTTTATAAACAATATATAATGCTGTTATACTGCAGCACTGATTGCTGATGATAATCTCACAGGTTTTTGAGTGACTTCTAACTCATGTAGCACTTAAATCTGCTTTGACTAAATGTTTTAGGACAATACAGAGTAAAAGAGAAAACTAAATATGGAATGACAGCTTAAAAATGCAGTCCTGTTAAACGCAGGTATACCAAAATGAGCATCACTTTTTTATGTTGCAATTACTCTCTGCTGAGCACTGGAGTCTCCATTCAGTAAACCCTAGCTGGAGAATTGTGAAAGGTTTGACAGATGAGTTGCTGAGGTAATTACTTAGGTCCTTTCCATCTCACTAGCTTTTTGTCTGATAAATGAAGGCTTAAATTCTGAATTCTACAATTCTAATCTCAGTAGCACAATCAATTACAGTAAAATGCCAATATATTTTTTTCCGGAGTCTGGCCAATTTAAGACTCCTTTGTTCCAGTTGTTTATTGTTTAGGTCAAGGGATGTACGATAAATTTATCCAGTCAGAGATGAAAAGGAAATGTAACTTTAAGTGACAGATGTAGTTTCAGCTGATGTTTTTACCATCTACCAAACAATACCTTAATTCTCTTTTTAAGCAACCGTTAAGTATAAAATGAAAACTAATAGGGAAAATTATTGTATTGTATAAATATTCCACAAACAACAATAAAGAGACAGAAAAGCGTCATCCAGAAGAGACAACTAACAGACAGTGTTGCCACAAAACAAACAAACAAACAAACAAACAAAAAAAGTGGTTTTAGATATTAAAAAAAAAAAAAAAAGCTGTTAAAATAGTGAGATGACTAAATATTTTTCAATGGAGACAGCAAGTGACCTAGAGTGATTTATTTGTAAAAGGTTCAACATGAGTCTGTCACTTGCAATAATGGAAGATTTGTTTGTGTTTGATTACCTGGGCTCTGGTCTTATGTTCTTTCTGTATCAACAGATTCCTATAAATAAAGGATTTGTGGACAAATGGTGATTTTTGTGGCTCTATACTATAGCTGAGTGTACATGCTTGGGCAATTCATGCAGATGGTCTGACTTTTACATTCATATTTGGATGTCAGTTTTACTTCTTACTGATTTATACCTGAGTGTAAGCATGTAAAGGGAAAACACTTTCAGAGCTGAAATCCTGAAATACAATACATGCTATGAGTTAAATGTAAAGATTTTTCCTATGAAGCAAAATTGAAAATGTTTGGTTTAGTAAAATGGCATAATCCATGAAATAATACCAAAATCTCATCAATATTTTATTCAGAACTTATCACTTCTCTAGATGGCCAGGTATTAATGGCTTTAATCAAAATTTGATTCTCCCATAATTTAAGCCAATGAGTATGACTGTGGTAGTTCATATGTATCTGCAACTAAGTAAATGACAGATGTCTACACAGCAGAAACATTGACCAAGTTTAGTTTAAGAAAAAGGCAGCAGGCTGAAAAGAGAGTTGGAGGATGTTGCCTTTTTCAAACCATTGTGTATTCTTACTTTTCTCAGTTCATGGTATTTTACTGGAAATTTGAAAGAATTTCTTCTGAAGGGGAATTTAGACACTTGTTTCATGTAAGCAACTTGGAAAATGTTATTTTTGTTGTTGTTCATATATGCGTTCTGGAGAAAACAAGAGGATTCAGTGAGAAAATCTGGTAGTCAATGACACCTTCAAAGGGATGGACAAGGAGATGCAACTCTATCTAGGTGACAAAGTGACCAGTGGATTTGTTTCAAGCAGGCAGCTCTCTCAAGAGACCTGTTGCAATTTGTAACAAGTTTCTATTGATTTTTTAATCATTTATTAATGCTTAAGTGTGAGGCAGAGTCCTTATGTATTTATACACTCATGCAGTATCTCTCATGGGTATTTCACTGGGTACCCCCAAGTGTGCTGAAACAAGCATGGAGGAACTGGGGTTAAGCACGAAGGGGGGAACACCTGAGAAAGCTATAAGGTCCTTTACAAATAATGAGCAATTTTATTTTCCATTATTTAGTAACTAAATATTCACTTCTTGCTATTATTTTGATAATGACTACTCTACACTTTTTGTATTTCTCACATTATTTTCCTCTGAAGCTCTGTTGTATTATATGTCTGCATGTCTGTCTGTGCACACAGATATTTCCAACATAATTCTCTCTTAAAATACCAGCCGGTTAAAAAGCTTTAGAGCTGTCATTGATTTCAAGAGAATAATCTTCCATCAGGGCTGTAATTGCTGGATATATGCCTCACATGGATAAGGGGATGATACATACACTTGAGTGGATACTTTTTATTTGTCTTATCCCTCAGCCAGATGATGCCTTGTTTTTACCCACTTCTCTATCTTGCCACACAGAGAACTCTTATATTAATTAGGGAAATATGTTCAGCTCTGCTGGTCTCATATCTGGATAACAATACTACCTGACGGAATCCAGTGTTGAAAGGATGAGTTGTGTTTGCTTAACTGGATGTTCATAATCCTGCAGTACACTCTGGTATTTATGGTATTTTTACAAAAATCTTACCTGTGAGACTCAAGCACAACCATGCTAAGAAGTTTTCAAACTGCTAGTGAGTTTATTATTGTTCATCTATAACCCAAGAGTGGGTTATATTTCTGACTTTTATTTTAACTCTTTCCTTAACAATTATTTTTTATTTTTCTGGGAAATATCTGCCCATTTTTACTTATTCTGCTATTTTATATATGTGCGCGTACCAGGACATCTGCCATTCCAAAATGTTATTTGCATATGCTTTTTTAAATATATATTTTTTAAAGTATAGTGGCTACACTGTGTCTTTGTTTCTAACTAAGAATTAAGGATACATAATTAGAGCTGCAGTTATATTATTAGGAACTGCAAATATCACTTAAAAATTGTCACAGCGCAACAAACGCATCAAGATTATTATTTAAATATTTTAAAGATATACATATTTTTTCACATAATCATAGTTAAAGCATCACTTTTGGTCATTATAGAATGAGGACAATATTTCTACATGTATAGATCCAGAGAATAGTTATTGTAATAAAGAGTAGCTCTATAGGAACTAATACAGACAAGACAATCTCCAGCATTGAAGGGAATATCCTTTAAAAATATTTGTTGAAGACAATTTACAAAATGAACAGTGGGAAATATAAGCACAGATATTTCAAGTTTTTTTTTTAAATGTATATGTAGCTATGTTATATAGTCAATAGAACGAAATTTTTACTGTGATCTCTCTCTTAGATGAATTACTGTGCAGAAGAAAGCTTTCAGAGGTATATTGATTCATCATATATGGTCTAATATTCAAATCTCCATACTAATGAGAAGACCACCACACTAACGTCCCATACTCTAATCATTTCTTTGTTGACAACTTCATCATTTCACTATTTTCAGTTCCTATATTTTTTTTAACATAAGGAACTTTCAAGAGTTAAAATTGTGCAATATTTGTATTCTAGATTAATATATATACTTAGTAAGTAATTTTAAATATTAAAAGCAACCATTGCAACTCACTTAAGAACTCCCACTAAGAATATATGATTTATTGTATGATTTATTTTTTTTAAATGATCAATTTTTTTCTTTCTCAAATTCTTTATTGGTTAAAGGAAAGACTTGAAAAAAGGTGACAACCAAAATAAGCATAGTTGCTCAGAATTAATATAATAATATAATTTTTTAAATTGTACATATTTGAACTATTAATACTTTGGTTTGAAAAAATCCATTTAGTTTAGTCCTTGAGATTACTGAACAATTTTCTCTTGCAGAAATGTCTTGTACTATAGCCTGAAATAAACAAAAGAAGAGTGTAGGTGTGTTCCATTACATACTGTGGGCCACAGTGGGTCAAATTCATTGCCCACTTTTAAATGTCTTTTATTTAAAGATGAAGAGAGTTTGATTTCTATGTATTAAAATACTGTTCTTTTCTTCATACCAGTAATCACTGTGAAAAGTGGCTTTTGATTTTCCATACAGGCTGCCAAACACTAGAGAGATTTTTCTCGAAAAGTTTAGTGTTTTTTTAAAAGATGAATTAGAAAAAGACATCTGCCCTTGTCCTTTTCAGTCCCTACACTCAAGTGGCAGAGGGCCAGATTCAGACTGCTTGTAAGACAGGGAGAGCAGAAGAGCAGCACCAGTCCTTGTTCAGTAATGGGCACAAACATCAAACTCACTGGCATTTGCTTTCCAAGTAGGGGTTGGGCAGTTTTGTGGATGTGGAACAAAGATCACTGAACCAGACTAATACACCTAAGTAGTCATCGCATCACGAATACAATGGGTATGTGACACTGATGTCATCCAATACTTGTAAAGGAGCTAACTTCTGTTGTCTGTAAGATAAATGGAAGCTAAAATAAATTGAGGGATATGTAGCCACTTCTAAGGAGGTCCACACAGTGGTCTTCACCTAAATTAGGTGTCCCTCCACCCTGACTGTAGGGTTCTCGAATGTGTAGTAAAATTCAGTACGAATAGGATGCATGGTAGGATCCTCGACAAATAAGATAAGGGTGGTGAACTGGTAGAAGGCAGTGAAACTTTCCACTAAAAAAGGAGTGGAGAGAGTCCTGACATGGAAAAAAATCTTACTGCTGTATATATAGCAATTAAATAAAAATCATCCCTGTGATTGACCAAAACTAACTATATTGTAAACAGTCAGAATATAGAAAATCTTCAGAAGGCTGCATATGCATTGATATTTTTTAGCCTAACATAAATGGTTAAGTCTGCTGTCTCTAGCTGCTGAAAATAGATGTAAATATAGCTAGATTTAGGAAAAACAAATATGGTGATACTTGCCAAATTCTAATTTTAGTCACCACAGTGTGTCCATTTAAAATTCTGCAATTTCTGTTTGATGAAAGGTATTGCTTTCTTTCAAATCCCTACACATGAGTAATGTCAGCTAAGAAATTTTAAAGGGTCAGAAAAATAATTATTTGGTTTTACAATGTTTTAAAACTTGACACTAATTCTTTCTTGGCTGGAGTGATTCTAAGACTCCCTCAGTCACTCATCAGTCTTCCTTTTGGGAACAGTGTCTTCCATGGCTGCAAGGGACAGCACCAGGTCTAAGCATGCAGAGCTCTGTTGCATCAAGTCAGCTTTGAATAGCAAATCTGCAAAACTTGTGAATTATTAGAGCTAGACTATAGACTGTTTTGGGCCATCTGTAGCTACTGATTAGTGAAAAATTTCCTCTAGATTTTATATTAATGAACTTTGATTCAGAACTATTTGTCATCAAAAAGTGGGGGGTAGCTCTCCAAACTGATAAAATGCGTGTACACAGTTTGAACAAGAGAAGCCTTCCTCCCTCCTATGCCTGCTACCACAATATCATGACAATCTGAATTGTATCCATTGCTTTATGACAATCTGTATGACACTGTTGTGTGGCAATCCATTGCTTTGTGCTTCTCTTCTTCCTGGGATTGCCTGATTTAACTTCTATCTTCTGCGCATGCCTATATGTACTTAATATTGCTTTCGTTTAGACAGTACTAATATCAAGACAAGCTCCTAAGCAGAGGATGCAATTACAATGAATACATTATGTTAAATGTTTAAGGTAACTAAACTAAAACCTTAGCCTTCCAGAGTCTTCATATATTCAGTGTGGAGGGAAAGGCTTTTTCTATGATTCTATGATATCAAATCAGAGCAGAATCCCAATTTAGGAGGAACCTGTCTCATTCTGGCTATAACCACAGCATTGTCCTTAGGGTTAGGCGGTGGTAATACCTCTTTTTCTTCTGTGTTGCATAGAAAACTGAAAACCTTGTTGGCTATTTAAAGACAATAAATAAAAAATGAATAAGTCAGTGGTCATTAACGATACACATAATAGCAAATAAATCTCTGTATAAACTGCACTGGGTCTAAATTTACCTCAGTAACAATAGTATAGATGCCAAGCTAATGTTTTCTGAATATGTTTTATCTCTTCATTGCCAGTGTAGCTTTCATAATTGCAATAGTTACAGTCTTATAGTTTCCAAAATCACAATTTTTGACATTAATATGTTATGATCTTCTTTTCCTGGTTAGCTAACACAGTGCAGTCAGTATTCATTCTTCTATGAAATAATGCTACATTACAGTCTCATATAGTAAGAATTTTACTGTCAGGTACTGATGAATGCTGATTGTCAAACATTTCATTACATTCAATACATATCTCATGCAACATGAATATAAATGCCATATCTAAATCTAAACTTTTCAGAACTGTTTTATGACTCTCAGAAGTGCTCTTAATATCAAGTATGAGAACACTTGATATGTAAAGGAATTAACAAATATATAGCATTTTCTGCACATTTTGTTCCATTGATAGGTTTTCTTTCCTTCATTTAGTTGTTTTGGAGGCTTAAACTCCATGAAGACCTGGTCTAGTACATGAGATAGTTCTCTGAAGTTTGATTATGAATCAGTTTCTATCTTTACAGGGAGGACGTTTTTAATGTCAGGCAAAGCACACATTTTGATGTCAAACTTGACGTTCTTCTTTTAGCCCTTTGACATGTTAAATAACATACAGCTCAGACTGCAGTGTGTAGAATGTCTTTTAAATTTCCATAGCAGAACTGTCTTATATCTTGTATCTTATAATCAAAATGATCCTGTCAAATCTATGTGACCTTCTAAATCCCAGCTGTGATTGTCACAACAAAAATTCAAAAGGAATACAGAATCATCCAGTGATACCCAGTGACAGTGATACCCCTGTTAATGCTTGTTTCTTTTCACTTCTTTCATAACCTTAAATATGAAACAAAAAGACAGCATGCATATGTCAAAAAAGACACACATCATATAATCACTTAGAAAATTGGCATTTCTGAAGGATCTATCTCATTTGTTAAAAGGAAGAAAAGAAGAAAAAATTCCTGTTCCTCTGTCATTAAAGTAATGGCCATGCCATGCATATTTGCAGTCATAGATGGAGCAGACTGTGCTAGGATTAGAGAGCAGAGAAGGTAATGGAAAAAGTGAGAGATCTCACAGTCTCCTTCATAGCTTCAGTATAAGCTGAATATTCCAAACAATATAAGCTGAATATTCCAAATCTTAGACATTAACTGATTGCTCTTTTCCTACGGGCTTTGAGACCTTTTCTATATCTAATTGTCTCTGTCTAATATATTTGAGGCTAGTACACTAATGTAGGGAAAGAAAACTCAAACTCTTTTAGCTTCTCAGAGGTAAGATTTTGAGATGCTTTGCTGATCACTGTGCCTATCCATTTGCAAGTAGATGTTGCCTATTGGAGGCATTTCTATAGAAACAGTCTATAGACAAAGAATGAAAATAGATTGAAAATAGTAACAATTTTCCAGTGTTTCCAATGAAACTGAGGGATACCTCCAGCGAAGATACTGTCATTTCACTAAAATTTCGCCATCATTTAAGATGACCAGATTCTCAATTGTTTCCTTAAAAAGGTTTTTATTTTTCTTGTTTATGACTGCTTTTCTTAACTTTCAAAACTGTCGCTGTGTAGCACAAGAAATTGCACATGTAATTTTAATTTCAGCATAATTGCATACTAAGTGTTGGCATATGCAGTTAAATATTTGACATGTTTTTATTTTTTTTTCTATTAGATAATTGAGGTCATAATTTATGCTAAGCATTATATCAAACTAGGCTATTCTATGTGTGTCTTTTATTGTACCTGGGAACAAAAAGAAGTCCTTTAGGGTGAAGTTTGCTGCAGTTAATGGAAAACAACTACTTCGTCATGAAGTTCACCTAAAAAGTGTCTCCTAATGTACCCAACAGCAACCTTTCGATGTTCTCCAATAAATGTTACGTTATGTTGACTTGGAAGGGTTTTGAAAATGTGTGTTTGAAAATATAGAACATTCCACCTTTCAGTGAATGAAACATTGCAAACTCTGGAAGCCTTAAGATTACTCTACACCTAATGTATAGAGTTAACATTTCATATGTTAATGTAACAGATGCATTAGCATTAAAGCATGAAAGACATTCTTTGTTCTGTCTACCACTGGGATTGTTCTCTAATCAGATTATTATATCTAAAGTGGTAACACCTGAAATCCCAGAACAGATAGATTAAATGGTTGCTTTAAAGAAATATATATATTTATAAAATCACTTGATTAAAAATTTAAAACTTTAATTAAAAATGACATCAAAATTTTGATAAACTAGCTTTATGAGGGACATACATCTCTTTACAATTTTAAGATGAAATATGTAGGAGTTCCTGATACAAAAATCCAGCTATATTTAAAACAAACAACAAAAAATGACATTTAAGCAAATTTCAGGATATACAATAAGAAATAAGGAAGAAACTCTAAGAGTCATCTGATCCATCTTCACATTCCAAGAAAAGACCAACTTAGAGATGTCACTGAAATTCCACTACAAAGTCATCTGTTTTTCAGGGCTGCCTCTATCTGACTTCTTTCTTTTGGTCATCTTCATTATTGTGCTTGGTCAATGAAAGGAACAGAGATGAAGAATGATCATATAGCTATGAACTCTGTTGAATTTCTGCAGCATAGTTTTTCAGGTATATAATTTTCTAGGTTTCTTTGGAGGATACTAAAAAAAATACCTCTACAACAGTAATCACTATACCAGTTACAATCATGTGGTAGTAATTCTCCATGGTCCTACCTTGACATCTGGAACGGGAAGATACCTTTCTGAAGGCCCTTCATGGCCTGGATTTACCCTGCTATTCCAGTAACAACCTCTGTATTTAGCAGAGAACTACATCTTTTGCCAAGTAAGAAATTGCGGAGCTGAGGAAAGGAAGAACAAGTTGTGTAGCTGCAGCTTCCCTCCAGAAAAAGGGAAGCAAGATGCTTGCTGAGAACAATCTCTTACTAACTCTTGGGCAAAGAGCAGGCTCCTTTTTGTTGACTGATGAACAAGATACAAGATTATATCGATACTTTTGATACAAGAAGACATTTAACTGAACAGATGGATTTTATTGCTAGACCAGCTTTTCCTCATTTCTTCTTGAGAAAAGGAGACTAGCCATACAGAAGATTCTTATAGGCCAAATGCAGTATCTAACCTGGACAGCACTTGCCTATCACAGCATACACAATTCTCCATTTGTATTGCATCAGACAAATACTGAAGCTCATGCTTCCCTTCTACAGATATTCTTGAATTATGACCATATCAGTGATTTAAAGATAGGAAAAGAGAAAAGAAAGATGACACACCATTTTAATGGAGTTTAATTAGTGTAAAAACACATTTCTGTGGGTTTGACCAATGCTTCTTTAATTAGAAATATTGAATATGTGAAAAAAAAAATAGAAACAATATATGTGTATGAATGCACACATGAGCAGAGAGATTCATTCTGAAAAATATCACTGTAATGGAACCATGTTTTCTTCTTTTCCATTGCAGAATTAATTTTTATTCTATTTTTGGATATTATTTATTTTACAGGATTGACTTTTCTTCTAATTCTTCTTAATATTTACTTTGTTATTTGAAACCTGCTTTTGTTAGTGATGTTTACATTTTTAAAAAACATCTACCTAGAAAGTAAGGAAGAATTTAACTCAAAAGGAAAAAAACAACAAACCATAACACCATTATTATTATCTTTATTTTATAAATTATAAAAGGATCTGAGCCTTGTATTTGTTATATTTTAAGACCAGAAGGTAAAAGAGAAAGGTTTAATACATGAAATTTTGAGATGGTTTAATGTGGTGGAGGTAACCACAAAATGGCTAAAGAAATTTAAATGTGGAAGAACTTCAGTTTTCAATTACAGATATAGACCTTGCCAATTCTTTGTTATTATTTTGCATTGACTTGTGAAGAATGTGTAAGATGTCCCAAAAGTTTCTGGGCTGGTAGTAAAAATGCCACCCCAGAATTTTTCATTCTTTGTATATGCAGAAAGTTATTTTCTTTTTATTTCTGCTTCCATTTGAGAAGTACCGAGTACCAGAAGAGACAATTAGTGGATTAAGAAAACTTGTCTTGCAGACGTGGAGTAATTCTTGAAATGTTTTGGCCTGCTGCATTTCAGGGCCTGAGCTCTGAAATCATTACACATGTATGTAACTACTTTCATACTTTATTCCACTGACTTATGCCAGATTTCAATTTTTTTTTTTTTTTTTTTTTTTTTTTACCTCTTACTAGAACTGGAGGATTCATTTTTAAAATTTTGGTGCTTGAAAACTTGATGACAGATTTCTGATGTTAACTACTCTTGACATTTTGTTTGAGAACAAATTTCAGACCAAGACCTGTATTTTCACTGTCCAACACTCCTTTTAACTAATGAAACCTGACTTTGATGAAGAGATATTGATTGTCCATTTCAGGCTAGTAAAAAGTTAAAATTTGGGGTTCTAAAAGTTATTAAGTGTTCATAAACTGAAGAAGAAGAACAACAACAACAAAAGCAAAAGCATGGGTCATTCAGGGACCTCAAATACAATTCTAACAATTTATGAGAGTGGAAAAAACTCTCATGAACTTCTCAGTAATCAGACAAAGTTTCTGTATTCACAAACCAAATATTTTTAATGAGCTCTCAAGACAAGAGCCCTCCATATAGATTTCCCTATGAGTCATACGCTAGCACTTGGTCAGACTGGACTGAGGTTTTCTGGTCTTTCACTGTAGGTCATCACAGCATTATTCAGTGCTCAGTAACTAAGCACTGGTAACTAAACTGCTTTTAAAGAAGAAAGCTAGATGGTAAAAACACCATGTTTTGGATGCATGTTTCTGGAGTTGAAGAGCTGAAGTAGGGCATCACATTGTGCTCAGTAGACATAGCCCCTGGTTTCTGTACACTCCTCTCTGTCCCCTCTGACTGCACTTCTCAAATAGCAACCACAACAGACAGCTGTTTTTCCAAAAGCACTGAAGAGTTTTGTAATGTGGAAAAAGAAACCAACCTAGCAGTTTCAGAGGTTTGATCCAGACTTGAACATTATCTCCAAAAAAGTATATTTTAACCAAAACATAAAAAAAAAAAAAGGAAAATTAACATTGCATTTCTACTAATGTATTTTACAAAAATGTGGGAGAACAATTATTAAATTTCATTGACATGGGACTTACTAAGACTAATAATTTCTTTTAAGTAGCAAGTAGTTTAGTTTGAGCACTATAAAATGTGCTGAGGCTATATATGAACTGCTCAAATGGCTGATAGCAACATCTTGGCCACCTGAAGTTAGTATCTCATTACTCCAAAAAAAAATCTTATATTTGGGTCACAGGTGCCAGCCTATATGAACAATATTTGGATCCTCATGGATTTTGAAGGTGAGATATGAACTCAAGACTAAAAAGAAATTCAGCAAAAACATAAAGCAAAAAGTCCAGATATATCTGGTTGATATTACTTTATATTTAACTTTGAGAATCCATCTAACTGCTGAAGAACAGAAATGCTGATTAAAGAAGAGATTTCAGAAAATTACAAAAAGGCAGTAGGAGCTGGTTCCCCTACAGTGCCCATGAACATTTTGAGGATAATAAATCTTTAAACACAGTGAAAGTGATGCATTAGAGAGTGTCAAAATTATCATTTGTCCCAGACAAGCTGGTAGTGAGTATGCATATGCTATTAGTATGTGGTCTGATAAAAACCGTGAAAAATGACTTTGTGAGCCCAGAGTCACTCCAGTAAAACATCTTAAAATGCTGTTGTTTGTGCTGTGGATGACAAGGGCAAATTTTGGATCATTAAAAAAATAAATAAAAATTTTTTTAAAGGAAGAAAAAACAGTTGAGCAAAAAGGGAGTAACATTGTGTCCATATTATAAATAGTTCTAAGAGAAAAGTCTCTTTTATTCTTAAGAAAGTTTTTCTATGCCTGAGCTTTGTATGAAAATCTTGTGCATCTAGCCAAGTTCATCCAAAATTTAATCTTAGTCATAATAACAAAAACTGTAATAATAACAGTAAACAGCGTTAGATGAGAAAGCAGGCTCGTTTGACAGTAGGTTAAATCTCTTGTGTTTTCTGTTTGTTTGTTTTTCTTTTTTAATCTTACAGAAATATAAATATAAAACTAACACGACCATTCTGTTATAGTTTGTTTCCCTTTCTTATACAGACATAAGCAAAAGGCATTTCTTACCAAAGCTCCAAGCAATGTTCCTGTTTAGTGGGGCATCCAGTTTGAACACAATCATGTTAATCTCCAAGATCATCTATTTTATGGATCCACCAAGGGACAAGAAAGGAGGGAAAATGGCTAAGGACAGACTCAGACAAAGTTATCATCAATGGTTTATTTCCAGAAAACTGTACTTTAGAGTATCATAATGATTAGAATATGAACAGCTTTGATAGGTCCAAAAAAAAAAAAAAAGATTAAAAATGTTTGAAAATATAAAAATAGAAGAGCTTAAATAATTTATGTTTTAAATTTAGCCAAATATTTTAAAAAGGATTACACAGCAAAATGAAACAGAAACTTTGCTTTGGACTGAATTAAGCACTTAACTGAAATCTTTTTTTTTTTCCTTTTTTTTTCATTCCAGTGAGATAAAACTAACATTTTCTGTTACAGATTGACCAGAAATTCACTTTCTTAAATGAATCTAGTTTATATGTATAAAAAAAAAAAATATATATATATATATATTTTTAAACGGAAATCATTCTGCCTGAGCTGGTAATGCCCAGTTCTCTAGCTTTACTGTGTTCACTCTGAAGCAGCAGCATTAGGGCTGTTGATCCATGCGGGAGGGTAACAGTGGAGACAAGTCAGAAGAAAAAACAGAATTGACCCCAGTCTCATAAGCCAGGCTGGGCTTGTCAGCACATTCTCTGTGCTAACAACACTGCATTAGATATCAGAAGAGGAGGAGGGAGGAAGAGTCAGCTGGGGGGAGACCAGAACAACAGCAGAAGGCAGGAGCATGGCAATGCAAGGCTGCAGCAGGGCTTTGGGTTCTGGGAGAATGGAGGATGCTGTAGGGATGAAGGGAGCAGCATCCAGCCCTGGCAAAAGCAGGCGAGGAAGCAATGCTTGGTCAGAGGGAGAAGGCAAGACAGGCAGCAGTGAGGCTTGCTCCAAAAAAGATTGGGAGCTGCTGATCTGCAAGAAGCAGCTGGAGGTGAGATAGCAGCTGCTCTGTGGCAGAGGGCAGATATCCATCAAAACTAACAAGTTACAAAACTAATTAAATTCCCAGCTGCTTTTAGGCAAATGAGTAGCAACATTAATTAGGATGGCTTTTTCCCATCTTCACTGGTCAGAAGGCACTGGCCTTTTGTTTTGCATTCAGACTGCGCTATTTGAAACTCTCTCTGCTATCTCAGGAGGAAATCACAGTAAATAAACACTTTCAGGGAAGGAGTCTGGAAGTGTCTGATCTTATGAGTATGACATGCCATTATTTATGTTAGGACAGGGTTCAGAATTTTGTATGCCCAAAGGACCCTGGTCTCAGCAATCCCAAATAAATTTTTCTGTCTTTTCCCTCCCCTCCCCTCCCTGCACTGCTTCACTTTACCTGGTGCATTAGCCGTGAGCACTCCTGGAGAAGGACCTTCCAGGCAGGTAGGCATCATGGGAGTTCGTGGTTGGTGCTCAGCTATCCGGAATGGGCAGTTGTACACTGGTTCCTAGAAGAAACCTTCATGCTGTGCACTGAGGTATATTTAAAGAGTTTCAACAGGTCCTTTCTGGCTGGATGGTTTTGGAGAAAAGGCTTTTTTGATTTCTCTCATACACACGGATTTAAGTTTTACCAGTTTTGGTTGGGTTTATACAGTCTCTGTCTTTATCTGAATGCTGGCCACTGCATTGGGATAAGTTTTGATCAAACTTTTATAATAATTTGTCTAACTTTAAACTACTTTACATTTTGGTTTTGCTCCTTTTCGAGTTGTGGGATCTAAATAATTAATTTACAAATGTTGGTATTCATTTTCTAGTGTATTTTGCTGTTGGACTGAGCTAGGGACTACTGCTTATGGACTACTCAAGGGACACCCTGTATCTCTGTATAGCAAACCACATTTAAATATTTAATACTGCACAATGGCACAACTGTGTTAATAGCTTTATCTTGGGGTTTTATTGAATCAAAATTAACAAATGCAATTAATTTATGTGGGAAACTTCATTTGCTTATGCTAGAAATGTCCAACATTTTTTGGCAAGAACTATTTTTGAAATTCAAACTAGTGAACCATAGATGACTTCTGTTCAGGATTCACAGTTAATGGCAACCTATGATTTATTTTATGTAGATAATATTAATAGTGCATCCACTGAGTATGATGTGCAATAGCATAAACCATTCTGAGGTTTATCAGATACTCACTTCAGAGAGGATGAGTCAGTGTTAAATTCAGTCTGTTTCTTAATCTTAATTTCATGAGCCCCACCACACCTCCACTTTACAAGTCACACATAGACTGTCAGCTCCTGGATGGATTTTTTTGACATGCTCTAATGATCAGTCACAACTAGGTGCAATACCCAAACCAGAAGGTTTAGAGCAATTTCAGTGGACTTCAGGAATTGCCCAACTCCTGAATTTGTTATTTTTTCCTGGATATAAAATAGTTTGAATTTAGTGCACAAAGGGCATACCATAAAGCCCATCTTTTGTGGTGGGAATAAACTATAGAACTCCAAAAATCGGTTAACATATTTTTCATTTATTATGCTATTTCTTGCCTAGCTATTTTATAAAAGAAGAGCTAAGCAATCTTTGTTCGTATATGTTGCAGTTTGAAAAGATGACAGGATATCTAGGCAATTCACAGAAACTAGAAGCACAAAGAAACTAAAGATATGATGCTAATTCCTCTTACAGCAACCTTAGTTCAAAATTTCTCTATAATACGAATCAGATGGATTCAATTTAGGTGAAAGCATAATACCAAGTTTAGTTTGTGTTAAAAAGAAAATGTAATTTAATTATTCTCTTCTATTAGCTTATCTTCATGATGCATTTGGCACTGGGCAACCTGACCTAGTGGATGGTATCCCTGCCCATGGCAGGGGGGTTGTAACTAGGTGATCTTTAAGGTCCCTTCCAACCTGAGTCAGTCTATAATAA
Organism: Anser cygnoides; assembly: GCF_040182565.1. Classification (NCBI taxonomy): domain Eukaryota; kingdom Metazoa; phylum Chordata; class Aves; order Anseriformes; family Anatidae; genus Anser; species Anser cygnoides. Next base: position 29,277,609 of record NC_089873.1, read on the forward strand.
GATAAGCTTTAACATTAAAGGTGTCATGAAATTATAGCATATTAATGTCAGTGTGAAGCTGTTTATGTCTACCTTATGCTTTGGTTGCAGTACAGGTGAAGATTTGATGAGTAACGCCTTTATATGCCTGTTGACTAGTACTAAATTAGAACATAACACCCCTGGCAGTACACGACAGCTGTATGAACATAAAATGAATTCCTTTCATTAGGGTATTACAATAAATGGCATGTGAAGTCATAATAGAACACTTCTTATGCCCAAGATATTTATTAGGTGTTCAGAATACAAAAGATACCAGCTCATCCTTGGAGTGGTAATTTTGGGTAGGCTGGTAAGTGGCAGTTAGAAGAACAGGTAAAGAAAACTGCATCTTATATATATGTCATCTTATATGCCATCTTATGTAGCACCTCCATAATGGCAAAGGTTTTAAAATTACATATAAAGTTGGTGTCTGAGATGTTCATGGGTCCCAGGAACCCTCAGTGACTTTTGGTCATGGACAACTCTTTGATTCGCCTATCGATTCAGTCAGGCAGAAGAACCAAGCCTTTAAGGCTCTATAGGGTTTATAAATAGGAATTGGAGATCTTATTATATTTTTGTATCATTACAAAGCTTCAAAATACATTCTAAGCATTCTGTAGCTTTTGTTTGTATGGTAGTTTAGCACATCATAGATATTAAATGACAGTTATCCAAAAATCATCTCTCAGAAGAAGGTAACTTTTTCCCATTCAAGTGAGATACACATTTTAGGTCATGATTTATAAGGGAAGATCCATATTTCTGAGCGCTTAATGAGTATCCTTGTCTGAAAGTGCATATACGACACACAGCATTACCTCTGAGGAGCAAGGTTTAATTCGTCCCCATTTGCATAAGAAGCAGTGTGGCCAGCAGGGCTAAGAAAGTGATTGTCCCCCTGTACTTGGCTCTGGTGAGGCCGTACCTCGAGTACTGTGTTCAGTTTTGGGCCCCTCACTACAAGAAGGACATTGAGGTGCTCGAGTGAGTTCAGAGAAGGGCAATGAGGCTGGTGAGGGGTCTGGAGAACAAGTCTTACGAGGAATGCAGCTGAGGGAGCTGAGGGTTCAGCTGGAAAAGAGAAGGCTCAGGAGCGACCTTATCGCACTCCACAGGTACCTTAAAGGAGGCTGTAGCGAAGTGGGGGTTTGTCTATTCTCCCACATGCCTGGTGACAGGACGAGGGGGAATGGGCTAAAGTGGGCTAAAAACCAGGGGAGGTTTAGGTTGGATATTAGGAAAAACTTCTTTACCAAAAGGGTTGTTAGGCATTGGAATGGGCTGCCCAGGGAAGTGGTTGAGTCATCCCTGGAGGTCTTTAAAAGACGTTTAGATGTTGAGTTTAGTGATAAGGTTTAGTGGAGGACTTGCTAGTGTTAGGTCAGAGGTTGGACTAGGTGATCTTGGAGGTCTCTTCCAACCTAGATGATTCTGTGATACATCCGTGTTTAGTTCAGGTGGAAAATAAATAAATAAAATAATTAATTAAAAAATAAATAAAAATTAAAAACCCCCCAACAACAACAACAAATGACAAAGACTGCACACCCAGATACATGTCCAAATAAGACCCTAACAGGTAAGTGTAAATGAAGTAGCATGGACTGCAGAAATAACAAAAACAGAAAGATAATCCAGGTTTGGTAAATCCTACTGCACCATATTCCGCATCTGATTGTGTGGTCTAGGAATAACTTATTGGTCATTCCACACTGACGTTTTTGACATTTGTTGTCCAACAGCATTGTTTTATCAACCAGAGTTATATAGTCTTTACAAATTGAAGCTTACAAACTTTGGAACACATAAGCTTTGCTCCATCTGGATTGTAAAATGGCTTATCAGGCTCTACTAGTTTTGTGGTCCATACATGCATTGACCAATGTAAGTAACTGGCTTCTAATGGTGTGTTGGTATTAGATAAACACAGTAAGAAATAACTTTACTTCTAAAAATATGCAGGCCAACAGTCTATTTAAGTTGAAATTGTCAGTCCTTTGCAGAGAGCTGACAGGCTTGGAATGAATCTTTTTGTATCCTAGAGGATGTGCTGGAGAGCTTTCTATGAGCTGGGTTCAAAGCCATGTGACTGAAGAAGATGTGTTTGAAAAACACTTATATATAGCAAATTGTTCCTGCTTTTGTCTTCTGCTAAAAGAGAGATGTCAAACAGATGATTTTAGCAAGAAGGATGATGAAACTTAATGGTAACTCAATCATATGGCAATAATGGCTGAGCTCCGTTCCACAGTGCCTTTCCATTTACTTAATGGCTGCTTCCAGACTGATATGCAATAAAAAGTCGTCATTCTTACTTCAGCACTATATTTTAAATCTGTTTTAGGGTATCTCTGAAGCACTAAATCAATGTTTTCCGGTTTGTAATATTATATCAATTTCATTCACCAACAGTAAAAACATGGACAAATTTGAACCCATGTGCAAGTAAGCTTTTAAAAGAGTAAAGAACGATGAATGCTACTGCTGTTTGCCCACCTTGCATAAAATTGTTGTTGCTAAATAATACAGAATGATTCCAATCTAATCAACTGTATCTTATTTAAAAATTCAGCACCCATTTTTATTTGAATTTGATTAGTTGTGACTTATCAAAGTGCTTTGACTTGCATCTAACTAGTTCCATTTCATCCTTCAATGAATTTATATTTTGTGCTTGTGTTGTGTAAGGTCTTGCCAAGAATTTGTTCATATTAAGTACTCTAAACTCTTGTATGTAGAGCCTCAGAGATGTTATGCTTTCAAATCCTTGAAGATGCATTCAGAGATCTGCTTCAAGATCACCTTTTTTACAAATAACCAAAAGAATAAAATCTTACCGTGACTATGTTAAAATCCTTTAGGTTATCACTCAATACGCCACTAAGAAGAATATCATGACTACAGACCATAAATAAACATCTATTTCTTCTTAAAGAAAAGTAATTGCCTTGTTTAAAATTGAAAGAAACAGCAGAAAATCAACTGGTAATCTCTCACTGAGGAACACTCATTTTAATGTCATCAGCTTAGAAAAGAGATTTTCTTCCTGTCTGTGAAATATACATGCTTGCAGCAACGTTGCATGTGACAATACAAGCAGTCCTATCTAAGGTATAGAAATGGTGAAATAAATCAAACTTTAGACTCCCTTAAGATATTGCAGTTGCTGCTGTAATTGGTTTGATGGCTCTAAAATGGATTGATTTCTTTCTGAATCTCTGATCTTAGTAAGCCAATGAATCACAGTGCCTAACAAGACTATATCATTTATTGCTATGTACAGCTAAATTTGTTGACAAGTTTGAGATTAATAAAGTTTGCACGTCTGTATTCCCTTTACTATAGTCTGGAGCTTATCCTTTCTGTTTGAAGGTTTAAATTCAAAATTTTTAAAAGTAACACAGCAGGGACACCTACATCATCTCAGTGACTTATAAAGTACAGGCACTAACAATTAACAATCACAACCTAAATAGGTCAGTAAGGGCTCATCTATAGGGCACTTCATTATATTTCAAGGTGGTCAAAGACAAAGGGCTGATATTCAGGAGTATTGCTTTCTCACTGAAGCCACTGTAGGCCACTGGTGTCAAAACCCTGTGATAAGCAAATGAAAACTTTTAATTAGATACTAATAAATATTGGCTGTTTAAACCTCAGTCCAAGGTGTGACGATATTAACCTGGAAACCTCTGTAATGGCTAAGGAATTTGTGAGTAATTTGTTGCAACTGTTCTTTCAGAAATCAATGCACAGTTTTTACTGTATTTTATGAGCATGGTATAGTGCTTCTAAAGACGCTTTAACAGAGGTCTCTCCAGTCAGAACCTGTAACTCATGTTCCGTGACCACTGATAAAGAATAGCTTCAGTGCTGCAGCACTGGGATTTGAAGAATGACCTGTGGAGCTGTGCAAGAGAGGAAAAAAAAATCAGTACTACAAGAGGAAGACAGGGAAAGAGCATTTGAAGAGCATATTAGGGAAATGTTTTGCAGTGGATATTGTCTGGATGATTAACCTATGTCAAAGGTGAGATAAAAGATGCAAAGGCAGAATACAATCATCTCCGTTTTCAGTTTGTGTTAATAGGTTGCACTACATATAAAGTCACAGATAAAGTCAAAATAGGTAAGATGTCACAGAGTAAAAGAAGTCTTCATCAAGAAGCCTTTATTTAGACATAAATCCTATTGGTTAAGAGACTGTCTATGAGAAGTCCTAAATACAATAGGACAAATAGTACTATATATCACCTGGACAAATGGGAGGCTGATCGGTCAAAACAGGGTGAGGATATAGTTGCTTCCAGTTCTTAGGAAGTATTTTTTTCCTTTCTGAGAGTAATTTTGCAGTATTGTGCAATTCTTTGCTTTAACTTCAGTCTCATCACTGCAATATTGTCACTTTGCTCACATCTGGTAGTGGCTTTGGCTCTACGCATGTGCCAAAAAAATTCTTTTGATGTTTGTGGCTAAAAGAAGCATTTTCTCCAGAAGAATCAGAATCAGAAATCTTCTTTACTGTGGAGTACAAAAATAGCTCTCCCTAGTATCTCTGTTACAGGAAAGGCCATGTCCTTGCAGATATATCTAAGTTGTTGCTTCATTTCCTCTGTCGTCATGTTAATTGAAGTAAAAAATATTTGGACAAGATTCTTAAGTGCTTGACATATATGCACAGTTCACAATGAATGAAATGGAAAACTAAGAAATCAAATTCTAGTATTAGGAAATATTCCTTTTCTTCCCTAGTCTGGATCACCAGTGGGTGCCTCATTTAAAAATAATAATAATAATAAAATATCTCTCTATTTGTTATTTCTAACATGATTATTTCAAACCAAAACAAAACAAGCAAGAGAGAGAAATTTTTAGGTAAAATAATCTTAATTTCAAAAAATATTATTCTTAGCCAGAGTAAATTGGCATCGCTTCATTGATTTTAGCTGTCTAGATGAAAAATTGGCCCTGTACAATGCCTAATACCAAAGTTTGCCTTTTTTTTTTAACACTGAGAAATGACCTTCAACAGTTTAGGCAGGGAATGGCATACCCACCCACACATCCAGTCACACATGTACTTGCTCAGCTATTAAAACATGACGTAGCTTCAGCCTAGTTCCAACACCGCACCAGGGACCCCATGTTTTCATCTGGCAGAGTACTGATTGGGCTCTGTATAAAGCCTCTCTAAGGGAAATACTTTTGCAGGATGAGGTTATCAAGTGAATGTCAGAATATTAAGCATGTAGCAGACTATGTAACAAAACACAGAACCAAATAAAGGAGAAAATGTACAGGATGACACTGGAAAAAAAAATCAAATGCTGGAACTGATTATCATTCTGAGCTCAATAGATTTATGGTTAGTGCAATCACAAAGGATATGCTTTTAGCTGGCTAACTATTTGAATTATTGATGCAATTGGTCTACTAGAAATTCATTAAAACATTATTACTTGTAGCTCAGTTAATTGAAATGGTTAATAAGGATGGGTTCAAAATTATCACTCTGCAAGAGATACATATTCTTAATGTGTGCCACACATTAAGCACAAACTTCATGTATCAGTGACACCCTCCCCACTTCCCTACCCCTTCCCCTTTGATTAAGCATTATTAACCGTCAGAATCCACATGCCTGATTTGAGTAAGAACTACATGTATCAATCACTCACAGACATGCATTCAAAAGTAAACATAGTTCACTATGTTACTGATATTCCAAATTGTGGTACAATCATTATAGTAAAGTCTCTTACTGTATGAGGGAGACCAGAAATGGAGAGTCCATAAAAAAAGATCATGTCTTGATCAATGCTCACATTCTTATGGTAATATTTTTTTTCTATGTCTAAACAAAGTAAGGCAAGCTGGATTTGTTGGTATGAGGTGTAACCTTTAGTTAGGTTTCTATAAACATTTATCAGCACCTACAGAACCTCCTCATATTTTGGGAGGTGTGAAAATATGTATATTACAGAAAAAAAATCTCTCTGTTTTGCTGTTATTTAAATCTTTAATTCTCAGTGTGGTTTCCTATGAGGAATGGCTGAGGGAACTGGGGTTGTTTAGTCTGGAGAAGAGGAGGCTCAAGGGAGACTTTATTGCTCTCTACAACTACCTGAAAGGAAGTTGTGGGGAGCTGGACATTGGCCTCTTCTCACAGGTAACTAGTGATAGGACCAGAGGGAATGCCCTCAAGTTGCACCAGGGGAGGTTTAGTTTGGAAATGAGGAGACATTTCTTCTCAGAGAGAGCAGTCAGGCATTGGAACGGGTTGCCCAGGGAGGTGGTGGTGTCACCGTTCCTGGGGGTGTTTAAGGAAAGGTTGGACCTGGCGCTTAGGGACATGGTTTAATGGGTGACAGTGGTGGTAGGGTGATGGTTGGACCAGATGATCATGGATGTCTTTTCCCAGAATCATGGAATATTAGGAATTGGAAGGGACCTTGAAAGATATCTAGTCCAATCCCCCTGCTGGAGCAACCCAAATGATTCTATGATTCTATAACAACAGAAATCCATGCAGGCCATAGAGGCAAGCTAAGACTACCCCTTAAAACCACAAAACTGGTCTGAAGGCAAGAATATGAAAAGGGATGAGTCCCAGAGAATCTACGGGAATGTTCTCGCTGGTTGAATTCTGCAGCTGTGTAATAATTGTAAGCATAAGACATACTACAGAGTGCTATACATGATAGGAAGGCAGAAAAGTCCCAGAGGCTGTCTCTTCCCTTTGTTCAACCATCTAAATCCAACTGCAGTCTGGTTTTAGCTTTGATTTAAATCCAGTTCAGAACTATGCCATACGTTAAAAGTGTGGCTGAAAAGCACATTCTGCTTTAGAGCCTGTGTTTGGAAAAAAAAATCAAATTTTTAGTTTTTAGTTTTATCAATTTTAATAAAAAATGTTCTGATTTGGAAGGGTAAAATGCTTACTCTCTTTGCTTGGCAGACAGCTCAGAAAAAGCCTCCACTTACCTGGTCACTAATGATCCTCACAGAGGCTTCATTGTCCAACCCAGCAGGCTAATCAAAGATGCTTTTTTCAGCCATTTCTGATAATGGAAGGGAATATATTCATCATCATTCTGAGACTTATATAAATGTTCATTATTCCAGAATAGAGAAGACTGAAAAAGTCAGAAGATCCTGTAATCAGTGAAAGTTTCTATCATTGGTCCAAATGTAAAATGTCATATAAAGCAGTATGGGGGCTGCTCTAACTTTAGCCCATTGTCTGACCCCTTGTGCTCTTCTGAAAATTCCTGGATCCTGAATTTCTTGAGCCATCGTCTTTTCTTCTGACTGCTCTCTTCTCCATCAGCCTCAAGGATGGAGATATTACAGGAGAGGCTCTGTTGACTCTGTACAATCTGAAGATTTATTTACATGTACATATATTCATCGATGTGGATATACTGCTATATATTGTTATTTAAATGATCATGTGCTTGAATATGAATGATTTAGGTTAAAAATGAATCTCTTTGCATGAATTTTCAAAGTGTTGAGTGTTTTGGAAAAAAAAAAAGGCTTAAAAATATTCTAGCTATGTATGGAACCTTAAAAAAAATGTTTATAATTAAGCAGGACATTGGGTTCTGCAGGTCCATATTGATATTCAATAATGCAGAATATGTTAGAACGAAAAGTATTGATTTGAATAGAAGAGATTTTTTCAATTGCTTATTTATTACCAACAACTTCCAGTTTTTCATGTTTTTATTTTCTTAGGTCTGTACTTCCAGATGTTTGGACAGATGCTGTTGGTGAGGAACATGTAATTGTTTACCTGGAACTCTATACTGTTGAATTATACTAATATAGAGAAGATTAATTCAATGTTCTGGTTAGATGGAACATGTTTAAATTACCAGTTAGAGTGTGAAAAGTTGTTCACTACTCTTCGCTCATTAATGTCAGCTGGTTGTCAATTAAACCTTAGATCTTCACAGAATGTGTTCCTTTGGTCCTGGCAGGTACTGTAATTAAAATTTAATCTAATGCAACACAGAATATGCTGTGGGGACTCAAGAGGAACACCCTAATATATCTTCCGAGTCTGTGTTATTGATTTAGTGAGATGCTCCACCTTGGGCACTCTGACAGGGTTATTTTTAGGGGCAAAACAGACAAAATGTGGCCAGCATACCTTTAGGCTTTTGAATATTTTTTTTCCTCTGTGGCTTTATGCCTTTCCTGTACCCTTTGTACAATACCTTGAAGTGTGGGCTGTGATGCATCACGGTGTTGCCATTAGCAAGATACAGTGCACAGAGATCTTGGATTTAAAGGATTAACTTTTAAGAAAACAACAACAAAAAATTGTGTTGAGAATTGTGTTGAGAATACTTATATTCAGGCAGAAAAGAAAAATTAAGTTCAGGGAAATACACCTTCTTGTTGGCTGCCCTTGCTGAATACAAGTATGCCTCAAACCAATCCTGAAACATGGATTCTTATGATCTGTTTTTTCTAGTACAATACTGCCTGTTATCAATACCATTTTTCATGTTTAATCCCACTTTGACTCCTTCTAAGCTTGTGGATTCTGATTAAGCCTCCTGACACTGAGTTCTATTGGCTATTGTTTCATAATTTTTGATAGAATACATATCCTCTTCTATCCGGATGAAACAAACTTGGAAAAAAAAAAAAAAAAAAGTAAATAAATACCAGTACCAGTTTATTAAACCTGTCAGACTTGTGACTTGCTGCTGTCAGCCAAAAATAGGATTCAGTACTGATCTGGGGCCATTGTTTACCCTTTTGCTCTCTCTTATGATGATGATTATTAATCATTTATCTTATGACACCTGCAGCATGCTAGCTGCTTCACAACTAAAAACTAAAGAAAAGATTTCTGCTTACAAAGCCTATCTTTGAAACAGACAAAGAGTGGGAGGAGGTACAGCATAATCATTACTGAGCAAGGAGGTTTTGCTCAGCTTTTTCTACCCCATGACTTTTTCCATGTGGTGTGTAATATTGAGGTAAACCTGAGTTTTTTGGGTGCAATTTTCATATCCCAACATAAAAGCCATGTGATGAAATTAAGTTTGATCAATATTTTCAAGCAGATGAGTTCTCTTTATCTGATATTGGGTGAGGCCAGACACTCAAAACCACAGTGATGTCCTGGCATTCCAAGAGGCCTTTCTGTCTAGAGCAGTTTGTGGAGGGCTGTTTATACATTAACCTTTCTAATGCTAGAATTACATGCCTCTTCTTTTGAATATCTGAGAACCCCTGTTGGCTAAGGCAGTATTTCAGAAGAAAATAAAGGGAAATCAAACCCACCTTTCTAGGTCCAAGCACAAGGTTATCATAAATGGTGCATGCCACCCCCTTCAACAAAAGTTTCAGCCTGCTTAGACTTTTTGAAAGAACAGGATTTTGAATGCATTTCTGAAAAATAACATATTTTTGTCTACTAACTTCCAAATCCAGCTTCCTTCAGCCTTGGTTCTCTCCAGAGAACTTAGACTCTGGAGAGAAATGGGTTTTCAAGCACTCTGCTACAAATAATGTGCAATGCTTTAGGAACTCCCTGCTGTTTACATCCTTTTCAAAGGTGCCTTATTCTCCTTCTGTAAAGAAAGCCAAGTGCCTGTGCACACAAGTGAGTATTTCACTCTGAGGGTCTAAAAATTATACTGCCAGATTTACCTATTAGAGGCATAATTCGTTGTTCTCAGAGGAAGCATTTAACCATGCTTCAGGCAAGCACCATTCTAAGAAACTACAGTAGTAGCCAAACAAAAATAGATCCATCTCCTGCACTGGAATTGTTCCAGCATTGCCCTTTATGCTGCCTAGATTATCTAGCAGTCATTTGCTAAGTAATGATATTAATGTAAGTAGCTAGTAGATCTTCAGCTGTGCCCCTTGCATATACCTAGTAATGCAGCTTTGTCTGATGAGACTGTTCTGACACAGTGTGTCATGAACCTTTACGGGCATCAGTTTGGTTAACATAATCACACAGATAATAACAGAAAGTTATTATAAAGGAAGACTGCATTTTGGATAAGTTAAGGCATTCCTGTGCACAATGTTTGTGTGGCTTCATTGTGTGACTGGTGAGTATGGTGGTGGGATTCAAGTACTACTAGTGCGGCACAGCTTTCCAGATCTGGTTTGCCGTCTTTTCTCAGTCAGACTTCTTTTTAGTATTATTTCATTTTTCTTTATATGATCTCTGGATTATTTCAGTTTAAACCACCCTCATTTACAAACAGTATTTATCCTGCCACAGGACAGTTTGGGAACTGTTGGGCCCTTCAAGATCTAAGCCCTGTTGCTACAGCAATGCAACCAGGTTTTTAACTTCAGTTCTGTATTAACATTCCTGATGCAGGAACTGCCAGGCTCTATTTCTATTTCTAAAAGATACAAACAAATCACATGAGTGAGGCACCTGCAGATATTAGTCTTGCCTCAAATGGCAGACTGCAAAACCAGCAAGGAATGGAAGCATTGCAATAACAAGGTGTCTCAACTACATTATGTTTTTGTCTATCCGAGTTCCCAAAAGACTGGGAAGAAGTAATCCCTGCAAGAAAGAAAGCAAACAAGAAAGAAAAGAGACAGCAAGAAGAATGGGGAACTATATCTTTATTTACTGGTAGAGGCATATACTTGTTCTGAAACAGCCAAAAATAGCAAAGCATTTACAGGAGAAAATTAACTGGTTTTGTTTCCCTCTCCTTATTTGAAATACACAGCATTGGAAAATAAGGTATTTTTGATTAATGTGGTCAGAAAGTTATTCCTCAATCTTTTATTCTCTAGAAAATATACATGGAGAAAAGCAAGATTGTTGACACAGATTCACATTTCCTGATTTAAACAATGAGGGCTGAAACTCAAACAAATCCAAATGTACTTTCTAAGAGATGTTCATTTGGGTTGGACCCGAAGACCTCTTGAGGTCCCTTCCAACCCCTAAAATTCTGTGATTCTGTGATTCATTTACTGATCAAATTAATCTAGAAAATTAAAAAATAATGAGGATAGGAGTGTGGGGAAGATATGAAACATTGCCAAGAGTAGTGGATGAATGAGAAGATAGCTACTACTTTGTACTCATGCTTGTTCTTTTTATTTTTGGATGGTTTTCTTTTATAAGATGTGGGCAGGGATTTGACCAATTGGTTTTCCTATACCTTAGTTTTCTGAAAGGGATAAATATACAGGAGTATTCCAATGAATTGATCCAAATTGTATTCATTCTTCTGAGATAAGACAGGAGACCACAGAATGCCATTAGGAATGTGGTTTGTACCAGATAAAGAACTCCCAGTAAGGTTTATTTAAGTCAAATCCAATCTGTCTGGCCATCTAAACAAAAAGCAGAAAATTTTAAGCTAGTTTTGGAAGGACTGATTGTAGTATTGGAGTAATGTCTTTGTTCTAAGCTAACATGGCTTTGTTCTAAGATTTGTATGGACAAACATGAGATATTTTTATTGCAATTACTATGACTTAAACACTTAGCAATGAGGAGTCAGAACAGACACTAAAATGTTAGTTTCCTCTAACAGAAGTGGTAACAATCCTGAAATCAACAAATCCAGAACTTAGACCATTTTTGTAAATATTTTAAATATTTTTATTTCACTTTAGTTAAAGTTACAATTCTGCACAGATTGAAAGAACAAAAGCAGACTACAGAAAAATGTAGCAAGCCTAGGTTCGTGCATCTGAGTAGTAAAAAGTAATGTAAAATGTGGAATAAACATTGGTGAGAATCAGAAAACAGTAAAGGAAGTACATGATAGAGAAACTGCAGAGCACCACAGTATTAGAATGTTTTGCAGGCACTGGAGGAAAAACAGAATTTATATAATCTTGTTTTTTATCAGAACGGAGACATACTTATGAATACAAATACAAAACTCCACCAAGCAGAAGATAATTCTTAAGAGAAATATTTATGTGACATACTGAATGATGCTGACAACTTCATTTCTCAATATCTGTGCATATATAATATATGTTTCTTTGACCTGCCTATAGTGTGAGAATGTGCTATAATGAACAGAATATCTATGCAAGTGGCAATGAAATATTCACTAAAGCAGCCACTACTGCTGAGATACAATCCAAGGGTAAAAAACATGTAACGTTGAGACTGAAAAAAAAAAGCAAAGTTAACACAGAAAAGTATGTCTTGTCATATAGTGAAATAAATTGAAAAATCCATAAATCTAAAGTTGTTGGTTGCAACTGGTGTTGAATAAACTATCATATTATTCTATGACTTTCAAATAGAAGTATAACACTACCCTAGTCTTCTATATTTTAACTAATTATAAGGCTAAAATAACCCACCCTTCATTAACTTCCACAGCCAGATCACGTCAGAATACATTACAAAACACCATACTAGGGTTCTTAAAATAATTGTAGAAGGTATTGGGGAAAAAAAAAAAAAGATGATTATGACCTCTCAAGATATAGCAAACACATCTTAGGTAAAATAAAAAAGCCATATTATTGATCAGAATATTTTCTTCCTGTGGTGCATATATATATATATATATATATATATAAAAATAAATGTGTACCAGTTCTTTATGCTCATTTAATATCATTATTTCACTCCAAAGGTTTGGGAAGTTGAGATTCATCTGATTTAGACATTCAATAGTCGGGCATCTAGCTTGGAATCAGAGATTACCGTAGATTTACTTCATAATCAGTAGAAAGGAATAATTCTCTTCATCAGGCAATTCTTCTCATTGTCAGCAAAATCAAAGAATCAGTTCCCCTCAAAAAGGGCTGTTTGAGATCCATATATCTGTATGTTATTGGCAGATGTGATGCAGGATAGGTAGGAGACCCATGTCACTGTGTTATGTATCCTGATTACCTGAAGTGCCAAAAGTGAGACAGTGGACACCTGTATTGTGACAAGTGAATCTTTCCCTGAGCTTCCAGTGTAGGAGTCAATCTCTGAAGGTCTCTGTTCCATTCTCATAGCTATAAGGGGAGCCTAGGATTATGACTTAAATGCAAATTTCCAGCTTTTAGATATTTAAATTGAATTCCACCTTCTATGCTAACATTCTTCCTACTAATAATCCACAGATTCTTCACGCACACAAAAAAATAGATCTTCTGATTTATATTTGCCTTCATTTTGTTGGCTTCAAGATAATTCATATCTAGAGAATCTATGCAAAATACTTTCCTCGGGTGGCTTTCCAAAATGTGATGTACCACAGCAGACCTTAATTTAAGGCAATGAGGGGCTAAATATAGTTCTTCAGGAAACTGTTGCAGCATCTATTTTTAGATTTATGAAAAAGGTGAGAGAAACAGATAATAAATGTTATGGAAAATTGTTCTCTTTAAATGTTACCTGTAAGTTTGTTGATTCAATTTCCAAGGTTGTCATACTGCCTTGTACTTCCCTTAGCTGGGCAGTATCACTTTACCCACTTAATTTAAAGTTATACAGCAACAGAAGATTTAGAGGATGTACCTCAGAGTCTTCAATGACCTCCTAGAGTAGCAAAGTCCATACTCTGGTACCAGACAGCCAAGGGGAACAAGTATCTCAACATGGCACTTCAGGCAATCCTCTGATCCCACACCATAACCTCTAAATTGTATCCATCCTTTTTCATGCCCAACACAGTCAGAATGCTTTACCTGCTTTTTTTTTTTTCCTTTTTTTTTTTTCTTCTTTTACCCAGATGTTTGCTTATCTGTGTGTTTATGTAAGATGGCAGAAACATATGCTCACAGTCTCATTTGCCTGCTTTGGAGAACAGATTTGAATTTGCTTCTTTGGAAACTCTTTTTGGAATTGCAATATATACATAAGCACATATCTCTTTGTTGTTCCTGTAGAAGTAGTTTCCTTTTGTATAACTAATTATTGGTGGAGTGAGAAGTCAAATCTAAGATGCCTCCATCTGATATGAACCCTTCATTAAGTCAAATTCTCAGTTTGTCTCCCTGGCCCAATGAATGTTACTATATTTGAGGTACAAGTGGGAGAATTTAATAGATTTATTTCTTAGCATCATTCTTTCAAAACTAGAAAACTGATACTTAAGTGGGTTTTCTTTCAGCTTAGCCAGAAAAAAAAAAAAAAAGAAAAAAAAAAAGAAAAGTGAGCTGTGGTCTCCATGAGCTATTTTGTTTTATGCCTTATCTAACTACACTTTGGCAAGAAATAGGCTGGTACAATGATGATATGATTGGTGTGTATGCTGCTTCAGTGTCAGAAATTTACTTGTAAAGAGAATTTCACTGGTGGAAAATTAGGTGCTTTAGATAAGGCAGCAAATATGTAACAAGACCTACAATGTGGATCTAAACTGTGGAAACCAAATTAATGGTGAGTAGACACCTGGTTGTCACCATAGATCCAAAAATATATGACAGTATTTTGTTACAGATGGCAGGTGGCATTTTTGTTGCAAAGCACGCGTGTGAGAGATGAGTACAAGGTACTTATTTGTAAAGTCAGCAATGGATATAAGTACTGGTTGTGTTATACAGTTTCATCATGTAGTTTACATAAAATTATCTAAGATTATAATGTTTCATTACAGGAATGGTTATGATAAGCTGGTTCTTTCATAACATTTGCATTCTTTTAAGTGTCTCTACAATGACAGCGACACTAATGAAAATAGTGGGGTTTTTTTGTTGTTGTTTTTTGAAATAGGCTAGAACCAGCTGTCATTTTTGGTAGTATAGATGAACAGAGCTTTATGGAGCCAGGGGTAGATAATTTCTAGGCAGATTGTTTCTTAGTTATTCTTAGAAGAAGCATATGTGCTGCATATCAATGCCAGGAAATCACTTGCAGCAAGTATGTCGGTAGCAAAAAGATACTCCTATTAACTGGTGTTTGTAAATTATATTTGTGCATATATATATTCATATATAAAAATATTCATGCATTTCAGCCAGTGATATTGCAAATATAGATTAATTTGAATAACAATAGGAATCTAGTCCAAAATAATGTAGGTTTAAGTGTTAAAACAGAATTTCTGCAAAATGGTTTACTGAGAAATTTTGTGACATCAGAAAAATTATATGAAGATATTTATATTAATAGTTTTTGTAAGCTTGGTAAAGATATCAGTGAAATATGATTTTGGGTGTTTTGGAATTCAGAATAGCTCAGATTTAGTCAAATGGTACAATTTTTATTCTGAGTTTAACAGATCCATCTCCAATTTTCAAAATGGATTACTGTTTTTCTCAGGGAATCAAGGGAGAAAAAAAGTAACTCTTCAAACTTAGTAAGCATACACAAGGCAGATGTTGCAAGCTAGCCAGTAAAAAAAACTAATCATAAAGTAAGTATAATGACAGTATGCCATTTCCCCCCCTGTTATTTCTACAGACCAAGTTGACTCTTAGTTTGCCTCAGCAAACAAAGGACACAAACGCTGCTTTCTTCAGACTGTGAATAATACGCTACAATTAGCCAAGCTCCCTCTCCCTCCTTCCCTGTAATATTTCTGGCTCTCAAATGTGATCCAGCTTCCTCTTGTGTTCTTCCTTTACTATTCATAAGGTGTATTTCCTCATTTTTCTCCAAACACTGTGAGAACTTTCTTCAAGAAAGACAACAACAAAACAAGCTTGCAGGTTGCATGCCAGGCTATTAAAATATACTTAATCAGAGAAAATAAAAAGTTATTTTAAAGTAAACCTACTGTAAATCTATATCTGTATCTATACAAGCAGAAAATAATTAAATTAGCAAGATTAAATTGACAAAGACTAAGGGAAACTAAATATATCTCCTCTAACTGATCTTGGAGAAGCTCAGAAACTGTAGGGTTCTGTTGCATATTGCTTCAATGCATGGGAATTCATGGTCCTGGCTTTGTGGTAAACATTTAAAAAAGAAAGGAATAAAAGACACAACACACATATTGACAAGTTTACTCTTATAAAAAAAGTATTTTGGCTTCTCCATCAAAACAAAAACAAAAAACATACACACAAAATAAATAAATAAATAAAAAACACAAGGCAATCAAAAAAACCCACCACCACAATAGAAAGTGAGAACCACTCTCCACAATTTGTTTCTGGCCAAAATTTATTTGTTTGAATGACAGAAAAACAGTGGAGAAGGAAGATTACACATAAATTGAGCCTCTGATTTAAATCCAGACTTTCTTGGATGGAAAGTTCACAGACTTCTGTAGTGGTATGTAGAAAGCCCTGTGGATTTGATGGTTTTGTGTAGGTTGTGGAAAAGGAGATGAAAAATGGGAAGCTAATTTCAACCTGGCTAGCACAGCACGATAATATTACACATATGGCCTATAATTGAAATGATCTTTATTCTCTGAAACATTTGCAGTATCCTGCTGTGGAGATGGTTTTATTTGCTGCTGCTGCTGCTTTATATTATTTTATTGTGTGTTAATTTGCTAATTTTCAGTCTTGTGATTAACTGTATGCAGCACACAGTTTGTATATTCAGTAGTGCTTAAGCTATGTGTTAGAGGGAAATGAACTGATTTGGTTTCAAAGACTTCAGGCTTTGAGAGTTTTTAGCACTTCATGGATTTTTTCGTAATTTTGTACCTACTATACTTTGTGGTTTGGTCATCTTTGGTCTGTAAACAATCAATTAATACTATTAATTATTAATTTGGCTAAAATAGATAACTGATATAATAGTAAAAGAACAACAAGCTCATTGTGTAGGAATCATGCGTTTTGCTTTCTTCTCTTCATCATCATAGTAGATATTTCTACATTTATTCTATTTTGGCTAGAATATGTGATTCCTACTGTTATGTACCAAACAATAATAACACAGAGATCAAAAACACTAGAATTCAGATTTTGGAAAGGTAGCTAGTAGGAAATGCTTGGAGAGCTTTGGATTGAACCTGTGGAAAAGAAAGCTAAGCTGTCTTCAACTACTGTAAGAAATACTAAAAATAATCACCTATGGAATAGCTATATTTTCTAAAAAGCTAAATGGACTTTCTAATAGCATGGTATGAATTCTTTTATTTTAAAGAAAACCTCTAATCCAATTGCTTTATGTGTTTCTATTTTTCTTTTAGACCAAGCACAGTAACCAAGAAAAGCATATCTGAATCCTTCATGAGCACTGAAGTTCTTTTGGCTCTATTCAATTTCTTCTACCATAATAATCTCAATAGTATTGAAAAGGCTTCTAAACAGAAACTATTACGTTAACTAAATTATTACTTTGTGGTTATTAAGGACACGAATAAATGCTTAAATACAAAATGTTGTATATTAAATGAAAAATAGATGTTAGATCATTAATACCTGTGACCTGCATTTTTCCTTCCTTCCTAATGAATAGAAATTCTTCTGTTAGGCATAGGATTTTTCCTTTTATGCAACTTATTTATTCTATTTCTTACATACCCATGGAGAAACAATACAAAAATAGTGTCTATCTTATTCTCTTTTGAAACTACTGGAATTTGTTTGTTTTCCATGTTACTACTGGAAGGTACCTGAAGAGACTTAAAAGCATTATCAACTTACTTAGGAGGTTCTTGAAATATATAGTTAAAAGCCTCTCATACTGTGAACTCCCAAGCTTTCCCAGACAGTCACTCCCATGCTTCAGTTAAGCCCTCAGTTTCTCCCAGTCACCATGGACTTGGAAAGCCATTTGTATTCTCCTTGTGGCAAGCAGCCTGGTACAGATGCCAAGATTGATAAAATGTTTACCCTCCATCTTCTTTTCTCCAGACTAACCAAATGCACTTCTTCCAACTCTTCTTCATGGCGAATATTTTTTAATCCTCTGGAAATTCTCATTCTTCTCCTTCAAACCAAGCAGCTGGTCCATATTTTTCTTGATGGTGGTATTGCAAAATGAATATGATACTTCAGCTGAGACCTTTCTGATGCACAGCTAAGCAGGGAGATGATTTCACATATTTTAGAGAATATATTCACATTTCTACATCTATTCATATTCTTCACCATTTCACAATAGCATGACTTACCTCTTTAGTTCAGTTCTGTGGTCCCCAGCCATTTTTCTGCATATGTTATTTATTTGAATATTCCTTCCCAACTGTAGTGGGAAATCCTGTGGATCTGATCTGAATCTCGTCCTTTTTTTTTTTTTTTTCCCATCTCTCAGATTTAACATGACTATTTTGAATGTAGTTTCTATTCTCCAATAGTAAATTAAATAAATTAAGTAAATAGTAAATTAAGTAAATTCATTGTTCAATCAGCCAATATTTTAATGACAAAATTTAATAGAACAATAGAATGGTCTGAAAAATACCCTCAATTCATTCTTCTGTCTTGAGAGTGAGCTGTTAATAATGACAGTCTGTACACTGTTTTCTGTCCTATGGTTTTATCATTTAGACTGACTTATGAGAACTTCAATGTCTTTCTAATTGAAAAATATATTACATTTATCATTTCTTCTCTGTCCACAAGACCTGTCATCCTGATGAGGACGGAAGTTAAATTAACTAGACATGCTTTGTTTTTGGCAAATCCATGTTGGCTGATGCTCATTTACTTGTTATCTTGTGGGTGCTTATGAAGAGCCAGTATGATGATTTGTCTAACTGAATACGGAAAACATGTACTACTTGGCTCCTCCTTTTCTTCTTCTTTTAATGGAAGATTTTCCTTCCTCTGGTCTTTTGATACTGTATTTATTTCCCACAGTATCTTTCATATGACTCTTCATGGTTCTAAAAAATAACCAGCCACACTTTAAATACCTAGTGATGCTGTTCATCAGGATCATCTGAAAATACATAAATTAACTAGTTAGCTATTGATCCTAGTCCCTGGATATACATAGGCATACACCTACTTTTAGTTATTTTAATGTAGAATTCGACTGAAACAGAGGCATTTGATGACATTACAGAAACTGTGGGCATGTTCTCTGGTCTCCAGCTTTCATTCTAGAATGATATGCATCCCCTGAAGGACCTGCATCATAACTTTCAGCCTCAAATATATCGATAATTTACAAGACGGTAAAATGGTATTAAACACCTATATTTAGGTAAACATAATTGCACCTCTAGCCTGTACAGCCAAAGAAGTTCAGAGAGGTATTCAGCTACTAGATGTTAATTGCAGGATGATTAGAATTGCTCTCCAGGTTCCAGTTACTGTGTTGACTAGATCACTAATTGCAGAGACATCTACCTTCTCATAAAGACACTAGTTGTAAACACTCACAGCTCAATTTGGTTGCCTGGACATAGGCATTTGTACCGAGTTGGCAGATGGTATCTGCCCTGGCCTCCATATAATAGTCCAGGAGGGCACATGTACCTGTAGTTCCTGTATCATACTTGCCAATACAAATGGTGCCAGATGCTTGTGTTTAAGAAATGAACTGAGGTCCTAAATTTAAGTGTTAATCTGGAACTTAATCCTATTCTTGGAATTGCACTACTGTTTTTACCCTCATTTTTTTGTGTCACTTGGGGTAAGTTTGCTCCCACTGAAATGAATGGACTTTTTGTTATCATCAAAGACACTTAGAGCCCTGCTTCAGTCCCTTAGCTGTGACTTATTTACCTTATTTATAAAACAGAGGAAAAATACTCAGGGGTTATAACAGTTATAAATGAACTGCTCTTAACAAGTGATAGGAATATCCCCAGATAAAAGTTATAAGTCCCAGTTTTTATTCATATTAACCAAAGAAATGTCAAGAGTTGACATGAATTCTAAAATGAAAGTATCTATGGTTAATGATTGATAAAATGTCTGCAGTTTCCTTTGCCCCTTCTAAATGAGACATTTCTGAAAAGATTGATTGAAAGGTGGTAATGGAAAATCTGTAATGTTCAAAAATCCAATTATGGTCCATTAAGACAGGCTAATCATGAGAACAACCTATGGGGAAATGCATAGATGAGTATTACCTGAAACGCTTGGTCAGCAGGAGACCAGAAGCTTCTCATGGAAATACCTACTTCATTAAGTTTATTGCTTTTGTTTTCAGGTCTGTTTGGGACAGATTCCAAAATCTTGCTAAATGTCACAGCCAGTCAGTAAGTAATGGCACTGCAGTTCTGTGCAGTACGGGGGCTTGATCTGCAGGTATTCAAGAAAATCATGAGTATGTTATGGGGTTTGGATAAGGTGATCTCAAAAGGTCCCTTCCAACATAAAACATTTTGTGAATTGGGTGATGCTGTTGACGATACAGGTAAAAAAATAAAATTAAAAAAAAAAAAAAAGAGAGCAGTACAGGTAACGACTAAAGCAGCCAGTGGATCCTCTGATTTCATTCTCCGTTTTCAAAATAGCTACTTCTGCTTATTATTCTGTAGCCTAAAGTCATCCTAAAAATCTCTCTCACATTTCTGGTGACTGAGTCATAACTGATGGAAAATAATATTACCTCATCTGTTTCATTTTTTTTTCTACCTTAAGTTACTTATTTCTACACAAAGTAATGATAATTGCCTGTGTGCTTGAAGTGGTTTCAAGCTCTACAGAACTGTTTTTCAGAACTCCACAGACAATATGTATGTCTAAGAGACAGAGACAGTGCTTTAGACATACTCTTCGTCGGCCTGACTTAGGCTGAGCTATCGGTGCTCAGCTTCTTGACTCATTTAGGTGTCTGAGTCAGTGTCAGTAGTTTGTGACTATAGCATATTTTCTCTTGGGTAGCCTGTCAAATATGTGTTTGGAAATGTTGCACCATTCTGCAGAGGCTGCTCAAAACATAAAATGAGATGTAAGAACACCGCTGCAGCTCCTTGGTCATAAACTTACGAATTGAAATAGTAGAGTCCTTTCAGCATGGTTGACCTACCTCTCGTCTCCAGTGTTGCTGAAAGAATATTATTCTATGGAAAGTTGTCACATCATTTTTGACCCAAACAAGGATTTACAGATTTCATCTGCTCTGCTAGAAGTTGGGACAAAAGCTGTAGTAATTTGTGATTTGCTAGGCCAGCATAATGTAGTCCATAAGATCATGAAATTATAACTAGCTCTCAAATGTCTCCCAGTCCAGCTCTCCCAGATTCTCTGTGCAGTATCGAAATCAGTTAAATGAGAATTTTTTGAAAGTGACAGGTCTGAAGAATCTTGGTTCTGTGTTTCTTAACTTTCACTGGAGCTTGGGTAGTGGAAATAATTTTCAGTTTGCTGCATCAAGGGGATACTCTGGTTGAGTAAATCTTCTTTAATCAAAGTGTAAAATACTAAAAAAAGAAAAAAAAAAAAAGAAAAAAGGCCTGATTTTTGAAGCTTTAAAACTCTGTTCTAAATGCTTTAAAATACAGACTGCTTAAAGACAAACTATCAAATCTCCTTGATTCTCTTCCCTTCTTCCTCCTCCCCTTCACCTCTTTCCCATTCATCATCGCTCCCCAACCAGATAAAAGTTTAAACAGACTGTCAAAATGTTTCTGTCTATTTTTCTGCATTAGTTTCTAAATCATGTCATTTTTCCCCAGAATGAGTGCTTTAATTCATGCCATCTGAACTTCAGAATCCTTTGCCTCGATTAAAACAAAAAATTGCCAACATCTGTTCAAAACCTGTTCCCATTCTTCTGCTTTCAATCAGAATTTCTACTCATTTAGTTTAAAACTAAATTGTGGGCTTTAAAAATATACTTTAACTGAGCTTTAACTAAGTTCAGTATTTTGGAAAAAGGCATAACTGGAGTTACACTGGAGAGAGGAAGCTGATCTACAGCACTGATTACTTGAGGAACAAGACTAACAGCAAATTTGGAGTGAAATTACACGATCCTTTAACAAAGAAAATACTTTTTACTGAATGCAACCTATGTTAACATCATTGCCTGCTTTTATGTCTAGATTTTTTTAAAAAGGACATTTTTGTGTATATATTTTTTTAAAGAAAAGCATTGTGAAAATGTTTTGCGTTTGTCTTTTCAGCCTGAAGTTCTATCACACAAATCACAAGTTTGCACTTCACAGCCCTATCTTATCCTGCTTGCAGGTTTTGTCTTCTAAAATCTAGGACAAACGATAAAGAAACACAATCATAACTTTTTGAGAATTAGTTACAAATGAATAATAATAATGGAGGCAAACAACACAGAAAATAGTCTTACTAGCTTTATTAATGCTTCTCAATGAGAAGACAACTATTCCCAGTGTTTTCTAATGCTATCTTGTCACTTCCCCATGTGTTGGTCCCATAGGGCTATGGAGCAAAACTTCTGGTGACTTCATCAAAATTTGGATCATGTTTTTGTAGTAGCCCCTTGAAGAGTTTTTTTGTGTGTGTATTGTTCCTTATTATAAATTACAGGTGGAGATACAGCATAAAAAATTTGTGCTGATTCCTTTCTATGGAAGATCCTCTAGTTTGCATCCAAATACACTGT
Organism: Anser cygnoides; assembly: GCF_040182565.1. Lineage (NCBI taxonomy): Eukaryota > Metazoa > Chordata > Aves > Anseriformes > Anatidae > Anser > Anser cygnoides. The sequence goes on from NC_089873.1 coordinate 29,300,011, forward strand.
AACGTTCTCCTATTTTAAACAGGATTACAAGTGTCTTGGCTGTAACCAAATGCCTCATAACTGAAGAGACAAGAATAGGTTTGTGATGTTGTGTACAATTAAATTTGTCAACATCTGTTATCAAATTTATATTAAATTCTGTGTGCAAATGACTGCAATTTGCAGTTTCAGTTCTTTCTGTATATGTGTGCTTTTATAAATGTGTTTGTTATGATCATCTTTTTTCCTGGCTGCCTTACTTTTCAGCTAAAAACTTACAAGAGCTAGGGTGAAAGAGGTTGGAAAGATGAATGAAACATAGACCATATGCCTTCCTAAAAGTGTTTCTTCCCATTGGTCAGCTAATGAAAACATTTATTCTGACGTAATCTCATCAATGTACTCATCAAGCTGGAAAATGTTTTTACTGATTATCTGAGATAATCAACTAGTATTTTACAAAGCTTGCACGATTTCACTTTGGTGTATATCTATGTACTGCTACAATCAGATATTGTTTGGATTTCCTAACTGAAGGGGCGGAGAGGGACCTCACATCATATGAAGAAATGTAGTTCCAAAGTAGGAAGAAAGGACTGATATTGACAAAATTTGAAGTCTTGTTTCATTTATTTATTAATATTTAATGTTTATAAGATTTTTTTTTTCCATTGATCTAAGAAGAAGAATGAATGTCAGTGATTTTGGGATCTCCCTAGGAACCACAGACTTTATAAGCAGGCTGTCTTGAATTTAGTTTCCAAGCAGGAATGATGTTTAGTTTCCAAGCAGGGCATGGATGAAGGGTTTTGAAATCACTTACTGTTAGCACTAGATTCAAAGTATACACACAGATGTGACAGCTGCTAGATCTGAGCTGGCCTCAAGTTGTGGCAGGGGAGGTTTTGGTTGGATATTAGGAAAAAATTATTCATTGAAAGAGTCGTGGGCATTGGAACAGGCTGCCTAGGGAGGTAATTGGGTCAGCATCCCTGAACGTATTCTAAAGACGTGGAGACATGGAGCACCACATGGTTTAGTGACATGTTTTAGCAGTAGACTTGGCAGCGATAGATTAATGGTTGGACTTGATGATCTTAGAGGTCTTTTCTAATCTAAATGATTCTATAATTCTAAACAAAAAAGTTCTGCACCCAGGATGGAATAACCCCATACAGCTGTACCGATTGGGGCTAACTGGCCAGGAAGCAGCTTTGACAAAACAAAACAAAACAAGACAAAACAAAATGTTTTAGTCTTAAACTAAAAGAAGATAGATTTAGACTAGACATTGGGAGGAAATTCTTCACTGTAAGGATAGTGAGGCACTGGAACAGGTTGCCAAGAGAAGTTGTGGATGCCCTATCCCTGGAGGTGTTCAAGGCCAGTTTGGACAGGGCCTTGACCAACCTGATCTGGTGGGTGGCATCCCTGTCTGTGGCAGGGGGGGTTGGAGTTAGATGATCTTTAAGGTCCCTTCCAACCCAAGCCATTCTATAATTCTACAAAAACAAAGCAAAACAAAACAAAACAACAAACCCACAAACAAACCTGGGGAGACCTAGTGACCAGCAAATTGAACATTATCCAGTGGTGTGTTTCCACAGCAAGGCAGGCCTGGGATGTGCTAACGTGAGTGTAGCCATCAGATCAAGTGAAATGATTATTTCACTCTCTCTGTCTGGCACTTGTGAGACCATGTCTTACGGTCTTATGTTCATTCCCCACCCCGAATCCCATGCCAGCAATGACATGTACACACTGGAGCAAATCCAGAGGAGGCTTGCCAAGATGTAAAGGGAATGAAGCACATGATATATGAGAAGAAGTTATGAGATTCATGTTATTTCAGCATGGAGAGGAGAAGTCTTGAGGAGTTCTTATCTAAACCTACTTAGTATGAGAGTGCAAAGGAGAGGCTAAAATCTTCTCAAAGGTTCACAGGGAAGGATGAGAGGCAACAGACACAAGATGTAATGTAGGAAAATCTTGTTTGATACATGGAACAAATTATTTGCCATGTAAATGTTCAAACAATGGAGGGGGTCACCCAGAAAGCTGGGGGACCTCCATCCTTGGAGAAGGAAAAATAAATAAATAAATGGAGAAGGCTCTGCAAGCTGCAGTAGCTACACCTGCCTCTGGAGCTTCCTTTCAAGCCACATTATTGTCAGAGACTCTGATTCTAATTAAATAAAGCTATCAAAATATCACATTTAGCTGAGCTGCATAAACTGATGCATAGCCTGCCGGCTAGCTATGTTGCTAGACTGAATATATAAGCACTGTAGATTAAGCAAATAGAAATAATTGCAGTAGGAACCCCAAAAGAATATTACACATAATAAACTCTCAGCTTTTTTGTAAACCTATTTCATGAGCTGCACAAGACACGTGCAGCCCATATATTAAGCACAAGCCATATAGTGGCATCATCAGTAGGCAGGTATGTAGAGACCCCTGGTTAAACTAGGATGGGAAAGAGGAATGGGGAGATAAGCAACACTAGTCTGTTTTCACTGGAGAATCAATTCAGTTGCCTTATCTATCTTCTGCTTGAGATACTTTTGGTTTTACTCCTTTTTTTTACTTTTTTTTTTTTTTAACTTCTTTTACCTCTGTTTCACTGCTTTTACTTTTACTTCTTTTTTACTTCTCACATTATACATGCCAGCCCTACAGTTACACCTCAGATACTTTTCAACATTACAAATGTCACTAGATTATTTAGGCAACTGAACTGTGTCTCGTGTGTCTGCCTTTGTAATAGAGCTGTCCTGGTGCCCACAATGCCATGTGCACTCACTGCCACATTTTGTTAGGCTTTTTACAGCAGCACTTCCGGACAGGCTAAGGAGGAAGGAGCATATTGCTACTCAACAAACTTCTAGTTTATCATGGTTATCTTGGAAAACAAGAGCTTTGGGAGACGTTCTAAGGGAATGAATAGAGTTGCTTTGAGGTATTTACTGGGATTGCCTCAGGGGTCAGCAAGATCTTAAAAAGTTTAAGATTGATTTTGTCATAAGTGACAGTTTGAGACTGAATTCACAGGAAGAGTTATTAAGGTAGACAAGCTGAGATGACTCTTGAAAGTGAAGACAACATGGTGGTGTTCCAGCAACCAAAGGCGGGGCAGCCAATGGGAAAATGAAAAGGGAGATGATGAGTATGTATTGGGTTTACGTGGCAAGGTTTTGGTAGCGGGAGGCTACAAGGGTGACATCTATGAGAAGAATCCGGAAGCCGCCCCATGTTAGATAAGGGCCAGTTTCAGCTGCTCCAAAGGGACCTGCTGCTTCCCAGAACTGAGCCAATAAGAGATGTTGTTTGTGCCTTTGTGAGAGCAGATTGAAGAAAGGGAAAACAAACAAATAAACAACAACAACAAAAAAACACCTGCTGTGCAACAGCAGCTGGGAGAGAGGGATGAGAAACAGCCATACAGACCCCGAGGTCAGTGCAGCAGGAGGGCAGGAGGTGCTCCAGGCACGCAGCAGCAGTTCCCCTGCAGCCTGTGGAGAGGCCCCTGGTGGAGCAGGCTGTCCCCCTGCAGCCCATGGGTCCCACACGGAGCAGATCTCCACGCTGCAGCCTGTGGAGGAGCCCCCGGTGGAGCAGGTGGATGGGACCCCACGTGGAGCAGGGGCAGAGAGTGACTGTGAAGGAGTGGCAGAGATGAAGTGTTAGGGTCTGACTGCAGCCCCCATTCCCCGTTCCCCTGCACTGCTCAGGGGGAGGAGGTAGAGGAGGGTGGATGGGGAGAAGAGATTTTGTTTTACTTTTAGTTCTCACTGCTCTAGCTTGTTAGTAGTAGGCAATAAATTCCTCTAATCTCCCTATGTCGAGTCTGATTTGCCTGTGACAATAATTGTTGAGTGATTTCCCTGTTCTTATCTCAACCCTTGAGCCCTTTCCATTGTATTTTCTCCCTCTTTCCCTTTGAGGAGGAGGATTGAGAGAGCAGTTGCGGCAGAGCTCAACTGCCCAGCTGAGTAAAACCACCACAGTGTAGCTCTTCTTTCTTTCCAAGGTCTCAAAGGCCTGGTACTTTTTGTAGTGCTCTTCAAAATACACACGAATCCATTGAAAGAGAAAAACATGCTTCATTGAGCTGCCATCCATATGTTCCTGACAGTCAGATACATTTCCCATTTTCAATAATTGCAACCACTATCCCTTCTGAAGGTAAGAAAGCCTTCAGAAAATAAGTTGAGGGAAGTATCTGGACAAGACCACGGAAGTGCTGGTGGAAAAGGAAAAACAAACAAACAAACAAACAAACAAAAAACACTTGAGCCACGAAAGTGGCTAACTGAATGTGGAAGTTTTGGCCAATTTAATGGGTAACTAGAGGTTAAAAGTCATCTGATGGGATGGAATATTTGCTTCAATCAAAAACATAAGGTTCATATTTGTTAAAGAAGTGCAAGGGAGAACCAGTGTGGTTCCTTGTTAAGTTTGGATGACATCAGTTAAGTTTGGAGAGCATCAGGTGTCAAAATGTATTTTCAATTTCAGCTTGCTTAGGAATTTCACTCGTTCTTCCTTGACAAGACTCTAACTACAGTGATATGCATACAGAGATGTGTTAAAACATGGTAAGTGTACAAGATTTCTGTTTTAAAAGACTGTATCTCCTCTATATGCCTAACATTAATCAAACGAGGAGTTCACATTACCTAGACTGAATTGCTCCATTCTGTCATGTCAGCTCTGATATAAGCAACCTAGAAATGACTGGTTCGGCATCTATGTAAGTAGAAATATAGAAATCTTCACCAGCTTTTTAATTAAGAAGAAGCTACATGTGAGATCCTTCAGCTGCTCTTGAAGCAGGGCAGATAACTGGAACCCTTTGAGAAGCACCATATTTCTTTCCATGAAAATGTATCAAAGCTATAGTTGAAGCCATATTTTTCATGCATATGGGCTTTTTGAAAACATTTTCCCGGCTTTTCTATACACTACTTAAAAAGTCAAAGCTCTTTCTATTATAATGGCTGCATGTGTAAGAATATTACAGGGCACCATTCCCCAGATAGCAAAGAAAAAAAGAACCATGATCACATTTTCTAAGAAAAAGTGAAATACAGAGAAGTTATGAAAGATTTTCTAAGGTATACATGGTACATACCACTGATGTTACTTTAATAATTTTGGGAAGTCAAGGATCTGTTATAATTTGAATAACACATTGTACTCTGTTGAAAATATTTTAAGCAATCTAGAATTATTCATATATAGAGTTTATTATTAGCAAAGTAAATACAAAAAACACATAATTCATCCCAAATAAAATAAATAATTAAAAAAAAGGAACACCACACTATTTCTTGGAGGAAAGTACTTCAGTGCATGTGCAGTGGTACTCTGTCCTTCCAGAATTCAAGAAAAGCTTTGATTGACCATGTCTTTTCCATTCATTCTAGTGTAAAATAAGTATAAACAGCTTTAAGAAAGGAAATCTTCACAAGATTCCACCTTGGCAATTCTTAATTTGATCTCTCAGGGCAGGAAACAGACTGTAAGAAGAAAACATGATGGTAGAAACTGTGAAAACAGGAATATGAAAATGGTGGTTCAATAACAGGCAGTGTGTTGAGATTTGTGTTCTGTTCAGCACCTACTCTTGTGTAGGTAACTCCAATTTGTTTTTCAGTTGTTGTGAGACAGGTAGCAGGTTCAGGAGAGCTGTGAGGAAAAATCCATAAATTACTAAGAATTCAGACATTATACAACGACAGCAATTTAAATAGATAAGTATAAATGCAGATATGTATCCTTATACATATCCAGGGCTAGAAAGGATCCCAGTGTGAAAGGATGAGAAGAGATTTAAAGCCTTCCCACATTTTGGCACACCTTCTCTCTGGTTCTTCTTAGAACAGCCTGTGGGGACAGGAGAATCCCTTCCTATCCACAAAGCAGAATATTTCTGAATATGGATTTCAGTGACAGACACCTCTTTGGATAAAGCTGCTTTTCCAACAAATTCTGATTTGTTGAGACAAAAATGTTTTTTGAAGAGGGTTCTAATTCAGAAAATCCAGCCAAAACACAGGCAGCCATTTGAAAGAATTTGGCCCGTCAGACACATTTCTATCCCAAACTTGTGTGAATTCCTGCCGGCTTGATGGGAATCCTGCTCAGTGCTGCAGTTCAAGGATATCCACCTTTGAGCAAAGACAAGGCGCACCTAGGATGGAGGCTTATGTGACAGAGCTGGAAGCCAAGATCACTGGGAGCTCCACTTGTTGCCATATCTAACTGCTGGCTTCCCAGCTGGCAGCCAACAGCTGCTGCTTGTGCAGTGGGACTGTCCCTCACGGCTGGGCTCTGTGGGCTTGGAAGCCTCACTCAGTAGCTTGCCAGTCAAACACACAGGAGATGGAGGAGATAAGGGTTGGAATTTGTATCTGGATCTGTCTTGGTTGATATGTATTTTCAAAGCATTCCTTTCAGTAAAAAAATCACCACAGACATTTCCACCAGTAATTCAGGGAAAAAGGAAACTAACATATAATTTATAGCTTGATTTGAGCTTTTAAAAAGGGCCTTATTGTTCTGCCCTTTCATTAGGAAGTAGATAGTATCTTGGTGTTCAGGGATTAGAAGCAGGAAGAGATGTTGTTACACCACAAGAGGAAAAAGAAAGGAACAAAGACATTTCAGGGAAAATCCTCATGCGTGGGGAAACTACAGTCTTGAGGAAGGGTTAAAGTTTGGCACACTCCCCTATTCACCCTAATTCAGTGTCTCCCGCTTACTAGGAGGTTTGTCTATATCAGTTTATATGGCCTTCACTAGTACAGTGTCTGAGCAGCTTTTAATCACTAAAGGATTTCCCCTCACAGCCCTCCAGAGAGTTGTCATCTTCATTTAGGAGATGAAGGAATGGAGCACAAAATAGGGCAGCAGTGGTTTTCATGTCATCAATGTTGTTCTTTCCTTTCCAGCATAGCAGAGCAATGACTCTCCCTCTCTTGGTGCCACTGGACCCTGGAGAACACTTTCTGTATGATGTCCATGGTACCCCTGCCTCTTCCAGGCTGGGCTGCAAGGGTGGCTCCTTCTGTTGTGCCCAAGAAGTCCATACTCATCTAGTGCAAAATCTGTAAGCCCCATGATGAACTCAAGCACTGCAACATACTGCTGTACACCAGGCTTCTCTTGCTTTCCTCAGATTCTTCATCTTCCAATACTGGCTGCAGCAGACCCACATCCTGATAGAGCCTCATCTCTTGGTACAAGGAATTGAGACTCTTGTGCTGTGAATTTTCAGGGAGTCAAAATAGTAGAGCTGCATGTAATGAACATGACAGCTATGGTTCTGCTCTCAAGTTAATTCATGTAAAAACAATGCCATTTTTTTTTCTTAATTTAGAAATGGATTTTCAGGTAGATGTGATAATTGTGTTTTCAAAAATATCACAGTGACTAAGCAGCTGTGCTGGGAGCCAAAAAAAAAAAAAAAAAGATGTTCTGAGGAATTTCAAAATTACTTTATATATATATATTAAAATTATATATATATACACTTTATATATATATAAATATTTATATAAATATATATATTAAAAAAAAAAGAAGAACAAGAAAAAGAAGTCCATCTGCATTTCTCCCTTCTTTCCTTTCTGCCACTGTAAATGCCATAGGACTTACCACAGCTGACTATGGAAATGAGCTAAACCTGGTAGCAACTCTGAGCTATGCTCTTTCTTCTCCTCAGCTCACTGTTTCTTTCTGCTCCTCCTTATGTAAATTTTAAATGTACTTAGGAATACTCTTTAGCACATATTAAGATTTGTTTCAACATCTTGCAAAGACCAGATGGAGAGAAAGGAAGATGAGAAAAACAGAAGAAAGGATACAAAGAATGTGAAAAAGGAGGACAAAATAAAAAAAAACTAAGGAGAGAAAGGTCTAGAAAAAGAATGGGAAACAGAGATCATATATATTTGTGTTGCCTTTTTTATGACAAATATAAACATACTTCTCAAGTTAAAAATTTACACACCTATTGTACTGGCTATACAAAATAGTTCAGATCAACTTGCACCGTAATGACCTCACTGAAGCGCCGTGCAATGTGTAGCTGACTTCAGGTACTCACAGTACCGCCTTTCCTAACTGATCACACAACATTAACAACACTGACAGTTTAAGGAGCTATTTACTCATTCACAGCAAACTTCACAGCTTTCCACAGTTTTCTAGATCATTTTTGACAGGATCCTTCAGGCCAAACTACTTCACTGTTCATTCTGCCTTGCTCATGAGGTGACTCCAGGCTATGTTGAGAGCTGCCCGATTGGCATGACAGAGAAATATACTTCAAAGGACAGTGATCTTTACAAGCGCCTCTGGTGTGTCTCTACCTCTGCCAACACAGTCGGGACAGCTCGCATGAGAGATCCTTCCAAGAACATCCCCCATCCACGTAAACACATACAGGAAGACTGCTCTCAAAACTCAGGACCCTGATATGACTGCAACCAACTATCTGTTAACAGCCCTGTGGCACCATCAAGGTGCCCACTAATAGTGGAGAGTGTCATGAAAAGCTGAAAAGCTGAAAAGCTTTAGCATGAAAAGCTGAAAAGTAGGTGCAGGTAGCTAAAACAAGAGCTAGCACTGTCCATGTGAGTACTCGGCAAGGGGTTTCTGCTGTCACTGTTCAGTCCAACAGCTAACTGACCAACCATTTGTAAATGTGAAACAGCAGTGGCCAGCTATAGAGCAGTTCACCAATGAGCATCACATATTTCCTGTCTATACCTAGTCAGTGAAACAGATTTTAGAAACAAACAAAAAAATAAACAAATAAACAAAAACCTTACCTTCCACAAGCTGTGCCTGTATAAAGGTAAATGAAGAGTAAGAAGACAAAAAAGCTCAACGATTTATCAAACGTCACAAGCTCAGTAGTAACAGACCAGAGCACAGAACTGTAGTCTATGTGATATGTACTCAGTGCATTTTCTGATGGATCTTGGCTTTTCTCCAGAACTATAACAGCAGACTTGATGTTATCAAACCATGGAGACTTGGGGGTATTATTGTTCCCTCTAGAAGCAGAAATTAAGTGGAAATAATAATAATAATATAAAAGGAGTTAGAAGGCGGAAGAAGGAAGGAAGGAAGGAAGGAAGGAAGGAAGGAAGGAAGGAAGGGAGGGAGGGAGGGAAGGAGAGAGGGAGGTACACTGTTAGGGAGGATCCCTTGGGAGTCAGTCCTGAAGGGCGGAGGGTGAAGGAAGGGTGGACACTCCTCAAGAAGGAAGTCTTGCAGGCTTAAGAAGACTGGCATGGATGAACAGGGAACTTTTGCTGAGCGTCTGGGAGAAAAAGCATTTAAGTCCAGTGGAAGAAGGAACAGGCAACTCAAAAAGAGTACAAGGAAGTTGCCAGCATATACAGAATAAAAATCAGGAAGGCTAAAGCCCTGCACAAGCTCAACTTGACCTCTATGGTTAAGGATAACAAAAAATGTTTTTATAAATATATTAACGGCAAGAGGAAGGCCAAGGAGAATCTCCATACTTTACTGGATGCAGGGAGAAACATGACTACTGTCATGTCAGGAAAAGGTTGAGGCTCTTAATGTCTTTTTTACATCTGTCTTTACTAGCCAGACCACTTATCTTCAGGGTATTCAGCCTCCTGACCTGCAAGTCTGGGACAGGGAGCAGAAGAAACCCCCCCCAGTTCAGGTGAAAACAGTTAGAGATCTGCTGCTCCACCTGACAAGTCCATGGGGCCAGATGCGATTCACTCGAGGGTGCTGAGGGAGTTGGCGGATGTGATTGCTTGGCCGCTTTCCATCATCTATCAGCGGTCATGGTCATCCAGAGAAGGCCCAGATGACTGGAGACTTGCTAATGTGATGCCCATCTATGAGAAAGTTCATAAGGAACTACAGGCCTGTCAGCCTGACCTTGGTGCCAGGAAAGGTGATGAAACAGGTCATCTTGAATGTAATCACACAGTATGTGTGGGACAGCCAGGGGATTAGGCCCAGTCAGCATGGGTTCATGAAAGGCAAGTCCTGCCTGACCAACCTCATCTCCTTCTATGACCGACTGACCCACCTGGTGGATAAGGGAAAGGCTGTTGACATGGTCTACAGAGACTTCAGCAAAGCCTTTGACATGGTCTCCCAAAGTATTCTCCTGGAGAAGCTGGAAGCCTACGGCTTGGACAGGTACGTTCTTTGCTGGGATAAAAGCTGGATGGATGGCTGGGCCCAGAGAGTGGTGGTAAACGGAGTGAAATCCAGCTGGCGACCAGTCACCAGTGGTATTCCCCAGGGGTCAGTGTTGGGGCCCGTCCTCTTCAATATCTTAATTGATGATTTGGACGAGGGAATTGAGTGCACCTTCAGAAAGCTTGCAGATGACACCAAGCTGGGGGGAAGTGTTGATCTACTGGAGGGTCAGAAGGCCCAGCAGAGGGACCTGGACAGGTTGGATCGATGGACAGAGGCCAATGGGATGATGATCAACATGGCTAAGTGCTGGGTGCGCTTTGTTCATAACAACCCCATGCAATGCTACAGGCTTGGGGCAGAGTGGCTGGAAAGCTGTGCAGAGAAAAGGATCTGGGGGTGTTGGTTGACACTCGCCTGAACATGAGCCAGCAGTGTGCCCAGGTGGCCAAGAAGGCCAACAGCATCCTGGCTTGTATCAGGAATAGTGTGGCCAGCAGGACCAGGGAGGTGATCGTCCCCTTGTATTCTGCTCTGGTGAAGCCACACCTCGAATACTGTGTTCAGCTTTGGGCCCCTCACTACAAGAAGGACACCGAGGCCCTGGAACATGTATAGAGAAGGGCTACAAAGCTGGCGAAGGGCCTGGAACACAAGTCCTGTGAGGAGCGGCTGAGGACACTGGGGTTGTTTAGTCTGGAGAAGAGGAGGCTCAGGGGAGACATCATTGCTTTCTACAACTACCTGAAAGGAAGTTGTAGGGAGTTGAGGGTCAGCCTCTTCTCACAGATAACTAGCAATAGAACTAGAGAGTATGGCCTCAAGTTGCACCAAGGGAGTTTAGGTTAGAAATTAGGAGACAATTCTTCCCAGAAAGAGTAGTCAGGCATTGGAATGGGTTACCCAGGGAGGTGGTGGAGTCACAGTCCCTGGGGGTGTTCAAGGAAAGGTTGGACTTGGTGCCTAGGGACATGGTTTCTGGGTGATATTATTGTTAGTGGTATGGTTGGACCAGATGGTTGGAAAAGATGGAGGTCTCTTCCAACCTTAATGATTCTATGATTCTATGATCTTACATTTAACTATGATACTCTTACTATTGCAGTCTTATGTGTGTGATTTAAGACTGCAAATGTCTTTGGCAATAATAATATCTTATTGTATTTTAAAATGACAATATGGATATTAGCATTAAGGTTTATGTATCTAGCTTCAGTATGGTTACTCTCATTACATGGTTTTAGTACACAGGGCACTTGGAATATTCTTATTCATAGCTTCGATGTTTTTACACAATCTACTAATCAAAGAGTATACTCTTTCTCTGATCACACTTCTTCATTCAGCAAATCAAAAACTTAAGTTTTATTTTACTGCTTCCTTTTTTATTTTTCCATAGCATTTCATGGTATATTAGTAAAATATTTTTAAGTTCTGTTTGGTATTGTTTTGGGTAGCCTTTTTACATATTAGGTGTCACCATTGTAGTTCCATTTTCAAACAAATGTATTTATTTTCTAATGATTTTAAACCACATTAAAATGCTTTTTGCTTCATTGAGGAGGTAGTTGATGTGGTATGGTTGTGTCTAGATTTTTATGGGACTGCTCTGAATAGGACAGTCTCTTATATCAGCGATAGTTATTTAGTCTTCGGTTGTATAGTTCTGAGGTTTTACAGATTTTAAGTAAATTTTATTTCTGAATGTTAGATTTGCCATCTATTTTCCAGTTAAAAAACAAAAATAGTCTCTAATAATTTTAAAAGCAAATTTGAATCTATTTATAAATAATCTTCATGTGAGGAATTAGAAAAGTAGACATTCATCATGCTGTAATATATTTCATGAATTTTAAAAACAAACATGGTTAATTGCAGATTTATATATAACAAAATACCATAATCCTTTTAAGCTCTGTTTCACTGTACTAATTTCTTCCTCTGCTTCAATCTTACTGTTTATTTTTACCTACTTGTAATGCCAGCAGTTTTAGCAAGAGTGACCAGCTCTCAACTCTATATAACATTAAAACAAAGGTGGAAGACACAGTATCCCAATGTCAACCAGATTTTTTTCTGTGCTATAATATCCAAAGATTGACTATAATATGAGGAGAAAGAGATATGGCTTTCTACAGACATTTGGATTTAGCATTTTAAGAATAACTTACAGTGAATCTGGTAGTGACTGGTGGATATTTTTAGCAAAGTTAAGGCCATCTTTCCCAGTTTACAGAAAAAAAAATCTTCTTTATGTTTTGAAATGTGTGCTAGGTTTGCATATGTCTCCAGCTAGATGACTTAGCCTTTAGCCATCTGGTAGTTAGCAGTAGAACTATTCAAATTTCTATGCATAATTGAACTACACATTCAAATTTTGTAGGAAAATCATATCCTCAAAGTAAGTCTCACCTTTTTGGAAATTTACCTCTTCATTTACACTCATTCCACTGCAAAACATCTTAAGCTGAGGTGGTGCTGTCAGTGCCTCATCAGAATTCTCCATTGGTCACCAACAAGACATATCATTTAAAACAGATAGAAACAAATAATTGTCATGGCCCTAAGTCAGAGAAATCTTTTACTTAATAAACAGCTCTTCCTTTTCTATTTGACTAATCACACTTGCATATCCTGCACTCATGCTCTGGTCCCACAGATAATTTGAGAGCTCCAATAAGTTTGCCTGCTACCTTGTGTGGTGTGTGGAAAATCCACCTGAATCACTACTGCTGTTAACAAAGGTTTTGTCACATCTATACAGTACCTGCTTAGTGATCTTTCTCATCATCTGGAGTACTATCTCTACCTTACCCAACATTCTCACTACCAAAATTCCCCTCACATTCATACCATAAATACCTTCTATGCTCATCCCCTTGTGTGCCTATGTGTTGCCCTAAAGGCTAAATGCTTGACAGGTGAGTTACATGGTCATTTTTCAGGAGAGAAAAAGAAGCAGTAACATGCATCCTTTAGCAACAGGGTGTCTATGGAAAAGGTCATAAATACAGCAGTGGAAAGAAGCCCTATTGTCTTCATTATTTCAATGTGGCTGTGTTGAATTGTAATCACTGTGTGATAATTCTGAAATTTATTCCAATTGATTTTGTATAACCAGAATAATGTCTCATTATGTTGTGTAATGTTCCACAAAGAAAGACTGTGCAGTAAAATAGTGCTTTAGCCAGTGGTGTCCTACATGATAAGAGTTCTCCTATGAGAGGCATCATTTTCTTCAGTGCATGGCCTTTTTGTCTTTCATTTATTAGTATTTTGTTATGACAGTAACAGAGATGTTGCTTTTCAAATTCATTATCGTTGTTTCTCAACATTTCCCAAATGAAACAATGGTGAGATAGAGCACCATGCTTCTATTTCCCTGATAATCACTTTTTCCCAGGAAACAAATAGATTTCAAATTTGTGTTAATAATGAAAGTACTATTTGTCTACAACTATCCTAGTAAGACTTTCCTCTCTCTCTTTTTTTTTTTTTATTCTCTTTTCTTCTTATTTTTCTTCTTTAATTTTATTTTTTATTTTTTCAGCACAACAACCTTTGTGCTTTCCAGGTCACTGAAAATGGGACAGAATGCTCTGAGCTATGTGCCCTACCGAGTGGATCTTTGTTCACATGCACTGATGTTCTCTTTGTAAAGAGATAAAAAACCTAATCAGGAAAATGCATAAGCAAATATTTTTATTTTGTGCTCCAAGTTTAATGAAACAAACATATCACAGACTTTTGTATTTGAAATATTTCACAGATGTGGTCAGGTGCTGATAATTTCATTTTGTTATAGCACTTATTCATTTTTATTGCACTACAAGACTAATGTTTGTATGAATGTGTTCTATATATGCAATGACACTTTAATGTGTCCAGAGAAAACTTATTTCTTTATGGATGCTTTCTTAGCATAAAAAATGTTTTTTTTTTTTTTTCTGTATATATTCTTCTAATATTTTTAATATTAGTGAAAAAGAAAATATTATGAAACCATGTAACATTAATGAAATAATTTGAATAAATTGCAAAATCTGTCTTACTTTGAGGGATCCCAAGAAGCAACATATGTTATGCACAGAAAACAATGAACATAAAAGAAAATCTGGGAAATCTTGTTATTTTGGGGAAGGGAAGGGAAGGGAAGGGAAGGGAAGGGAAGGGAAGGGAAGGGAAGGGAAGGGAAGGGAAGGGAAGGGAAGGGAAGGGAAGGGAAGGGAAGGGAAGGGAAGGGAAGGGAAGGGAAGGGAAGGGAAGGGAAGGGAAGGGAAGGGAAGGGAAGGGAAGGGAAGGGAAGGGAAGGGAAGGGAAGGGAAGGGAAGGGAAGGGAAGGGAAGGGAAGGGAATAGCACAAGCTTTGAACTATGAATGGATAATCATGATCACAAAAGTGATATTCTAAATACGTTTTGTGTTTTTACCATAAAGCAAACTGGATAGGAACCACCTTCTTAATCATGTCTTATTCATGTAGAACATCAAACCATTAAGGACATGTAGTCTCTAACACCAACAGACTGCACAATTCAAGACATACATTTCCTTTTCCTTGAACATCCCAATTTTCATAGAATCACAGAATCATTCAGGTTGGAAAAGACCTCTAAGAGGTCCAACTTTTAACCTAGTACTGACAAGATTTTTGCATATATGGCATAATTTTGAGGCTACACAAAGCATTTTTTCTCTTACTGTGAGGACCCATTCTTAATTGTAATAGAAGGGATTGGTGTTGAATTATCCACTCAGAATTATCCTTATAGTGTCTGAAAAAAAGTTCCTCTTTCATGAACAACATATATATACAAATATATATATATGTACACACAACTATATACACAGAGATTTAATTGAGATTGTTCTGTACTTAGAACAGTTATGTTGTTCAAAGTGACTGCTGATTTTGAATTCCTTCATTTCATACTTCACTACATATCTCGAAGCAGCAGATGAAGGCCAATTTTCGGAAGGCAAATGTAGGTTATTTTCTAAAAATCTCAGGTTTTAATCTGAGTACTAAAAAACTAGGACATTGCATTCTTTGTTTTTTTTTTATTATTATTTTTTATTACTATTATTTTGGCAAATATAGATACATGGTTCATCACATCCTGGATGCTTTACCTGATTTCTTATATTTTCTCTCTATCTATCTTTTGTTCTTTCTTGCAGTGCAAGCTTCTCAATAAGGTCCCAGTTGTACTTCAGCAGCTGATCAGTGTTCACCATATGATGTTGGAAACAGATAAATAGAGAACAATTATCCTGACCCTACTATGGGAAACCAGTTATGTAGGCTATTACTGGAAATGACCAAAATAACCCAGATATGTGTCCCATATCTCATTCCTGAGCCCAGCTCTGCAAAGTGACAAAGATTTTGGTTCAGTCCAGCCCAGCATGTTTGAATGTGTTCATTTTCAGGAAGGGACTGGTCATTAATTTAAGTGCTTTACTGTAGCAGTAGCAGGGTGTTTAGTACTTTGTGGTACTGAAGTTTATGTATTGTTCACCACTTGATTCCTTTGCTTTCAGAGCATGCTTTCCCTTGCAACTCAAAGGCAGACTGCCACCTTTTGAAGCACTAATGACAGTGCCTCTAGAATTTGGTTCTTTTTGGAAGCCTTCTAAGCAATTTCAAATCAGGCCTTGAGCTTGTCAAGCGTAGGAAAAAAGACCAAATCAGCTTCAGGTTGTGTCTCTCACAATTTTCAGAAGTATATATTCTCAAGTAAATCTATGCACCTGGCCAGTGTGTCAGGGGAACTTTACCAAGCTTGAATGCAGAACTGTGAGAAACAAGAAGGTTATCAAATGTCTTCAATTATCCCTGAATATAATCTACAGAGAGTATCCTTTATCATTTTTTGAGGGGGGATGGGGTGGGGGTGGGGAATCTTTGATGTTTAACCCAAGTTTTAGGACAAACTTCCTAAATTCATGTTTTAATTCTAGCGACACTTCAGTTTCTAAAGTTTTCCCAAGTCACTTCAATGCAGCATCTCGTTCATTCACTGCAAAAGTGAAGTTTGACATATTTTATTATGAAGAAAGAGTTCATTTGAAAATGTACAGGGTCGCTCTAGGAAAAAAACAACTAACTAAGAAAAACCTTGTCAACAATGTAGCCTCTCTACAAATGCAACTGACAAAACCAAAATAATATTTGCCATTAAAAGTGAGGTTTACAAATATCCATGAGTGGAATTTGTGAAGGTATTCTTGCTATAAGACCATTAGCTGGAAAATGTTAAGAATTTATAAATTTGCTATGCTATCCTGAAAGCACTTACAGAGAATTCAGTGGTCTGACTCATTATTAATAACACTCTCACAGCTCTTTGTTGCTGTGGGAGAAACATAGGTGAAGTATTTATGCAACAGGTCTTGTGGTACCAGCTCCTCTGAGTCAGTGTAGAAGACGCTGTGAAGTGTCTGAAGACAAGTGAAGTGCCTGAATTCCAGGCTTTGTGAAACCAGCCTGTAAAATCAGTAGAGTAATGGCCATTTATAAAAATCTTGAATTTAAGTCTGCAGCTTTTTTTCCCCTTCTTTTCTTGTGCTCCTCTTTCACTCCCATCTTCAATGGCATCATACACACCCAGGCATGGCTGGCATTGCCCACACTATACATCGGATTGTTAATTCATCTAAGTATTTCAGATTTCCTGTGAATTACCTGGAATGTCTTTGCCTTTTCCCTTTCTACCATAGAAAATTGTAAAATGTGCTCCCTGCTTAGCTCAACATATAGAGACTGTTTCACATAGGATGAAATATTAAGTGGGTATTCAAGAACAGACTAGAAAAAAGTATTAATTATCCATATGTTTTAAATTTAAATTTCTCAAACAAGACTGTTGGCCATTTTGAGTGGAAATTTCATTGATAGCAAATGCAGGGGTGCATGGGATACCAGAAGCAAGCTAAGCCTTGATGGCTTTTTCCTTATCCCCAACACCACGGTGTCCTCCCAGTGCTGCTAAAGCTTACTAGTTCTTGGGATATCTCAGTGATATCCAGCTATGACAACCTTGCCATCTCAGCCCACATTTATGAAATGCTTAGGAAAGAAGAACACGTATCTTACCACCATTCCCAAGGGGTCATTTCCATCTCCAGCTTTTTTTTCTATTTCTTTTGAAATCTCCATCCATCATTGTGTGACTAAACAACAAACAAACAAATAACAACAAAGACAAACAAACAAAAAAAAACATGCTTGTAGTGTTTACCAGTTTTGCTGCTTTGTTGTGAGCCATGACTGACACATTGAGATGAAACGCCTTCAGCAGCTAGACACTTGGAAGGACTTGCCAGCTATAAGAGCAGACCATCTGACCAGGTGCTGCATTTCTGTAACAGAGGGTGTAAAAGGGAGTCAGCATCAAAAAGAGCAATAAAAACGTTTTTCCTTGTCACCCTTTTGTTTTCCTTGGGTGCATTTTCTGACTTGTCTAGGAAAGGTAATTCAAGTACAAGAATAGTACCAAATTTTCTCTTCCTCCCACAGAGGACTCTTTAAATCATCTTTGATACCATCCAAAATATTGTTCTATAGAGGGATTTTTATACGCTTCTGAATTAGAAAAAAATATATATGCAAATTTTCCTTAACCGAATAACCAGAAAGAAGATAGTAGATTCATTTCAATATTCCATTTGATAAAGATCTGAAATTGTTCACAGTGTGTGTGATAAGATGCATTTACCTGTGCAGGATAAGCTGTCTCATAGTGCTGTTAGGGTGAGTATCAGGAAAAGCAACTAGTACTACTCCTTTCAGATGTAGTGTACATGTACAGCCTTGCAAATGTAACACCTGCACTACATTGACAGGTGGCCTGACCATAAACCATTGATTCTCCCATGCTCCACTTAAATAGTAGTCCATTAATCAACCTACCTGCTAATTGGACAGAAACATTTTACATGTTTTTCCAGCTCCGGCACAAACACTAGAAGCCTACATTTCTTAATATTATATGCAGCTGCCTTAGCAGTCACATGGCAATATAACATTTTTTTTCTTTTTCTCACTCATTTTTATGCATGCAAATGAGGATGTGAGGGTGTGCAGATACAGAGATCTGTCACTTACCTCATATTCTAGCTTCTTGGCAATGAAGTCATTCAGAAATAGAGCTTCATGCAGGTAACAGTAGGTTTGAAAGAAACGAGATAATAAAGCCTCTTTTACATGATGGCATCTCATTTGTAGGTGAGCTGCAGAAGGAGACAATTACTTTTCTGGCTGTATGCAGAGAGATAGATAAAGTGTAAAATGTTACACCGTAACAAAGGGGGCAAGAGGTGAAAGCAGGAATAGGAAGGGTAAGAAGGTGAAGAAACTGTCTTCTCATTGTTGCAAGGAGATCATTACAAATCTTTGGGAAAATGAGCTGAAGAACTGACCTTTAAGTCACTATATCTAGTAGCTATACAGTAATCTTTAAAAAAAATATATATATATATTTTTAACTGGGCATTCAATTAATAGGATTTAGAATAATAGATGTTGCCATCAGCTCCATCTACAACTGTGTTAATAACAAAGTGCAGAGGGATGCTCTGACCTCTGTCTGCAGCAGCACATTGGAGAATTCAGGAGGAGTTCTTTGCTGCTTGTAAATGCTGTCTTTCTTCGGAGACATGAACAGGTGAATAAATATCTGTAGAAACTGATAGAAGCAGTTCACCAAGATAAAATGTTCTTACATTTCTGACATGTCAAAAACATCTGCTTCCTTCTTAAATAAACCATTGAATGAATATTCTCATACAGCACTACTGAAGCATGCAATAGAGCTTCACTAAAAGCCTTCCACTGCCCTCCAGATACACTTAAGAAAATAACTCTAAATGGAAGGATGATACACACAATAGCTAAAGGGAATGCAATCACATTCACAGAAGATGGAGAAATCATAAGCAGCCACCTGCATTTCTGGAAAGTCCTTGGTCACTTGCTATTGGCAATTCTAGCAAAACACTTCACAGCGTATACCCTAGTCTGTTCCCAAAGCTTTCAGATTGAACCACAGGCTCTGGCTTGCATTGCTATTGTGAGAATAACCTGCCTCTATGAAAAGCTGTTACTTAGGAGTAGGAAAGGCTGTTAGAAATAAGAGGTAGCCATGCCGTTCTTCCCAGGAACTCAAGTGAATCTTTCTTAAGTGCCAGAAAAAAAAAAAAAAAAGCAACAGCAACAAAAAAAAAAAACCACAACTAAGCAGGGGAACCACGGAAGAGCCAAGAGATAGATCCCCAAAATGTTCTTCTGTGGGTCAGGGTCCCCCTGCAGGTTAGCCCAGATCTTTTCATAGGGAACACAAGTTCAGATTTCACTTATGCCATGGGACAGAGGGAAAATTTCTGTCCTGAGACTACTGTTCAAATTAAGACTGGGAAGAGCCAGTCATGGCGAGGGTTGTTTGAGGCTGTCCTTCAGAAAATTTAGAAGGTACTTTGGTAGTCAGAAACAAGAAAACACAATTAGCTTCTTACTAGGTCATCAGTGGAAACATATATACGAATATGTAGTGACTGATCTAATTGTACTCTGGTTCTACAACTCCTTGATTTCAGATTTCCTTCCTTCTACACAGTTTAAATAAAAACTATTTACCTGTTATTGTTTGTTTGTTTGTTTTTTATATAGTCCAATTGTGTTAGTTTCACTCTTTGAGATAAACTCTCAGAACTTATGGTTTTGTCTTTACTCTTCATCTGCAAATATTATAGGCAGATTCCCACACAGTCGAGTGGACTGTCCCCTGACTTGGCAGCTGAGTGCTGTAAGTATCCCAGGAAACTCTCTCCTACCCCTCCCAGCTCAAGTGCTGCAGAGCTCAACTCTCCCAATGGTTTTTGCTCCGTAGCATCTTGACTCCTTGACCCTCCAGCTCCACAACAGAGCCTGCACTGAGACATCAAACAACATACTCTTAAAACACCAACATGTCAAATTCCTCATAAAGGATGTATAGGTCAGAGGTAAATTTTTAAAAAATCCTTTCCTTTCTTTATGAATAAGACCTGGATTTTTCAAGTGTGTAAAATGCTGGAGTAAAGGCTCTTCCTAGGGTCTTTGTCTCCTGTAGAGTTACTACCTCCTCAATAAGAAAAAAGGTGCTCTTGTTTAAGGCAGTGGGGGTCATACTGAGCTTCCCATCCCCTCTCTTAAATGCTCTGCCTTTCTTTCCCTGAAAAATCCTGTTGAAAGGAGCATATTTCTTAGAGTGAAATTCTGAGAGAAAGACTAGAATAGCTTCCTGCAGGCAGTTGCCAGGTTGATATATCAAAGCGATATTGCTTTCTGAATTGACTGGCACCAATCAGCAGGAACTGTCAGTCTGTGGATATAATAACTGTGGTGCCAGTCGTCAGCAATCTAAATGAAAGTTTCAGCTGTACTTGTATATTTAAAGTGCCTGTTGGCTAAGGGAGGGGAAGAGAAACAGGGAGGGGGAAGAGCTTTGCTGGCGATGTCAGGGAAAGGATGGCATAAGAAGTTGCTAAAGCACAGATCACCTGGATTCTCTTACCGATGTAGTGTGAGAGTCAGACAACTGAAGTCATGGCATGAAATACAGCTCGCATCTGCACCCTGTGTAATTGCAAAACCTGTTAACTATGTTTCTGAAGAGAAAGTGAAGATCTGTGTAAACCTGTCACATTTGTCACGCTGACATCCTACCCAACTGCCTCTCCGGACTCCAGTTCAAATATAGAACCCTGACAACTCTGCTCAGCTGCTGTCTGGCTCTGTCAGTGCCTGAAATCTGTAGATGCCTGATTTTTTAATGAATAAAGTTCCTCAATTCTTACTCAGACAGTGACACAAACTCCCCTGGAGTCCACAGACCAAGTGCCCCTCTGCTCATCCTGCCTGAGGGACCTGGCTCAGGCTAGCGTAAGGATCAGGATGTTCATGTGGAGACAGAGAGGGAGCATCAGGCTTCTGGATTCTGCTTCCAGAGCTGCATCACAATGCTTTCATGTTAAGATTGCCCAATACAGTGTTTGAGCAAGGAGAAAGCCCTGGTTGCCCCCTCCTGAAGCAGGTATGTATTTTTTCTGTTTCACGTGTTGGAAATCCCAAAGAATTGCAGCTCTCAGTGCTATGATATCAGAGACTTTTTCCTGATCTAGGACTGATCAAATTGACTGAACAAAATGACTAGCGTAATGAACTGGATCCCCCTTCCATGAGGGAACCGCAGCTCTTGGGGTCAGTGCTATTTTAATTGAATTTTGGTATGTGAATCATATTTTTTTTGGGTCTCATTGTTTTTAAACAGTCGGCACTTTAAACATGAGATAAATCATTATATCTATGCAGTATGTGTATCTAGTGAGGAAGGTCACAGTATTGATTCAGTTTTCTGCTTACATTAGTATGACTCACCAGGGAGAGGAAATCTCAGATAGTTGCCATACAGGTATCATAAACAAGTAAAGCTTCTCTTTCCTGGACTGCACAAGTGAGCCCTCATTCATAAAAACCTTAGCCTGATAAAAGGTTTATTGACAGGGGCATAAAGCCTCAGCTTCATTTCTGCCTGTGTACTCCCATGCTGCAGATCTATGACTCCCACCTAACTCACCTCACTGCCTAGAAACCCATTTTCCTGCTGAATCCTCCAGAAATCTCACCCTCTATTAAAAAGTTCAAAGTGCTATTGTATGTGATATTAAAAATCTTGATCTGTGGCTTCTAAGAGACTAAGACCCGTTACCCAAAAGTGGAGACCATGGGAGGTCCAGGAGCCTGCCCAGAAGGAATCCTTCTTTAGAGGACTGGTACATGCTGCTGCTGGTACACAGTAGCTGCATACAATGAAATATTCTGCCTTTAACATTTGGATTTTACCCTCTTAAATCATGCAAAATTGAAATTAAAATCTCTAATGAAAAAAAAACTTTTAAAATAAAAGCAATTTAGAATAAGTTTTAAAATATGCATTAAAAAATGCATTTTTCCTCTGTTTCATTTACTTCTAGTAATGAAAATGATAAATTATTATGTCTATGGAGTGGGATTAAGTAGACCTTTAGAAACACAGCTTCTTCCCTGGGAAAGAACCAGATAAAGGTAGTATAGGTCTGATTTATCAATTCACCTGAGCACATTCTAAAAGATGATAACCACTGAAAAGGTGATAACCAGTCTAAAAAGATATGTAATATTGATTTTAAAGATACATTCAGGTTAACCAGATATGACTGCAGAATTTCCTACCATCTGTCCCTTTAGGGAGTGCTCTGCAGTAGTATTGAAGATTCATGGCAGATCTCATGCTTAAGCTCTTCAGGCTGTTTTGTCCTCCTGGATATTGTCAATTGCATTTGCATTTCTTTTTATTCTCAGTATTTTGCACCCTGGTGTCCACTGAGGAACAGATTCTTGTGTATACATCCTGTGGCATTGCTACAGGCAGATGGTTTCTCTCCCAGTGCATTATTGGCTGTCCTAGAATACTGGGTTTCTATTTAAAAGGATTTTGTCTAATGAGCATTGTACCTTCAGTGAATCTTTTGTATATTCAATACATCTTTTGTGTTTTTTAACTTTAGAACAGTTGTCAGAATAAGGAAGAATTATTGAAGGAAACTGTTTTCCGTTAAATAATCAAAATTAAATTCACTTCATCAGAATGTTTATGAAATCTTTAACCTAGAAGAAAAAGACAAAGACAGTATCAAAGAGGTAGAAATTTAAACTAAAAACATTCAGAGTGGAAGCAATGTGCCAATATTTAGTGGTGGCAGTAATTAACCACTGGGAGACCAGATTATGGGGAGAGCATAATAACTTTTATTCTGTGAATAAAATTTATATCTCTCATTATTGACAGTTCCAGTCCAAAACAGCTCCTTCATGGGGACTATTGATTCAGATTATCTGTTTTCTACTATGTAAAAAGACAGAACATATCATAATAAATATTGCTAGCCTAAAGTTTTCACACCTTGTTTTACTTCGAAGTTATTTTCTTTGTCTTTATGAATGAAATGAACCAAAACCAGCTAAACATATTTAAATTATTTGTTGATATTCAAAGGCAACCTTTTATAACTGATAAAGGGAAATGTTAAGTTCTTGAATCTTGTTTATTTTTAATCATATTTACATTCCCACTGGTTATCATTGAATCTGAGAGCTCATCAGGATATTAAAAAGGATAAGCAGTTACAGAAAGACAACATCTATATGTCATCTATTAACTACCTGGAGGTTTGGGGAAAAAAAAATACTCTGCTGACTCCCCAGCTGTTGGTTGCAGAGATTTTAGCACATTCCTGTGAAGAGTTAGGCCTGGGCTAGGATGCAGGGGTGTCACTAGATGGATCATTATCTTAAAGCTTCAAACTGGTTATGCTTTTATGTGGCAGTTTTGTACTTTAAAATATTCCAAGCTTTCTTAAGAGTGCAAGAATCATAATTAACATGTCTCAAAATTGTAAGTTATTAGATTGTAAACTGTCATATCCAGCTAGTTCTGTTTCTTTATATGTTTGCTCCCCCATGATTTCCTCCCCAAATCCCTCGTTTTTTGAAAGGCACGGACCATATACTAGAAGATGCAAGGACAAATTCAAAGAATATAATGATTGCAGGCAAGCTCCACATTTTTTCACTGACACGTGATGCTCCCTTTTAGCTGAACATTTGGCAAAGTCTTAGCTAATTCAGCAATTCCATTTGCCTACATGATAGATTTTCAATCAATAACAGAATAAAATCTCTATGCACAAATCCTACATCACAGCAATTATCTGTTCATGAGAAACAGGACAGCCCTCTTGCAGTGTGATTGCTTTGAAGATAAAGCATTTCATAAAGCCATCAGATAAACATGCAGGTAGACAGGCTCAGGTAGGCAGTTGTCTCCTTGAATTTTGATACATGTGTTTGTCAACAGCCTTGATTTTATTATCTGTGTTGGTAGAGAAACGTGGATTGCTTGGTGGGGACAACGGTCCAAATAAGTTTCACCTTATTTGAACATTTTTTTTCCAGATGTTTCTCCATTGTTTTTTATTTGTCCCAGATGTTTAGCTTTATACGAGCTGTATGTCAAAGATATAGACTTAAGCAGAAGGAACTCTGCAATTTAGCCAACTCTTGGGTAAATAGATCTTTAGCAAATGGTTTCATTGTAAACAGGTAATTCTGACATGCGTCAGCTGTCTTCTGCTCTCTATCGACTGTCACAGATGGCACCAGCACTGACAGAGGTAATAGTGATGCCCAGTTAAACTCATCTGCCAGTTTGCATTACAAGCCCCAGTTGTTCACAGCTTTTCTGGACTTTGGCTGGACTGCAGAGCTCTGTCCCTGTGGCTGCTGGCCCCAGCCATGCAGTGCTGGGCACAGGAGCTGAGGCTGCCCAGACAGGAACAGCGCTGACACAGGGTGAGATGAAGGATTAAAATGGACATAGATGGGGTTAAGGAAGAAGAAAACCAAGTAGGATGAGCAATGGGGGTTTTACCAGAAGGGACTGCAAAGAAGAGGCCTGAGGAAAACTGGGAGAGAGGACACTGGCAGCTACACAGCTGCTGGCAGAGGGTTCTGAAAGTCAACAAGGCTTTGGGATGGATACAGGAAACAGGCCAGCAGAAAAGTGACTCTGAGAGATGGCATGAAAAGGCAGAGCAGGGGTGGAAAGACTGGGGCAAATAACCAGGCTCTGAGTATAAAACAGCACTGCTATGGGGTAGTGTGTGGTAAGGAAACCAAGGCACTAAGTCCATAGAGGACAGCAGATTTGGGCAGCGAGCACCAGCATTGAAAAGGATGTAGGAGAAGACTAAGGGTTTAAGTATGTAATGAGGAACCTAGTGTTTGGAGAGGATAAAGGCATGGAAAGAAGCAGATTAGATAAAAATGTTGACTCGATATAAACTTTAATTATTTTTATCTTAAGGGAACGTATATTGACAAGATCTAAAGCAGTTCTCTGCTCTGAGGTTAAAAGTTGCTAGGAGAAATGTGGCCCTGCAACCAGTTAAAGCCATAACAGTTAGTTTCCTATTTCCTTGTCTGGGGAAGGGATAATGTGACAGCTGCCAAGAGGCATCTAGTGTTATTCTAAGAAATGCCAAGAAGATGTAGGAAGATGTAGGAGTAAGGGTGAGTGACAATAACTGTTCATTAGTTTTCCTCCTGATCATGTCAAGGCATTATGCTGGACACCTGGTGCCATCTGCTTGCCTCCAGCTGTTCTCATCAGGGAGACTGGGGTGGCTCTGTTGCAGCCACGACCTGAGCACCGTTTTGCTTGTGCTGCTGCAGCCCACACTGCTCTGCCTTCAGTGAATGGTACAGTAAAATAACTAGATTTAAGGCGAACTTCCAAAACCATCCAAAGGTTGAACATGATGGTGTTGAGTTGCATGTAATGTTCATGCTTTACTTCTAATGCCATCTGAAGAACATGAAAGATATAAACCTATTATCATCCCCAAGTTTCTACACTAACTCAAACAGTGGCATCATTCAGAAAGCAGAAAATACCAGAATAAAAGTTGCATGATGTGGACCATGTTCTGGGATGACTCAGGTTTCTGATGCAAACTCCTTCAATGCGGCTGTAACAAGCTGGAAAGTTTGTGTTGAAGGAGAATAAGAATTTCTGGAAGGAAAAAAATGGTCTTGTGATTAACACAGCTTAAAAATGATCCTGGCCCTATCCTTGATGAATATTCCTAGCTAAGGCTAGATTAGTCATTGTACTAAATACACTAAAAGACACGGTCTTTGGTGCCTCAAATTAACTGACCAAATTAAAGGTCAGTTTTAATCTGTATGCCTTTCTCCATGTATAAAATGCCGATAATATCACCCCTCGCAGCAAAAAAATACTGAGTAAATAAAGCTTATAATGAGTAAGACCACAGAAAGATCCCCTGAGAACATTTGTGACTCTGTCACATGAAGGGATTTGAGCAATATGAAGTAAATGTGTCCATGGGTCATGCACTGTAATATGAGGGTAAAACAAAAATATTGTGGAGCCACTCAATCACTGAGTGCTGTCCACCCAGGGCACTGAATGAAACAGTCTTACAGAAAAAAACAGTCTGTGATCCTCAGCCAAACTGCCACAATTCATATACAACAAGGGGACAGCCCAGGGCTGTAAAGACAGAAATTCAGATAGATATACAGAAAGTTTAATTTTGTATTTTTTTCATTTTGCATTTTGCATTACAACATTACTGTTATTTTACTGGGCATCTCACTTAGAACATGGTTGACGAGAAGTGAAGGGTATCCTTCACTTAGTTTCTTAAGTTTCTTTAGTATCTTTACAGTTCCACTTGCACCTATGTTTTCAATACATACATTCAGAATTAGCCACTAACATATTAATGTGTTGTAATTGTCCATAGTCCCTGCTGTAACGATCTTCTCATTCAGACAAATTGCAGCAGCAACAAAGTCTTGCTGGATAGCCATTTGATAATTTGGTGCTTGCCATATTATTATCATTATAATTTGGTCCTCTTGCATTCATTTTGACATTTCATTTTTACTCAGAATATACCATGGCAACCCTTCACATTACCAGAGATGCTTGCAATGTGTTCACTTACCTTGGGGGTCACATCATTTTAGCTAGATTTCTCCACCCCCCTGATTTTAATTTCTTCTATTCTGATACAAATCTCAGAAACAAGAGAGGAGCAAGGACCTTTGAGCTCATTTGGGGATATCTTGTACCTACAGTGAGGGAATTGACTTCAACCGCCAAAGCCAATTCTGGTAAGAAATGCTCATCTTAGTCCTGCTACAAGTCTGTGTCTACAGCAACACCTGCTTGATGATAGGTTCAGGCAGGACTGTGCAATGGTTCTGTCCCCTGGTAATTAACTTCCTGTTTACATGGATGGGAGCACACGTTATGCTCATTAAAGAGTGGCAGGAGCTGCCGTGGCAGCATGTACTATCTTGCAGGTGAAGGGAAGATTCAGACTAAGGAGACCAGAGCTCCTTCTGGGACTCCTGTACTTTTGTCCCTGTGTGATCTGAAAATTAAAAATCATGATCAGACCTAATATTTCTTAACTAGCTCAGTTTGGCCAAAAATGAGACCTTTTTCCTAAGTGTGTTGCAGTTTTTGAACTTCATCGGCTGGAACAGTAAGGGAAAGTACATATCTCAGCAAGTGTTGCAGATATTTCCTACCAGCTTGGTACAATATTAAAAAAATGAGAACTGACAGTTCAAGCCTCTTTTGCTCTAATGTGCTGAATCTGAATGCCCTAAAGTGAAGAAAGCTGGAATTTCGATTCAAAATTCAACATCCACATCTCTAAACTCAAGAGCATTTGGGTTTAGTTTTTGATGTTAGCTTCTTATAGGGATAAAAAAAAAATAAAAAATAACAAGTAAATAAATAAATAAATAAGGTCTGAATCCAGAAAAATATCTGAGTTCCTCTGTGTTCTTTGCTGCTGTTTTCTGGCAAATCCATCTCATCCCTAACTGAAGACTGCACCTGCAGAATATTAAAGGTGAGGTGTGTACAATAAGTTTTGAGTGACACTCACCTCACTGTGAAGGATGCCTTGTGACAACGCTAACTCAGAGAATGGATAACACCCCTCCTCTCCTGCCTCAGAAAGCGTGACAGCAGTCAGGCAGCCGGCATCCTGTGCCAGCCACTGATGGTGCTGGGCAGCGTTGTCTGTTTTTTTCCTTGCACTCTTCTGTTGGGAAAGGGGGCTGTTGGGCAACCTTCTGTGTAGCTCTCCCTTCCCTGCCCTCAGCTTAACTCTCTGCTGGTATGTGAGCCAAGGCTCTATCTGCTCCAAAAGCGTTACATGACATTGGGCTTCAGAGAAACTTAGCTAAAATATTGATAAGCAGATGCTAATGTTTGCCAGCCAGTGTTCAGAGAGAAAAGGCTCTTAAGAAAGCAAACATCAAAGGCAAAAAGAAAATATTATAAATAACATAAAAAGTTAAATATTATCTGGAATTCTTTGCACAACTAAAAAAGGATGATAGTAGCTTACAGAGATACTGTTCTTCCTACACAGATATGGCTCTTTTCTTCTACTGCCTCTATTAATAGGATTACAGCTACAATATCCATTTACATAGCATTTATTTGGTATTGTATTAACACCAAAATAATGTTCATGCAAACACATTCCTCCACAGATTTCTTTAAGAGGTGGTCTCTGATCTCTCTGGGATATCCCTAATACTGTGTGTATGTCACCTGGGCTCCAGAGTTGAGAAGAAAGGCAACACCTCGGTCATTTCAATGTCATCTTGTGTCAGCCAACACTCTCAATTCTCTGTATGTTGGCTCATAGGTTAATCGCTTGCTTACGGACTTTCAGCTAACAGTTAAAGCAGAAATAGGACAGCTGTTGGATTCACCAGATGCAAAGTCTCATTCCTCTATCTCTAGGGCTTTGCTCTAGAAGGGCTCATTTCAGTTGCCTGTGCATCAGTCTGTAGGGCTACTAGATGTTGTCTTCCTGTAAACCCATGTGAATAACATACTGATATCTATGCAAAAGTACCATCATCTCATGAGCGCCTGCATCCATTCTCTTCTCCATAGAGGCAAAATCCCAGCTTAAAAGCAGTGAATAGCAAAATGCAGCATGCAATCTCTGGAGGTGACTGTGCACTCTGTTCCATAAAACACACTGCAGTAGATCAAAACTCACTCAAGGCAGAGCAATGAAACCAGTATATGTGTCAAAAGTGGTGAAGGTGGAGGACCAAATTTACAGCAAATTCATCCAGTCCCTGTACTGTTCAAGTCTCTTTTTCCTACATTTTTTCTTTTTGCAGTCTGGCTAGAAAAGTGTTTGGAGGGTGAGCATGTATGGCTTGATGAAATAATCAGAAGCTTCCTGTCTTGGTTTTGGCTAGGATAGAGTTAATTTTCTTCATAGAGGTTTTTATGAAGCTGTGTCTTGGATTTGTGATAACACACCAATGTTTTAGTTGTTGCAGAGCAGCACTTACGCACATTGCCAAGGACTTTTCAGCTTCTTGTTCTTCCCTGCAAGGAAGGAGGCTGGGGGTGCACAAGGAGTTGGGAGGGGACACAGACAGGACAGATGACCCAGACTGACTGAAGGGATGTCCCATACCATGTGGTGTTGTGCTCAGCAATAAAATCTGGGGTAAAGAAGGGGGGGAGGGCATTTGAAGTGATTGCATTTGTCTTCCTAACAAACTGTTACATGGGATGAGCCCTGCTCTCCTGGAAGAGGCTGAACACCTGTCTGCTGATGGGAAGTGGCAAGTGAATTCCTTGTTTGGCTTTGCTTGTGCACACTGCTTTTACATAGGAAACTGTTTTTATCTCAACCCATGAGTTCTTGCACTTTTACCCTTCTGATTCTCTCCCCCATCCCACCTGGCGAAAGTGAGCAAGTGGCTGTGTGGAGCTGATCTGCCTGCCCGGGGCTAAACCACATTTCCTCAGATAGTGCCATAAGAAACTACTAAGCATGATTTGTGAAAAAGATGCTATTTTTCATGATTTTTTGAGGGTCCCATAGTTGACGGTCCTGCCCTCTGTACAAAGGGAAGGGATCTAGAATATTCCATCTAAGATGCATCTTTATTTTCAGCTGGCTTTCAACTGTCTTGTGGCACAAAGTCAAATGATAATGTACCAAAGCATGTAGGTTACAGATTTCAATCTGTCCCTCTTTATCCACTCATCACCTCTTCTCTTACATTGAAAGAAATGCCTATTTTTGGAACCGAGCCATCAATGTGACTCTGAGCACTTAGCACAGCAGGATCATGGTCAGCAGCAGGGACATCCCAGCTATTCATTAGCACTTCCAGAATTTTGTATAAATGCAACATATATGCCGCTCTGCCTGAGAAAGTTCAGGGGAAAGTCCTATTTCACTGCTACGTAAATTGAAGCCCAGAGAAGTAGTGGGCATCTTTGCAATCACAGGACAAAGCAGGAGGATCTCTTTCTGTTCATTATGAAGTTTGGCAGCTGAAAAAAGATGAATCCCAAATTTTGTTTTAACTACAGTTCATACTATATCTTCTTCTATCCCTTGTTCTCCAGGTGAAGCTTCAACACAGCTGAGTAGGTGCTAAGCAAAGCTGTATTCAAGTGAACTGAATTCATTAGCACTAGAGAAAATCAAGGACTTTGTCTGAGCCCTTATCAAAAGCATTTGTCAGGATGATCTGTACAGGAAAAGCTACTGGATGATAAAGAATTAATGGAAAAAGGCAGTGTCTTTTATTTTTTGTTAATCTATTTCATTTTTTTTTCCACAATAAAACCAAATAAAACAAAAACCAACAAATAAAACAAACAAAAAAAAGCACACACAGAAAACAACAACTCTGCCCCGTGTTATTTCAGCCTATTGGTATGAAAGTTAAAACAACAATCTCCATTATTTTCACAGGTTCTTTTGGTTTTTAGCCTCTTGATAGTTCACATCACTAATCTGTCAAAAAGCACTCAGGGATGCAATGCTGCAACTCCCATCCGCATCAGTAATACTGTTGTGGAGCAACTCAATCATGTGCACTTAACATACAGCTTTTAACAAGCACTAGATACTAATGTAGCTAATCACTTAATTAAACACCAAGGTATAGACTACTGTGATGGTTAACTGAAAAACAATTAAGGGAATCATGTTGCTCTAAAAGTCTTTCTTTTCAATTTCTAATTTTTTTAATCAAGTGACTGTCCTCCCCTGGGAAGGGAAGGGAAGGGAAGGGAAGGGAAGGGAAGGGAAGGGAAGGGAAGGGAAGGGAAGGGAAGGGAAGGGAAGGGAAGGGAAGGGAAGGGAAGGGAAGGGAAGGGAAGGGAAGGGAAGGGAAGGGAAGGGAAGGGGGAAGGGAAGGGAAGGGAAGGGAAGGGAAGGGAAGGGAAGGGAAGGGAAGGGAAGGGAAGGGAAGGGAAGGGAAGGGAAGGGAAGGGGGAAGGGAAGGGAAGGGAAGGGAAGGGAAGGGAAGGGAAGGGAAGGGAAGGGAAGGGAAGGAGAAAGGTGAAAATGGAAGGAGGGGAAGATGGAACAGTAATAGTAAGGGAAAAAAAAAGGAAGGGGAAATGAAAGACAGTGAGAATTTGAGAAAGTTAATAAGACAGACAGAGTAACAGCAACAATTTGCTTATAAGGAGGCCTTTTGGTTAGTGTAGAGCACACCATAGATATGAAAGGGCTTTTTGTTGAAGGTACAGCAGTGATTGTATTTGTAAATTGTACTCTGCAGTGTATCCTGGCAATATTGTTTGGATGCTAAGCAGAAGCTAGATGGTCTGATGGCAATCTGAGGAGGACCAAGCAGTGGAGCATCAGTCAATCAAGAACTGGAGCTCAGTGCCACCTAAAAGCAGATATTTAGCTATAAGCTGTTTGGTTCTTCATTCCAAATGATACACCCAGGCATATCACAAGAAAAAAAAAATCAAGCTAAATCATAAATTTTATTCTAGGGAGAATGTCTTGCAAGGTTAGAGAATCTGGAGAAGGAAGTTAGTGTTTACATTTATGATAATAAGTGCAATCTTAGATGTATCAACCAATCATGTTGATAGGGATAATGCTCTGAATTTGCATGTGTTACCAAAATGATTTAACTGTTTTTGACATTTGAGGAATGTAAGGGGAGGAGATGAAGAGATACTGTCATTGTGCTCTTTCCAAACAACTTTAAATTCAGGAGATTTGAGTCACCATACTAAGGAAAGGAGAGAGGAGGCACATGTAATATCCATGACACGAATCCAGTATCTGGATTAAATTCCATGATCCAGCCATGTTTTCTGAAGCAGGAATTACTCTTCCTTTCTATTACCTGGAGCAGAAAAATTCCACCACTGCAGATAGGCTGTGTGTGTATTAATACAATAAGTTGTTAGATATGGTGTAATAGTAGTCTGATGTTCTGCACACTACCATAAATACATAGCACCAGTTGAGGTGAAGATTGCTACTGTTCCTCTAATAAAAAATGTGTTTGGGCTGATCTAGTTGGATCCTTATCTGCCCTCTATATTAGATGTTGTCTTTTCTCCTCATTATCATTACTTTGACACTTCGCTGTAGATTTCATAGAATCATAGAATGTTTTGGGTTGGAAGGGATCTTAAAAATCATCTATTTTCAACTCCAGTGCTGTGGACAGGAAGACCTCCCACCAGACCAGGTTGCTCAAAGCCCCATCCAGCCTGGCCTTGAACACTTCCAGGGATGGGGCATCCACAGCTTCTCTGGGCAGTCTGTTCCAGTGCCTCATCACCCTCAGAGTAAATAATTCTTTCCTTATATCCAATCTAAATCTACCCTCTTTTAGCTTAAAGCTGTTGCCCCTTGTCCTATCACTACATTCCATGATAAGTAGTCCTTATCCAGCTTTCCTATAACCTTCTTTTAGTTACTGGAAGGCTGTTGTAAGGCTGAACAACCCCAACTCCCTCACTCCATCTTCATAGAAGAGGTGCTTTAGCTCTCTGATCATCTACATGGCCCTTCTCTGGACTTGTTCTAATTTAACTACATCCTTCTTATGTTGGGGGTCCTAGAGCTGAATGAAGTATTCCAGGTGGGGTCTCATAAGGGCAGAATAAAGGGCGAGAATCACCTCCCTCAGCTTGCTGGCAATACTTCTTTTGATGCAGCCCAGGACTGGATGGTTGGATGTCTGGGCTGCAACTGCTGACTCATATTGAGCTTCTCATCCACCAACACCCCCTAGTCCTTCTCCTCTGAGCTGCACTCTATTCATTCTCCACCCAGCCTGTATTTGTGCTTGGGATTGCCTGACCCGGGCCCTGTTGAATTTGGCCTTGACGAACTTCATGAGGTTTGCATGGGCCTGCCTCTCAAGCCTGTCAAGGTCCTTCTGAATCCATCCCTTCCCTCCAGTATGTCAACTGCAACACACAATTTGGTGTCATCTACAAACTTGCTGAGGATGCACTCATTCCCTTTGTCCTTATCTTTGACAAAGATGTTAGATTGTGCTGGTCCCAGTGTTGGCCTTTGAGGAAAACCACTCATCACTGATCTCCGCTTGGATACCAAACCATTGACCACAACACTTCAAAAGTGACCATCCAGCCAGTTCCTTACCCACCGAGTGGTCCATCCATCAAATTCATATCTCTTCAATTTAGAGACAAGGATGTCATGCAGGACAGTGTCATATGCTTTGCACAAATCCAGGCAGATGACGTTAGTTGGTCTTCCCTTATCCACCAATGCTGTAACCCCATCACAGAAAGCCACCTAATTTGTCAGGCATGATTTCCCCCTTTCAACCTAGCAAGCAAGGTTGGCTGAAACCAATCACATCTTTGTTTTCCAAGTACCTTAGCTTACTTTCCAGGACGATCTGCTCCATGATTTCGCCAGGCATAGAGGTGAGACTGACTGTCCTGTAATTTCCCAAGTCTTCCTTTTTTCCCTTTTAAAAATGGGTGTTATGTTTCCCCTTTTCTGGTCAGTTGGAACTTCACCACAAGTATGTAAGTTCATGCTATAGGCAAAGGAGATCAAGACACTGTTAATCTGCCTGACCATAGGTACCTAGTTCCATATGAGGTGCATATATGCATAAGGTGGGCAAGTGAGATCTGTAGCAGAAATGTCCTTCTGCACTGTCAGCTGCGGACAGGTAGGATATCCTAGGACATCTAAGATAAAATTTGACACCTATGTTGAGGCAATGGCATGGTTAGAGATAAAGGGAGAAAATGGTTTTCATAGGAGCGTAGAAAGCATGTAGCAAGTTTATCTAGAGTTGACTCACGTGATCCATTTGATTGCCCACAGCAATATGTTTTGTGCTATTAGAAAAATTCTCCCTAGCCTTTGCCCACCACTCCAGAGACAAACACTGGCTTCCATTGGCCCTGTGCTGTATTTGCTAGCCTCATATGGATGTTTCATATTTTCCAACAAGGATGTTTCATATTTTACAAATCACACCTAGACCTTCTTTCACTTCAACTAGAGTCTAAACAACTAGTTCACATGGAGACAACTAAACTTAGTCAGAAAGGACGGCAATGAGCTCTGTTTCTCATTTAAACTGACATAAAAACAGGTTCATATGTGCTTTTTTTTCTTGAAAAAAAAAAAGTAAGACACTTCAAAAAGCCTACAGGAGAAAAAAAGTTACAATGAAATGAAAAAGTTATTTTGACTTTTGTTTGCTGTGAGGATGTTTATGGCTCAGAAGCAATTAAGTGTTTGCATGCTGGTTCCATGGAAATCTAGCGTCAGTGGAGAAATGTTTAACATCACATTTGTTTATCTGAATATTTTCACACAAGACTACCTCATTATGCTGTATTATTTTCATGTTTCAGCCCTAAACTATACGCATAAAGATCAATTATAACACTACATTTTCCTGTTGAAAAAGCTCATGGATCAGTGACAGACTGCTGAAACAGCAAAACTATTTTTTTTTTCATAAAAAATAACCTTTTCTGCAGCAGTTTCACTGATAACTTTGTTAAATTATGGAAGATCTCACAATTCCCATAAATGTGCATAAGTCTCCTGTGCTCATGCTCTCTCAGAATATTTGTACTTACCAGAACAAAGCTACGAAAAAAAAGGCACTCTTTCTCCCTCATTAATCTAGAATTATTCTGAGAAAGTCAAAAGTACTCAGGTGGCTCAGTTTTTAAGTGACTTCCTTGAAACACTGAAATCTGTTCAAAAGTGCCAACTAACTCTCTGAGAGTTGGTCCTGTTAAACATTTCATTTTATGCCGCCCAAACTAGCTAAGTCTTACTTCAAAGGTAAATGTAACATTATTTTAATAGCATTTATTGCAAATGGAGTTAGAGAATATTAGACAACTAGAAATGCATTTATATTTCTTTTGGTTTCCATTAGTCTGGTGTACACAGAGTTTTGTCTCTCAAATGTGAAGACCACCAGATCCACACCCAATGTCAAACTCAGTCATCTCCTCCATGCTTCTCCCTTAGCAAGGAAGATATCCTTGGATGCTTGTGTGGTATAAGCCTGCACCTTTCTCATGCTTCTTGACTCTATACCTTATGCAGCTGGTCAATGTGTTGCAGTGACCACACCACACCTGATTCAAAGCAGGAGTAAGACCCGTGTATGGCTCTGCAGCCAGGGGTTGTCCCTTGGTGGGTCCTCAGAGGAGCTCTGCTCTCAGCCTCACTACCCACCTGCAGAACACGTGCCCCACGAGCCGGTCTACCAGAGGAGTCAGAGGCCACTCTGTGGGCCTACAGAAAAGGGTAGAAAAAGATTGTTGAGACCTCTGAACAAGAGGGCTAAAAGTTACTCTTCCTCCACAGAATAAAAGCTTGGATGGATGAGTCTACCAGTATGATTTAAAAATCAGTTTTGACAAGAGATGGCAATACATTTGTTTCTTCTGGTAGATTTTGCAATTCAGATTTAGGCTTGTGACACTCTGGTGTATGAGAAAGCTGTCAGAAGCATTTTAAGCATAGTTATTTTTCTCTTTCCTAGGCTGCATTAAGGTAACCTGGGTTTGTAACTTGAAGAATTAAAGTAGAATTGAAGGAGATTTTTTTTTTGAGAATTCTGAAGTATTTCTTCAATCCTTTCTGTAAAACACAAGCTCATGCTGTATATATGGTGGTGGGGTATGTTAGTATTCATTTGATATAACCTTATTTATTCATGGCTTCATCAGCCCTGAGAAATATGCAGCCCTCCAAGTGAGATGACTAAACCATATACCTTACCATCACACATTCTCTCTATATAGGACTCCACAAACAGTAAATGTATGGGAAATATGTTTCTCTCTCCAAGATTAATCTGTGCAGTCAGGGAGTCTAGGAGATATGACAAGGCTGATGTATTGTACAGCAATTCATTTCAGTGAAATATTTCTACATAGCTGTTGTTAGGGAACAAAGTTGGAATTTGCTGAAATGGTTGTATATGGTATGCACTAACATCTCAACAGCAGGAACCTTTTAGCAATACAGCAGCTCATTCCTAAAGGGTTCTTTTTTTAAGCCAAGATGCAGCAAAGTTGGCAGCTCAGCCTCATCCAAAGTGGTGCTAGACAAGATGCAGAACCACAGGGTTTGGACAGATGTACCACTGACAGATGGTGCTGAGATTAGTCATTATCCATCAGCTTCAGCTTGCATTTATTCCTTTGGTTCAATGCCAGTCAACGATGAGCCCTGACTGATAATGCCTTATTACTGGCTAGCACTTATTAAGAGTCCCTGACTCCTTAGAGGACAAAGTGGGGGTATAGACCCTGCTCATGAGCAAACACAGACATAATATAACTAGCTTGCTTTATTTTCATTGAGACTAATGCTTACAACTCCAGCATCAGCTCTGCCAGTGCCGGTCTCCACAGGGGAATCAAAGGTGGAATATGAGCAGAAAGACCAGCTGTCACCTCTGTCAGAGACAGTGCCACCCAGTTAAGGATGAAGTATGCTGTTTGGGATAGCACAAGTGGACACCAAAATGCAGAAATTCTAGAATGGCATCTTATTATGTCCACTTTAAAAACATTTAAAAATTGCATTTTATTCTAAATCTTAAACAAGAACTTAACTATGGCTCAATTTTGAAACAAGCAAACACACACCCCCTCAAAAAAAACAGAAAAAAAACCCTGTCTGTGAAGTACATATTTAAGTATATATATCTGTGTACACAAACAAAAAAGTATAAGAACCTGTGTGGAACAGAACATCTCTCCCTTCCTTCTCCCCCATCTTCACAATCTCATGATGTGATGGTAACAGTGCAGGACTGGCTGCACCACATCTTCTATGAGCACCCATTAGGCTGTAATATAATACTAAACCCACCTCCCCACCCCAAACCTATGAGACTATACAATATGACACTAAACATTATTACACTAGACTCAGCCTTGATTTACTCAGACACAACTCAACTAAATCCCATACTAAGACTGAACACACTCCCTTGACATTATGGAGATTGAAAAATTGATGCTAAAAATAAAGATAGTTATCCTCACAGTCTGGCTAGTATCTACGAATTGTATTAAATTCCTCTAGAGAAGGAAAAAAAAAAAAAAAAGAGATTATGTTATAAGCAGTAGACAATATATTGCATGTTCACTGTTGAGGTGTCACAGAAAAGTTTTCTAAAATCATCATTGCTGATACTGGCTGGAAGAAAATAAAGCTATAATAGATAGCTAGTTTAACTAAACCGTCCTAGCATGCCTTTTATTTGATAAGGATTAAAAGAAAATTACTGCATAATGCAATATACCCAAGTCAGCACAGCAGAAAGAAGAGTCATTTTATCTACAGGATTAAGTCTCACAATAGAATAATCCATGATGGAAGTTACAGAAATGGAGCAAAAGAGAGAGCAAAAAAGGCTGGTGTGTGTGTGTGTGTGTGGTTGTTGTTGGTGGTTTTTTTTTTTTCTTTTTCCAAGATAATCTAATGCCATGTTTATATAAGCAGGGTTCTTTCCCAAAGCATTTCCTGGGATCATTTCTTTTTACATTTAACAAATTTCAGGAGGTGAGGAAGGTTTCTGTTTCATTCTTAATGTGGTCCCTTAAGAGCAGAATACAACAGTGAAGATATTCTATGTATGTTATTTTATAGCTGCCAGAAGTG
The DNA here is from genome assembly GCF_040182565.1 of Anser cygnoides. NCBI lineage: Eukaryota > Metazoa > Chordata > Aves > Anseriformes > Anatidae > Anser > Anser cygnoides. The sequence goes on from NC_089873.1 coordinate 29,337,850, forward strand.
CATTTTTTTTTTCCTTGAACAAAGATTCTCAAGCAATTTATGAATGCAGTTAAATGTTCAGACATTTCAGTCCAGCAGAGGTTGCAGAGAATTTAGAAACCTCAAGCTTTCAGCAGAATTCTGGCTATGAAGAAGTGTTTGAGAATGCATTTCTCCACTGAAGAGAGCCAAGATTTCATCACAACCCCCAAACAGTTTTAATGCTGACTCTCCAGGGTAGGCTGAGCACAGTGTCCAGCTCCCTCTGCAAGGACGGATGAGCATCTTGGTGCAGGAAGGCACTGCTGGGTGGCTGCAGCCTGCGCTGGAAGGTGAAGCCCAGCTAGATGAAGCCCAGCCTAGGTCTCAGGCAAGACTGCCACCCAGCTACACCACCCAGGAGGTAACATTCAAGGACCAAACAACATCTGACCAAGGACATTTCTCTGCAAGGAAAGAAGCATACAAGAATTAAGACTCTCTGTAGATAATTGATGATCCTTCCTTAAGTCAGGGATCAAGAAAAAAAAATCTTTAAAAATAAGGACCTAGACCTTCTCAGAATTGATTCTTCAGTTGGAAAGTGGAATAAAACAAATGTGAGCAATTAGTTGGTCAGAAAAACACATCTAATATCTCAGTGGGAAATGCAGAGAAGGGAGCTAACTTATCCTTTAACATAACTTTTTAAAAAATTGTAGACAGGCTTTCAAGTAATTATTAACTACAAATAGGTAGTAGAAAAGAAAAAGATTTGAAATATCTTCATTCATTAAGGTTCATGAGAAAGCAATCTGAAATACCTTATGTGTTATCTACTATTCTATGTGCAAAATATTAGATTGGATAATATTGCATTTAATATCTGAAACAAGTTTGACTGGCAACTGACACATTTTGGGGAAAAGACATACTTATCAAAACAGTTTTCCTGATTTTTTTTTAAAAAATCCCTAAAAGCTAGCACAATTTGAAATAAAATTGAATCAACTCCAAACAGATGTACCTGGTAAAAGATTTCACACCTTAAATACAGACTTTGCAGCAATGACATAGACAAATAGGTTGCCTAATAGGTTGTTTACTGTGCTATTGGACCTGAAGCATGATAAAGTAAGCAGAAAAGGGACTGCATAAGCTTTATCTCCATAACAACCAAGAAAAGAATGATTACAAAAGAGCATGGAAAACCCACCCTCACAAAACAGGCTTTAACCTCAGAGCAATGGGAGCAGCATAGCACAGTACTGATGATGTCTAAATAAGAAAAGACAGGATTGGCTCAAAACTGTTGCATATCGCACCAAGTTTGATGCTCCAGTTGAAATAATTGAAGTGTAAAGCTATCTAATACAGCAGTCATATGGAACAATAAAATCTTTTTAAAGGAATTGAATTATGATCACTATGTTACAGAGGAATAAAAGATAGCATTACATTAAAGTGACTCTCAGAATATACCTGTATATAAAGAAATCATTCAAATAATCCTTTGATTTCGCACATTTCAGGGTATTAAGCCATTTCAAAATTAGCTAGTTTTTTTTTTTCTTCTTTTTTTCCACAGCAGTTTGGTAATTCAAAGAACTCTTCACTGTAGTTTGACCTAGCTGGGTGAGTTCTTTAAGGTTCTACACAAAACACAGTATTCAAAAGCAATCTTCACAGAAACCTCCTAGCAGAACAAAAAAAAGGGACAGATGTTTGAAATGAAGGAGTCATTTGGAAGGTAGACTCACTTGCAACCTCAACCTATTCCTACTCAAAATGTTGGCAAAACTCCTGTTGGCTTTAATGAGCACGGGATCAAGACCTTGGATTTGCTTTTTAGATTCCAAATTATGCTCCTTGACGTTAAACTACTTTTAGGGGAAAAATGTAGCTTTAATGTACAGACCTTCAGTAAGGCAATGTCTAGAAGAGCCTTACTTTGGATAAAACTCCTGCGGGCATTTTTCTTCCTTGGGCACAATATTTTGTCAATGGAAATAGTATAGACATTCTACGTGTGTATATATACTCACGCAGAGTGGGTACAGCTACACGGGCTGCAATTAGCAGTTATAGTTAGCTCTTTCACAACCCACATGTTCTTTGCATGACCTTTCTCATACATTGTCACCCCAGTGGATTAGAGGCAAGATGAGGATTCTATTTCCTTGAAGAATTTAAAAGCTTTTTTTAACTGAGACCATGTTTTTTACATGAAAAAAAATATCTGACAGTGGCTATATGGCTTGGATATTTTTGCTAGACTGTTTAATGTTTGTGAAGAGCAAAAGATAAGGGGACTTCCCTGGCAAATAAAGGGTCTAGTAGAAAAGAAGTCATCAGGCAGTTTTTCACTCAAATATAAATCATTTGGGAAAGAAAAAGGCCATTTTCAGAAGTAAAACTCTTTATTCAAAATGATTTCGGTGTCTCTGTAGAGTAAGTCTGACACATGTAGCAGATTCCCTGTCCTAATTGGATCCTTCAGTCTGCTACAAGGAGTAATCCTTGTCCAGAAAGACAGGATACTTGCCTCAGTTTCTCTTCTCATGTGTGGTGCCCTTCAGCACCACTGAAAAATCTTCTCCACACTGCACACATTTGCCCCAATGCTGAGACACTAATCTACCTATATGAAGAACTTTCATAAAGACGTCCAGTCTAAATAGCAATTAAGGTTTTTCTATGCAGACCTTTTACAGGTGTGTGTACAAAACAAATAAACTGCAAGCAGGTACAACTACAACTGCTACAATTAGCAAATATACATATAAGATTTACTGAAGCAAAAGAAATGCAAGCCATTATTTATTTTTTTCCTCACTGCCATATGTTTCAATCAAGTCATAATTCCATTACTACCTGTGCCAAAATATTTGAATTGCAAAGTTCTTTAACCAAAACAATGTATAAAGAGATACAGTTGTAGAAGACCTGCCAAGGTTAATGTTTCCTCAATGGTGTGAAAGAAATAAATTATTTTTAGTCATTATGCTCTTTTTTTTATTTTTTATATTTAGTGTTCTGTTCTACTGAGTACATGAAGGCAGTAATAGAATTCTGAAGTAAATTGGAAACTATTGTTTAACAGATGCAGGTGTAAAGCAGCTTAGGTATGCCTCTGCAGCAAGACTACCCTGTTCAAGTATTAACACTGAAATACTACTTACCAAATTAACTCTGCAACAGGAATAATGGAAATGGCTGTTTTAGTTTCAGCAAAATACCACAGTAATCAGTAGATGAAAACTGTTGACAAGAGCCCCTTATAAATCCCACACAACTGGATGTCTTACGTCTCACTCTGGGAACAATTCAGACACTGCTGTCATGACTGAAATATGGAAGAAGGACTCCCTATGTAAAATGTTCCACCACCAACTCTAACAGCTTTCAAATGATATATTCACAAATGAGTTTTGCATAAACTTGCTCTGAGGTACTCTTACTGAATAGCTGAACAGGAAAATATTGTACTAGCAATAACAGAGTTTGTTAGGCAGCTCTTGAAGTCTTTCCTTTTAGTCATATATGACAAATACTGAATTTTTGTACCAAGCCTTACAAATAGGTAAATCTAATTATAAGGTAATTATAATGTAATTATTATTACACCTATTGGTATGGTTCTTTTGGAAGATTGGAAACCCTTCCCAAACTGATACACATACATTTATCCTGCATACCATTTATAAACAACTTTTGTGAAAGCAATTGTTTCTTTGCAGATTAGTATGCAAATCTTACCTATAAAGCTTAAATAAGGTTAATGGTGAAGAAACAATTTAAGATGTGAGTCATATCTGATAGCCGACCTCATTTGCTTTCACAAGAGTTCTTATCTTTTCTTAAAAGAGAAGGTAAATGTCATAAACGAGCATCATATGTCTTGATAGATACACAAAGAATGTTAATATTTTATTCAGTTGTGACATAATGAAAAACTAGATTTGCTGATAGATTTAAATAACATATTAATTGTGTCAATGTTCTTGTGATTATTTTGATGAACCAAAGGATACTTCCCTTTAGTACCTCTCTGTAATCAGCAAAAGTCATAACACAAGGGGGAAAAATATAGAGCAAAGGACTTTTTATAAAACATTATTTTTGTCTATACTATTACATTTGAAGTGCCTGATAAAGGACTAAGGCAGTTTTGCAGCTGTTTATATTAGGGAACTGGGAACAACATTGATAGGAAACATATTCTGAGAGACAGACACCAACATCAAACACTAATTTACTTATGCACTACTACTAGGCAATCTTTCTGCTAGCAACTAAGGATGATGTATTCATCAAACTTAATAGTAAACCCTGATACCACTATTTTGGCTCTGGCAACTATAGATTTTGACAGTTCTTAGTGGCTGAGATCAAGATGTTAAATAAGGGAAGCCAAATCAGAAGAGGATCTTTTCTTTCTTCCTCAAGCACTGTTGCAAGTCACTGGTACTTCTATATGTTTTTCCAGTGATTCAAGACCAGTTAGGTCCAAAGGGTTGCTTTCTCTTTCCATATGTCAGAACTAGTCAGCTCTAGCTACTTCAGGTGGGCATGACCTGCTAGGTGCCAGTCCACTCAAGTATCTTCAGATGTCTGCTACAAACTTGCAGAGGTAGTGCCAGATATGTGATTCCATCAAGCAGCTGCAGAACAGTACAGTTACCTTAGCTTTACAGTTTTTATATAACTATACTGATCAAGCAGATATTACAAAATATTTCACTTCCTTCTTTATCTCAAACAGGCTTGTGATATTTCTGGGTGCGAGGCATACCAAATGTTTGAAAAGTTAGCCTTCATGTTACAGCCTGATGGTTTAAAGACCAAATACCAATATATTGTGTTGCACATCTGTATATACTAAATGTCACACTAGTGACACCAACAAGTCAAGAGTGTAAACATTATAAACTTGCCAAGAAACTTTCTCTTTTGGGTATGATTTCTAAATGATAGGATAATATCGAGACATTGTATCAAAATCTTATTCAAAGATAAATTTCAAAAGAAGCCAAAACAAACAGAAGTTCAGCCAGACAGGGCACATCTGCATTACAGCAAACCATAAGATTCTTTGCAGGAAGGGAAGCACCTGCTCATTAATAATAAAGGGCTAGACTGAGATTTCCTTCCCAATCTGTGCAGCTGTCTACAACAAAAGCAAGGCAGGCAGGAAAGCAGTTCACAATTTTCACAATTTATCTACATGTGCACACACATCAGCAGAAGAAAAATAATCTGTCCTTCCCAAAACTCACCTGTACTTTGTTTTGGTTGTGCACCACATGGAAGTTGGCAGAAGGGGTCATCAACCTGAGGCCATCCAGAAACAAGGAGCTCTCTCCTGACCCAAAACACAGGGAGTGAAGTCAGCAATACAATCCCTCTACTTTATGTTCTGAAGTAAGTCAGAAAACATCTAGAGAAGTCATAGCCTACCAGAACAACCTCAGCTTCACCAGCTCAACTATTGTTGTGCACTACACCCAGAATAAGAGAATCAAATCTTCAAATTAAATTTAAATTAATGGGCAAATTCATAGCGCTGTTAACTTTTTCCTCGGTTAAGATTTCAGTGTACATAAGCCAAGATGCCAGATTCCTTTCATATCCATTCAGCTGTATGTGTTCTTTCGAAGCACTTCAGCATATTAAAATAAATGAATAAATGAGTAAGAGTTCCACATCTGATTTTTTTCTCTCTGTTGTATCTTCATGGAGAGTACAGATACAATTGAAACAAACAAACAAATAACTAAATAAATCTACCATAATTTTGCTGGCCTCCAAAAAATTATCTGAAATTCATGTTGTACATGTTGCACTGTTGGCTGTACACCTCCACAACTGAATATGACCCTCCTGTTCTCAGTCTGCCCCAAATTCCTAACAAAAAAACTGTTTCCTGCTTCATGAATCTACAACCTAGATAACACTCCTTCATGCTCTTGACGAGATGTTGGTGATAAATATCAGCAGCATAGCATTATATCAGAAGCATTTCTGAAACCCCATTTAAACCTGTCTCTGCCATGAGCAAAATTAATTTGACCAATTTACATATATGATTAAGAACTCAAAGCAGGAAGATTATGCAAAGCTAAGACAGTTCAGTTCACATCCTGAAGAGCTCTGCAAAGGCAAGTACCTTTCCTCAGGCAATCAGATTTTGAGTAAGTTGGTAACTAACCTGCACAAGACAGGAATTCCTCAACGCCTACAGATAGTTCGTTATTGCCTGCAAACCTTCTGTCTCATCCATATCTCTTTATATAAAAGGTATAAGACTCTTCTGAAGGTACGTGAGCATAAACTGGCCCAGTAGACTGACTACAGGAGGGATGTACAAAGAACCAGTACAAAGAAAAGTTAAGTACTTATCTCTATACATGCTTTTTCACCACAATTCTTGCCATTAACCAGTGCAATGACATTCACAGCAGTATAATCATGACATGGCATTAGCTCATGGCAGCCTGATCTTCAGTGATGAAATTCCAGTAACACGACTGGGGCAGACAGAAGGAGAAATGGCAGCTCCTTTCTCAGCATCTCCACTACAGGAAGTCATTCCTGTCTGCTGCTGGGTGGCTGCATTAAAATAACACCTTCAGGATGCTACTGGCATGCTGTAATCATACATAGAGTAATACTGGATGTGCCCAAAATTTCACAGCCTGATCCTTGCTCCTGACAGCCAGGAGAGTGAATCCACAGTGTTTATAGTGCTGAGCTTCATATTCAGTCAATTTGCAGTTCAACACAAGAATGAGGTAAAACCACCCAGTGATGAGAAGCAGCAAGTAACACCCGCCTCCCTTCAGGAGGTGAGGCACTCAGCTCCTCCCAGGGAGCCAACACTTCCTTCTCTGCAGCTTTAGCCTACCTATTCACATCTCCTTTTTCCTTTTGCTCTCTTTCCTAACAGAACCACATTGTGGCTTCCCTTCCCCCTGAAAATGCAAATGTTCAGATTTTTGGGTAGAAAATCCTGTTATTCTGGGCTGAAATCCCATGTAAATGCCAACAACTGTCAGTCAGGCTTTGGGGCTCATTCTGATGACCTGTGCATGGTTTTTGTTCAGTTGGAGGACAGCTGTCAGACCCTTAAAATCTTCCTCATCAGAACTCAGTCAGGCTACAATACTTCCGCTCGCTGATGGTCTACTTCTGGAGATCTCACACCATGTCCTCTTCCCTGTCCCCAGGAGAAGCAACTGGATGTGGACACAGGATCACTGCACTGTGTGCTGCTTGTGTCACACAACTGCAAGGCACACGCTGTGCTACTTCAGCATAAACTGTGCTAGAATAATTTGTTGTTATTATTATTATTAATAATTTTTGCAATTGAAACTCCAGCCCTCCTTTTCCAATGTATTTATTTTCTTATTTTCTTATTACATTTGTCTGGAAATACTTTTGCCCTGCTGTTAATCTGAGCTACCACTGCACTATCCTGGGCATAGCTAATAAACCTGTCAATGTAATATCTAGATACTAGTAAGGTAAGGCTTATCTGACTGTGAAGAAATAAGAGGTTGTTGGCAATGAAATTGCTGTCCGTGATTACATTCTATGAAGTAAAGCCTGTTTTGGCAACAACACAAAATGTGATATCTCTATCTTTGCTTTACTAAATCTGGAGAAACAGGAAAATTGGTGCGTATCCCAACAAACGACATTCCTGCTAAGGAATCATTAACTTAATCCAAAGAGAGAGAGGTCAGAGGAGACTGAGATGTTTTCAGAGGGTTTGACTGTCACAAAATACTTCGCAATCTCCTAAATCCTAATCCATAAATGACTAATTATATATATATATTTGCACTTTAAGTTACTAAACAGCACTAATTCATACACAATTTTAGTGTTTTAAAAACGATAACTGTTTACAGAGTAGTATGTTTAAGTGTGATAGTAAGGATGTTTAAAACCTGGAATTTAGAAAAATGCAAAGCCTTCAGAACCATTTAATATGTGGCTTTATTAATTAGCAGCATTATCTCCTTTCTGCTTGTCATGTGGTTTTATACATTACAATAATAGCAGGAGAAAATAGTCACCACAACATAGGCTGTATCTAGATTAACATTTTAGGTTGGCACAGTAGCTCAGTTTTGAACTCATGACACCATTTGCTACCCACTCGCTTGGACTGCAGAGCAACACCCAGCTAGAAGACCCAGGAGTGCACTTAGGATCACCAGCCTCAACAAGAGACATAGGGGGCTGAAATGATGAGTAGACTGAGCCACTGTGACTCCCCAGCACATATGGAGCATTCTTGCATTAGTAGGATGCTCTCAAATCACCAAGAGCTCGTAAAATACCCTCCAGAGCCATCCCACATCCAAAAAGGCACCCTGCCGTCCTATAAATCTGAACTCTCCTGATCTGATGGGCAAAGCAGTCACAGCAGCAAAGTCTCCTTAAAAACATACAGGGCAGAAGCAGGATCCTCAGCAGCAGCTGCTCTGATCTGCTCATCTGCTCATCTGATCACTGAGGGCATCAATGAAAGGGTAACACTTTCAGAAAGAAAACAATTTTAAACAGGCCTTTGAGCAAAGTCAACGGACAGTCAGACAGCTTAGAGTAGTACCTCTAGTATGTAGACACTGAAAAGCCAGAAAAAGAAAGATAGATGGCAGTGTTCGGCTCCACAAGGTTTTTTGTAGGTCTTGAGATGTTCGGCACTTTCCCAAAAGTCTGGATCCCAGAGCTATGTTATTACCTGAAAGTCTCTGATTTCATTAGAAAAAAAGATAAATTTTTGGTTCTCAGGAGTTGAGAGAAGAGTTTATCAATTTTAACTGACATGACTACAAAACAAAACTCATTGTTTGGCAACTTTCTCTTTGATTTTTTTAATGCTTTAAGCTAGCATCTTCTCATTATTTTCTCTAGTGATAGAGACCCACAGTAACCTGTGCCAAGCTTGATTTTGACAGAAAATTGAACTGACACCAATGATAAGTGACTATTTATTTTTCTATGTTTGTATTTATATATTTTTCATATATATGAAACATATAAAATTTGCCCGCATGCATAAAATAGCATACCACTGATGATCTAGTTATTCTAGCTTTGTTTCAACACTATTACCATTTAATGAGAAACTAGTAATATTTAAAATGCTTTCAGAAATATATTCTCAATTCATACCAAACCATTCAAATTTACCCCCAAATGAAATTAAACTGTGCAGAAAATTCTAGCACTGTTTATTTGACCTTTATTCTCCAAGATATGATCTTTTGATGGTTCATTTGTTACTATCCCAATGCAAATTATGAGAATTTAAAAGGTTCTCAGCTTTTATCTGGCAAATTAAAACCAGAATTAATTAGAACCAGAATTAATATGTGATTGGGAAACGAGTTTGCTTACTTTCTTGCTTTCTCGCTCACACATGTGAGTCATATAAATTCCATATATTGCCTATTAACCCATCCAGAAAATTCTGAATTGTCAAACTGAAATGATTCCTAGAGTACAGGCTACTGCTTCTGATATACACTTATACTGATCAATACTTGGCTTGAAAATAGAAGCAAGCTTGTATGTTTTATTTATATTATCCTTTTGATATAGACCAACTGATCTGAATTTCAGAACATTAATATAACCTCATAATAATAACAACTACAACAACAAAGACATTTTAAATGCAAGGGAAAATACAATTAACCTAAAGAGAAAAAAAATAATCCTTTCTTAACTGAGTAGCTCACATCAGTCAGCTGTTCTATTAAAATACATTTAATAGAATCTCTGTTTGGCTTTGAATACAAAAAATAATCTATGGAGAGCATTCTCCATGAGTCATATGTATTTTTCATTAAAGGGCTTGTGTAGTTCAGCTGACTGGTTTTCTTTTTACAAGTCTGTTTGTATAAAAATAATGTATCACATTTTCCCCAAATCCAAGGTGGGCCAAACTAGAGTCACATCAGTCTCAGACAATGCAACACCTCCACCTGATTCTCTCTTTTCTGTCTAGAAGACAAGCAACACCTGATCTGATGTCGCACTAGGATCCAGCAACTACCTGCTCCAGTATTTAGTCCTGAGGTATTCTGCTATTTAGGAAAAGGCACATATACATAGCATCTCCTCTGAATTTGTCCACCTCAGAAGCTGTGGAAGCTAAATTAAAATAGCCCACAAGGTGCAGAGAGTTATCAAAACATGCAATCTGACCCTAAAGTTGCAGCAATTGGTCTGAGATGGCCATATAAACTCTCAGATTTCATCTAAGAAAGGTTTTCTGTTATTTATACTGTAATCTGTGCTAGCTTTGTATGAAAATACAATTGAAGGAGACAAGATTCTGTACTGAAGTGGGACTAATCAGCAAGTACCCTGAGACTGTGGCATCCCTTGCTCACACTAGCTCTGTTGTCTTCACTCCACACCACAGAGAAAGAAAGAGCACAGAAGGATCTCATCTTAGGATAAAGTGGAATTTTTCATGCTGGGTGATGTCTGAGCCCAATTAGTTTTTCTGGGAAATTTCAGTGAGGACGATGCAGTCATTCTAATCATGAGAGCAGCTGCAGTATACAGCTTTACCTACGTGAAGTCTGGCAGTCTTACTGTAAACCTATCCTGATCTCACACTTCCAAGGTGGCAGCTGACACCGGTCAGAAGAGTTATTTCATACCCCGCACCTGAAATTTTATCAAACCTGTGAAAATTTACCCAGATTCAGCCAAAAGATACATCTCTGGAAAACCTTCAGTCCAAGGACTTTTTTTTTTTTTTTTTCTCAATTTCCCATCTCTAACAGGGACCAGTGTCTTGAGGAGGAATATCAGAAAAGGACAAGTATGTGGTACTCCTTCCTTGGCATGCATCCAAGCCCTGGCCAAGACATTGACGTTATACTTAGAAAATGATCTTGACCTACTCTTGATGTCTGAACAGCAAGCACATGTACTTTGGGTGCACACCTAAGGTCTTGCAAAGGTTGACAGAACAAAAAATATGAGGGAAGGAATATATCATATATATTTATGTATATAATTTGAATATGTTGAAGTAGCTAAAATACAAGCTGAACATGTAACATACAGAGGAGGGGGAAAGTAAGAGAAAAAAATACTTTTCCTATGATATCTTACCATATTATTAAAGACTATATCATCGTATGTTTTCACAAGGAACTAAATACAATTTCTACATACAAATTGTTAGCTGTCATTATCCATTTATTAGGCGTTTTGCAGTTTGACAGTAACAGTGTTCCTCGGTAAGGAAACTTAGTTACTGACTTGAAGTTTATGCAAAAAAAAATGGTCTACAGAATACAGTTTACAGGCTTAAGAAAACATGCTGTTCTTTGGTAATCAATAATGGCTGTATAATTAAAAAAGAAAATGTTAGAAGAATATTTAATACCATTTTAATATGCAATAGTGATTCCAGTCCATTAATCCACCTGCAGTTTACAAATGGAAAAAAATATATATATATTTTGAATCAAAGAATGAAAAATCAGAATTTCTTTTCTAAAACTTTGTCAAGGTCTTGTCATGATACAAGAAAATATAAGACAGCATCTCTGCTGTTTTTCTCCAAGTTCCAAATATGGATTTGATCCATTTTCTGTATGACAGTATACAATGAGAACATACATATAACAACTATATCGAACAAATTGTGATTTAAAGATAAGGATAATTCTATAGTTCTGTTGATCTGTTTTCTCCTTTTGATGAATATAAGGGCAATGAATGCTCTCTTTTAATGATTTAATAACACATGTGGATCACCTTTTTAATACAGAGAAAAGAAATGCCTCCTTCATGTACAAAGGTCAATTATGCCTTGAAGGCTTGTAGAAATCAATGTAACAGTGGTAATGAAAGGTTACAATTTAGATGAAGTCTAGCTATATAACAAGTTAAAATCCAATAATGAAAACTTGAGAAGTGTTCAAGATAAACCCAACAGTTATAACTCTAACTAATAAAAAAGTCCTTTCCAAGTAGCTTCTTCAACATTAAAAAAATTAATATAAATTTTGCATTTGAGATAAATTCCTAAGTCTGCTTAGAGAGATAACTAAATTATGAACTTATTAAAAGGCCATCTGAGCCTCATACCCATGCATGACTGCATATTTTAACTGGAATCAAAAATGGTCACCTGATCTCATTTTCAGTAAATAAGTTGAAAGTCATTTTCCGGGTTAAAGTGGTGCCCACTAATGTTACTACAGATAAGGGTCTGTCAGCATTTTCATTATGCAGTCCTATTTTTAGAGATTTAATGCAAGTTGGCTGTCAAATCCAGTTCATGGTTGAAATAAGAAATACAGTGACTCAGACCAGTGAATGTGCCTTAATACAAGAAAAGATATCTTGTGTTTGGCAGCATTTAGATTTAGAGATGCAAGCTAAATGTTTTTAAAGCAAAGGTTAACTACAGAGCAAACATTTAAACCTGAATAGGTTTACAAGATACTGGGGTTGTGTTATTCCCTAATTTAATAACAACTACATTTTATGGCAGAATTTTTGCATACTGTTAGTTGTCATTTAGTAATGATCCAGTAAAAATCCTAATCATTTAGGTAACTTAAATGTACAAGTATTTCTTGCATGCTTGCGGCATATAAACAGTCTATTGGATCAAAGAAACAACCTCAAAGGCACTTTGGAGTGCAGATACCAACGATAATAAACACGGGAAACAGATTCTCAAAGGAATTAGTTAGGCTTAAGGAGAGAGCTGCTTGGCTACAGTGACTGACTATCTTCCTCCAACTAGGATCCTATGCAACTCTCCTCTTAAAAATATGTCCACAAAAAGCAGCAAGAAAGAGTGCTTTAAGTGATCAGCCTGCCTGTATGCTTGTCTAGGAGTGGGCTGCAAATCTTCTCCCTGAATCAAGCAAAGTAGAGATATAAACTCAGGTCTTTCTATTTACCACTGCTTCACTTCACATAATGGCAACATGTTCATTGACAGAGCTAAATATAGCAAATATAGGGAAGTTAGAGATGCTCGTTGACTTTCCTGTGTAGCAACTGGCATTTATAACGAAATCTCTTTACATCACTTTGTTCAAGTGCCTTGTGTCATGTAGAAAGATATTTTGCAGCAGGTTAGGCACCAGGTCAGTGATAAAACTATTATTTGTTGGTCAACACATACAAAAAATAAATAAATTAATAAGCACACCACCCCTGTAAAATGACTGTGTGGCGGTTTCACACTGGTAGGCAGCTAAGCTCCACCACACCACTGTTTCACTCCCCGTCTTCAAAAGAACAGGGGAGAAAATAGGATGTAAAAAAGGCTCATGGGTTGATAAGGACAAGGAGATCACTCACCTATTACAGTCATAGGCAAAACAGGCTCAGCGTAGGGAGATTAGTGCAATGTATAGTCTATTGCTAATAACAGCCTAGAGCAATGAGAAACTGAAATCAAACTAAAAAAACACTTTCCCTCCTATCTACCCTCTTCTACCTCCTCGATCCGAGTGGCTCAGGGGAACAGGGAATGGGGGCTGCAGACAGTCCCTGATGCTTCATCTCTGCCACTCCTTCACGGTCCCTCTCTGCCCCTGCTCCCCGTGGGGTCCCTCCCACGGGATGCCGTCCTTCCCAAACTGAGCCTGCGGGGGCTGCCCACAGGCAGCAGCTCTTCAAGCACTGCTCCCACATGGGTCCATACCATGGGGTCCATCCCCCAGGAGCAAACTGCTCCAGCACGGGTCCCCCACGGGCGGCAGCTCCCCCCAGACCTCCTGCTCCTGCGTGTGGGACCCATGGGCTGCAGGGGGACAGCCTGCTCCACCAGGGGCCTCTCCACAGGCCGCAGGGGAACTTGTGCTGCGTGCCTGGAGCACCTCCTGCCCTCCTGCTGCACTGACATGGGGGGTCTGCAGGGCTGGTTCTCTCACATTTTCTCACCCCTCTCTCCTAGCTGCTGTTGCACAGCAGTTTTTATTATTATTATTATTATTATTTTTTTTTTTTTATTATTATTATTATTATTATTATTATTTCCCTTTCTTAAATCTGCTCTCCCAGAGGCTCAACCAGCATTGCTCACTGGCTCGGCTCTGACCAGCAGCAGAACCCTTTTGGAGCCGTCTGGACCTGGCTCTGAAGTGACCTGGGGCAGCTGCTGGGCTCTGCTCACAGAGGCCACCCCTATAGCTCCCCACTGCCAAAAACTTGCCGTGTAAACCCAATACACTTTGATGGCCAGGTAGGTACCAGTCAGATAGGCAAGACAAGTTCCACTGGTTCCAGGAGCAGATCCTTGATGCTACTGACTTACTATCTTTGAAATCCACATTTTCTTCTTTCTGAATTATATCTTTCCATGTTCAAGTTTCTCCACAAACACACACACACACACACACACACACACCCACCCCCAACTCCCCACTCCCTCTCAGGCTGTGGGATAACCAAGTTCAGGTTACTCTCTAATAAGAGATGAGTGGAAGAGCTACAGTAAGAGAGGAAGAGAAAGTTCCATCTTGGAATAACTAATAACTGATGGCCAGACTGATGCAAATTGTTGCATCCTATTGGACCAGAAATGATAACAATCTTGGAGAAAAGTTAAGCTGAGTGAGGATGTGAACTGCCATGCTGTAATTCTGAAAAGTCCTCTGCTTTTAACTTTCAACTAGACACTTCCACTGTTAGACCAAGGGACTGTGGCATGGTCAGAACTAGTTAATGTGGAGTAGAGTCTCTGGTTAGTATATCTGTGCCCGCCCACAAACAAAATTTAGACACCTACAGAGTAAGACAGTACAGCAGGAGTTCTGCAGACATTAATAACACTTAAATGTTGGATTTAAGCAACTGGTTGGGAAAACAGATGCCCAAAGACTCTTGAGAAACTGAGCTAAGCCCAGTGTAAGACTCACAAGGTTTTGTGACATAAACAGCTATGAGCTACAGGTAACTGTTGGGGAAGTGACCTCATCCTTCACTCCCCATCCTTTTGAAACAAACTCCTGAGCATGTTTCTGTTGACCATGACTAGATAAGGGATTTGAGAAACAACCTCAACACCAGTCCTATCTCTGTAGCGCCCATTAAACAGTCTTTGAAGACAATGTTTTAAAGGTCCCAGGACCTGGAAGGACACTGAAGTCTGAAAGTTTCACATTTAGCACCCTGACCATGTGTTGATTATCTAAAAGAAATTCAGCAACACACTGTTTTTTTCTTTTGTATGAGCTTGGTCCTACATATTTGTTAATCTATGAATTACAGTAAGAATAGATGACAGTCTTTTTCAGAGCTCTGGTGGAAGACCTCGTTTTCTGTGTCTTTGCCAGGCAATGAAAGGTCTGATTTCAAAAAGATAAGGGTATCTTTGGGCATGTTCAGAAACTTAACTATACCTGCTGGGACACAATAAGATAAAAATTACAGTGTATGCACAGACAGAGAAGTGACTGCAGAGGAGCAAGGATTACAGCTAGAAACATAAATATATAAAGTCCAGCTTAAACTCTTCCTTAGATACCTGTCACTTGCTCTTTTAGTATAATCAGTCCTTTATCTAGACTACTCAAGTGATAAAATCATGGCAGTGGGTATAAATGAATCCTTCATTTTCAGTATTCACATTGCATTCCGTGGTAATGATTTAGATCCAAATTCTATTTAGAGCTAGTGAAAATATCTTTTATAAAGAAGTCATTGTAAATTTTGGCAATTTTTACATCACTTATTCACAGTCCTTTATTAAGCCAGCTCTATAAATGGCTAAACAATATCATCTAAATAACATCCATTGCAGATTTTTGCATTTTTTTCAATGACTAATTATCTATCTTGACATTTGCTAGTTGCTCGAATAGCCCTTATTCTCAGATATATAGATACACCACTACTAATACTACATCTGGAATTTGATGAAAGTCCAAGCCATAAGTATCCAAGTATACATTTTCAAGGAATACATAGGCATTACAGCATGCAATGCCTATTAAGTTTAATAAGAACTGAGCTGCTAAATCCACATTCCTGTGTGATCTCTCAGAATACATGAGAGGCATCTACTGTTGTGAACCTGGTGTTAATCATCCTTCTCACTCTTTTTCATGGTGGATCTCAGTAATTCCTCTTAGCTCCACAGCTCACAGAATAGCTTGAATAGCTTGTGTTTAATGCCGTCACCACATAAAGCCCCCATAAATTCTCTTCCTGGACTAGATAGCTGTGAAATGTGCTGTGGGCTATATTACATTCCCTGTTTTGAAAATTTAGGGGCAAATGCTTAAAGAATGCTGTGATTAAGTTGGGTGTTTTGACTACCAATAAGCTGGAGCACACTGGTGCCATGATTTATCATACTTTGAAGAATGCTGAGACTGAACTGGATATTTCTAAGGTGAAAAGAGATATGATATAACACCAGCCAGTTCTTCATTTGCCAGGAAAGAAATGCAGCTTTTGGAAGCACCGTCCTTTACATGTTTACTGGTACTTGGCATAGTAATTAGAACTAGCACATATCCAAGCACAGGCGATAAAACTCAGTTTCCTTAATCACTACACTGTTAAGTGTTAAGGAATGGTGTCATTTTTCACAAACACTTAGGGCAATAGCTTTTGCAGAATATCCTGCTACCCACTTTGTCTGTGGAAGAGCTTTGGTATGTTCTTGGTTGCTGCTTCTGAAGGAGTACTCAGTGTGGGGACAGCAATTATGGCCTGTGAACCTCCTTTCCCTAAAGCAGGCTGCTCAGCATCTCTGATTTTCTGGTGTCCTTTCTCCAGAATTTCATGCCGTGCCTTTATGCTATGCCCATCATATTGGGCCTTCACCTGCCACTGAGAGGAGGAACCCAAACTTGACCTAGTCTTGACTCATCTTTTAGAATACAAAAGTACAGTTTTGCTCACTTTCCTGGTAAGTCTTCAAAAGGTTCTATTTAGAACTTAAAATAGAAGGAAATCAGGCCTGACACATTTTCAGCTGCATAACTAAATAGTGTTGTATTCAGCAGAGAGAGGTTATTTTTACTGGATCCATAGATTGATTTCAATGGGAATGCTATACCAACGAAGTGAAATTCTTGTTGTAGCAGCAGTACAGAATAAAGGCTGTGGGCTGTTTATACTACAACTTGCTGTTGGTGTTTCGTATCTGTAGATACGTTTGCAAGCACCTGCAAGCAGGTGAATTTCAATCAAAGCTTGCTTAGGATCAAGTTCTAAAGATAATAGATATAGTTATTCATTGCAGGTCTGCAGTAGAAGCTGTAGCTTGGTGTTTTAATGACTACATTCCACATAAACATAAAGGTAAACCCTGCTGTATTTAATTTGAATCAGAAGACTGACATAGCTTACAAAACTGAAATCTCAATGGAAGCAGACACAGAGTAAACTTGAATACAATCTTTTTACCTCATTTTATTTATCTTTTCCTCCATTAAAACATTATAATTTCATCAACACGAGAACTTTAAACTCTGCATAATTTCTGAGGGATAGGAAACATTATTTTTCATCTATTCCAGTCTATTGGATACAACTGCAGATAAGAACTCCTTAATTGTATGCACTAAGCTGTTCATATTCTGAAACCATTTGAATGAGTATGTGCTCAATCAGCTTCTTAATAAGAGCTAAAATTTGTCAGAATGCTGGATGCCAGGGTCATCCCTGAGCATGGGGATGCTGCTACCCCTGAGCAGCCAACCTTTGTTGGGAAGACCCCTGAGCAGGCAGCAGAGATGAGCTGCAGCTGACCAGGGCCGTCACTACCATTGCCCCACCCCTGCTGTAGGGTTTGGGATTTGGGGGAGTATGGTTGTGGTTAAGGATGTGTGCAGGGCTGTGGTCTGCACCTGCACATCCATCACAGCTTTCTGCAGGCTTTGGAAGCCAAATTGGAGCTGTGGGGAGCCACTGGGACAAAGCTCCCTGCAATAGCCAGGGCAGGGCAGGCAGGGCAGGACCTCGGCTAGTAGCCGCAACCTCGAGTCAGTAAGTTTGGTTGGGATTAAGCCCAGCAACAGCAATTTGGGTCGCGCTCCATCCAGCATGATGAGCCCTGCAAGAGGAGGGCACATTCAAAACCCGCCTGGACGTGGCCCTGAGCAACCTGCTGCAGCTGGCCCTGCTTGGGCACGGTGTGGGCAGGGGTGCGTGCCTGCCTCCTCCAGCCTGCAGCTCTGTCATACAACTAGCACTGACCAGGAAACAGGAGCATTGGGGACAAAGACATTACAGATGTGGCCTCTTTGTTGACAAAAAATATGTTTAAATGTTTTACAGTGAAATAGCTAGGCCAGTGTCACTACTAAAAGGGAGCTCAGAATGTTCTGAGCAGAAGATCTATAATATTCCACTGTCTTGTATTCAATATGTGAAATTTTATTGATAGACCAGTGACAGTGCTGCAATTTTCAAAAACCACAAAAAAAGAAAACTAGAAAGTTACTTCTTATTCTTATGTTGTGATGATTAACATGATTTAAATATATAAATGAACTCATGGACAGAAATAAGTACTCATGGTTAAAAAACACCCTTCCCTGTTATCAAAGTAAGATAACCTCAGAAGTTCACAAGGATTGGAAAGTAAATAACTCAGTAACTAATGGAATTTTTAAACTCTTTTTTTTCTTATTAATTAATCTGTAGTTTACAAGTCAATTCAATTTAAAGAGTGTCATCTTTTGCTTAGATCCAAAGGATTTATAACACATATTGTGAACTAACTTTATAGGGAAAACCACTTTGCAAAGAAGAATTTTGCTTTAAAAAGCACTAGAATAATCTAATAAAGCTCAGTATTAGAAAAGTTTATTCAGTCAAACTCTTATGTCAGGCAAAGCCTGACATCTTTTCCTCTACAAAAAAAAAAAATAATAAAAAAAAGATAATAAAAATAGCGTAGTTCTGTGAGTTTAAATAGCAAAAGATATAGGAGTAAATCTTGCATTTTAATTAATAAAAAATAAAAATAAAAAATCACACGGCCTGTCCAGTGCATAATTTATTTTTAAGGAATTTTTAAAAGCAAGTATAAAATTATATTGCATTATTTCAGTAATTCCAAGAACTGCTAAAACACAGCATTTTTAATAATGGGTTGCTTGCAACACTGATTTTGCACATTAATATTTTTCACTCAAAAATATCCTGGCCATAAAATCAGTGGGGTTGACCTTATTTTGAAAATATTCCCAGCAGTGTAAGTATTAGATTTTAGACAACAAGGATTCTGCACATATAATGTAACATAAAATTTAGGAAAAAAAAAAAAAGTTTAAAAAACTGTTTTACCTGGCTTATGTTGACTGTTCTTTGTTTACTTAAAAAATAAATAAATAAAAATAAAAAAACTGTCTGCTGTGCTCCAGAAAATTCATTTCTAAAGCTGATAAGCTAAATTACTTATCAACAGGTTATCTCTCATCATTTTGCTCCAAACTGTTATTACTACCTGTAATTGGTCAAAAAAATGTTTATCAAAATGAATTTGATATTAAAAAAAAAAACACACAACACAACAAAAACAAACAAACAAACAAAACAAACAACTGTGCTGTAAGACTATTTCATTAGAAAATAAATAGGAGATAAAACATTTGAAGTTGAAGGAAATATGGGTTGTTTAAATCTCTACTCATCAACATATTCCTTAATATTATCTTATAACTCCGTGAAAATGTAATAAAAATGTGTGGAAATACAGATTACTTTCCAGACAGTTTCATTAAATTTAAGTAATTAAAATTTGCACATAAGTTTTCTGAAAATCCACACTATGGGAAATGTTGAAAAAATTTTTGATGATTCATGAAAACACAATTCAAAGCACCAGGGCTAATCATCAGTTCAATGTTATGACCAGCAAAAGGATAATATATCATTTACTAATTTCTTCAGCCAGCCAATGAAGACCGGAAAATGAAACATGAATTAACTTAAGTTTCTGTTCTTCACAGGCAAAGCAGACAGAAGGACAGAGAGAACAGTATGGTAGACTTCCTGCATCTTGCTATTCTCCCATTAATAAGTAATAGACATTTCCTCTTGGTTCTTGGTCCACACAATGTACTGAGGAGGTTGAGGCCTTTGTTGCAATTAAACAGTCCCATTTGTGTACAGACAAAAGGCAACCTCTACATTTCAGAAACAGACAGCCCAGAAGTTTTTCTGCCTGTAACCTCTGTTCATTGTGGGTGAACATCTCTCTAGGCACCTTTGAAGTCCTGCGAGTAATCTCTTCTTTACTTCTATTTCTCCCTTTAAGCATATTTGTGAGCCTAAAGTTAAGTAGATAGTTGTATGCCTTTCTGAGCTGAGGTCTCAAATAAAAAGTCAAAAATATGTGCCTTAAGGGCATTTACAATCTTGCTGTATCCATGTCAACATGGTGGGTGGAGACAGTTCCAATACATAACTGCTTCCCCAGATGTATTAACACACATGCTTGCTAGAAACATATCTCCTTTGGTCTTCTTTGACAAGATCTCGAATCACTGTAACTTTCAGGCCAGAGACCCTCAATGCAGAATGTGAAGATCTGCTTTTCTTCTGTGGCTATGGGAATTCCCATTTCAATATTATCTTCAAGCAGCCCAAATGCATTTGGTAATTCTTTTAATTAATTTATGGAATTATTAAAGTAATTATACTTATTTTTATATATTTGTGTATAATTTGTGATTTTTTAATGACACTGGTATACATCAGTCTAACCAGTTGCCGTCTCATCAGTTTTCTTCATTTCAACATTACAGAAAATAAATGATTTAGAATTACTTTAAAAAAAATCAGATGAAAAATATAAATGAGAAAAACATACACTAGCACTTAAAGTAACACTGAAATTCATCTGTGCTGTCATACACTCATAGCTCATTTACTCACTGTGTTATTAATAGATAGAGATTCTATTTTTGTTAAGTAGTCTCAAGTCATATATTATTTTCATTACAATGCTCTGGAACATCAGAAGATTTTCAGGAATGGGATTAAAAAAATAAGAAAAAAAGCATAGAAAGGCATTGAGCTGAGTCTTTATTTGTCATAATCGAGTACGAGAAAAGCAGAAAAGGAATGAATGGTTTCTGGAGAAATGTCCTGTTCTAAGACACTCTCACAAACCAAATATCCATCTCATACTCTTTCCATACATGAAACACCTTACTAACAAGAATTACAAACACAGAGCTGGCAGTCATTAAGATATTTTCAAGCTATATCTCCCAAAGCAGTTGTGTTTCTTACCTTCAATATAAGAAGGTAAGAAACCTTCTTACCTTTCATAAGAAAACTGTTCTGACAACCCATCCATCTTGTGATCAGAAAACAGCTGATAATCTCCATACAAAACATACTAACAGCCAACTAAATACTACTTAGTCTTGAGGCTACTTCATCCTTTAAATTACTTTTCTTTATCTCTGGTGTCTATTTCCTTTACATATTTACAGACGCATTCCTGCCTCTTTGCATCTTTTACATGGCTAGTCTGGGAAAACTAACTTATTTTAGAATGTGATTACTTGAACAACAACTCATGACTTTATATACCTCATTAGCCACCTTATGCTAGCTGCCATAATCTTTCTCCTTGAGAAGTTGAAAGCAGCTCATCCTTCAGTGAGAACGAAGAAAATCTACCTTGAATTTACCATAAGGCAAGAGCAGGCAGGCAAGTACTTAGCAGAAACTACTTCGTTATAAGTAGTAAACCAGCATTCTTCCCAAATTTGCAGTAACTCACTCACACATCCACATCCCGAGACTCCTCTTTCAAGGTAGCCTATTGCAGCATCTATTCAGTTAAAAATTTTTAGGGAGATTTTCATGTACTTACTTGAACATACTCTAAAAAAGCTCTTTCTGACCACTTGAATAACATTTTTGTCCATTTGTATCATTGCTGGAAATACATTGGGTATACTTTTTTGACAGTCATATGCCTCACAGGCATTCTGTAGTTGAATTAAATATGCAAATTTTCCCCTTCTTTCTCATGTGTAACTGTTGCATTTCCAGTTTATGGCATTCCTTCTTCTCATTAGTCCCCACATCAATGACCTTGCACTTCTACATCTTATCCTTGCACTTCTACATCTTATCCTTCTGTTCCTATTACTCCAGTCCCCAAGGTCATCCAGTTCTTCCTGTATGATATTCTGATTCTCCTCTGTATTGATTACTGCTCCCTGCTTTTTATCATCAGTAGATTTCATCAGCACACTGCTATTCTTTGGGCCAAGGTCACCAATAAAAACATTACATATTATTGGCCCCAAGACCTATCCTTGAGGAGTTACACTAGCTAGTCCTCCAACAACACTGTTCCCTTTTTAGCAGTCTCCCTATTAGCCAGTTTTTTTCTTGCTTTTTCTTGCTCTTGTGCTGTGCTGCATCATCCCCAGCAGACTGTGTTTAAGACCGGGTGAATATATCCTTTAAGATTTTGCTCTTTCCCTTGTGCATAATGCTTGCTATGTCAATAAACACAGAGATCAGGTTGGTCTGGTGTGATCTGTCATAGGTAATCACCTGTTGCCTTTTTATCTTATTTTCTATCTGCCTCTTTCTCCTTTGGTTTTCCTTCAAATGTTGTTCTAAAGCTCTACAGACTATTCTTATCAGACTGTCTGGTATATAGTAGTAGAGGCACATATGACTATGAACCAGCTTATAAATAATTTGCAAATACAAATTCAGATTTTTTTCATGGGGCATAATAGTAAAGCCCACTCAGAACCACCTCCTGTTCTTATTAAGCCAAAGCCCCCTGGTCAGGACTTGAGTCTCTTATGTCTGCATTAGTACCGTAGCTACCAGTCTAGTGGTTAAAAGGACATCAAAACTTGATCTTCCAGTCCTGTCTTAGAATAAACAATTTCACTTTGAATACTGAAAATACATAAGCTCAGTTTATTGCTGTGAAAGAGGTGCCCACCTCTGGCTCAGAGAGGCTCAATGACTCTCATATGCAGAGTACAAACTCTTTTCTCCATCATAATTCTGCTATAGAAAACCCAATTTTCAGTCTTACAGGTTTCTCCTTACCCATGTAACAGAGTATGGGTGCCTAACCTGGGACTGTAAATTACTTGAGGTACAAAGGAACCTGAAATTATGCACAATATTATTATTTACTTTTAAGAATTCTTCTTCAGAAGATTCTTTAAAACAGTATACAGAACGTTCAACAGAACAGGCTTGTTTTATCATTATCTATTTTTTCCTATGTGTAAGGAAGGAGAAATGGATAGCAAAATATATTCTCAAGGGTGTGCACCTTTCAGGGAAGTGTCAGACTCAGTATTTGGCACCCTCACAGTTCTAATAACCTTTACCCAGCTGTTTTCTTTTGCTTTTGCACAGAATACCAAGAATGAAAATCATTCAATTTCTTTTTGGACCTCACCTTTATATTATTTTATTCCACGTATATATTTTAAGGGATTTCAAAGGCATCCACAAAAGTAGGTTTTAACATTCACAGATGTTCTTCTCTGCTTTCCTGTTCCTGCATCATGTACTCAGAGGTAGGTTAATTCCTCCTCCAAATATTAGCTGTAAAGGAGTGTACGATATTAAGATGGCATTACTTTATGCATGATGGACTTCGTCTAGCTTGTTTTTAATATTTGTTGGGTTATTTTGATTGCTTAGCCCTTCAGAAAAGCTCTCACACATTGGTCAGATGCAACATTATGATCTTTTCACATGTTCTCATAAAGAAAATAATTTTAAAACTTCTAACCTTCTTACTTCTAGACAGAGCAAAAAATAAAACTCATTAATCACGTCCTGAAGAATGTCACTATTATAGATGCTGTGGAGAGTTGCCACAGTGACAGTAAAATATTCATATTTTCAGAAACCAATTACAAGGTACAGTAAATCACTTAAACGTGTTATTGGTGATATTCAGTAAGCAGTGAGAATTTCTTCCTGTACACATAATTACCTGAGGCAACCACTTCTTTTCATAGTCAGTGAGGGGAAAATGATAGTTGAGGGTGAAAAGAGGAACTTGAGTTTGTAGAGACACTTTCTGGCATAAAAAAGTCAATATTTCACCCATGACTTTTACAGAACATGAATGTGCTCTTCATCTCAGTGGTTAGCAGAAAGCAAGCTTCAAAGAGCCCTTTAAAAAACTTGCCAATAGCTTATAGAAAGTACAATTTGATTACCCTGACCACCTCTGTAGAACTCCATCCATTTGGTCCACACTTCCTGTGAAAACAAGACCAATCAAATTTCCCTCTACATTGTAAAAGGACTTGTTCAATTTGCTTCGTCTCTAATAGTGGTCCTTATTCTCATTAGTATTCCTCAACTTCAACACGAATAAAAGTTTATAAAAACATGTTATGTCATCATTCCTCATTGTCTCAACTTTTTGTGTCTTAAATGCCTCTCACAGCTTTTCTTACCATGACGCTGACAGGTCACTGGTATTTGCCTTGGGGGATATTGAATGTCATCTGTGACTTCTGTGACCACTTCATATGTACATGAGGAAACCCATCCTTACTGTCACTTTAGGCACTCCATTATGTCCTCCACACCTTATGCATCTTCATGACTGGTGCACCTTATTATAAATCTGGACTGCTGGTTCTCTGGATTGGGGAATAGCTTTTTTTTTTTTTTGTGGTTATATTTTATAGGAAGAAACCTGTACATCACCATGCTAGGCTGAAATAACATTATGAAAAACAAACAAACAAACAAAAAAAACCTCACAGGCATGTATTTTTAAGCTGCTGCATGACACTGAACAATACCGTGTATGTGGCAGTGTAATTGTTAAACAATGACTGTGGATATTTTCTTTGCCTGGATTCTGCTAATAGTTACTATGGAAATGTAAATTAAATAATTGGTGAGGTGTTGGACTATAAATACACCTGTAGATGTTGACCACAGTGCCCACTCTTATTAAAGCAAGAGAGTTTTGCATCAGGTGTAAATGCAAGAAAGGTTGCCTGAACCACAAAGCAGGAGACCTCCTGTCAGCCTGACTGAGCTGCTTTCTGGACAGCACTTCCAGAACTGACTGAGAAGAGATATGCTGATTTTTTTTCAGAAAAGTCAAAATCTTTCTCTCTTTCCTTCCTTACCCTCTACATGTTTTATTCCCTTTTCATGTCTTCTCCTTTTTTCTTTCTTCTTTTTGTTGTTGCTGTTATCTTTTTTGTTTATTTTCCTTTCCTTTCCTTTGTTCTCTTTGACCTCTTTTTCTCAAATATTTTTCTTTGACTCCTGTCATAGAAACTTTGTAGAGTTAACCTGCAAAGTTGTTACGGTGGAGAGTTATTTCTAAGCACATTTTCCTGAGTATAATTGCTTTTGCGTGGCAGTTCCTCTAAATCTCCTTCCTATGCTAGACCTCCTTCCTTTGCCATTAGTTGCTTGATTTTCACAACCTACCTCTCTTACCCTGCCAGTTCTCCCAGGGAAAAAATAAAAAATAATTAAAAAAAATGTTTCAAAGTACCACTGACCTTCTTTGCTGTTTGGATTGATTATGCTGTGCTTTCCAGAAACATGCGCCACCCCAGAGCCAGCAGACAGTAACCTTTGGTTATAACCAGGGTGATTCTCTTGTGTTTACACTGACATAAATTGTAAGTAATCCCCCTGAAGTCAGTGCAGTGAGTTAACTTTGTATGTTGATATATATCTAAAACGAGAATCACACTCCATATGTTATTATCTCCATGTATTGTTAAAAGCTTCTGACAGACCCCCTGAAATACAAATTCCACACACAGCAGCTTTAATACCCATGGGCATAGTACTTATTTATAAAAGTTACCTGAAATTAAGTGTCTAAATAAGAGCATGTTCTTTGAAGATCAGATATACTTTTCCGTTGCTTCACTTTTCTAATCACTATTGCAAAGAAATACTGTGATTGCTATCTGCTGTAGAAGGGAACGTGACTTTGCTTTTGTAGAGGAGGTGCTCAAAACAGGAGTAAACCGTCTGCACTCTGACCATTTTAGATTCCTATGCCAGAAGTTTTTGAAAGATTTATAACTTTTTAGCCCTTCACACATGCATAAATATAACAAAACTGGCTTGTATTTGCACTATTCATATACGCATAATATACCTTACACATATGCTACACACATGAAATACAACAAGATATTCAATCACTTAACATTCACTGCATGTACAGAAATCATGGTGTCATACCAGCATTTGTTAAAACAAGTAAAAAAATTTGATCAGAAATTTTCCTACTGGTGTGTGCATATATGCACAAATGTATGAGCGAATTTGTACAAACACACAAACACATGCATCTTTTACAAGGATTTTGTTATTGACTTCAGTGAGAGCAACATTTCATCTGTCTGAAGGTAAATTGATGACAAACAAGAAATAAATTACAGCTTCTTGCCCTTTGACTAACTTGCTTATGCCTGTGCCAATGTATGTCTCTTTGGAACACCTGCAACGCAGCAAATCTTTGGGCCATCTGAAAGACAGATGAAAGTATTTAAATCAGACTCCAAGGTAAATATCTCCTCTTTCCTTCAATATGGCAGAAATTCAACATCTAAATAATATTGTATTTCATCCTAACAGGTGTAAGTTCTTCTTCTTGTACCTTCAGACCCATCATGAACTTTATTGCACTTGCTACCAGGTAACTTTGTTTGAATCTCTGTCTTTGGTGCAGACAGCATAATGCAAGAGACTGTATAACAGGAAGAAATCAGTAGCTGATTCATAGTTAAATGTTTTGAAATTTTCACGACTAAATATGACACAATTTCACACTGTAAGGACTGGATTTCATGTCCAAGTTTAAGAAATTAATTCTTCAGAGGACAACTAAATTGCTATTACTGGTTTTGGATTTGATACTCACTGACTGCTGCTGCAGTAACAGTAAAAATAAGCCCATTGGAACAATTAAACATCAACAAATGAACAACTGCAACCCCTAAAATTCTCAAACATCAAATATGCATGCAATGTTATAGCATCTTACAAATATTTATCAGCATTTATATATACACAGAAACTATTTGCTATTGTTTTCATGAAATGTCTTTACAGAAATGCTGTCATAATCTTAAGTAAACAGACATCCTTTAATCGTCTTAATGTTAAGGTACAAAGGATTTCCTCTAAGGTTTGAAAGTGAAAGTAGGTGTGTCAAAAAACATTATTAACCTTCCACCTAACTTGACTTAGGGTTATAAAAAACAGGATGCAGTCATTCTGGTAGCACCTTCATGATGAAAGAAAATTCCCACGTGCGTGAGAAGTATGAAGCTACGTTTGGGTAGGCTTTGGTATAAATTTTCATCAGTCAGGAAGGTACAGGAGCCTGGGTGGCCCAGAATCTTGTCAGCTAGTCTTTGCGTAGCTGAGGCAAATGGTTCAATGGTTTTATTTGATACAAATACTGACTTAAAAGAAGGTGATTGACTGAACTCCACAACAAAGCATTTGACTGACCCTTACAGACACGCTCCAGGTGGGAATTTTAGACAGTCACTTCCCCCAGACAGCTCCTGCTGTGCTTAGTCCAATTACCAGGCACTATTTTTGTGCTCGGTATGTGCTGATTAACTCCCTGGGTGGAGAAACTGGCAGTCCTAGGGACTCCCCCAGGCAGTTGCTGCTGTAGCATTGACCAAACTCTATATAGATTATTTTAAATAGTCAGTAGCAACTGTTCCTGCACATGAAGAAATGGTCATGTGGGAGAGGATTGTGTGTTTAGATGGGACATTTTTATGTTGAATTCAAGATAATCAGGAGCAATGGATCACACATATGCTGCAGTGGTTACATAGGACCATGGCCCAGCTGAACTGGAACAGTTCATGGAATCTCATTTGGTAAATCTGAAGTTGTCACTGCAAGGGACATTTGTAACAGAGACTACTGTCACCTTCTGGACAGCAACTGACCATATCATACAGAAAACCTGATTACAAGAATAAACACATCCTTATGCAAAAGGCCTTAACAAAATAGGCTTATTTAAAACACTCTGTCCATAAGTATCTGTGCAACATAATAGATGTGTTACTCACTTTTTTCCATAAGCCCTATGGATAGTGCATGTACTTTAAGGATATTATTTTAGATTAAAGTGTGAACTAGCTTACAGTCTGAGCTGGTACTTTTAGAGCTTAAAACCACACTTTCTTACCTTACACCTAGTATTTTTTCTGCTGTATTTTCATACATCAGTGTATCTGATTATAAATTCTGTAATAACTTTCCACATCTAAGAATATATATACATAAATATCTCTTGGCAAAAGGAAGAATGAGCAGCAGTCTTCAAAGGAGTTTTAAATTCCAGTAACATTAGAAAATTGCAGATATACTTAAAACATCAGAAAGTGTTGTTTAAAATTAGGAAGAGGAAGCCCTTTTTAGCTAGTGAAGTATATATGGGGCTCTAATGCCAGGAAAGCAAATAACATGAAATCTTGAGATCTGCTGCAAATACCAGTAATTAAAGACTTTCCATACTCTTTTCCATGGCAAATATATCAGGATAATAACCGTCAAGGGTGGAATTGTGGACTTAAGGATGGGAGCTGACAGAGATTACATGAGTTGCTCACTTTATACAGAGAAGAATGGAATGCTAAACCAAAGCACAAATGAGAAGGTTCCCCACAAACTCCCGTGGAGCGGTCTGAGCCTGAGCTTCCAAAAACATGATCATAAGATCATATAGGGCAGTTCATATATCCACCACTACTGGGGATACAGAGATACAGACATAAGTAGTGAAACTGCAAATATTTCAGTTCCTAAGTGCTGTCATCCTCTAAGTAGTTATTCCAGTGCATTTTGTTATTTTCTTTCATTAACAGTGATTGCTCCCCTTCAACTGGTTCACTTAAGCTGTTTTAATCACTAGTTTTATCAAATTTAATTTATCTAGACATAATCATGTAAATTATAAGCAGTAAAACAGGTAACAAGTAATAATGTCAGATAACGAAGTGTTGTGGTTTAACCCGGCCGGCAGCTAAACACCACACAGCCGTTCGCTCACCCTCCCCCCTCCCTCTCTGGGATGGGGGAGAGAAACGGGAAAGTGAAGCCGGTGAGTTGAGATAAAGAAAGTTTATTAAGACAGGAATATAATAATAACAATAATAATAATAATAGTGATAATGATAATAGTATTACTAATAATAATGTGTACGAAACAAGTGATGCACAATGCAATTGCTCACCACCCGCTGACCGATGCCCAGCCTATCCCCGAGCAGCCGGCCCCCCACCCCGGCCAGCCACCCCTATATATTGTTTAGCATGACGTCAGATGGTATGGAATACCCCTTTGGCCAGTTTGGGTCAGCTGTCCTGGGTCTGTCCCCTCCCAGCTCCTGCTGCACCCCCAGCCTGCTCGCTGGCAGGACAGAGCGAGAAGCCGAAAAGTCCTTGGCCTGGTGTAAACACTGCTCTGCAACAATTAAAACATCAGCATGTTATCAGCGCTCTTCTCATCCTAATCCAAAACATAGCACCCTACCAGCTACTATGAGGAAAAATTAACTCTGTCCTAACTGGAACCAGGACACGAAGTTATTTTATTATTCGTACAATACAATGATATGACTATCAGAGAAGGAAAACAAACATTACCTGATTTGTCAGTGGTCTACTTATGCATGCAACTAAGCAGGAGTCTGAGTTTTGGCTCAAATATTTGTCTGTTCTTATACAAATCAATGGAGTCTAGAAGAATTGGCCTCTGAATCCTGAGACTTGAAACAAAGACTAGCATTAATCAACATCTATAGCTTGAAATCTGGGCCTGGCTTTTTACTTGGGATTTATTTGTTCTAGAGAGCTGCAATAACTGGTAACCCTGAATTCCTTTGCTCTAGGCTATGCTCAGCCCATGGCTGAGCACCTGCAAAAA
The DNA here is from genome assembly GCF_040182565.1 of Anser cygnoides. Taxonomy (NCBI): domain Eukaryota; kingdom Metazoa; phylum Chordata; class Aves; order Anseriformes; family Anatidae; genus Anser; species Anser cygnoides. Next base: position 29,367,758 of record NC_089873.1, read on the forward strand.
GTCAGGAGAATGAGTACAGGTTGCCTTTCTGTGTGTGTGCACATGATGTGGATATGCAAGTACAGAAAAAAATAATAAAAAAAAAAGGTCCATGACTGTTCAGATTGTACACTAACTTGGTGACTTTAAAAACATATATATTTTTGTGTCAGTCAGATGCCTTAAAAAAATTTTGTCTACCTATTTTAGTAGTCTCAGTGATTGGAGTTAAGAACTGGTTCTGAGGATCCTGTACTCCCACTATCTTGACAGTCTTACTATAAATATGTATCTCTCCACTTGTGAACAGTCAGGCATGCGATGTACCAATCCTGGACCATCACGTACATTGAAATTAAAGCACTTGAAACTCTATTGAAAACAAAAACAAAAGGAAGACAGGCAGACCCAAACCACATTTTTGTATATTTTTTTTATATCTCTGAAACAACTATTCTGTCAATATTTTTAAAAAATCTGCAGACAGAATTTGTGCATCTGTAGTACCTATACTCTGCATTGAACAGCAAAATTACTCATGATGATCAATATATACCTATCTACCTCTGTGTTCAAATCACAGGACAACATACAATTGTTACTTGAGATATAAAAATGTCATTTCTGAATAAATGCTTTTAGAAAACAAGCAATGAAAAATAAGCAAAGAAAATTATTGTGACGGTGTAAAATAAAAACAGTAGCAGCATCTAGAAAACACTGTTGATAATTATCCACTTTAAGAGAACATTATGTTTACCTGAAATAGCAGTCACTTAGTCTTATTACATTCAGTTTACACATGCACAATACATAGGAATATCTTTCTGAAGAGGAAAAGGGCCAGCTACAAGGTTTTAGCATAGCACATCTTCAATTTACTTCACAGAAGCTGGTCAAGTATATTTGAACATTTTCAGTAAAACTATTCACCAAATTTTATTTAAAAACTTCAGCTCTGAATAATTTACTGCTTTGTCCAACCACAGAATCACAGAATCACAGAATCGTCTAGGTTGGAAGAGACCTCCAAGATCATCTAGTCCAACCTCTGTCCTAACACTAACAAGTCCTACACTAAACCATATCACTAAGGGCTACATCTAAACGTCTTTTAAAGACCTCCAGGGATGGCGACTCAACCACCTCCCTGGGCAGCCCATTTCAATGCCTAACAACCCTTTCGGTAAAGAAGTTCTTCCTAACATCCAACCTAAAACTCCCCTGGCGCAACTTTAGCCCATTCCCCCTCGTCCTGTCACCAGGCACGTGGGAGAATAGACCAACCCCCACCTCTCTACAGCCTCCTTTAAGGTACCTATAGAGAGCGATGAGGTCTCCCCTGAGCCTCCTCTTCTCCAGGCTAAACAACCCCAGCTCCCTCAGCCGCTCCTCGTAAGACTTGTTCTCCAGACCCCTCACCAGCTTCGTTGCCCTTCTCTGGACTCTCTCAAGCACCTCCATGTCCTTCTTGTAGCGAGGGGCCCAAAACTGAACACAGTACTCGAGGTGCGGCCTCACCAGAGCCGAGTACAGGGGGACAATCACCTCCCTAGACCTGCTGGCCACACTGCTTCTTATGCAAGCCAGGATGCTGTTGGCCTTCTTGGCCACCTGAGCACGCTGCTGGCTCATATTCAGCTGACTATCAACCAGTACTCCCAGGTCCTTCTCCGCCAGGCAGCTTTCCAGCCACTCATCTCCCAGCCTGTAGCGCTGCTTGGGGTTGTTACGCCCCAGATGCAGGACCCGGCACTTGGCCTTGTTGAACTTCATGCAGTTGACCTCAGCCCATCGGTCCAGCCTATCCAGATCCTCCTGCAGAGCCTTCCTTCCCTCGAGCAGATCGACACACGCACCTAACTTGGTGTCATCTGCAAACTTACTGAGGGTGCACTCGATCCCCTCATCCAGGTCATCGATAAAGATATTAAAGAGGACTGGCCCCAGCACTGAGCCCTGGGGGACTCCACTAGTAACCGGCCTCCAACTGGATTTGGCTCCATTCACCACAATTCTTTGGGCCCGGCCATCCAGCCAGTTTTTAACCCAACAAAGCATACGCCAGTCCAAGCCACGAGCAGCCAGTTTCTTGAGGAGAATGTTGTGGGAAACAGTGTCAAAAGCCTTACTGAAGTCAAGGTAGACCACATCCACAGCCTTCCCCTCACCCACCAAGCGCGTCACTTGGTCATAGAAGGTGATCAGGTTCGTCAAGCAGGACCTACCTTTCATAAACCCATGCTGACTGGGCCTGATCCCCTGGTTGCCCTGCAAGTGCCGCGTGATGACACTCAAGATAATCTGCTCCATGAGCTTTCCTGGCACTGAGGTCAAAATAACAGGCCTATAGTTCCCCAGGTCTACCCTCCAGCCCTTCTTGTAGATGGGCGTCACATTTGCTAGCCACCAGTCAACTGGAACCTCCCCTGATAGCCAGGACTGCCGATAAATAATGGAAAGTAATGGAAAAATAATGTAAAAGTAATGGAAAATAATGAAAATGATTATTACTATTTTATTTTATTTTTTTAATACACAGACCTTCACAATTTAAAACTTACTTCACTATTTAGAATGTCATCCAAGAAAGAGTGAAATAATTTTAAGTCTCTAAAAACAAGCACAAGTTTTTAAAGAGTCACTTCTCATTCTTCTACCCCAACAGATATTACATTTTCCTCTTTACTTCCCCAGGGTATCTTCATATATACAGCACATTTTTCTACACATAAATTTTCATTTTGGTCCTGCCACTGGCAGGAATACCCACATAAAACCCACAAATCCTGGCTTGAGAGTATTTTGTCAAAGTAGGCTGAAAAGTTTCTCTGCCATACAACTCCTGACACACCCTGATAATCAAGAGAAAATGAATCTGCTGGTGAAACTCCAGGAGACTTCACTGAACACCACACAGTGATGCTTAATGCCTTTTAGGGCTGTCAGAAATACTCACCAGAGCATAATATTTCAGCATACTTAAAATCATTTCATGTCTATGGTTCTGAGTCTCACTTGCTGGGAAAAATCTGTGGCTGCTTTGATAAAGCTTTAATAACATCCCTCTTCTGAGGATGAAAGATTGTAACGGGATTCCTGGGCCTAAGCATCTTTCTCTGCAGTTGTTTCTGTGAACAAAAGACATGAATTTCAAGGTCAGCTCCAGCAAAGCCCTATATGGTCCTCAGACAATATAACTTCTGCTCCTACTGTCTGTTACTATCTCAAGTGTCCAAACATTAGTCTAATTGTGAGCACGTTTTCTTCTTGTCACTTGGTTGAAGGCTTGCCCAACATCTTGTGCTAAGATTGAAATGCATGGTGAAAATCGGGAAAGACTGTTCAAAACAGAAATTCTTAAAAATGATAAACTGTCACAGCAATGTAGTGTATGCAGCCAAAAAAGCACAACTACACTAGAAAGCTGCACATCTGCAGCTGAGTGAATAACCTACGTCTTCTGCGTAGCATTGAGTGAAGACAAAGTAAGGCTCTTCTTTATGTCAGTAGCCTTTGGACTAAGGCCGCTGACCCAGACAAGCCGTATGGACACAGGATAAATATTCACCAGTGATCTCTCTCAACTATGTTCCTCACAAATCTTTATGGATTGTCCCACCTTTTCGTTTCTTATTCAGGACCATAAACAGAGCACTGTCCTTAACTCAGATCTTTCTTTGATTCCAAGGCTACATCCAGATACTTCTTTCCACATAAAACATTTAAGGCAGGTCTGATCTAACCACCTACTTGAAAGTCATGTCCAGACTCTAATAACTCCATATTTCTGTTATTGCAGCATCTGTTTCATCTGTCTTGATGAATGCAGTTTTGCGCTGCTCATGTCTATTGAGATTAGCACTGCAAAAATCAAATTTTGTTCTTTCCACCCTCCCTACCCTCTGCTTCTCCACTAGCACGCTCTTGTCTTCACACTCAAGCACAACTTAGTCATCTCAACTTTCAAGGTCATTCTTCACCTCACTCTCTTGACACTACTGAACTGCATTTGCTTGCTTACTGGTGACTCAGCACCCATTAGCCACTCAGTCACAACTGCCTCTTAACTTTGCACCCCATGTCTTTCTTCTTTATTGTTCCTCATGCTTAACAAGACCTTTCAGTAAGTGTCTCCAAATTGACTTCATTTTTGTCCTTCAAATTTCCACTTAAACCCTTCTGTTTGGTGACGTTTAGAAGCACCTGACATGACTCAGGCATGTTTAACACCTTCAGTCACTCATGTCTAAACATTTTCTTGTTTAGAAAGAACTCCTTTTGTCTGTATCATATATTGTCTTTTGTTTTGACTTTAAACTGCAAATGGTTTAGGACAGACACATTATCATCCTGTGCATGACTGAGAGCTAGGTAACAGAAGTAAAAAGTATTGAATATTGAATCATGTCAGCTGCTGCATGCAACACATACTAAATCTGAAACATTACTTATAACATAAAGCTTTCTTTTCATGTTCTTTTTTCATCTCTCTCCTTTCTCTAACTTCTCTCCATAGATTTTCTTTTTCACTTTTATGTCTCCTTTCATTTAGGAAGTTTGCATTTTCTTCTGTCTCTTCCAACATTCCTTCTTTGTGCTTGTTTCCTCATCAGTCTTAAAGCATCCTTAATTTATGTCTCTGCTATAATTATAAAACTTCTTTGTCTCCCTCTGCCCCTCTTTTCCTCTCTCTCTCTCACTCTAATCATCCTTTTTTTTTTTTTTTTTTAAGATTCAACAGCTACATCTGCATAAATAGAAATAAACTGAAGTCATCATTGACCTTAACACAAACACAGACATTCAGAAATAAGCTATTTTTCAATGTTTGTCTCACTACTGGTCTGCAGCATATGTACTGGGATCCATTGTCTGTGCCAGCCTCACCTGATCAAAGTGCAGACTGTCTCATCTTGTGGCCTTTGGTCTCCAAAGTATCAAGTATGGAAAAGTGGAAACACATTCTAGTAAGTAAGCTCTAAAACAAATTTCTGAGAGAGGGGACCAATTGCTTCAAGTCTATTCCTTTTTGTAGGTGTGAAGTGAGTTACTGTGGTATTACAAAAGCTGCAAAACTGTATTTTTATGAGCATTAGTGTGTTTAGATGGATGTAGCATGCTTCATGAAATCCCATCCTTCCCACTTTATTTTTCTAGTTTTGTTTCAGGAGAAACTTATTTATTTCAGCAATGTTAAACTGGTTAGAGCTAGTTAGAAATGTTTTTTTTTTTTTTTTCCCCATGGGGAAAAAAAAAGTACATTTTCCTGTCAAAGACTGTAAATGATTTTTTTTCTGTACAGTATTTTAAACAATAAACTAGAAGATTGCTGTTTCACCAAGAGTTTACGATCATCATGAGATGCTTCTTTCCTCCAGATTGCTCAGAGTTCAACAGACAATTGAAACTTTAATTTTCATTCAGTAAAAAAAAAAAAACACAACAAAAAAAATCCTCTAATATATTTTTTAATCTAATAATATTATCTAGCTAAACAATGCCTTTCCTTCTCATGAAATTTTCTTTCAGTTTTACCTGAAAGAATTTCCAAGCATATTGATAATATGTGATCAAAAGGACCACTGTAGGGGGATACTGAGGGCTGAGAAACAAGCATTGGAGAAGGAGAAGTAGCTAAGAAAGTGCTAGTGGAGGAGCATTTAATGGACTCAACACAATAAATCTGTTGAAAATCAGGCCCTTTTAATGCTGCTGCTCACAGCATGGCTTTTTCTTTCTGTAATGCCAGCTACAGTGGTCTGTGGAAGACTTGAGCTGTAACAGATTACCGATGGTAACTCTGGCTGTGGTGATTTAAAACATTATCAGACTCAGCTGCTTGTTTCCTTGCCTTTATTGAGGACTACCACTCCCATAGCAAAGGCATTAGAAACCAGCCTGTTTCCCATGTGTCAACCACTCCAGTGCACAGGGCTAATGGCCTGAACGGCTCTGAAAGGCTGCTTGAAGCACTGGTTTGCAAACTGGACTAGCTAAGGCAAGCACCAGCACAACGTTCTTCCCCTCTGCAGGCCCATCATGTCTTGAGCCACTGCGATTCTGCCCAGCAGACGTGAATTGGAGTCTTCAGACCACATCTACCACAATAAAAATTGCTCTGTGGTCAAGACATTTGTTTCCCTGGTTGCTGTATGTTTTGTCACAGTGTACTCCCATAGAATACAGTACAAAATAATTAAAAAAATAAAAAAGTGACATAAATATGATTCTCGATGCAGCTGTGTAAATTAGGACTATGATTACAGTAGTAAGGAGTATTATAAGAACATAAAAGCACGTAGGGTCACCATAATAATGATGCTGCTTGTTCTTTAATTGCTCTGCTTGACACTGATTCAGAAAGTGGTTGAAATAGATCCTCATGCTGCATCGTGAACCTTCATAAAGCCATTAGAATTTGTCTTATATCAAGTAATGTAGCTGAAACACTCTCTCCATGGAGAGATTCAGTAAGTAGGCTGTATTTCTCACTGTCCCTGAGAGCCTTCAGTGGCTACCCATGGACACTCCTTCTTCCTGTGGCCCATGTGGTGCCCCCCCTCCATGCTGCTTGCGTGGTTCCCAAAGCTCCTTTCTGGCTACCTTGGATGTGCAAGGGAGCTGGGCACTAGCTAAGATGTTCCAAGGTCCTGCTTTATAGATCTGCCGTGCTCCTGGGTAAGCAGTGCTGTGTCGTTATGTAGCTAACCTCAGAAACACCTGCCTCCAGGCAGGGTAAGGAAACCACAACTCCACATAATTTCCAAGGCAAATTACCTGAAGAAAGGAAATGACACCTACTGCATTATTTGATCTGAATAGCACAAGCGTAAAAGCCCTTGAATGCTAAAAAGGCTTTCACAACATTTTGAAGAATCACTGGCTGAACAGAAAGTTTGGAAATCTTTTTTGTACAAAACAAAGGCTCTCCATCACCGGCATGCTGATAGTTTAAGTGAGCTTTCTCTCATGGCAGTCTATTGCTAGTGGCACTGATGGTTGCTGATCCACCAGTCAAAATGCACTACGTTTCCTTTCCAAAGTGGCAGCCTCCGAAGTTTGGTTCATGTATGAACTTTTAGTATAAACAGAAAAAAATAAATAAAAAAATCCCAAACTACTACATATCAGTTTTTATATCCTGGTCCAGTAAAGTGCAATATACCAAAAAAAAAATCTTAGCAATATCAAGTACTGCATATTAATTAATAGCTAGAGTTAATTTAAATTATTTTGTTCCACATTATTTTAAGTGAAATGACTATGAAGAAAATGGCTTACTGATCAATAACACATTCTGTCACCCAGAGGAGAAATTAAAAAAAATATATATCTTAATCTCTACTCCATCTATTGAGAAGCTGAAAATATTTGCCCTTAATTCTCTAGGTATTTTTGTAACCCAGCGGTGAATATCTGCATTCAACATTGCTAATTCTTCATGCTTATTCTCAAGCCATGACATGCCCTTCTTTTGCCTTTAGAAGTCCAGTCCATGATCTTACCACATGCCTTCTGCCCTGCTGCAAGTCCAGTGCTGCAGGACTCCCGCCCTACCGACACTGTGGTAAGGTTACAGACAGGGATGTTCATTCTGCCTACCATGGTTTGACAGCCAACACAGCAGCCCCACTGCTAAACTCAGGAGCCTGACCATAATTGTGCTCTGGCTTATAGCAAACACACACAATTGTCAGGGAAGGGTAAGCAGAAATATAGCCATTATTTGTAGGTGCTCATCTTTTTCTTCTCTGACCATTAGAATAAGTAATATTAATGGATATTTATTATACTCTTGCATCAAAGGACAAAAAAATCATGCATATGATTAGCTGATAAATAAATGATGAACAAACTATGTATTTAGAGAAGAGAACCCACTTTTCCTGGCAGAAATCGTGCATCACATGCTTCAGCCATGAAAAATGTGTCACACTATCCCTACTTTTAGTTACAGTTGGCAAAAAGTAGAAGCTTTGAAGATACTCAATCACTCATTAAGGAAAAAAAGAAATCACTTACCCCAGATGACAGGGAGGAGTCAAATTTTGCAAAGCTGGCTTTAATCTTGAGGCAATTACTTTTTTCTTTTTGACTACTCCATGTTGTCCTAGTTTATGTCACCCTAGGCCTCTAGTTCATCTGGCCTATAGGTGAATCTATCACCGCCATCTGTCATTTGTGACTATTTTTTAAAAGTTGTAGTATATATAGGAAGAGTGAGAAAAACAGACATAAGCAAATTCTGGTTGGTCTTTTCTTACAGAGTCTGGAGAATCAAGAAAATGTTACCAACTCTTCCCTGCTTTCTGTAAAGAATAAGGAAAAATAAATGAGAAACTTTAATTCTTTTATTCTGCAGAGACACATTCATGAGCATAGTAAAACAATTGTTAAAACACCAACTTGGAATCTGAAACAAAAATGGCTCTTGCAGTATTTAATTTATTATTTTCTTGTGTTGACCTTGCCACCACCAGGAACTCTGGTTTGGTGTATTGTACAATTCTTCTTTCTCTCTTGTGTATTTTTCTGCTAGAAGCCTTTTCCAGACATCAATGAGGAGTGACTTAAAATGCATAAATCTAAAATAAGAAGAGCTGCCACTTCAGTCCCCAGGCTCCCCACTTGATATTCTCTAACCCCCTCTAAGCTGGCCATCAATGCCACTAGCAGTGAAAGTGAGAAGCACAATGTTGCTGATGCTAGCACCTCTGTTCTGTTGTTGTAATATCCAATGCCCTTGGGACCAGAAAATTTCTCTAAGCAGAAAACCATTAAAGCCACCGTTAAGTGTCCTTTCCTAAAAGCCATTGACAGAAAAAAGGGAGTGTTCCTCCTACACTCAGTAAAAATAAATTACAGGATAACTGATATTCAGGTAATTGCAAGAACATAAAGGTAATCTAAAAATATAATTTAACCCTTTTTGGCATCCAGCACCTGTGAAGAAAATCAGGAACTGAGATGCATCTGTATTCATGTAATTTCAAAGTATTTGTTAAAATATGGCACCTTTGAGGTTTTGTTTATGTAAACTCTCATAAAAATATATGGTCAAAGCAACACTGAAAATTATATATGAATAGATTTTCTAAGAAGACTTCCAAGTTTCATGGTCTTTATTGAAATGGCCATAGCTTCTCTCCTGGTATATGGTACTTCAACCCAACATCTTGCTCAGCATCAAAATGTATATATAAAAAAAGGAAGAATGGGGAAACATACCAAAGTACTGGTGCTGTAAACTGATGTTTCGATAACAATTAATCCAAGTCCTCCTGTGCCAGTCTCTTTCATTTTCTAAATCACCACAGCCAGGGCAAGACATTCTGACAACTTTAGAGTATATGTAGTCACCTTGAGGGCAGCATTGTCTCAGGTCATCTCCTTTCACAGAAAAAGCTTCAGGGTGGAGTGGTAGAAGAATATATCAAGATAATCCTTCACATTGCAGGTGAGAGGTATATGGAGTTTGCATTACCTCTCCTCACTGAGATTTAAGTATATTTGCTCCATCCTAATTCACAGCAACTCATGACACATTACATTGACAAAAACACAAAAACCTGTTTTTGAAAAAAAGAAAAAAAAATCTGTAAGCTTACATTTATGTTCCTCTAGCAATGAAATTTTTACTGCTGTTGTGAATTGCTCATCTATCTGAGCCTTCATTTAAACCAATTAATAGCCATTTCAGTTATTTTAAACTTTGATATAAATCAAACTGGAACAGCTTTTATCTACAGCCGATGCTACAGACACAGTGTTGATAAGCACAGTATAAAATCTAGGTTGGATCACGCTCAATCCTTCCTCCCATTTTCACTCTTCCCTCAAAAAAGAAACACATCTTGGTTTCTGTATCAAAAATAGCATTTACAACAAGGTATATTAAGAACGCTTTTGTCAGAATATCATTATGATGTATGAAATAAGAGATGCTTTGATCTTGAAAACTGAATAATAATAATGAATTTACAAATGTAGGGATTTGTCATTAATGAAATGTATATATTAGAAATTAATGAACAATGTGATTATATAATGCAGTATGAAGTTGGAAAAAGACATTACTAAAGGGATAAACATAAAATTAAATTGGGGGAAAAATTGCATGATGAAGTTTAAATTAAAGAAGCCCCTAAACAAAGGCAATTAATATCTGTCACGAACTGAATTTTTTAAAACAAATTTCATGAGGACCTTTATTGGAGTCAAGAAACAAGTCCTGATAGCCTCTTTGTATAGTCCTCTGCTGATAGGTCTTCTTATTTGCACTTTATCCATGCCTGACAGGGTATGGGGTAGCCCTAGAAAGCGTGTAATGAATATGTAGCATCTTGCTGATACTCCATCCATATCTTTGGCCCAACCAGAAAAGCCATCTCTGCAACTACTTGTAACATACACCTCCTGTATCACATCTCCTGCTTGTTTCTACATTGGTTAAAGTGGTGATTATGTGTGGCTAGTGGGATGTAGTTGAACTAAAACCTTATAGAAAAAGCTCTCACAGTGAATGGGAGAAAGAAAACAAAACTCCGATATGAATCTCATATCTGTGGTTTAGGCTCATCTTTTGTTAATTTAAATACTCAAGGATTCATAGATGACTGAGGAGCAACAGATCTCTAAAAATGTTACAATCAATAACAAATCAGGGTAAAAGACACCTAAATGGGAATAATTACAGTACTAGAATCCATATGGAAGAACAATCAATGATTAGACATTTTTATTATATGAATAAACCACCCCAGTGCTATTCAGAAAAACAATTTATTTTTCCAAAATATTATTGGATGAAATCGTCCCATTTTAAAATTAACAAAAACTAAAGATCAGTTATTACCCACCAACTAGTTTGCAAGCCAGATGTCTTAGGGGAAATGAAACATCCACACTGTTCTGTTATATCAATACATACAGGAACAACAGCCGTGATGGAAGCCATCATGATTAGTCTCATCTATATTTCCTTGTTTATTAAAGGCACTTTCTATTTCAAGAAAATATTCCCATCTGCCTGCAGCACAGCTTAGAGCTAGAGTTAAAAAAACTATTTTTTTTTAACCATACACAACAATATTAACTCAAGAATAATTACACAGAACAGACGTACAGAAGAGAAACTCAAAATGTTACATCAGCAACGTCACATTCTTTGTTCCCATTAATCATTTTAAACTGGACTTCTGCATAAAACAAAAACAGCCAGTTAGGTGAGTATGGCACCCTTTTAGTTTCTTACAGCTTCTTTATAGCACCCTTTAGCTTCTTATAGTACCTCCTTCTATCCTATCAATAACTGAATAGCTCAGTTACTTCAGTGCCATTGCAAGCATTTACAATGGCATCGTGGCTTTCCATCTAGATACTTCAGGCCCCAGAATACTAACAAAACTCATGGGAGAGCAAGAAATGGGAAATATCTTGAAAATCATCCTGACGTCATCATAAGGAAGGCTGTGTAGTGTGCTAGTTCCTTATCCATTCCACTCCTGTGTCCCTTGTGGATTTCACAGCATCATGGGGTAGCAGCAAAAGACCTTTGTAAAGCCTTTGCAGTGTGAGGGCCTCCTGACTTTCTCAGAGTCCACATTGCCCTCCTCTACAGCTCACAGCAGCCTGGCTCTAGCCCACCCGTTCTGCCAAGAACCTTACCAATTTGTTATCAGGCCTTTCTCACTAAGGTACAGAAAGAACGTTACACCACCTCTCTCTCTCATTTCACCTTCTGCCTCACACATCTGCAGGTGCAGGATGCCCCGTGAGACCAACCCTCCAAAAATCCTAGGCTACTTGTTCAATCCTTTTTCTCCATAACAACTCTCTTACCAGTTCTGAACCTTAGCTTTGGTTTCAAGTTGTCGTCTTCTGAATGTTATGAGATACTCTGTTGTTTTATGTAATCCTATAGTCAGAAGTAATTATTTATATATGACTAAATTTTGTGTCTATTAATCATATTGCAAAAGGAGGTTTTGTATAGGTTTGTATTTTAAGAAGACTGAAAACTCTAATTTTTTCACACAAAAAAAATACATTGAAACATTTCCTTGAGTATGAAAGATGACTCATTCTTAAAACTTGCTTGATTCTGTAACATGATTTGGGAAGTAATCAGCCACAAATGGATACCGACTGTTACAGTCCAGTTTCTGCTGGAATAACTTTCAGTGATTTTGAATAACCCTGGTTCCTGCTGAAGCCAAATGGAGCTTCAAATGTTCAACTCCTTGAAAAATCAGGCCTCATCTAAGCACTAGGTTTTCTTTTTCGTTTCTGTATTTGCTTGCTTCTTTAATTCATACAGGGTACAGCAACATCTTTAAACATATGCTGCAGATTTTCTAGTGATTAGTTCCCTGATCACAGTATTTCCTTGGGTCAAATGCCAACCACTGACTAGATCTGAAGTGGCAGTACAAGGGTGGCAAGTAAAAGAAATATCTGGCAGTTTGGCATCTATAAAAAAAAACAGTTTAACTTTAGTGGTTTAAAAGAAAGAAGATATGCTAAAAATATAAACAATTCTTAGGTACAGGACAGCATCTCACCAAAAAAGTTTAACCCCTGGGCTGCATATAAATTATAACTATCTATAATGACAGAGGTGGAAAATGTTATGACAATTCCAGTGCTTCTGGAATTGTCTCATAATCCCATCTGGGAAACAGTAAAATAGATTGACTTGACAGTTGTTTGTATATCTTATTGAAAATTTGTTATTCTGATTTCGTATGTTGACATACTACACTGTTCTCAGGATAGAATGTGGAAAGAAAAAAAAAAAAAAAAAAAAAAGAGAGAGAGAAAATAGAAACGAAAAAAAAGAAAAAGAAAAAAAAAAAGAAAAAAAGGAAAAAGGAAAAAAGAAAAAAAGGAAAAAGAAAAAAGGAAAAGAAAATGAAAAAAAAAAATGAAAAGAGAGAATGAAAAGAGAGAAAGAAAAGAAAGAAAAAAAAGGAAAAAAAAATAAAAAAGAAAACCACCACCACCACCAAAAAGCCTTTGTCAGCATACCTTCCAATCTTTTCTTAAAATTTAGAGCAAAATGTTAAAATGTCTAAAGAGGCTGGTATGAAACACACACTCCAACTTCTGTTTATTCTTTTAATGAACCAAACTTTCAAATATTTTTTAATTGAAGACAGAAATATAATTGATGACAGTCATTCTCAGGCTGGGTGCCTCCAACACCTTTTGCTGCAATGCTCCAGCTTCTACTGACAGTGATGTTCACCTGATGAATATGAACTCTGGACCACATTGCAATATACAAAAAGCCCTGTGGAGAGCCAAAGAAACTCACTGTTGCAAAATCTGTATCTGTGTTGTCATATGGTATAAACAAGGAATTAAGAAAACTCTGTGTTGATAATATGAGTACAGAAGCACCAAACATCAGCAATCGTTAGTTAAGAAAAAAATCAGAATTTTGTTTTGAGTCCATTGGAAGCTGGATGACAGAAGCAGTTATGATAGTAGGAAGGGAAGCTGTCAAAGAGCACCAATGGGTAATGAGAGAAGACATTTCAGAAAATAAAATATGGCTCCATTTCTGCTTGTCAGGGTTCATTGAGGCTGAATAGCTCTGAATTCGCTGCTTAAAATGGACAGAGTATGTCGATGACTAGTAGCAACCCGCCATTCTCCAGAACTTCAAATGTGCCTGGGAAAACAGCGCATGCCCAAGCACTTCCAGAGTGCAATGTCTGGTTGCATAAGCCCACTCTCTCATGGTGATTAATGTGATTGTCAAGCATTTATTCGTACTGACACTGTGGCCCATTTATGATGGCAAATGTTGTTTATTATCAAAATCTGATTTCTTCCATTTTTACAGCATGTGCTGATAAAGGAGTTAGTGCTTCCTCTCTTTGGCTTCCAAATTGATGTGTCCCTTGGAGTAAATTCATTACTGGGAAAATAAGAAAACATGAGAAGAAATATATGGAACACTTCTTAAATCTAAAACAGCTATAGATTGCCATATATTCCAGGAAAGCACCATATCAGTTATATATAGTGTAAATACAATTTGATTTTAGATTGTGTCTTTCAAGAAATCAAGAAAAAACATGTTCTTTTATCTCTACTATCCTTTGAAAGGCCTGTCTCTGGTGGAATCAGAGCTAGAGATTCTTGGAAGCTAAATGTCTAAAAACAAATGTGTAAGATGCTTGCTTCTGGAAGGAAACCTCCGAGGCTAATTGGTCCAATGTGCTGAATAGTATTTTACAGACACTACATGCATGTCCTTATTTAGGACACTGGTACAAGGTAGTTTCTTTCCCAAATCTCATATACAGATGCAAAATAAATAAATAAATTAAAAAAAAATAAAAAAATAAAAATAAAAAAAATAAAAATAAAAATAATAAAAATAAAAATAAAAATTGTTGTCTTACCTAAAATTTACAGTCTGAATGTTGTAATAAATTCTACTGAGATAGAAAGAGCAAAACTCCTGCTGATCAAGGGGGATTGATGAGATTTATGCCTTGTCTCCACCGTGAGAGAGCAGTGAGGAAGGCTGCAAGAAGTCTCTCCCCCTCTGCATGAGCTCTGACCCACACTTAGTGGGTCACCCCTAACCCTGTAAGTTCAGTGCTGCCACAGAGCTTTAGAAAGGCCTCCACAGAGCTATATGGGAACTTGGATTTGGCAGCTAAAGAGGGATAAGGAGGAGGGATAAGGAGGGATAGCTTGATTGAAAGACAGACTGCAATTTCCAATCCCAGTGTAGCCATTTTCCACCTCATGGAGAGAAACAAGACGTAGAAGCAGCCTAGACCCTCTGGGAAGTCCAGATTTCTCCTCTCTAACAACAGGTAAAGAAAGTGGTAGACTTGTAAATTGCAAAGACTGAGAGAAGATATGTTTAGCTGTCTGCTCTCTTTCATCGGTGATAAACATAGCCCAAGCAAGTGTTTTATTTTGGGGAGGAATACTTGTAAGCGATTGTTTTGGGTTTGGAATCATTTTAAAGAATAAGCAGAAGGGCCCAAGGAAGAGAGTTAGCAGTGAATAATAAGCCACCGAGGACTGAAAGTTCAGAAAAGATATGTGGAATCAGCACATATGTCCTGGAATTCAGCACGTATCTTCTAACAAGAAATCACTTGCTCAGAAAAAAACACCAAAGCTCCTCATGGGCTGGTCCTAGAAATGGCAAGATGCTCTAACATGAAGAGTGATATGGTGACGTGTGAATCCCACCCTTTCGAGGGATTTGGCACTCTGCAATCCCGGCTCTGGTACAACCTAGCGCTGTAACCTTGGCTCAGGTTGCTGAGGAAACTGAAGCTGTGAGAAAGAGCACTGAGAAGGTATCTAGAGCAGAGACAGGTAAGCTAAGGACGGTAATATTGTAGACACAGGGATGCTGAGACAGGGGTTGTTAGCAGCCTGAGGAGGCAAGTTCAAAAGGGAAAAGATCAACAACAAAATCTTAAGTCAGGGAGCTGGAAAACAGCAACTCAACACTATTGAGGATGCATTCAATGAGGGCTCTGCGGTGAGCTCACTAACGTTTGGCTGAATAGCACGGTAATCATTGCTGTCTTGTATTTGTGTTAGCCACTAAATAACTCTGTTATTCTCGTAAATTGTGTATATCCTATTTGCAGAGCCTTTTTGCTTATGGCAAAAGGTGTCTGAACAGAGTGACCTGGAAAATTACAACTGGCACAAAGAAAATGATCAATAAGAGAAAATTTAGGATAAGAGATAGGCACAAATGAAAACAAAGTAAATAAAATATGACCCTGAATAAGAGATGGATGTGTGCCCACAGCCTATTTAGCAAAAGCTACCAAGAGAGAGATTGTTGTGACTCCCTGTGGTGCAAGTTCTCTGCAATACATGATATTTAAAACTGAGTAAAACCCTATCAGGGGGTGGATTTCTGATGAACACCAATAACATCAAATAAAATCAGCATTGTAATTCAGCTTTCCATATACATGAATTGTTAATCTGACATTAGCTGTGTCTGCACTGCAGTTGCAGGCTGACATCATTGTAGTTTATACTTTTCTAACTAACTAGCCTGAGTATTGGTGGCAGTCTAACCACAGCAGAAAAAGAGCTTTTTTTTTTTTTTTTTGTCAGCAAAAGCAGACTAATTCTGCCTGCTTTTGTACGCTGAGTGCCACGATGTTGCAGCTACATTTTTGCAAGTGCTTGTATGAAGCCTGCATTGGTATATCTATGGTGCAAATAAAGCATTTTGCTCAAAGAGGGCAAAGGTCACCAAAAAGAGCCACCTGAAATAAACTACTGAATGCAGCTGAGAATGCCGCTGATCAACAGCTACAGGAAAGGTCTATAGGAAAGGCTTTTGAGACAGACTGATGGAGTACTGCAGAAAAATGAGGGAGTGCCACAGTGGTAGACATTTTGGCCCAAAGCTGTGGCAGACAGAGTCAGGCCCCTACACACTTTGAGAAGCTTTTCTGAGAAGAGGCAGTATTAAGCCAGGGTCAATATCAGATTGTAGCCTTAGGCAAAATGCTTCATAGCATCTTGGTGTCAAGAAAAAAATAATAATTAAAAAAAAAATATCTTAGTACTAAAAGAAACGATGTAAGATGGAGAACAAATGGAAGTCAGAGAAGAGCTAGGATCACTACTGAAGCCAGTTTAGTTAAAACCTGCACAGGCAGTATGACTTCCTTTAAAACATTACAGATAAAAAAGTCCTTCACTTTTAATAACTGCCCCATTTCCCCTTCACCATTAAGCTAATTGCTCCATTCTGTACAGCGTTTAGTCACAATTCTTTCACTTCTATCTTAGATCTGGGTCTGGCTTAATTTAAAGGGCTTTCTCCCAATGCTTCCCATCTAAAGCTGGGATCTAATGTTTTTTCCTTGTTGTCTCTGACTAGTCTGTGCCTCTCTTGCACGGCTCTGTCAAATTTCAATGTTTTCATTTAGTACTTTCCAACAGCTTGTAGGTTACAACCTGCTGACCTCTTTAGCTAGTTGGATAGAATGATGAAATATTCTGGGAATGGTAAATATATAGGTTTGGTGATAATTTGTGCCTGGCACTTTCTACTAAGAAGGAAATGAATTAATAATAGCACTGTTTTCTCTGTAAAACAAACCTTTTTTCTAAGACAAGAGTTTGTTTTATTTTTTGCAGGCAGACAGGAAAAATATACTCATTTAGATTTAGGATTTCATGAAATAAGAAGTTTTTGAGAGGGACCGTATTTTATGTTTTTCTCTCTTCCACTCTTCTCTCTTATTCCATACTCACCGTTTCAGTTCTTGCTAAGCTGTCACTTAGCATTTTTCCCCTCTGGAATGACAGCAGGGCATGCTGCTTACACTGGCTAGACAGATGCCTACCCCAGAGAGTGAACATATCAGCTTCTGGACTGCACAGCCTGTACCAACATGGTATGTGTCCTTGACATCAGATCTTTGGCATTAATGTATGTAGGTGACAAGCTTGTTAGCAAGTCAGATGGTGCAGAAGTTATGCAATTCAAGCAGCAGCCAACGAGCTAATTTTAACCCATGAAAATAAACAATTTAATCCTGGTTACTGTATAAATAGATGTCAGATAATTAAAATGAAGTCAAGTTCTTGCAGTGATATTTAAATGGTTAAAATGTGTCTATAAACTCAGAAATACTGAAAAGTACTTACAGTTTGGCATGATTAAAAAAATATTAAACAAGAACCCTGTTATTGCCACTGAAGTGCCTAGAGCACCAGCATAAATGAAAGTTTTACTCTGGGAGGAGATAAAATGTTTTTGTAAGGTTTCATTGTCCTAGAGCAGCCTTGGAGAAACACTTTGCAGGGCTGAAACTTTGAAAAGATGCAGTTAACCTTCCTGCACCAGCATACAAGCCACCAAGAACAATGACGTCTTTTCCCTGCCACATTCCTGCTCTGGTTCAAGCTACAAAGACAGATGCATGGATTCCACCCTAACTTGTCTGCTCCTAAGTCTATTATATCATGCCTTCATGGGTTCTCATTTCTCACTTTCACTCCTGCTAGGTCCATACAGTTCTAGCTTGGCAATACCTTAACCAATTCTTAAAATTTTCAAGACAAAGGAAGAAGAAACCCAGACAACATCAATCTGTTTGCAGATGACACCAAGCTGCTACTGTGTTCAGCTCTATGGTCCCCAACATAAGAAGGATGAGTCCAGAGGAGGACCTTGGTTATGATCAAAGAGCTGGAGCACCTCTCCTGTGAAGACAGAGAAGACAAGGCTCCAGGGAGACCTTACAGCAGCCTTCCAGTAATTAAAAGGGGTCCTATAAGAAAGCTAGGGATAGACTCTTTACCAGGGAGTATCATGATAGGACAAGGGGCAACAGCTTTAAGCTAATAGAGGGTAGATTTAGATTGCATATAAGGAAGAAATTCTTTACCATGAGGGTGGTGAGGCACTGGAACATGTTGCCCAGAGAAGGATGCCCCATCCCTGGAGGTGTTCAAGACCAGATTGAATGGGGCTTTGAGGAACCTGAT
This sequence comes from Anser cygnoides, assembly GCF_040182565.1. NCBI lineage: Eukaryota > Metazoa > Chordata > Aves > Anseriformes > Anatidae > Anser > Anser cygnoides. The sequence continues at coordinate 29,386,256 of NC_089873.1, forward strand.
TTAGTGAAAGGGGTCCGTGTCCACAGCAGTGGTGTGGAACTAGGTGATCTTTAAGACCCCTTCCAACCCAAAGCGTTCTATGATTCTAGGAAATCATCCCAAGCTTTTCTGAGAGGTTGTTTTGACACTGCAAGTGATTATATGACATATAGAAGAATTTAAAGCAAAGAATTCAAATCTACAGTTAGAATACATTTAGATTAAGAGGAATTCCATCATATCCAGTGGCTTTACTGTAGATTAATACAGTTTTAGCATGGAGATTTCAGGTGAGTTACCATCAGTTTGGTTTAAGATACCATACTTAGACTGCCTTAGGTGTTAGATCCATCTGATTCATCACTATCCCCACTTACAAAGTAGATATCTGCACTTGTGTTGGACTCGTAAATTGTACAGTTTATAGTGGAGAAATAGGCTCTTCTTCAGTGTCTCTCTTCACATCCTGAAATATATTCCTAAAAGCAAGGCAACTTAGGCCTTGCAAGTGTATCTATTTCTCTCTATTATCATGGGATTAAGGTTGACTAGTTCAGATGTACAGTTGTGTACATCACTGATCTCTAAATCAGATGTGATGAACTTGTGCCCATGGAACATTTCTGGGACATCCACTGCATCCATTCAAAAATTTGAAACCTCTGTAAATAAATGGAGAGTTAGAGGTGGATTTGCTTTTCCCCATTTGGAGAGCAAGGACTTCCATTTCTTTCTTGCCTCTGGCATGACCAACCAGCACAGCAAAATACAGTCAAGGAATCACAGAATGTTTGAGGTTGGAAGGGACCTCTGGAGATCATCTGGTCCACTTCCTGAGCTCAAGCAGGGCCACCCAGAACAGGATGCCTAGGACCATGGACAGGTGACTCTTAAAAATCTCCAAGGAGGGAGACTCTACAGCATCCCTGGGCAACCTGTGTCAGTGCTCAGTCATCCGCACACTAAAGTGCTTCCTGATGTTCAGAGGAAACCTCCTGTGTTCCAGTTTGTGCCTGTTACGTCTTGTCCTGACACTGGGCACCACTGAAAAGAGGCTGGCTCTGTCTTCTTTGTATCCTCACTTCAGGAATTTATATATATTGATGAGATCCCCCTGAGCCTCCTCTTCTCCAGGCTGAACAATCCTGGCTCTCTCATCTGCTCTTTGTAGGAGAATGCTTCCGTCCCTTGAATATCTTGGTGGCCCTCATTGGACTCTTTCCTGTATGTCCATGACTCTCTTGTACTGGGGGGTCCGGAACTGGACATGTTACTCCAGGTGTGACCTCACTAATGCTGAGTAAAGCAGAAGAATCACCTCTCTTGACCTGCTGCTGATACTTTGCCTAATGTAGCCAAGAATACCTTAGCCTTCTTTGCTAAGGCACATTGTCGACTCGTGTTCAGCTTGGTGTCCACCAGGATCCTAGGTCCTTTTAACCTGTCCCAGCTTACTGCCAGTTACAGAACATGTGAATGGAGTATTTTCAGACTTCAGAGAAAGTGTGGTTCAAATTTCAAAGAGCAAAAATTTGGCACAGTTCTCATTTTATCCCAGTCGACTGTCTCCTCCCAAGGCTCAGGTAGGTTGTCAGCTTTCAAGCAGGATGAGATCCATTTAAAGACTGTGTCATTGCAGGTGTCAGAAAAATCACAGAATCTACTTGAAAACAACATTTATAATTACATTTGGCATTCCCATGCATATTGCTGTCACTTCTGTACCGCTGATGGCAATAGGCTAGGGAATGCCCAGCATAATTAAAAACTTTCATTTCTAATATATTCCATGACTTTTATGTACCTTTGAACCTTAGAACTGCTGTACTGAGTAAATTGGAAGAGAAGCTACAGGAGTCTAACACCTCAAACACCACTTACAAATTAAGATCCAGCCAAGGTACCGCCAAGAAATGAGTGCCAAAACAAAGCAACAGGAATCAGTTTACATGACACTCCCACCCCTCCATGGAGCTTGAGTCTCTTCTAGGAGTGGCTGCTTAATCAGACACATCTACTTTTGGAACCAAGGACTGGAGGAGAGATAATGGCATTGGTGCTGCTCTCTGCCTTTTCCAGAATAGCACTGTGGTCAGGTCACTCACCCAGAAAGTGGAAAATGTATTTTAGACTCTCTTTATGCTGAGACGTTTCAAACTTCCCAGGAAGACAGACACAACAGGTTATGAGCATTTAGGACAGGGTGGGAATAAATGGTCCTGAACCCTACTCCCAGAAAAGGTTGTGCAGTTCGTGTGAAAAACTGATATAATCCAGAGTGCAGAGCCTCAAAGATTTCATCCTCCCTTCTGAATGACCTCATTCAAAGGTTCTCAAGGTTCTCCTAGATTAACTTCAGTAAAACCTCTTCCAAACATATACTGAAGCATTCAATTCCTCAAACGCCTTAAAAATAGCATACTGTCAATCTTCTACAATACAGTATTTCTCTCTGAGCAAAGCTTCAAATCCTAAGAAAGTATATTGCAATTTGGTGTCAGACACTAATTCTTTTGGAAGTAGAATTTCTTCCTGCTCCACAGGACACCTAAAGGAGAATTCACTTATGGCTGCTGAAAGTGAGCAGTAACATAAGCACTACATCTGACTCCTTACTGAAGTAATTTATCAGAAAGATGATCAAATGTTGCAAGGTCAAATGGCCCTAATGTATCATTCACAAGCTCTTAAAATAAATCAGGGAAAGGGATAAATTAGAATGACAGCGCAACACATGTCTACTGTCCCATAATGTGACCTTCACGTAGCAAAATTTAAGATTGGCCTTAGCTTCAATATCCAGTCCAGACCAATGGTAAACTGCACATTTTGCCTATAGCATTCCTAAGACAGTGAATCAAAGAACATCTGATATCACACAACCATCTTGTGAGGGAATCTTGTTACTTAGTATTAAGAGGGGTACTAAAGACTAATTAAGGCATTAGGGAACATTTAGCCACTGCATCCTCTGGTATTTCTGCAGCTTCCCGTAAACTGGCATAACAAACAAATCTAAATTGTACTGCAGTATGCACACGTGCATGAATGTAAAAGTTCTCTCCATGCCATCGATCTCTGAGTCTAGGGACATCCCATTTTCACTTCCTGGTCTGTGTTCCAGGTTCTGAGCAACTTCTGTAGCTGACCCCACTTCGGCAATCTCCAGAGCTCCCTTCCAACCTCAGCTATTCAGAGCGTCTATGATTTCATGTCGTCGGTAAGGGACTGCAATCTAAATCATCATTTGGCACTCCTCATCACTATTCCTCTAAGACATTTTGTTAGCAGTGTCATCAAAATGTTATGATCTATACATAGTCTGTATAAGACTCCAGGTAAATTGTCTATTTTCCTGTACCTGAGCAAGTTTTTTTTTTTTTTCCTGTTTCCTCTTCACTTAATTTTTAAATTAATTGCAATGATTCTTACAGCACTGGATTAATTTGTGTCAACCATGACTGCCACCAAAATAAATAATGTAAACCAATGTAAACCTGTTTATCGACTAAGTTTTACTCCTTTAGTAGAGATTCCACAACAGTCCAGGACAAGCCTGAAATTTTACATATCAGTGATCTAGAGAGTTAAAAATTGAACCATAATTCTGAATCAACTTTGCATCCTGTGATAATTTTTTTTTTTAACTTACATATTTGTCACAGCATTATATTAACTGGGTAAGATTTCAATCTAGTATGTAAACATTACAATTTGGAAAAAAAGAAAAAAGAAATGACAAAAATCACCTGGAAAACACTGAACAAAATTACAAAGGATTATTGACTATTGTAGAATAGCTTATCAGTCAGTGTTTTGTGTGTTACAGTACACTTTTTAAAATCATACACCAAGATAAAACTGGAACAAAACCAAACTACTGACTTTTTTTTTTTTTTTTAAGTGCATGGAGTATTAAAACAAATCTCTGCAGCACAAATAAAACCAAGCAGCTTTGTGTAACAAATGCCATCAGTTGTCTGCTGTCCTGATAATGTGATGGTTCACACTCTAGCCTTAAAAGTGAAAATGAACAAATTTGTTCCAAAAAGCTCTAGAAAAGTTTATTTTATACATGTAAGTGATTGATTCTCAGTCACCCTAGGCATACTGCAACAAAACTAGATAAATATTCTTAGTTCTTTTTCTCATCTGCTTTGGGGGAAAGTTGTCATCAAGTACTAGTAGATCTCGTAAGATATTTCTTCACTGATCTATCCTGGCCTGCTTTAACCTCTCACAGTAAAACATTTCTACCAAACAACAGTAAGTGGTAGAGTTTGTCATTCAGATATCATGCGGTTGACCTTTATTTTAATGGACAACCCCTTTTGCAAAGCAAAGGATATTTATTTGTGCTTTTTTGTTTGTTTGTTTGTTTGTTTGTTTTTCCACCAGCAGATACTGGAACCCTCATTGGAGAAGCTGAAGACATTCAGTGACCAACTTCTGAACTAGCTGGTGCAAACCAGAAACCTCTGTCCTGGATGGAAATATGGCTATGCCCAGTCCTGAGTGTAGTAGGCAGCAGAAAGTATCAAATTAAGATCCGCCTCCAGACAGCCAAACCAAGGGATTCAGTTCCTCACACAGATGTGTCCTTGGCTCAGAAAGCAGGAAACATCTAAAGCACTTTAAGTAAATGGGGATAGTATAGAAAATGCAGATTCAGTATCTAGCATTAATTCAGTAGCCTGAGGCTGGTTTATTGATGTAGAAAAAACACTAACAATACAGAATGCTCCTGCAAGGTCTTTCAGACAGCTTCTATCCGTATTCAGAATATTAGCACGTGACAAAGCAATTTCATTTGTTTGTTGGTTAGACCAATAGCTAACAATATGCCGTCACAAAATGTCTGGCCTTTCTACTCTGTGTTTTCTACAGAATTTCTAGTGAAATGTATAGTTTTTTGCATAGGTTCACAGTATCAAGATGAGTTTGCTTTTCATATTTTGAAACTTCATAAATTTTCTTAGTCTTTGCATTCAGACACATTTTTTACATGATGTGAACAACGTTTGCAAACCCTTGACTTACTACTTTATGTCTGCCACTGCCAACTCCATTTAGCTGGTAAAGGATTTAGCTTTTTGCAGTGCTATGTCTGATATAAGTAGTAACTATTCTCATAAGCTGCAAACAGTTGCCTTAAAGAAAGTTCTGTGGAGTCTGCCTTTTCTTCTTTTTTCCTTTCTAGAAATTATTTTCATGCTTAGTTTTAAACACTAGTAGTTTTTAGCTACAATATTCAGTTTAAGGACTTAAAAACTTCTTCAATGACATGAGGCCTGTAACATATTCATCTTTGAAAAGAAAGAGTGTGAAATATATGCTGATCTCTTCCACCACAGTGGTGCATAAACAACACACCTCACACACTGCAGAGCTTTTTGACATTCATATTGAAATTTTGTTTTCAAAGACTTTTATGCAAAGGCAAAAAATAATTGAAGGCTTACCTAGGCTTTGCAGACAAAGCATAGGCAGATTCAGGGATGGGAGAGCCAGCCTTGTTGATAACTTTCTGTACAACAAGAACAAAAAAGTAAGCCAAGTTTATTAGTCAGATTATTAAACAAAGGAAAGTGAATGCCTAAGCAGTGGCAAGACCAATGGCAGGACAGCATCTGTGTCTCCACAGCAGCCCTGGCTCCTTCCTCTGTTCCACAGCTTGTCTGGTTCTTCTTCCATCTCCGAACACATGGACATTTTCATTATGTGCAGCAACGCTTGCCCTCCCTTTTTCAGTGTAACCTTTCTCATCCCTTAAACCATTCCATGCACTCAGATGACAGAGCTCATCACATTTCTTTGATTTACATCATGTGGGATGTGCAAAGCACCTTGTGGAGACAGCGCTATACAGCTGTCAGAATATGGTTCCAATCTCTCTGTCTTTTAAGACTTCAAACATCACTATTGCATTAAAATTCAAACGCTTTAAAGCCTGTTCAACATCAACTGTTCAAACTTGTTCAAACTTCAAATCTTCAAACTGTTTACAGTCTTGCACTGCACATGAAGCACCCTCAGAAGGAGGTTGGTTGTAGATTTAGGTAGTCAAATTTTCCCTTCTTTTTCTTAAAAGAAGTGTGGCACCTCACTTCTTATTGTCATTCCAGAAGAGTTCAATGGCTGTCTGAGGTGCAAGACTTCTACAAATGACTTGAAAATGAAGAGGTATCTTGAATGGACATAAATAACTATTGTTAAGCAGCTGAATGCAGTCTTTCATTTAGGAGGAATCATTCTGAGATTGTCTTCTGAATTTAGATGTCCACATATATATGTGCCTGCCTGAAGCTGAATTATGGCCAGCAGAGAGTTACCTAGAGTCAGTGCAGCCTATATAACCTGTCTCTGGGGACAGCTTAACTGCTTAAAGACAGGTATCTAGTGTTGTAAGAGATATCCTAGACAGTCCAAGATATCAGTGTGGGACTGCCAATATGCCACAGGATTTAACAGAGATACATACTCATCTTGGGAGGCACGGGCGCTGGAAGCCATACCTAGTCAGACCACATTTCAGTTAGATGCCTACGGTGAAAATGTCCTTTGGTGTGTGCATGTCACAATTTGTAAACCAAATTTATTCCCTTTTATTTTTTATTTTTATTTTTTTTTTTGGTTCTCTGTATTTTCTCCATTCTTCTTTCACTCGAGTGGTATAACTACCTGAGATTAAACAATTTCACTGTTTTCTTTAAAGAAAAAAACTAAATGCCCTGGTTTGTAATTCTCTCTCTCTATCTCTCTGTCTCTCTCTCTCAAATGCACACATTCTCTCGCTATATATATACACAATTTGACTAGTTAAATGAATCTTTCCTTGAGCCTACGCTAAAAAAAGAAGAAACTCTTTATTTTCAGGAAATTACTATGCTGTCACTTCTACAGTGACAATACATTTCCTCTGACATATGACAATGCTCAGATCCTGTACTGATATTACAGTATAAGCCAGTAACTAGATTGATATATATTATATATATTTTCTATTTTCGTATTTAACAGAGCAGAGGGGTGATTTCTCTCAAATATCCTCTGTTTCTGTGGCATGGAAAGCACAGACTGATAGCACTCAGTTCACTTGCTGTGTGTCTGTGTCTTGCTTTTTGCTGTGTCCTCATGCTGACTTGATCTGATTGTCTTATCCTGGTGTGACAGACTTTGACTGAATGCTGGCATCACCAGTGAGTTCTTTGCTGAAGCCCCACTTTGAAATACTCAAAAAATCAGGCCTAGACAACAGCAGTCCGGCTGAAGGATACACATGGGGAGGACAGATTTTTTGTTTCAAATCTGCAGACTTGTAAAAAAGCTGAGGCAGATCTGAAACAAATACTGCTAGAACTGCAAGGAATCTTTTATTATTATTATTATTATTTTCCCAAAAAATGTTTACATATATGCTGACATGGTTTATAAGAGTGTATGTATTAAAGCACTCCGACAGAAAGTGTTTGGAGTGAAGAGACATGCTTCATCTATATCACAGTTTGGAAGTGGAGATGACATAGGTAGGACATCAGCTAAAAGTAACACCATGTCTATTATACTGTTGAAAACTTTCCCTTTCCCATGTAAGTGTCAGAATCTTCCAACATTAATGAGGTAAGGAGGTATCATCACCTCCATTTTGTAAACAGTGGGATTAAGAACAGGACTCTGCTTTCTTTCTGGAGCAGTATGCACATAGCATATATGGAAGGCAAGTGGCACTGACAAGACCTATGGAAGGCCCAATTGTCCCTACTGTTAGGTAATGGTCCAAAATTTTAAGAATCTAAACATAACCCCACAAAGTCTGTGCATTTGGTGGTCTAGCAACTGTGAACATCCTGAGTTTTTGCCTGACAGTTGCTAGCAAAAGCACTTTAATTCTATGCGATATTGCTGTTCTTTGGACCGATTAAGAATCCATGTTTTAATGGAGCTTGATGCTAAGCTCTAATCCTCAAGTGTATTTAATACTCAAACTGCTTAATATATTGTACCAGGTGCCAGTGGTGAGGTGTTGGCAGTGGGAAGCTGCAGGGGTGGCCTCTGTGAGCAGAGCCCAGCAGCTGCCCCATGTCAGATCAGAGCCAGCTCCAGATGGCTCCAAAAGGGACCCGCCACTGGCTGGAGCTGAGCCAGTGAGCAACACTAGTTGGGCCTCTGGGAGAGCAGATTTAAGAAAGGGGGAAAAAATAAATTAAAAATAAAATGCTGTGCAACAGCATCTGGGAGAGAAGAGTGAGAACATGTGAGAGAACCAGCCCTGCAGCCCCCAAGGTCAGTGCAGAAGGAGGGCAGGAGGGGCTCCAGGCACACAGCAGCAGTTCCCCTGCGGCCTGTGGAGAGGCCCCCGGTGGAGCAGGCTGTCCCCCTCCAGCCCATGGGTCCCACACGGAGCAGATCTCCACGCTGCAGCCCGTGGAGGAGCCCCCGGTGGAGCAGGTGGATGTGGTCTGGAGGAGGCTGCAGTCCTCCATGCAGGAGCAGACCCCTGACCAGAACTGAGGCCCTTGGAAAGGAGCCCATGGTGGAGAAGGTTGTCTGGCAGGAACTGTAGCCTATGTGGGACCCATGCTGGAGCAGTCCAATCCTGATGGATGTACCTCATAGTACAGACACCTATTGGAGTAGTTCTAAAGAACGGCAGTCTGTGAGACCCCTACAGAGACCCCTACACTGGAGCAGGGAAAAAGTGTGAGGAGGAAGGAGCCACAGAGATGAAGTGTTGTGAACTAAGCACAACACCCATCCTCCATTCCCCCTGCACCACTCAGCAGGGGGAGGAGATAAAAGGATCAGGAATGAAGAAGTGTCATTGAGCCTGGGAAGACAGAGGATAGTGGAAAGGTGTTTTAGTTTTTGTCTTTTTTTCTTTTCTTTTTTTCCTCAACATCCTGTTCTATATTTAACCGACAATAAATTAAGTTAATCTTCCCCAATTCAAGTCAGTTTTTCCAGTGATGGCAACTGGTAAGTGATCTCCCTGTTTTTAAATTGACCCACAAGCTTTTCCATCTTATTTTCTTCTGCTGTCCTGTTGAGGAGGGGAAGTGAGAGAGCATCTGGGTGGTTATCTGCCAACCAGACAAGGTCAACACACCAGATATTTAAAATGAATGATAGTTACACTGACTACCTTTAGGAATGTGATCTCAAAATAGATTTAGTCAAAAAAAAATCAAAAAAAAAAAAAGTTAGCTGCAATCCCCAAATTATAATTCCTATATGTAGCTGTTAAAATTATTCTGTATGTAGCAGTAGTTTCACACATGCTCCACAAGTTCCCCTGGTTTAATCATGGTTTGCTGTATATCCACTGTCCCACCTACCACAGAATTCTGTTTTCCCCACATCATGCTGGCCCTTTAACACCCTTGGGTTGTCCCTAGTGCCCAGGCACTGTACTCATAGCTTCTTCCATTCCCTTGCCCCACATCTGCTCTTAGAATCATAGAGTCATACAATGGCTCAGGTTGGACCTTAAAGATTATTTAACTCCACCACCCCTCGCCATAGGCAGGGATGCCACCAGGTGTCCCCTCCAGTCCCCAGATCCCTTTCCCACTCCAGAAACAGGTGTTAACCTCTTGGCCAGCTATCCTGTGCTGCATCAAAGCAGCCCTCTGCACAGGGTCCCAGGCTAGTCAACAGCTCAAACCTAACAAATAACCATTCAGGTCATGTATCAGCCAGTGCAGGCATTTACATGGGTATTTTATTCTGACATATTTCCTCTACTCAGCCACTGCTTGTTATGACATTTTTAAGAGCTTAATGTCTTTGAGACTTCACCCAAGTCAAATTTTGGGGAAATTGGCCAATGACTTCAAAATACATTGTTGGTGGGGAAGGTGATTGACAGAACGATCACAAAAAAGGAAAGCAGATTAACAGTCTGGTGAGCTATGAGTCTTTTCATCTGTAATGCAGAGGGAAAGTCTGCAAAGACTTCAGAGGTTACAGGTGCCATCACACAGCATTTCGTCTTGATCTAAACAGCATGAAATTGTAAGTTTGTATATTTGTACCTGTGACTTCTGCCATCTGCCCCTGAGATCAGGCTGGAGCATTATATGCTGGCACCGCATATCACATTATGAAGCATTACAGGCAGTGACCTTCAGTCTCCAGGGGCCACACTTCAGTTATTAAAAGATGAAAGAGGCAGCCGTCTTCTCCGTTTGATTCCTGGCATAAGATCCTCTCTCTGAGCAAGGAATTAATTTTTTTTTTAAATATTTTCTACAGCTGTTATGTATGCATTATGTCAGCTTAGCAGAATCATTTTCTTAAAAAAGACCTGAACCATGCATTCAAACCACGTTGAAAGAGCAAATTTGAAAGTTACTTTAAACTGAATGTAACATTCTTTTATGCTAGGGTGAGTAAATAATAACCTTACCAGTAAAGCTTCCTTGGGAATCTATTAAAATATGTAACTGTCATCATATTGCTTCCTCCTCCACATTTGAGCCAAGGAGCTATCCGTGCCCCTTAGACAACTCAACATGCCTTCTCTAAAAAATAATATTTCTTGCTTCTTAAATGGGAAAGCAAAATTACAAATAAGAACACTTTGTATTTTTACTGACACTTCTTTTCTATTAAATGTTTTCTGCAAATATTAGTGGAAGAAAAGTTTTTCCATTTGTGAGACCAGTAGGGAGCTGGGCATCTGAGAGCCTCACTCTGCCAGGGCTCCCTCAGGCTGGTCCTTAATTTCCTTTGGAAATATCTATATAGCAGGACTCGGTGCTGTGAAGAGACAGCCAAGTAAGCTCACATGCAGGAGACGTGATTAAACATTAGTTTTTACAGTATTGTGCATGGGCTACTTAATGCTCATTAATAACAGGATGTATCTGCTCTGGAAGAGAACCAGGGTGGCATAGCTACACACTTCTGCTATCCTGACTAGTGCAGATGGCTCCATGAGGCATGCTTTGGGCTGCGAAACTGTATCCTAAAAATCCCTGACAGCAGAAGAGAGGAAAATTCTCCTCTTCGGAAGCTGGTTAGAAGTTAGAAACCCAACCTTTGTTTCTTCAGGAATGTGTACCATGTATGTGTACCAGTGTGAGACACTTCCACAATTCTCGTCAAAATGCAAATCAAAGTCTTTTCTACAGTGACATGGCAGATGTCAAATAAATGAAAATATGAATTCGCTTTAATGGTCCTGCAAACTGTCACAGTATTTGTAAAGTGGCGTTTAGACTCGGGAGGATCCAACCTACTTCCCTATGCCAATGCAATGGGATTTTGCTGTCTCAAAGACAGCTAGAGGTATTTTCTAGTTTGCACTTTTACTAATTGCTCCAACTTCCTCCTCCAATCAGAATTACAGATCTCCACTTCTTTGGGGGCTGGTAAGACCTTAGAGAAATTAAAGGAGATCATAGAGAAAGTTTCAGGATTTCCTTAACACTCATTAAGTCATTTATGTGGTTACTACATAGGGTTTAGAAACGGGAGTTGAAGCCAAAATGCCTATTTTATCCCACATCAAACACTCACTGTGTTGTGATGTAGCCTGTTCCTTCCATTTCATTGGCAAAAAGGAGAGTAAGTCCCCTGGGATCCTAAAAGCAGGTCTGGGCTAATAAACAACCTTGGAAAGGTGAAACGAAATGCATGTAGAAGTGAATACCATTCAAAAGTGCTCCATCTTCACCCAGTTATCCTATAGTCAGAACAGCTGGCTACTGTGAGCAAGGCAGTAAGCTATTATTTCTGAAGATATGCTGTAAATTTTTTTCCTGTCTCCTGCTTTGTCTTCCCCCCTCACCAAACATGAGCAGAGAAGGAGTGTCCTTGAGGCACAATGCCTCTAAGGGCTGCCTTTGTGGTGCTTCAGACTGTGCTGCTCATCTTGCTCAGGGCTGTGCCTAAAGACACAATCTAGCTCGGGGGCGCTAGCAACAAACATGTCAGCATTGTAATCAGGCATAAGAAAATTAAACTAACTGAAAAAAAAAATGAAAAGAAAAAAAATGCCGGCTTCACTGTCTGTGCTGAAGGAAATATGAAGTATGCATAAAAGTGAATTTGGTTTGCAAAAATTCACTGTGACAATGTCACAAGATATTGTTAATCACCACACGGTGTTGGTTGTTGCACAGAGAAATTATTTTAAATATGATTTTCATCTTTATGATGTCCTTTTAAACCTTCATATATGGACCCTGTTTGCATTGTTTCCAATCATTGTGATCCTTAGGAAAAGCTCTTCAAAGAACAGTATGACTGTAAATAAGGTCTGGGAACAAGCAGTTCCCAACAGGCTTAAAGCTGTTTTGCTCTGCCTGTCCCCCACCCCAAATCCCTTCAGATTAAGTCTAGCACAAATGGAATGCATAATGGCTTGTGGCATGAATTCTGATTTGATTTAAAAAGCTAACACCTGCATATTTTGGCCAATAAAATAAAAAGAAAGTAAAAAGCTGTAGATTTCTTTGTGGCATATAGTGTTTTCTGATATGAGTATAAGCTTATCTTATCCTGAAACCATATATGTCTGTGCTTACAGATGTTGTCAGCAACGACTATAGTTACATGTGGACTGGTTACATGAGTTGTTTCCCAAATGTATCCTTTCAGGACTGTATCCAACAAATCTTGAAGAGAGGAAAAACTATGGAAAATAGCTCTGAACAAAACATATTACAGCATTAAAACATTGCACTGATTAGCAACTGATCACAATTTTCTTGATACAGGTCAATCTGCCCATTCCGCACATTTTGAATAATGTACCCCATCTCTTATGGTTTTGGCGTGTTTTTTTTTTTGTTTGGTTTGTTTGTTTTATTTTTTTAAGGAAGAAAGGAAAAGAGAAGCTTATTAAGGGCATTTTGTATTTACATTTCCTGTCACTGCTACAGACTCTAGTGTAAATGGCATCACACTGAAACACTGATACAGGATGTAACATGCCACATAATGAGGATGCCTCTCATCTGCTTTCAACCCTTTTCAGGATATCATGAGTCAGATATGTTTCCAACACACATACAGGCTGTGTGGCACACCACCAAACAACTTCTGCACAGTTTGGGTTTTCATCATTGAAGCGTATATTTCAGTTTTCATTTTGAAATATATTTTCTTCTTGGTCTATGTCAGTCACCATCACAACTGACAGGTGCATGTGGCATATGCTAGCTTTCTGCTTTGCCTAAGGTCACTCTTTGTAAGTGCTCTACTTTTGCCAAACCATGTTATTTCTTAGCAATCCTTCCTGGGACAGGTGCACAGCCTCCAGAAACATGTAAGTGTTTTTGATGTATGCTAGCACAAATCATTTTAAAGCCTATAAATTCATCTATATATAGATACACTAAAGAAACTGAAGTATAACAGAGCTACAGGTGAAATAAAAAGGTAAAGAGAGTATAACAGACATGAATAGACATGACAGGCTGGGTCCTTTGAAGGTTCAAAATGGGAGAGTAGGAATGTGCTCTCTGTAAATTTGGGATTACTAATTCAACATTTGCCTACCTATTTTAGCTTCTGTTGCATATAAATGACTATATATTATTCATAATATTTCTTTCATTATGATTTGATCTTCCCACTCAACTGTTAATAAGTTGGTTTTAATTAGGCCACCTGCATCTTGTAATTTAATGGAGGCACAACTTTAAAACTATGAATGCAAAACAGTAAGTGCAGCCTCACATGAAGAAACTTATCATGAAAAATAATTTGACATTATTGTTTGAAGCTTTGCATTTCTGTAATGTGATAAGTGAGAATAATTTCCTCTTGCTGTAATTCTTATAGGATACAATGTTCATTTAATACAGAATTTAATAGAACAGAAAGTGTTCATGCAATGGGAAAAGATTAGGAAAAGAGCTATGCAGCATGCATTTCAATGCAACCTTTCCCACACATCTATTTTAGTTTATGCAGGCCACCTGTTAACTAAATGTCTCATGTGACCAGACACAAGTACCATGCACCAGTTATGGCTGTGCCACTTTAGATACTAAGGAAGAGTGACACTTGTCATTCACATCATTGGCTTGACAGAAGATAAAAATCCTATTTTCTCATAGTTGTTATGTATCACAATGAAGAATACACAGCTGAATTGTCATTTGTTGTTTAGAGGCACAACAGTTGCTACATTTCTTCTTAAAACATTGAAGGGGTATCCTAAAGCTATGTAAGTAAAGCCTAGGCAGCACATTGGGATTCATAAGGACACAACAAGCATGATTCAAAAATAGGAAATTTGTTTGCAAAGACACTGCATGTACCTAAGACTAGTGAGCTCAACCCACATTCTTAACTAGTCTTATTTCAGTTGAATACACAAGAGTCCAGACACGAATAACAAGAATTCATGAATAATAACAATTCATGAACAGTATTAATTAACCACTCATCCACAAGTTGATAAAATTGAGCTAGACCTCTCAATTACAATTTATGTTTCTGAAAATACAGAGTTTGGCAAAAACATTTAATGATCCATTGAAGTTCATGTTTTGATTAGACTTTTTCTAAAAGGCAAAATCTTTCTAATTGCATGGTTTACTCATAAAAGAGTTATCTTAAAAAATAATGAGAACAGGATAGGTAATATATGCATTTGTTATTGTTTATTTAATAACTTTTTTTAATGTAATAATTAAACGTCAGACCATGCAAACATGAAACAAGAAATGACGAAGTGATAATGTGACGTTTTGTGAGAGCACGCTAACCAGACTGAATAAACAGAAATGTCTTATCTGAGATGCATTTTCTGGTAACAAGTTCCATCACTGACAGATTTTATTTAGTTTCCAAGAATAAGTTTCCTACTTCCATAACACATCATTACATGAAACTGTGGCAATTAACTTTGAAATTTTCCTTCTGCCTTTTTTTTAATTACATGAAACAAAACTATTAATATGCTATCATTCAAAAATTAGAACTGTTAATATTTTTAAGTTTGCTTATGAAATTACTGTGTGATTACTTCTCACTCTAGCAGGAGAATGTAAATATATTCTTCCGTGAGTCTACAGCAATTCAGAAACTTTGACACAATATTGTGCAGCTATTGCAAAGCTTGAAAATATGTGAAACCATTTTCTTACCTCTGTGCCTGAAAATTGTTTCTACGGTTAAGAATCTGGCTGAACATTGCATGATTTCCCTCCCACTCATGCCTTCCCCCAGTCCAGAATCATTGCATTTCCTGACTGTTCCTCTTTTAAATCTGTTACAAGTTCAATAAAAGTCTGTGAGACATTGCTTTAAGCCCTTCGAATATGCTTCGAGATGTGCCAAAGTTTGCCTAGACTTGGCAATTCAGAGCATCCTTACTGCCTCATGAATTGAAAAATCTGGTTCAAAAATCCCCCAGAGACCTATTATCTGTGGATCACTGACACAATAAACCAGAATAGCTTTCAAGGAACCATTCAGGTCAGCGGTGTCGCTTTGTATGTGGTACCTGGGGAATCTTTAATCCATCACTCACTGACACAGTTCAGAACCATTCCAGACTACTCAGGCTTTGCTTAGGGAGCATTAAGGCAATAAATCTATACAACCTCCTAAGCTCAGCCTCCTAAAAACCCTTATTGAAGTTTCTGGCTAAAATTATTGATGAGTCCGTGGTTGACTGGTTTTGTGCCTGAATTCATCATGTTAAAACATGTACCTTCCATGACATTGGCCAGTACACCACTCTGGCATCACCTGGAGACTGAGAACCATGTCACCTTCAGGAGGTTGATTACAGGATGTATCTAAAAGATGTCCAAGGCTTTTGTGTCCCCTTATTACTCATCCACAAGAAAAACTAAGGATACCACCATAAATAACCCATTAGGACCTGGGAGAACCAACAGGCTATCATGGACCTGACCAGTCTAACCTTCTCTGTATTCCTCCTCTGGAGACTTAGAGTTCGTGCTCAAGGTGTGCCCTGATCTGGTGCAGGCGTGTAACCTGGAATCCGACTTCACATAAGAAAACAAAGTTGCAAGAAAAGGCCATGAGAAGCCTCCCCTGGGGCCTCCGTGGAGATGGGACCTGCACTGAGCTCAGGCTTTGCCCTCAACACCTGCTGGAGGCACCTTGTCACTCTGCCTGTGCCTGGCCTTGTGCACTGATGGTCTTGATCTTGACCCTGACTTGCCTCCTGGATTTCCCAGCAAGGTCTCAGACCTGCTTCATGGCTATGGCCTCACAGGGCACTGGGCTACCATGACCACAAGCCCAGCCCAACCCCTCTCACACAGCAGCCCCCTCCTGACCAGCCTTGGCTTAACCCAAGTCAAGAATATTTGTAATGTCCTGGGGAAAGGGTGAGGGGTTAGGTGTGTGGGTGGGGGTAGGTACACACTCACGCAGGTGGCGTTGTCAGGAGGAATGTGACTCCTTCCATGGTCATTCTCCCTCAGATGCTGGGCAAAAGCAAAATTTTCCTCACATCACCTGGAAATCTGTTGTGAAGAGGTTGTCACAAAAGACAAGAACAGCAACATCAGCCTTGGGAAAGG
The DNA here is from genome assembly GCF_040182565.1 of Anser cygnoides. Lineage (NCBI taxonomy): Eukaryota > Metazoa > Chordata > Aves > Anseriformes > Anatidae > Anser > Anser cygnoides. The sequence continues at coordinate 29,402,755 of NC_089873.1, forward strand.
TCTAGAAATAGAAGAAAAAAAATAATGGGGCATAGGAGAGAGAGGAAGATAAGCTGATCAGGTAAATATTCTAAATGTCTGCATATCATCACTAGAAGCATGAAGACAAATAAGAAGAGCTGGAAATCTTGCTACGTGATCAAGGAAGTGACTAAACAGTCATAGCATATATTTTGTGGAAAAACTCACGTTTCACTTGTCAATAGTAAAAGATATAACTTTTTCACAGAGTAGGCAAAGATATGTTGGCCTGTACACTCTGCACCTAGATAGTAGCTTAGAGACCAAGAATACAGAGAAAGTAGAACCAACTGAAGCAAGGTTTAGTTAAGGTTAAAAAAAAAAAAAAAAAAGCACTAGGAGACTAGGAGTACAGTCAATGCAGAACAGTTCATTACAGAAAAGGAAGAACAGGCTAAGGGAGTTTTTTGTCTGCACGAGGTAGAATTAAGTAAGGGACCTTTAGGGAAGTCTCAACTGGCTGAATGTCTAGGGAAAGCAACCCAGCAGGATAGACTTCTCATATGCAAGTTAGGGAAACATTGCTGGGTGTCCTATTGCATGATGCAAAACCGGTTGGACAACTGGAGTCTAGACAGCAGCTGCTAGTGGATAGCTGTCAAAACCAGAAGGAGGTCTTGAAGTTCCAATCTAGTGGGTCCTGGCTTTAGTGGCAAAAAACATTTTCATTAAGAGTCTGAAAATTAAAGAGGAAGGCTTCTTATGTTTTTTTTTTTGTTGTTGTTCATTATAATTATTGTTACATTTGCATAAGGCAAATAAAAACAGGGCTACAAGTATCTTGGCTGGCATCATTACAGTTCAAATATTAAGAAACAAAAAATTATCTACAGATACAGAACAGGAAACAATTCACCTAAAAAAAAAAAAAAAGGTTTCTATTCTTAGCAGTAATTGCACAAATAAAGAAAATACATCTGATTTCAGTATCAGTTCTTCAGAAGTGGATCTTTGGATTTACTGTGGATCACAAGCTGAACATGAGTGACGAGTGAACAAAGTCCTACTCCCAAGAACAAGACAGCTAGACATGCTAAGATTTATAACTAGGAATACGTGGAGATGTGAAATAGATCCCTTGTTCTGTGCAGCATGGATTTGGTTTCAGATGGAAAATGGGATCCAGTTCTGGGCACAGAATGTCAAGAAAGTAGTAGCAATCTAAGCATAAAACACAAGGTATTGAGAAAAAAAAATGGAAAATTGTGGTTATTTAATCAAAGGACACATAACTAATTTGGAAACATGGTAAGTCTTCACGTACATTGAGGGATGGAATGCAGAAAGGGATTAAATACTCTGTTCTCTACCTATGATGAATAGGACAAGAAGTAAATGGCTTAGGCTGCAGCAGTAAATATTCATGGTAGACACTAGGAAAACCATACTAACAGTGGAGGAACAAAGCCCTTGAAAATGTTGCATAGGGAGGTTCTGAAATCTGTCAGGAAAGGTACAATGCATGTTATAGATCCCATTTTGGAAGTGAGTGGTCATTTTAGCATTTTTCCTATGCTTATAAAGTAACCACAATGTTACAAGAAATATATATGTTATATATATATATATATAATGTATTCAGTATATTTTGCACTGTTGTAGCTCTCTGTTTGGATAAAAAGGCAGCATTCATCATGATAATGTTTGTTCCCTTTTCATCCACTTATGATCTGAACCATTTTCCAAAGTCTGATGAGGCAGAATTTTTTTTAATTATTTTTAAAATGATTAGATTAGTCTAAAGATTAGGATAACATCTGATAAAGTTATATCTTTACGTGCAAGAGGAAGATTTCCAAAAAAGAAATGAATAAGCATGTATCAGATTCAATATTTAATCTCCCAGAAAGAGTGCAATTATATTTTGTATCACCATAGTCTTAAAGCTGTATGTCAATATTATTAGGTTATATATTGTGTATATTCTCTGTATGGTTTCCTCAGCAACTATATTTTGGGTAGCTTTGCTATGGCAACCAGAGATGATTGCTTATTTTACTGTTTCAATTAATAATCCATGGCCTGAACCATAAAAGCAATAGTTAGATAATATCAATATGAAAGGCTAAATAAACATATGTTACACAAGTGGAAGCCTTCCGTAAGAGTTATTTCTCTGGTGTAGGAATAATACATAAGTACATCACTAATTAGGCTCTGTATTTCAATGCTTAAAATAGAAATACTGGGCTCAGTTCTAGCCTTATGTAGAGGAGGGCACAACAGTGGGTTTTGCAACATATGTGACAATCATCTATTATGTGAGAATCACATTATGTCAGAATCAGTTCCTTGTTTAAGAAGGTAGGAGAATGAATTTCCCAGTATGCCCTTCTGCCTCAGTCCTGCCCCCAATTATATGGAAACAAATCTATTAAGTCAAAAGACTGTCTCTATAGAGCCAAAAGAGAATTGGGCCTTTGTCTGTTCTGCTTACAGAATTTCTAACCACACTAAGCTGTTCCACTGCTTTTGTTATATAGTGGTCAATGTATGTTTCTGTAAGACTTCTTAACACTGATGACAAAATATTCTCAGTCAAAAGCATTTCAGATTTTGGGACATTGAGCACGAAAGCTGAACACATCTTTAAGCTAACACTATTTTCTGTAATTAGTTTGGACAAATACATAGAGTATTGCAATTTCCACTTACATAAGAATTATTATTTTTTTGCAGCTCTCCACATTTCAGCACTTTGTCATCTGACTATGAAGTGGCTCTCAGATTTAATTATAAATACAAGCCTGGAAGCTGGTTGATGTTACCAGTCTGGATCTGAACATTGCTTTCACATGTCATGTCTACATTTTTTTTCTCATATCAGCAATGTCCTTATATTGAATGCAGGTCAAATTATCCACTCTTTTGAAGTACATGTTTAAACAATGTAAGGCAACTTATGGAAGGTCTGAAAATTAAAACATGCTGAAGTCTGGGATTTGTGCAAGTATTAATATATGTTCTTACTATAACAATTCTACTATCCTTTTGTATATATTATGTTATGTCAGAACTGTGTACTTGGTGAACAGCTAGAAAATGTATGCAATACATAATATCATAGCAAGTGAATATCCTAAGCTATGTTTTGAAGGCAGTACCTCATGGTAGCCTTTGGAAATCCAAAGGAAAACCATAAGAATCTAAGCAAATAGGTATACTTAAAAAATAAATAAAAAAAAAATCTTGGCCTCATTGTCTTGTGCTTCAATCCATCCACAGAAACATTCTTCTTACTACAAATAATTTAAGATTTTGAACTATACATGTGCATCAGTGTTATCTGTACAGTAATATCTAAATGTGTGATATGTTTATATAAATAGCTATATTTTTGTACGTATCCTTCACTATTTGCCTGTTCAACTTTCCCAGCTCAGTTAGATGGTAATCCATAATCAACAAAACTGCTTTGAATCCCTCTCCATGAAAACCAGGGTTCCATAACTTTAATGATTTTTGAACCCCAGGTCCTAATGGGAATACTTCAGCTACTCAATTTATTTGGAAAATTGAATAATGCTATTTATTTATTTTTGATAGCAACATTGCTAGCTGATGCACTTTTCTGCAGTTTGTCCATCTTTTTTTAAAGATGGTTAAGTCAGTGCCATCAGTTTTTAAGGAGAACACGGGAATTTCCGAAGAGAACATTACCTCATGTCTAATCTAAATGAAGGTGAAAATAAAAATCAAAATCCTCATGTACAGGTGGGGATGTGCAGGTGAGTACCTAGTGAATTTTCAAAATACAAAATCTATATATACACTCCATGAATTAATTCAGAATCTTTCCTTGGGTCATACAACCATCACATTCAATGTCAAATGATCTTATTTTTTATCATCAGATTTTCCCAAGTGCTCTATAATCCATATGCTGATCTAGATTGCCTCGGAAAATCTCTAGACGTTAAGATGAGATTTTTCCTTGCCAAATCCAGGACTGCTTGAGCAAGGCATAATGGAGATAAATGCCACACTAAAAAGAAAAAATGAAACAAAACAAAAGACCACCACTAACAAAAATAAATTAAACAACAACCACAAAACAGCAAAAAAAACAAACAAACCCCTATATCTATATTTCTTTCCATAGAGTCATAGAATCATTCAGGTCGGAAAAGACCTCAAAGACCATATAGTTAAACCTTTAACCTAGTATTAAATTCCACCACTATACCATGCCACTAAGTTCTAAATCTACACGTTTCTTGAAGACCTCCACAGATGGTGATTCAATCACTTCTCTGGGCAGCCTTTTCCAATGCCACACAACTCTTTCAGTAAAGAAAGTTCTCCTAATATCCAACCTAAACCTCTCCTGGTGCAGCTTGAGGCCAATTCCCCTCACACTATCACTTGGTGCTTGGGAGAAGAGCCCAATCCCCTCACTATAGACTCCTGTAAGGTAATTGCGCAATCAGGTCTCCCCAGAGCCTCCTTTTCTCTAGGCTAAACAAACCCAGTTCCCTCAGCCACTTCTCATAAGACCTGTTTTCTAGATCACTCATCAGCTTCATTGCCCTTCTTTAGACATGCTCCAGAACCTCAACGTCCTTCCTGTAGTGAGGGGCCCACAGCTAAATACAGTATTCGAGGTGGGACCTCACTAGAGCCAAGTCCAGAGGGACAAACACTTCCTTAGTCCTGCTGGCCAAACTAATTCTGATACAAGCCAGGATGCTGTTGGCCTTCTTGGCCACCTGAGCACACTGCTGGCTCATATTCAGCCATCTATCACAGAATCACAGAATCACAGAATCGTCTAGGTTGGAAGAGACCTCCAAGATCATCTAGTCCAACCTCTGCCCTAACACTAACAAGTCCTACACTAAACCATATCACTAAGGGCTACATCTAAACGTCTTTTAAAGACCTCCAGGGATGGTGACTCAACCACCTCCCTGGGCAGCCCATTCCAATGCCTAACAACCCTTTCAGTAAAGAAGTTCTTCCTAATATCCAACCTAAACCTCCCCTGGCGCAACTTTAGCCCATTCCCCCTCGTCCTGTCACCAGGCACGTGGGAGAATAGACAAACCCCCACCTCTCTACAGCCTCCTTTAAGGTACCTATAGAGAGTGATGAGGTCGCCCCTGAGCCTCCTCTTCTCCAGGCTGAACAACCCCAGCTCCCTCAGCCGCTCCTCGTAAGACTTGTTCTCCAGACCCCTCACCAGCTTCGCTGCCCTTCTCTGGACTCTCTCGAGCACCTCCATGTCCTTCTTGTAGCGAGGGGCCCAAAACTGAACACAGTACTCGAGGTGCAGCCTCACCAGAGCCGAGTACAGGGGGACAATCACCTCCCTAGACCTGCTGGCCACACTGCTTCTTATACAGGCCAGGATGCTGTTGGCCTTCTTGGCCACCTGAGCACACTGCTGGCTCATATTCAGCTGCCTATCTATGCATATCTATGCATATCTATGGACCAATGCCCCAAGGTCCCTTTCCACTGGGCAGCTTTATAGCCTTTAGCGTCACATGGGGTTGTTGCGCCGCAGGTGCAGGATCTGGCACTTAGCCTTGTTGAACTTCATACAGTTGGCCTCAGCCTATTGGTCCAGTCTATCCAGATCCTCCTGCAGAGCCTTCCCACCTTCGAGCAGATCAACACTCGCGCCTAACTTGGTGTCATCTGCAAACTTACTGAGGGTGCACTCAGTCACTTCATCCAGATCATTGATAAAGATATTGAAGAGAACTGACCTCAGTACTGAGCTCTGGGGGACACCACTTGTCACCACCTTGAGCTGGATTTAACTTCATTTACCACTACTCTTTGGGCCCTGACACCCAGCCATCTTTTAACTCAACAAAGCATGTAGCCATTCAGGCCTTGAGCAGCCAGTTTCTTGAGGAGAATGCTGTGGGAAACAGTGTCAAAAGCCTTACTGAAGTCGAGGTACACCACGTTTCTTCATACCCCAAGAAACTATTGCACTAATATGTTTCAAATAGTACACAAGGCAATTGGGAAAAAAAAGCCCTTACAATTTTATTCACAGTGAAAGTCTGAATATCTGCAAAGTCCAGGTAAAGCTGATAATTAAGAGCCTTTTATGATTAATGGGTTGTTTTAAAGGTAACCTGGTGGTTCTATCGCATTGTGACTCCAGTTAACATGTATTAATCACCAAGCACGTGTCATATCCTATGAGTCTTAATCCCAAGAATCCTGTTTTGTAGGAGCATATTATTCTCCACCTGTACTATGCAGCATGAAAATTTCTCCCAACAGTAAAGTTTCTGATTTAAGAGATGATTTGTAAGATTCATGACATCAACGTGACGTTATTTAGACATTAGACTTTATAATGTGATGTCATTTAGAAATCAAAATTTGAGCTGCTCACCCATTGACCAGTGGAGAAAAGAAGACATCTGAAAAATGTTTTTTCTTATCCAAAGAAAAAAACTGTCTAAAAGAGGTTAAATAACTTCTAGAGATTCCCATTTCCTCATCACAGTCAGGTTGATGTATGATGGTGAGGGCATAAGGAAGAGGAAGACATAGGACAGAGTATGGTGGAGCAGCCCTTATGTAAGAAGGTATGCCCAGCTGGATAAAACTGAACTGTTGTCAAGTGAGAGGCAGCTACAATAGATCTGGAGACTCCTGCTGTTTAAACAAACAAACAAACAAACAAACAACAGTGAATTTCCATGTCCAAATACCATTCTCTACAGAGCAGTTCCAGGATTAGAATTTCTCCTGGATACCAGTGCTACATCCCGTTTTTTGAAGATACCAGCACAACGGTAGATACTGGTTTGTATTTAAATTGTTTAATTTTATTTTCATGACATTTTCCTTGGGATTTACCAAGAAAAAATTCCTTCCATTTCAAGATGAAAATGCCTCCACTACTTCTTCGTAAATATATTTCATCTTTCTTAACAAAAGTCCTTAGCAAATTGTAATTGGTTGGTTTCACTGAAATTTCTAGACAGAATTACAATTAAATTACTAAAGGCAAAACCAAAAGGAAGCTCTTCCAACAACTATCTTAGCAGAATCACCAGAGAGAAAGAAAAGGAATAGGCAGCATTTTAGCAAGAAATGTAGCTGAGGAAGATCTCCTACACATATTAGTTACCTTATTTTGAAATCAATTTAAACTACTTTTACATATTTAAGCAATAAATATTACCAAAAACTTATTCTTATTTTATTTTTCAAGTTAAATAGCATAACTCTGGCTTCTAGAATCACTTCCAAGAGGAATGCATCACTTTAAATGTGATTTGAGACTGAGCACCCTGCATAATGCATGTGTTTGTGTTGGTTTTCACACTCTAATAATTATCAAGCAACTTGCCAATGTTAAGCTTAATTCTTGCCAAAAACCCTGTTCTTGTAGTAATCAATCAACACTTACTCAACAGTAGTTTAAGTTCCACAGAAACATTCAAAATATACCACAAAGTATAGAATTACTTGTGAGGAAAATGGTGCCGACACTTCTCATGGATAACTACATGATTCTTTTCCTTTTATGACCTCAGTAAAAATGAAAATGGTGAAAATATTGCATCAAGTTCTGCATTTAGCAAATATATATGTATGTGTATATATATATACATATATTTTAAAATGTAATAGATAGTAAGCAGGCAATTAAGCCTTTGAAATTAATTCCCCCACAGGAAGAAGGGAAAAAACAACTGAAAATCAGAAAATGTTTTCCAGGCAACAGAAGAGATGTTGCCATCTGAACAATGACCTTTTTAGGTCTCCAGAGATTTGGACTTACCAGAGGTAAAAGATCTGGCTTACAGAGAAAATGTTGAGAAAGAAGGCACAAAAAAGGAGGTCACCTGCTTCCAAATCAATTACCAAACAAAAAAGAAGCACTGAGCTGAAAGTCAGCTGAAAGTGTAGTTTCAAATAGAGATCCAGGACTAACGAGTCTAGACTAAGACATTTATGGCCTTGATAGAAAATGCCAGTACATGTTGTCTCTTGAGAATTTTGACAGAGAATAAGAATTTGAGATTGAGTTATGAATACTAGGAATTATGTGTCATCTTCATGATGATACATAAATATGTAAAACTCACCATTCAAATTTTAGCATGTCAAGAAGTCTAATGCTAGGAAAAATTGCCATTGCCACCTAATGAACCAGCAGCAGGAAATTCAGAAAAGCTGACTTAACTTCTACAGGAGCTTATTTTAATATGGTGATGATTTCTAAGTTATGCAGAGAAGTGACAGCTTGCTAACTTTCAGAACTGTCTGAGTTTAATAAGCAAAACTTAAACTAAGGAAGAACAAGGAGGTTTCTATTCAGTTTACTTGCCAACATGCAACACAAGGAGTACAATGGAGAAGTTCTCAAACAAATCTTAGAAATCGGGATAATTAGGAATATTCAAAACCATATGTGTAAAAATTTCAGAGAATGAAGGAGAACTGGAAAGGAAATGCAGGAAGTCCCATCAAGTTCAAAAGTTATCCCAAGCCAGTTTGAAATGGACACAGTTCCCCTGAAAAGGAGGGCAGTAGGAGAAAATAAACTTTCAAATATTTTCAGCTTCTAATGAAGCATAGAAATACTGGTATCTAGGTCAGAATTGCACTTCTGGGTCCACACCTTCAGCAGCTGTAAGTTACTCCAAAAAAACACTAGCCTAACTATTGCCTCTTTGTGTATTCTGAATTTAACTTCCATAATGGACAAGACTGGAAGATCTCTGTAATGTTGTGATTGCTGAAATAAAGTCTATTTCTTATACCCAGTCTTAACCTATTACAAGGATATTGGGAGAAAATCAGCTATTCTTTTGAGAAAATCGGTACTGCAGATCTGTGATCCACACAGTGGTTACAATGACTCCAATTACAGGATGAGGTATTTTTCCCTAAAACGTCTGCATGTTGTGACTTGGTGGGGCATTCAACATGTGGATGCCTACAGACATGTTCACACCTGACAGTGTGGTGCTCTTGATGTGAATTGCTGCCATAACTGATTCTTCTAGTATCAAATCCAAGTCAAGCCGCATCCTCTCTGACACTCAGTGGTACTTATGTCACCTATATGAACCTATATCATTTTGTATAAAACTCCCTAGCAAAGCCAGTGCTGTGTATGTGTGCAAAGAACTGTGCCAGAATTTCTCAAAGATTCCCCATCCCCTGCAAATTGAGAGGAATTTTTTTCTCTCTCATAAAAGAAATTTCAGAATATTCAAAAATATTTATCCATCTTATTGCAAGTGTTATATGCCCTTGCACCATCAATCAGGAACTTATAGGACAGCATGATATCTTACAGCATGTCAGATCAGGAGAGAGACAGTCTTGTATTTGGATTAGTTTTTAAAGCAAGACACTATTGTAATTCATCCCCAGCTTCTCCCGCCCTCCCTTGACCTCACAGTTAGGTACTGCTGCTCACACAGTAAATGTTCCCGGAGGTGTTATCTGGAAAACAAAAGCACCAAGTTTCATGGGGGCTGTGTAGACACAACAGTCTTCATGGACTATGAAGAATGTCTTCAGTTTGCTCATACTTGTCCATACCAGCACCACACAGTATTTATTGTGACTGAAATAAAAAGCGCCCGCACAGCTTTGCTCCCTGCAGTATGTCTTCATTCACACTCAGCAAGGCACTGACATGAAGGCACTAGTACTTCCTAGAAAAGACAGAGAGAACTTTACACCTCCCTTTCCCTCTCACTGGCACTTTCTGTCACTGATGTTCTCAGCCCCTATCTTTCCCTGCCCCTCCAGTCCTCCGTGGCATGGCACAGGATGGACATGGGAATGGGTCTACAGAAGTCTGTCCATCCTCCAGGCAGAAAAATGAATCATCCTTTACTGAAAATAACTAATTTGCAAGGACAAAGCCAACACAAGAGGAAAGAGAACCAGGCCTAGATTTGTGCTTACTTATTCATGTAAAGACATTAGAAAACAATTATTTTGCACCTTGATAATAGTGAATGAAAACTTCTACTGAAGTACAAAATATTATTACATCATTTTTACTGCATTATTTGAAAAGTAACATAAAAAAAATGTTATTTCTAATATTCTCTAGGAGGTCTTTCATTTAAAAAACAAACAAACAAAAACAAACAAACAACTTATTTAAGCTAGTTTAAAAGTGAGACTAGCAGCAATGAATACATGCTCACAGCATTCCCCCTGTGACAGACCTGCTAATGGACATGCAAAGGAAGCAATGCTGCCATTACAAGGGAGATAGCCATGACAGATCAGCCTCAGGAGATGTCTCTGCAGGTGCTAATTCAAGAGACCTACCTTCTAACCAGAGACCTACCTTCTAACAGGGAAATACAGAGGAAGCACAAATCCAAATTATTCAGTGTGTGCATTTGTTTTACTGGAAGCAAATTAGAACAGAGGTAAAACGCATCCCACTATCACACAGTTATTTAGCACATAGTGATACCTTTGACATGCAATTTGTCTTTCAAGATGGGGAAAATACTGTCTGCATTTTAAAACTGTTCAAAAGATTATCTAAGCTGGCATACCTTTGTATTTCCTCTCTGGTCTCAGGTAGCAGAGCCGACAGTAATGTTCCTTGGTGTCACAGTCAGGCTGCAATCATCAAGCTGCCCACTTCCAGAGAGGCGAAAATTTACCATGTTGACATATTCTTACTGGCAGTGTAGCTATTTCATCTCACGCAGAAGGAACATACTGTCGTGTTAGGTTTTGACAGGTCTCCAGAAAAAAATGCACTTAGCTGGCAACTTCTATGTAGAGATGCTGCAATATCTAACCCACTTCCCTGAAGACCAACAGAAACATTTTCATTATTATTGACAGTGTAATCAGCACGATATGGATTTTCATTAAAACATTTCCTTGTTAGTTGGTTCTTAGAGAAGCTTTGAGACTAAACATATTGTTTTACTGTTGTCTAATCTCCACCAAGAAATTAGGGACATTGATTTCAAGATCTAAAGATGAACGCCTTCTCACAATCTTTAGTTCCTTTCCAGTTGCTCACTGGAATAAGCTTTGATGTTTCTAACTCTGCAGGAGACAGAGTTAAAGAGTTTTCTGCTATTTGAAATCTGAAGTCTAAGGTGTTGCTCTATATAATCCCTTGGTTTACATGAGAAAAGTTAAGTAAATTCAACCTCCTTTGTCTTCATTCTGGCACTTTTAAAAGGCAATGACCATTCATTGTTACCACATATTCTTTCTTGGAAACAAAAGGCATCTTTGTTCATTATTAGTAACCAATCTAAACATTATGTTGCTATAATTGGGGACAAATATTCTTCCCTTCTATATGCCCTGTTCTCACTTGGTTGTTTTTATGATGATTTTCTCCAGCTCCTGAGCTAACTGTCCTGGGTTATCCTTGGTGTGATATCCAACAGGATTTGCTCCATACTTTAGGGTATTGCCCATGTTCTGCTTTTGGTTACTGGACAAGTCTGATTCCTGGGAGCTGTAGCTGAAAGAACATATTGGTTAAAAGAATAACAATAATACGTGGACCATATTAAAAATGTTGAACAACTTACTTATTATTTATCTGAAGTAATTGGAAGAGTTTCAAGAGCACTAGTTTGGATAGTAGCCAGGCATAATTATCATCACTTTATGGTGGAGAATCAAGAACTGCATTGGGGATGTAGGGATCTGCCCCAGCACATCCAACAGCTTGGTGGTGGTGCCAGGAACAGAGTTGCCCTACAGGCAGCCTGGAAAGCAAAAATGAGGTGTATATTTGCAGAGACAGCTGAGTATGAGAACCCCTCAAAGATCCCACCATAGGGGGGTCAGATGGTACTCACTGAAATAACCCTGTTACACTGGTAGCAACCAGATACCCTTTTTATTGCAGTAAAAATCCTTGCTTGTTTAAATGATGGTGGATGAATCTTTCCCACCACTAATGTTTTCTACTTGCAGCTCCTATCATACAGGTTTGTAATTGCAGTAGGCTAGAAATGAAGCTGTGGTACTTTTGCAAGATTATGTATTAAAATAATCTTCATTTTCAGAATCACACAAACTGACAAAAAACATTACTTCTACATTATACTGCCAGCTGCAGCATCTAGTTCTTGGTATGCTTTAAAGAAGTTAAATTACCTGGGATGGATTTGCCATGTCTCAGAATTGAATCAAAAAAAAAAAAAAGTGGTAGGACAGAGATGAGAGGTTTATTGAATTTCCAGGACACAGGAACAGAGACCTAAACAGGAAATAAAACTTTTATTGGTCTCTGTTCGGGACCTGTGCTACCATAAACCATCAAGTCACCCTGATAAAGCAGTGAAGAAAAAGGGTAATTAATGATTTGCAGTTCTAAATTGCAGTTTCTTAGCTTGTAAAAGCTGCCTGGCACGTTCATGGGGGCCAACAGCAGTTCAGAGTCAGATCCAAAAATAAAAAAGCTTTAAATTCTGCAACACAGAGAGAATGCACCATTTTTTAACTGCTTGGAATCCAAACTCCTGAATAAATCCCATGAACTCCTCTGCAGTGTGCGGGGAGACCCATGAGAGACATGGACAGGACTCTCTGTAGGAAGCTGGCTGAGGAAGGCCCAGCCTAGTGCCAGCCCTTCAGAAACACCTGCAGGTGGGCAATGCTGAGCCCCTCTTCCTGCTCAGGAAGAAAGCCAGAAACCAGGGTGCAGGGCAGAGCAAGGTTTGTGTACACACACTTCAGCCTTCCCTGAGAAATTAGATGTAGGGGAAGCCAGATGTGGGCAAAAGGTAGTTTGAGAAGCACTACCTTAACACAATTCAAATATAACCCCCCACTGAACTACACTCCACATCCTAGGTCTCTTGTACACATTTTCAAAAAATAGTCTGTAGCAAATTTGAATTGCAAATGAAGCTACTCTAATCTTAGCTACCTTAAATACCTTACTACATGAATCCTTCAGGGTGACAGATGACTAGATTTAGATTTCTTTCAAGTTAGTCTCATGACAGCGATTTGTGAGATAATACAATCTCTATTTTTCTGCAGCTCTGAGGCAGGCTTTGGCTGTTTGACACACACTAAAGACATCTTTGTTCCAGATCTTTGATATCTTGCCCAAAGGAAAGCCCAGTTACCCCTTGGTTTTTGGTCCAGGGTCTGTGTAACCTTCTGTCAACAAAAGAAAATCTTCTAATCACCAACAGCGTGCAAGCAATTGCTGAGCATATAGCAACAGCATTATCCACCCAGACAATTACAGCATTTCTAGTGTCTAAACCAGTTTGGCAAAGCACTTCAAGATTTACAACACAGGGAAAACACTGCCTAAAACCAAAATATATTGCATGCTATTTATTGGTTAATCACCAAACAGTAAAGTTCTTGGGACAATTTCTCAGTAAGATTATATTAAACTCAACTGAAACAATTTAGTGAAAGATACTGCTCTGTGCTCTAATAGTTTTTTTACTCGAGTGTTTGCTATTGCTAAATTTTGTGTGGACATGTAATTTCAAGTGACATATTTCAACCCACAAATCTCATATCAACATTGCTGGAAAAAAAAAAAAAAAGTCTATTATTCCACATCTCAGTAGCTGCGGTACATTTAAATTGAGGGGAAAAAAATCTAAATTGAACTATTACTACTTTTATTGATGTAAATAACACAGCAGTTCAGAACTAAACCCACACAAGGAAAAGTAAAAACCTGATTGTTTTCAGTTTTGCTAGATTGCATCATAAAAAATGTTATATCAATGTCAACATCTAGAAATGCAGAGAGAAGATATATTTCCATTTAAATAGTCTGACAGGCAAACTGATATTCATATTCTTAAAGTAGAACTAATGGCCTAAGCACAAAAAACAGTACAGTTTCCATACATTAGAAATAAATCGGAACTAATGAGCATTTTAAAATGAAATATCACTAGCTTTGTTGGCACAAAGGACATTTCTAAGAGGACATGGGACTGCTGCCTTAGAACAATTGTCACAGGAGTAAATTACTTTTTTACCATTTCCTCCTCCTTCTACAGGTTTTGTCAGGAGAATGAATATATCTTACACTGCATTCTGAACTTGCTGTAGTCTGTCACAGGAATGAATTATCACCAAATTTTAATGCTTCAACACTGTGCATTTTTATTCTCATTATATTCTCCCTTTTTTCTCAATCTTGTGAGAAAAATTATAATAATAAAGAGAAAATAGCAGAACATTTATCCATTTATCCATTCCCTTGACACTCTTAAGATTGTAACCAGAACAGAAAATTATATGAAAATGATTTGTTCTTACACTAAATATAGACACAAGGAAAGAAATAAGTTTAAAGTTAATCAGTTCCCTGAAGAATATGAATTCTTGGTCCATCTTCAGTGCCCTAAAATGTGCTTCTACATTGAACATTGTCATCAATTCAAGCTATAGACAGTATTAAACATTGACATCTGGTACCGTGATGTGGACTGCTGTGAAGTAACACTGCAATTGGACCTGATACCCCATTTTGGTACAATGAGGCACAGAGAAAAGAGAGCAGAGCACTAGACCTCTGCAATTTCTTAACAAAAGCATAGATGTCAAGAAATCTGAGCTCTGCAAGTCCTTGTCTCTAAACCAGAGAGGGACACATCTCTGCTGAATATTCTGTCTACCTTATATTTAATCCTTTTTAGTCATCTTTTCTTTAACACAGAATAACAAGCTACAGGTGTATAAATCTGGGTAAATAAGATCTCCATACCAAGGAAGAAAAAATATATATTTGTTTATAAGAGTAACATCTTATAAATATTACCATGTAACTTTCTCTCTTTAACTGTATATAATGTACGCATATACTTATATTTGAATATATCTATAACTGTATCTGTACACAAACACACACACACACGTATATATACAACAGTATTCCAAGTATGTGTAGTGGAACAACCTTTTGCAGTTAAATTCAGGATGAGCTTGCAGCTGAGTATTCTGTAGTAATTACCCACCTGTCTTTACTGTAGTGGGTTTACATGGCAAGGTTTTGGTAGCAGGGGGCCATAAGGGTGGCAAAAGTGAGGAGGATCTAGAAGCTGCCCCATGTTTGGTAAGGGCCCCACTGCTGACCAGAGCTGAGCCAATAAGTGAGGTTGTTTTGCGCCTCCGTGAGAGCATATTTAAGATAAGGGGGGAAAAAAAAAAAAAAAAAAAAAAACAAAACAAAACAAAAACAAACAAACAAAAAAAAAAACGCTGCACCACACAGCAGCTGGGATAGTGAGAGGAGTGAGGAACAGCCTTGCAGGCGCCAAGGTCAGTGAAGAAGGAGGGGGAGAGGTGCTCCAGGTGCCGGAGCAGAAGTCCCCTGCGGCTTGTGGCGAGGACCATGGTGAAGCAGGCTGTCCCCCTGCAGCCCATGGAGTACCATGGTGGAGCAGGGTTCCACCCTGCAGCCCGTGGAGGAGACCACGGTGGAGCAGGTGGACCTGCACCGACGGAGGCTGCGGCCTGTGGAAGACCCCTGCCGGAGCAGATTCCGGGCTGGACCTGTAGCCCGTGGAGAGGAGCCCACGCAGGAGCAGGTGACCTGGCAGGAGCTGCTGCCCGTGGGGGATCCAGGTTGGAGCAGTTTGCTCCTGAGGGATGGACCCCGTGGTACGAACCCATATCTGGAGCAGTTCTTGAAGAGCTAATGCCTGTGGGCAGCCCATGCCGGATCAGTTCAGCAAGGACTGCATCCCGTGGGAGGGACCCCACAGCACAGGGGACGAGAGTGACTGAGAAGGAGCAGCAGAGAAGAAGCGCTATAGACTGACCATAACCCCCCATTCCCCCGTTCCTGCGCCACTCAGGGGGAGGAGGTGGAAGAGGGTGGACAGGGGGGTTAGGTGCTTTTGGTTTCTTTCCTTTGTTTCTCACTTCTCTAGCTTGTTAGTAATAAGCAATAAATCTTACTGTCTCCCTATGCTGAGTCTGTTTTGCCCGTCACAATAATTACTGTGCGATCTCCTCATCCTTATCTCAACCCTTGAGCCCTTTTCATCATATTTTCTCCCTGTTCCTCTTTGAGGAGGGGGAGTGAGAGAGCGGTTGTGGTGGAGCTCGGCCGCACACCTGAGTAAAACCACCACATTCACCCAGGGGTAAATGTA
Source organism: Anser cygnoides (assembly GCF_040182565.1). Classification (NCBI taxonomy): domain Eukaryota; kingdom Metazoa; phylum Chordata; class Aves; order Anseriformes; family Anatidae; genus Anser; species Anser cygnoides. The sequence goes on from NC_089873.1 coordinate 29,418,867, forward strand.
AAGATAATTATCCTGCAGAGTATGAGTATCAGTAGCAGTGGCCATGGCCAAGTTCAAATTGCCTCTTTTCCTGATGCGACTAGTTCACCTCATACCCCCAGGGTGAGGGCTGCCCTGTAAGGCCCTGTACCATCATGTAGTGAATGGTGATTCCTGTCCCAAGAAGATTATAAACTGCACCACTGAGAAATGGGAGAAGAAACTAAGGCACAAAGACACAAGATGACTTGATAAGGGCTTATCAAAAAAATGTGAAAAGAATATGATCTGGGTTTCCTGACTATCATTCTAGCATCCTTCCTCTTCCCAGGAGATGTAACACCTATTCACCAACCTGTAAAGCAAGATAATTTAATGACTGGAGATGACATGAGGATCTTTTCTGTGATATCGGTGAAGCACCTGATATTGTAACCACCTTTAGAAAATACTTTGTACACAAAGTTCACCTAAACAAGTCTAAACATTTTACAAGCTGCAGGTAACTGTACTTAACTGTCTAAGGCTTCAAGTTCAGATTAGCAGAAGTGTGAATTGAGAAGCTGTGAACCACATTATGGGACAGAGAAACCCAAATCCCCTGGGTGATTCTGGAAGCGTATTTCCCTGTCCTGGTAGATCTTCTTCTGTACTATGCTGATAATATCACATCTAGCTTTCAAGGACTGTTAGTTACTAATTAAGTATGTTCATTCTCTTGCCCTTGGAATCTTCCATTAGATTCTTAGCTGATGAAAACGTGCACCATAAATGAGAGAATAATGTGTAAACTAATTGTATTTTTTGTGTTAATAAACTCATATCGGAGAGTTCACACTAAAACAAATGCATTTCCCGATTTTAAGGTAATGCAATGCAACTTGAATGTACTAGTTTGTCATTTTATGTTGCTCAGATAAACCATGATTCTTCTAGAAGAATCAAAATGAACTTTTGGGTTGAATCTTAATAAGCATAAGAATATATCACACATGATTTCTGGCATCCTCCCCACCTCCGATGCATTCTTCTTGCTTAAAAACAAGCAGCTCTTATTGGGTCCCTTCCTGGCATAATTATATCATCTAATCCAGAATCTGAGTTTAGGAAGATCATAAAAAATGCACTCATTTTTGATCCAAAATGTACTTCTGTGGATATAGTAAGCACAAACAAACAAACAAACAATCAGTTGACAAGAAGCAGTTAACTACAAGCCTTAGCAGAGTACAAGCCTTAGCAGAATCTCATAGTAGTTAAAAAATCACATTATGTAGAAAACTAATAATGAAGTCTGTTAGCCATATATCTGCATTGTAGGTAAGTTTTAATAATTTAAAAATCAAATGAGCTCTCCATTAGCCCTAGAAAGCAATTTTAAATTAATTTAAATTATTTTCATATTAATAATGTACTGATATTATTATAGCACCATGCTCAAGGTCTTTTCCTAATTATGCATTCAATAGCAAATTAACTGAAGTATAAATCTATCAGTATTGAGAAATAAAATGGAAAAATATGGTCAAAACCCACAGCAGTTGTGAAAGATGTTAGATCTTCTGGATGAGGAAGACATAGTTATTTATAATATGAAACATAAATATATGTAAATATATGAATTTATAGAAATATAAAAAACACTGGGCTTGAAAACATAGAAAAAGAAATCACAGTTATAAGTTTTCAGCTCTCTTCTTCAAATTTATAATGAGCAAATGGTAAATGATATTTTTAAGAAGGAATCCTTTCCAGATTTGGTCAAGACCTTGGCCTAAATGGATCACAATAACACCGCATGACATTTTAAAAATGTTATGTATCAAATGTGTTGGTAATACATGAGAATGGCAATTCTTGGAAATCTTAAAATGAAGGAGAATATAAACAAATGAAATTGAATATCTGAATTAAAGACAGCAAACCTAAGGACTTTAGATTTTCAAGAATGGAATAACATAAACAAGAAACAAAACCACTGTAAAGAAAAACCCTTTTACATTCACCACCAAAAAAAAAAATAAAATGAAATAAATTAAAAAAAAAAAAAAGAAGTGTCTTAACAACTCCTTAACTCTTGGAAAATAGTGGGAGACTTGAAAATTTGAAGAAGTGGCAATAATAATGAGACTTACGATCAATAGAAATAAAAAGAAATTTGTTTTTGTAAACTGGCAAGAATAACTTAGAGAAATTTATCTAACTGACAATAACCAGGGATATCGATAATAACCAAGGACATCTCAAATACCTAGCAAAATCACTTATAAGTATCTATTAGATGAGGAGGGATATTAAGACATGAAAATTTCACTTTTGTCCTTTCGGCTAGTGTTTAATTCTAACAACCACTGAGAAGAACCAATTTTAAGACAGCCATACCCTCCAGATGCAGATAATAACTTTTAAAATAATTAACTAAATAAGCATTGGGATTAATTTGGGGGGCAGTAAGAGAGTAAGATTAAGAAAAACATGTAACAATAAATTGTAGAAAGCTTCAGGGAAAACATCTGCAGCAAATGCAACAAAATTCTGACAGCCTTGATGGGCCACCAGGAAACTGAGTTAAGACATGCTGTGCATAGCCCATGAATATGAATTTCCCTCCGATAGGACTTTCCAAACTGTTTAAATACCTATGTTTTTTGTAGCCACTAGAGATCCTCTTCAACAGTCACCATGCAGCCTGAAATGGAACAGGTAAGGGTCTTTTGGGAAGGTCTTCCTCTGGTTTTCTGCTCTTGCACAGCAAACAACTGGAAGCTGCCTGGAAGAGATCCTAGGTGATGCTGAGCTGCCATCCCCACCAGATCCTTTGACACTGATAATAATGATGTCTCAATTCAATGACTTTATGATTTTTGGCTAACCTTTGGCCAAACTCCCTGCTTTTTGAAGTTGTTTGTTTGTTTTATTTTACTTTAAGGTTTTACACCTTTCCATGCTTTACTCTTTTCCATGGTTTCCCTCTTGAATACTTGAGTTGCTAACAATCTTGTCTCAACAATCCTACTTCTGTCTATAATTTCTGACCTTCCTGCAGAATTTCTAACAGCTCTTTCACATCAGTATGAGCCAAGGTCATACATAGCAGGGCTGTATGAAAGCTGGGACCTGGAACATCAAAGACGGGTGCAGAACCCCTGGGTAGGGCTTATGGAGAGAGACAGTAACCCTGGGTGCACGGGGTGTATGCTCCTCGCTATTCTTTGCCAACTGCTGGATCCCCATTCGCTTAACGTGTATTCCTTGGGGAAGACACTCTCCATCTCTCCCAGAGTCAACATAATAACCTCAGACAGACTGTAATGGACTGCAGCTCTCTGCCCCTTGCCAGGTCCAGCTCAGGGTCAGACATCTGAGCTATCAATGTCCTAATGGACCAGGAATTTTTACATACAGAAAAGTTCTTTACTTCTTTTCAAGAGCAAAGTGAGATCTACTGCTAGTTCCGGGGACAGGATGGTGTCTTTAAGGGCCTTGATGCTCATACAGGGAGCTTTGATGTGATATTCAAAGCTTTTTCATTTTCTTTTTCTTCTTTTTTATTTTTCATTTTCCCTCACAGCCCACTGTACTAAGGAATCAAAGTGCAGCCATACAGCTTACACAATGTAGGGAAAATGGCAAGCTTTTTGCAGTATGATACTTTACAGCTGGTGTTTAACACAGCTATGTGCTCAATCAGCTGTGGCAGAACCAGTCACCAGACCAAAGCTGCCTTCTTCTGCAGGACAGGTGGGACCTGGATGGTCCTGTTTCTCTCTGGATGGTCAGGTTTCTCTCTGGTCCTACCAGAGATTTATATAGCCCAGGGTCTTGGCATGTGTGACCGATTATGCGCTCTCTTCAGTGGTCATGGGTGTTTCATTTTTCATGCCTGACCAGGAGAGGGGAGGCTACCCATTAATCACTGACATAAGTATTGTTTCAGGTACGCATGATGGATAGTTATAACTTTTGCAGCAAAGCTGCATTTGCCAGGCTTGAGCAAATACTGAAAAAGTGGTCTGAAACAAAGGGAGTACCTAAGCATTTCACTGCTATTATAACTATATTGAGAGAGAGAGGGAGTGAGCAAGCTGGTGACTTTTTAAACTCTAGATACTTTTTGCTCAATCTGTGCATAGTCAGGATAAACCCTTTAACACTAGCTGTGACAAAATCAGGCCACAGCCTTTGGCATCACCACTACCTACAGATTATTATATCAAGGAATAGGACTGATATTTTATCAAATTTATTAAGTATTTTGATCAAATATTTTCTCTAATGCACCCACATTTGCAAGAATCTGGCAAATTTCCTTTAAAATATAGAATCCTGTTGCACAAGTATTATACATCTAGGGAAGGTGTTGGGTGGTAGTTTGGCATCCATGACATTTCAGCAGAAAATATGGCATATTTTTTTATGATGAGTCCTGCATAAAGGGCATTTTCATCTGAGAAAAAATGCAAGAACAGTTCAAACTGCTTAACAGAATTAACATATAATTTTCATCCTGTGTTATGGAATGAAAAGAAGTGAATAATAAAGAATGTAAGGGTATTTCATAACAATCGGACACTTTACCATTATGCCTGCTTCAACAGGCAAGCAGAATCACAGAGATTTCTTGTAAGAGCCATCAGTGTTCCTGCTCTAGCTGTCTGTACTTGCAAGCCAAAAGAGCACCTTCAGGAAGATACACAATGGATGCAACATACTGGTATTAATAAAAAGTTAGAGAAGCACAAGAAGTTACCTAAAAGAACCATCAGTCCTGAAGTACAATGACAATAAATATACAATTAAATACTCCATGAATACTTCTGGGAGAGTGTTGAAAAAGACCTGTTACCACAAAATGATCAAAATGAAGGGCCAGTGTTACTGACATAAAATCTAACTAGTTGAGATTTTTAGAATTTTTACACTGATTGGCAAAAATTAGGTATTCCTACTACAGTTCCTCAAGATAGTTACAGTTAAGCAATAGATTTTTCCTGCCAAATCTGCTTTTGCCAGACTTGCTATATCTGACAGCAGTGTCTGACAACAGGATCATACTTTGGAGGACGTGAATTTAGGCAGTTAAAAATTATATATGTGACTACATGTATGATAATGAGTCCATTTTAACTCCCAATCCCGACTGAAGAATGTTAAAACAATAAAGCAAGTACTGTGGAAGCATGTAGGAAATCAGGAGTGTAGAAAGAACTTGAATCAGTGTTGCAAAGCCCCACACTAGACTTTGGGGGTGTGGGACAGATGGTTTTATGTTAAAACAACAGTAGTTTCACTCATCCATGTCACAGTCTCGTACCCACACATTCACGAGCACCAGGATGGAGGTACTCAGGTGGTCGGTCTGCCTGTCCTGGCTGTACAGAAGATGAGGGATGCCAGCTACTGAGACCTCATCACATCTTCCTGGCTCTTCTCGGGTTGATGATGACATGCTGTTTTTAGATGTGCTTTTCCATATTCTTTAGGAGTAGAGTGTAATTCCTGTTCCTCCTGCACTGATTTTTAGGACTTACTCACTGTTTCCTATCTTCTGATCTGGGTGTCCTGAGAAGCTGTGTATAGATGCACTGAGATCCTAAAGACCTGCCCTTACAGGTGTCAAAAGCACATGCCTTTCTTTTGTTGCTCCTTCTGGTTTTGTACCGTAGCATTTCCATTCACTCTCCACTCATACCAGTCTTCATGGCTCTTTATAATTCTTTGCACAGATAATATGATCGCAAAATTATATCAATGAATCATGTGCTGACAGCTTCTGACAGTTTGCTAAACAAAAACAAAATACCTGCACAATTAGAAAACAAAGTCAGACTCACTAAAGAACTGTGGGATGAGAAAGAGACAAATTTGGTATAAAAAAAAAAAAGAGAAAAAAAAAGTCTATCAGTATTCTAGGATTTGCCACCCCTTCATGAAAATAACACTGTTCATCTCTGTAACAAGAAACTGTGGTCACCAACAACTTTCTTGGGGGTTGCCCCATGGATTACATGAGAGTCATTCTCAGCAGAGATAAGAGAGACAGACAAAGAAAGGTATTTAGGAGAGTGCTGGGGAGGAAGGACTGGGAAATGTGCCCAAGAAGGCCACGGACAGGGACGAACCACAGCAAGCCAGCCATGGCACAAACAGACATCCAGACCTGTCACCCCCAAAAGCAGCCATGCTGAGGGGCCAGGGGCTCCCATTCATGCAAGGGCAATGTTAAGACATATAGCTAGCATAGTTTTTTGTTCAGTATGTTATAACGGGGGAATATATTACTGCTTTTTCAGTGTTACGATTAGCTGTCAGCAGGAAAAGGAAAAGATGACGCCGAGCTTTTGAGGCAGCAGGTCTGCATGCAGCGCAGCAGGGCCCTTGCTGGCGGGCACCAGGCACAGAGAAAGCCTGACCCTGGCAGGATCCCCTGACCCTGGCAGGATCCCCTGTCCCACACAGCCGTAAGTGTACATTTCTTAAACAGTGCCTGTCTCTGGGATGTTCTCAGTCATGCCTGGGAGCAGATTTCCACACTTCTAAGCCCTCTGTCACTTGTGCCCTGTCACACTGGAGCATAACTCCACCATGACATAGCGCTGTGCCCAGCCCCCCCTTGCCCTGGGTTGCACAGGGGACATCTGGGAGACTGCAGAAGCCATGTGAGAATTGACTGCACAGGAAAACGATTTGGGCTTGAGCTAAGCAGCTGACCTCTCCATGGACACCCACCCATTTCTGCCTGGAACACCAGACTGTAAATCTTTGTGTATCTAAGGACATTTTGTCTTTCTAAGAGAAAGAGCAATTTGGCAGCCAGAACACTCCTGCTTTCTGTGGAAAACAGAAGTTCAAGTCTGTACTCCAAATCGTGCTGGAGTAAAGATTTGAACCTGAATGTTTTGGGTACAAGGTGTTGCTCAGTGCAGTCCACTACTGTGTACTTACAGTGGCATTTCCACACCTGGTCCCTGAGCTGTGCTTAAGGTCACGGCCAGCTGAAGCACACCTCGAGCACAGCCAGAATCTGATGCTGCACTGACTCGGGGGAGACACCTCCAGCTCATTGAGGACCCCACTTCTGCAGCTTTGAGTTAAGGTCTCTCTTGAATGGTCAATGGGCAGATCAGTCCTGCCTGGTGGCAGGATTACAGACGCTTATGGATTGAGAGGCAGGTGGGTAGTACCAATTACAGTGGTATTATTACAGGGAGATGCATACAGGGCCTAAGTCTGCTTGAAGAATTCAGCCTATGTTTGCCAAGGTTATGGCTGCAGTGCTTTCAAGGTTTTAGATTTGTGTGCTTTCTTCCAGTAAATGAGTATCTTTATTAATGAAGCCATGGGGCATTTAGTTACTGATAATCAGATGTCACAACTGAGACACTGAAAACAACACACAGAACTCAGTTCAATAATTCATAGTAAGAATAAACAGAAAAAAAAAAAAAAAGTGTTGTGCCAAATTCCCTTAGATGATCACAGAGAGGATTAAATAACATTAATTCTCTCATTATTCATCTCATCATAAGGTCAACTGCATCTAAAGGATAAGTAAGATGCCTTTTGGTAACTTTGAGATCTTCAGGGAAGTATGATTACTGCATCTTATCAACTTGGAAATGTCAATGGTAGGAAGAGAACCAAACAAGTCAGTAAGGTTTATTCTACTTTCAGCATTATCCTAAACTTAGAGCAGATCCTTAGAATATTGTTAGAAAGGAAAAAAAAAAAAAAAAAAAAAAAAGGCATTTAATACACTCCACTTTCAGGAATGAGTTATGTATCTAGAATTAGCTGACCTGGGGAAAAGACTTTGTATCAAACTTCTTTAGCACATGAACTCCAGATACAGCCCAAAGCATTGATCTCTGTATGAGTCCTTTACCGAGATTTGTAATGCCAAAAGGTAGTAATGTCAAAATGACATCAAGGGTTATCATTTGTCCTTCATGTAGACAGCAGAACAACTGTGACCCCACAGAGACATGAATAAAGCCAAACACCACAGGATTATTAAACAGTCCAGGTAGCGTTCTTCATCTTCCTAAGAGCAGCATTCACACACTGACGTGTTTTACAAACTTCTTACTGTCACAGTGACTTACAATTTATTTTTTTTGTGCAAAAACGAAGTAAAAAGTGATCTTGTGAAAAACAAAGGACTATAGGGGGAAGAAGTTTTAGTAATAGTTGCTAAGCTTTCTCTATACAAACCTGTGACAAAACGAGGAACGAAGATTTCTCAGTGGCTGTTAATGGGTTGTGCAGCCTTTCATCTGTGCACTGATTCAAATCCAGACTGGTCCTGAATTCTTCTTTCAGTCATACTCAGCTGACTATTGCCCTGCCAAAGTTAAATGATCACCATCAGCTTGAGCTTGGAAATTTTATAATTCTTTCCCTTCTTTTGTATTGTCCAGCATGAGCCCAGTACTGGGGACTTCCCAAGACAGCCTCAACACCGTAGTGCAAGCCACCTGGTCCAGTGCCAATGAAAGTAACAAAACTGATCAGAAATTACTGCTTTTAAGCAGTACGTTTAGATGGCCTCCATCTGGCTTCACATGTTAAAACTCACAAGCCAAACTCATCTGCTTTCTTTCCCACCATATGAATACAACCACTATCTGAGGCTCGCAATGCCATCTTCTACCCACAGTTTCTGTCAGACACCTGATTGTCAATAGACCTTGTCATAACTTTCTCTTTAAATCAAAACACAACATTTTCTCCCCATACCTACTGTTAAAATATCAGTCTGTGGTCCTGTCGTATACCCTCTTTGACCCATACAACTTTCTCTTTTATGGCCTCCCCAAGACACACATAAATCTTCTCCGATGCATCAAAAATAATAAAAAGTCATGAAACAGAAGGACAACATTTGTAAGGAAAGCACCATCTAAGCCAATCTGCATATAGCTATTGTGTTCCAAAATATGCAGTCTAACGGATATATGCTTTCTAATTGCCTGCAATCATGGATAAATAAAAGGCTACATTACTACAGGCTGGTGAAGAGAAAGTGTGACTTATTATCTCTATTTGGACTGCAAGTCATAAAAAAGTCAGAATAAATTTTGAATCCCTCAGTGCTTGACACTTCCAGAAGACGACAGATACTGGCAAAAGGAGTCCTCAGAGACTACGAATGCGAGCAATTAGCACCACCTATTAAATACTTTCAAGATATTCTGCAATGGGAACAGATAGACAATGCATTTATAATCTAGTCAAAAGCATTAGAATGCAGATGTTCGTATAAAATTGGTTTCAAACTTGCTAATCTACTGTCACCCCTTTTTTTAAAGTTTATTCTCCACATCCTCAGATGCCTTATGTATTAGAATGCAATCTCAATTTGTCTTTAATGCAGATGCCTCTTATACATGTCTGTAATTGCAAAGTCTGGCTGAGCAGTCGTTGCCATTCTGTGCACAGAGGTGCACGACAGCACGTAACACTGAGGCATAAAACCTGGCTCCTATAGACTAAAAACCCAACCTTAATACTCAGAAGAGTCTTATCAAAAAGTGGGATGCCAGTCGCAGAACTTATTGCCTTATTGCCTCTGTTTGCTGGGATGCATGTTCAGGGCTTTATCTGTCAGGGTGCTGAATGCCTTGCTCCTGATGCAGGGAGGCAAGCAAGCGTGTGACTAAATTTAAATGGTCTCGCGGACTGTCCTGGTACTGAGGATATGCTTACAGGCTGGCACGTGATTAAGTGCTTCACAGGATGTCAGACAGAAAGTTCAGACAGTGTTCAGGCTGAGGGGGAAGTGAAACATCCTAAGGACTTCAAGAGCGTATGTGTGTGCATGTATAACTGTGCACATACATACATATCTTTACATACATACACACATGTTTGTGGGTGTCTTATACATGTTCGTGCTATCATGGGTATTGGGCATTTTATCTAATAAGTGATTAAGTTTGAGCCTTGCTCTGTTCTGATACTGATGAGTTCACACCTGCAGATGAAATGATTGCAGAACATATTTTCAGACACTTCAGAAAAGAAGTAACACCCCCCTAATGCATAAAATGTGTGATTTTTCCCTACTGCTCTGAAGAAGGGACCGATTCCCAAAAGTGAGTAAGCAAAATAGCAAATAGCCATGTAAGTTAGCAGTCTCTAACCCATTTGAAATTTAGGATTGGTAAAATAAAATGTTTTGTGATTTAAGGTGCTACCAATAAATCCTGAAAATAGTGATGGAAATATATATCTATGACGTACATACCTGTACAGCTTCCATCACAGTACTCCCTGTATCACAGCTGGAACATAAGGACAGTCAGCATGGAAAATGTTGAACTTTGTCACTGCAAAAGACTTCTCCTGAGACATTCGGGGGCTTCGTGGTTTGGCAGGAAATTCCATACATCTCGCCAGAGACAGAATGCTTTCACAAAGGGATTTTCCTTTTCCATTTCCCCAGAACTCTATGGAAGTTACTGTCAGCTACAATGGGAATAGAAGTAAATCACTACAAATGGCTTTTGGTAATTATGTTGATTTTTGAAAATATGGACTGGTCTTTCGCAAAATTAAAACAAACAAACAGACAAAAAAACCACCTTGTAGTCACAAGACTCCTTGGACTGACTGTGGTGTGTCTGCCTTCCCTTGTGGTTTTTTTTCTAATCCTGTGATCCAGCATCATCATCTAGTCAGATGGTTTCCCAAAATATTGCATAATTCCTCTATCCTTTTGCCAGCTGGGATATGTAGCTATAGATAATAAAGATGTTTAAGAGCTATCAGGAGCCATGTCCTTCTAAAGACTGAAATATTTAGGACACAATCAATATCATATATATATAATGTATGTCACTTTCATTGTAAGTGTTTTGCAGGAAGTTTGACACTGTAATTTAGCGGCTAGAAAAATAAGATGTGGGATCCTTTCCTGATTTGCTGTTGATCTTCCACAAGAATTTCAGGAATTCATTTCATCTTTCCATGTGTAGTTTATTCTGGCTGTAAAAGGGAGATGACCAACCCCACTCTCCTCTGTAATATGCCATGAAATCAGTGAATGAAAGCTAATACTTAAATGTCATCCAAAACCCACTGAGTCTATGAAAAAATCTTCCAATAACTTTGGTGGCTAAGTTTGGATCAGGTGCCTTAATACTAAACCTGCTATTACTATTATTTTATTATTTATATGAATATTATTACTAAACATACACAAAATATACATATATCCCATCTTTCATGTATCTTAGATTTTTATCACCATGGTCACTGGAGCCATTAAGGTGAGACGTGTCAGTTTTAATTACATGTATTTACAACTGTATTTCTCAGTTTACTCTTGATGAGTGATTTTTCTCACTGCATGAATTTTCAAACGGGTAACAGAAGATAAATGCACTTTCCTTTAAAGGTTTGTGTAATTTGTGAAACACAAAGACATTAAGCAGTTATATTTTTTCTGAAATCATGGTGTCTTTTGTAACAACAGCTGTGTGTTTAGTTCAACAGTGAAACTCAAACTGTTTTTGCTAATGAAAAGGGAGCCAAATAACCAAGTGCTGGAATGAATTGCAGGCTATTGAGAGCGGACAGTTGGCTCATTAAATGTGTCCCTCATGAATGATGTCCCTTCCCTTTAGACTGGCATTGAAATAATCCAGATTTACTTTCTATTTCACAAAGTATTTTTAGAGCCTTCTATGACCAAGATAAGATACGGGAAATATATTCCACAAATAAACTACATTTTGATAACTCACAACAGCAAATCTTCAGCATTTACCAAATAGATGCAAATCGATTTTTGGATAGGTGACTCTCAGTGCAATTATTTATTTATGGGATCTTCTATGGGCTTAGCCCTTACCATTGGACTAGAGCATCTGGCATATGAGAGGAGACTGAGAGAGCTGGGATTGCTCAGCTCGGAGAAGAGAAAGGTCAGGTGGGTTCTTAGTGATGTGTATAAATATCTTGTTAAAGAAGACAAAACCAGGTTATTTTCAGAGGCATCCAGTGACGGGACAAGAGGTAATGAGTGCGGACTGATATAAAGAAAATACCATCTAAACATAAGAATTTATCTATTGGTTTATTGCTGTGAGGGTGACTGAATACTGGCACAGGTTGTGCATAGATGTTGTGGAGTGTCCATCTTTGGAGATATTAAAAACCTGACCGGGCACCATGCTTTCCAGTGTCCCCCGTTCTGTGACACTGTGATTCTCCTCCCCTAATCAGTGAGTATGGACATACAGCACAGCTCCTTCTTCTGACTTCTTCCCCTTCTTCTGCCAGATACACCACCTTGAACCTCTTGTTTTCCCTAATTATCTTCTTATGTCACTTATTTCACATTCTTTCTCAGGCACCAATCTTTAAATAAAAATAAAAAATAAAGAAGTATATTTTAGGCATGCATATGTAAAGGACAATTTCATTATACCAGTTTTCTAATTTATGACTAACACACTTGGATTTAGATGCTCAGAACTTAAGCAGACAAGCTTTATTTCTAATAATGTCAAAGCTGGTAAAATAAAAAAGGCTATTTACATGTTCCTATAGATAAGCATGCATCCAAATATGGATTAGATCTAGATTTGAAACATATGATTATTCAAGCTTATTATGTTTTAAATCAATTTTTATTTTCATGAAGCTTCTCCTACTTATTACAACCATATGCGCAGAAGCCAAGAAAACATCTGAGAGCATAGCTTGGAAAAAAAAAAAAAAAAAGATGTACTATACAAAACAATGTGTGGATGACAGCTGCTACTCCCCCTTTAAATCTCATTCTGTCATTCTTGTGTTGTATCCTCTTTTGCTTACCATTCAATACTGATGAACATAGCATAACCAGGTCCTCTGAAGCTAAGCTGCTGGTGCTGTATATGTTTTCTTGCTAATGTTGTACGATAATTGATTTTTCTCAGAAAGAACCAACCAAACACAACACAATATTCCAATACCTGTGGAAACACTGATGCGTATTGAAATAACATCTCAATAGTTCACATTAGTACAAAGACAGACTGAAGTCAAGAAGGCTGTACTCAGTCTTTAGTTACTTACTCAGCCCTGGAGGGAGTTTGGATGCTTTGTTCCAGCAGATATCTACCTCTAATATACTATGCTACTCAATAATAATAATAATAATAATAATAATAATAATAATAATAATAATAATAATATAATAATAATATCATGGTGGTGCTCACAATAATCACAGGGAATCCCTGGGTTTGCCATTATTGACGGGCAGCTCTAGCATTCCCCTGCAGTTGGGCAGGGCAATCAGTGGGTGTTTAACTCTGGCTGGCACGCTCTGCACTCGCTTCTGCGGTTTCGCGGCTCCCACCTCCTGCCAGCACCAGCTCCAGAGCTCCTTTCTGCAGGGCTGGCAGCTGCCTCCGTGCCTCTCTACTCCAGCCAGCACTGCACAGAGACACCTCTCAAGTCTTGGCAAGAGAGCTCAAAGAGACTCCAGCGGCAGAGGAGATCCCCTGCCAGACTAGAGGAGCAAAGGGCTGAGGGAAAAGGAATCACTGGGCTATTTAATCCTTGATTTTCATGGCTGTATAAAGGACAGCAGGAAGCATGTGGTGCCAAAGGAAAGAATTTTGTATCAAAAAGTGGCACAATTCTTTCTGTCTCTTTCCCTGATGCCTTTCCCTGCTCTCAGAAAGAAGTAACTTTTGCTTCTTAGGGGGATCAAAAGGAGTCTGCCAGGGGTGACAAAAGAAAGGTAGAAGTTAACCTCATGACATGGCAATAGGATAAACCAGTATGAAGGAAGATTAGACTGCAAAGGCCTTCTAGGACTGAGAAGAAAATTGTCTTTGGTTCAGCAAAAGAGGGAAGGTAACACCAGAGGATTAAGAAGTGAGGGAACACAGCAGAAATGACAAACCTGAGAGAAGCACCTTGGCAGCAGCACTTTAAATAAACAAAGCTGCAGGGGTCACAGCAAGAGAGAAGAATAATTGTAAGTCCATGACTTCAGGTAACACAGTCAGAAGGGAATTGCTAGGCCTAGGAACTGCTCTGCGAGATGCAGTAAGACTTCAACACCACCAGATGGGAATAAAAAGAGAGGGAAGATAAAGAAAACGTGAGTTGAAGGATGATATCCGAAGCCATGTTTGTTGAGCAGGGCAGCCAGAGACAACGTATAGACACTCAAGTGTTAAAAACACAGATGGAAACTTATCGCAATCTCAGCAGCAGAAAAGGAGGACTCAGTAACAAAGATTTAAGAAGCAGAAGTGAGGAATCAGGAGAGGAAGCTTTTTTAAAAAAGCAAGTGATTACTGGATTTGGGAAGAGGAATGAGTGTTTCAAAAGCAGTCTGTCAATCAGAGAGACAATAAGGAAACACAGGCTTTCATATCTGAGATACTAACTAGAGATACAAATGTGAGCAGCTTCAGCTGATGGAGGAAGGATGAGCCACACTGAAGGAGATGTAGGATATAATTAGAGCAGCTTTGGACAGCATGTTTGGAGAGGTTAGAGATGACAGGAATAAAAACAGAGTGATAGTTACAGGAAGGGAATCCAACTGGTGTTTTCATGATAGGGAAGGTCTGACTACCTACACTGATTTGAGAGGAAGCTTAAGGACTTCAAGAAACAGAGGGGAAAAAAATGAGGCAGGACAAAGCAGATACACATGATGGGAAGGGAGGGGATAAAGAGAGAGGAAGGAAGAGAAAGGATGAAGTCAACATTTTTGTGATAGCGGACTGGGAAGCAAATGTGGAACAAGTTAACGACAGAAGTAACTCAAGCTGTGTTTTAACTACCTCTTTTCTCTGCAGAGGCAAATGAGGTGCCTGTGGTAGAGTCTACTTTCTGATGGGGAGCTCAGAGAAAGAGAAATGAAAGCCAAATAAAGCAAGTCCCAACATTTGTAAGGGAAAAAAATGGGTGGATCCGAGCAAAGTGATGAGGTGAGGACATAGTGATAGACAGCTAAAATGTCAGATTAAGTATCACCAAGGTAAAGTAGCTCAAGGGGTGAACATGTTGAAGTGATAAGCATTGCCCCACAGTCAATGTCTTATCAGTAATCAGAGTTAGCGTTTCTCATTACAACTGAAGTCCAGAAATTGATCAGAATGCTTCTTAGATCAGTGTAGTCTTAAACAAATGGCTCTCATGAGCAGATGAACTGAAGCAGAGAAAAAAAAAAAAAAAAAAGGAGAAAAACAATCCCCCCTTCAGGGTGCAGTCTTGCTCTGTTGATTATGTATAACTTCTTCCTGTCCAGAAAGTGCACTTTATTTTCAATTTCCAGTCTCACGCATACCTCCTTAGCCTTGTGCTCAGAATTTACAAAGCTTTAGCTTGTCAGCTCTGGGAGTTCTCTGCCTTTCCTCTGAATATTAGTTACATAATAGCTTGAGCTAAGCAATCAAAGTGGTGATAGGTCAAAAGGAAGATTTGCCTGAGGTGATGCAGGAAGTTGATGGCAGAGCTTGAAGCTGAATACACATCTCTCTGCTATTCAGACAGCATGAAAAACCACTAGAGTCTCCTTCACTGTTTAGATTTTGTTGGCATTTTTTCAAAGCAGCCTTGTTTCTGAAGCCAAATCTAAGAAATGCAATGGCATTGAAAGAGCTAATAAGCCAGAGATATATCCCCGAATGGCACTGCTTTCTAACTCTCAATGGCACTTCCATGCTATTACTAAAAAATGACATATCTAACAATCAATATTTTCCACAACATTCTTACTGTACTTGTCCACGTGACTTCGACTGTCTTTAAATTAGTACAGCTGTTGAGAAGAGGGAAGAGACAGCAAGATAATTTTGTTAGGTCCAGTCTTCCCCTGGGATTTTACACTCCTGACCTTCAAAATACTCAAGTCCAAAGATGCCATAACTCTTTGGTACTGACATTTCTAGTTTTAATACATAAACTTGAAATACATTGTTCAACCCCCTTGCATCTGTTTTGTGGGACTAAAATGACAACTATTGAAAATTTTAGTTGGTAAGTGCTGGTGACAGCAAATACAACACTGAAATTTACAGGGATGACTTAAACACTTTTTGACATACTGAACACTGTAACATTTACCTGTCAACAGTGTAGGATGCAGTAAAAAGGCCAAGCAGGGAACAAAGGGGGCCAGGACTCCAAGGCCCCTCTCTGATATGACAGCAGTGATTAAGGTGACACCTACCTACCTCCTGCACTTCACATTGCTGCTCTCCGGATTCAATAGGGCTTAGATTTGTCTGTGATTCGTTAAGGAATGGGTCGGGAATTGTAACATTACTCTCCTCTCTGACATGGTAACTTTATCTCAGAAATTTCAGGCTTTTTCTCAGGTAATGAGTTTTCTGGTTCAGCTTCTCGAGAAAATGCCTTTGGAACTGACATCAAGTATTTCATAACAGAAAAACTGTGAAGGAGGTTTTTCATGAACAAAAGGGATGATTATCTGTTATACTAATATTTATTTTTATTTGTATTACCACAGTGTCTAGGGACTCTTGCTTATAAAGAATAAGCTTTCACACCACTTGATATAAAAAGAATGCAAACACACACAAAATAAAAAAATAAAACTACTCCTATCCCTGGAAGTTCATAGTCTAAAACAGTTGATGGATCCAGACATGAGGAAAGCATTAGCAGTAATAAAGTAATTATGGTCAGCACAACAGTAATATCCCAGCTCAGACTTACAAAGTTTTTATAAGCATGATGAATGGTTGCTCAAGGGCAATCGTAGTGAAGTTATATAAGGCAGAGGCAAAGCTATACGTATGTCGCACAATCTATCTGAGTTTCTAATGTTCTTAAGAAGCTCATCAGAGATTGCTTCTTTCAAGAGAAATGATTACAGAAGCTGTTTTCTTGCACAAGTGCAGGGAAACATTGTGACAACGTGGGTTATCATGAATTAATGCTTTACATAACACGTTACAAAGTCTTGCTTGATTTTACCTCTGTATTAGCACAGTTATGTCTGATTATTTCTATGCTCATGCCAAAGACACACACTTCGTAATAATTGTTTATATGTCTTTTATACACACATAGTCCCACACATTTTCCACCAAAAAAAACAAATACTTAAGCTTTGATTAGGAACTAGCTAGGTATAACTAGGGGCATTTACAATAGTAAAAAATAAAAATAAAAAAATTAGCCCTGTTCTACGTAACAAAAGGATATTAAGGATATCACGTTGCAACACAGTACTTTCACAAGCACCTTGGTCTGAAGCAAAGAAATAGGTCAAGCTTGACTTGGATGCTGGGGGTGAGCTCAGGTGACGCCTGGTTACCCTTGCCTTCTGCCTGTTTTGCCGCAGAAGGCGCCGTGCCCCGTGCACCCTGTCAGACTGCCCCAGCGCTGGTGAGCGGGGGCTGTGATGGTGGCACCGACCAGCACTCGGCACCACAACCTACAGCTGAAGTGAAGCAGGCAGCGGCTGCAGTAGGACCGAAAGCAACTCGTGCTGTTTAATCATTTCGAGGGAGAAGAGCAGACAGCCAGCCCAATCGTGCTTTTATTGACTCCGCCTCGATGCAGCCGCGCCGCCGGCTCTCCGTGACAGGCTCGGGACGCTGCTCCCCTCACGGCAGCCGCCGCCATGGCGGCTCTCACGGGAGGGCGACTCCTCTCACGGAAGGCAAACGGGGCTCGGCGGAGGGCTGGAGCCGGGCCGCGCCGCGGCGCTGCGTGCCGGGAGGGAAGGGACGGGAAGGGAAGGGAAGGGAGAAGAAGGAGGCGGCCCGGCCGGGTCACGCCCGCCCCTGGCTCCGGCCCTCCGCCGCCCCTTCCTGTGATGGCGGCCGGCGGCCCCCGGCAGCGCGGCGAGGCGGCGCGGGCCGGCCCCGCGGGGAGCTGAGCGGGGACGTTCCCAGCCCGGAGCCAGCGGCGCTGCCTTGCGCCGGGAGGTGACCGAGGGGCGATGGGGCCGCTGAGCCCCGCCGAGGGGGCAGGGGTGGGGGGCAGCGGCCGGTCCCGCGGCGGGCGGGTGTCCCGGTGAGGGCAGGGCCGTGCTGGGAGTGCCCCACGGCCTTCGCGGTGCGGCTGTGGCCCGGCGGGTTTGGGTTTCTGCTGCTTGCGCCAGCGCGCCCCCCGCAAGGCGCTTGTGTGGCCCCCGGGGCAAACTGCGTGGTTTTTTTTTTTATTTTTTCTTTCCCCTCGGTTTCTTCGTGGTTGCCTCAAACCGGTTCTTCTGCAGATGGTGCAAACAGAAAGGGTGTTTGTCCTGTAGTATGCACGGGGAGCTTGCTCAGAAGAGGGACCGAAGGTTAAATCCACGACCTCCTGAGCACATACCCATCGCCCCACGTACGCAGAGAAGCTGTGCCGTGCCAAAAGGTAGGAAACCTACAGGAAGAGGCCCTCGGTGAAGAAGGCACAGCCTGGAGTAAGCAGGCACTCCCCACTGCAGACAGCGGAGCACATGCTGACCTGACCTCGTGATGAGACTGAGAGATTTATTTCCACCGAGTGAAAAAGGAAGTGAAAAGAGTTGCAAACTCACTAGTTTCCTCATATTAAGTCATTCATTTTTGTAGTTGCTTGTGAAGATAAAACCTGTATGTCCTAGCTCCTGTGCAGATATTTGTAATGCAGCAGTCACATTGGTTGGCTTTTGGGGGGAGAATCCGATGGGGCAGGAAGGGAAATCCTGTCACGTTCCTTCTGTTTTCCTTGTAGATATCGCTGAGGTCCCTGCGTTCCAGCACTTCCCTCGTTTAACTTCCCTGTGGGGTCGGCAGCATGTCTTCTACCGGGAGCACCTCAAAACTTTTCCTGGCCCTTGCTTCGCTGCTGCTGGTGCTGCCAGCGGTTGAAGCCATGGATGCAGGAGATACGATTGCCTTCCTGCTAGGCCTCGCTGTCAGCGTCATTGGATTCTGTGCCTGCCTCGGCTTGTATGCCAGGAAAAGAAATGGACAGCAATGATGTCAAGAAGATGCTCAAATGAAGTGTATTTCCAAATGCTGCTTGGGGTTGAGGTCTGGGAGTTAACACTGTGTTCCAGTTCTGGATAGCTTTCAAAAACTTCTAGTAGGTAATTCTGCAAACCCCTCTTACTGTGCAATACAACAAATCGAGATTGTACCCAGTAGAAGGGATTTGTAGGATCGTGTCCTCATGACTGTAAGGTGATTTTACATTGCTTGTGATTAAGTACTGCCTTAGCGAATGGTAAAAGACTGTTTGAATGGGGAAGGAAAACCATAGAGTGGTTCACAGTAAATGATTACAAATGAAATGTGTGAGGGAGACCTTCAACAAGGTCTGCAATTTTGGTTTCAGGAGTTAATCAGGTGGAAGCAGCTATTAGTCTTCCAGTCAGGATGACGGAGCTTTGGAAATACCTCTAACGAGACAACTAGCGAGCAGACTGCTTTGACATGTGTGCATGTGCTCACATTCTTTGTAATGACAGTTAGTACCTAACAGCTCACTTCTGCTGTCACAGGGACAAGATTTGGGAGAGCTAAGAAAACATGGAAAACTTCATTCTATTGTGTTTTTATTTTAGAATGTGCCCCTTCTGTAGCCCGGGTTTTTGTTACCAGAATGGGACCATTAATTTTCTTTAACGTGAATTTTGCATGTAAAACTATGTAAATCAAATAAGGGTTATGTTTTGTTCTCACATGTTTATTATTTGCACTCAGCTTTCCTTTAAGCACACAAGGTTTAAACTCTTTTTCTCTTTTTTTTTTTTCCTGAAAATGAAGATTTAGCTATTTTACTGAGGAATTATGTGTAGTGTTTCTGCATTAGAGGGTTGTTAGAAATATATCAAGGCAGTTGTGCACATTTCGTTTGCAATATGGAAACCACTTGCTTTGTTAAAATCCTGGTTTTAGTCAACAGATCTGTTGTTCTTGAGTGTCATCCTCATAACAAACTTAGTGTTATTAGCTAAACATTTAGGCTTCTTATCTATTGATACATTGGAGTTCCATGGAAGAATAGGACCAAAACCAAAGTAAACAGTCCTGATGCAAAATTCTATTCATACTCAGATTATGTTATATGGTCGAAAGAATCTACTCAGTAGCATATCTAGAACCCACTTCTTTCTTTTAGTACCAAAGGGGAAATGGCACAGCCAAGAATCTCTACCACAAATCCCTCTGGCTTATTATTATTGTTCTAGCTGTCAGCTTGATGCAAGGAATACAGTCCATAAAAGCAAATAAATAGCAGCGGAATAAGCAGTGTAGGAAGGTGAACTCTCCACAGTTCACATAATTTCCTTCTGATCTCGTGCTGTGGGCACTGCCACTCTTGCTAGAAATCTTGGCTTTTATCTTTTGGAGCTGGGGAAAAAGGTTAAACGTGATGCAAAGTTATATATTTTGATACTGTTCCTCCCCTTTCTGTGTAAATGTCTCTGTTCACTAGAGTACAAAGCAATGGCTAGAAGAATTGTCAAGTAGGCCTTAACATAAGTAATTGGATGGGCAGATCATGTTCTACAAATTATTTCTACAGATTTCTATATTCTGTATGCCATTTGTGGCTGTTTTGACTTCCCTCTCTAGCTTCTGAGGAGACAGACGCCTTGTTCATTTCAGTCTTGCAATTTGTGTCTCTCTGTCTCATGGTTGATAGCGGGAGGAAGGTAAAATTAAAGCTTCCAAAATTTTGTGGGGTTGAAACTGTAGGACTCAACACAGCAAGCCGCAACAATGGTGCTTTCTGCTCTCAAACTACGGGAATAATAATGGTCACAAAATTGATGTGATGAAATGTAAGCCTTGCCGTGTAGCTCTTCTCAAACCTCTTTTGTAACTTCCAAACATCACAATGGGATGTGGTGCACCATTCTCATACATATGAATGAAATTTACAGTCCTACAGGGAGCTTTGGTGTCACCTTCAAAGGCTGCCCTGGAGCAGTAGATGGTCCGATATGTGATTTTTTTCAGCTGGGTGGATGCAAGCACACATCATGTGTGATCTTCTGTATTCCAGCTTGGCTAAACCATTAATATCCTTTCAAAACAAAAGATAACAAAAAAAAAAAAAACCTGACAAACTCAATTCACTTTGTATTTCCCAAAATTTGAGAAGTCTGCCAATTTTTCAATAGAATATTAAATAATGCTCTTTCAATAGAATACTTTTTATCACAAGCAGCTTTTCTCAGACTCCTTTATCTTCGCATTGGAAAAGATCCCTGGCAATGGTTTCACAGGATTGTGCAACAGTTTCACTCCAGGAGAATGAAATTTTAGCAGAATAATTAGTGTCAGGCTGTAGGGATATGAGGAACTGTGGTGTTTGCCTGAAGCTTTATGTTCTCCATTGAAAGGTGTTTGCACAGCACAATGGCGTTTCCTAGGCTCTGACAGAGCTTTATTGTTGGCAACTTGCATTTGTCAATGACTTGAGTGTAAAATTGGATATCCCTCTTTTTCTTCTGTTTTAATAAACTTTCACATATGATTTGTTACCAGTTTGATGAGTAATTGTTATGAAAAGGAAAATAGGGATGACAGAAGTGACTGAAACTGCTGCAATTCCTTATATTAAATATTTTCTTATATAGTTTTGCTTACGCTAGGTGACTTTACAAACTTAGGTGTTGTTAAGACGTCTTTTCTTTTCTGTACAAATTGTATACTTTGTCCTGTTACTGTTATATGTGAAAATTATCTCATTTCAATATTAGTTACTTGAGAGCACTTTTAAGAGGTTGGCCTTCTTACTTTGAATCTGACAGCTTGCAATTTTGAAGAAGCCTGTTTTCTCTGGTACCAGGGAAACTTGAAGTATTTATTTTTCCTTTAGACTGCAAATTTTGAACATTACTATTATGTAGTTGCCTTTGTACCAGAAAAGCCATTTATGGCAGTTTTCTAGCTGGAGACCTAAAGCATATAAAGGACCGTTTTCTCCTTTTTTTTTCCTAAAGAAAAATTGTTCTAATGCTTTATAGTTATTTGACTTATACAGTTTTTAGACTTCAAAAGAGGCTGTTTTATCCCAGCATTTTATGAAAACAGGGTTCTAGTTCTTTGGGGACTGCAGCTCGGTGCACAAAGCAGTTTGTGCACTAAGCTAATACCATTAGTGGCTGTCTTCAGAGCAGAAAGCAAAACCAGCCTGACAACGCCCACCTCTTAGCAAACACAACCTACCCTCTCATTAGCGCAGGAAAGTTGTAAGTCGGGAACATAGCTTTTGACTCCTGTGATTACCATCTGCCTTAACAACAGCGTAGCTCAAACACAGCCATCCCACAATCGTTTTGCAGCCAACCCACAGTTCTGTTGTGAATGGACAGACGTCCTTCATCGCTCATTGCTGCCTTCAAGTGCCGCACAGCAGCTGGGCATTGGCATCCTGCTGCATGCAACGGTACCTGAGAAAGGAATGCAAACACTGCTTCCAGTTCCTAACACCCGTCCTCTTCTGGGTGTGTTAAAACCGATAAAACTGCTGTGAACCCCTTCACCCACTCAGACAAATCCTGGTGCTGCTGTAATACTATAGTGAGACTCAGCAATTCTGTGGCATCTTTCATCTAAGAGCCCTTTTATGCTTATAGATGTCAACGTTCGCATACCCGTTTTATCCTATGAGTGGGAAAAGTGGAAGTCACGGTCAGTGACTTGACCGTGGTGTCACAGGAAGCATCTGGCACCTCCCTGGGATTTCTGGAGCATATTGTGCATGTAGTTTGCAATCAAGGTGTCCCTGCCAGAGGAGCTACCCCTGGACTAGCCCAGAGACCCTGTACTGACTAGATGCAGTCTGAAGGCTTGATTCCTCTTTGCAAAAAACTGTTTATGTAAGCTTTGTGAGAATGGAGTAGGGAGTTGAGTTCACCATTTCTAATAGGATAAAACATGCCTAAATGGAAGAACTGTAATAGGTCTGTTACCATGGCAAAGGCTGTAATTATTACACTACAAAAGTAACCTTTCCGTTCATTTTTTTGCATATGATGAAAGGTTCGGCAGATCTAAGCTGATGTAATAACAAGAGATTCTTGGGACTGGTGGAAAGGAGGGCTTGGATCTGCCTGTCCTCCCATTTCCCACTTGAACACATTGTTAGGAAGTGATCTGAAGTCAACAGAAGTGGGGGTGGTTCACCAGCCTAGAAAAACAAGACCACTATTCAGAATCAAATGCAGCAAACCATATTGGGTGACCTTTGAGGCAACTAAAGATGGACAGCACCCAAAACATTCTTAAAAGAATGCAACCAGCTCTAGAACTATGAAGATTTTATGTGAGTAGGCAATATCACCTAAACATTTCCAATATTCAGTAAGCTGGAACATAGAAACCAAGCTATGGTATGGTAACTACCATAAAAGCATAAAACCAAAAAAGCAGTAGAATTTTATAGATATTCAAAACATTTTTAGAAGTTGTGCTGGTCTCCTCAGCTCCTACTTATTTGAAAATAGGTGGGAGGCCCTACCAAATTAAGGTGCAGGCACAACAGGCAGCTAGCATAGCCTTTGGATTCTGGATCGTTCATCTAATCAGATCAGAACTGATATTTTCATGAGAAAAGTAAAATTAGAGTGCTGAGCAGAGAGAACAAGCTCTTGATGGAAGTGAAGACCTGAAGACCTCTGGCAGACCTAGCAGCTGCAACCAGCAGAGGCAGCAAAGAAAGCATCCTGCCCCCAGACAGTGGTCATAAAAAGCTTGGCCTTGCTGCTTGTTTGGGTTAAAGTTAGTTTTCTTGAGCATCACCATACTAGCTGTGTTCCTCGTCACTCATCCTTGTCTTGGAAATTTTAACTGGAAACAATATTTCCAGCAGCTTTTCCAGCTGCCATTCATTCAAGGCACTAAAATGCTTGTGCACATCTTCATACTGTTACTTTGCAAATGTAACAGCTTGGGAAATACCTTTTTATCTGAGTGGGGTCAAAATTCTGTCTAAAATTTATTAGAGCAGGGTCTGTCTTTTTCTGTTGTTCTTCTGTTTCTGCAGCTCTTTACACACATTGCTATAATACAAAGAATAAATGATACAAAAACATTTCCCTTCCCTACCCTCTCACAGAATAGCAGCAGCCCTAAAACATGACCAGTTTTAATCCTGGCACAATTAAAGTGAAGAAATCTGTCATTTTAATCAAAATATGTTCACTTTCTATTTTATGAATTACCTGTGAAACCAGAACGTCTTTAGTTAATTCTAGAACTGTTCAAGGATATTTTCTGCCAACCTTTTTCAGAACTCAGCTGGCTATGGAAATTATGCAGTAAATACCTGCACTTATTCCTTAGACTTTAACCTAACATGATCTAGCTGTGATTGTTCATAAGTCATGTGGTAGCAGTTTTAAAATGTATTTTAATCTATTCATATGATCTGGAGTATTAGCAGAAGCCATCTTGACTCATTTTTCCTCGAACTGTGTTATTTATTTCAGTGTCTTCATGAATAGCAAGGGACAATTATGCCTTGTTAAAGTTTCAGCTTTGAAGAAAGGCCAATTGTGGTCAACTTTCAGAAGTCTACCTGAGATTTGGAGTTTATTATCTATAGTGTTTATAGACTATAGTCTGTATCTATCAAAAAATAAAGGTCCTTTTTTTTCATAAAAAGTAGTACTTCAATGGGCCTTACACAAGTCACTTTTCATCTCTTCATAAAAATTAAAGATGGTGATCATATATCCAGAGCAGTTGCCTGTAAGAAACCAGGACTCAGCAATAAATGTCACAGCCATGTTTTTCATTCTATTGTATTTGCAGAAAAGAAACGTAAATCCCAGAAACAATTGTACATTAAAAGTAGGCAGAAAGTGCTTTCCCAAGAACCAGTCAGTGTTATCTAGTAATAATTATGACCCTCGTGAAAAACTCGGTGAAGTCAGCTCAAAAAATTTTATTGTCTTAAAATTAAATCAAGCTCTTAGAGGGGTGATCAAACTGTGCCTTTTGAACGCCGTGCAACTTTGTCACGGCCATCTGGCCATATGGCAGCAGGCTGTCCTGATGCAAGGGGTGCTGGATAACCTCAAATCCTGCCTGCGATGTGACACGGCTGGGTCTCCCTGGGTTCCCAATGAACACCCAGGCCATTGCTACCTTCTCTGGGGAATCACCTCCTGCTACGACAAAAGCCAGACCAGGTATTTGTTTAGACACTCTCAGTTATAGCTGTGTGGCTTAAGACAGTCTTTAACCTTCTCCCATGCCAGATTTCAGGTTTTAAAATTCAGTCTCAAATGTTACCCTTTATTTTTAAATACCACCTACATAATTGTTTAAAATATAACCTGTACGTGGGCTGGGGTCTGTGCTTGGATCTGACAGAGGTAGGAAAGCAGAGGTCACTGTCGGAACTTAAGGGTGGCTGAAAGGATATCTCTAAATTGCTCATCCTCAAAAGGGGAAAAAAAAAAAAAAAAAACATCTCTGGGAAGAGACCAAGCCAGGAAACGGCGGAGGTGACCTCCAGAGCTCCTTTCCAACCTAATTTACCGGATGATTCTATGAAATCTTAGTTGTAAATGGGATGCATAAACAGCAACTCGATTCACTCATATCTTTATGGCAAACAAGGATATATTTGTGGTGAACAAATCTAATCACAGTGTGAGCCCATAGGGAATCTGACCGCAAAAGCTGTGAGGCTGTTCAGTCATCATGTAAGACCACAGGGAAACCAGATGTACCAGGATTCTCCCACTGCGTCTAGTGAAACTCAATCCCTGAGGCATTAAAAGGTTATGGAAAAAAGGGAGCAAATATAGCATATGTACAGTAATCCTCTTTTTGGAGTCGAATTTTCAGAGATGGGCTTATGGGGCTAGCACTGCACTCCAAAAGGAATTCAGTTCAGTTCAAAGCCTCAAACGCGAGTTACCTTGACTCCTGGCAAATTCAATGTTTTGAAAATATTAAGAATCGACAGTCTGAATAAAACACTGTGTTGCACGTGGTGTTCACATTGTGCATCAGTGGGACCTTTGGACAAGGTCAAAGACAACATGCAGGTCTGGATGCAGTAGCCACGTTGACAGGTCGGAGAGCTCCCTGTCATTTGAGCAGTAGTGCACCTTGCACTGCGTGGTGCTCACGGGGGAACTACAGCCACGTTAGGCTCCATCCCCACCTCATTCCTTAGCAAAATATTAGCTGAATTATTTATTCGAATAACAGAATGCCAATTTTTCCTCTGGTTAAAAAACAGCCTGAAGTTGCTGAAATCAGTACAGTCATCCTGATTTAAATTCATTTTGAACAGAAATCACAAGAGGCTTCATTCTGACCTTGCACCAGCCCTTACACTTCTGTGTAATGCAGTAGAATTATTCTTGATTTCCATTTATGTGAAAATCTAAATTGGTTCTTAAAATAGACGCTGTCTTTTTTTTTTCTCTCAGTCCGCTACCAGTAAATTATTTGACCTACATCTTAATACATATTGGAAAAAATGTTCTCCCCACTCCTATTTTACAAATACATTTCAGAACTCATATATTCAACTTACACTCTATTGGTTTCCGCCCCACAAGATTTATCACCCAAGGAAAAGGGAAATCCAGAGGAAAGCCCACTCTCAAGGACGCCAGATGAATATAAAGTGTCTATTCACACACTTTTAATGCATATGTGCTGCGCACGTTGGATGTACACCAGCTTACATTTCTGTCTTGTTTTCTCTATCATTTCAGTAATGAGAAAAATCCATTCTATGTCAAACTTCCTTAAGAGCTCCCTTCACCTTGTCTGCATGATGTCCTCTGTATTGAATGAGAAGCACTTTGTAAATTTTCTTTTCCAATCCAGAAGTAACAATGAAATCCCAGCAAAAAAAGGTTACGAGCTCTCAATTTCAGAAGTTAGAAATACAAAGCACTCAAAATCTGAACTTTCATGAATTTTGCCATACGTTTCTTTGCTTAGCTCCCAATAGCCTTAATAGGAATTAACTATGAAAATCCCTTCTAGGGGACTAAGACCCCTTCTAGGGGACTAAGGACTACTGACCTTCCAATACCGAATGTACAGCACGTGGTCACTTTATGCACCCTACCAAAATAAATTTAGTGTATTCAAAGCAAAATCCCAGTAAGCTGAAATGGACCCTACATACTCGTTGTCAGATTGCTGCCTTAACATATCATGATGCCAAATGTCTTAGCGCAGGACAATGACGGTTACTGGATTTATGGCAAAATACAGGCTTTGCAAAGCAAATGTCACAGAAACAAGGTGAAGAGGCGCTGACAGACTCACCTCATATACACCCTCTTTCATGTAGTAGCAGCTGAGCTGTTTGTTCAGTAAGGATTTCACATCCTCTTACAGGACTGGGCCTTCATTTTTTCGCTATTTGGTGTGGAAAAAACTATTTCCTTTTGTCCTGTGTTTGCAACAGCTACATTCTTAATTGTCAAGAAACAAATGCTAAGGGAGTAAACTTCATGAGTGAAAGATTGTTTTTTCCCTTGTTGAACCACTTGATCCCTACCACCTGCTTACAGTAACTATTTCTGGTCTCATTACCAAGACTGAGAAATGTGCAGCATATATGGAACTGGGATATTTGCGAAGAGTTGTATAAGTACATATGTTTCTCTAAATTTGCCACAGAAATAATAAAACCCCATAAACTACACTGGTTCAAACAGTTCCTTCTAGGATTTACTCACTAAACAGACCAGAACAAATCTTTCACCATCCCCTGGTACAGGCACTTCAGAAATCCTTTCTTAAAACTGCTATGTAATGCAGTTTTATTCACATTACAGCGTACCCAAGCCTTAAGCCATAATGCTGATTCAAATTCTACTAAACGTGCATTCCTTTCTTCATTTTAGCACTTGGTAACCCAATGTTAAAATCTCAACATATTCTTAGTACTAGTAGTTATTCATCCTCTTACTCTTTCTTATATCACTCAATGGACGTGGTGCTTAGGGACGTGGTTCACTGGCAGACTTGGCACTGCTAGGTTAAAGGTTGGGCTTGATGATCTTGGAGGTTTTTTCCAACCTAAGCAAATCTATGCTTCTATGAATTTCAGAAACCTCAAGGCATAATTTAACATGTAAGGTTTTTTTTTTCTTTTTTTTTTTCTTTTTTTTTTTTTTTACATTAAAAAGAAGTATTTAGCATTATTTTCTGTTTTGAAATGTGTCTTAATTTGTTCATTAGGAGCCATATTTGAATCCATATCCCCAGTTTAGCAGAATTTTTCCGTAAATTTTAAAGGGTTTAAGAGTTGAACACCTACCTCACCTTAAAAATAGTTTTGGTATAAGCAGGTTCATAATTGCACTCCAAGACTGCAAAGCACAGCAGAAGTCTGAAAGTTTCATAATTAAGACTGTAACTTTAGCTGTCTCCTACTTCTTGCTGTATCTACTGAAGGCTACCCCAGATCCATTACCTAACTAGGCTCACCTCAACAAAAAGTACGTTTAAATCTCATCTTGCAATTCCACTGATACTATGTTCTCAATTGCCTCTGTCTGTTTGTGACAGCAGGGAAAAAAAAATAAAAAAGTAAAAACCACCTTCTTACATTCCTGCAACAAGCTTTTTCTTCTGATGTCTGTCTTACTCCAGAACGGCCCTTCCCTTTTTAACCTTTCCTTCTGTTTCAGCATCACCAGGTTTTCCTGTGTTGTGGTCTGTGTTTTAGCAACTAACCCACTTCGGCAAATAAATCATTCTGAGCAATTGCCAGCTCTTTTTGTCTGAGGGTCCTCCATTCAATTTCAGGTTGTCAGCATTTCATTATTTTCCATGGTTGGCCTCATGGCAATGTCCTTTTAAAATTCAATACACTGAAAAGCTTAGGAAAAAAAAGAGATAAAAAAATGTTCCCTTTTCAGCAGAGAGCATGCAGGTTGAAACAGATATATCTTGAGGACCCATGATATCAAAGAGAATTCGTAAGTTTTACATAAATTCCTCAAATTGCCACAGTTTTGTTATGCATGCATATTTATGAGGAGATATTATACATAATAGAGATATACAGTATATCAACTAAATGTTCTGTTAGCTTTTGAAGCATAACATTAATACCAAACTTGCAATGCAGTACAGAATTACCCAACAAGTACGTTTTCCTTGGCTGCCTGTCCTGTACTGTGAGGAACTGGTAAGTTCACTCATCAAAGGAGTGCTTTTATGTCCAGGCACATATCCCAGATTAAGGAGAACAGATCGCTAGTATTTAGGTCTCTTATTTCCACATTTTATATTAATAATGGAGAGTGAATAAGTTCACTGAAGTTTAACAAAATTATGTAGTGCGGAAGTGCAAGAGCTTCAGACATGATTTAGATATCTAAACCATGACTTGAAAAGAATTTAGGACATAAATCCTCCAAAAAGTGACTCAGGAACCCTTCACTGCAGCAACAGCAAGACTTATCAGTGCTCACTTTTCACTTTGGCATTTATGCTTTGGACCTGCGTTCACAGGTTTCCCATCCATGTGCAGGACTGCCCGAGAGTACGCAGCTCAGAACCTCTGTGATCCAGATGTGAGACGGAGCATAACCTAAGTGCCTCCCTCCCCCCCAGAAAGACTCTAAAAGAGTCTGATCTGACTGGTGTGGTCAGGTAAGGTATATCAGCAGCAGTGCTGAGCCCAGCGAATGCACAAATACCGCAGGAAGCCCTCCTTCTGTGCTACTGCCTAGCAGTTGCAACACGTGAAAGAAGATCTGGAATTCCTGTTCATCCTGGATCCCCGACATGCAGAAATGCAAGAGCAATGGAACCGGAAAACAAAAATTGAAAACAGAAACTGACTCCCACGTGCACTGCCTAGGACACTTGCCTCTTCTGGTAAGATTTGGGTCTTGATTTTTGCTCCATGGCCTGACCTTATGCAGCCAGTGAGGAAACAAACCAAAACCAACACTAAGCAGTGCAGGTAGCAGGGATCAGAACCCATGAGTTTCTCTTGCCAGCTGAGTGTCTGATTTAGTGCAGTGCAATATCCTGTTCTTGCTCTATTTTCCACTCTTTTCTTTAAATACCATTAGGCATTCAAACATTGCCTAATTATATGCAAATACTAGTCCAATTAAGCACCAGATATTGCCATTTGCTAACATTAGGCTAGATTAGTTTTGTAGGTGACAATTCAATAAAACATTCATTCTTTCATACCTCCACGAAACAGGCAATTCAACAATAATTTTGTATTTACAATTGCATCATAGAGCTGCAATCATGCACTTCCTCCTACTGTGCCATCGCCATGCTGTTCTCATAGTGTCTGAACAATTCCAACTGTCACGTTTCTTACAGATGGCTTACCCTTACCCAGAGACTGTTTTCTGCATCCTCATCAGTATCATAAGACCTCCAGTCTTTCCCCCCTCACAGTACCTAAAGGGGGCCTACAAGAAATATGGGGAGAGACTCTTTGTCAAGGGAATGATTATCACTATCCTAGTGACAGGACAAGAAAGAATGGCTTTAAGCTATCAGAGGGTAGATTTAGATTAGATATTAAGAATATTTTTTTCTGCTCTGAGGGTGGTGAGGCACTGGCACAGGCTGCCCAGAGAAGCTGTGGATGTCCCATCCCTGGAAGTGTTCAAGGCCCGGCTGGATGGGGCTTTGGGCAACCTGGTCTGGTGGGAGGTGTCCCTGCCCATGCTGAAGAGGTTGGAACTACATGATCTTTAAGGTCCCTTCCAACCCAAACCACTCTGTGATTCTATGACTTAAAATTGCTTCACCTTTTTCCATATATAAATCAGAGCATTTCAAACTTAATAACCTACAAATTGACAAAATGAAACCTTGGCACCAGGTTTCAGATGTCAAATTAGTTGCATCAAACAGGTAACAAGTGACACAGTAGTATCCAGGAGCATTTCCACTTTCTAGACCATAAGACCTAAATATAATGAGTAGAACATATATTCATGCTAACTGCTCACAAAGTCAGCATTCACTCTCCACCTCTGGTGCTATAGACTTGATTCTTCATTGTCTAAATCTTGTGCATTCAAAGCAATTATCATTCAGGATAACACTTTTTTTAACCACTTTATATTTTCTTTGCAGAGCTTTAAATCGATTCAGAGCCCATATACTGTACATCTATATTGCCTTCAATTGAAACAATAAATTAGTACGAAGTTTAATGCCTAGCTGTGAACCAATTGTATCAGCAAAAATACATATTTCTAACACTAACACTGTGAATTTTTGTCCCTGAGAAGGGCCTAAAAGTTCTCTGAAAGCTGTCAGTGACAGTTATCCCATTTTATCTTATTATTTTTAAATCCCCTTCTCAGTATGTTGCTAGAAATAGAAAATGTTATTGCCAAATAGTCTCTCTAATCCTACAACATATTGTCCATTCGTGGTTCACCTCTAACCTAGCCTTATAGATGGTAGAAAATGGGAGAAGTGATATAACTCAGCTCTGCAAAAAGTGACTGAGGTATACTGCTGCACACCAACAGTGGTCATGCAAATATTTCTGTGAGCACCAGAAGAAATGGAGAAGTAACTGTGCAACGGAAGCAAGGAGGGGCTCAGCAGTGTTCCTGTGGGATGGTTTGATACTAAACTACCAAACAGGATTGGTTTGATACTAAACTACCAAACAGGATATCTTCAGACTCGCAGAACCAGCAAAGCCCTTGGTTCTAACAGTGCTGTGCTTGCTACTTGCCATTCCTCCCCTGGTCAGCTGCACAGCCGAGCGGAGCCAAGCCTGGTCATGAAGTGTCTGGATGAGGACGGATTGAGACTCCAGGCCATGGCTGGTTTTGACCAGCGGATAGATGGCTGTAACCTGAAGTGTCAGGCATCAGCCAGTCCCTAGGGTGTCCTGAGATCACAAGTGGTGGCCCATGAGAAAGAAGAGCAAGGGAAAAAGGTAAACTCTAGGACAAGATGCCAACACCTACATTCACAAAATTTACAGGAATCTCATTTGCCTGTGAGACCTCTCTGCTCATGTATCTAACTTCACTAAAAAGAGCCTTTGGGTTCAGTGAAGGGGACGAAATGTGCATAAATTTACTTAGTCATTATCTAGCTTCATGATAGAAAGTATATGAAAAATAATGAACCATAATCACTTCTTTCATCAGGTCCCAACCACTTCCTAATAATCTCCAGTGAGCCAACTGCACAAAAAAATAGATGGGAGCAATACCTGGCACCGTACCAGCCCAGGAACCACCCCAGAAAGCTGAAGAAGCACTGCACACATACCCATACAGGCTGGAAAACTACACAAGACCTCAGGACAGAATAGCTTTACGTAACTGGTATAGCTACATGCATCACAAACACGGGGCTGTCTGCACTTAACACCGGGTGCATGAAAATGCTGGACACAGCTCAGCTGGAAGAAGTCATCCTTCCCCTGTCTCTCCTGCATTTTTAGGTTGCTCTCTCAAGGCGAGCAGTCTCTGTAATGTCACCAACTCTATTCATTTTGCTCCACAGTGTTGCAGTGGCACCTGTAATGGTGATATATATATATAAAAAAAAAAGAAAAAAGAAAAAAAAAAGGCTCTTGAATGCAGTGATTGGCATGGTTAATGACCATGACACTGCAAAGCTGCTGTGTGCTTCAGCACTGGTTGGCTTATTTCAAGTCCTGACTTTCCATTTAGTAGAGTAAACCAGGAGCATTGCATAGCCTCTGAGTAAGCATTTTATTGAAGCTCAAGTGTTAAAATAGCCTAGACAAAAGGACCATCAAACATAATACTTAAGAAGGGGTGAGGTGGGCAAACACAAACCAAACACTTCCTTTGTTAAAAAAATAAAAAATAAAAAAAAATCTGCAAGCTTTTGTCTATCATCGGTTTCTAAAGCTAGTAGACTACACTTCTAAAATCATGGTAACGGATTTCCCCACCGGAGTAAATGAACTTAGCTTTCTATGTTAATGGTGAGTGCTGCTTGCATTGGCTAGAAATATTACCTTGAGTGGGGATGCTCCACTCTTACCAAAACACGGTTGGCATGCTGTCAGAAGGTAACGTCTGTGGAGAACAGTCAGGGAGGCCAAGCCTGCTTAGCCATGCATTGGAGCCAGAAAGTCATTAGCATGGCTCTCATCAGTTCTCCCAGTTCTTTTTTTGGATTCTGAAAGACTCTACCAGTTTCTTACCAGATTGGTTTTGTATTACTGGCTAGACAAGGCACTTGCAAAAGATACAGCTTTCACCAATGGTGATTTAGTCATGAATTCATAACTTGTCAGCATCGTTCCTTTCAACTATCTTGGTTGCTGAATTGTACCACTATGATGTATTCACATAGCCATATGTCATGCACAGGAAAAAGTATCGGCAAATGGAATGTATTTACAGGAGTTGAAAGACGTATATAGCTTATACTAAAATATGTACAATTAATTGGATTAATTAAAGTGCAGATGAAAATATATTAAATAAATGAATCGCTGCTTCTGTAGGACTATTCCCAGTGTCTGTGCACATGCTTCAACAAGTCCCATCTACCAGATTTGTAAGCAATGGCATTTTATTTTTGGTTAGGGAGAAAGAAGAAAGTTATTTCCAGCCATTCCACATTCAATTACCAAAACACCAACAGAATTTCTGGCACGGGAGGAGAGCAGAAAGACCGGATATAGCGGGTACTTTCCTAAGCTTGGTCCGCATTCTCTTGAGTCCTGATGAGAGGTTCATTCTCTTTCCCAGGAGGGCAGGGAATAACAGCAAGTGTCCTTCCAAGGTCAGCAGCTCAGGACCTCACTGAAGGCTACGTTGTTGCTCATATTAACTAAAAACTGTTGACTGGAGGAGAATTTCAATACTTTACACTAACAAAATTGCAAATACAGCATTATTCACATTTAGAAAAATTGATAAAATGGACACACAAGATAAGAGTTTACCCTCTGTTTTGCTATTTTTTTTTGTAAATTTGAGCTAAAAAAATTATTCAAAGATTAAATTTTAAATACACCATTATCTATGCATACAATTTACAAGAAATCCAAGACGGCAATATTAGACAAATATTCTCAGCCATTCAAAAATGTATGTACATGATACGTCTACGATAAAAGTTCCTTTTATCTTTTTTTTTTTTTTAATATACATCTGTGGTAATAAATCATCTATTCACATCACTGTGGATGTGATTATCTGTATCTTTAATCAGTTATTTATTATCACTCCACCTTGGCTGTGAAAATAAGCAATCTGGTAATTCTTCAGTACATTACAACATACATATGGAGTACAAACCACAAAGGCAGCATGAACCCTTCTTTGCCTCTCTCTCTCTCTCTCAAATATATAAAAAGGCCACTTGTGAAGTCCAGCAATTTAAAAATGTAGCTTATCTTTTTGTAGAAACAAGTAATTAGCAGTGCAATTTAACATTGGCAATTAGTCATGGGCATGGTTAAGTTCATTTGCATTTCTGACTACCTGATAGCAAGTGAAGTCAAGTAATTACTTGTCCACACTACCTAAATTGCATAAAAAATAACTGAACGTAACACTGCAATATTTATTTAACAGTATATCTATGAAAATTAGATGCAGAAGACGTGTGTCCAGTCTTTCAGATATAGTTGTAATGAAAAAAATGTTAAAAGATGTTCAGAAGCTTGAGGACACCGATGAGTATCTAATGCGATTTTCAGAAGCACGTTGGTTTCTCACAGCCGTTAGAGTCACACAGAACTGTTGTTTCCCTCTGCAAGACAAAGCCTTTTTATGTGCTCAGCAGACAAGTTTATGTATATTGGCCCTTAAACCTTTATTTATCCCTGTGTTAGCGTGCAACATAGTTCAATTTTTAAGAATAAAATTAACTTTCAAAGGGCACGTTGGAAACATTTTTTAAATACCTCATTAAACACTTCTGAGAAATATTTATAAAACAACTGAGGATCTGGCAAAATATTAATTTTTAAAATTGCAATAATTACCCAGAGGAATTGTTTTCAATATTCATATGAATGTGGTTTTTTTATACGTGAAACCAGGCATCGCTGAGGTGGAGACCAGTTCGGGCACCTTTAGCGTGGGGTGAAATTTATGTCTGTGCTCAGGGCCAACCCCGCAGCCAGACACTACCAACGATGTCTTTACTCTGCAAACACTTTACAAAGCACAGGAACCAAATATATTGCAGGTGAAATTCTCTGTTGTGCAGGGGTCTTTCACAGGTCTCTGTATTACATAAGTTGTACTTAAATACTATTTCAAAGTTGCACAAATCTACAGCACTGGCATGAAACTTCCCTTGGAAGAATTCCTTGAGCCCTTTGAAAAGGATGTACTTTGATAGCATCTATCACAGTCTCTTAAGCAATACATAAATCTTGTGCTGGCCTCTGCACAGAGGTGGGTACACCTTGCAGAGTATCTCCAGTTTTGTGGAGATGTCACAAAATCCCACAGTGCTTCACAGTTTGCATTTTGCAGACTGCCCAGGCAACACATACATCCACATTTCAGAACCACTAATAAACGCTTTAATTACCCAAATGATCAAGAGAATAGAGACATGAATATTTTACAGGTTAGCTGCTCACAGCTTCTGACCCTGGGCTGAAATCTTGATTCCGCTGAAATTGGCGAGAGTTGTTACTGACCTTGGTGAGGCTAATATCTCACCCCATCTTTTCAACTGATAGCTACTCGTCATCACTAGCCTGTCTTCCAGCCCAATCTCTACCTCAGACTCCATTAGTGGGATTTGTCAGTGTCAGACTTTTCTAAAAAACCTCTTCCATTCTGAGGAAAAAGCTCAAAACAATGAGAATCACCTACTCACCAACCCGACCTGGTTTATAACTTTGGTACACAATTCCTCAAAAGAAATCAAGTGCCATGTACCCAAACTGCTCTTACATGCCAACAAAGTTCCTTTACAATAGTAAACTGTCCCTCACACAGGTGCCAGAACTCCTGGTACCCAAACATCGCCACCACCTCATGGCAATGGGTTGCTGCAATCTCTTGTCAAAGACCAAAAGCCTCAAAGTATGACTCTCTAATAAGGTGGTCCTGTTCTGGGAATGGACCTAGTGGGTCCAATTCACTGGACCCAGACCTTGGTTATTCTTATACACTACCTAAATAGCAAAAAAAAAAAAAAAAAAAAAAAAAAAAGTCAAAATATGGAATTCTCAGTTACCAACAGCAATGCTGAGTACCTCACCCATTATTTTCTAGGCTGTGGGTCTTAACTTATGAAAAAACAAATAACTCCAGCAGGAGACATGGAAAGATCTCTGTACCATAACTGTCAACAAATTTGCAGTAGGGTTACCCAAACCTGCAGACAGTTCACGTCTTTGATCTAAATCAGAAAATGAGGGAAAGAGTCTCGACTCTCATATTTTCTAGGGAACGCTTGAATCATTCTGCTGTTAGCTCCAATGGGGTACATAAATGCTCTTGCTCTTACACTTGACTTGTTCTCTGTCCCTTTCCCCTTCCTTCCTGGGGAAAAGCAGACAAGAACTTACATAAAAATAGCAGGGACAGATTATTTACCTTCCCAAGAATAATCACTTCCGTCCTTTGAGATGTTTATATAGCATGCAAGTCCTCTCTTTTAAACTTCCTTCCTGCTGTCCTTAATGCTGTCCCCCTTACACTCAGGAGCGGGCCATTTATTCCAAGTTCAGGATCCCTTCTTGTGGCAAAGCCCCAAGAAGTTCTGCTTGGCTACCCCTAATCAACTCACTTTACAACAAAGGCTTCCCCACTTTTTTTTTTTTCTGTACCTTTCAGATCTCTAGCCTGAAGAACTGAAGAGTACAAATCTGAAGAACTACTGAGGACAGATCTCTTCACCTGTCCTTTTGTAGCTTTTCTCCTCCCCCCCTTCCAAAGGCATATTCATTTCAGCTCATGCTTCCTGGAGCCATCTTTAACAGACCACTCCTTTCATCTCCCAGATTCCCAGTCCACGACTCCTGGATTTGCTTTCCATCCATGGGGAAAGTGACCTGCTCCCAGCACAACAGCTTAACATAGTGTTATTTCACACTTCACCAGAAATCTCTCCGTTTCTAACAAGGGTTTCTCTTGCTTAATTCTATTCCAGAGAATAGTGTATCCATCTGACCTATTTTAGACTTGTGCTTCAAAATGAGGTGATCTGATCCCTAAAACATCTTCTCATGTACTGTAAGGAGAGGCCGAGGACACTTGGGTTGTCTAGTCTGGAGAAAAGAAGGCTCAGAGGCAACCTCATTGCTCTCTGCAGCTTCCTGAGGAGGGAAATGGAGAGGGAAGTGCTAGTCTCTGCTCCCTGGTAATGGATGATACGATGCATGGGAACTGCAAGAAGCTGCACCAGGGGAGGTTTCGGACTGGGTATTCAGAAAATTTCTTTACCGTTATGGTGGCCAAACACTGGAACAGGCTTCCTGGAGAAGTGGTTGATGCTCCATACCTGTCAGTGTTCAAGAGGCATTTGGAGAATGCCTCAATAATAAGTTTTAACTTTTGTTTAATCCTGAAGTGGTCAGGCAGTTGGACTTTCTGATCTCTGTAGGTCCCTTCCAACTGAACTATTCCCTTCTCTTCTCTTCTCTTCTCTTCTCTTCTCTTCTCTTCTCTCTCTTCTCTTCTCTTCTCTTCTCTTCTCTTCTCTTCTCTTCTCTTCTCTTCCATTTACAATGGGAAACTAGCTTAGTTATATGTAACTTCAGTCTAGATGTCTACATTTCATTGAATAAAATTAGAGCATTAGTTCTCAGATTACACATATGATGATTATGCTAAACCAGCAGTTGAACAGTAGTCCATGAATTCTGAAGTCTATGGACTTCAGCAGTCCTTGACAGGTATAAAAGAAAAGCAAGTTTTTAAATGTTATATAGCGATATAAATTGTAACAGCTCTATGACAAAGCACACATATTTAACAGAAAAGGGGTAGCCAGAGAGGTCTGCTTAGCTCAGCTGATTGTGACATGAGAAGCACATCTTGAAGTAGTAGCTTTAATAACCACCCAAAACGGCAATTTTTGGAAGTGAAATCAACCCCAAAGATGAGCAGCAACCTAAGGTCATAGTAATTACGTTCATGAAAGAAACAAAGAAACAAAGAGACAAAGAAACAAAGAAACAAAGAAGAAAAAATGATAAGGTATCTATGATAAGGCTCTATGTGAGTTTTCTACTCAGAAAAATGTTTTATTTGAAGCAAGTCACATGCTTGAAACACTGCAATTTTTTGTTCTGAGTAACTGTATTACTCAGTGGCTGCAGACCTTTGGGTCCAATCATGCTGCTCCTGAAGCTAATTTTGTGGCTTGGCCACTAATTTCAAAGACTTTTAGAAAGTGCCAAAACCAAGAAGAACCCAAACTTTGATAACAGCTTTAGTAGTCTACTGGCGATCCTGAAGATGTGCCACACATTATGAATCAACCCCACAAACCCATTCTCCAGAAGGACTTATTTTGGCTTGAGTGGAGGCTGCCTGTGAAGAAGTTCCTCAGAAACCAAGCCTTTTTCTACCCTGGAATATCTCATGGGACCTCCTCCTCGAAGGCTTTTGGGGCACCTCTCGTTAATGTGCCCACTTGTCTGGGATAAACCTCTACAAAGATTCAAGAGGCCGGAGGGCTGAGGGCCACGCTCCGTCAAGGTTTTTCGCCAAACCCTCTGCTTCTTCCCCGGGTTTTATACCCTCTGCGAGTGGCAGTGGGCGGCCAGGCACTCGCAGCAGCTAGGCTGCAGGCTGCCTCCCGCCATGACCACCTCGGTGCCCCCGAAGGGTGCCATTTTGGGGGACGGCCGGGCCGAGGGGTGCCATCTCGGGGCACGGCCGGGCCGAGGGGTGCCATCTCGGGGGACGTCGACCCACCCCGTCCCCTCGCGTCTCCCCGCTCCCTCGGTGCGCGTCGAGGCACAAGCGGGGGCCGCGCCCCGGCCGGAGCAGGCTGCCGTTAGCATTCGGCCCCGCCGCCATGCAGCGCTGCCAGCAGCCCTGCGCCGGCCGTGCCCGCACGCTGCCAACGCCGCCGTGCCGCCGGCTGCCGGGGGGGCAGCGGGGGAGGCAGGGGGAAGGTGCGGTGTCCTAGCGGCCCCGCAGCCGAGGCGCCCGCCCCGAACCGCGGCGCTTTCTTCGGGAGCCCCCCTCCCTCTCCCCGCCGCCGCAGGGGCCAGCAGGGGGAAGGAGAAGGGGGCGCTCCCTCGTCCCCCCCCCCCCCATTTTTAGCACAAGGGGAGGGAGGGGGGGGAGTTCATCGGCACAAACAAGGAGCGCAGGACCCGCTTCCTCCCCCCCTCCCTTCCCTCGGCGATAAATCCAGCCGGGCTATGCATCGCGATGGGGACGCGCTGCCGCCTTCCCCGCGCTGAGGCGGCGGCTGCTGCCGCTGCCGGGGGGGCCGCCATCCCCTCGGCGGGGACAGAGCAGCCGCCGCGGGGGCTGCCCGGCCCCCAGCGAGGGAGCAGCCGTCGCTGAGGCCGCCCTGCCCTCGGCCAGGGCCGCCGCCGAGGGCCGGGGGGTGCCCGAGCCGCTGCGACACGGGAGGGAGGACGGGGCTCGGCGCGCAGGGAGGAGGCGCAGCGGGCATGCGCCGGCCGAGCCGCTGACTGAATCCTCAGGCGAGGTACCGAGGCAAAAAAAAAAAAAAAAAAAAGGAAAAATAAATAAAAATAATCCTAAAGGAATGAGAGAGAGAAGAACGGAACGCGGCGGAGGAAAGCGAAAAGGGGTTTAAAAAAGGGATAAAGCGGCGCTGGAGGAGCAGCTGTGGCATGTGGGCACCGCCGGCACCAACAGGTAGGAGGAGGAGGGCAGGGGCTGGCGAGCCGGGGCTGCCGCAGCCGCAGGTGCGGGGACCCCCCCCCCCCCCCCGGGCTCGGGGATGGGGTCCGGGGGAGCGATGAGAGCCGAAGCCCGCAGACAAAGCCCCGGCTCCCCGCCGCGGGGGGCTCCCGCAGGGCGCCGGCAGCTGCGGCTGCCGGGCGGCGGCACCCGGGCGGCGCGGCGCAGTCGTGCCCGGCATGGCCGCGGGTGGCGGGCGGCCCTTCCCCGGGGGGTGCGAGCGTCTGTGGGGTGCGTGTGGGGTGCGTGGGGTCTGTGGGGTGGGTGCGAGGGGAGGCAGGGCCGCCCGGGCGGCGGGGACGGCGCCACAGAGGAGGGGGAAGCGGCGGGGGGGGGTGAGGGGGAAGGTGGGGGGGGGGGGGGGGGGGGGGGGGAGCCTGATTTCATGGTTTTAAAACGATGCCATGATCTGATCAGCCTCTGTTTACACAGCAGCAATCAGGCTCTTTTGTGGACGGTAAGAATGGAAGGGTTTTGCTGGGATTCAGTGGGAATATCCTTTGTGCACACCCGAGGTGGAAACACTCGGGGTGGGGAGCGAAGGAGCCTGATCATGCCTGCTGTGGCTCCCGTCCCTGGCTCCGGAGGGAGGGGGAATAATAATAATAATAATAATAAAACAACAGCAGACAGTTCTTTATTTTATTTTATTGCACGAAATGATGTTCCGGTGAGGTTCACCGGGAGGATGAGTGGGAATCGCGGAGCCCTAATTAGCTAAAAATATATATATATATATCAATTTGTTATATGTTTATTTAAGCATAATCAAAACCAGCCCTCCTGAAAGGATGGGCATTGTATCTTGGGTGTGTTGCCTATTTTTTCTCAGTATTTACATCGAGCGTTGCTTATTCTGAATTATGTTGAGGCTCTAAAGATTTGCATTAAAGCGGGGAGGGGGGGGACCCTAAAGCTTAGTGCTATCGCCTGTCTGGCATACCTGTTTATTTGGAAGCCTAAATGATAAAATTATGGCTTATAGGAGGAAGGGAGGGGAATAATGAATACTGTTTCTCTTACAATGTGCATGAACCAACACAGTGTGATTAATGTGCTTTGGTGACTTGGGTTAAAAAACATAAATTCTGCAGGGTTTCTTTGGGTGTGATCCGTATCAACACAGCAGCTGCCTCTAAAACATTGACAAATACTGTAGCCGTAAAATAAATATAGGTAATGTCAAAATATCAGCAGCCTTTGGGGATTTTTTTAAAGATGCCAGTGATTAACTCTTGGGCTTGCAAACTAGGAATCTTTTTGATTCATAAAATCTCTGAGGCTTTAACTGTAAAATTATATATGCTACCGAATATAAGGGGCACTGGTCAGTTCTGAAACTGTAATGAGCCAAATCTGTGAAATGCCAATAATCAAACATGCTAAACAGTAAGTATAAAAAACAAAAAAAAGCCTCGAGATTTTTAAAAACAAACAATAGTACTCAAATTTACAACTTCATTTGCTTCTCCATAAATTAACATCTTTGTTAGCACTTTCTGACATCATTTCTTGTTAACTTAAGAACTGATAGCTCGATTTTTTTTCAGATATTTTGATGGCATGACAAATCAGAAAGAAGAGGATGTACTGTATGACTAGACACCAGATCAGTTCTGTTTGTGGATTACATTTTCAGTAAGATGTATGGATCTATTTTTTCCTTGTTCTTATATATAGATCATGAGACTTGACTGAGGCAATATACATATCATCCATCCAT
Organism: Anser cygnoides; assembly: GCF_040182565.1. Taxonomy (NCBI): domain Eukaryota; kingdom Metazoa; phylum Chordata; class Aves; order Anseriformes; family Anatidae; genus Anser; species Anser cygnoides. The sequence goes on from NC_089873.1 coordinate 29,460,347, forward strand.
CTATGGCGAACTACAGCCATGCAGCTGACAACATTTTACAAAATCTCTCTCCTTTAACAGCTTTTCTGAAACTGACTTCACTGGGTTTCATAATAGGAGTCAGTGTGGTGGGTAACCTTCTGATCTCCATTTTGCTAGTCAAAGATAAGACCTTGCATAGAGCTCCTTACTACTTCCTGTTGGATCTTTGCTGCTCAGATATCCTCAGATCTGCAATTTGTTTCCCATTTGTTTTCACCTCTGTAAAAAATGGCTCTACTTGGACGTATGGGACTCTTACTTGCAAAGTGATTGCCTTTTTGGGGGTTTTGTCCTGCTTTCACACTGCTTTCATGTTGTTCTGCATAAGCGTCACCAGATACTTAGCTATTGCCCACCACCGTTTTTATACGAAAAGGCTGACCTTCTGGACTTGTTTGGCCGTTATCTGTATGGTGTGGACCCTCTCTGTAGCCATGGCTTTCCCCCCAGTTTTAGATGTGGGCACCTACTCGTTCATTAGGGAGGAAGACCAATGCACTTTCCAGCATCGTTCCTTCAGGGCTAATGATTCTTTGGGATTTATGCTTCTTCTTGCCCTCATCCTCCTAGCCACACAGCTTGTCTACCTCAAGCTGATATTTTTTGTTCACGACCGCAGGAAAATGAAGCCAGTCCAGTTTGTTGCAGCAGTGAGCCAGAACTGGACTTTCCATGGTCCTGGAGCGAGCGGTCAAGCGGCTGCTAATTGGCTGGCTGGATTTGGAAGGGGTCCCACACCGCCAACCTTGTTGGGAATCAGGCAAAACGCGAACACCACAGGCAGGAGAAGGCTACTGGTTTTAGACGAGTTCAAAATGGAGAAGAGAATCAGCAGAATGTTCTACATCATGACATTCCTCTTTCTGACCTTGTGGGGTCCCTATTTGGTAGCCTGTTACTGGAGAGTTTTTGCAAGAGGGCCTGTAGTACCAGGGGGATTTCTAACGGCCGCTGTCTGGATGAGTTTTGCCCAAGCTGGAATCAATCCTTTTGTCTGCATTTTCTCCAACAGGGAGCTGAGGCGCTGTTTCAGCACAACCCTTCTTTACTGCAGAAAATCCAGGTTACCAAGGGAACCTTACTGTGTTATATGAGGGAGCATCTGTAAATCTTTAGCCTTGTGAAACACTACCATTCTCTGCTAAGCAATTGTGGCCTGTAGCCATGTCTTGAGAAGAAAATCAAGAATGGGATGTCAGCAGTTGTAAGGATTTGGGCAACATTCTGCAGTCTTTGCAATAGCTCACCTCTAATCCTATTTTAAACCTAAACATGTTCCTGCTGACCACTGCTGAAGGTTTGTAATTAAGAACAAAGGACTGAACTACTGCCCTGAATTCCTTTATGTGGTTGAAATCTAGATTATGAAAGTAGCAGGTGCTAAGTATCAGTGCTAAATGCTGTGTATATCACTACATAAAATAAGACCATCAAAAAGATTAGCATTGGACATCTTAATAAATTAAGTTGATATGAGGTTAATGTGTTGATAAAACTAATTTTAGACATCTGAAGACCTTTAAAACATTTCATACAATTATTGTTTTGCAAAGACTGAAAACTGGGGACTCAAGTACTGTAACTGATTAAAGATGTGCCATGCATTATTGGATTATCACACTTACAAATCTGTTTGCCTTGTGAGTAAGTTTTGGGGAGCATTCCAAAGCAGTATTTTTGTTCGGATTTAGACTTTACTTTTTTTTTTTTTTTTTTTTCTTTTTCCCAGATATATTACTCTTTCTAAATACCATTTTCCTTAACGGTGAAATTACTAACATTTAACTGTATTCTGTGGGTTTTGCTGATTTGGTATAAAGTTTAATAGACTCTTATTTATATTTTTTAAAAAGCTAGATATCAGTCTGTTAGGCAACGTTAATGATAATATCCAGTCATAATTGAACAGTTATAATTATACAGAATAAACACATGTTGCCTTAAAGGGTTATCTAGTATCTTCCATTTTGTTTAGCATTGAAGCAAATAAGCAAGGAAAATTGAATCAGTAACTCTGGTCAGTCATTTGGGAGTGCATGAGAGATCACTTAGTCCTCTTTTTTCCTTTTTACTCCAATGGTTCCCAAAATCAGTATGCACATCACTGGGATGATATGATTTTTTTCTAGGTGTGCCGCCCTTTCTAGTTTGTTCTGAGAAACACAGGCAGTTGATGTATGTTTATATTTTAAGACAGCTGTCATGGGGAGACCGCAGCCTTAGTATGATATCTTGCACAATTTGTGAAGCATTTATTCTACTGAAGGCACAGTCTTGTTTATATTTTCTGCACATTTTGGTGTATTGGTTGTTTTAAATTATTTAAGTTTTAACTTGTGAAAGCATATAATATGATTTCTTAGTATTTTAGAAATACATTAGAGTCTGTGAGTCTTTCCTTCTTTAAGATACAGATGTGTGGATTTCAATATAAAGTTGCATTTGCCAAAATTTACCTGTGTAGCTTGTTAATTTTCTTGGAATAAAATTTTACATTTTTCCAGTTATACAATTAACCTTTTTTATTTTGTCTAGTGAGCTAGCATGAAGTACTGAGAATGTAGCCATTATGAATTATTATCCTTTGCAGTCACTGTATTCCCAAACTGTAAATGCATGAATGATGGGGACCACAGGATTGATAAATGATATTATCTACAGTAGCACTATTGTGTAGTTTATCATAATTACCCATCTATCTGTTCTAATATGTCAGTTATATTTAAAGTTACAACACAGTATTTGACATTAACTTCACGGTTTAATTTTGGAAAATGTGTATATTTGAAGCACAACATCATGAGTCAGTCGATCGTAAAGAACATTGATTTTTTTCTTAATTTTTTTGGAGAGACAAGACTAGAGGTCTTAATTCAGTATTGGTGTATCTTGTTCTTTGTTGTAGTTTTATGACCAGCAAGTTAATATATACATACACGAGCAGCAGTCAATAATGGAAATGCTTAAATTTGTATGATAACATTATACAACATATGCAACAATTCAGAGAGTTGTGTCTATATGTGATCAGACAACTTGATCAAAGATTTAGTGAGCAATCTGTTTGACCTCACTTACACTTTTATACTGAGGTTGATTGGTTGAGAGGCATGGCTTAATATACTGTGTTGAAACAGAAAACTTGCTGAAATACCGAGTCCTCATCAGTACAAGGATGTTTCAGAACGTAATTTGAAACGGGACCAATAAACTTCCACCAAAAGGACTTTTTTACTACACCGAAAAGGCTTTGAAATTAAGGTAGTTAAGCAATTGTCAAAGATAGCAGGAGTGCATAAAAACTGAATCGTTTGTTGAGAAAAATTCTGAAAGTTATCCCACTTAAGTTTATTAAAAGGTTGATTGGCAATAACTTCAGTCTAATTTCTATAAAATAGTAACCTTTACAAGGAACATTGATATTACATATTGTAATAAAGAAGTACATATAAATAAAGTTGTAAATAGTGTTATAGTTGTAGAAGTAGTCGGTTCTGAGGATTAGCCAGAAAATTTTCAACTATGAAATTTCACAAGCTGCGAATTCGGGGCCTGGCCTAGCTCCTAATAAAGTCAGTTGGTGTTTTCCCATTAACTTCATTTGGAGCAGAAGCTGGCCCTCACGTTTCTATAGTACTATGCTTCTGAAATACTAAGAAGGCTGTATTTACTATGCAGTGGGAAAAGGAAAAAACAATTTAAAATTATTTCCCTGGAAGTTTTGCAAGCAGTAACTGATGTAAACTAAAATAATAAACAGTAAACAAGTCTGAAAGCAAATATTTTGCTAAATGTTTTTCTTTTGATATGAACATAATTCCTTTGACTAACTGAAAAATACACGAGTGTATTGCTACCTGACAGGGGAGGTCTTTCTCTAAGTGAATTTTTATACTTGTTCCAATAAGAAGTCTTGTGACAGATGTAATTCCTTTTATTCTCTCCAGTGTTAAATGAACAAGGGGATGTGCAGTGAAGTTAAAAGCCAACATATGGAGTAACATGCCATGCAAAGTTATTACTCAGTGGAACTCACTGGTGCAGGATGTCCGGTACCTTAGAGAGGTTCATCACATGTAGACATGAAGTAAAGCAGTGCTTGCAGGTTCTGCCATGGGTGTCATTTGATCCTAGTCAGCACATCAAACCTCATGCATTGGGGGATAAATTCAAAAGAGCAAGAAGGTTTCTTCCAGCTCAGTGCACGGTTGTGTCACAGTATGAAAAGCTTTCTGCTCTCCTTTTAGTACAGGAGTGAAATCGGTGCCAAAGCTTATACAGGGCTGGTAGGTTACTCTTCTATTTCAGAATAGCAAAGAGTGTCACAGTGTTTTATGTCTGCGTTGATCTTTGATGCTCATGGGTTATATGATGCTAGTTGTTTTAATTTTCCTGGGTAAGAAGAAAAGAGTAAGAACAGGTGCCCTCGAGAAAAGACTGTCTGCCCCTCTTGCTTTCTTGCCCTTTACTTGTGCCACTGGCCCTTTGGCAACCTCTCCATCAGTTCTTGTTCAATGTGAAGTATTTCGTATATTGAGTCTATTTCTTCTGCTCCAGTGCTCCTTAAGAAGTATCTCAGCCATCCCCCCTCCACAGCAGATAAGAGGAGTCCACTTTCCTCAGCAGTAGCTTCTTGCAGCGGCTTCCCAAGGTTTGTCAGTGTCTGATTTCCCTCCTAAAGACAGAGGGAGGCCACTGGTTCCTTCCAGCTGCCTTCCTGGTGCTATCATGCCATGATGCTTGGCTAGCACACTGCCTATCTGTGTCTTTTGGCTTTGGTCATGAAGTAGTCACTGTCTATGTTATGCAGAGAAAAATGTATAATGGCGAGAGTGCAGCGGGAAACAATTTCCCCTCTCCCAACTCCTTCATAAAGAAACCACAGTTATTGTTGCATTGATCCTCTAAATGAATAAAATGGACAGTTAGCAAATTAATGCAAGGTTTTTGGTATAGCCCTAAAATATTATTACACAATGGTTTTCAGGCAGTCTCCAGGCCTCGAGGGCAGAGCAGCCTGCTGTATCCATCTCCTTTTAAGTGCATTGAGTTTGCTCACTTGTATTGTCTGTGCTTTGCCTTCCAAACATAAGAACATTTTACTTATATTAATCCCAGCCCAGTATTGCAGCAAGCTGCTATTATTCATGGGTTTAATAAATAAAGTCAAAGGGAAGTCTGGTGGTTTTTGAGGAGAATTAAAGATGTACTTTGACTAATACTTGTTTTTTAGCAAATGTTGAGTAAAACTATGGGTTGCCAGGCTCTTCCATAGTTACACAGTCAGCTGTCAATTATTGAAAACAGAAATGGTGTAGACTAACTTGCATAAAACATAGGTAATACAAAGCATATGCACGCTAGCCTGTAAGAACTTCCTATGTTTATTACATTTCTTGAGGAATGAAGTTAAGCTGAACTAAAAAGCTGCAGGAGAAATTCAAAGGAAAATGGTGGGTGTTTTTCCTTTTATTTCTGCTTTGTTTTAGCATAGCCCTGCTAATCTGCAACCTGGGTTACACACCCACAGACAACCAGGAGTTGACTGTACAGTTCTGCATACCACATAGACAACTTCCCTCCAGTTTATACTCATTGAGAGCTATGGAAGTGCACGCTACTAATCTGATTGACTTTTCAGAGAAAAGAGAAGTCTCAGCCAGAGATACAGTATTCTTCAAAACTAAAATTCAGTGTATGCTCTTTGCTTTTGTTTACTGAAGTGATTTTGAATGTAAAGAAATCAGCGATCTAAATCAGTAATGATCATAAGCATTCTCTGGCTGTGTCCACTAACAGCAGGACAAGATGACATTTTGCAATGCATATGCCAGCAACAAATCAAAGAATTTGATATTACACACCATGACTTTCCTTGAGTGGCCTGAAAATAGCTCGTGCTTATATTTAGAAAAGATACTATGAAGCTGTCCATTTAAATGGATAAAGTCTTTAACTAGCCAGTATCAGAAAACAAAACAAAACAAAAAGTGAATTTTAAAGATTGCTCATTATAAATAGCAAAGAGTTTTTGTGGTGGTTTTTGTTTATCTGAACTGTGTAATTACATAAGTATATGATGATCAAAGGAGTGCCACAGTAAATAAGTCAGAGTTTTAATAGTCTAAAGAGGAAATAAGTAACAACAAGCCATTTGAAGTAAAATAAATGTAGCTGACCATGTGTTTCATAATACTTAGGAAACAAAGCAATAATTGAGATTTTCACTACATAGTGATTTTACGTACCCAATGCATTTAAAAAACAATGTCATTAGACAGTGAGGTGACTGATGCAGTCCAGTGAGACTTACTCTTCACATCACAGTTTTTGTACTATGCACTGCGTTTAATGAGCATGAGATTTGAAAACAGAATTTGTCTGATACAATCGTCAACAAACTGCATTAGGTACAATAAAACTTCTCCAAATATTAGGTAAATTACTGTCTCCAGAGATTATTCAAAATTATCGCTGTGCTAATTCAGGAAAAGTCTACTTCACCTTTGTAAAAGAGCCATCTAGTTAAAGATGTTTTTTTCATCCTTTCATTTGTTAGCCAAGACAGGTTATTCTGTAATGTGGAATTAAAAATACCAAGTTTGAAAGGATACATTTGAGTTCCAACTATTATGCCCCCTATCCATGATACTGTTGCCATATTTTAAGTAAACCCACAAGGTCTGTGGTTGAAGAATGTAAACAATCACTTAGAAAATGAACAAAGCAAAACCCAATGACATGCTTCCAGTTCATTCTCTCTCCTATTTGCATGAAATGCTAAAATTTCAATTTCAAGAATTTGAAGGCAAACTCTGAAAACAAGCATGTTGGAGGGGAGAGAAGGCAAGCCAGAAATACGTTTGTTGAGGTTATCGTCACAAAGAAGAATGTTATCATGTATGTATTGCATTTTCTGCATGGTTTTAGTCTATCAGCTTGCCTAAGCTTTGCCAACGCATTTAAGCAGCATAGATTGAATTCTCATGCTACCATTAACTGCAGCTTTTCCTGACCCCTTTTATTTTCATTCTATAACCGTAAAGCTCAGGCATGTTAACATTCCTATGCAAACTGAAGAAATTGCTAAAAATAGTTTTGCAATACAATAATTTTGGAGGATCAGCTTCTTGAGGCAGTCTAAGAGCAGGGTACCTATTTATGATGACCACTTTAGGCAGCAGCTTGGAGGATACAACAAAGTTTTAACCCCTGTTTATGAGCTAGCTAAAATCCTGCTGCTGTCCCTCAGTGAAACCACCTCCCGTGGAACTGGCCCACCTCCAGCCTGTGACCCACTTCCATGCTGAGATTAAGTAGGACTTCATTTGTGCATACCCTGAGTGGTAATGGGTGAAACTGATAGATTATGCATTTGTCTTCTCAAAACAGAAGTAACAGAAGAAGCAGAGCCCCAGAGGTAAACACTTTTGTGAGCTGGTTGGTATTTCATGCCCTGTTGTCCCCTCAGAAGTGACTGAGATCTTCTGCTTTACTCTTGATTTTTTATTTTTTGGAAAATATATTCTGTCTCTGCCACTCCACTATGTCCCACCCCTTACAAGTTGATTTTATGCTTAATCAAGTTTGTATAGTCGTTACAATACATATTTAGTAGTAAAACATTTGTAGCTTTGCACTGATTATGGAGATATATATCAGTGTAAGTGCTTGCCCATTTCCATAAGCAATTCCTGTGTTACAGGCACACAAATCCTATTTTTGAAATTAAGGCACTCTGCAATTATGTGTTTCCTGAATTCTCTGTTAAGGCCCTTAAGCTTTGGAAATTTCTCCTATTTGATCCAAAACACTCAATGCAGATTATTATGGCACACCGCAGGGAACATTCAATCTCTCTGACTGCAGGACTGTTTGGACATGATGAAGACTGGAAATGTATATTTAGCTCCTGTGTAATAATTTATGGTAATGACTGAGCAATAGAAGCGATAGTGATGGGGCTCCTAAAATAACATATTTGGGTAATTGCAACTTTTAATCGTAAGACATCCAGCACAAAGGAGAAATGCTCCTTTTGTAAGATGATTATGTAAATGAAAATTAAATACACAATTAAATACAGTTCTATAGGATTTTGATTAACATATTCTGTCAAAGCTACAGCGAGATGGACATAAAAAAAAAAAGAAAATAGAGTACCATTTGACATGTAATCCTTGTAACTTTGGCTATATTCTTGCAATCCCTACTCACGGAAAAAATTCCCTCTCTTTTGTGGAAATTGTCTCAATAAAGTCTGTAAGATCTTGATAATTTACGTAAGTGTTCATGTTCTTTACTTGACTAGTTCTCAGTAAGAGGATGGTACAGCAGGACTTGAACCGTAATTATGTCATAGTCTATGTGCAAAACTAATCTTTTGATTGGTTTCAAGAGGGAATGTGTATGTGTATATGTGGGCTTTTCTCAGGCTCTCTGACAGAGTGTGGTGTAGTTGGTTCCGAGTAGTGGCGGTTCCAGCCCCTGAGGAAGGCACAGGACATCACACCAGAGCATGACAAGTGAGTAGAGAAACAGGTGCAAGGAAGGTGAGGGACCTGTGCTAATAGGCGTAGATAATGCTTTTGGGCTCATTTGTAAGTTCCTAAGTGTTGGTAAGGGTGTCTGCAGTAAGGTGGGGTGGAATGCTGCTGCCCCCGCCTCTTTGCATAGGGGCAGACTGGGAGTAGTACACATTACAGGTTGGTTCCCGCCCCAGGCAGCTGGCGTGGTAGTTTGGGTCACTAAACCCAGCAGCCTAGGGATTTAGCCCAGGTGGATTATTTGGTCACAGTCCATGCTGTTCGAATGTGTGAAGCTTGTTTTTCTTTCAGTGTTTGCTGTGAGTAGTTTCTGGTTTTCATAGGTAAAAAAGAGGTGTGTGTAAAGAGAATGAATGGGCAGATCAAATCCTTTTCAGCACAACCTTTGTGTGAGGAATTTCAAAAGGATGGAGATAGATGTGGAAGTCCCTCATGGTTTTACCACATCTCTCAGACAGTCTTGTATTTCAGCTTAGTTAGCATATATGCACACAAGGGACTGAAGTGATCGGCCCCCATCAGCATTCAGTCTCTTTCCAATGTAAATCTCCAAAAAGACAGAACAGCGTTTGTGGAGACTCTTTTATATAGATGACCTTCTTCTAAGAGATGTGTTGTCACAAAAGCTGAGATTTATTGTGTCCTTTTGTATTGGAGAAAATTCAACACGGTATCTTTAGGAATAAAATTTCATGTTATATTTGCTTATTAGCATACCAACTTAAAGGCAATGTTACAAAAAGAGTCCATTGCCCTCTTTGAACTAGGCGAACCACAAGTCTAACTGGTAAACAGTATCAGCAGGGATATCGTGATCCTTTGGCATCAGATAAATGCTGATATGTTAACAGTCATTGCAATATTTGACTGTGTAAACCCCCCGAAGGGGTTAATTTCCCGCTTTGACATTTTCCTTACACAAACATCTTCATCCCCTTTCATACAGGATAGGCTTGGTAAATGTGAGTGCTTTGGGTGGTATTGACATCTCAGCCATGCCATCTAAGGACAAGTGCTAAATAATTTATTAATTGAAAGTTCAGAAGAGGCTGTGTAAAGCAACAAAACAAGCTATGTTTTCTTAAGTTGTGTTTGTGATCCATTAAACACTGGCTTTGGTACCTGGGTATTGTCAGACCTAGCATACAGACCTGATACAAAGTTAGAAATCAAGCTGTCAGGATAATTCCTAGTCACTGAGTATAACTATGAAATGTTATTGTTAGGTGTATTCTAATGGACTGCTTCTTTGCAAATATTCACAAAGTCCGTATGATAAGACACGGATAGAAAAGCCTTGGCCATACTGAACTTAGTTATAAAAGGCCTGTTGCTTTCAGTGAAGTCTGAATGCTGTGCATAAACCTTAATTTCCAAAGATGGCAGATTCACCTGTGCATGCCCAGCATGTCTAAGGATGGAGTTTTTAAGGCCTTGACCGTATTCTTAAGCATTTTGGTTCTCTTTTCTTCATGACAAGGTTTTCATATGATGCTTGCTGCAATGAAATCTGAACTCCCTTTGTAATTCGTGTTTATATAACCATGTTGCTTAATAGCCTCATTACGGACAAGTACCTCTTTGTATTAGGTTCTGTGAAAAAGCAGCCTCTGTCTAAAAGCTTACAATTAAAAGATAACAGAAGATGGGTACAGACGAGTGGGATTCCAAGGAAATTATGAGACAGTGTTTGTTGGTAAGCGTGATGGGAGAAGAGATCCCAGAATACTCCGTCTTTTTTTTTCCTTTTTTTTTTTTTTTTTTAAAGGGAGAGAGGGAGAGAGATGATGGAAAAGGAGAGTTTTCAAAGGATTGAAAAATAACAAGGGGATGGGTTCTCAGCAGAGAAGAGCAGCTTGGGAGAAGGTACGAAGGCTGTTTCCTGAAAATGTAATTGTCGGTGATAATTGTCAGTGATAGCCTGTCAACATGAGCAGATCAGAACCTCTCGATAAAGAAAGAAAGATGATAGGCCAAGAAGAGCAGAAAGAAGTGGCAGTGAAGCTGAATGAGGGACAGAAAATAACTGCTGATCCACAGCATTAGGTAGGGAGAGGTCATTAGAGGTCATGTTGAAAGTAAGGCTCAATGAAAACAGCTGGGGAAAGCCAAGGAGATTGACACCAGGTGCTGACTGCAGGCAGGGAGCTTAGAAAGGAGAGGTAGAATAAGATAGCAGTGTAGTTGGCAGAATAAGCGGGATACAGAAGCCTTTTTTTGTTTGCTTGTTTGTTTTTGTTTCCAAATTAAGGAAGAGGCTACATAGCCCCTGAGCTGTTATGGGGGGAGTCAGAGGACAGCAAGAAGCTGATGAAGCCAGCAAGAATGATTGAAGGACAGGTCTGGTTATTCAAAAGAGTGGTGGGAGGTGAGGATATCTGAAAGAAAGGCTGTAAGAATGACCAGATTTGGATGATTGTCCACAAATCAAAGCAAGTGGATGTACATTTGAGGTTCCAGGAGGAGAAGCACTCAGGCAAAGATGGAAAGGACAAGGAGGAAGGGGGGTCGCATTAGCTGGGGAGTGGGAGGGTGAAAGAAATGAAGAGCCAGAAATGAGGGTCACCTAGACAGGAGCAGGTTGCTGTAGTCTATTCGAGGTTCCCCTAACCAATGACTTTGTGCTAACCCATGGCAAAAGAAAGCAATGCCAAGGGTTTCCAACATCAATGTTGTCTAGGCAGCGGTGGTGCCAGTGCCTGTGTAGCCACTGTGGTCCCAGTGTGGCAGCAGTGGTCCCAGTGTCTTGTAGCCACTATTATATCCGAGTTCAGCAGGAGCCTGAAGAAAAGCAGAATAATATCCATCATTTTCCATTCATTCCTCTTTAACATTATAACAGGATTTTCTGTTCTACTTCCATGTTCTTTTTCTTTCTCTTTTTGTAATGTTACTCTACTAAGAAAAACTACATGTTCTTCATAAGTGACACTCTGTATTTAGAGTATGTTGGGCCAGCAATTTTGATAACTTTCAGACTGAATGATAGCTTTTCAGAACAGTGAAAGTGCAGCTCCTGTGCAATTTGAGAGCACTGCAGTGTTTTATTATCATTATCTCCCATAATGGTGGTATCTTGGTCTGGTGAAGTGACCATTAGGATGAAAGCCAGTAACTTCCAGGTTCTCATTGCAGCTTTGCTGCTAACATCATTGCATGGGTGACCTTGGATGATTTATACACGCCAACTTTCCAGTTATCCCCAGTTAATTTTAAGCAATCCAAGGACATTTTGGGCTCCTAATATAAGACACTAGGTGACCAATTTCCAAGGGAATGCAGCACTAATAAGTACAGATTATGTTAGTGTGCTAGGTGTGTAGGTGGTAAAACTGATGAAGAATGTTTTGTTTAGCACATTTTGCCAAGTCTTGGCCTCCTGCAGGAAATGTCAACGTCTTTTCAGATTTTTCCTTCTTGAGAAACTCAAACTATTATGTGAAAAAAGCTCTGTTTCCTAACCTCTTCTTAAAGATTAGGCCAAGCAGCATTTCAGGATACAAAAATAAGATAGCCAGATTATTGGTCAGCTTGAAAATGTGTTTTTTGTTGTTGTTGTTTTTTTGTTTGGTTGTTTTTTTTCTTCCCCAAGCATTTTTTTTGCATAATGTGCCAGTTGAGCAAAATGGCTAATAATATAACTTACTTGAAGGATGAGAGAATTAATTAGTTAACGTCTCTAGATTTCTGAAACTCATTACAAATCAGGATTTACATCATGGCCTTGTAATTGACAAGGCCATGATGAGAAGCCTGTAGCTACCCTAGGCAAGCAAATAGTTGTTAGAGCCTTTTCAGCTAAAGGTTGACGAGACAGTGTGGTGGTCAGCTTTCATTGCTGATGGTAGACTGCAGCCCAGAAGTTTGGAGACAACTGTGACAGATGATTTGGGATGTTCAGATAACCTCATCTTGCCAAGAGATATGTTCATTAAGTTGTCAAAGAACTGAAATGTATGCATTGCCCATCCATCTGGCATATAATTTAAATACAGCTGAATTCCTGACCTCAGATATGATATAAGCATTTCTGAGTAGATATGACTGATAAATTTGCATAAACAGAGGCTCTTAGAATAAAAATACATTTTAAAAGGAGAATAAAAAAGCCACTTCTGAGATCTAGAGACTCATGACAACATTGATAGATGGTAACATACTCAAATAAAAAAAAAATTACTGAGTACTAAATAATATTTTTAAATGTTTAACAGAATTTTTAGTACAATTAAGAAAGTCTCTCTGTAGCCTGAAGAAAGGTGTCAGCAGTTGAAGTGCCTGAAACCGAGATACGGAATTCATCACAATGAGTTTTCTGAGGGCTGAATAGATAATCTGCATGATTTTAAATATTAAAAGCCTTTGTCAGGGTAGATATACCTGCAAAAATGCAAGCTGGCAGTTACACATGATGAAGGCACAGTTGTCTGGGCAATTCCGTATCTGGGTTACCAAAAATATAAATAAAAACAAATATTGTTACCTGATTTCATTTTTTTTTAAATTTACTTTTGCCAGACAGCAATACCGTCATCAGTTAGGTGGATTTCAGCAACACCTAACATCTTAATATTTGAAACCCAGTCACACCGATACGATGCTAGACCCCAAACCTGCAAAACCCTATGTACTGACCCTATGGGAACAGTAGCGCTGTGGATGCTGGCTGTGTCCCCTGGGAGGCTGTGCAAGCAGCCTAGGCCCCCCCAGCTGTCCGTGGAGCTTCAGCAAACAGGCTGATGGTTTGACCGATAGGCTTGGAGAGAGGTTCTCTGAATGCTGCAGGCTTTCAAAGTACGCACTTAAAGCAGAACCTGAGGTTTGGTGCTGTCAATACTCCTTCAGTCTTTCTTCAGGTCTCTCTGCGAGAACACTGCTGCAATCTCAAGGCTGAATCTAGCAGAAAGGGAAGAATCATCCCTCTCTATCTGTGCAGAAGGGCTGGTGCATGAATTTAAACTTCTACACAAGCAGATGGCAATATTTTCTTTTCCCCTCCCTTTTCTCGGCATGGAGCTCATCACTCTCTTCAAGTCACGAATCTGGAGATATGTTTATCAAGAGAGCTAATAGCAAACCCTCCCTCTGCTGTACAAGCAGTTTAAAGAGTGATGTATTTCTCACATGCTCATGAACATGCTGAAAGCCTGCTTTGCTCATGGGCACTTCTGAGTAGCCCCTCAGTGCTGCTCCTGCCAGTGAGGGTCTCGCAGGCACCCATGTCACAGCGTGGGAGGAAATGGCCCTGCCTTCTAGCAGATCATCAAAATCCACATGGATTTCAGTATTTCCACAGGGCAGAAACTTCTGCCAGCATTCAGATGAAGAAAATGCGGACCTGTAGATAGCAGAGGTATAGGCGTTAGGTATTTCTGTTCTGGCCATGGGCCTTTCACCACTTCCTCTGCACAAGTACCGCCCCACCCTCTGCCCATTTTTTCCTTTCTCCTCCTACAGTTTCTACACGCTTGGAACATTTTCTTCTTGGAGGGCAACAACAGCAGAACTCATTTGTCCCTGCTCAACAAAAATTAAGTGAATGTATATCCGTGTCTTGAGCTGTTTGATGCCCCTGTGCTTGCTTCCAGGCATCTTGTGGGAGGGCAGAGCTCATTCCCAGGGGACAACTTCATGGTTTTCCCTGCAAGGACTGCTTAAATCTATAAGCATTTACAGGATCTGGTCTTTATTCCATCTTTGTCGTTCAGTGTTAGGGAGGCTCAGGAGCAAGCTGAGGCACAACAGTGCTCCATGACCCTTGTTCCGTTCATTGCAGGTCCTTCAGCTCACAGTGACCACCCCACAGCACCTCCTGCACAAACAGCCAGGTGTTCTGGGGTCCCTCTGGTGGCTTCAGGCCATGCTGTGGTTAGGCCTGTTGCACTGCTGCTGCTGAAAGGGCGCGTTTAAAAAAGGTGGCATGTCAGCTTTTTGAAAGCCTCCTGCTGAGTGCCGTCTTGCATCCAAACAGTTCATGCCGTGGCTGTAAGCCACACGCAGCTCTCAAGGGGATTTCAGCCATCTGAGGGGGTGAGCAAGTGCTTCTGTCCTCAGGAACTGAGGTGGGATGAGCACCCCAGCCAGTGGTTGACTAGTGAGGGTGCTCACAGCTTTGTTGTCGTTGCTCAGGCCTCTAAGCCAAGCAGCACACCGCGCAGCGGGAGCTCTCCCTGAGGGACTCAGGGTGCGTGGGCCCTGCGAGGTGGGCAAAGGGAGGAACTGCCACAGAAGAAGGAAATGGACAGTGGTTTCCAGCGTGCTGGAGAGGATATGCAGATGGCAGAAGTTTTACTGAAAGTAGGGAAGGTCCCTGGGAGCAGTGTGGATGCTCAGGGGAGAGAGAGCTGGTGTGGAGAGGCTGCAATAGGCATAGGGGTCTTGGGGAAAGGAGGCAGCATGTTGGGCTGGATGGGAGGCTACTGTGGTACGAAAGGCTGCCGGAATGTAACCTTTCATTAGTAGGCATCCCTTAAATTAGGTTAGTTTAGACACAGCCAAGGTGTCTTCGGTTTAGAGAGGAATTTGAAAGTTACTTAAAAATAAGATAAATGCAGCCAGAAAGCTCTTAAGGATTATGGGGGTCAGTGACAATTGGACCCAGCGATCCTGGCTCTTCCAGGCCAGCTAGCAATGCTGGTGCATACCCCACCAAGGGCAGGACAAGGCGGAAGGAGAATATGGGAGGCCGTAGTTGTAGGAGATGTGTGATTTAGTGCTTTCCCTGCAGCCTCTCTGCGAAATGCTTCTCCTTCACAGAACTCCCAGGGGAGGATGGGAACAGCGTTGTCTTGCACCCTCATTGGGATGATTTCTCTCTTCCCTTTCCCCTGTGTGACACAAGCAGGGAAATTAATATTCCAAACCATTGAGCCTGTTTGGTGAAGCTAGCACGTTGTTATTTAAGATGACTGTGATTTTTTAATTGTATTTTTTTAATTGACTCCATCTAACTCAGCGTTTGAAAAACCTTGAAGATCATATTATGTGCACAAGCACAATTAATTTTTTTGTTGCAATGACCCCAGTCATAAAATGTGTATATCCAAGGCCATTGTGGAATTAAGACTTAAGGTCATTTAAGCGACTCTGCGTGTGAATAAATAACATTCAGCCTCCTGATGCCCAAAAAGTATCCAGGCAAAGCCCACAGAACCGAGGCTTTCAGCACAACACTGCCCTCTGGAGCATTCTGAATCACTCTCATCACAAGCCAAACAAAGGACATAAAGGAAAAAAATAGAAAAAGGCCTTGGTCTCCAATGTAAAAATGAATAGCACAGTGCAATGAGTAATGAAAGCAGCTATACTGCAAAAGCAATGGAAATATAAAGACATTCATCCCCGTCACAAATACCAACAAACATTTTTCAACATTGAATGGAAGGCAGAAAGAAATTGAGAATTTAGAACAGACCTGGAGAGAATGGCACATAATAACAAAAATGCTTTTTAATTTTGCTCAGAGGTCTTGGCAGAATTCTAACAAAGAAAAATCAACAAGCTATTGGGAAGGAAAAAAATAATTTGCTCTCTCAAAAATCTATTTTAGATGCAGATCTTTTACTGCTAGGCATCCTTTCACATTTTGGTAGTGTTTGTGTCAATGCAAAGATGATATGTTACCTTGTGCTGTCAAGAGCTTACCAAAATAAACCTCATCAACAAGGCATTAAATAATAATATCACCTTTTCCCGACGTTTTGATATTCTCTGTGATGTACTTATGCATATTTTTAAAAGAACATAAATTATTGATTCCCTCCTTCCATCAAACCTGTCTAACCAGTGAAGTGTGTATAGAATGCAGTCCTGTACTAAGCTCTGTTAAAGAACAATCTACAACATGTAATTGAAAGCATGGGCTTGATAGAAGTGAATTTCTTGAATTTATTAATCCTAAGGCCTAATCTTGCAAATACAACCTATAACCAGCAACAGCTTATCGTTGCTGATCCTTCTGATAGCGGATATTATTGTCAGTAATACATGTGTGCAGAATTGGATTCAAGGATGTAAGAACCACATTCCAACACCAGCTTCCCAACACAGTATGTTTCAGCTAAACAGAATCATGGAAAAGCTGAGGTTGGAAAAGATCTGGAGATCATCTAGTCCAAACACCAGCTGAACGGAGGATCAGGTAGAACAGGTTGCTCATGGCCACATCCAGTCAGCTTCTGAGTGCTTGCAAGGCTGGAGAGTCCACAACCTGTTAGGGCAATTTGCTCCAGTGTTTGACCAGCCTCACAACAAAGATTTTTCTTCTCTCATTTTTACAAGGTATTTTCTGTTTTCTGATTTGCGCCTGTTTCCTCTCATCCTGCCACTCAAGATGGGAGGACCCGTCTTCTTTACTTCCCCAACTGGGCATTTATTCATGCCAATAAGGACCCACCTTAAGCAGTCCCAGCTCAGCAGTCCCAGCTCTCAGCCTCTTCCCATATGACAGGTGGACAAAGCCCTTAATTTTCTTTGTGGTCCTTTGCTGGACTCACTCCAGTGTGGCTTTGTCTCTGTTGTATGGAGTGGTCCGGCACTGGACCCAGCACTCCAGATGGATCTTGTTGGCACTGAGCAGAGGGTAGGGGTGCCAGCGCTTGACCTGATGACCAGATGCTGTTGGCTTTCTTTGTCAGAGGGACACATTGCTGGCCTGTGTTCAATTTGGGGTCCACCAGGACCCCAAGGGCCTTTCCTGCAAAGCTGCTTTACAGTCAGCCCCCAGCCTGTGCCGATGCATGGGGCTATTCCTCCCGAGAGGAGTTCGTAGTGCAATTAAACATCATCAGGATAGTAGCTGCCAATGAAAAGAGCTGAAATAATGACTTGGGAATAAATGACTTGTGTTGCTGTAGTTGAAAGAAAGGTTATTTGAATACCAGTAGACTAAGGGGAATGGATTGCAACAAACAGAAATGGCAAGAAAAGGGAAACAGCCATCGCCTGGTGAGTGAACGTCTGATCATAGAAACAGAGCTCCTGGATGATTCACTCAGGGCTTGATCTAGTAGCTGTTTAAGCCAGAGAGATTTTCCCCAGGGTTTTGGGGCACACTGAATGAAACCCAAATGTATCATGAAGAAAGGAAGAAGTTGCATAACAATCTTTTTTTTTTCTTTTCTTTTTTTTCCTATCCTGCTAATAACAAGCAGGCAGCACAGTGAGCTTCTATAAACAATGGGAAATTCTGAAGACACCTCATAAACTGAATTTAGAGTAATAAAATATAAAAATGTCAAGTACAGCTTTAGTTAGCCTCAGTGGTACCTCTGCAATGCAAATAATTAATTATGCACATGAATGTTTGCAGGACTGATACATATATGGGGAAGGATATTCAAAGTAAATGATAACACAAATTCTATTGTCCTCTCTCCGTTACTTAGGGAATAAAATCTAGTTTGGCACTACTGGATTTAAATACGTTCGAGTGTTTTATGGAGTTGACCACAGTGCAAAAAAGTGAAGAGAAATGATTATACATTTTATCCTATGATGCTAGTTATGAAATATTGATGCTAACATTGCAGTATATAATAGAAAGTAACAGTTATCAGACTTCATCCTTAGTGCAAATGTTTAATAGCTTAATAACATGTTTAATTTCACTTCCGATCCAACCAGATACCATGGGGTCAGCTTGGCTGATTTGTGTATCTGTGCATGTAAATGTCTCTTAAAGACTGTTTTTCCCTTTAAAACTGACTTTTCCAAATACGTGAGTTTGTAAATATGAGGCAGAAGCTGGAATTCAAATAGGTTTTCCTCTTCACTGTAAAAACTTGGAATAAAAAGTTTGCAGAACACATGTCCTGGTTGGGTGTGAGATAGGATTTGAATTTAGGATCATGGATTAGGGCTGCTTTTGGAAGATAATTTATGAAGCGGATTGGTCCATTCCTACCTTCCCTAAAGTAGAAATAGATCACAGAAATCTGAGATGTTTGTTTTTCATTTCAGTATTTTATTAGAAAATCTAAATTTCCTATACAGCATTCAAAAGTTTACTTATTTCACTCTTTCATAAATAATTAATCTTAAAACACCAGATGGGAGGATAAACTAATCTCTGTCCAAGGTGAAGAGCTCTTTGCCTCCCGTGCTCCCTGTGCAAAGCCCTGTATATTCAGTGTACAGATGCACTGTAGAAAGGATAAACTTCTTATTTCAGAGTGTCCTTAGAGAAAAATAAATAAATAAATGACAAAGTAGAAAACAGTGATCAGAAATCATCGCAGGACTTACTTTGTTTCTTTGCATTGATTATACAAGTATTTCTGTATCATCCAGACACATTTTAGTGGATGACAGCTTTTTTACTTGAGATCTTTAGGATGATTTCTACTTTAAATAACTTCAGATATAAAATCTTTAAAGCATTCATTGCTAGGTTTGTATAGTCAAATTTGTCTTCAGTCAGGCTAAGTGATAGCATTGTTATCATCGTCTAATCTTTAAAGGAGCTGAAGGTCTTGTCCTCAAGGATATCAGTTTAACTCCAGCTCTGTGTATGTATTTAGCTAACTCAGAGGACATGATGTGGCTCATAGTGATTAATAACTATGGTCTTCAGAAGCTGGCATCTTCACTGAGGTCTACAGTATATCTAATTGAATTGGCCCCACTGAATTTAATCTTGAGATCCCCAATACACAAAAGAATTAAGTACAATTTTAAGTATAGTTATTAAATTATACTTTCATTTGACTAGGAAATATGGGCATGCAACACTTAAGTGACATGAGATGAAAGATTAATAATAAACTCATACAAAACAACTTACAACTTTTCTTTATAAATAGAATGGCAATGTTTAGAAAAGATAGAACAATTATTGAAATATTTACAAAATATAGGCTAAAAGCAAGTCCTTATTCGTTGTAAGTCCTCTGATATTAGTGAAATCAATATACAGTTGGGGATTCAGACTATCATCCAGGCACACTGCCAGCAGAGTGAATGACTCTTTACCCTTGACTTCAATAATATGAAGTAGAGAACCAAAATGACTATTGAGATGCCTGTAATTCAGACACTGGAAAGCCTGACTATAAGGCAGCTATGTCATACATGTTGATTCAGTGGAGTGGCAGCATACCCTTAGAGGATATATCAGATTAACAAGAAGGGGGCGCCTACTCAGAGGGCAACCTAGAAGGTCTACGAACTAAACAAAGTAAATAAAAGCTCACTAGTAAGAACCTCACAGTGGGCACAGAAACCCTCTTCTGACCTTCAGCACCAGGAGGCTTTCCTGTCCAGTCAAGATCCAGAACACAAAATCCTCTCCTGAGGATTTTAAAACAGGACTCTGGGAATGATTAGAGACCTGATAATTCAATCCCTCCTCAGGCTGAAGGAATTCAAACCTTCAGTTGTTTCATGCCATGCTCCAAGACTGGACTACGACATAATCTGTTGAAATGGAATCATTGTTTGATCAGTGCTGTGAGACTGATGAAACTGAAAAGAAAGCAAACATGAGGGAACTTGATGTTATAGCCCAGTGAATATACCTCTTTGCTCAGAGGTATTGCCTTCCTGATAAACAAACTCCTGTATTGTTGCTGATAATCTTGGACCAGTGTCTGCAAAAAGCATTTATGCTTCTAAAGATTTACTCAAGATACAAACTGATTAGCCTGGTATCGATATCAGAGCAGATAAAGAAACAGTTGGAAAAAAAAAATGATTAGTCCTAATAATAGGATTTGTGATAGGATTAAAGAATGGTTAATGAATGATTAGTGCCAATCAAAAAAGTTTTAATTGACCTATAAATAGAGATTTCAATATTTCTGATTAAATTACAAATATGATTGTTAAAAGCAATATTGAGATTATAACATACTTAAACTTCTGTGCATCATTTGACCTAGACCTGTACAACTTTCTGCTTAAGAAGCAGGATACAAAAATAACTGATTAAAGCTATTGAAAACTAGGTAAATGACAGAACTCAGCCTGAAACTGTAGACTGGGAATCTGCATCAAATAGGATTTTTTTTATGGGGGCCTTCAAGGATTTGTTCTTGGCCTCAGATGATTTCATTTTTTTATCAGTGACCTGGAAGAAAAAAAAAATCATGACCGAGAAAGTTTACAGAAATTGAGGAGGCAGTGAATAATGAAGCTGACAGATCACTGATACAATTCAGATTGTGCTTTTGACCAGGCACAAACAAACAGTATACATCTTTCTTCAGCTGAAGCTGTTCTTGGAGAACAAGAACAGCATGCTAGCCAACAGTCATTGCAAGGATGACTTGATGTCCTGGTAGATATCAGCCAGGTGTAGGCTCCTGGTGCACAGGTGTGGCTGAAGGAGCCAAATGAAATCCTTTAGTACACAAATAAAACTGTGTGAACAGTAGTAAAGGGGCTGTGTCATTCCACATTGGGTACTGATGTGACTGCCACCGGGCAACTGTGACCAGTTTCTGTCCTGGTGAATGCTGAAAAGCCAATCAAGATTTAGCGAAGCCCACAGCAGCACTTAAAAGAAAGTCATGAAAAGACTATTTAGCTTGAAAGACTGAAAGAACTGTTTTATTTGGGGCTACTGTTTAATCCCATCTGGGAAAGAAAAATTCATTTTGCTGAAAGATCAGCCTGATACAGGCCAGCAGAAAGGCTGATGAAACAGTGACTCTACCACAAGTCCTTGGTGGCTTGGTGGCATGTGTACAGGGAGGGTTAGGACTGTGGTCCCTCAGTGCTGGGCCCTGTTGGAGTGAGTGGTTCTGCACTTGTTCCTCTGGCAAAAGCTTATAAGGACAGGCAGTCTAAATTAAAGAAAGGATCCCACGACTCGGCTGCTGTCACTGCTCTACCAGGTGGACAAGAGAAAGAGAGTAGGTCAGGTTAGATAATCACCTTACAGTCTTGGTGCTTATCTAAACCTTATGTCTATCATATCCTATCTTAATCATTTGTATCAGTAGAACTAGTTTCTAGCCTCATTAGAACAAACTGTCCTAAAACATTTAATATTTATCACATCTAGTCAAGCAACAATTCCTGGGGAAACCGCATTTTTCCATTATATTTCTGCACCAAGTCTAGAAGTGCACTAGCTTGCAAAAATGAGGATGGGGGGAAATCCTAATTAAATTTCTCTATTAAAATAACTTAGTCCTTAGGGAGGAGGGTGTTAAGGTGTAGACAACAGGTTATTATGACTAAAAGGGCAGAGCTGTCACCATTTGTTAGCTTGTAAATGACAAAAATGCAAAAGGTAAATTTTTAATGCAGTAACCCACTGAAAGCAACGCTGCTTTTACAGAGCATTTCCCATGCAGGCTGCCTTCCAATCCATGCAAGCCAGATGAAAGTTTGAGCACTAAATATTACCAGGTGAAATGAATTTGCACGGTAATTGACCTCCTGCAACATGTCACTAATACAGTGTCCTTTCCCCTGGCTGTGGCCTCTAATAGAAGTTTTGGAAGAATATTAACCTGGCTGTATATTATTTTCTGGTTCATTAAATATAATAGCAATTCTGGCAAAGCTTTTTGTTGATGAGAGAGGTTTGGCCTCCACAAGAAAACGTTGTCACAATAGTAGATGCTGTATCCTTATCTAATTTACTTACAGCCGATACAATTTTGAATAGAGATATTAGATGGCAAAACCACAAAGGACAATTTATAACTTGCAGTCTACAAAACTATCCCAGCCCTCAACCACCCGCTTTGCCTCTATTCCCAAACATTCCTGCAATCCCAGCCACCTTTAATGTGTTCTCTGTTGCATATCAGCCGTTGGCTCCTCTTCCCATGCCATTAGGACAAACTATTTTGTTCTAAAGGTTTAATTCTCCTTTGCCAAGAGGACTCTGAGGGAAGAGAAAGCTTATCATCCTTTTGGTGTTTTCACTCCCATACTTAAGAAAGACCCTATAAAACAAAAGGGTCCAAGTGTCTGTTTTCAGTGTTTCATCCAGTTTTAAAGCATCTGCTGTTGCCCTCAAAGCATCTCTTTCAGGCCGTTTGTCACTGTCCTGGTGTGACTGGCAGTGACAGCTCACCTTTTCTTATCACCCTGCAGATATTTACTCAGTAGTTCAGTTTTTTTCCCCTGGCGTACTAATAAAACACCTGCATTTATACAAGACCTTTTATCCCAAAAGATTTCAACAAGCTCTGCAAGCTATAAATTTACAGCAGTACTGTACAGGTAATGTAGCTTTCAGTTCAATATAAAAGGCAGTATCCAAAATCTGGAAATCCTGATATTTTAACAAGTGACTGCTGAACACAGGATTAAAGCAGAGGGTTGTGCATTTTGGAGGGTTAGTCTCAGATGTAGAGCTAGGTTAAATTCCCTGCTGAACCCCCCACACCCAAAAAACTCACACAGGTTTCCTGTGGGACCTTGGGGAAGGTGGTGGTGCCCAGATCCACAAAGTATCTTGGCACCTGACATGGGACCTCTGTGGAGCCGAAGAGATGAATTTCAGCAGTGTAGGCCTCAAAGCTATGCCTGGCTCCTTAGTAAGGCTGTCAACTCCTGCATTTTTGTGTTTGTGGTGATGATGAAAAATTATCAGTAATACCAATATTGTGCATACCCAGAACTTCAACCATATTGCCTAGACTGAAAAGTTTAATGTTTATTACACACCCTTACCCAGTCAAGACACACATTAAGTGTCCCCACTTACATCCTTGTTAGGTCAACTCCATGAAGCAGGCTTAGGTCAAGCTTAAGGCCGAGTGGCAGCAGTTTAGCTCAGTCTGGATAGAGAGGCAGGAAGGAAACTGCTACGCCATTGAGCAGATCCCATTGAGGTGAAGGGCTGAGGAAGAGGGACCTTGAGTTGCAGAGCAGAAGACATCCACCCTCAGTCCAGACACAGCTTTCATGCCTCACCCATTTAAAAATAAATAAATAAATAAATAAATTTATCTCCTTTGACTAGGACGCTGCATTCTACAGTAGTATTCAAAGTCAGGATTATTTCCAAGCTTAAGAACCTAACATATTTAGGATCAGACTTGGCCTCCATCAAATACAGATCTAAAATAAGCAGTCACTTTTTAAATTTTGGCCTCAGTAGCAAAAGTAAGATTTGGATGACACCAAGTTAGAAAATACAAACCTTTCTATTGGATTTATGTCACAAGCCAAATGCAAATTATTACTGTTCCTCATTTTCAGTTTACCTCTGGCTATTTAATCCATCCTCCACTAATTCTCGTCTGCATTATTGGTCTGGAATTTAGTCTACATGATGAGAATCATTTAGTTGATAGCACTTTAAACTCATCTATAAACAGCTTTTGATGACTAATATGCATTTTTCTGTTCCTGCAATAAATTTGTTTCAAGCAAAAGGAGACTGTTTGGAAACACCTTACATTTCCTGGTAAATCAGCTATTTAATATTTAATTTCAAGCTGTACTGGGAAAGCAAATCTAATTTTTTCTCAGGCTCACATCAGAAGGGAAAAAAAGTACAATAGCCGCAGAAAAATAGACAGAATTTGTATAATTTCAGTATGGATATATGTCTTCTTAAGCCATAAAAAGAATAATTTTATATGGCTTTTTTTTACATTTTTCCATCTTAAAAGACATCCACTTTAGATTCATTTAATTTGAATTCCTACATGGCCTCTGCAAATAAAGAGAATGAATAACCAAATGGAAAATGCTTTTGCTTACTCCCAGCCCTGGAAGTGATTCATTATTTAAAGCATTACTATTAAAAATGAACCATTTCCACAGATAACATGAAACAGGTAATTCTCTTACAGGCATCCTTACAACTACAGAAAACGTGAATATTTGTATACTTGTATGCTTTTGAGAGGAATCCTCAGTAATATACACACAAAGAGACATCACAGATGTCTTCTATCTTGCATTTTTTATGCCATTCTCATGCTAAATGGCATTAGACTTTAGCATACCTTTCTTTAATATTCTTCTTTTTGTGCTATACCCAGTCCCAGTTTGCTTCTGCAGTCAAAACCAAAAAAGCCCTCAGCTTCCACAGCTGCTTCTGCTATTCAGTATTATAAAACCGCACTACTGCCACTTAGTGATACTGGATTTTACCTTGCTGCTTGATCCTGCCCAAGGACAGAGTGCATAATTGTCCTGTTCAGCCACGTATGAAGCAATCTGGCCCACAGAGGTTGTACTGAGTATATTTTGTGTTACTGTCAGAGGCTCTGTCATCAATACTTTCTTGGCTGCATGCAGTCGAACCAGGCAAAAACTCTTCAAGGAGCAGCAAACACCACCTGGGGCAGGAGCTTAAGGAAGAGAAGTCCTGTCAAACCAAAATATTCTTTCCTCACCTATCCACAAAGGCAGAAGCTGTGATGAGGGAAGATTCCTGATGTACAGGGGTTGTGCCAGGAGTGCACATGCAGCTGCAGTAATGGGAGATGGGGTATGATCAGCATCCAAGAGGGGCAATAGATCTAAACCACACCATCCAGCTCATTTGGCTGATCACTTTGAGTTTTTTCATCATTCTTGGGATCTCTGTGTTTTAGTCAGAGTGCGCAGTAGAGAATTGCATTAGTTAAAATAGTTCTTGAAGCAGACAAGAATTTCAAGCAAACTGCAGACTTAGAGCTTGCCATTAATATTTTCAAAAGGTAATGACTCAGCTCAGTCTTATCACAATTCTGTTGCAAATTCAGATTTCCATCTTTGTTTCTGCTGACTTCATGCAAAGATTTTGCTACTAAAATGAGACTGTGTTTTCTGATACAGGCCCTTGCTTCACGCCAGTCAAGCTTTTGTGCCAGTGGAGTTGCAGGATTGTCTGTGCTGTTCTGAGTATATTAGGAATGTATACAGGATATTTAGTACTCAGAAAGTACCAGATCAGTTCAAAATGACCTTATCTGCTAAGTGGGGATCAACCCCAAGATTAATACCATGCATAGTTGTATGTGCTCTGCGCCCCATGAGGGCCTGGTTTTATTGCTTTATGACACTTCCCGACCCCAACCTCTGCATTTGCCAACTAACAGCCAATAATCCTTACAGCCACATTTTTTTTTTCATTTATATATGCAAGACTATCATGCATAAAAGCCTACAGCATTCTGTAGATAATTTTAAAGAAAATCCCCTTTCCTTGGAATTCAGTCAGTATCCTGAGCTCTTTTGGCACTTTATCCGAAGGTTGAGATACAGGGTCGTATTTTTAGCTTTCAGGCCAAGTCAAAGAGTCTTACTCATTCTAAGTGGCTGTTTGTGCTCTTCACCATGAGGTATGAGTGATTCACGGGTTTAGTCCACTTGGGCTCATTTACAGTAATGCTGTACAGAAGCATAGTTTCTTGGTGTAATGAATTTCTCTCTCTTCTCAATAGTCTAATTTGACTGGCATAATTTGACCGACGTAATTGCTGGGCTTTCTATTAAGCAAAATAGAAGTACAGATCATGCATTCTAGTTATTCAGAGGATTCTCGACTCAGATGAGGAGTACTTAATCAAGTTATTATTCAGGTAAATACTACATGTACAAAAGTGACTTTCAGTTTACCAGCTGGAATTGATGTGAAGGGGGATTTTTCAGCTCATTTTCATAGTTGCACTGATGAGTTTGTCAGAGTTCAATCAGGAGAGTTATCCACATTCCTACAACTGTGTTGCTATTCTCTTACACAGTTTTGTCCCATTCTGTTGTGATAAAACAGTAAAAGACAGTGCCCTGTTTATCAGCAGGAGTTTTGTCTTTGCTATTCAAGGGGCATTTTCACTAAGCCAAATAACAGGTTTCCCATTTGCAGTCTGCAAGTTGTATGCTTCCTTACCATTTGGTGGGAAAACTAAGTGTTGACATTATTTCTTTCTGTAACTTTGAAAAATGTGTTTCTTTGTGCACAATAGCTGGTGCCATCACAGTGTACAACATTCTGGGCCCTATCCCAAATGTCTGATACGTTAGCACCAGTCAATAGCCTGCCCTCCCATACTATTTTCTTTCACCTCTTATGAAGGTAACTCAAGGCCATTGCCTCAAGCAATTTTTACAGTGAATAAAACTGACTATAGAGCAGTCAAGGACTACAGAGTATTTACGTAACATCCTCTATATTTCTTGATAACCCCATACTTTCATGTAGCTCCTTATTAAGGCATGAAATCATTTGACATTTTGCCTGGTTAATCAAACAACAGGAGGTAATCTGGGAAAGCATCAGTCTTGATTATCGCCACGCTACACTGGTAGGGTTGTTACAATTACTTTGGAAGTAAAACTTCCTCTGGGGAACTCAGAGTCAGTCAACTGCCAGTCACATCTTTCCGTAACTTAAGCCACACAATTAGTTCCTCGTAAAGGCTCGTATTTCATACTGGCTTCTCCTTCAATTAAATGTATTCATTCAAAGCAGATACTTTATCAGCTATTCAATTATTGGGAAGTAAGTGTGATGCAGATCATATTTCTATTCAAATTAACATGGTTCAATATTTGAAGTATTCTGTGGTCAGATTATAGAGACAGCTGGAGGAGTTTATACCAAAATGCCTACAGATAGCTTTAGTTTTCTGTTAGAGCTTCTTCAATGACACAAATTAAATTTATTTTAGCTACTAATAATATCACACCATATGACACTGTGTTAAATGTTGGGCTTGATCTCCTTTATCTTTAAAAATGCACAAGGATACAGCATATAAAATGCAAGAAAAGGGTAAAGGGGGATGATAGTTCACAAATCAGCAAGGTTTTGTAGTTAAGGCTATCTGGTTAGCTGTTTTACTATGCAGCTTACACATCCCCAGTGCGAAGCACAAAAGTGTCATCTGCTTTTTGACACAACTTAAAGACGTTGGCCTAAGTTATGCAAAGACTGTGTGGGGGTTCGTAGCAAGAGTGAAATGACATATGAAAAACTGTTACTATTAAGTTGCACATTTGCTGTTCTGCACTTTGTATGTCAATAGTGGAGGCTCTGTGCATCTGCCCTCACCTTCACTGCGGAGGTTACCAGAGCAGCTTCTGAGAACCCAGCCAGACAGCCTGGCTCTGCTGTCTGAGCAAAACCATCCTACTTTCATACTGAAAGCGTTGTTAGGCATTGGAATGGGCTGCCCAGGGAAGTGGTTGAGTCACTGTCCCTGGAGGTCTTTAAAAGACGTTTAGATGTAGAGCTTAGCGATATGGTTTAGGGGAGGACTTGTTAGTGTTAGGGCTGAGGTTGGACTGGGTGATCTTGGAGGTCTCTTCCAACCTAAATGATTCTGTGATCCTCTCTGGTTCGCTCTGCACCCACTGTAGATGCTCCACTCTGCTTTTCACAAAAAGTTCCTCTAATGCACTAAAGAACACATTTAATAGTCTTTATTTCTCCTTGCCTCATCTCACGCCAAAATTATCTAAGGATTTCTTTTCACTAACAAAATGTTTGCTTATGTTCAGAAGGGCTAAAATAATTCCTCTCTGTTTCTTCTTGGTTGTGTCATTGAATTTAGCCTTGTTTCACAGTGGTGCCTATACAATACCAGTATTACACGTAACCCTGTGAACTCATTTAGGGAACATCTTGTTTAAAGAGCTGAGATGTTTCTTTCATTCTCTGCTACAAGCCACTAAGAATAAATCCTATTAAAAGTAATGCAAATTGCTGTCGTTAAGAAGATAATCCTGTTTGGCCTACATAGAGTTCACATTTTTCTCCAGCAAAACATTACAGATTCTTGGTTTGTTCACAAGAAGCACATAGGCTATGCTGCCATTGCTGATAAATAACACACTACCTTCTTTTTATTTCATACCTGCCCTCAAAATATCATTGTTTTGTGCAAAACAACTATAAATCCCATAATCAGCCTAGTAGAGTTTATAGGTGAGAGTTACCTGAAGCAGGGATCACTGGTACCCTGTGTATGTGGTCTTTCACTGAACTGGGCAAATTTGCATGCATTCATTATACCCCACAGTACCCAGCACATACGTTAATTCTAATAATATATTATACTGTGTATTATACAGTCATTCATACTGAGATATTGTCAGTGGGGAAATGACAGCAGATCCTACGACAAAAGAATTTTAGGTTCCAAAACAATGATTATGTGGAACATAGCACTGTCTGTCTAAATGAAATCTGAAAGACTGGCATCCCATAATCGCAATTCATAGTCCTAAAAATATCACGCTGTCCTTTCTGAAAGTAATATAACCATCATATTAACTGACTCTGAACACACTAATGGAGGGTTTGACTTGGAAATGGAATAGATCAAACAGAGAAGTGATCTGCACGTACTTCAAACGTTAGTCCGAAAGTCACCATTTTAAGCAGAACATTCGGCTTTATTTGTAAGCAGAAGACTTCAGCCGATGCCCAAAGCACGATATTAAATGAGAAGTTGGAAGATTATTTTAAATCACCTGCATAGTGTTTTGTGTATGGTTCAAGATAGCTTTGTCAATAACGTGTGCAGTGCTAGTCAACAAGATCTGGACGATGGCGCAGAGCGCACCCTCAGCAATTCTGCTGATGACACAAAACTGAGAGGAGTGGTGCATACACCAGGAAGTTGTGCTGCCACCCAGAGGGACCACAACAGGTTGGAGAAATGGGCTGATAGGAACCTCATGAGGTTCAACAAGGAAAATTGCAAAGTCCTGCACCTGGGGAGGAACAACCACACGCACTGGTACAGGCTGGGGCCAACTGACTGGAAATCAGCTATGTAGAAAGGGACCCGAGGGTCCTGGTGGACACCAAATTTAATACATGCCAACAACGTGCCCTTGCATCAGAGACTAATGGTATCCTGAGCTGCAGTGTCAGCAAGCTGTGGGAGGTGATCCTTCCCCTCTACTCAGCACCAGTGAGGCCACACCTGGGGACAGACTGCTCTGGATGGTCCTGCTTCAGCAGGGGCTTGGAGCAGATGGTCCCTTCCAACTTCAACAATTCTGTAATTCTGTGAACCAGAACTCTATTGCTATGGTTAGAGATAGTCAAGAGAACAAAGTTTTGATGACTTCTGCAAAGATTCAGTATTTTGCTCAGTGACTGTGATATGTGTCCCCGTTATTTTAAAACAAAAGTATGAGTTTGATCTATTTTAAGACAAAAAAAAAAAAAAAAAAAAAAAAAGAACAGCAAGAGAAGCAGTGGCTTTCCTTGGGTGCCATAAGTGCTGTGGATCACAAGAAAAATTGCTGACAGTTTTGCACTTCTTCCTGGCTAGACTGAGATTGTCCCAGAAGCAGTGGGAAGTTCATGCATCCTACCTCTTAGTAAAACTTACACTTTTCATGCCTGTACAGATCTCAACCAAAAGACAAAGTAAAAATTTCTACAGGAGAATAATTTATTTGTAGAACTATAATAAACATTTGAGCATTACAAACACAGATTCATTGGCTTTCCATGCCCTGACGTGTGTTTCCTTAGTGATGTCAGTCATTAGAAATGTCAGTTTTACTGTTTTCCTTATGTTTTGCATATTTAACAGATGTTGACTTAAGATCTGGTCTTAAATATTCCTTCCTCCTATGCATGTAACATCCCTCATCACAGTCATTTTTTTCTTCCAGTATGGCTCTCTCCAGACTTGGGATCTCTTCTTATCAATTAGTGCATATTTTTCATTACGCTTTAGGGACAGAAGGAAAAGAAATGTTTTTTCTCCATCAGTAGTAATCTCTCAATGTTGCAGATTTCACTGTAGCTTGCCAATGCTTCCTACTGATTTCACATATCTGAAGTAGTAACTCATCATTAAATGATCTTTGATATTATTCCATGTCTACACCACTGAAGGAGTAGTTGTTTCCATCAAGAAATATTTCTGCCTGTTTTCCTTTTCAGTTATTTCAGTTATTTAACAGAAAGTACAATGTCCCATCTCCATTCAAGACGGCAGTAATTTCAGCCCCTATCACAAAGTTCTTTTGTCATGTCATGACTTCCAACAAAAGCAACTTAAAACAAATAAACAGTAAGGAATAAGTATCTATAAAAATTAGTAACTCATAACAAATCTATTTCTAGATCTGCTATATCAGAATCATAATTTGCATATTTTCTGCCAACTGCCATTTGCAAATCCCTAGGATGGTTTTCATCCAACTGTGATCATAACAAACCTTTCCATCTGTGTATTTTTCTAAGAGAAATCTTCATCACAATTGTTCCCTAGAGGCCTTTTGGGCTTCAAAATTCTGATATGGTTCCATCATTCCCATAGGAAAAGTGACACAAAATTTAAGGGAATGTTATAATTGATCCTTAGGATTGCTCAGCCATGATAAAGAACAGATCATTTGCTTTGAAAATTACTTTAAAATTTATATTAACAATATTATTTCATTAAGTCATTCTACATTCTAAAATATCTTTTCTAACACACAATATATGTAGAATATTTGTCACTTTGAATCTACAAATTCCACAAGACTCTTTTAAATAAGGCTTACTATATATTCTGAAAAATAATAAGTTCACATTTCTATAGAATGTCGATGATATGTTCTGGGAGCTCCAAAAGTTCTCTGCAAAGAGTAGCAAATTAAACAGATCTGTATTCTTCAAAATATGTTAGCTCCGTTTATGTGTGGGTAAAATGAGTCCATAACAAATTCTGCCATTTACTAAGATACATCCTACTCCTGGCAATAGTAGTCTTTGCTACTGGTGTTGGCTACAGACATGCTCTGTAGTTGATTTATTGCAAGGTGCCAGAGAGGTGCATACAGTTGCTAGTATGAGAAAAAAATAAATATATATATATATGTATATACTTAATTTCAATTCTGTTTTAACTTTAAAATTATCATTCAATTTTTAAAGATGGAATGGGAACCACTATAATTAATGACAACAAAAGTTTATATGTTTAATTTCTTAGGTAAACAAAGAAACAGTAAAGAAAAGATCTTATAGTCTCTTTTGAAGCAAAAGTTTCAGATAAATGAAATTCAGGGAATTACTTCAACGCACAACTGAACCCACCCTTGTTTACAGAACTGATTTGCAAAAGTGAGTCTTTGAGTTTGCTGATTCAGGACACAATTCTCCTCTTCCAGAAACATGTAAGTAAAGTGGCAGGTGGGACTAGGGGAATGAGAAACTTTCCAAGAAACAGGACTAATTATGAAAGGAGTAAGGACTACCTGAAAAATGCACCACAGCGTCTTTTAATAAGTCATCATTTTGAGTAGGTCGTCTAATAAAAATGTCCATTTCCCCACTTATAGACTGAAATAAACATATCAAAAGTAAAACACTGAAGCAAGTTCTAAACTGCAAGAGTATACTGACTAAAAAGACCTGCAGAATCAAAGCCCAATATAGGTAGGAAATTATTTTGCAGTACCAGGACTTCGCTGTAAGAATGCAAGGACAAGCCATCTGCTCTGATCCAGGCAGGAATATTAATCTACATGAGAGATCTGACTTAATACTTTTATTTATTATTTTCTATGAAGTTAGCCAAGCAAATGTCTTCATATCAGGTTTACCTTGCAAATCCTGTAAGACCTATTTCTCATGTGAGGCGTCTTGTCAATAATGGAGCAGTAAGTACTGTGCCCTGTATCTGAGAGGTAAAGGAGGCACTATACCAAGTAACATCAGCAGGCTCCAGTATCAGAGGAGAAGGACATCAAGACATAAAAAAGAAAAGACAAATAAATCTATCAAGCACCATGACACACGAACAGCATCCAGCCACATCTACAAGGGAACTCCTAGGGCCACAAACACACTCCTAATATTATGGGAGATGTTATTATCTTTATCATGTGCTGGAGGCACATCTATCTAGCCGTGTGTTGTTGATGAAGGGGCTGTGGAGAGACGGAAAGAAGGAGGCAGGGAACACGTCACAGGCTGACAAACCAGTGAATTCAACCAGCATCCCACTCCCTGCTCCTGCCTGCAGACACTTGGAAAAGAGGCTGCAGGAGGAGGTTGTGGGGTAGGAAAACAGTTTAAGCAGGCTGGATCCATATAATAGGTCATACTTTGGAGGAAATCTAGCTAAACTATCAAAGAGTTTAAAGGAAACCACTCACAAGCATACACGTGTTGCTGACAAGACATACTTCTTTATATCAAAGCTCATCAGAGAGAATATAGAAGCACCTACTCATTCTGATAAATACTAGACAATTTTAAAATCCCACACAGCACTAAAATAAATTAATAAATTACAGGGAAACTGGCACCACAGTCTAGAAGGAATTCCCAGTAACACTGGTGATAAGGAAGTCAAGATAGACAGCATTACCTCCACAGTGGGAATGGAAAGCTGAGTTCTCAGCCCTGGCACTGGTCTTCCAACTGATTTTGAAGCAGTCACTTCACAACCTCGTGTTTCTATTTCCTTAGCTCCAAAATT
Source organism: Anser cygnoides (assembly GCF_040182565.1). Lineage (NCBI taxonomy): Eukaryota > Metazoa > Chordata > Aves > Anseriformes > Anatidae > Anser > Anser cygnoides. The sequence continues at coordinate 29,493,261 of NC_089873.1, forward strand.
CTGATAAAAATCATTGCCTTATTTGTTAAATACTTTTGAGATCCGATGTTATTGATAAAAATCAAGGCAAGTGTTTAAGAAGAGGAGAGGTAAGCAGTGGTATATAATCTGTTGCTAATATCTTTGCTGGAGAATTAGAGTATGGAAAATGTTCTACTACTCCTTTAAAAAGATACTCAAACTGAACCCAAGAGTTATGGATCAGTAAGATTGAATCCAATTCAAGGTCACTCTAAATGCAAGAAATAATTAAAAATAAAAACAAACAAAAAATCACACACACCAAAAAAAACCAAAACACTTTTAAATCTAATAGAGTTATTTTAAGGAGCAGTTGATAGTTGTTTATCTACTAGCATTACTGTAAGTTTGGACTATTGACTCTGGGAGAAAGACTCATTTTTTGGAAGTTCAAGGCTCTTTCATCAGAATACTCTGGAACAAAAAGCCACAGTGATGAATTTTAGACTAACTGGAACCATATAAGAGGAACACCTAGGTGTCCTGGTAAAACACCTGTTTATTTTGGAGAACTGAAAGAGGAAGGAAAAAAAAAAAAAGAAAGCTTAGGCATAGAAAGGCATAGAAAATAATAACCATATTTGTACATCTCTAGTCCACATCCTGAGCTAACCTTCACAAAATAAAAGGTGAAGATTAAGAGGATCAGCAACAGTGATTTCTGGGAGAGAGGGGGGAGACTGGAATCCTGCCCATAAGGTTATAACGAGAAGGGGTCTGGAACAAACTTTGCCTTTTATTTTGTACACAAAAACACCTTGTGTGCTGCTGAAACATAGTCCTTCACTTCAGAAGGCCTGTAGGGCACAGTCATGAAATACAGTACTGAAAATGCTACGGTGTCATTGCAGGCATTGATGTCACAGTTTCCACTTGAACACTGTTGTAGAGCTCATGAGTAAAGCAGTTTAATTTCCAATAATTTTTGTGATCAGTTCATGGTAAGATCTACCTTTTAGCACTCAAACTTTCAGATTACCATAATAAATATAAATTTCTTTCAAGAGTTCTTTTATTAAATAATTTAGATTTGTAGGCTTACAAGCAGTGCTATGTTGATGAAATTTGGTAAGATGCAGATTTCAGCCCTGGAGCAAATGTTTTAGAAGACTTTGAAATACATTTCTGGGAACTGTGATTTGATTTAAAAGATATTTTTCAGAGAGTGGGATGGGGGAGTGTGTTACATGAGATGAATAATATGAAAAAAGAAATCCTATCACTGCAGCAAAATGCAGTGGATTTCAGAGGAAGGTGATGCCCTATAACATATTCTGTAGGAATGCTGTAATTAGATGAAGCTTTTTCTGATATCTAACATACTGCAGCAAGAAAAAAAAGCATAAATTTGGAGTTTATTGAGCATTTATGCATGGTATTGTGCACTGTGATACAAGCAAGGAAAATTAGATTTGTTTTTCTATATTAGTAGATCAAAAATTCATAGAGCTCCTATGATCGTGGAACCATTGTGATTACCAGCTCCCAATAAATGCTTAAGATTTATTTGATGGACGGACTTGTTTCCTTGATAGAAACAATGTCAGAATAAGTTATATATAATATATATTATATATATACATTATATGATATATATTATATATCATATATAATTATCCATGTTTGCTTATTTAATATTTCTGCTCATTAAAAAAAAATAAGAGTCCCAAATAGCAAAAAAAAAAAAAAAATCTGTGTAAAACAACAAAAAATGTTTTGTTGGAGGACTCCTACTTAGACAACATATTGGCAATGAAAAATACTGTCCTTGTGCAAGCATTTGCAAAGCAGTTTTAAGGACAACTTTAATATTACATTAAATAAAATAAAGCAGCATGAAAACTCTTTGCTATAGTATTTTTTAATAGCAGAATTTACTATAATTTTTAGACAGTCAGGTTTCCTGAATTCCAAAAAGGACATGAATTTTTTCAACCTAGCCTTTGTGAGGCTCAGGACTGCCACAAAGCACAAACCATTAAGATAGCAGTTCTCAACAAGCGACAGAAATAACAGTTCACTTTCTCACAACAAAAGATGCTGAAGTACTAGCAGCATTTTCTAAGCTCTTTTAAAATACCTTAAAAATAAATCTATATATTTATTTACCTACAGTATACTATAAAAATCATGGGCATCTTCCCTTATATTTTTAGAAATAGTAGCATTTCAGGATGCCATGACTAAGACACACTGATGCTGTCAGAAGTTATTATCTGAGTGGCTTAAAGATGTCAAAAACTATCTCCTAACTGATGGGAAAGGAATTCAATAAGAGACAATTTCAAGACAAAAAAAAATGACCACCTTGGCCTTAAATAAGAAAATGTTGTTAAATTGGAAAACCTCAATTAAATTAGAAGCTTATGGCTTAGTGATGAGCTGGGCTACAAACAGATGCCTTTTTTAAGGAGAGAGCTTTTAGTAATACTCATTTACCATATAAGAAAATGACACAAGGCAGAACTTTGTTAAGGTTTATTTTACATAATGGCAATTTACCCATGGGAGCAGTGCTTATATGCAAATTGTATCCCCAAGTGAGAGCTGCTCTCCTTGGCGGGCCATCGATTCTTCCAATGATGGCAGGCAGCAGCTGTGTCACTGTCCTCAGAGGGACAAAAGATATATATTATCCAGGTTTTGTAGCAGCTTGGCCACTAACTCAGAACATCTCCCAGCCCAGGGACCTCCATCCCTCCTAAAATGGCGTGTCACCATTAGAGGTGAAGATTGGAAATGTAGACAATGGTCTCAGGATCCAAGATTTATAAATCTCATCACTGCATCTGTCCACAGATCCGGATGTCAGACTTTTATCTTCCTTTCTGTTCCTCTAGACCACTTCAGTTTCATATTATTGTTTAGCCTATCAGTCTTATTTGAGAAAAATAATCGAAGTTAATCTCTTAGTTTCCAAAAACTCACCTTAGTCTCACAAACAACTAGTATCTTACACTTCTCTCATTGAAACTACCACTTGTATTGAAAGGATGTTAGTATTAAATTATAATGATGCTCCTAGGGAGGTACATGCATTTATTTGAGCACCCAAAATTTTCAACATGATTAATGTGATTGCAACCAATGACAAGGTAATTTAAAATGATTACTAAAAATATCACTCTCACACACATTATTTTTAGAGTATCTCCAGCAGTAACAAAACAGCAAAGAGCTGGGCACAACTTTCACAAACAGTGTAAGATGTGAAATCTAAGAAGAATAAATTAAGTTACTGGCATCTGTCTGTCTAGAAATAGAATCATCTTTAAGAGTGCTCTCTAGAGAGAAGGAAAACACACACTTGTGAAAATGAGTCAATATTTTCAAAAAAGCCACGGATTCTGAGAATGTCATATTCTTGTTACCCAGCTTGGACACGTGAATGCTGGGTTTTTCCCTGAGCCCTTCTCCATAGGCAGTTAGTTTCAAGTCCTTTGTCAACACATTTTCTCTCACATTTAAATTGGCTTCATTTATTTGTAGGTCCCAGGCTCTGGACCCCATCCATTTCCCTCCCTACTTAGTATCTGCCCAACACTGAAAGAAAAAGAAAAAAAAAAAGTGTTGGTTTTAACCCTCAATGTCTCTTAAATGTTGAGTGTAGGGGAACAACCTTTATTTTACACGATAGAACTCCTATTAAATGATGCTTAGCGAGACCTGTAAAATAGCCTAAGTTGTTAAAGTCAAGCTACTTGGAGATCAGAGAAAAAAAATATATATATCAGCTTCAATGAAGCCATACACTCACCATATCTTGATTCTATGACTTTTCTTAATTTTCATTAAAATTCTCAGATGAATTATTCCTGGACTAAGGAGGATACATCTCGAAAAGTCTCAGGAAAATCCAATTCTCTTTTCTCCTTTTCCAAGGGAAGTAATATTTCCATAGAGAAGCACATTATCAAGATGTTAAGGCCAGCAATTTACTTAATTCCACAAGATGTGATAGTATAAAGATAAAATATATCATGGCCAAAAGGTAAAGGCCACGTTTCATGAAGTTTTCAAAGAACATATTTCTTTTTAACTAAGTTCTTAAGTTCTCTGTGTATGCATTACTGCTTCTATTAACAATATTCATTTATTTGTGTAGGCAATGAGCTTTACAGCTGTCTACTTGTTTTATTTGCTTGGTAGAATTTTGTCATGAAAATTACAGTTACATTCTGGCAGCAGCACATTCCGGCAGCTTGGCTCACTTCTTCCCTCACACACTTCTTGCAGGTTCCTGCTCAGGAAAGCACAAGTGTGGTAAACCCTATTGGACTCAGTAGGCTTCAAAAACAAGCGTAAATTAAAGCACATGTACAAGTGTTGACCTAAAAAGAGATGGATTTATGCACCTTTTAAATTTTAAAGTATGTAGGGCCACTGATATTTACATCTATTGCATTATTTTGTCTTACACCCTTGTATTGCTACCTGCTGCAGAAATTCCTGTGTAGTGGCACAGGAATTGTGCCATTTGTGGCTGGTGGGAGTCTGCAAAAGCCTGAAGATAAGTTGGTAAGCTCAAGTTCATTAAAAAATTCTGAGTAAAGCCTCAATCTTGCTAAAGAGTAGGTGAATTTTACTGTTTGTCTTTATATGTTATTATTATGTCTTTATATCACTCTAAATGCAAGTCAGTCATGACTAAGGACAGCATCTGGATGCTGTTCTGCAGCAGACATTAATGAAACCATGTTATTTCATCAAGATTGTCCCATTTTCAGTGTCTGATTGAAGCTGTTTTTTGTCATTGATAGGGGCTGTCAAGTCCTGTAGAACTGTATAATTAGAAATCCAGAGAACCATTGAAAATCAATATGGTCCAACTGAAGTGATTCTACAAACGTTCAGAATGTAATGGACTGCAGTAAATCATTCAAAATTCCGTACATTTGGTTAAAAAAAAAAAAAAAGTCTGTAAACATGCTTAGCATTAACTTCTGTAGAACTTTACCTTTAGGTGCAGAGTTTGTCATATCTTTGGAATGATTTAACTGATATCTATTAATATCAATAGGATATTGAGAAAAGCAGGATAACCCATTATTTTGATTCATCAGAACAGGCAGTGTCTGTGTATCTCCTATCTACATGACGCTACATAACTGTTAGCCTGTTTTCAAGACAGAATCACATCTAGGAAACTTATTCTAACAACTTTCTCCATCTTCAGGTAAGTACCTTTTAGTTTAGTCAAATTTGTTTAACCAAATCATGTTGTATATTGTGGTTTGACTAGTCTTGGAATTTGTTTTCTCTTATAATTTATGATTACATATTACAGCATAATTATCTCAAAGCCATGAACAGGTCAGGACTGCAAATTCATTCACAAATTAATTAATTCCCATACTGAAAACAGTTAAAACTTGCTACATATTTGTCATTTGTATTAAGCTAACAGGCATACAAATAGATTCAAAAATCATGTAAAGTCATTAAAATGATGTGAATGACTGAAGACTATGTCTCACAGTGGCCTTAGACCTCCATTTTACTACACAGAGATGTCATCTTTAAGACTCATTTGTGTTCTATAGTTTTCCCACCTCAAATGTCTGCCTGACTTTCAAACTAGGATGGATGGATGGATGGATGGATGGACGGACAGACAGACGGACAGATGGATAGACAGATAGATAGACCTATTTCTAAAAATCCTTTTTCCAAAAAAAAAAAGTCAACATGGCATCACATAAAATATCTGGCAACAGCTATAAAGTTAAGTGTTGATCCTTAAAAAACTCTAATCCTTTCTGGAGGGTGGTCTGCCAAAACTGGTCTCTTTCAATGACATGGAGAGAGCATTGCTGTACATTTGCATCATCAAGAGCTCTCGAAAAAATAGTGAACTGAACAACTATCCTTACCAACAGACAGTGTAGAGAGGAAGAAGGCTGACTCGTGCACCTTTATCCATTCAGCTGTTAATAACAAGTAAAACAGACAGTTATTACAGATTTGCCCAAGGAAATACAATACACTTAAAATGAATTTTCTCTCTTCTCAAAATTTAAGGAATAATTTTTTCTCTGACTGATAAGTAACAAGCATGCTCATATTAAATATTATTCCAAAAATAATGCTTGAATGGGATCTTCGGTCACTAGTTCTCAGTTCTAATCCAAAGCAATCTATTTGTTATGAACTGCATCATAATAAATTCAGTTTTACAGCCCATTCTCAGGCCTCGGTATGATAAATCCTCATTGATTTCTTTTTGAGTAATCAAGTTTTAGACATAAGTTTTAGCATTTTTTAAACTCACTGGCATCACTTCTCTAATATAAGGGAAAATAAAGTGTGAAATGGGTTGTCAAATTCAGCTAAAGACCTACTAACCCTGGGAGTGTTAGATGTGTTAAAGTCTTTCAACCATTTTATACCCTTCAAAAAACAAACAAACAAAAAAACCTGTAACTTCAGACTTCATATTTTATGGTCACTAATATGAGTAAATGAAAAACCTTCCAATACAATATCTGTGTCTGCTACACTTCCATTCTCATCTATAACTTTAGAGACCAGAGAAGAATTAAAATTTTCTGAGTGAAATTTGGGGCCCATTGAGTCAATGGCAATCAATTTGTTATTCGTTCACTAAAATCAAGAACTCTACTTTAATTTTTTGCAGATTCAGTGACTGCTTTCATACTGTTATCCAGTAGTACTGGCAAATTCATTTTATGTCCACACAAGTGTATTAAAAATGTGAGTTTTCTTAAAAAAAATTTGGACCAAGCTTCTGCAATACAGCTGTGTTGTTTTGTCAGTATTTGTTTATGTTTTTACATAATCATGTATTCAGATGTCTTATGTAGTCTATCACTATTGACAGAGTATTTCCAAATTTTGGAAAAATTGTATACTTTCCCCCTTCCATAGCAAATACTGGAGAATTCCATTAAAAAAAAAAACACCTATGTTTGTTGTATCAGATATTTAAAGAAACATTTTTTTTTATTTTTAGTTACTGTACTTTAATGGCCTAACTACTGACATCGCAGTATGTTTTACAGCTCTGAGTTAGGAAATAGCATCGTTTGTATTTCCCAGACGCAAAAACTTCCCATTCTAGCATCCCATATTTTTAGGCCATTCACTTTCATTTAATGACTACTAGACAGAGCTGAACAACTCATGGTTAGAAAAGAAATCTAGAAAGATATTCAGCTCTGTTTCAAAAGTAATAAAAATGATGAACTGAAGCAGAAACAATGAACTGTCATACAAGAAGATTATGGTGGAGCTGAAAATTGAACTTGGTTCTCCTGGGTCTCAAGCTAGCTGCACTAACACCTTATCCTTTATTCCACTCTACCCAAGGCATCCTCCAATAAAATAAGGGAGAAATCTCTCTGAGGGTTTAAAAAGTGTTAGAGCTGATGAAATGTTCATAACTAACTTGTCACCTTGGCAAGTTTAAAATTTTGCAACAAAAAAAATATTTAAGCTGAATACCTGCCAAACCTTACCAAAATATAAGTGGTCAAATGAAGGCACTGGTCAGGCTTTTGCCAGGGATTATTTACTAAATAAAACCCCAGAGGCAATCAGAGGTGTAGCTTCCTCGTTATTATGAAAGCTGGGTCATTTGGGTTGTTTTTACTCAGAGGTCTGGTTTTTTTTTTCTTTGACATCCAGCTTTGCAAATATTATCTTGTGTCTCTCCCCTTTCTCAGAATGAGGTTGGAGGGTAGGCTTGCTCCCAGTGCTAAGCGAAGATGTTGTTCTGATACAGAACAAACTGTCCCATTCCCAGAAGAAATCTTCTGCAGGTGAAAGTAATTCCAAACATCCCCCCTACTTTCAAAGTAAAGAAAATGCAGGAGCATCGTGCGCAGAGTCAGTGACCTGCATCAGGTTGCCACAACTACTGCATGCCTTTGCTTGGTGACCCTGAAAGAGCACAGCACTTGGTGGGTATCTGGGAGGATGCAAGAGGCTTCCACGTGGTTTACCTTTGTCTTCGTAGATCAAACAGCAAACTCGTTTGGCTTGCCTGGAAACACAATTGGGCTAAAATGCAAAATTTTCTCAGAAAATTAAAGGGACTAAATGGATTAGAATGAAAGCTATTTCAGTCGTAACCTTTAAATTCCATTAGTGTGGTGTCTCCATAACATTTCTTTGTTTTATCTCCCTAAGGCAAACGTCTTTTGTGCATCCAGCTGAGGAATGTGGCCAGGCATTGGGAAACTCCACAAGAGGAAAAGAGGATTCTTTTCCATCAAACGCCTGTTCATTTTAAGTGCCTCCACACTCCCTTCTTCCACAGGAGCAGGATATTTGGCAGTTCACAATGGTGCATAGGGTTCCCCTGTCCTGTTTTCTGTCCCATGTGGTGGAGGCTATGACTGTTTGATTTGTGTGTTATTAGTGTTTTGGGTTTATTGTTTGTTTGTTTGTTTACAGTGAACGGTACTGTACAGTGTATGTTTTATCTAAAATAATACAGTGGCTACGTGGCAGAGGATAAAGCACCAGAAGGTGAGGAAGAATCAGAGAAAGGGAAGAAAGAAGAAGAAGAAAAAAACAAACAAACAAACAAACACAACAACACTGTGCTTTCCTCAAATGCAGCTGTGCCTGTTCAGCTGAAGGAGATGCTTGAAAGGAGCGGGCCACAGGAATGGTGTCAACCTCAAGGGTTGTGGAAAGCAAGAAGCTTTCCAGGGAACTCTGAGGAGCCCCCACAAAGGGAGCCACTGAAAGCTGCTGGATTGGAAAACAAGAAGCTGCTTCTTCTGGAAGAAAAGACTTGTCCCACAAGGATGCTGGAAGATTTGTTTTCAAACCTTTGTATTTAATCTGCCTCCTTCATTTACCATTTTATGGCAGAAGGCTGGGAGCCTTCTGATATGTTGGTGTGCTCACCTCAAAGAAGATATTGACCAGTTCTGCTCCAAGCCTCTGTTAATTGGGGTTCTGTCATAGTCTTTTTCCTCATATGGAAAACAAGCTATTTCTGGATTTCCAGCAGTTCTTATATGGCTATAATTATTGAAATGATTTTATTATTTGCACTTAGAGGTGCGCCACAAAATTCAGAGTTCATCTTCTTTTGCATTTTTGTTTGTTTGTTTGAACAAATAAAGATTTACAGATCCCTACTGTACACCACAGAGGGGTTCCAGGTCTTTGGCACTTGTATTTGTTTGTTGTTTATTTTTATCTCACTGTGTAAGTCTTGGGACAAAGCTTCTTTTACAGGTAAAGACGAATGGCTGAATTTCTGCTGCATTGGGACCAAATCACTTTAGCTTCATTTTGTGAACAAATGCAGTTTCACGGCTCATTGCTCAGATAGTGCAGCCTGTCACAACAGAGAGGACATGAAATAAGAAAACAAAGGGAAGAAATGTAGCCATGAGTAGCCTTGGTTGTACCTAACTAGAAGAAGGTTTACTTTCTGAGTAGGGATGGCAATTTCCCCATCATAATGCTCTCAAGGTGTGCATAGGGAAAATGTTACCAGTTCAGTTGGCAAATAGACCCAGAGACGGTTTTCTTCCTTAAGCCATCATGTATAGGTTGAGGTTCATAAAACTTTGTCCTTTAATATCTTTGCAAATAAACAGATGCAAGGCAAATTAAAACAGCTGAGTCTGGATCTAGACTCACTTCAGCAGCCTGTGGCTTTCCACAAGGGAGTTATACATCAGCTGAATAAAGCAATTTATAAAGAGTTGAGGTGATCTGCATTTATCTACATTCAGGGAATAACTGTATAAAATGAGCCTGATTCTTCTCGCATTTACCCAGTTTTCAAAAGGATTCCAGTGGGATTTCACCTCAGAGCACCCTGAATGAGAATCAAAACCCATGATTTCACACAGCAGTGATGAATCCAAATAAACTGCTCTGCTTTCCACACTGCTGAAAACAGGCGTGCTTTTCAGGGCATCCTACGCAGCTGCTTTATATTCATTATACATCCACATATCAGTCGGAGTAAGGGAGGTATTGCAACGGAGGGAGGGGAGGAGAAGTACAGATGGGTCTGTTCTTCTCGTAGGTCCTTCTCTTAGGAGGTGGGATCAAGAGGAGCTTCTCTCAGGGGTGACAGCAGCATTTCAGTGGGGGAGGAAGCCCCAATCTTGGGGCCTGGGGAAGGTCACCATCTCTCCACTGGATGTTGCACATCCCAACAGACCTGCCAGAATCGGGGTCGGTTCCTCTGGATGCTCAGAGCAGCACCCATAGGAAAGACCAGCAATGAAGCCCTTAAGAGCTTTGTGGAGACTTTTTTTTTTTTTTTTTTTCAGGTAGCCTTTTGGGTAGAAATACTTTTGAAATATTGCAGAGGCTTTTCTCTCATAAAAATGTTTGATATACTGGTGTTCAACTCGTTGCCTGTGGAAATCGCTCCTTCCTATCCAAGAACTGTTTGTGAGTGGATCTGTGACTGTGCTCCTGTTTCCTCACATGAGCATTCGTATCTTCTCACCTGTTAACGTCTTGGTTAATTTTCCAAGATTAGAATCAAGGCCCTAGAAATCACAGATGTTACTTTAAGAAGGGGAGAGAATTAAGAAGACAGTCACATCAGACAGTATCTACACTCCCCATTTTTCTGAGATTTGGTTTTACTGAAGGATACTTTCCTGAGGATGAGACTTGCCATTGGATAAGTCATTGCCATCTTCAAATGGTATGAAAGCAAAACAGCACCATTCTTCTCAGTCTCTTTGAGTATCTCTTTACTTTGTTTCCAAATGAGTCCCTTGTAAAAATGTCACATTGCTGTGCTGCTCAAAAGCTGCTTAATATTCTTTCTATTCTTAAAAGAGCTCTGTATTCCCTGACATCAGAGGTTTCTTTAATCAGCTCTGAAGATGTCCCATCTTCCGCATTGTTTTCCTTGCTAAATTAGAAGGAAATGCACAAAAAAATTAATCCATATATTTCTCATTTGACTTGGGGAAATAACTAGCTTTGGGAACAACATTTTAATTGCTGAGTTTCTTCTGTTGCCTAAAATATTACAAAAGATAAAGGATTTGGCCTAGTCATGTTTTTAAGAACTATTTACAAATCTAAGCATTTTACAGAATCTGATTCAATGTCTCCAAGCTAACGTGGCAGCAAGCACATCATTATGAATTTCTTGTTTGTTATATGCATTAGTTTTCATGCTTGAACTGTTTGTAGCAGTATTCCTAAAGCAAGTAAAATACAACCTGTAAGAAAAGAGAATGTTCATTTCTGCAGAAAAACTAATATTTCAAAATATTTATCTCCAAACTGGGATAAGAATGTGAAATTGGAATTGTATTTATGCTGAAGTACGATGATTTTTTTAATATTTGAACACTTAATATTTTATATAAGGATTTTTTAAAGTATATACAAAACAATATCACATTCAATCTGATAGTTCTAAACTGAAGTTTAGAAGAACTGATAGTTCAGTTCTAAACTGAAGTTTAGAGTGAATCAAAATCTTTGTTGAACTAAGAACTTTATCTCATTAAAAATGAGACATTTTTTCTTTTCTAGTAATTAAATGTAATCAATTCAAATAAATTATCTGTTAAAAATGGAGAAACTTGTTTTACTAACACTTAAAAGTGAATAAAACTGTAGCCAGAAATTTAGCCAATAATCTTTCTGAACAATTTTAAAGTAAAATAGTCATTGAAATACCCACTCCACCAGGCAGTTCAGCATATATTTAAAACTTGTAAATTGAAAAAGGACACAATTTTGCATGTGGCCAATTTAAAACTGTGTGACTGCACCTCTCTTCTTCCAAAGGGACATGTAAAGGTACTAATTGTATTTACCATTGTTTTATGGTAAATGTAAGCATTGTTGGATATGTTGAATTGATTTTAATTGATTTTAAAGAAAAAGACAAGATATTTCCTTCCCTCTACAAATATCTGTGCCTCCCAGGGCTCCAGAAGGCACAACACTGCAGCTCCATTACATATCATATAAAAACACTCACAAACACCAAGCACACGAGTTGTGATATAGAGAAAAATCCCATGACAGTTTTCTGGGGTGAAACATGAAAAGAAAAATAGAGATGAATATACAGCAGGATCAATGAATCTTTGCAGATTCTGTCATTCTCCAGTCTGAAGTGCTAGCAAAACAACACCTACAAAGTTTGCTTGAGTTATAGTGTAGTATCAGGAGCAAAGCAGATTCACAGCTATGTCTGTAAATTGTGATGAAATTCCATGTTTGCACCCCATAAAAATGAATGAGGATAGTGTCAATAGTCTCAAATATGTGCAATAACCTAGCTGAACTAAACTATATATTACATTTTATCTTTTTCTAAATTAATTTTTTTCTAATTACTTTAAAAAATTGCCTTCAAGTATGAAAGTTGCAAAATGTTAAACAATGTAAAAAAATGTTATAAACATTTTAACCTAATTATTATGTTTGTGTTTCTGAACAGATGGTGTTCTATGTGTGCAATAATTTAAAGTAAAAAATTACTAGGTTACTGCCACAGGAGCTCCTTTCTCTGATGCTTAATTCTCTGCTATGTATGAGAAGGAAGCTAGAAAGCAAGATCCTCATGGTCTGGATTTGACTTTTGCAAGTTTTATATCTTAGGTTTATTGTAGGTTTAAGGGAAATGGGAGTATGGAAATTTCAAAGGTCATAAGGATGTTAGGTCTGTAGAATGAAAAATGTCACAGCTCCCAAAAGGCAGGAAATCTGTAAGTTCTTAAATTCACCCACATAGAAAAAGTAGAGTATGTAAAGACTCAGCATCACCCTTCAGTGACACATTTTAGCCTTAAAATGCACTTTGTTCTGGACAAAAACATGCAGAAAAACTGTGTAGGTGCTATAGAGGGGTCGCAGTGAGTGGGTTACTAGGAAGGGGGAATAGGTGGCAGGTAGGGAAAAGCAAAGGAAAAAATATTGATAGAAATATATGTTGTTATGTTATGTTATGTTATGCTATATGTCCTAATACTACCCTTTACCTTCCACATAACGTTGTGGGGGATCTATGGCATCCCCAGGGCTTGGAATTGCAACTTCTCATCTATTTCAGTGCTTTCATTCTCCTGCTTCTTCCTACTCCTGACATGCAGAGTCTAACCCTATGCAGTTATGCTTACCAAGAGCCTGGTTTTCAGTGAGTGATGAAAAGCTTCCTAAACCTTTAATATGTTTGTTACTTTAGGGAGGGATGCACATGCATTTCCATATTAAAGTACCTATCAGATTTAATGTGAATTAAAGTGTAGTAAGTAAAACCAAACAAGGCACTAACTTCTCCAGAGGACTTCTTTTTCTTGCTGTAGCATCAGATCATATCAACTTCTGTTCTTGTTTGTTGTAAGGCACTTTTATACTACATTGGCAGGACAAAAGTCTTCAGTATTGTTTGGAATAGATCCCATACCTCTTTAAACTTTGGATCAGATCAAAAGAATAATTCTGTAAAAACAACACTGTATTTCTTCCACCTTCTATTCAACTCCAGAGCCAAAGTATTCGTCGCATGATGCTCTCCAGCTCAGTCTGCTGTCAGCAATGCAGAGCCATTACAGCAATCAGAAGTAATCTGCTTTATCACCAGCAAAGCAGTTGCCAGGAAAATTTCAGATTACTGAGATTTTTATACTAATTCAGTGAAAGTGTCCGTGGTATTTAAAGCACATCTTGATTTTCAGTCCCAGAGTTGTATTTTCAAGTGTAAAATTTGGATAGCTTACTTAGCAATTTTGTTTTATTGAGCAAACACATACTTTGCACAAATTAGGAAGGTTAAGTATGAAACATCAAGATAGCTTTTCTGCCGAGTAAATTTTTCACCCAGGCACGTTTAGCCAAAAGCCAAAATTTTAAGCTGATTTTAATTGCATGTTGATTTGTTATGGAATTAGCTGTGGACAAAGAGAAATGTTTGATCCTTGAGCCTTACCTCTGGAATATCTAATGACCTTTTCTGTGCCAGTGCAACCACTTGTACTGTATTCACACGACTCCCTCTGGTGGCTAACATCTCCATGCCAAGCGCGATAGAGCATCTTGCTTTTTTGTTTGCTTGGTTGGTTGGTTGGTTGGTTGAGTTTTTTGATGTTGCACATGAGTTACAGATATGCTGGTGGATTCTCAGCTCATCTGGACAGCGAATATGCTCTTAAAGTTTTTGTCTGAGCAACAATATCTCTTTTTCTAGTAATTATATGTATACCAATTCAACTGGATAAACAAACTACTGTTAAATCTGCATAATATTGAAAAGACCACTGAAAAAAATGTTAAATATGCATTTTTGCAAAAGATATAACATTGCCTATTCATATATTTCCCTTTTATGTAGCACACCGCTATAGAAACACCTCAAAAATAGTCCCAATTTGTCTCCAAGTAAGTCAGTGGCATATTGCAAAAATGAAACCTTAATTTTCTTCTTACCTGGGGCAATTTACACCACCTGGTTATATAAGGGGACCTTTAAGTCTACAAACTCACTTTTGCTTTCAGGGGCTTTCTTCTCCCACTGTTGGAGACAGCATTATGTATCAGCTGCCACCCTTACCAGAGCATTTTTATGCTTCCTAGACACATAACAACAGAGCCCGATAGTCTGTGTATCAAACATCCTGGCAAATGTGGTAGGAATTTGATGATAGAAGGCCCCCAGGGCATTGCCGTCCAATCACCCAACTCTATGAAACCTGGTTGGCACCAAAAATATCTCACATACTTCAGACATTTTAGTGACGGTTAAGCTTCTACATAAGCATTGCATTGCAATTTTTTTTCATGTATGGTTTGTCCTTTCTTATGCACACCTGACCTCACTTTCATCACACAATGCCATCCTAGCTAAAATATCGAGCAAGAGAAATCACAGATTTTAAAGAAAATCTAACCATCAGCAAACTTTCAAGATGAAAGAAGGGAAGATGAAAATTTCTGTTTGTCCTGACATCAGACTGACTTTGATTTATTTGCTACATTACACAGATGAGTAACACCGAGTTGCACACGGGCACTGTATTGGTAAGTCACACTCCATGCCCACCCTGAACATGCAATTCCTTATCTCGGCATGAATAAATCATCTTAGCTGAGTATCTATGGATGATGTGCAAAAGCAGCATGACTGTCCCAGAATGTACAATAATGCAGTGGGATGTCTGAGGAATCAATGAAGATTCAGATATGAAGCACTGTAATGTATGATGATGTACTGGTGATCAAAATAGAGGAGTTTTCCAATAAAGAATGATGTGCTCTACTGGGTGACTAGGAGACTAAGGAGGCCTCTTATGTCACCTCTGCTCAACAGGATCCTACTATTTTTAACATTTTAATTCAGGTTAGAATTCATGTCTCTCTTTCAGACATACACGCCTTCCTGCCTGTATATATGTACACAGTATAAGTGATATAATTTTCCATTGCTTTGAACAGACATTTTTATTTGGTGATTTGTTATTCCAAGGCTGTTCTTCTGCAGAAAGGTATTTCCTAGTGAATTCATTATGGCCAAGGCTCAGGTCTTTACCCTGTAAGTACTTATGCATGGGTTTTTTTTATGTTTGAATTTTATTTTTATACATGAACCATACCTATTGTGGGTTCTAGGAAATGGAGGCATCATCTCAGTGATGTGGAATAAGAATAATGGTGCAAATTGAACCTAAGCACACCAGTCTTATCTCTGTCTGTCAAAGAAGAGCAAACCCTTATAATTTTTATTTTATTCTTCTGTTTGGGTTTGCCCTATATTATAGTTCCTTCAAGTAGACTGGCAATGAAAATATAAACGAGTGAGGACTATCAAGCATAAAAAACAATTAACACCAGAGGCCATTCCCATCTCAGTGCCATAACCATTTGGTTGCATTTCTCCCTCCTGATATTTTTTTTCTCTGCCTAAGCAAATCTTTTTCTAGCTGCAGAGCAGATCAACTGGAGCTGATGGCAGAGCTCCCCACATCACCTAGAAACCAGGGCATTCTCCTGGCACAGGGGCAGTGTGGATCCAAACACTCAGAGGCTCAGGGAAGGGTAGACATCAGAGTGTCCTGTTCCTGGGTAGGTGCTCCCAAATGTCAGCTCTAAGTAGAACCACATTAGTTAATGAATTAAACAGCAATGTTTTTTGCAAGGCCTCTGGATTCAATCTCAAGTATTCAATATCAGGGAGGCCTAAGCTGAGCTATTCCGTGCAGTGTCAAGTTGCTGACACCACACTCTATGGATGACAGGAACCAAACAGAGAAAACAAAGTATCAGTGGGAATGGTGCAAGGTCTAAAACCCGTAACTTAAGGGAACGTTATGGAAGAGTTAGTGTTGTTGGTGGAGGACATGATCAGAAACATGTACAGCTAAAAGACTGGCTCTTGCTAAGAAAGAAGGATCTGTTATCCATGCCTGTGGTGATAAGACAAGAAACAGTAGCCTTTAATCAAAGAAAGCATATCTAAGCTAGATACTAAGGTGCATTTTCTTGCACCGGAACAGCCCACCTGAGGAGAAGGTACAAACTCCATCACCAGAAGCCTTAAGTGACAGGTGGGATGCAGACACAGACTCGTCCAGCCTAGCAGAGGGTTAGATGACCCCCAGCCCTCACTTTTAGTGATATTAGGATTCTCAGAGCACACATAAGGGGTGAACCTCTGAGGTGGAAAAGCATTCAAATTCTGTGTTACAACAGCTGTTCATCAGGAAATAGCTTCTGCACATGCCCAAGTGAAGATGCTGCTTGTATTTAGATGCCCAAGGAACTTTCAGACAGACCTCACAAACATCTCCAGGATATGGCAAGGACAGAGACACTTCTGCAAAGGTTTATTGGACACAGAGTTTACAGCAGAGCACGGTAATATCATTCACAGCATATTGGCATGTGACAAGCAGGGAATTTTAGACTTCAGTGAAGTGCAACTAGCTAATAATAACAATTGCACAGTTTATTTATGGGCATAAATTTGCATAGGTTCCTCAGGGTCAGTAAGGTCAAGAACTCAACACATTTTCTTTTCCCAGCTCTGCAGCAAAATTGTGCAGTTATGTATGCCAAGAAACACAGTTAATTATAAACAGATAATGTCTTACCCAAGCCTGCACAACAATTTAAATGTGAACAACTCAGGTTTAAATATGGTATAATTCAGGCACAATCTCTTTTCCACATTTGAGTAACACAAATACCCAAATCCTATCTGTTTTACCTTATCTTCCCGGTCTGCTCTTCTATCCTGTTTCAGAGGCAGCTCCTTTCTGAAGTTGTCCCTGAATGAATCGAAACTCTCCCTCTTTACTGTCCATGTCATGACTTCCTTAAATATCCCTATTTTTAATCACAGTTTACTTTGATGGTGCATCCTTAGCTAAACTACAGTATCAGGATTACATACACTTAACCGTCCGGCATAAGCATCCACAGTCCAATTCATCGGGGTTTTTATGTACACAAGTCCCTGACCCATTAGCTGTTGACACACTCTTGGGTAAAAGTACTTATTAGTGGATCTAATTTTATGTACAGAAACACGTTTATCAGTGGCACTGTATAACTAACTGTAATGAAGACACATAGAATATCATTTGGATGATACCCTTGCTTTTCTATGATTTCATTCATCAAAATGTCATGTGGAATAGATATAATTAACATTGCTCATGTATTTTTGTACAGAATTCACAGCACCTTAACTGGCACTGTTTAACAAAAAGGCACTGAAGGAGCCTGAACAGCTTAGCCAGGAAGCAGCAGCCTGGCTCTTCTCTCTCCGTGGGGTCCCCCCATACCTCTGAGGAGCCTTGCAGAAGCATTAGCTAGAGCACTGCCAGTACAAAATACTCCCCACTTTCAACCAAGGTGAAACGAACTTCTGACTCAAAGAACAGGCAAATAAGCATTCAAACCTGCGATATAAAGGAAGTAATTTAAATGATAAAGGAATGAACTGAACAGGAGATAAAGTGGAAACCACGTTACAATGCCGCTGCTCAAGTTACTGCTTGCTGGAAGCCCATGAGTTCAAAAATGTTTACAAGGCACTTATTTTGTTCCCTCTGATCCTTTTTGCTGCTGATTTTTAACTCCATGAGCCTCAGCGGCTCCTGTACACAATGTCACAGTGGCTCCTGGACTGCCAGGGCAGAGCAAAACATCTTCTCATTAAGGTCCATGGTCATTCCTGCCCATGTGGCAATGTTATTGAGACACTCAGAGGAGGAGGATTTACTGCCATATTGCAAAAGCATGTACTTTTGCTAACAGGTAGTTAAATGATTAAAGGCAATATTTTCATTCCTATGAACTTGCTCGTTGTTTCAGTCTAGGAGATACAATGAGAAGAAGGCTTCAACCATCCCTTTTTTCCTTTGTAGAAGGTTTCATAATCAGTTTCTCAAGGTTGAAGGATCATGTTTATGTACAGGTTGGTTCTGAAAATGGTCTTTGCTTATTTTTTTTGTTTTGTTTTGTTTTGTGGTCCGATCAAAATCTGTATCTCGTATGTTTTTCCATTTATCAGTGTAACTTTCTCTAAGGTATTTCTGAATTATTCTATTTCCATTTTTTTCTCAGATTATATTTTTTTCTCAGATTGCTGGATATTTTATTTTCCCTCTTCACTTGCTGCAATATTTTTCATGTAGATTTTGAATCCACTTCTCCTAAACTCCTTGGTGATTTAATGAAATTCGTATGTCTTTGATTTCTTTCAAGAATCCTGGCCTAAAACACATTTTCTATCCTCTCTTTGATGTTTTGCTTTAGGAGAATATTCTTTAGATGGACTATTCTTAAAAGGCACCCTCTGTGGAGACTTTATTCCTTTCAGTAAGTACATTTTTAAAACTCCATCTTAATAGCACACTCTAGTATTCACCTTTAATATCACCCTGCTTATCACATCAAAGTAATGTTTGTCTGTGGTGCTTCACTGAGGTATAATGAAGAGTATATCTGACAAACATCAGATGATTTGCATGTGAGTATGCTTCAGTGTGGTTTCTTCTGAAATTAAACCCTTCTGAAGCAGCATTAACTTGGCTTCTTTTGGAAGAAGTAGATTTGGCTCCAAGCTGAAATAGCAAGATCTCTCACTAAATTTCTGGTAAGAAGACTAAAATTATTTTGAGCTCTTGAGTGGGAGATACCCTCCTGGGTCTTTTGCACAGTCTTCACAAAGCCTGGAAAGACCCGAGCACTCCTCCAAGCCCAGGCAATACAGGTCCCTGTCCTACTACGTGCGTTGTTACCTTTCTCTGTGCCAAAGTCTCACTATTTTTGAAACCTAGGAAGGTCAGATATTTCAAATTAGAATCTCACTGGAGATGACTAAGTGTTTCCATAACATATGCAGTCTTCAGTAGCTTGCCACTGCTGTAATTCAGGCTGTTTCAGCCCTAAAGACGTATTCTGAAATAGTCTTTTCCCTGGGCAAGCATCTCCCTGGTTGAAGAGTTCAGAGCGCCCGGGCAAGGGTAGATCGCTGAGCGCTGCTCCAAAGGCACCTTCAAGGCTAATTTGTTTGACATTGTTTTGCTTATGCTTCCTGCTGCAAATCAAGAAGACACTTAGGAAATTAATATATAAAGCCCCTTTATCGCACCACTACATCCTGTTAGCAGTTCAGAGACCAGCTGTGAACGCTTGCTTGCCAAACCCTCCTATTGACACAGTGATAGTGCGGAGCACAGTTTTTTAACCTTTTTTCCCCACACCTTGTGGCTTTTTGCTCACCAGTGTCATTGGCCTTGTTTTTCTGTAACCCAGCAGAGATATGCTCTTTAGGAGGATTGGGCAAATCCATCAAGATCTAATGCTCTGCCCCATTGAAAGCTGTGCAAGAAACATCACATAAGATATGAGGCTCTGTGTTGTGGTTTTCAGTGAATAAATCTACATCAAAAGAGTGACACGGGGGCACTGCACTAAATATTTAATGTTTTGAGGGGGCAGTGTATACATATTTTCTTTAACAGAGCATTTTCTCTGCACTTTGATCTGAATACACATATTGGTAGATATCATTTTTCAAAAATAATTGCTATTGGAGCTGTTCATAGTATTAGTTTTCATAAATTCATCCAGTTATAATTAATATGTGCCTTTCAAGGACCTAAAAGGGAAGGCATTCAATATTTCTTGTCTCTAATTTTAGTATGATCTGATTTTCCTCTGGTTGCCTTTCCAAACACCTGGGGCCAGCCATATGAGTAAATTAGATTGTGCTAAAATGCATATTAATGAAGCTCAAGCAATGGTTCCCTAAAGGGACAGTAAAACTATATATAGCTCCTTTTTTTCCCCTCTCTTGGTTAATGTGCCTTTCAACACATTTAGATCCTAGTAAAATCATGCCATTTTGGAATAGCCAAAAAAAAAAAAAAAAAGAAGCCGTTAAAACAGAAACACAGAAGCACATTTATTTGAAGTGTACAAATGATCACTATTTTTAGTACTTGCATTTTAAAATTATTTCATAATAAAAAATGTATTTTCTTTTAATTGTCTTATCCTACAAGAAAAAAATCATATCAAGACATTTGGAATAGAAAGAAGTAGCATATCTTTTAATTGCCTACAGTACTCTCTGTTTTAGCTTTCTTAAAAAATTTTAGTGTTTATTTTAATGGACAACAATGGAGGACATCAACCAATTGTCCTGCATGACCCTTGGTATAAAGAAAATGAAAAGAATTTTGGAAAAGGACATTGGAATAAATCCCAGTTCCTCAAGGAAGTGAGGAAGTGTGGAGTTTATCAGGGTTTGTCTACAGCAGCATTTTAGTCCGGATGAGGAGGGTGCTTTTTAGGTGAATCACTGCTCATGATGCCTTGATTCACACTACACACTGGTCATAGAGCATACACGCCAGATTCATTTCAGGAAAATCTAAACTGGAAAATAAGCTCCACAGGCACATTTAGAGTGCACCGACTGCTCATGGGCATTCAGTTCATAGAAAAGGACTAAATTAAATCCAAATGAAGACCTCCTGAATGTATGGGCACTGGGTCCTCAGCACCACCAGATGGATGTGTGTCTGAAGAGTGCCTGGATGATTAGGGAAGCCCAGTTTATCATATCAGAAAAAATTGGTTTGGTAATTAGACCAAAGGATATGACTCAGGGATAAACAACAGGAAGGGAAAAGAAATACCAAGCCACAAAACAAACTGACACAGAAACAAGCGAGTAGTACTTGCTCACACCCTTGAAATTAGAAAGAAGATGTAGACACACATCTAAGGACTGGAAGAAAGACCTAAACCAAACTGAAGTTTTGGAACAATCTTTCCACGGGAATATCATAGCTTAAGGAAGCTTTTAAAATGCAGTTCAAGGAAGGAATTTTATAATATGGGTGCTTTTAAGCACAGTGGACAGAATCTGACAGTTTAATCTGTTTGAAGGCCTTTAATTCCTAAAGATTTTCAAAGCATTAATGTAGGATCTCCATTTTATTACAAACAAGCTATATTTTAAACAGGCTCAACTCATTTTTAAGTACCTTTAAATGTAAAAAGAGGGGAAAAAAGAGTTCTCACTTCTCACTGTCAAAAAAAAATTGAGGAAACATTTAGGATGAGGAATGTCTCTGTTAAGCTTGAACTGGATGGAAATGTTGAAAGCCACTGTCTACAAACAGTGCAATGGTCATGCAATTGCAGCTTATGGATCTACAAGCAAGTTACCAGTCATGCCTGTTTACTTACTTATTGTCATTGCACAGCGTAAAGCATATCAGAATAGGCAATCAACAACAGGGACATGCAGAGTCAGTGTTTGCTTCTCAAAATGTTGCCAGTCAGACAGGGGCTTTGTCATGCATGGCTTTCAATTAGAAAGAGGAGAGGTGGATTCAGTAAGCATTCACATAGTCATCCAGGTTTTCATTTTCATCCAAGCACCCCTTCAGAGACAACAATAGAAAATACAGAATGAAAGCTCTCTCTGTATTTAATGGAAGTTTACTTTCTCCATTCTTCTTTTCTTTCCGAGTGAAATGGAATTTTTATGTGTGTCAAAGCTTTACTTGTTAATTTAAAAACTGCCTTCAATTTTACAACTATTATAGTTTCATTTTGAGTGTTTTATTATTCCTATTATTGGCCTTCTTTCCCAACTACCTGTGCTAAATTTTCTTCCCTATTCTCATATACCCATCCTCTTGCTCTTCCCTTTGAAGACAGTCCCATCCTCCCTGCCAGAATCATCCTTTTGCCCCTGTAGGCAATGTTTGGAGCCTGCTGGTTTCCAGCACAAAGACCAGTAGGAACAATCATCCCTGCTACATGCCTCCTCACTTCCCCCCACCAGTACACATCTCTAGAAGCATGCAAAACATGTATTTCTTCTCCTGAAGTTGGGCAATCATTCTTGAGGTAAGATATCCTCGTAGGAAGTTCTCACTTGTTTCTTTTGGTTGCTCTGGACACCCAAAACTGGCAAAGCTTGACTCATATCCTTGATGTTATTTCTGGCACTAACACTGGCCCCTCTGGAAAGTAAAGACTTTGTGTAGGTTTTGGGCTTGCTCACCAAAAACTGGGCAGCTAGTTGGGAGAACGAAGGACACCCACCTACAGGCACACAGGCAAAGGATGCTCTCGTTCATAAGTGGCCTATGGATGCTATGAAGTAAAACCTGCAATTTCAGCACGTTCTCCTAGGAAAGGAATACTAATTCAGGGATCCCGTTGAGTTTCCTGAAATTTCCACTTTCGTTCTGTCACCATAGGACAGTTCAACTAGGCTCTGAAAAATTAAAATGCCAAACATTAAGTTAGTGCATATATTAATAAATGCAGAATTAAAAACTAAAGAGAGAAAGAAAGATTTGTATAAGATAGTCTGACTACATCAGACAATGTCTTTCTATAGAAGTAATTCCAGGTCAGTTAAATTGCTCTTAGAAAAATTAAATCTTATACATAAAATATGCAAGACCTTTAACTTTTAATCTTTTATGTTTTAATTGTATGGTAAAATAGTGTTTTGTCAAAGTAATTTTGTGTGTTTAACTTTGAAGCACTTTTCAAAAGTCAATGACATGGTTTTAAAATATAGCACATCAAACGACATTTCCATCGACATACAGCAGTTGCCATAAACAGCCTTAATTTCCAGTCTAAATTACTGATCTAAATATATTCAGACAAATTAATGCAATGGAAAATTATAGAACCTAAAGTGTATATTTATTTATTGCAACATGTTTAACTTGCATCTCATCTGCCATTCACACAAGGTTACTTCAAGTTTAGTGATTTTTCACCTTTCATGCTCAAATTGAGGAAAAAAAAAAAAAAAGAGCCTCAAAATATTCATAATGGAGCTGGAAAACATATTATAACTAATCTATTCAATGGAATATTATTTCCTATATATAACTTCATTTAAGCTGTTACCACTGTGTTGAGCTGTTTGAAACTTGAAGTCAAGTGAACAATAAGCAAAACTGGCCTTTCAGGTCAGGCATGGGAGTTTTTGAAGCAGCCAGTGCTACAAGATGTATCAAGGTGCAGAAAATTACCAGGACACGTGTAGATTTGTTTCACAGCCTGTCTCCTGATGACAGCTTTGTAATTGGTTTTAGAGTGGCACAAGGTGCAGGCAGGCTGAACCAGGGTGCTATTGAGACTGAGCTCATTGAAAAAGGGTTGTATTCATTGAGGATGGGTTTTTCAATATTAAAAAAAAAAAGTCTTAGCTAATGATATATCACTAATTATTTCAGGTTGGGACAATAGAAAGTAGATTAGATTTGATTAGATCCCACAGCAAGTGTTAATACTGAAAATCAGAAGCCATGAGTGGTACAATTTATTTCAAAGTCCTAGCAGAAAAGCTTCTACTTTAACACAAATTAAGACTGGGTTTCTTTGAGACAGAAAACTGTCCTCTTACTCTCCAGACTACTTTAAAATTGAGTCTTTTTCTCTTATTTTAGACATTGCAGCTTATTATGAACAAAACCCCTCAACTGTTCAGTATGTCACCTTCTGTTTGACAGGAGGAAACAAGGAACGATTACTGTGTCTGTGAGTTTCACAAGGAGCTGGGGAAGACAATAAAAAATGAAGTGAGTTTTTTATAAGGGGAAATGAAAAGAAACCATTTATAAGCAGCAGAGTGAATGGCTGTCTTTTTTTTTTCCTTTTTTTTTTTTTTGTTTTTGTCTCACAACTGAATTCTATTAGCTTCTTTCTGTGTCTTCTTCTCTGTTAAATATCTGAAGGTAGGGTATAAAGAGGCTGGGCCCAGACTATTTTCATTGGCGCCCAGCAACAGGACAAGAGGCAAAGGACACAAACTGAAACACAGGAAGTTCCAACTCAATATGAGAAAACATTTCTTTGCTGTGAGGGTGACAGAGCACTGGGACAAGTTGCCCAGAGAGGCCGTGGGGTCTCCTCCAGAGATATTCCAAAACCCACTTGGATGCAATCCTGTGCAACATGCTCTAGGTGATCCTGCTTGGCTTTGGGGTTGGACTACATGATCTCCAGAGGTCCCTTCCAACCTCAGCCATTCTATTATTCTGTGATTAAACCTCTCACTTGCAACACTTCAGTATGATGGAGGGTGGGATGGCTGGGGGTGTATAGATACCGAGACACTGAGGACCTTCTGTCCCTGTGTGTCCAACATGAGACAAGGAGAACTGCTCTGCTCTGCTCAGACCAGGAAGGGGAAAGCTTTTCAAGCAAAGCATATTGTGTTCTGGCCCACTCTAGGAACTTTAAATCCTGTAAAAATACCACACTGTCAAGTATGGCTAATGCTGATGCACTGGATCAAAAGATGGTTTGGGGGAGCCAAGGTAAGCAGAGAACATCATATGAAGTGGGGATAAAAACACAGAACCAGAGATTAAAATTACACATAGGAAAGAGAAGTTCATTACAATTACAGCTGAATCAGTGCAAAATCAGCCAGCTGTTCCATGTCACTCAAATAACTACATCACCTCTATCCCTTCTTCCATTCATTTCATGGTCCTTTGCATGATGAAAACACTTGCTCTTTGTGTAGTGTCTGATATCAAGCAGGAAGAATTTGGAAAATCCCACCTGAAATTTGTCAGGACCGTGTGCCTCCCAACGTCCAGATTTGTCTGGGACACAAGCTGGAATTTGGAGATCTCAAAGAAAGCTTGTGGTGAATAGTATAAATTTGTACATTACTTACCAAAGGTTGGTTTGTCTGTAATCTGTTGGAGCAGCGAATACTTAGCAAATTGGGAGTTGCTGTCTTGGGACATAGATAATATGGGACAGCCTGGGACAGTCCCTCACAGACCTGTGATTTATTGTAAAAAGCTGGAAGAGCCACTATTGCTGGCACACAGATCAGCCATGGTTAGGCAAAACTAATTCATGTATGTAGTACAAGATCACCTAGCTGCACTTGTACAAAAGCTCCTTTTCTGCCTTGCAACTACAGAAGTAAAGGGAAATGTCCCATGTCCCGTATGCTTCTCACACAGCGCATGGTATTCAAACATGCAGTACAAGAAATCTTACTTGTTCTCTGGTATCTGGCAACCTTAGCAAAAGCTCCTCTGCCTTGCAGGCCCTATCAAACCAGTGCCTTGAACCTAAACCTTGAAAAATTGAGTCTTGAAGGGGCACTTGAAGATGAAGATTGGTTCAGGCATTTAAAGGGTCTGAGTCACTCTTCCAAACGCGGCCTGTGCATTCAGTGGCTGATAAGACCTCAAAATGAACAATTTGGAGGTCAAAGACTAAGGAGTGATGTTAGAAATTGCTGCAGACAGGATAGGAGGGAAGCAGGGGTTCAGGCAGGAGCAGAAAACCCACAGAAGGGCAGGAGCCAAGGCCAGCACATGTTGGAGGCAGCCTGGGGACCCTGCGTGGGCTCGGCAGCACACCCTCAGGTCCCACACATGCTATAGCTGCAACAGGGACAGTTTTGGGCCCACACTCCCACGAGGTGTACCGAACCACTCACTGATACACTCGGTTTGGCTAGCAGCAGCACCCTAGGATAAGCAGGACAGGGGTCTGTGCTTAGGGACAGGTCCAGCACTCACTGAGCTCAGCATAATGAGGCCACTGACAAGAGCTAATGAAGGTCTTGTCAGCTGCTCTTGTCATAAACGCTTCACACACGCTTTTGGAGGTGGCAGTCAGCCCCTGCTATCACCAGTGACAGCGTCGTGCTGATGGGACACTGACATGAAGCCACAGATGGCCCTGCGGGGACAGCTGAGGGCTCCTCCGCAGGGCTTTTTCAGGTGACACATGGCAGGCAGAGCTCCCCTTCTCCACCACCTCCCTGCTGCGGGACCGCGGTGCCTCACAGCTCAAGGGGTGACATGCCAGCAGGAGGGGCCTCAGGCCTCCACGCCCGCCTCTGGGAAACCAACTCCCAGGGGACTCAGGGCCCCCAGTTTGACCATCGACCATGTCAGGAGAGAGAGCAATGAATACGTTAAATTGCAATTTCCTTAGAAAGAGAAATTGGTCACGGAGAAAAATATAACTGGCTTCAGGCCTTAAGAAACAGTTAAAAATCTTGCTCTATTCAGGGTTTGCAAAAAGTCATAAAAGCAGGTACAGAAACAATTTATAGCAGCAGCCAAAAACACACCATCCCAGATGAAGCGCTCCAGCACGGTTTTTCCTCTTACAAAGGAAGTTGTGGTAACGCAAATGTAACAGCCGCTCTTCAACACAAAACAGATTTGCCCCAGAGCTCTGTAACAAAAACAAGCTTGAAAATGGGTTCTTTCTGCTCAAGTACAACATTTTTCCTGCCTCTCATTCCTCCCTCCCTACCTTCACCCAAAAATAATTGCCTGGAAAAAGGAGAAGTTCCTGTAGTTACTCCTGAAGAGTGTTGTATTCAGGCTTTGGTGAAGTAAGGCAGATCACATTAGAGGCACTGAATATTTGAATTAGTCTCAGCAGGTCAATTACTACAAAGATTTTCTGCTCTAGTTGCTCACAGAGAGATGTGCACTTCTTAAAATCCCAGCTATTTTCTGTTTAATTTATTGGTAAAACAAGACATAATAGTGCAAAAAAATCAATTGAACAAAACAATTTTATTGGAATTCAACATGCTACAACAAGGTGTACAAGCACAAAACCTCAAGCAAGACAAGCAAGCATTCTTGTAACTTCTTTCAAAGACCTCTGCTGTTTGCAGCACATCAGTCATTTAACAGATTTCCCCCTTGATCACTTATTTAGCCTTTCCTTTTATTTTTCTGAAAGTTATTTTCTTTCCTTAATTGCTACCTCTAAAAAAAAAAAAAAAGTGTATCCTTATACTTCTGTACATTTCAATTTAGGGCAGTATAAACTCCTGCCTTCCTACTTCTGTTTCAGTGGCTTCTCTCTACCCTCAGCTGTTTGTCAGGCAGGGGAAGGATGAGAAGTCAATAGAAGTTTGAGCAGATCAAAGAACGGGATCTGTCAGGCTTTCACTGCCTCCATGCCCAATATTTATTATATTGCCATCCTCAGGAGCCGACGAACAACCTTTCATTTGAGAGCTTGGACTGAAGAAGTTCCAGAATACCAAAAAAAGGGATGAAAGCCAGAAAAAGTCGGTAAGCTTGAGAGTCACAGGAATAAAGGGAGAATTAACACTGTCACACACAGCTGCACTTGCTGTCATTAAGTAGAGGAGATAATAAAAAAGATGTCTGAGGATAATTGGCTAAAACTGTATTGTAATCTTCAATTGAAAAATAGATCCTTTACAAAAATTCCCTACAGAAATCTGGTAGCTCCTACAGTATTTATTTCTACACTTTTTGTTTGTTTGTTTTTATTCAAATACTTTATATACACCTCAGATGCAATTGATATTTAAATTTTGTACAATCCTTTATGAAGCTCAGAGGAAAGAAGCAATTCAATCAGAAATAAAGAATGATGTGAATAAGCAGCAAGGGAGTGCCTCTTCATTCAGCGCACAGAAAAAATAATATCCAGAGAACAGCTATTAAATAGGGCAGATTTTTTGCATGGCTTCAGTAGTAGAGCCACACTCATTTTGTACCAAGCAAGTATTATACGATTAAGGAAGCTGGGTGACAGAGCTGAAGTTTGCTAACAGGGAACAAGGGAATAAGTGTTCTACTTATTTGTAATGATAAATCCCAGGGTAAGACACTAACAGGTGTTACTCTACCCACAGAAAAGATTTCTGCTTTCTTTTAAAAAAAATAAATCAATAAAACAAAACACACAGCACCTAGTTTCACATTTGAAAAACAGAGAATGTTTAGCAAGAGGTAATGCTTAACCAAACAAAATTATCTTACCATTCATGATCAACAGTTAATTAAATAGCTCAAAACTTGTCTTCTTTTTATAGCACAGGCCAAAAATACCAGAGGAAAACTGGACAAGCAAAGTAACAGAAAAGACAGATATACTTGCAAAAGCTGCAAGTCAACTTCAAAATTAAATGAATCTCAAAAACAAGAGTGTCCAGGCAAGAGTATACATGCTGAGAAGGCAGGGGCAAAACAAGCTTGAGTGTGTGCTGCTGTCACTTGATGGGTCTGGAACGCTCCTCTAAGCACAGCACAGCTAAATCTGGGATTAAAATACCAGATAGATAGTTACGTGCTATGCTGTTTCATGTCTGATGTATGAAGCAAGGCATTGTAACAGCATGAGCTAAAGCTGGAAAGTGGAAATGGGAGAAGCCCCAGTATGGGGGCACCTCTCTCACATGCACAGGAGCCAAGCAGAAACACAGGTCTGGTCAAAACGACAGACCTTTTTTCTCTGCAAAATCTGAATGGTAACAAATAGCTGCAATTTAAGCTGTTCAAATTGGTTCACCCTCTCATGCAGAGCCTTTACATAGCTCATTGTTAACAGGAAGGTTCTGCATAGTGATATCAGCTTTAACTCTGTAACAAAACTGTCTGAAAAAGGAATTTAGAAGTCCAGGCTGGGAAAAATCCCCTTCACAGGTACAACACAAACAAGGGTAAAAGCATGTTTTCCCCAGGAATACTGAAGCTTCTTGTAATTTCAAGGTCACAAAGCAGCCTGTTCAGCACCACATCTAATCTCTGCTTCCTCAAAGGGAAAACCATATTTTCAGTATGTTCTAACATGAAGTTTTAGAATTAGTTTGAACTAGAAGGAGAAATATGGTCTATTGTTTTTCATCATCTAATCAACACTTCTTCCAGGTCAGGACATCTTGTTTTTATATATGTGCCTAGTACTTGCATAAAAGGGTAAGGAAAACACCATCAGACAATCCTTATGCTCTTCAAATATCTCCATACTACACTAGTGCAAATTTCCTACAACGTGGAAGAAGATGAATCCATATTTACAAAAAATCCATAATAACACAAGAAATAAATTCAAAAATAGCTGTTCCTTCTAGGACTAGAATGGAAAAAAGGAAAACAAGGGATGTGGAGAGACTTAAAAACAACATTTTCATGAAATATTTTTTCTCAGAACAGTAACAGAAATTTAGAATATTATTTTAAATTCTGCTCTTACAGTTGCACTTCAGTTTCTCACATACTTTGACATATTAATTGTAGAAAGACAAGTTGTTTTAATTTAAGCTTTCATATGACAATTCCTATAAAATACGCAGATGTAATTCCCTGGTATATTACCATGGTTTATAGGATGGTTGGCTTTGTGTACCATGATGACATTGTATATGATATTTATATTCTATTAAAGTGGCTGGTAGTAATTATAAAGCCTAGACGTTTCCTTAGTTTGAAGGTTTTTTGATAAGATAGCGTTGTTTTAATAACTTCATAATGAATCTACATAAAGATGGTATACTGCCATAGAAAAATAGATGAGAGTTTCTTCCATATCAGCACTATAAAATTAGGTCTCCTTTTTAATCCTATTTCTGGGCCATACAAATATAACCTTTATACTTGCCTACAGGTCATTAATAATGTTACTTTCCATGCTTCATTTTGTTACTGTAGGGATATATAAACAGGAAAAAAAATGTACATTGTGTGCACCAATTTAAAAATGTATATATTCTTAGTTCATGAATGTGTGGTGCTGATAGTACTATGAATATTACATATTCATTTCTCACTCTTAATTAGAGTCTAGATTTAATGAACTATTACTGCAAGATTTTCAATTTTTCATGTTTCCTAACAAGGTTGTGGAAGAATGCAGCCATGCAACCACCAACTAATTTGTAGTAAAAGATACTGCAAAGGAAATCGAAAGATAAATGTTGCAATTTTAACAGTTAAGCAAAACACAAACACATTCACACAAAACCCCCAATATGACTTCATTACAGTAACAAAGCACTAGCTTTTTCTGACAGTTTAATAGCTGAAACAAAGTGAGAAAGGAGAACCTGACACCCACAAGTAAGCAGGAAAGGTGATGTCAGGACAGATATCTGATCATTACCATGTAATCACAGCTGGAAAAAAAGAATGATTTCACATGCAGATTTCTATTGAACTGAAAGACCCAGTAAAGGCTCAGATCATGCCCAGCTAATAGGATGTGTCAGGAGGTAGAAACCACAGGTGACATTGATTATCCTACCCTCTAGAACAGAATTGCTGCCAAACAGGAAACAACAGAAAATTTCAGCACAGTCTCCAGATCCCCCATAAGATCACACTCGGAAAAGACAGCTGTTTTTTTGTGCAGTGACATTGGGGTGGTGGGCTGCAAGATGTGCTGTGCTCTGTCCCAGGCAGCAGGACCTGCTGTACGGGCCTCTTCATGCACAGTAAAATTGGAGCGGGGGGGATGTTGTAGTTTTTCCCTTGCCAAGCAGGTATCAGCATGGCTTAAGCTGCCCTGTACGTCAGCTGGCCGGTGCTGGACAAACCCACCCTGCCTATTTAAAACCAGCCCTTTATGCACATAGTGCCTGTGGAGATAACCTGAACTTGACTGGAGGCAGCCAAGCAGAACAGGTAAGCCACCTCCCCAGAGCCCACAGTGTGTAATCCACCTCTCACCCCCTCTCTTCCCATAAATATAGATATTATTTTTAACATTAATTTACGATGTAAACTTACAGTTTTACTTCATTTGCAAAACAAACAAAAAAAAAACCAACTCTCACAATATTTTTAGGATGACTGAGAGCAAGTAAATAATAATTTTAATAGTCTAATGCCTTACCTCTTATGTGTCACACACACAAATTATCTCTGGATATTTTCTATGGAAATCAAATGGAACCAGAAAAAAAATCATATACAGAAACTTTGGCATCTTTTTGAGTTTCACATTAATATATCTTATGAACTGTAAGAAGGTAGAAATGAGAGTACAGCCATTTTAGAAAAAGGATCAGCAGGTTTATCACCATTGAAAAGGACTATCTAAAATGTCTATCACCCACTATATAACATTTACTTTTAATATAATATATGAAATTAATTAACTGCATCATAAACCAGCAACACAGACCCAGGACTGGGAGAGGAATGAGCTGAAGATATATTTGAACACTTGTTTAAGTGCTCAGTAAACAGAAACAGAACACCTGCAACCTCTGATTTCTATGCCAACAAAACCCACCCCTGTCTGCAAAAGGGGCAAGCTCGATTCAAGCTTGAGAAAAGCTTTAAAATTCCAAAAGCTGATTTCAGAAAAGTTCTCTGTGACATGGGTGATAGCTAAAAAGATAAACTTTAGAAGGAACAGTCTGACCAAAAAATGTTCTCCCTGTTATATTTAGCTCTGGAAAACTGGCATCCACAAGAATCAACTGCAAAATTTGTTAATTCTAAAATGATTTTTCTACACAAGCTGAGGGGAATATGAGGTGTAAAATAAATGTCATACTTCCTCGTATCAACTAGTCAATCTTATTAGGGCACAAAGCAATTTAGATGATAGGCTGAAAATTGGCCAGTGCAGAATGCAGACAAGACCCTATTAAGACAAAAAGCAATTTGAGTTTACTGAATAATCTATAAAAGCCAATAACAAATTACAAAAGCCCAAGAAAATTACAAGTAGGTTTGGTTTTCAGTTCACAATTAGATGTATTAAAAGAAAAAAAAAAAAAAAGCGTAACATTACCAAATAATTAGAGTAGGTTTATTTTACATTCAGTCTTCATTGGTGAAGGAAAAGCTAGGACTCTAGGGCACTGAATCCACAAAAGGATAGATAAGATAGCACCTTATTTTTAGGTGTAGGGTCATGAGCTGGGTTTCTTGCTCTGTTAATGGCCCTGAAGTCAATGCCCAGGCTCTGTACAGGAGGGCAAAGTCAGGCTGCAGCTTACTGATCAAGCTGGCTTAAGGATTTCTAATGCCATATCAAAATATATGAAATTACTCAAATCACAGAGATGGTCTAAAAACAATACATGAGCCAAAAGATCTTACAGGGTTTGAGCCAACAGCCCCCAAGTTGGAGAAAGTGTATTCATGTCCCACCGTGCCTCCCCATGCCCCGTCATCCCTGCTCCGGACTTGGGGATGTCCTGCCACAGGACCCGGATTACAGGCAGTAATGACAGCTGCTCTGTCTCTGATGGGGCGGTACAGACAGCACTTATGGCTCCTGGAGCAATGACAGATGAAGGCCAAGGAAGAAGCCAAATCGTGATTAAGGCCAGGCTTGTGCTGGCTGACAGACCAAAGCTGCTTTTTACCCTGCCACACAGATTGGAGATGCAGGACCCTCCCACCATAAGAGAACTAAATGACATGAAGTCCTCCAAGACAAAGATGAAAGCAAAAAAAAAAAAAAAATGTAAATTTTTAACTGGAAGATTTAGGCCTGTCTCTTGTGTATCTTTCCTGAGGCAACTGTTCAAGAAACCTCAGTGCTTAAATGAAAGTGAATCCCACAAAGCAAGTGACTCCAAGGTACCTACCTGCCACCACTTTCATCATCAAATTTCAGTATTTTCTAAGCGTGGGCTACATCGTCATGAACATTAGCACTCCAGTCTGAAATAGAGTATCCTGGTGCATCACTCTCCTCCTGTATGAAGCTGTGAAAAGCACAGAAATAATATATACCTTATTGGCGTATAAATATCCTATTCAAAGCAAACTTTGAGTGCTTATGATTGCAGTGGGCAGCTAGTCGAATTTCCAAAGGCTGTTAATGTGCTTTGGCTGTTAATTGAAAGGATAGCCTTACAAATCTGGTTCCAGGTCAAGCTAGGATCTATTTTCCAGACCTTTATACAACTTGCACCACTATAGCACGAGCAAACATTAGCTCAACCAGCCTTAAGTCTGCAGGTATAAATGTAACCAAAAGAATTATTTTGAACAATCAAAGTATTTCTACATTAAATCAGTATTGAATTGTTTCAGTAGATTGATCATGTGTCTTTATTGGGCTTTCTTTCCACTTGATTGCACTGTCGTAAATCAGACAACACATTTGCCTATGTCAAGACAAGAATTCAGTATTATGCTTCACCAATATTTTGCAATATTCAGTTAATCTCCATTTTGACAGCCACTTGTAATAGCTAATTTGTTATCTTTGCAGAATGTGACCACCAAGAATACGAATATAGCCTAAATGAGCTTCATAACAAATTGGAGAGCTAAAGCCTCATCCCATCTTTACTCACTGTTTTCTCAATTGTTTTCATGTTGTGTATTCTTTTACGTGAACACCAAGGAGGTACCAATTTCTGCTTGTACAAGTTACTACACAAGGACTGAAGTGGTGGAGGAGGTGGCACAAGATTTCTCCACCTGCAGTCAAGAAAAGCATCATCAAAAGCAGAGCACAGATTTACTATTAAAACTTCAATGACAAATAAGGTCACTCAGCAGAAACAGGAACTCCCCAAGGGCAGCATATTCCATAAAATCATGTTTCATTTATCTACGTTTATATATGTCACTTCTGGAGAACCATGCTGTGCTGGCTTTTCTTCAGGAGAGAAGGAAGCTTCGCCTTCTCTGCCACTGCAGCTTCAAAGAGCCCATAAGGAAGCAGAGTTCTGCTTTGATGCCACTGCCGTGCTCTTGAAGACAGGTGGATGATGGCCTGCCCTTCGGGTCACACGAGCAGAGTCCTCTGGATCACAGAGATGGACCTGCACTATGTGAGACTCTGGGAAATTGAACTCCGTAGCTTCTCTTCTAAATTGCCATTTTGGTCCTTAGAAAGTCACTGCTAACTTACTGGAGTGAGCCATAGCATCTGGAAAGCTAGCGCAGGCGGCAAACGACCTAATAGGCTAATTGCACCTTATATAACTTCAGAGATAAGTTTACAACCTCAGCAGTCATTCAAAATGTTCAAAATGCTCTCTCTCTCATGTAAAAGGTTTAAGAGAATTTTTAAAAAGGATTAATAAGAGATTGCTTAATATTTAATTACTTTTTTTTTTCCCCATTACTGCTTACATCTTGGGTGTTATCTTACAGCAACCATTCAGTTCGTTACCAGTCTGCATCTGTCAGAGGGGAGAGGGTTGCCAGATTTTAGCTGTGCTCTGTGTAACTATGCAGTTCTCTGTATTTCAGTTCTGTTGCAAGCTGCAGTTCACAAAGATGAACAGGATGCAAGCTCGTGTCAAGCATTTTGCATAGTATTTCTCATCGGATTGCTAGGATCTCATATCAGCAAGGAGCAGTGAAGCAAAACCCAATCTTTTGGTCCTTACTGTTCATTTCTGGTAGGTTGTTTTCTTCTTCTGTTAACCTTTGTGCCAGAAGACATCAGCTAGATCTTTGGAAGACTGAAACACTGATGTCACATCAGTCTGAAACATGAGTTACAGCTGTTCTTCTGCAGAAAAGGGTGTCTCCCCATTCATCACTTGGGCCCTCGTTGTAGGGAGGCAGAGCTGCAGCTAGGATTTCAGCTTCACATGACATGGCTATTCCAGACCTCCCGCAGGCTGTGAAGACCTGACCTTTCAAACGTAAAAATAGAAAACTGAACTCCCTGGACAGAGAACACAGCTAGAGTTTGAGGCAGTATGATATTTAACTTGTTTTCCTATCAATTAGATAGATTTCTTAGACTGCATATACCCTTCAAACTCTCTTAAATTAAAAACATTAAAATCTTAATTGGTAACCAGCCCTTTCTGCTTCCCCTGGGCAATTATGACAACAGAATTAGACTCAGGTAACTCAATTAGACATCAGCCTAACCTAGCTTTCTCCAAGCAGGCTTCTTAGCAAAAGCCTTCGTGAGATTGACGAAAACACAATTCGGACTGCTTTGCTGAGGTCAGGTAGTGCATGCCTACAATAATCAAAAGAATTATACTTTCTCCTCGAATGCCAAATGCTGCATAGTTGTTTATCCCATAAACTGCTCAGCTCGGCACTTGGATGCCGCACCCATTCTGACCCAGAAATTCTGCAGATCTGCCTAGTGTAGTGTGAGTTTGACCTTGTTCTTGCCTTCTTTCCTTTCAGACCTACCTTTTTTTCCTGACAGTGAGCTTCAGACACACACACGGTGAACAAGAGATCAGGTAGCAGCAATCCGTGTTTCCTTTCCTGCACACTCCCTTCCTCTTGGCTGCCAGAACCAAAGATGGGGCTTGACTTTACGTATAGGAAGCACAACATGAAGAGATATATGAAAGGGCAGCTCCAAAAATCTGCATGGACAAGGCCTCAGAGCTCTGTCCAAATGAAGAAACTTGGGGCCACATTAAAACAAAATCCTTAGCCTCTTTGCCTGCAAAAGGCAGTGTAGGATAAGGCACAGGGACATCAGTGCAGTACATGGGGAAAGGCAGGTGTCTCCAAAGCACCGTCCAGACACCCTCTTCCCTGAAAACATCATGTGTTGCATGCTGTTTTACTACCACTGGCTGAAAAAACATACTTTGCTATGGAACAAAACTTTCCCTGCTACTACACCAGGTTCCACTTTTCTGCTCTTCAGATGTGTGGTAACTGTGCTCTTTGCTGCCTGGTAGCCCCACATCTGCAGAGGGGACAGGAGGTACAGTACCTCCTCTGGTGAAATGGACAGCCACCAGAAGCAGGTTCCCAGGCTGAGGTAAGCCAAGGGCCCGAATTTGCTCCGTGCCCTAGACACAGGCCCCGTCTGCTGAGCTATTATACAAAAGGCAGGAGGCACTATCAGACAGAAGGCAAGATTTCTAAAATTGTGAATGTTTGAAGACATCCAAAAATGGGAGGTTGATCTTTTGATACAGGTTCACAGAGATGGACCTGCACTATGTGAGGC
Source organism: Anser cygnoides (assembly GCF_040182565.1). Taxonomy (NCBI): domain Eukaryota; kingdom Metazoa; phylum Chordata; class Aves; order Anseriformes; family Anatidae; genus Anser; species Anser cygnoides. Next base: position 29,529,444 of record NC_089873.1, read on the forward strand.
CTGCACTTTCATAGAGGTGACACAAAAGCTCCCAACAGGGGCAAACACCCAAATACACCCTTGTGCTCAACATCCCCTGCCTCTAACATGGAGGAGATTTGTGTTGTGCAAGGGCTGGTCCAAAACCTCCCTCAGTCCATTAATTCATCCCATTCTCTGTCTAGGGAGCCTGTATGCTTTACTGTTTGATTGCATTTTACTCCAGGTACCAAACACTCAGGATTTGGGCACTGGAGCACTTAATACATGTGTGCTAAGCGCTTTATTATATCTGCTCTCAGTCAGTAACTTACTGACACAAGCAAAATTGATATAGACAAGGGTTAAAAGGATTAACAGAAATCTACATTAGAGATTTGCACCAGATGAACCAGATTGATTTTTAAATCCACTTGATTAAAAGGGTGTACTTTTTCAAGACTGATTCATTTAGCAATTTCTCCCTCAAAGGCTTCACTGATATTTCGCATACAGTGACTAATTACTTTTCAGAACACGGTGTACTTGTTCTCTGCTTCTGTGGACTTCGCGCAGTCACTACATCTGGGTAAAGTGGGTATAAAGTGCTTTTCTGCTTGACAGTGTTTCACATCACTCTGCAGGGAGGAATGAGGGATCACAAAAGGGGCAAGAGAGTGCCCAATAACTGCGACTGGAGATAGAGCTGCAAACAGTGGAAAAATACCCTGCCAAAGCCTCCCCAGGTGCTGGGGTCCTTATCCTGGCTGCACACCGTGAAAAAAGGCAAGTAGGGGTGGGAGCATTGTGCAGAGCTGGCTGAGTCCTCACCGCAGAGATCACAGGCAGCACAGGGGAGGAGAGGGAAGAAACGTGGCACTCTGCCACCTGCCCGCTCCTCCGCTGGTCCATAGCATACCTGCAGGGCACCTCGGGCAGCCAAGGGCTGGCATCCTGCTGCCCTCCTGGTGGCAGAGGCAGATGACAAGTGATGATTTAATACCAGCTCTTTCCCTATTTAACATTCTTCCCATGCTAAATTCTTGAACCCCTCTGCTTTATCACTGCGCCTAGGGTTTATTTCCTCCCCTTTCCTAACTCTGTAAGCAGTGTTTCTATGGTTCTGTCTCACGTTCATGTAGCTTTTTTTTTTTTTTCCCCTGCCTCCTTCATGCACAAGTGGATTTCAGTATAAAAGTCTGCCAAGCCTTCAGAAATCCTCTGAAAATTCTCCTCGGTGAAACACATTTCAGGATAAAAGTTACAAAGGCTTCCAACCTCCTACAACTTCTCCTCCTCAGCGAAGCCCGCAGGACCCAGATGAGCAGCTGATTTCACTGATGGTAGCATCTATGTCCATCGTGCCAAATAGTGCTCCCTGCTATCTAAATGTTTTATTGCTGTGTTGTGCCTCATTTTACACAAAAACTGTTTCCTTTATGGGACAGGGTGGTGAATTTATGTTGTTTGAATCATATTTATAGCTATGAAATACCTGTTTTTACCATCCGCCATCAAGGGGAGATGACTCAGATGCCTCCCTTCAGACCAGAGCAGGGTTTGTGGACCAGTCTCAGTGTAGGTTTTAAAGGACAGTTTGTCCAACCAGGGGCTCACTTAGACTGTTCCTGCTCTGACGAGCACGGGCAGATCTGCATTTACTTCCCCCGTGCTTGCCCCAGAGGCAGAAGTGTGTAGGACACAGAGCTGACATGGCTGGACGGGAGCCAGCACAGGTCTGGCTTTAGTCTGGATGCATTTGACTAACACGGGCACAGTGACAGCCTCAGAGAGGGCTCCAGCAAAGAGGTTCAGATCTCGGAATTCATCTAAATTACTGTAGTCATATGCTGCCCTAAATTCACCATCTCATTAAAATTAATGCACCGTACTAACGTATCTATCTAATACCGGTAGTCTCATGCTGCCAGTGCTGTCGTGAGCAGGAGGAAGAAAGCGTGCGGTCAAAAGAAACCCTTTTGAAAAGTATACAAGGGGATCTTTTTTCTTAAACACTATCACCTTGCTCACTGTAATGGTTGTGCTCACATGACCCAGAATGACAAGAAGCAGAACTGGGACAAAACCTCCCCAGAGACACATCTCCAAAGCACTCAGATACGTTCTTTTGCTCTCCGTTGCAATGTAGGAAACCTGGTTGCTGCCTGTGGCATTAGCATGGCCGCATCCGCACACACACAAGGGGAGGATGGTGTCCCAAAGCCTCCCCAAGCCAGACTGCTCCTTCCAGAGCCCCTCGTTGGGATCCAATTGCTCTCCTGTTGTTGAGTTGCTAGAAATGCTGAAATTCACTCCGAGCACATTGTTGTATCTTCATAATATTCTGTACTTAACAAAGACATTTCACCTCTGGAAAATTTGTCATTTTAAATTTCTTGCATGCAGCCAGGCTATGCTGGAAGGGTAGCTGGATGGCTACAACTTCTCTGCTTTCTTGGACGCAGCTTTAACCAAATGTGGAAATTTCCAGGGCTGTTAGTGCCACCACATGCTCCCTGCTAAAGCTGCCAGGAGCTGCTTGCGACTGTACATGACCTCTGTCATGACCAGGAAAGGGTAAGACACTGCCCAGTCTAAAGGAATAAAGGTAAATAACTGATAGGTAAATAACGGGGAGCTGTGCGCCAAGCCCAGCTCTGGCTGGATCCTGCCCCTGACTTGAAGCAATGAAATTCCTGTCCCACTGTCCTCATCTATAAAACAGGTATCTGCCCGCATCCTGCTGACGTGGTAATTACATCACAGTGTAAATAGAGTAAATCCCTGTCATACATACCCTACACAGTTCCAGTGTCTTTAGCATTGGTGGATAAGGTGTGAATCATAGTGGAAATCAGTGAATTATTTCTAAATTGTTACAAATATTGAGCAGTGGAAAGGAAGAAATGATGGTAATCTCCGACCTTGAGGAGGCAACACTACAGAGACAAGGGCCTTTCCAGTTAAAGTAACTACAGCGGAAAGAAAAGGCAAAAACAGAAAGGGGACACAAAGAAAAAGTTTGCAAAATTAACTAAGAAAGGAAAAGAGCCAAGAAAACGAAATCCTTTTCAGAAAGTAGATTATATTAAAAAAAAAAAAAGGAGGAAAGTCAACACAAATAAATAAAAAACACACACACAGATAAACCAGAAATAAACCAGAAATAAATCAGAAATAAAAAGTCCCCATTTACAATAGTTTTTTTTTTTCTACAACAGTACCATTTATTCTTCCTGTTAACTCTTTGTGCCCACTCCTAATGTACTTTCAAAATCACAAGACCTGATTAATCAAATATGGGTATAATATACGCATCCTTCATGCTAAGCAACCTAGGAAACGTACCACATAAAGTCTAGGATAGGATGGTGATTCATTTCTCCCATTAGCTCCACAGACATGAAGACTAAATTAATAGGATTTCGATACAAAAAAAATTTATTCCTTCTTATTGCCAACCAGTCATCCATTAGAGTCCCTCCTTATAATGTATTTTGTAAGACAGCACTCTTAAGATTTGACAACACTTGATGAAAGAAGATATTCATAATATTTAAATAATCACTATGAGATTAATCTCGATTTTGAGGTTGTTCTCCTTTATGTCTGACAAGGTTAACACTTACATGATTCCTCCCCTTTGCTCATATTCTGATTGGACTAATGACTGTGACATGACACAGATTTCTTGTCCTACTTTCTACTTTGGATAGTAATTCACTTCTTCCTCTGACAATTAAGATATATCTTGTAAAATTACTATTCTATACACTACACTGAACACAAGTCAAAACAATTTTCAGTTCAGTTTGCAGGCCCCAGAGGAAGCTGCTAGTATGTGCGTATTGCATCCTGTATAAATGAAAGCATGAATTATACATCAATGTTATACATCTCAATTCTTTTTAGATTATGAGTTGTTTATAGAGTACATTAAGATTATACAGAATTTAACATGCAAAGTGACCCAAACCCTGTCTTGCTGAGTGCATAAGCAGAGGTACCAGTTAAATCTTCAGAGTATATAGTCATACCATTTACAAAAAGAGAAACAATGTAAAGCTTCAAAACGAAAAATACAGGGAGTTCACCAGCATACCAAAAAACCTTTGTGGCTCCCTTGATAAGCCATCAACAGAAAACAGTAAACATAACCAAACCATCATAGGCCCTAACTGCACAAGACGGCCCTATTTAATCTATCAAACGTCTAAAAATCATATCTTTCCATTAAAATTTGTGAAAGTTGGCACTAGATGTTGATCCTTCAACTGTGTGTTTTTCTGGAGTCATGAGTCAAAGCTAGCACAAAGCTTCGAAAAGACTAAATTACATAGGCTACAATTTTATGATCCTGAAGTCAAAGATTTCAAGGACAGGAGAATCCAACTTGCTGAAGAATTAATCCCAATTAAAGAAACAATTATCATAGTTTCCTTGGCATAAGATGAAAAGATCTTTTTTCAGCTGTAAATGGCTATATTTCAGGAAGTGAATTGCAAGGACTTCAGAAAGAGCAAGAACATCAAAAAAGGATTCCATGTTAGCAATGCTGGGCAAATGGGTAAGAGGATTATGAAGAGCTTTACTAAATACATATATGAAAAAGTAGGTCTAGGACCGGGGCAGAAATTAACGATAATGCAGAAATGACTATGATATTGAACATGGTCTGGAGTAAGTCTGAGCATGTGGTAAGAGAAGATGAGCCGCTAATGTAACCAGATAAATACAAGTAAAGGAAAACATGAGGACCTTCACATTTGGATAAAGTGCTGGGAAAAGAGCATTAGACAGCTTTCTGCTCTGTTCAGTATTTGGAGAGAGCAGTCAATGAAAGGAGAAACCTGAAAATAAACCCCCAAAATAAAAATGGCTTTGAAAATTAACCTCCAGCAGAAAAAGACACTTCCAAGCTATGATCCTCCAAAGTCTAGCGTTAGTCTTAATAAAAAAGGCTGCCACTAATTTACCAGTACAGTTAAGTAAACAGATATATTGAACACTAGAGGTGGAAGACATTTTCAGAGATCAGAAATTATGCTGGGCAAATACAAATCTGGAAGGAATTACAATCACATTGAATTAAGTGAACAATTTTAATGCTTTTTTAATTAAAACACATTCCATTCCAAAATTAAATTTTCTTTTCAAGTCAGAATGATACATTTAATGTGGAATAAATCCAAACAATTTTACATCTGATTTTTATGCCTGCCCCACAACAAAATCCATTACTCACACAGGTCTGGTAAGTACCTCTCATTCAGACTGAAGGAAGGAGTAATTAACTATTCCCATGTGTGATGACACCTGAAACAGAAACTCCTGCCCAAGGTTAAAGCCTGTACAGTAAGCAGTTAAGCCAGTTAGGTCAATAGTCTTCTCTGATTCCTCATTTGATTGCAAGGCCATGGGCTGAGGTAAATGTGTTTTTTGCTCTGTTATTAGAGGCAGAGAGAACTGAAAGGGCTAAAAGCAACCCAGCAAGTGTCACAAATTGTACTGATACTGAGCAGATAAAATGCTTGCTGTTGTGCAGGACCAGTGCAAAAGTCAGACTTGGCAATAATCAACTAAAAAGTTGGTCATGGGAGTCCATTTCTACGGTGTGTTGCAGGAAATAAGCAAAGTTGCAACAAATAAACACCCAAGGAAGATCAAATTCTGCTGTCAATAGGGAGAAGACAGAAGCTCCAATTATTGGCAAACCATTTGTGCCAAAGGACAACAAATTACTATTGGGCTAATGTTCAGAAAAAAATACATCAGAAAAGGCACCAAGCCAAAGAAGTAGAACCTTGCAGTACTGATGTGAATTGGCCTTCCAGGGCACAGGGATCTCACAAGGTCTTCTCTCTCGTGATGCGAACACTGAAAAGGGAAAAAATACATCTACATATATAGAAGATCTTTGTACATACGCATGTGTAAAACCTTTACTTCAGGCCTGGACCAGGCTTTTAAAAAAAAAAAATTTGCATTAACAGTAGCCCTAGCTATGCAGCACCATTCGGGTTTCTACGCCAGTTTTCATGCCACACAATGAATGCTTTCAAATGAAGGAAGGAAGGAAGGAAGGAAGGAGGGAAGGAAGGAAGGAAGGAAGGAAGGAAGGAAGGAAGGAAGGAAGGAAGGAAGGAAGGAAGGAAGGAAGGGAGGGAGGGAGGGAGGGAAAGGGAAAGGGAAAGGGAAAGGGAAAGGGAAAGGGAAAGGGAAAGGGAAAGGGAAAGGGAAACAGCATCTGTCACATACAGAGCCCATCCTACTTTACCTGAGAAAGGACAGAAGTTGCATTCATCATCAAGTATATGTGTTTTTATACATGAAGGCAGGCCTCGAGTTCTTCTTTAATGTGGCACGGAAAATAATGAGATCAGAAGTGAACCTGAATCAGTCTACAGGAGAGCTCTGCCTCACGCATCGACTCTTCAGGTGAGATAGTCAGGTTCGTTGTACCTGAGATGACAGCTGCTGTTTTAACCCAGATGCATACCATAAAATGTCCACTAATGAAGAGGAAGGTGATCTTAAACATAATATTATATTTATTTTGCAGTGAGAGGTTGGACTGTGAAGGTAGGACAGGTCACATGTGTTCATGGAAATTTCTTTACTTGATGAGACATATTTGTGACAGCACTGAAGAAGTCAGGAAATCAGCCCAGCTTGCATTAAAAAAGGCACCACTGTCTGGGTCTCATCAGCAGAGATAGAAAGGCACCTCAAGGGCACAAAACACTGAACAGCAGCAACACTCTTCATTTTTTGCAAGCTCCCACTCACATCACTAGAAATGGATGTCATGACATTATCCCTGGCTTTATTGTACCTTGTGTGCAACAGATGAAATGATGGGAAAAGGATGGCAGTAAAACTCAAATACATCTAGCCTAACTTAATGTTTCTTCTCTCTACAAATAGTATAAAAGAAAGCTTAGGATCATATTCATAAATATATGTTTTCTATGAAAAAATACCTCAGAAGAAGAAGCAGTCAGCTACTGAAAATTTGTTCAGCTTTTCAACTTTGTTTCAGCTTTGTAGAAACATGCTGCTTTTGTCATATAGAGACCTGTATAATATTGTCTTTTATCTCCGACATTGGATATATAATAAAAGATAATTATTTAGTAACTACTTATCCCTAGAAGCAATAGGTTTTACTTTCACTTATGAACCCTTTCAGCCATTTTGTCTCCTCTTGGGTTATCATACCAAGCAATTTAAAGAACGTTATTTTTTCTTGGCATTAGCCACTCAGCCTCTACTCCTGCATTTGTCAGCATCAAAATGTACCTGACATGCTGGTGGTATTTGACATCCAAGATGTTGCTATCTACAGGAGATAAATTAGAGATGTAACATCCAAGGACAGAGATTGGGCTAGGTAAGAGTCTGCTTTTCCCAAACCTGTAATATAGTTGCAAAGTAGTTGGATAAATATAAATATTAAACAATTCATACACATACTTAAATAAAAGAATTCTGTTTGGGGCTGGGGGTGGCTCACTTTATCAACAAATCCAGCATTTTTATGCACTACATACTAAAAGCACTGTAAAAAACAAGTGACTTGTGAAAACTTTGAAGCTGCTTGTAATGGCAGTTAGTAGATACATCCAACCTGGCAACTCCTAATTAATTACATCATCATCTGTTTGCCTGTTTTAATTTCAATACACTCATGTCTTACCAAACTAAGATAATGAACAGATACCTTGCACTAGCATAGTTGGTCCGTAGTAACCTACGGGTCTACTAACACTTGTTTCTAGGCCCAACCTTTTAGATAAATCACAAATGCTTCTGACTGATATTTCTATGCATGGCTATACAAGGAAAGAAACATGTATTTTCCATTTACAGGAGTAGCTCACACGCAGTAAAATTCTGGAAAAGACAGAGTAACCTGTACTTTTAAGAGATGCTGACAGACAAGCTGATATAGGGGAGTCTAGTGCCTGCCACCACTCTGATTTTGATGCATCTGACAATTTTCTGTGATGCAGGAAATGCGTCACTGGCCCATAGTGGTACATAGGTCATTCATGAAACAGGGTAAATCAGCAAAAGCTCATTTAGAATTAAACAGTAGGACAGCTACTTTGATTTCAGGACATGCCCTTTTCTTTATACTAGCAATTGTCTCATGACTGAAATAACATTGGTTGTTCCAGGCTGAGGAGTTGCTCATAGCCTCAGCTTTTTCCTTCTGGACTTAAATTCCTTTGCTATCTCCACACAAATGATATCCTAAAACTTTAGGATTGCTGTCAGCTGTCTAGGATTCCATCAAATTTTCAAAATCCTTTTAAACCTGGACATGGCATTCCCAAGTGTAAGGGAAGCTGCATGAAGCAGAATTATTTTCCAATCCTGAAAAGGCATACTGTATTTATACATAGGGTACAGTACACATTTTTTGCCACTTCATCACATTGTGAACTCCTGTCTCATTTGTCCATCACCCTCAGGTCTTTCTCTGCGTTACTGCATTTTAAAATTTATGATTAGCAAACTGACCTTAAATAAAAATAACTGTCTCAGTGAGGCCTTACCCAGAATTTTGAGAATTCAGACAATCTAACAAAATATTCTTCTGCTTTCCTAACTCCATCCTCCCTAGTCACACTGCAAACAAGTACATTTACTCCCACCTCACACCAATCCTACTATAATGACTTTTCAAAAAAAGCTTTGCTGTGGGCTGAGAAGAAAATGAGAAGAAAATAAAAAACTGTGTCAGAGGCTCCAGACCTATCATGGAAAGGTAGGTGTAAAAGGTACACACTTGGTGTATATCTACCACTTACTAAACCTGAGGGTGGAACCAAGAGTTGTTTCTTTGTTATAATCCCATCTGCTCTAGTGCCCTTCCTTTTTAAACACCTCTCTGAAGCACTACTCTACAATCTCCATCTTCCCCTTGAATATCCCCCGAAAGCTGGAAAACTCTTTGTTGGTGGCAAGTGGCCATTTTCTTCTCCATGGCAAGGTCTAGTTCTAAGATATTTAATTCAGAATATGGGAGCATGCTGAAGTTACATTTTAAATTACATCTCTGCAGTCAAGACCTCTAGAAACTTCTGCATAAAGCAGAGCAGGATGAGATTCTTAGTTGATATCATTCTAAAAGTTGATGCTCCATGAAAATCATCAACATAAAACAAAAACCACGCAACACACTACAGCGTGATTTATTTTGCATCAACAAGGTTAACTGCTGCAGAATTGGCTCCATGATATGAAAGACAATGTAGTCGGTCTCACTTCTGCTGTTTGCAGTCCTACCAAGCAGTAAACTTGTGAAAAAGGAAAGTCAATGGTCAGATCTTGTTCCCATTTGTGTTACCTCGCAGTAACTACAGAGGGGTTACGGGACCTTCATCCTCAGAAGTTTTCCAGACTGGGCTAGACAAAGCCACGGCTGGTCTCATTTAGTATCAGAAGAGTTTTGCTTGAAGCAGGAGATGGGGCAGATGATGACCACAAGTTCTTTTCACACACTACTTTGTCTGAAATTAGCAGGAAAGTCAGATGCATCTCAGTGCTTTTTAGACGTCAAGTACTGAATAACGGAAGAGGAGAAAACACGTCTAAAAATAAAAATAGAGTCAATGAATGCCTTATTTTTCCTGTCTCCCAACAGTAACAAGAGCCAGGAGCAGGCAGAAAATACAAAAGATCTTTTTCTCTCTGGCAGCTTGGGCGGGTGACTCACAGCGAGTGATGAACTCTCTGCATACTGCTCCTGTCAGTGCCGAGCCGATTTGCCTTCTGAGCCCTGACCTGGGCCATACGGCTGCGGACAGAAACAGGGAGCCTGGCTCCTTCCTAGCCGCTTTGTCAATAAGACATAAAGCTAAGGACAGCTGAGGACAGCGATCACTGAAACTGTGAGTTTGCAAAGCAGCTAAAAACTCTGAGACGTGAAAGCAAGCTGAGGGAATGCCAGCGCTCACACCCCACAGCTGCTCTGAATTGCAGCGAGCTGAGTCTCAGACCTTTCTTCCCAGAACTCAGAGCGCTGCTGCATGCCATTAACCTTTACACCCACATATTTGCAGCAAGAAAATTTATGATATGTGTTCTTGCACTTCTCTGCCAGGTAAGTTCCACACACACAAAAAAAAAAGTAGATTTCTTTGTGACTTCTAATTCGCAAACCAGAACTCAAGATTAAACAAAGGCATTTTTTTTTCTTTTCTTTTTTTTTTTTTTTTTATGTGAGGAGTAGAACATGGAATTTAGGATGATTTTGCAATAAGCTTATTTTTGTCCAATGACTATATATTGCAACTGCATGCCAGCACTGAGGCACTGACTGACAGCATTTTTCACTTGGAGTGGCATGTATTTTCACAATGCTATATACCCAAAGAATGCTGTTTATGCTCTTCCAAACTAATAGGAAGGCGGAATCTTGAAAATTAAGATTTTTTAATTATTTTTTTTTTGAAACTTTCACTTGTGTTATGCAGAACCAATGGTTTTGTGCTAAAGTTACCATTACTTTTATTTGTGCTAAAGTTACCATTACTTTTATTAGGCCCAGGAAGTTGTGTTGCATTTAATATGGCCTTCAGCTATAGAGAGCAAAAGCTAGTTTCTGTAGCTCAGACAGCCCTATACTACTGTCTTGCTTCTCCATGTGAATATACTTTTTTTCATAGGTCTTACACCTAAAGGCAATGAGCATTATGGATGTGACATCTGCTGCCAGTGCAGCTGTGGCTCCAGCTGGTTTTCTTCCCTGGGGTAAACTAAGGGCCCAATAAGATTCTGAGGGGGGTTAATGTATTGTAGGGTATATCATCATCATTACCAATCACACCAGCTACTGTTTTTGAAACAAGTTCTGTTTCACAAGAAGTGTAATTTAAGAAGCATTCCCACGATTTCTCAAGCTTGGGAGCAACATACCTGTTTTTTCTTGTCTATTGAATACAGCGTGTTACTGCCTACTTGTACACCAGGCAGAATGAGAGCATTTTATGCCTGCTTTGCACAGCTCAATCCTGCTTTGCACAGCTCAAGGCTAAGAAGATCTCTACATTGCACAGGCTTTATGACCGAGAGTTTCCTGCGGAATTCACCAGAAAAAGAACCAGGTGACTTAATATTAAATGTAGGTCCTTTTTGACTATATTCTGGAAGTGGCTCAGCAAGTGGCAGTGCAATTCCCTTTTCCTGAGGTCTTCCTCCTTTATTTCAGAGAATTAAGTACTTTGATAATGCAAGAGATACTTCTATTCCATGCTGAAATCGTCCTTCCTAAGAAGACTGATCTTATGCTTTCTGACCTTCTACTTCACGCCTAGTTCAGTTTTATTTTACACGTAGCAAACTTTTACTGTTGCACATGAAGTGAGATGATTTGCAGAACCTCCTGAAGTACAGGTGTATCACAGGATTTCCTGTGACGGTGGTGGATTAGTCCTAGCGGATGTGGTGGCTCCTTCCACTCCTAAAACAACCTGCAGATGCTGTCAGTGACTGAGCTGCTGCAACACAGGCACTGGTCCATCAGAAACTGTCCCCACCACATAAGAAGCTACTGAAGAGCAGTCACAAGAAATTAATTATATTTAATTTCAATTAGAATAGATTTGAATCTGTGACTTCAGGGTGAAGGAGAATGAGTTCTGTCAGTGAATCTCCTACTGTAAAATGTTCTGAGGAGAGCTGTATGGTGTCAACTGTTGACTCCTTTCTGACATCGTCTCTACGAAAAGTCAGGTAAGGAGAAAAGAGGTGAATACAAAAGTAATTGTTTAGGGGAAAAAAGAGGCAACATCAACAAGACTTTGGGTTTTGACCAATATGAAAGGATGTTGCGCTTATCCTAAACAAAGATGCAAATGATGGTAAGTAAACACATTTGTTTTCATTGGAAGATAGAACCATTGATCTGTTTGCCCTTGCTATGTTGTCTAATTGATCGTTTAACTGGCTGCTTGGATTGAAATGTATTCCTAATATTGCCCCTCTTGGGGGAACGTTCCCCTTTCCTCATCTCAGTTCCTATTTCTTAAATTCTTAGAGGATATTAAAAATCAGTTTACAGTACTTTCTTTTTCTGAATACAGACCAGGCTTCTAGTACCTCTTCTTATTTTAAACACATTGTGAGCTTTAAAGCAATGTTATATTTCTCTGTTATGTTTTCTGTCTCTAAGTGCTGCATTTACTTTGTCACTACCCATTTACCGGTAGTTGGCTCCTGCAAGAAATCTACACTTTTTGCTTGCCGGAAATTTGCAACTACTACAATTCAGTTTCAGTATTATAAATCAAGCAATGTTTGTGAAACAGCAGTCTCATAGATATTATCTTTACTTAGCCTATAGACTTAAAATCAATCTGGTGAAATCCAAGAAGACATATTTAGTGTAAGTTTTATCTTCTGATTTATTAGATCATGTACCATCATGTATAACAAAACTTGTCAATTAAAAAAAATATATCAATATTTGGCTAAAGTTACCACATCAAGGTATGCAGCCTTCATTTAGGAAGTATTATTTTGCAGTTAAAATTTTGAACTGGGAGCCAGGAACCATACAGTAACAGCTTGGCAGAAAAGGACCTAGGGTCCTGGTGGACATTGTGTTGAGCATGAGCCTGCAATGCGCCCTTGTCCCAAAGAAGGTTAACAGCATTCTTGGCTGCATCTGGCAAAGTGTTGCCCACAGGTCAAGGGAAGTGATTCTTCCCCTCTACTTCACAGAATCACAGAATCATCTAGGTTGGAAGAGACCTCCAAGATCACCTAGTCCAACCTCTGACCTAACACTAACAAGCCCTCCACTAAACCATATCACGAAGCTCTACATCTAAACGTCTTTTAAAGACCTCCAGAGATGGTGACTCAACCACTTCTTGTCACTGGAGAAGTCACATCTGTAGTGCTGGGCCCAGTTCTGGGCCCCCCAGTACAAGACAGACACAGGCATACTAGAGAGAGTCTAGTGAAGGGCCACAAAGATCATGAAGATACAGGAGCACCTCTCCTGGGAGGAAAGGCTGAGAAAGCTGGGACTTTTTAGCCTAGAAAAGAGGAAGCTCAGGGGGATCTCATCGATGTATATAAATACTTGAAGGGAGGGTGCAAAGAGGATGGAGCTATGCTCTTTACAGTGGTGCCCAGTGACAGAACAAGAGGCAATGGGCACAAACTGAGACACAGGAGGTTCCATCTGAACATCAAGAAATACTTTTTTTTTTCTTTTCATATTTTTTAGTGCTGATGACTGAGCAATGGAACAGATTGCCAAGAGAAGTTGTGGAGTCTCCATCTGTGGAAATATTCAAAACACAACTGGACATTTTCGTGGACAAGTGGCTCTAGGTGGTCCTGACTGAGCACGGGTGTTGAACCAGATGGCCTCCGGAGGTCTCTTCCAACCTCAACCATTCTGTGATTCTGTGAAGAACAAAAAACTGACTTACAGTCCAGTTCTTCATTACCTTACTCTGCCTTAAGGGTCTCTCAGCAGGCTGTAGCATTTTTCTCAACTATTCAAAAATGGTAAGAGCTGTCTCAACATTTTGCAGGGTCTCGTGGGAATTACAGGATCTCTGTGGCACTGCAGTAGAGGCTACACTGTGCCAGAGTGGCTGAAAGACAAGTGTCTTTGTTTCTTCTCTACATTAAAAGCATCTGGCAAGAGGAACTTGAGGATTTCAATAAATGATCCTCTGAGAGAGTAGAACACCCTGTATGATGCAAAGGGTCATTTTTTTCCTTAGCATGTAAACTGTGCACAAGTGACTACAAGCGTGTGTCTCGACAGAAAGAAGATGTCTCAATTCGCTTGAGTTAAAAAAAAAAAAAAAAAAAAAAAAAAAAAAGATAAGTGATGTAGCTGGACTCAATTCCCACTTGAATAGTGTTAAAGAAATCTCCTTCCTTAAAAGCGATATTCTGATCAGGACTAGGTTAAGGAAGAGTTGCTATGAGCCAGTTTACCTGTGGCATAGGGTGATGCATTATACCAATGTCTTATGTTCTCCAAGAATATATCATTTAAAACACAGTCTTGCTCTTTGTTAAGAATTTTTTAAAATTCTGAACCAGGTAAAATTAATGAATTGATTTTTCCCCAGAAATAATCCCAAAGGACTGTTCTGAAGAGGGTAATTGCACTTGACCTAGGGCTACAGTCTACCTAGAGCCCAGTCTGCCCTAATCCAGCTGTAGCTGTGATCCTCAATTTATTCACAGACCTGTCAGATTTTCTAGATTGTGTGTGACATTCACTTAATGGGTCTTTGTCTCATATTTCCTTGCATTGCTGTCCAAATTTTAGTAATTTACAGCACAGTGCTACCATTCCGTGCTGATAACCTACATGCTAGACATAGCTAGGCAAGCTCTATTTGTTGTGCCAGTATAAGAGGTGATGGAGCCAGGTAGGGGCCACAGTAATGTTGAATACCTCCCATACATCATTGTCACCACTACATGATCCTGAATGTGGGGTCTTGCACATTGGCTGTAATGCACATTTTGAGCTTTGGAAATTGTTCATATAGCAGATATGACCACATTGAAAACAATTCCATTAATGACAAAAGATGGTGTATTGTGCCAATTAATAAGATTGAAAAATTGGTGCTTTATTTTCAGCTTTATTCAGTTAACAAATCTCTTCTGTTTTCAATCTGTCCTGGTCTCGTTATTTAAGGATTCAGTAAGTGTATGTTTAGAAAGAAATTTACGTCAGACTTCTACTTATGTGAAATTACAAAATCACACAAGAAACAGTGAAGGACTAATGTGAGAAAATAATTCTTCTGATCACACTGACTGCTATTCCTACAGCTAGAATTACAGCCAGTTCCACAACTACACAGCTCTTTTGCCCATTTATCAACAAGATTTGCATGTTTACACAGCAGGTGCCAACATGTGATCTAATGGCCACTACTGTTTTTGTATTAGAGGAAAGACAGATTACACTGGTTTAGACCCAACTGAGTGTTTGTAAAACTATTGTAAAAAGAGTATATGCAGAGTAATAGTGAACTCAAACCACTTACTAAGCTTATTGACCCAAGCCTTGCCACTAAGTTGAAGAGATTCAAATTTAGACTTGCAAGCATTTGCTGTCAGATGTGATAGCTGCTTATGACAGACATCCCAGCAAGCACATGTGAATTCAGTAATCCACAATAGCTCAGGAAGACATCAGACTACATCCATTTGCTTGTTGCCTTAATTTTGGTGCCAGGTTCTATAGGAAGAGGAGTCTTCTGACATTTACAGATGGCATGGTAAGTTGAAATATCAAGTATTACAAGTATTACAGTTGCTAAGCATATACCCTAGAGTGGAGAGAATGTAAAGGGTAATTTATTTAAAAATAAATTCCCTTTAAAAATGACTCACTGAGATTTAGGTAGCTCTTTTAGAAGTCCTTTACACCATACTAATGACACAGATATTTTGAAAAGTCTTTCTCTTTACAGTTTCAAAAACCTCATCAAGTTTCTCAGATTGCGAAAAAAATAAACCCTAGCTCCTCTATAGAAGTCTCAGCAATGGAAAGCTTTAAAAGCTCACCTTTGTGTTAGTATTTCTCTTATTCAGGATAAAAGAGGAAATGATGCTGGAGCACAATTCAAAATAATAACAGGATCAACTTCTGTATTCTTTCTCAACAGCCCAAAGATTACAAGTTCCAATTACCTTTAGGGTGTGTTAGAAAAATCACCGGTGTGCAATTTCCAGTTAAACTTCTTCAGGAAGAAATCCAGTTCCTGTCCTCCAAAGGCCTTAAGTGATGTAACTTAAAGAACATCGAGCACAGAAGAGTCACAGGCAAGGGAGGTTCACATCACAGAAACCTTTATGTAGTGCTCTTAACTGCTGAAGGAGACAGACCCATTCTACCCCCAGGCGCAAAAGGTTCCTTCCTCCAGCAAAAGAAAATTAGCGAGGGTCCCATTCATGTTCATCTATATGAAGAAGCCGTTGCAAAATAAGCCAGGTGTGAATTTAAAGTACAATAGCCATTTGTCTTCTTTCTCTTCGTGGATGTTTATTCTTCTCTTTGGGCTCTGGCATATTAAGCTGCGGTGGCTACACATGTGGCTGTTCACAGCTGGACGTGTGCCCCTTGTTCAGAGGTTTCTATCTCCATTGTAAGGCTAGTTCAGCTATGGCAGCAACTGCTGGTCTGCCACAAATTACAGGCTAAAGTTACGGAAAACCATCATGTAGAAGACATGAACACATGAGAATCCCAGGTAATTCCCAGATATCTTAAGCAATGTCAATAAATGAAATTTCTGGGTAGCCTGAAAAAGAATTTGTCAAGAAGCAGCCATAGGATGCCTTATGCTGGAGTGGGAACAAGATGAAATTCTCAATGCTTGCTAAACATATTTAAATATAACCAGTATCCACGCTGCCAACAAAGTCAAAGTGTTTATTCCACATTGTTTCATTTGGGCCACTTCTCTTATAAATAAGCCTTCATGGACTGACGAAATTCTGTTTGTCTTATCCAGGTAGGTTTACAGGCAACTTCTGAAAAAGTGAATCATGTAAAAATAGATACACACACAGACAACCTTCCAGCAATTATAAGGTCAGCTAGATCTTTCTATTTTTCTATCGGTCTTTTGACTTCAGCTTGAAGGGCAAAAGAATGGAGGCAACCTTTTACCGAAGGGATGTAAAACCTGAAATACTTTAAAACTGAAGCTTTCTTCCTACCTTTTCGGACAAGTTTTAGTATTGTTCAGAACAAGAAAAAAGAGAGAAGAGAAGAGAAGAGAAGAGAAGAGAAGAGAAGAGAAGAGAAGAGAAGAGAAGAGAAGAGAAGAGAAGAGAAGAGAAGAGAAGAGAAGAGAAGAGAAGAGAAGAGAAGAGAAGAGAAGAGAAGAGAAGAGAAGAGAAGAGAAGAGAAGAGAAGAGAAGAGAAGAGAAGAGAAGAGAAGAGAAGAGAAAAAAGAAAAGAAAAGAAAAGAAAAGAAAAGAAAAGAAAAGAAAAGAAAAGAAAAGAAAAGAAAAGAAAAGAAAAGAAAAGAAAAGAAAAGAAAAGAAAAGAAAAGAAAAGAAAAGAAAAGAAAAGAAAAGAAAAGAAAAGAAAAGAAAAGAAAAGAAAAGAAAAGAAAAGAAAAGAAAAGAAAAGAAAAGAAAAGAAAAGAAAAGAAAAAAGAAAAGGACACTTCAAAATTATTTTAAAAGTGCATTTTGGTCATGATTTTATTTCTGATTCATGGACCTTTAAGTAATGATGGATAAAATTCACCTTTATGACTTTCAGAGCTTGAAAGGTCATGAGTAATGTAAGAAAATTGGCCACAATTACCTTTTTTGATGCTTCAAAACTATTTCTATGTCTTCTAAGAAAAGGCTGTTTCTATTTACGTAGAAAAGCCTTCAGGAGACCATTCTCCTGAAAAATCAAGGACATAGTAGCTTCAAGTACCTGTCAAGCCCTGAAATAAGGCTCATGCTGCATTTTGCTGATCTCGTCACACTCCACAAGAGGCAAATATTAAACTTTATAATGTGAAATTACATACCTACTAAGCATGTGATCCAGGAGCTGGCAGCCATTTCATTTGGATTTACAGGAGCCATTCAGCAAAATCCACCTTTTACATTCCAGCAAGTAGAAGTTCTGTCCCTGGTTCTTACACCCTCCTTACATTACAGTGTGCTGTCAAATAATCTTCCCCATCTTGTAGCATGTTGTCATTATGGCTTCCAAAATTATGTCTTTTTCTTGGTACAGAAAGGTTAGTAGTCCAAACATATATTTTTATTATAAAAACATTCATTGTATCAACTTTCTCTAATGAAGCCATCAACATTTATAAGGACTATCTGTACCAGTTTGAAAACTTGTCTGACAAAGATTTCTATGGAATACGTTTCAAAGAATAAATCAAAACAGCAAATATGAGCACTTTAAAACCTGTTCTCTAGCAAAATTTATCTGTTGAAAGTCATAACTATATTTTCTGTAAGTGCATAGGTTCTACTTGACAACCATTACTTTGAAGAAATCAAGAATTTTCAGTTAGCTCTCCCAGTCCACTCCCCACCCCCCCTTTTCTTTTAATTAATGAAAAAGACATGGCATCCATCAGAGCAGAAAAATATTTTGCAGTTGTAATTACTGTTTGAATCATATAACTGAGATTCTATCAAAGCCAGAAGAAGTAGTAGACGACCATGTGCCTTGGAATTGCTTTCTCCCCATCCTGTGATGATGTTTGCAAGATTACGGTCATGCTCTGAAACGTTTGGAAGCTGCCCTCAAAAAAGTCACAACACCACTCTATGTCTCAGACTCCAAAGGTTTATACCAGGTGGTGGCTACCATGACTTTAAGTGTGTGAAGCATGAAACGTATGCTTTCCATTAACTGCTATAGCACCTTTCTGTCCAATTTCTTAGTTTTTGAATATAATGTTTTATCAGTGCATACTCAGCAAATTGAAACAGTTATTTAATTTCATCACAACTCTACATATCTTTAAATAAGCATTCTAGAACTGCTTTCTTTTTTGTGGACTGTCGTCTTGTTCATACCTCAGGGCAGCTGCTATCAGATCATTCTTAATCCATAACAATAGGAGATAAAATTACAAAAAAAACCACCACCAACAACAACCTAGTGTGGAGAATGCTCACTTCATGGTATTTGTGTCACAGTTCGTTTATTAGATGTTCTGGAGAAGAAGTGAGAAATGATACTTCTAACTAATCTTTCGTTGTGGTGCTTATATGGGAAAACTGTTGTGAGTCTTTGCGACTTACTGCCAAAATTTCTGAAACAGCATTATTATTTGCGGTTTCATTTGTCCTACCATTGTTCTTTAGGTTCCTAAGTCCCGATCCTTTTCAATGAAGGAAATACTAACCCTTTAGATTTTATTGACAGTACCTTAGACATTAGTGTCACTGAGGCCAGACTTACCCTACCCTAAAACATGAACTATGTACAAGCCGTACAGGGTAGGAGCTTTAGCATTCATTGCTCTTCCCGAAGTACTTTATACTGCCTGCAATATTCCATCCTGAAGATACAGCTCTGTTTGATGGTCTATGAATAGAATTTGTTGTTCTCTCACCTTCTGAAAACTTGACTTGAACTTCAGTAAGGGCCCAGATAAACCATGTGACAGTATTCAAGAGACAGAAGAGATGAAAAGGAGTTGGGCCATCTTTGGGATAGATAAGAATAGTTTACGCATACTAGAAATATATTTCCTTTATAGGTCATATCTAATGATACCCAAAATATCTTCTCACACACCCCCTCAGGAGTTAGGAAGAAAAAGAAAGAGAAAAGTGAAATGACGCAGCATACCCGGATCTATCCACAGCATCGCAGAAACAGATTTTTCCTCATAGATTTTTTTTTTCCTGTCGCAAAAATTCACACACAGCTTAGTCTTTCTCAGGGTGCTTTTTAGCACCTGCAACTCCCATCAGACAGTGAGGTCATCTTGGTTTATGAGTCAGGCTATCATACCTGCAGTACAAGATTACAGGGATAGTGCAGGATTTCCCAAGTTGAGAATGACCCAACCTAGAGCTACACTGCTATTGAACTGAACTGGAGCTGTACATACCTGACCCATACGGGAAGATTTGGATTTGTATGCCGGGAACTGAACTTAATGCTATCAGGTTCCCTAGATACAGCAATAATCAAACATAAAAGCTTTCCTGCTAGCTCCGACTTTTCGTAAAGTCGCTGTGTTTGAATTGATTACTCAGCAAGTTTATGCAGAGCAACTGACAGAAACATGAATCAGTGCTAAAACCACATACTATTTTGACTGACATCGGAAGAAAACCAGTTAGACCTGCTGGATGTTTTGACATCTCTTGCTAAATCAAAGTGATTTTATGAGTTAATCTTTCATGGCAGCAAGAAATCAGCTAGGAAGAAACTCAGTCTAGAAAGAGTAGCTAGTAGTCTTTGTTAAAGCAATCGTTGTATTGACTGTCTTCATTTAATAATTTATACTTTCCAAATAATAGGAGAATGTGCTTAGACTAAAATCGATGAAAAACAACAACAACAACACAGATTTTTAAAGGAATTTGGAATTCCTCTTCAATAAGTTATGTTTATATTTAATGATCTTTAATAGAGTATTACGTATGTTTGCAATGCTCATGTCGCGAAGAAGTTGTACAATAAAGCACAGCTTTTATTTGAAAAACGCATAGTCTATCTTCAATATTAAAGGATCGTTTTCTATTCTACATTATACATAAAACTGAAAATAAGTGAGGTATAAAGTACTTTGCTGCATTTTCAGTAAGCAACTGAGTAGTTCCACAGAATTTAATTCCCACTGTATTATTAAACAAGTGTCAGACCGAAGCGATTAAAGCATTCGTAGCTTCTTCCTTCCTGTGTCCAAAGAAACAGCTACCTTCCATGGACAGACACGCTTGGTATCTGCCGACCAGAATAGCAGTGAATGCACTGATTATCAGAAGTGATGGCTACTATTAAAATTATTCCTGCGTTATTGCAACACGGGCTAACAAGCAAAAGATGTGATTTCAATAAATAAAATCTAAATAAAAATCTCCTATCAGTATCTAATTCTAGTGGCCTTGAGACTACATATTTAGACTCCATAATGAGACCGCAGATGTGATGGATTTTTCAGCCTTCTTCTCTAAGTTGGGTGTCTCCAGCTACTTGAGGAGCAACTTTAATTGGTCCTTCAGTAGAAGAACCCTCAGTTTTCCAGAAGCAAAATTTTATTTCAGTAAATATTGGGACATCAGATCCAAACTGAAGTCATTACCAAACCTATGTTTGCCACTAAAAAAGCACAGGGGACTAAGTAATGGAACTGCTGATGTAAACTTACTTTTAGAGGTGTCAGTCTCCAGGAATGGAGTCACAGATCTCTAGTTCAAAAATTATTGTTATGGGGTAGCAGTTTTAATTACTATGTAATTCTAATTACTAAATTGCCAAAGTGTGTAGTCTGGAGAAATGTAGTAATGGACTAGCTCTTAATAATTGCCTCAGTGCAAATACAGAGCTGGGACTTCCACTTTTTAAATCAAATTACCTGCTTTTCGTGGCTTATAGGACACCACAATTAATAAGTAAAATCTTAAATGCAAACCAAATATACTGTTGGTGCCTCTTTGTCTTCCCTTTGGGTACACATAGCAAAAACAGTTCCCCATCAACAAAGGAACCTTTTATTCCTTTTAAATTACAGCAGCATCTCAATATTCCATTAAAATCATTACATGCTTTTGGTAATATTTTTGCAGATTACATTGCATTAGAGACTCTTATGATGATGTCATCACACTGGAGAAAGAGTGTTATCTAGAAAGGCTACTTCTCTTTGATGATGTGTCATTTCTTTTTTTTTTTTTTTTTTTTGTTCCTTTTCATACAACTAGAAGATAGAAGGGATGAACAGGCTGAGAAGACTTGATTGTCAAAAATGCCACTGAAATTGAGATGGAAGAAGAGCATTGCGGATTTGCTCTTTTCAGAAAGTTTTTATGTTACTTTTCTTCCATGGTTTTCCTGGGGAGAAAGACTGAAAATACAGACTGCTGCCACCCTTCCCTCAGGAAGGAAGGAAGAGCTCTTCCACCTTGTATCATCCCCTAGTGAAGATGTGGGTTCAGAACCCTTCAGGCAGAGCAGGGATGTGAACTGGTTCTCCCACATCCTCAGTCAATATCCCAGCCACCTGAGCACTGGGTAGAGAGGGGTAATTTCTCCTCCCAGTCTGTGAATCTAGACTTTTGTTTCTAAAGCTATTCATGACAAGTGATAGGTGCTGAAATATTTCAGAAATGCCAAAAGAAGGTGTCTTAGTCTGCCCTAAGTCTGCTTTTGTTTTGTTTTGTTTTGTTTTAAGACGTAATGCACAGAGGATCTTTTGGCCATTTTCTATATTCAAGACAGCAAGTTCAGCTGCTCAAAATGATTCTTTCCAGATGGTGAAACCCCCTGTCCCCATGAGGACACAAGCAGTTTATTGTCGCATTCCTTTGGAGTAAGTGCACATGTCCTTATCAGTAGTACTGCTGTTATGCCTCAGAGACAATTACAAGACTTGCAGTCATCTCTGTTTGTTCCTTGACTCTTCCTGGACTGAGTTCAAGAAATGTACAAGTGTTTTTCTCTGCCTCGCCAGAGCAGTGGGCCATAAGCTCCAGGCCTGCTAGAACCAGTCCTCCTTTAATCACCAGCTGCCATCACCCTCTGGTATCTCCATGCAGCACCTCGTGGAGGTTCCTCTTTTGATAGCTGTGCATTCAGATGCCATTGCTGGAAGCTAATTCTCAACACATATTCTGTAGGGACTTTACAGAGTGTCTCCATTGCCAAACCAAGGTAAGTATCTATGTATCCTGAAAGTATAAAGCCTCTTGTTTTAGTATTCTTTTTTTTTTCTTTCATTTCATTCATTTCATTTTTTCTTTCTTTTTTTTTCTTTTTTTTTTCAGAAAAAAAAAAAAAAGGAAAGAAAGAAATCCAGCAATTCCCTTTTACTTGCCTACGGAAGCTAAACTTCTAATTTACTTCTTTAGGAATGAAGAATGTAATTTTATTGTGGTCTATTTTAATATAGAAAATAGACCCATATGTTACAAATGTTATGCTTCTCTATTCCCTTTTTAAAAAAATAGCTTGTACACCTAGGTATGAATGTAGCCAGTGCATTGAAGTACATTAAAGTAGATTTTTTGGTTGTTAACACATTTCTGAAACACAGAAATTAATTTACACATTGACAATAGAAAGCAACGCCATCATTAACTTTAATAAAAAGGGAGAGTCAGATTTAAAAACTGTACAGTGTAAAGTCATAGTATTAAAATAAAAATATTATTTGTAAATGTAAATTTGCATATAATTGTGATCAATTGAACCCACTTCATTAGAATCATGGAATAGCTCAGGTTGGAAGGGACCTTAAAGATCATCTAACTCCAAGCCCCCTGCCACAGGCAGGGACGCCACCCACTAGATTAGGTTACCTCATCTAACCTGGTCTTGAACACTTCCAGGGATGGGTCATCCACAGCCTCTCTGGGCAACCTGTTCCAGTGCCTCACCACCCTCTGAGTGACGAATTTTCTCCTGATGTCTAGTCTAAATCTACCCTCTTTTAGTTTAAGACCATTCTCCCTTGTCCTGTCATTAACTGAATGAGCAAAAAGCTGCTCTCCATCTTTTTTCTAAGCCACCTTTCAGTACTGAAAGGCCACAATGAGGTCTCCCCGGAGCCTTCTCTTCCCCAGGCTGAACAGCCTCAGCTGTCTCAGACTTCCTTCATAGGAGAGGTTCTCCAGCCTCTGACCATCTCTGTGGCCCTCCTCTAGACTCACTCTAACAGCCCCACATCCTTCTTGTGCTGGGGGCCCCAGACCTGGATGCAGTGCTCCAGGTGGGGCCTCACAAGGGCAGAGCAGAGGGGCACAATCCCCTCCCTCCACCTGCTGGCCACTCCTCTGCTGATGCAGCCCAGGCTGCAGTTGGCCTTCTGGGCTGCTGGCACGCACTGCTGGCTCATGGTGAGCTTTTCATCCACCAGAATCCCCAAGTCCTTCTCAGCAGGGCTGCTCTCAGGGAGTTCTCCCAGTCTGTGCTCCTGTCTGGGTTTGCCCCAACCCAGGACATTAGTTATAGAAAGAATCCCTTAGAACTGGCAAATAACAATGATAACATTATTCAAATAGTAACTTTAAATTATTGTTCAGAGAGAGTATATTTCAAATAAGAACTCTGCAATTTTTTCTCCAGTTTTCCAATTGTGCAGATTTCCAGATCACATATACACTTATGTTTTGACCGTGTATCCTACACTGCTACATCCAGAGACTCAGGGCTGGGGACAGCGGGGTTGATGCCACGGCAGTATCTGTCAGGCATTCTCCAAATGCCCCCACCTTTCTGTCACTCCAATACTCCTAGTCTGCTGAAGAAGCTCCCTCAGTAGCCTCCTAGTATCATGCCACACACAGAAGACTGGCTCATGCTTTTCCTCTTAATTCTGTGCTTCCACAAATCCTACACAGCATAAAAGTGGATGGAGCATTAACCACTGTGTAGGCTGACCCTCTTGCAAGAAGTTCCCAGTAGCTATCAATTTATTCTCCTCTGTTTAAACTGTCTTAATTGTTCCTGTGTGGACCTGCATATAAAACTAGAAGCATTTCAGAAAGCTAAAATAGAGTCCCAGCGCTAAGCCTTCTTTATAATTCAAATTTAGCTTCCTGGATCAGTTCTGTGAATATGAAATGTAATCACCTATATGGGAAGCAGATTTCCGGATGCTTTCCAAGGTAAAGTGAAATTAATATATTTTTCTAATTAACCTGTGCTCATTTTCTTTGCAGTTTGAAAATTTAATGAAAAACATATCACCAGGCTTCTCTTTACTTTCTTAGGAAAAAAAATTAAAATTCTCCTTACGTAATGCTCCTGTATTATAAGTAAAAAATAAATAAAAAAAATCTGAAACATTTTGACAGTAAAATACCCACTGGCATGAATCTAGTGATGGAAGATCCGAACTAGACTGCAGTTCTTTTAAGCACTTACTGAAAAATAACAATACTGAAAAAGCTGGACCTTTGCTCGCAATCTGCAACCCACTTGCAAGATGTGTGCAATGCGGTATTTGACTGCATAGCTAAGAGTAAAGTTAAAAAGGGATGTTTTTACAGTCAATAATAATGGCAGGCTTTTGTTTGGATTTTTCTGTTTTGTCTTGATAATTGCAGCTTTAAAAAGAACTTTATCAGAAAGGCAGACTGATGCCATGCTCCGTGATTAGCTATGAAATAATCTTTTTGGCAGGATTGACAGAGTGCTGATAAGAACCTGTTACCCGCCCCACTGGACAAAGTGGCACATGTCACCGAATTCTCATTAGGATGAAATATTGACCCTGCCCAAGTCCGTGTGATTTGTCACTGGTTTAACTGCAGCCGCAATTACCTTCTTAGCGTTTATGAACATCCTCAGAGATCACAATTAGCTGCTTCTAGCCAAGTCAAACAAGGAAACAGCTTTACTGCAGATGTCCCTGCTACGATCCTGGGAGGAGTGGTTTTGCCTCTACTGTTTCCAACTGCGCTTAGAGGAGAGAATCAAAGTGCTTTGGGTTTTGTGCAGCACTTGGGCAGTTGCAGGCCAATGCTCAGCCCTTGCCCCGCTGGCACTGACCCTGCTTGGGGGTGGCCCTTTGGCCAGGCCTGGAGGTGCCGCAGGAGGGGAATAACAGTGTCCTGACACTGCGTCCCCAGCTCTTCAGCAGGAGACAAAAACCCCAAGAACCCAGCTCCATGGGCTCTGCTGCTGGCAGGTTCTGTCCTGCCCTGGTGATGCATTTCTATCCCCAAAATGCTGGAAACCACACTCAGCATGGAAGCGGGACGAGCAGCCCCAGGAAGGCAGAATAAAGGCTTTGTAGGGCTGCATGCTTACAGTGGACACCGGCCTGCTGGCATCCATTTATCATAGAATCATAGAGGTTGGAAAAGACCTCCAAAATCATCTGGGCCAGCCATCCCCCTACTACCAATGTCACCCGCTAAACCATGTCCCTAAGCACCACGTCCAACCTCTCCTTGAACACCCCCAGGGACGGTGACTCCACCACCTCCCTAGGCAACACATCCCAATGCCTGACTGCTCTTTCTGAGAAGAAATGTCTCCTCATTTCCAACCTAAACCCTGGTCCTGTCCCCTGGTGCAACTTGATGCCATTCCTTCTAGTCCTATCACTAGGTATCTGTGAGAAGAGGCCAACCCCCAGCTCCCCGTAACTTCCTTTCAGGCAGCTGTAGAGAGCAATAAGGTCTCCCCTGAGCCTCCTCTTCCCCAGACTAAACAACCAGCCTGGAGAAGAGGAGGCTCAGGGGCGACCTCATCGCTCTCTACAGTTACCTGAAAGGAGGCTGTAGAGAGGTGGGGGTTGGTCTATTCTCCCACGTGCCTAGTGACAGGACGAGGGGGAATGGGCTAAAGTTGCAACAGGGGAGTTTTAGGTTGGATGTTAGGAAGTACTTCTTTACCGAAAGGGTTATTAAGCATTGGAACAGGCTGCCCAGGGAGGTGGTGGAGTCACCATCCCTGGAGGTCTTTAAAAGACGTTTAGATGTAGAGCTTAGGGATATGGTTTAGTGGAGTACTTAGTGTTAGGTCGGAGGTTGGACTCGATGATCTTGAGGTCTCTTCCAACCTAGAGAAATCTGTGAATCTGTGAATCTGTGAAACCCCATTTCCCTCAGCCGCTCCTCACAGGACTTGTGTTCCAGGCCCTTCACCAGCTTCGCAGCCCTTCTCTGGACACGCTCCAGGGCCTCGGTGTCCTTCTTGTAGTGAGGGGCCCAGAGCTGAACGCAGCACTCGAGGTGCGGCCTCACCAGAGCAGAGTACAGGGGGGCGATCACCTCCCTGGTCCTGCTGGCTACACGATCCCTGACACAAGCCAGGATGTGTTTTGACAGCACCTTCGGAGTAGGAAGGCGCCTCGGCGGCGACGTGACGTCATCACGATACGTCACGACACATGATGACATGTCGCGACAGGTCCCGACACGCCCAGCCCGCCCGGCCGAGGAGGAGGCTGCGGACCCCCCCGGGGCCTCCAATCCCCGGCGTGCCGAGCGGGCCGGGGCGGGGCGGCGCATGCGGGGCGGGCGGCGAGCTGCCGGCTCAGCCCTCGGTCGGCCGGGCTGCGCGCCGCGGAGCAGCGGGACCACCATGGAGGCCGCGCCCCGGCCCCGGCCCGGCGGAGCCGCCGCCGCCGCCGCCCCCCCGCCGCTGCCGCAGCCCCCGGAGCAGGAGCGCAAGCTGGAGCAAGAGAAGCTGTCCGGGGTGGTGAAGAGCGTCCACCGCAGGCTGCGCAAGAAGTACCGGGAAGGTAACCGCGGGGGGGGGGGGGGGGGGGAAGGAGGAGGAGGAGGAGGAGGAGGAAGAAGGACGGGGGGGGGGGTCCCCGCTGGCAGCCCGGCGCCCCCCTCGTCCCCCGCTGCCCAGGGGGTGTGGCGGGGAGCGGGGGGCGGCGGCGGCCCGGAGCAGCTCCCGCTCGCTTCCTGCTCCTCCCCGGCACGGAGGAGGAGGAGGAGGAGGAGGAGGGCACGTCGCCTTCGGCCTCGGTGGGCAGCGCCGGTAATGCTGCCAGGTGAAGGGGGTGCGCCCGGCCGCGGGGCTTGGTGCTCTGGGGGGTGGTAGCCCGGGGGGGGGGCTTGCTTCGGGCTGGGGCGGTCTGCAGGGACAATTTGGGGCCGTCCGCAGGGAGCGGGGGGCCAGCAGGTCGTGGGTGCCCGGGGGAGCCACCCGTGACCCGGGTGGGCCCCGCTCTTTGTTGGCGCTGCTCCTTCCTTCAGCCGCGGGGAAGGGGTCGGGCTGGGGCAAGGCGTTATGGCAGAGGTGGTGCTGGGGCCTTGGAAATCTGCCCGGGCGTCGGTGTTGATGCCCCTGTGCGGTGTTGCAGCGGTGGTATTGGAGTGCTTAAAACATCACAGAAATGTCTTAAGATGAGTGTCGATGAGCGTCAGAGTTGAGATTTATTTTTCTGGAATGCGTAGCCTCCTCAGGATGACTTCAACGGTCTCTCCGACCTTCTTTATAGGGCAGGTTACAAGAAATTCATTCATTTTTTCAGGGAGTCCACCACTCTCTAGTGATGGGTAAACAGCAGGTTATGTTCCTCCAGAAGGACACCTGTAAAACGGGGACTCTTCCTCTTCTGTCACTGGTCCTTGTGTCCCTTCCAGGTCTGCGTGTGACATGTCTGTTAAAGCAACAAGGTCAGGCTGGGCTCTAGGAGTCTCCACGTGAGCCTGACCGTGGGACTTGGGCACAGATATCTTACCTGTGTAGACACTGGTCAAGAGTTGCTGTTTGTTTTGGCCTTAGTGTGAGCCAAAGCCGAAGGGAGGCTCTCCCATGTTCCCGTGCCATTTGGGTGAAGGAATACAGTACGTTCAAACATTCCAGCCCTGGCAGAGGGGTCCAGCTTCTAGCAGTTCACATTTCTCTGTTACTTCACAGTGCCTGCAGATTAAAAAAGGCAAATACTGTCACTGTTGACTTTAAGAACTGTGAACAGTCTCCTGAACTGAATTGCTTCAGATGCAAGCCTAAATTGTATGGAAGTCAGCGTAAGCACACTGCTCAGCAAAGAGTAACTTGGAATGAAAAGCTAAGTTGGCTTTTATCTTCAGCTGAACATAATTGGTTAAAAGAAAGGAAAAAAACAGTACTCTAATTTACTTCATAGCCCCTGTAAATTACGTTAGCAGAAACTTTACAGTAATCTTCTAGTCATGTTAATTTAGCAATGTTGTTTGTATCTTTAAAGAGAAGCTTTAAAAACAAGTAGTTAATCATGTCACTTCTGTACAGCAAGGAGATTTCCGCCCATTACATGCTTATCCGATAGTTAGGTAGTCTTTACAAGTAACCTGTGATTAATAGTAGTTGTACTTCATACGTTAGGTTATTTCAATTTCAGAATTCTGTTTTTGGAAGGAAGTTCTGAGTCCTTCTCCCCACATTTCTCTCTGCTTCCATCTGAAATGCCTTTGTTTTATTTTCTAATACTCTGCTGCGCTGACTGGCAAGTGCATTACTGTGACAAAATCAAAGTTGTCGGTTTGCTAAAGAAGCAAAAAAGCAGTAAATCATCTGTAATTTCTTGGTAAAGTTTGAGTTGTAACTTGAGTGTATGAAAGAAACAAGGTTAAAAAACAGTATCCTTGGTTATGCACACAAGGAAAGTCTCTTGACTCCCCAGTGCAGTGCTCCCACCTCCGTATGAAGCAGTAATAGAGCTATCTGTGTTATTCCAGGGTCTTGCATTGTCTCTTTTTAATTTATGCTGACTACTCTCACGTTTACTGGAGTTCTGTGAAGCTGGTCTCTATTTCATCTAAATAAGCAAACAGCGCTAGAATTGCTGTTGCATGGACTTCAGTGCTTTGTCTGTGTTAATTTTGTTGATAGAAAAAAATATGCTGAATGTCTTTCTGCAAGGTGTATGATTATGTTGCATAGGGTCTAGGAAACCACTTGATACTGTAATATGATCATAAGTTACTGTGTTCTGTTAGAAGTGTTGGAGAGGAATAGATGCGTCCTTGAGATACAGAGATGTTTGTGGATAGAAGTTATACAGGCTTGATTTTTAATAGCAGAGTACTTTGAGACTTCATTTGCTTTGCTGGTATTAGCAAGGCCTGTGTTTCTGTAGGCAGTTGCAAAGGTAAGTCCGTGTATTACCTGACTTGCTTATAACTGGCATTGTTGCTCTTGATTTATTTCCCACAATAGTTCCCCTTTCTTTTTCTGGAAACTGAGCCAGTACAAAACTGAGAGCAGTGTGCTTCAAAACTGCAAGCTAACACTTCTCTGAAGAAGTCACAAACTTGTCAAAGTGCAAGAGCAGTATTTTTTAACCAGGGATTCATCACGATATCTTATTCCCATTTCTAAGGAATCACTAGAGAAAAGTTTAGTCAGCTTCGTATCATCTAAAGGTTGATTGACAGATTTTTTTCTTAAGGAAAAAACGTGAACTCTTGAAGTTTATCAAAGCTGAATTTTGGCTTCTTTTTTAATTTCCGCCTTCCTGTGAACTATCTTTACCCTTATGTTTGGTGGATGGGTTTTGTATGTACTTCTGTACCGTGGCTAATGTAATGTCTTGGTCCCAGACCATGCCAGTGTATTCATGACCAAGCATTTTCAATGTTTAAAGTGGTTCAGCTTAAATTCTTTTAAGTTTGTGTAAAAGTGCATTTTCTTTCTTGAACAATTTTAACTTTTGTGCTGTGTGACCAGTACTTACCTTTTCCTGTTTTCTGGGTATTACTAATCTAGTGTGACTTTGAGTGGAAATACTGATTCTTTCTTTTCTTTCATCTCCGTTTCTTTTCATCTTTTTCAATTTCCTTCCCTTTCCCTTACACTCTCTCTGATGTTAATGAGTAAATAAAGAAGGGGAAGCTTGTAAACATAAGTACCATGGCAGACTTGGTATTTTGGGATTGCAGGATACTCTGCCTGTGGATCCTAAGGCACTATTGTGTGTCTTCTATATTTTTAGATGGTTTCATGAAGTTTTACAAATCAGTGTGGGTTTTCTTGGTGTGGAGAAAAAGAGTGTATTTGAATTATTGAAGGACCTTTTCCACGCTTAGTAAATGTGTCAACTAAATTAGCTAATCATTAATAAGTTGTCAGACTCCTTTAAGGCAGCAGTAGACACAGACAGAACCCGTCTAGTGGTTCCTAAAAATACCTCATTCTTCAGGTTAGCCTATAAGCATTGTCTTCATAAAGAAAACATTCTTAAGTGAGAACAAGCACACTGAGGTGTGAAGTGTTCACTTAGGAATATGTCTCGTTAGTTTAGAACTCACATTTTTCTGGAGTCCTGTTTCCTACCCAACTGGATTCGCTGAGCCTTACTTGCTTTACACACCAGGGTGAAATCCACAAGCTGAAACAACACCTCTCAAGTGTTTCGTTAGTCACTTACAAGAAACTTCAGGGATCTGAATACTTGACACAGGCACTTAAAAAGTACACAAATCAGGATTTTTCATTAAAAAAAATGAACAAATTAGGGTTTTTCGTGGTCTTCTCATACTAGCCTGTTGAAAAATGGGTATGGTGGAGCAGTTTTGGGGTTAGTCTCTTGCTCTTGGCTCAGTTGCCTGGTACCATAGGTGACCCCAAATTTGTGTAGGATTTTCCAGTATGCACCTTTCAGGCACCTGTAGCCCTGGGCTGGGGCATGCATCGGCTGCGGTACCCTGCTGTCTGTCAAGCCTGACAGTCGGGCTTGTTAAAGCAGATTTAGTGGTTTATAGGGAACTAAACATGATTTATTGAATGTGTGCAGTGTGCTATTGGTTTTTGTTTACAGTTGCTCCTAATAGCCAAGTAGGGTTAATTTTTACTGTGGTATAAAAATCCCTTCCTTGTACAGAAGCAGCCTGTTTTTTCTGCGAGTTGTTTATTACCTCTGTAATCGTGCAGGCCTCTATTTATCAAGTAAACATTTTCTGTACAGCCTGACACTTGGTTACAGAGAGTTTTATATATAGTTTGGAAAGATGTTTTGCAACAGCCTCTACTTCTCACTGGAAACCCTGTATTTAATATAAGTGGAAAAACTTTGAGGTATCTTTAAAGGTGTTTAGTGAACACCCAGGAAAATATTTCATAAGTGTTGTATTTATCTTTAAACAGCCTTAAGAGGTGTAGAGTAGTCTTTGAATCGCACAGAATTGATACTAGTCTTACTAAGTATTATTTACTACATCACAGAAGCTGATAGCAACATTTTGAGATGGTAGTTTGGCTCCTTAAAAATAAAGTTGAGGCTTTGGAGAAATAGGTTTTAAGTTTATTAAGAGGTTTTAGAATTCCAGAAAATGTGGAAGACCTTTGAGAGCCATGCCCTACAATAGTAGGTAGCCTGAATAGGTAAGTGGTGTAGACACTGATGTGAGAAGCGTCATTCTGAAGTCAGTTAGTTGCTTTATGGTCTCTTCCTCTCCTGTTTTTCATGAAAAGCCTTGAGAGAGCTTAAGTTCTTCCTGATATGAAACAGGAAACATTTTGAAATAGTGACATTTTTCACAGGGCAGGAAAACCTTTTTACTGAGCTCTATGTGGTATGTTAACAGTTGTAACTCCTCTCTAATGAAAACTTATGTTTATTTCTACGGTAAACCAGTTGTATATATAGTAAGGTCCATTTGCTTTTCCCCACTTGCATTAATTTCCTGGAAAAGGGAAACATTTGGAAATACTGTTAGATTTTCAAACAAACTAAATTTCATTTTATTATAAATCAAAATTGAAGGTGTTTTATGATGTAGACATTAAGATATGATTGTCCTCACAGTTTGCACGCCACAGTTTGGGTGAACGTTTCATTAAAAATCCCATATTAGTTTACAGGTTGATGGGGAATTCAGTAAAATTACTGGTATCATTTAGCTAGCCCGCAGATTTTGAATGCCCACTGGCTACAGCACAGACTTGCAATCAGTGGACAAACAGCTGTGTGTAACCTCCTCCCCAGCTCCTTTTATTGCTTTTGCAGGGAAAACAATGTTCCTGTTGCAGGGTCAGCGTGATGAAATCCATTCCTGTGGCTCAGCTGCTTCAGATTTTTGCTCCCACGTTTACATATATCCACCGAAATCAGTTTTACATTAATGTGTTTGCCTCCTTGTTGGTGTCCTTAGGGTGCAGCACGCAGTCATCCCTCAAAGCCAGGTTTGGGGAGGAGAGGGGGTGATCCTGCCAAACAGAGTCGATTCAACACCTGGGGGCAGTAATTGCCTCAGCTATCACGAATGGGCTCCCCGCTGGCTGTGTGACAGCCATCAGTCTTTAAAGTGATTTGTAGCAGATTGGAGACACAAATCATTCTTCAAGGTGATGTGAGCTGACCCATAAGAGGTGCTTTAAATAGCAGGTGAGTTGTACCCTGGACGTCTGTTTAGTGTGAACAGATAGACAGTAGATTCACACACAAGATTTTTACCAGCTACAGATAGTTTGTCAGGTAGATTTCATATTTATATAGATAGATACCAGTATATTGTTTTGTATATGTGTGTGTGTGCATATATGCATACGCAAGATTTCTGCACTTTAAAAGGTTTAACTGTGAAATATTTCAGGTAAGTCCTAAGAAATGTAAAGTAAACGCTAGTCAGACAAGAGAAGAAATATTAGCTTAGATTGCTTGAACTTTGTCCGAGTTGAAGTTCGTGCTCAGTATCTAGACATGTAAAACTGGGTACAGGCGAAGCCAAAAATACCTAATGTCTTTCAGATGTTGTTTTAGTAAGACAGATGTTAGTAGATTTCTGGTTTATCTTGTATATTCTGAAAGTAGTAAATAGCAGAGCGTTAGCTAAAATTCCTCGTGTAATCAATCACTGCCATAGCATCCAGAGATGTAGTAGTACAGCTAAATTCCAACTGATGAATACTGTTAATAAAGAAATAATGTCCTGTGAAGTATTCACAGGAATTCGATTTCAGTTTTTGCCTAGTGG
This sequence comes from Anser cygnoides, assembly GCF_040182565.1. Lineage (NCBI taxonomy): Eukaryota > Metazoa > Chordata > Aves > Anseriformes > Anatidae > Anser > Anser cygnoides. The sequence goes on from NC_089873.1 coordinate 29,562,489, forward strand.
ACAGTGTAGGATTTCTTCTCCCATTTACTGGTTGGCATGATTTAGAAGCTGCTTTACTGTTTCCAGCAAGTACGTGAGAGGCAGAGGGCTTAAGAGAGCCTCTGAGAGACTAAAATGAGATGGATTTTTTTCATTCCTTAGAGCATTGCCATCAACAACAACAAAAAAGAAAGCTCAGAGATCTTGCTAGGCGTTGCTATGGCTAGCAGCCTGTCATCTCAAGTTATCCGGCATTGTCATGGACACTTGTTAAATGTGGGCATAGGTTTTCTTTTAACAATGAGCAATTCAAAGAGTTTTATTAAAACAACTATACAAATATGAACATGTCACTTTTGTTTCTGTCTTTCACTGTTAGTCAGTGTTTTAAGCTTATTTTTTTCCCTCCATAGGAGCCAACAAAGGTGTGTGCAGGAAGGTTTTGTGCTGTTAAATAGATGCAATCCACGCCCTTTTCATCTACCTCTGAGTTTTGCGTTACCAGTTGATACTAGGATGCAGGTGGTCAAGACTTCAAACCCTTGTTTTGTCCTTTTTTCTTTATTGCAGCTACTAATTACAATTATAACTTTCCAAACAAGGAAAACTGGAATTAGAAGGGCCGTTATTTTCAAGTCCTGAAAAAAAATATTTTGGGGAGTAAGGGAGGTTGATTAAGATGTAAAATGACATTGCATCTAGCTGAATCTTAAGTTCGTGGTGTCAGTTACATCAAGGGATGCAGGCGATACATTCTGGTTTGGTGATGGACGAAGTGTCTTGCATTTGCTTTTGAGGTACTCTAGCCATCTCTGTCTGGCAGTTTTTCTGAAGTGCAGTGAGGGAATTAAGGAAAATTGTAACTACAAAAGTTACCCCTGGGTGCAGATTGTATGTTTAGCTTCATATGGCATAACTATTTTATCACTGGATAAAACAGAATGATTCAGATCAGTTGTTTGGGTTTTTATCCCATGCCAAAGTGATAAATACTGTTTTTAGCAAAACTGAGCTCTGTTTCTTCTATAGAGAACTGTCTTGAAAAGACAAATTGATTTGATTTATTCTGTCAGAAGTCTTAGTTGAAGAAGAAGAATTGACTAATTTTTCTATTTATTTAATGTACCTTAAAAGACAATTTTAACAATCTATAAAGAAACATCTTTTAAAAGTTTAACAAAAACGGTAAAATCTAGGATGGAAGAAAGCTGAATTTTGGGGAGTCCTTAACGTATAATTGTATAATTCTTTCTTCTTTATTAAAAATGTTTCCAGTTGTTAAAACTTACAGCTAACGTTAGTTGTCTCTTGCTGTTCCCCACAATTAAAACTATCTCGTAATTAGGGTTATTTAAAAATAACTTGTACGTGACTGGCTCATTCTCTGAGACAGGCTTCAGTGAGTGCTGCCTTTGGGGGCGTGAGCGGCTGCTCTGCGTGCAGGAGTCGTGTGGGTGGATTTGAGGGATTCGTCTGCTCTAGGTAAACACGACTGGGTTTTTGGTTTTCTTCTCGAAAAGGTCGGGCTGTGAAGAACCTCCTGGTTGGTCACTCATTTCTTCATTGACTGAATTGCTAGAAAGAGGTGGGCTTGGCCTTGTTTTGTTTTTAAAGGAGGAGTTAATCTTCAAGGTGAAGAAATTTTGGGTAGAGAGGAGAGTAGACATTAAATACCTTCAAAATAATTAGACCATGGTGATTTGATAGGTATGTAAAACTTCTGTTATGCGCTGGCCTTATAAATCAGAGGCTTTTCAGCTGGATTTTGGCTTAACTGGTTCCTTTATGGAGATCTGAGATGTGTAAAGATCTGAAGAGTCAGTGCTCGAAAGAGGTTTTAAATTGCTAAAAGGTAATCGTCAAGTGCCTAGTGAGTATGGTGAGTAGCCTTAAACTTTGTCATGGTATGGTCATGAGAACTTGAAATGAAAAGTGTAATGCATTAGGCCAAATATTAAGATGTGACAAAAGATATGAGGCCTTTTTTTTTTTTGATCCTTTAGATCAGCTACCACAATCTCTTATTTAGTCTTATTTAGTTTACGGATTTAGTGATTGCTTAACAGAAGATCTATTTTTTTTTTTTTTTGAATAAGCATTAGTTTTGCTGTGGAACCTTCCTGTACAATTTACAGTCTTTTTGGTTACACAAGCAATGATTCACAAATAATTGTTTAACTGCACCAGATTTAATGCCGTATTTGCACATGGATTATAACACTGTTTGAAAATATTAATACACAGCTCTGCTGTGTTCTGGGTACCACTTGAAAATCAGATATTGCCAGACCTGTTGTAGTCACTACCTCAAAATGTGTCAGCAGATAGGAATCACCATTTGCATTTCCAACTCAGGCAGTATTGGAGCGTGATTCTGGAATTCAAGTTCCTGTAAATTTGCCTAATGCGCCTGTCTGTGCTTTCTCAAAACTCATGCTGGAGAAGAATGTGGAAAACAAACCAAAATAACTCCCTGCCAGGGTACTTGCTCAAGAGAAACTGAACCTCAAATGCTTCTTTGAAAGTCACTGCACAATGATGTCAGGCTCTTCAGAAAACCTTTTATCTGCGGTTGTTCTGGAAAAGGGCAGACAAATGGTCGTCATATCAAACCCAGTGAGTCAAAGGCAGGTGCGTAGACAAGAATATAGGACAAGTGCTGCAGAAGTATCTCCCTGCACTTGCTCACTGTTCTGTCTTTCAGTGATTTCATGGTCTAGGAACTCCTGACTTAGAAACCGCATCTTTGAAGTTTGTCATGGATTTTTTTTTCCCTTAGTTTGCCAAGCTACGTAAACTTTAAGCTAAATTATGCATTTTATGAGGAAACAACTTTATGCATAGAAGCTGCCCTTTTATGCTTTTCCTGGATGTCTCCTCATCTTGGAACAACAAAGCATGGTTTTATATTGAACTTTTCCATTTCACTCATGATCATGGGGAGTCCTATTCTGCTTTCATCCATTCCTTTCCTGTGTCTGTAAGGTGTTCCTCAGGCAGAAACCATGCTGTATTTATCCTGTGTTGCCATTTTCCCTACCTTTATAGATACTTTATTGATAGATGAAAACAAACCAGAAGTGCACACGGAATTGACTTGATATAGGATATGTGATGGAATTATTTTGTGATGAATTTTTCACATTGGTTCTCCATGTCTCTTGTAATGGTCTGTATCGTTCAGTTTTATTTTCTTGTCTGGGTGCTAAAAAAGTTGTTACTGTCATAGGCAATTTTGTTGTAACCCAAAGTTCACATTCTGGGGTGCTGGTAGTCAGCTCCAGGTCTGCTGCTGTATACCTAAATTTAAGATTCTTTATCTTTGGACTCTTGTCCTTCATTTAGTTTTCAGAAAGGTCACAGAATGGTTTGGGTTGGAAGGTACCTCAAAGACCACGCAGTTTCACTCCGCTGCCGTGGGCAGAGACACCTCCCACCAGACCAGGTTGCTCAGGGCCTTGTCCAGCCTGGCCTTGAACACCTCCAGGTACTCGGTATCCACAGCTTCTCTGGGCAGCCTGGTCCCGTGCCTCACCACCCTCTGAGGGAAGGATTTCCTCCTAACCTCTAATCTAAATCTCCCCTCTTTTAGCTTAAAAACCATTCCCCCTTGTTCTATTGTTATCTGCCTGAGTAAAAATTCGTCCTTCATATGAACATCCATGCTTTGTTAGAAGAAAAAAGCAGGTGGGTATGGGAAGAGGAGCTGGGGTCAGGAGGCACTGCTGCTGTGCTGTAAGAAAGCCCTGGCTAGTTAAGGGCATCTGACTTTTCTGTATTTCTTCCCCTGCATCTATCCTATTTCTTAAGTTTTTAAGGAAAAAGTGATATTTGGAAATAGAGCTGTTGTCTAGGAATAGACCAAATGGATGAAAAGAAGAATAGTATTAAACTTAGGAATTCATATTGGTGATGTTTTCCCTCAGTAAGTGTTCACGTGTTAACTTTTTATGTTTCTATTTAGCCTATGTTTTCCTCAAACAAAGCTCTATCAACTGTGTGTCATTCGTTTTACAGTTACCTAGCTCATGCAGTAAGGTTCAGTGTCTTGTGGCAGAAAACCCGTGGAACTATCTAAATTGCATCCCAATTAAGCAGCTATTAAGAGTATACTTTGGACTGGGCTAGTGCTTTCTGCCTCGATGCTGTGCACGTTCAGCACTTCTGATGTAAGAAATCAAGTTCCCAAGAGCTGTGTTTGTTTTGCCCTCTTTGCTGGTGGGGCACTGTGTCTACCATTTCTTGCTCTCAGTGCTAGAATTTGTCCTGTCCTGCCTGACTGCTTCCACGCGAGGCCCTTTCCTATAGAGCAGCTCTCCCCAAACTTGCATTGTTTGGGAAATATGAGGCTTTCTGCTCACCTATCTTGTTAAATAAAACAGTATCACGTCTACTCCCAGGCCTTCCATCTTGACTGCCATCTCATCCAAGGCGATGTAAACACCTAATTTGAAACATGACTCATTTTGATGATTGCATGAGTGTGCTGATGATTATTTTTGAAGAAGAGAAAATAGTTGTGACATCCCTAAACCGAACTTACACAGGCAGAAACCTGGATGTCTGGCTTAGATCTTCTGAGTGTGCAGCTATCTGTCATACCCAGTCTTGCTGGAATTGGAGGACAGATGGGGTGAGCAGTTATTACTGCTTTGTACAAACGCAAAAAGAAAAAAACAGTTGGGACAGAAGGAAATCTATTACTGCTAATTAAAACAAAGCACATCAAAGGAATTCTTGTAAATGGGTGAAAACCAGAAATCTCTTACTGATACGAGGACAAGTCATACTGTAAGCTACTTTCAGTCTTTAGCAGACATAGTCGGGTTATGCTTGGATACACTTTGTAAATATTTCTCTTTCATATTAAGGTGCTGCGAAAACTGGTTTTGGAACCATGTCGTTAAAAGCATGTTGCTTGTCGGAGTTGAATCTTAAAATGTAGTTCTACTCTTAATAACTTGCTGTTATCTGTATCAGCTTATAGACGCAAAATTGGTAGATAAATATTCTGCAGATTTATGTAAATCGATACCAGGTGTGTGCACACATTTGTGATTAAGAAACACAAAATGAATTAGTGAGGATCGTACTAGTGAGCATGTTTTTTTTCTCCTTCATAGTGTAGAAGTGTCCTTTAGTTAAAGTATACCAAGAGTTTTCACGCCGTAGAAACCTCAGTAGGAATTGTGGCTTGCTACCAGTAGCATTTATCTTGTTTTTGTTTGACAGTACATTATGTAAAGCAAGCTTGAAGAAGTAGGTGCTTCCCAGCAAAAGTGGGAAAATCATGATGTTTAATTACTTTGAAGTGTCAGAATTTAACCTGCAAGTCTTCTTTTTCAGCAAGGTGAGGAAAGTGAAAATAAGCCTGTCCCTGGATATTGGCAGGTAAATTTATCTGATTTTTTCGACTGTAGTCAGTTTGATTCTTCTGCACTGTCACCTAGATGCTAACTGGGTGAGACTGACTGCACAGGCAGACACTAGTGAAGCCTTGAATTCCTTTTCCAGTGTATCCAAAGAAATCTATAGCCTTGAATAAACCTTCAGTTAAGCAGTTTTACATGTAACATCATCCAGGGTAGCTGCTGTGAACAGGAATGCGACTACGAAGCCTTTCAGTCTTTCATTTCTTAAACTGTTTGTCAAGTTTAATAGCTGTGCACAGAAACCTGAAAGCAGAACTTCCTGGTAACTCTAATTTCGCAGAACAAACTGAGCAAAATCCATATACTGAGAATATTGCTAGCTTCTCAAGTACCTGATAGTCCCTTCCTTCTCCAAAACGTGGAATTTTGTTTTTAACTAGAGAAATAGGACCTCATTTTTTGTTTTTAAATGCAGGTAAAGTAATCTCTTACTACATTTATATAACTTCTTTTAATTGGAAGATGGGAATTTTGCCATCTACAATAAAGCAGCAATTGTCATATCTTGTGTGCAATTAGATACGTGTGCGTTGTATCTAATGTGCAATTTTTTGTTGTTGTTTTCTTTAGTGGGAGACTTTGATAAGATCTGGCGTGAGCACTGTGAGGATGAGGAAACTCTCTGTGAATATGCTGTGGCAATGAAAAACCTTGCAGATAATCACTGGGCAAAAACTTGCGAAGGGGAAGGCCGGATTGAGTGGTGTTGCAGGTAAACCCTAATGTATTTGAAAGATGTGATTGCACATTTCTATTTACAATTCTTTATAATACAGGATTTAAGGTTTTTTTTGTTGTTGTTTTTCAATTTTTAAGATTTGTTCTATAAAATGTTAATGGTTTATTGGTTCCTGAAACAAATAACCGTCTTACTGTTCCAGCTTATTAGGGATATGTAGCTTATGAAATGATTTCTTCTAATGTGAGACCTCAAATGCATCTTCAACAATGTTTTTTTTCCCCTCAAATGCTGAAGGTGTTTGCAAGTAGACCAATGAAGTAATTTTGTCTGAACCTAAACTGAACTAATGTAACAAGTGTAGTTCAAGTTTAATGTACAGAGTTTGGGTTTGCTTTGTGCATAGAAGTGCATGGATTTTAAACTTCCTACATGTCCTGATAACAAAATCATGGAACGAGTTCAAATAAATTATTTCAATCTTTGAGGAAACTTTAGGAGGATAAATGTTAGTCACTCGGGATTCCTACATAAAGTTGAGGCATGCCATGGAATCTGTACAGCAGAAAAAAAACCAATAGTTTGGAAATTTAACCTGGAGAAGAATTTATGCGTGGTCCTGCCTTTGGGAATGTCTGCAGACAGATGAAGATGCTGTACATCTGAGAGACAGACATACAGTGACTTTACTCATCTAGATGTTTAGAAAACCTGATTTCCCATCATCGTATTACAGTTCTTTTAAATGATGTGAGCTAGAGGAGGTCTATCAACTACATGTCATTAAGTCTTCGTAGGCATCTGTTAGTCTGTTCTTAGAATGCTGCAGTGATGGAGCTCTCCAACTTCCCTACAATCTTTAAAATCACTGAAGATTGAAAATAAATAGATTAAATATTAACAAAGTACCATTCTGTTCGAGTTCTGGAATAGTCACACTGGAGGTGAGTGTTACATAGTAATAAGCAAAAGACAGTGAAGAAAAGCAGGCATGGTATCACTCGATTTAAACTTGTAACACAGGTCTTTTGATCCCAACCAATGAACAAAAAAAAGAGGGGGACACAGACTGTGAAACAGTTGGTGTAGAGTACATCACTTTGATGGCAAATTGAGATGTTCTGTGCCTGCTGGAAATGGAGCAAGTGATAACAAGCTCATTTTCTTTCTCTTTACAACAAACAAATATTTGAAAACCATTCCTTTATGTATCGATCGTTGATTCTTTAGGTTAAGAAAACAGTCAAGTATTTCTTACCCTTTCCTGGGCGTGTTTTGTGTTACGTTGTCTCATCTTCAAGAGAGGTGAATCAATTTGAAAGAACTATGCCCAAAACTGGATGCAGTGTCCCACTGGCATCGTCAGAGATAAATAAAATGAAAAAATACCATCGAGGTTGTACTAAACTCTTGTTATGCAGCTGGCCTTGTTTGATGGGTTCTCTGGTGGTTTTCTTGGTTGTGTTGGGTTTTGTGTCATCGACTTATGCTCACTTCTGATCCACAACTGTGAATTTCTTTTTTACAGGCTTTCTCAGTTGCTAGTTGTTTCCTGGTGTTTATGCTATTCATTACTTCTGTAGAGATGTTGATCTTTGTCTCTTTACTAAATTACACTCTCTTAAATTATGCAGAGTTCTAATACTGAGATTTCTTGCAGCTTCTCTTCTGTCCAGCTTGGCGTCATTTGCAGAGCAGTTGAGAGGAATACTGACTGTTCTGGTTATCTGTGCGAGCACTGATTGTACTGGACCCAGGACTGATTCCCATGCTACATTGCTTGATATTTTTTACAACTTGATTGTCAACTGATCTGTGAAACTTTTTCAGTAAAATTATATGCACTTTATTTAAAGTAATTTCTGCTAAGTAGTATTCCCTTACCTTGTGCTAAGCTTGCCTGTTTCCCTGTAGGACAGGATAATGTTCCTTCCTGACAGTGGAAGAACAGTTGATGTCCTTTGTATTGAAGCATTTTGACACTCTCGCTTGTTTGTTTGTTGGGTGGTTGGTTTTTTTGGTAGTTCCCACAAGACCTACAGAGTAAACATTTAAATGTCTAGCTTGGGCCTTGCAGCATAAACTAAGAAGAAAATCCACCTGGTAGGAGACACTAAAATGCTCTGTCTCAGTATAAAGCTTCTTTTAAAACATGGACCTTTTCAGCCTGTAGAGTCCAGGGGTCAGGAAACTTACATCGGGGAAAAAAAAAAAAAGAGGGTTACTTTTCACATTTTTGAAAACTGATGCCTGGATGGCTATATACCAAAACACAGCAGATTGACTTTGTGTTCTGCAATTTTTTTGTTCCTTATCAAAGGACCAGGAGGTGTGCCAGACAGGTGGCAGGCCCCATTTTCCTTACTCCTCCTTGTGTCTAATTGCTTAATTGCACGCAAGAGAACTTTACGTGCATGAGACTTCACGGAAAGTTTTTGTTCGGTGCTTTAACTGTCTGTCATCATGACAGCAGGAAGGTAGCTGATGTATTAGATGAAATTTAATATGAGAGTGGAATGCTGAAAGTACTTGGGAACCACTGGTGTATCTCTGCTGAAGAAAGGATAGCTTGGGTTTTCTTGGTTTTCCTTTTAAGGAAGATCTTTTTAGACGTATGAAACAGAAAAGTGTTTTTTTCCACTAGATTGAAAAAAAAAATACTTTTTTTTGGTAACCTTTCCTTCACTTTTCTTGTGTTCTTGTATAACCAGATACCTGATAAAGTAAACCAGAGGATACAGAATAACCATCGGAGAAGCCATGTGTACTTCTTTTCAGGATCAAGAATAACTTTCCTGCCAGGTTATCCGTTTGAAAGTCTTTCTAGTTACTTAGTTGAAGATACTGGCAAAATGCGTATTGTGAAGTTAGTTCTTAAACCAGGTGACATAAAACTTACACTTTTACTTCATTAATTTTTATTTATAACTGCACATATTCAGATTCTAGAAACTGTAAAAGATAAAGCAGTAAGGGGTAGACTGTGCTGTTGACCATCTGCTGCCTTGTATAGGGCCATTTTTCTTTTATTTATCGTTCCATGGCAATACTATACAATTGCTAGCATGGGGGAAGAGTGCTTAAAACCTTGTCCCTTTCTAGATACAGCCTAGCTGAGTGGTGTTGTAAAAAGCCTGGACTGCACTGAGCTGTCTTTCCCTCGTTTTCTTTGTATATCTTTAGTAATCAAATGCAAAGTAGCAAATGATATTTGGAAACTAACGTTTCTGTTTCTCTTTCATTTCAGTTACGTTATGACAAAAAACTTAAACTGAAATGGGATAAGATTGCATTTACCCTGAATAATTGTCGTAACTCTTAATTTTTGCTGTCATAGGTAGCCTGGTGAACCTTTGTATGGACAATGAATGCCAGCCTCTTCTGGTTCTGGTTAAACCAAAACGAGCTAGACTAGCAGGTTTGCTTCTTTCTGTTGCTTTTGCATCAGTGTTAAGACTTGTGTTGACTTGGCTATTTTTTTAAATAACAAAAAGCAGAATCTGCAATTCTAACTAGCTAGCAATAGCTAACATGACAAAACATTATCTAGACCTGCATTTTTTGGTCTTTTGACAATTTTCTGAGTAAACTGAAGAAATAAGGTCTTGATGAAGTTACTTTTTAGGCAATGCAGAACTGCTTGGAAAAACTTGTGGAGAATAGATGTTAAAATCTTATCTTAAATATTTGTTTTACTGAGATGGGCTTTGTAAGTGTCTGTCCCTGCATCTATTGCCAATCAATATTTTTATTAACAATCTGCTAGAATACAGTCTGTTCATAACATTTGCAAATGGGACCAAACAAGAATTGTCACTCTGAGGGCAGGACTAAGATTAATAATGATGTTAACTATACCAAATACTGTTAACTATGCAAATACAGGCCAGGAGTCATTGGTTATCTGTCAGTCTTTTAGAAAAGCATTTGGATTCTGTAGCAGACCACAAGCTGAATATGAAACACTCATGGGATGCTTTTTTCCCACAAAAGCAATGTTTTGTTTTTTTCTTTCAGCTAGGCTGTCTTAGTCATTAGTCAGATCTTATAAGATCTTTGAAAATAACTACTAGGTCTGTTTAGGATTGAAGGATAGAATAAATTAATGTTTGAAGTCTTTACAGTGCTGTTTTGTAGCTTTTTTGATGAATGCACTTAGTTGAGCAATTCACTTTCAATAGAATTAGTTAGAAGGGAGGTGGGGTAAAGAGGAGAAGGGAAACTATTTAAAATAGAAAAAGGATTTAATGCTCATTGTGCATGTTTGTATGACAGCCTTTATTTTTCCTTTTAAATACTTTGTTCTGACAAAACCGTATCTGTTTGAGTGCTAGAGCTAATTAGAGCATTGATCATATGATAACTGCTAACTATTTTCAAATTCTTGGAATCCTCTGGTAGTGAAGGATATTGCCCCCAGAACTTGGTTTGTGGTGTTGGGGGGTGGACACAACATTGGAGAAATGTCTGATTACAGACCTGGCTGTGTTTCTCAAAAGGATAATGTCTCAAATACCTGGAACTGAGACCAAGTATGAAAAATAAATTGGGAGAATGGGTTGTATACAAGTTTCTCATCTTGAACTTTAACAAAATATAATTAAGATAACTTATAATACCTAGTGCTATCATACAGGCTGAATAAAGGATTTCCTTAACCTAAATCTGTATGCCTATGACGACAGCAGAATGTTTTCCAGCCATCCTGCACGATTAATGTCTCCAAGGGACCTTAAAAACTCTCAATTTCTTGATTTTCTTCAGGATGAGGTAGGGGAGGTTAAACCTGTAGAAGAGCTCAAACATTTTTTTTCAGGCCAGCAGTTCTTTCAGTTGAGTTTAGGATACTTATTTGTAAATGTGTGGGAGGACAGAAGACAAGTTTTTGCAGACACGATGAGAAGTCTAGACTTTTCTTCAGCTCTGATGGGAAGTATGTTATTTCTCTATACCCTCACTGAACTTGATTTTTAATATTACATTCTGGTTAGTAAGTAGTGTAAGGAATGTAAGTAAGGCTCACCTTTTCTTCTTTGAAAAGCAGAAAAGATGGACTGTGTACTCTTAGCCTGCAAAGCTGTCTCCTTGAAACTCTTGAGCATTCATAAAAAGCTATCATCAGAAACTGCTCTTTGCCAAGATAAAAAGTGACCAGCGTTAATTTAGTTGTTAGTTATTACTTGGCAAGAAAAGTAACTATTAATTCTTTCAACATATTTCAAATTTCATATGGTGTTTCTTTGGCAATTGAGGATTTGAAACATCACCCCCTCCCTAGTTTTTTATATTCTATTGAAACACATGGTTTTGGTTACTGTATTCTACAACAAAGCTTTTCTTTCATAGCTGAAGAGTATGAACAAATGATTTATCTCATGAATATGTATCATACTCTCTAACTGGAACTTCCTATATGTGTCCAGCCCAAATGGGACTGGGGGGGAGAGGGCTCAGAGAGGAGGCTGTTCAACTTGAACAAATTGGTTATCATTTCAGATTTGAAGTATAGAAAACAGATTTCACTGTGGAAATACCTGGAATTTTTGTATAAGCAAAATATGAACTTCACACTTTACCTGTCTCTGCCAGCAAACTTAAACAGTTTAGAACTGAAAAGTTTATTTTGCTGGTTTGTGTAAACTGTAGCAAGTGTTAGCTCAGGTAGCATTTGAATTGCACAATTCTTCAAAAACAAGTGTGTTAATTGTAGAGCTAATATATCATCAAAGAGCAGAAGCTTAAATGTCAGTTAGAAATGGAGTCGTGGCAGTTCTCAGAGTTATAAAATAGATTCCTTAATTTTATTTCTCTTTGTAGGTAATTAAGGGATAGTCTATTCATTACTTGAGACAGTTGTTAAATGCAGAGTCTTAAGTAACTGCATACTCAAAACCACAGTGTGATTGGTGATGGGGTTTTAATAACCGTAAAGTTAAACGTGTGGCTGCATCAACAAGTTACTATAAGGGTAACCTGCTGAGTGCCTTACATTTTATTAACTACTGAGCAGTAGGTGCCAAGGTGCTACCCCATCATATGTGTGAGGTCCACTTCCATGAGGGGAGTAGAGAGACAGCTCCTGTGAGGCTTTGGGAAGAAAACCCTCAGCGGTTATGAACTGCCATCTTAACCATTTTTTTGTTTGTTTATTGTTGGGGGGGGGGGTATTTGTTTGGATGGGTGGATTGGATATTTTGTGCTTCCTTGTGGCATGGCACAAGTATGCAGACAGGATCTGAACATGAAGAGTTTTACCCAGTCTCCAGCCGCCTTTTGACTCTAGCCCCTCTTGTCCAGCAGCAAAAACCCAGGAGTTGATGATGCCTCTCACCATAGTTGACTTTGGTGTTTCATGACATCAGAACTCAGTTGACGTGAGAGAGAGCTGTAAAATAATGGGAAAGAAATACTGAATTACAGCAATACCAACTACGAGGAAGAAATAGGTTCTTCATAGTGACAGGAGAAGTTATCCTACATTTTGCAAGTAGATTATTCTCCTGCACAGCAGCTCACAAGTGTTAACCTGGGCAGCATGACAGCCTGTAGCGACGGAAAAAATTGCTAACATCAATAGTTGAGCAGAAGAAACAATACATTCCTCCCAAGTTTGTGGATTTTTTTGTTTGGTTCTGATTTACCTGTTGGTGTTGGTAGCTGTATAACATTATTTAGCCAGCTGTTGCTTCAGAATGCTTAAGAAGAGGTAACAAGAAAAAAGGCTTTTAGAGTAAAATTAAGACACTGCAAAATGCTTACAAAGTGGTAAGGTAGCTGTAACAGGGTGAGGAAGTGGATTTTCCTGAGTTTATCTTTTCTTTGACTAAATGACACACAGCTAAATAGTTATAAAAGACATTGTCTCTAAACTGATTATATGCTCGTGAACAAATAATTTGATATACTGTAAAATACAACTTTTATTAGCATAGCAGTAATAAGTCCAAGTCTTTTTCTGGGGTTTTGGTTTTTTTTCCCCTTAAGTTCAATGATGGACTTCTACTTTAACCTTGTTAATTTTAGAATTATTGTCTTCGTGTATATGCAATCTCTAATGGAGTTGGTATGATTTCACAGTTCATGTATTTGGGATTATTGTAGCCTGGACTGCTGGTATTGCTTCTGTGTGTGATCTTGCTCAATACTGCCAAGGTGTGGATCTTATAATTTCTTTAGTGTCTTTTCCAGCCAGCTTCTCTTTGGTCTGAAAATAGCTTTGGTTACTGAGGAGTTGTAAACTTGTTGACTATGAATATAATTTTTAATATGTTTGTTTCTCATAGGGCTGTTTACTACCATAAGGTTACTGTCTGCATTTTAAACTTTTCATATTTACTGCAAGAATGCCTAGGGCCTGCTTAAGCAAGTAAGACTTGCTTGTACTTTGATTTTGTTAGGCACGGGTCAGTTTTGATCTCAAGGCCATTTAAGCATGTCAGCACAGAAATGCATACAAGGTAACTTAGTTCTTTCCTTCACAGCAACAATTAACAACATGGACACAATGGGCTACTGTAATTACATGTGTACGGATTCGGGGCAGTCATTCCCTGGCAGCTTGGGGTAAAGTGGTTTCTATCTGTACCTGTTTGATCATATGTTTCTCTTTATGAAACTCAACAATAATGACAGTTTTAAGCTTGTTCCTTCACATTTTCTATGGTGGATATATTTGTTACCTACAATATCACCAACACTTAGATAAGGCCTCTGTATTCCAAGACCTTGTCTATTTGTGATTTAACCTGCTATATTATACCAACATGTCTTTTTCCTGAATCTGGGAGGTGAAATACAAAGCAGGATAAAGATAATACAATATAAGGCGTTATTAAACTAAATTTGAATTTGTCTTCTGGAACGTTACCTCAAACCTCTGCAGATTTTTTTAGAGGAAAATCGAATGTGTTTCAAGAAAGTATCATAAAAATGCGTTGTTATGAAAACATAATTTGAACAAGTACTATTTTTGTTAAACTTTTCATGCAAATGCTTGGCTGGTGCATCTAATTAAAAATACTGCTTTGTGCAGGGTGAGTCAGGCTTTTTAATTTCACAGCAACAAATTGTTTCCATTTCTAGTTGTATTTTGTGGACAAAACAATTCGGTTATTCTCTGGAACATATGCTCGTGTCTCTTACAGTAATGCTGACTACTGGCTGAAGTATGCAGGTGCAATTTAACTCTTTTGATAACGTTCATTCCTTTAAACTGGTTAACCTTTCAGTTCATGTGTGACTGAATACTTTGTTCTGTTTCTTAACTAGCAAAATGCTTAAACAGGGAAAAAAATTAAAGCTAAAATAAGTCTTCTGCAATAATACAGCTACTGCAGATGCTATTTTAAAAAGGAAAAAAAAAAGGGGGGGGGCTCTAAATTAGAAACAGGTATAAATAAGTTAGGCCATAAGCCTGGGTTGTATTCACTTTTTTCCACATTCCTAAAGTGCACTGCAAGACACAGATGTTTCAGAAGTCCCTGCATTTAGGAGGAGCTTAGTTAAAACTGCGCGTATGCAAGCATGCCTTGATAGAGAGCTGTGGTGTTGAGGTGATAGCTGAAGTTACCCGCTGGTGATGTTCTGACAAGACATCTGTTGTCTTGCATTGAAAGCTTATCCAGATAAAGGTAATTTGAGTCTGTTTACGCAACTGTGACTCACAGCCTGATATTTGGCAATAAAACACCTATCTGTTATTGGGGGTGTGTCACGTCGTTCCTAAAGCTGACTTTCCAAAGTTGCAGTAAAGCCGAGATTTGTTCAAAAGATGACAGAATTTGTATCTCTTAAACCTCTGTCTTGTGTTCTGTCTACAGTAATGACCAAAAATACCATTTTATTTTTCTGGGGGAATTTTTTTTGTCTTTTCAGTGTATGCCGAGAATATTTTCAGAATGGCGGGAAAAGAAAAGCACTTGAGAAAGATGAAAAAAGAGCACTTCTTGCTTCGAAGACCACTCCAGCCTTAAATGTTTCCCAGCCTCCCAAGATTGAAGAACCCTTACCGAGCCTTGGCTTGACAAATCATGAGGCTATAACAGAAGAGTAAGTTTTACTTGTTTTCCAGACTTATTTTCCTCTTTGTGTGATGAGACTTAGCTGCAGTTTTTTCCCCATAATATATTAGAGAAGTCTGATACATTTGTTTTTCTAAGGGCATTTTCATGTGAATATATCCATGCCTAAAGAAACAGTTGAGCTGTAGTATAAGTTTTGGTGGATGCAATAAAGATTGCTTGAGAATGACATCTTAGTCATCGCCATTTAAGTGTTAGAGTAATTTTGCTTTTGTATGTCATTGTTGTGCAGTGCAATTTATATTAAAGCTTGAGGTGAAATAAGGGAGACGTTAATTAAGTTAGAATCTAATGGCTATTCAGTATTGTTGAAAAGTCAATTGCTTATGTAAGTACCAAGTGGCAAATGTAAATATCAGAGCACTTAAAACTTTCTGTTCATAAATAATTGCAGAGAAACTCTTGATTCCAATTATATACTTCAAAAGCAATTTTGAATTACAACCCTTAATTTTAAATATGCTAGTGTTCCGACGACTGGCTCTGCAGAAGTTGCACTATCCTTGAAGTATTCCCTAACAACAGTTTTAACTTCTGTTTTTAACCTTCACTCAAGTAAGAGTTTTATTTTTCATATTCATGAGTAGCTTTTTTATTTCACTTACAGTCCACACTATTTTTTCCCTAAAAAACAAGGCTTATGTTTGTGACGATTCCTTGTGTGATGTGAATAACTTAAGTTTAAAGGAATAAGAATGCATAAACACATTTCCATTAAATGTTTTATTTGACTTGTTTCATACTCTGCGGACAGTTGTAAGAACTGGTCCGTGAAACAGTTTTCTCTGCTCTGTGAAGAGGGTTTCTCGTTACTGTAACATGTCTGGAGTAAGCAACATTGCTGGAGTAAGCAACAAATGATAGTAAGGTTTTTAGTAGTTGTACAGACCTTATAGAAATGGGGCATATCTGTTATAAATCACTGCCCATAGAAGTCAAATACTAGTTTCATTTGTAAGGCTGTTGTGGTTTAACCCCAGCAGGCAGCTCAGCACCACGCAGCCACTTGCTCACCCTTCCCAGGTGGGATGGAGAAGAGAGAGGTAAAAGCGTGAGAACTCATGGGTTGACATAAAGACAGTTTCCTGGGTAAAGCAAAAGCCACACGCACAAAATCAAACAAGGAATTAATTTGCTCTTTCCCATCAGCAGGCAGGTATTCAGCCACTTCCCTGAGAGCAGGGCTCATCACGTGTAGTGGTTTCTTGGGAAGGCAAATGCCATCATTCCTGCCTTCCTCCTCCTTTACTCCAGCTTTTATTGCTGAGCGTGACATCACTTTGGTCAGTCTGAGCCAGCCATCGTGGCTGTGTCACCTCCCAGCTCCTTGTGCACCCCCAGCTTCCTCACTGGCAGGGCAGCACCAGAAGCTGAAAAGTCCTTGGCTCTGTGTAAGTGCTGCTCTGCAACAGCTAAGTCGTTGGTTATCATCACCACTATTTTCATCAAAACCCAGAACTCTTGGTAAGCACTGAGTTAGCTCAGAAGTAAAAGGTTCCATGATGGTTTTAAAACTTAAAAAAGACCAGAAGATGTGGAAAAAAAAGTAGGTAGCACTCCATGAGATCCCAAAGGTAGTGGTAGAAAGTGCCATGGGAACCAGAAGTGCAAGTTGTATTGCTGCTCAGAAAGGCACTCAGCTACTTCGATGAAGCCATTTTCAGATGCTCATGTTGCTCGCCTCTTTGCAAGACTAAAATTGGTGAATCTCACGGAAATAACTAATGTGGGCATACAGATGAAAGTGGAAAAGGACTGGTAATATGTTTTCCCCAGTACCTATTTCCATCCCAGGAACAGTTCTTATGTGTCTAACATTGCATCTTCACCTGGTGTGAAGCTGGACTTCAAAGTGGTTCAGTCTTGAAATACAAAAGTGGCTGTTATCTGCTGTTTACTAGCTTCTCCCTTTGTTCTGTTTGAGTATTGTTGTCTTTTTCCATCAGGTTAAAGTCTTGATTTTTATCCTTAATGGTAAAAATCATAACCTTCTTGCATAGATTCTTCTCAGGTGTTAGGTTGTATCTTAAGAGACAGTTAAGCCATCATTCCTTCTTTCATATAAGTGTATCTCAGCAAGCTAGTCCTTCCCATGGAGTGCATTTATGTCTGGACGTTGCTAAAGATTTGAGATACACCAGTGTCGGCACTCAGAACCAGTTGTATAGCTTTGTTCTGCTCTTCTGACAACAGCATAGGGCCTCGGAATTTTTTCCCCTCCCATCCTTGGATAAACAGTAGCTTAATAATTGAAAATTGTAAACCAGAAGTTCAGCATTTGAAATGATTAATGACAAAGATGCAATGACTTTCCTGGTGGTTATAGAACTATACTCTAGTTTCTAGTTTCCATCTACTTCCAAGAGGAAATGTCACTTGCCTGTACAACACCTAGTTAAAAATATGTGCATTTTTAAGGGGGCTGATAATCAAGAACTGTAGTCCATTCAATAAAGTTCTTGAAATAAGCAAGTGTAGGATAAGTTTAAAATGGACTCATTTCCAGGTTACGGACACTTCTTCACCAGTTCCTGATCTTTATTCATGTTTTCTGCCACTATATTAGTGCATTGGAGAGCTGTGGATTCAAGATGTGTTTGGAGACTACCTACAGTGCAAAGCATTTCTCTTACTTTTCATATAGTTGCCTTGACTGAAAATCATTAGAAACGGGGTTGAAGGGTGATTATCAATGAATTCAGCAAGACTGCCTTTGTAACACAGTAATTGGCTCACCAGATCAGTGACTGTCACGTAGATGACAGTTATGTTTTCACTGAGGAATCTGACTTGAGAGTTGTAGTGTTTTTTTAAAAAAAAGAAAAAAAAGAAAGAAAAGCAGGTGTCTGCAGCAGTGGTCTGAAGACCTCCAAAATTAATTGAAGCACTTAACTAAGATCGTGTTCTTATTGATAGAATAGATAGAACTGGCAGCATGGGAACTGCTGTTAAGTTTCTCACTGCACCTGTGTTCAGAGGGGCAGCAGAACCTGACAAGCAGCAGGAAAGTCAAAACACAAGTGAGCACCTGAATCTCTGCTACTGTTAAGGTTTCAAAGTGTATTCACATTGAATTTGGAGTCCGGTAGTCTTACCAGAATGAAAGAGAAACCTGTAATTGAAAGAACACCTATTAAAGTGAAAGGAGAAACTTATCCTTGTCCTGTATCAAACATCTTGGGATCTGTTGTCCATTAGTGTAGAAGAGATGGCTTCTGCTCAGCTTGGGATACAGGGATGTAGCTATCCAGAAGCGTGCCGTAATGCTGTCAGAAGTAGTCTGAGCGGTGCAACCTCTTCACTGAGTCAAAAGCAACACCGCAGCCAAGAATGTAGGTTTTATAAGAGGGAAACAGAATGCATCACAGTGATTTTTCATTTTACCATAGGTGCAGTGGGTTCTCCTGGGGATTAGCAGGTTCTGTATTCTGTTACTTAAAATTAAGTCTAAGTATTTCATCTAACACTTTAAATGGAAAATGTTGAGACCTTTAGAGGCTGTTGCTCTTCTTTATGGGAAGTTTTCTCTGAGCTGGACTATAGAATCAAACTCTCATTTTGTTTCTTGTGGTCCCATGCATCTTCAATTATTTTGCTGTTACTGTTAGACTAATATAGAACATTAGTGTACATATAGTATTTGAATGAAAAAGTCTAAGCCAGTAGACTTGACGTGAAAAAGACACTAAGCCGTTAGAGTCTGTATTTGCTAGACAAGGAGGAGTGCTGCTCTGAGAAGTACTAACGTTACATGGAAAAAGACACCGCTTGCCTTAAGCCCATGTTTGTGATTTCTTGCCACATGGATCTCAATGGTCCTTCTGTGTCGTTCAATCTGTTGCACAGATTACATTGTCATTGGCATCCAAGTTGGGGAAAATTTTTGCAATCATCTTCATTTTGAAATCCCACTTGGCGTCAGCTGTCTCACAGGGTAGCTTGGCAACGTGTGTGGTTTTAACTGAGACTTAGAGGTAATCGTTGTGCTGTTTGCCTTGGTGGTGCTGGTAGTTTGACGGAAGAATTCCCTGGATATTTCCTATGTAGAAGGAAAATCCGTAAGATGGGTAGTGTTATTCAGCTGAAGGCAACAAGGAATCTTCTCTTGCTTCTCTAACATCATCTTCATGGTAGGTCATTGAGAGTTAAGGAAGAGTTTGGGGAGGAACATAGAGAACTCTGATCTCTTTATTGCTTCTTAAAAAGTTTTTCCGTGGTATTGCTTACAGTTTTATTGTTGATGTGAGTACAGCCATGGCTTTTTTGGACTCCATTAGCTCTGTAGATCTGTTTCTGAAAGTTTTTGCAGTTATGTTTCTCTAGGGCTGAATCTTTCTCAGAAAGGCAACAAATTATATTTTGGAGGTGCCAATTTAGAATTGGCTACAGAAACTGGAAGCAAAAAGCAACACTCACTCACTGGAAAGTTATCAGTCTCCTCCCTGCGAAAGCTATGAGTTCACTTCTGTTTGCCTCCGTTAACGGATTTTGGGTGTTCTAGGTTCTTACAAAACATAACGGAAAATTCTTAGCTATAGCCCTGTAAATGGTCCAATAGAAGGAATTCAAACTCTTGAGCACTAGTGGTCCAAGTGGTTATTGCTCCAACTTCACTCACCAGTTTTTAAGTTTGTGGTGCTGTACGGACTGATCCAACTTTCATAGCACCCACTGAAAATTAAAGTTGGAGTGAAGCTCAAGCAGTCATCCATTTTCAAAAATGCTAGCTAAAAGAAAGCTAATAGAATATTTTTAGATATTTTGCATGGAATAACTAGATGTTTTCACATTCAGGGATATTTTTGTTTACTTTGGAATACAAGTGGATGTCCTCTGCTTAAGCCAGTTATGACACTTGACTTCGGATGCCCTTTAAAATGGGGCTGACGAGTAGGTAGGTCATGGAGTGCTGTCAGTTTCTCTTATGTACTCCTGAAACTTCAACTCTAATGACTTGTGTCAATTAAACGTCGATAAGTACCAGAAAAAGGTAAGTGGGGAAACACAAAGCGATAGAGAAATTACTGATCAGCATGAGTAGTGGACACACTGGTTGCCATTTTACTTTGCTACTATAAGTACAAGTTAGGAGGAAGTTTTACACTCAGAGGCTGGGAAGGCAACAGAACAGGCTGCCCCGAGCAGCTGTGGATGCCCCATCCGTGGAAGTGTTCAAGGCCAGGCTGGATGGGGCTTTGGGCAATCTGGTCTGGTGGGAGGTGTCCCTGTCCATAGCAGGGAGGGGTTGAACTACATGGTTTTTAAGGTCCTTTCCAACCTGAGCGGTTCTATGAAGTTAAAGTATTACAGGTACTCTTAAGGTAAATTTTTCAGCTTGAGGGGATCATCTGCTTTACTGTTCTTTTGATTCTTTAGACGTCTCAGCAGTTCAGTTAAGGCATTCACTTATATTAGTCACTGCTATAGTATTCAACAAGAATATCTTTTATGTTAATTATGTGAAATTGTAATTCAGAATATAGCTTCAAAAATAACACTTGATAAAACTGAATTCTTGCTGCTTCTTAGGTTGCTTCACTCCTTGGGAAAGATCAGATTACTTGACGTTGGTAGCTGCTTTAATCCGTTTTTGAAGTTTGAAGAATTTCTGACAGTTGGCATAGATATTGTTCCAGCTGTTGAGGTATGTAACATTTACTATGTTTGATATAAATTTGGCTCTCAAATATCTTAGAATACTTCAAAATGGCTGAAAAAAAAAAAGTTGTTTAATACTTCATCAGTATGTATCCTAAACGTCTGTGTTTTAAAAAAAAATGGTGGTCCTTCTATTACATCCATTCC
This sequence comes from Anser cygnoides, assembly GCF_040182565.1. Lineage (NCBI taxonomy): Eukaryota > Metazoa > Chordata > Aves > Anseriformes > Anatidae > Anser > Anser cygnoides. The sequence goes on from NC_089873.1 coordinate 29,583,464, forward strand.
CATGAACAGGCTTCAAAATAATAGCTAAATGTAGTTTGATTTTAAAATACGTTTTTGTTCAAGAGTTATGCCTTTATAATGCTGTTGTGCATCTTAAAACTGGAAAAACTTTAGCCATCTTTTAATGCAGTTTCAGATGAGTTCTTGCATCTTAAAAGCCGTAAATGAAAATTGAGTAGGCTTGTGCTTAGACTTGAACCTCTGGTAAGCTGCATTTGCTGACAGAAAGAAATAATCAGTGCCTCTACTAGGTGTATTTTTTGTGGGGAGTTTTAGTAACCAGAAGTGCTCTATAAAGGGGATTTTCAGTTTATTGCTACAGATACTAAACTGTAATTCTGAGGACAAGATTACTGTTTAGGGAACTTTGTAAGGTGAGTAATACATTTGGGGTAATGCAACAATACAATTGTTTCACTTTCCCTATGTAGTAAGATTTCCAAATGCATTAACTTTGCTGTAATCATGTTTCTTCTGTCTTTCCCTCTTGATCTGACTTTTTTTGTCAGTCCTAGTAGTATTTATTAACCAAGCACACAGTATTAACCAGGCAAAATGACAAAGTGGAAAAAGGAAAAGATACATAAAGGAATGAATTTCTGTTAGAAAATGTGAGACCTTTTACCATACATACCTTGCAAACTTCTACGAAGCTGAATTTTTATAATAGCTTAAAATTAAAATCAGTGGCATAAGGTAACCCTCTCTAGATGTGGAGAGGTACGAGTACAATAATACAGTTAACTTGAAAGCAGTCAGTTTTCTGTTGTTTGCTGCAGCGTGGTTTACATGCAAAATAAGTGACATTTTGTTGTGGTCACCAGGTTTAGTTCCCTAACACCTAATTTATCTCCAAGCACATATATATAAAAAAAAAAATAATAAAAAAAAAGATAATTCTTTAGAAATATTTGAGTCGTATAAATTGCTTTTTAAAGTAACTCAGTGCTGGTTTCAGCTAAAACACAAAGCAACTATTAATGGACTTCATCTTGCCTAATTTGAGGAATAGGCATCAGTTGCCCAAGCACAATTGCTTGCTACCACTGGAGATGCTGTAGGACATCAGCATAGGGTTGTTTCTTGTTCATGACGTGTGATGTGAAGGAGATAACATGCCATTGTGAAGTGGCATTTAAAATGGCCATACATGGCAAGTAAACTTCAAGCTGAGATGTGCGCAGCCCAGGTGTCTACATCCAAGGTTCTATGTTCAAATTACTGCAGGTCTGTTAAAACTAGAATCAGCGAAACTTAAAAATCTCCTCTTTCACGGTGAGGTGAATTACGTTCTGATCTCATGATCCCTGATCCTTTATTGACTAGCTCTCCAGTGACTGTAATAGAAGCCTAGACACCTGAAGTTACATGACACAAGTCTAAACATTAATTTGAGGTTATACATAATTAATATTTTACTATGTATTCAGTCATGCTATTTTCCTTTAAAAAAATTACATTTCTTCTTAAGAAAATAAGTTTAAATTTAGAGTGACCAAAATCATTATTGGAAAAGTTCTAGACAGGTTACTTCTGTGGATGTAATTGAGGAATACAAGTAATCCAGGCCAGACAACAGAAGAGAGGGGCTAGTCAGCATTTGTGTAATTTGTGTACTAACCAGTTCTTCAGGCTCTCTCCCAGTGCAGTCGAACGATAAGATAATTGATTTCCTGCATTCCGACATAGCAGCATACCTTGATGACAGGAACTCACTGGAGCACTGCCGTACAGATCAGCATGGTTACTGTGAGGCCTGCCTCAGGTTCACCAGCTTCTCTTACTGCCATTCTCTTGGTACCTTGGTGTATTCAGGGCACCTTGCAACTTAGCGTTCTTGGAGTAAAAAGGAACACAACTGGTGCACTCAAATGTGACCTCTGTAGTAAGTTCAGGCCCACCTCCAAACTAGAATTAATAAGCGCTGATGTATTTGGGATGACTCTGCTTTGAGCTGCATCAGCAGCGTAACCTGAATAAATTTATCTCTTGGCCAGCAGTTGTCTGCGCTGATTGTAGGATTTCAGAATAACAGCCAGAGGGCTCTTAGGGGAGTTGATGTTGTCTTCTGACCTAAAAAATCGATGCACTAACTTAGTTGTTGAAGTTGAAAATAGAAGAACCTGTAAAACCTTCTCATTTAGCTGATCTTTTAGGTAAGATACCAAAATGTTTTTTGAAAGATATTGAAACATGGAAGCTTTTTAGGAAGTCAGTTTGTTAAATAATGTTGAATAAAGAGTTAAATAATTATGTATTAATAAGAATAGGCTAATCCACTATCGGTATATAAATATTTTAGATATAGAAGTAGCAGTTGAGTAAAATACTTCAGATAATTTGAGGAATTTTGAGTATGTAATTGAAAAATTGTCAGAGGAACTAAAATGTTTATTTAATAAGAGAATCATAAAATCACAAACAAAAGAATAAATGTCTTCACAGCGTTTAGAATCTTATTATACAGAAAATGCAACTGTGTGATATGAATGCAAAAATACATTTCTATTAAACGTTCTGGGTGTGTGCTTTGTGTGGTGGGGAGGGGTACTGCTCAAGGGGAAGAGAGACTAAGGTAAGCAGAACAAGTTTCTTCTTGACTGGTGCTTTTGTTGGTCACTCCTTCAAACACTCGGTGACACAAATATTCCAGAGAATAATTAGCAGCTGTTATTTTCCTACAGGAGTTTCACTTGTCTACTTGTCAGGGGAAAGGAGAAGGCTATAATTGAAATGAACGGCAAATCTCAATTTGGTGAAAGTCCCAATATAATTTTATAGTGCCGGGAAACAAGCTGAATATGCAGCAGATGTTGTATTGGAGTAAATACAGTCTGAGACAAAAAAAAGTCTGGGATGGTACTGACGTTAAGGAGAAAAGACAAGTTGGATTGAGTTCTTAAATGTCACTGTACGCACTGAAATACGAGTTTGCTGTTTCAGCGTCTAGAAAGACTGTAAGATCAGTTCAAGACTTGTGCATCGGGAGTAGCAATCCCCACTTTAGCAGCATAGCAACATTTTTGTCATAAAACTGTCTTGCAGAGTTCAAATTCCCCCTGAAACATATTTTAATCATGAAATTTTCTTCTGCATAACTGTTTTATTAGTATCTTTCAACTGCAGAGAAATACTTGCAGTGTAATTTTTTTCAGCTGTGTATGTGTAGCCTTTAAGTCCTTCTCCTAAGCAAAGTTAGCATGTTACCCTGGAAAATTATTTTCCAAAGCACTATTCTTCTGAAGTTGTTACTATATATCCTGAAGTTACTACTGTTGATTTCCTGTTCTAAATAGTACAAGGAAGCAGAATATAACCCTGCAGATATAATGATTGTAATTATTTCCCTACGATCAAGTAATTTTAATTAAAATCTATCTTGAATTATTTTTTCATCTGTATCGGAGGCCAAGATTAAAGCTATTGAAAAGTAAATTACAAATTTTTGGAAGATTGATTTACTCTTTCTAGTTTTCTGCATGTTCTCTGGAGAGAATGTGATTTTATATATAAAGAAATGTTATCTTCTACTTGGGAACAACGACGCATATCAGTTGCTTTATGAATACCTTTGCAATAATGTTGATTTGTTTAATATTGCTTCATAAAATATGCTAGAAATACTCTGGGGAGGGGGATATGAAAATGCAGCAGGTCTACCTCCACCTTTCTGATATGCTCTGGAGAATGTTTTGTCTCAGCTCTAATATTCACGTAGCTGTTTAGCAGTCTGTTTTTCCACTGCATGTTCTGTAAGCATTAATAACAATTTTTGTTTCTATCAAGTTGCAGCCTTGTATCTCAATACCTTTTCATGAAAGAAGTCAGTACTAGGCTTTGAATATAAAATGTCAAAACTTAAGCCTAGTGAATAGCCTACTATTTTATGTTTTTTGAGTTCTCTGTGATTAAGGGTGTTATGAATTTGTTCTTTTGTATGTTGTATCAGGGTGTCACTTTCAGTCTTTGACAGCTTGAGCACACAAATGATTAAAAGAAGAATTTAAAACTCTTATCTTGCCCAAATGTCTACTGGTAAACTTTGCATTTGCAGCAAGGTTAAAACTTGTACCTTCATCGTTGTTACAAAGTAGTTAGTGTACTGTAACTTTCTGATGTATTTTGCCTTGCAATAGTTTCTTCCCTTTTCTGTACCAGGAAGGAACATCTCTTTTTTCCAAGTGATCAAATTATGAAGCCTCTTGGATTCTTTAAAGAGCTAGTGGAAATACTGATAATGTTGAATTTAATTTCCTATTTACTTATTTCAGGTTTGTTTGTTTTTAAAAAAAAATAAAAGGTATACAATTTAAAACCCAATATAGTCTAGATTGGAATTTTAAGAATTGCATTGTTTTACTCTATTGTCGTACCTTAACATGGAATTTTATTGGCAATGCATGATATACTATGAAAGCATGGGATGTGGGGGAAACGAGCAATGTACACTCATCTGAATTCTTTTTAAATCAATTGTGAGATAGTTGATTTGATACATTCTATTAGGGCTTTCTATTTCATTTCTTTGTTTTAAATGAACAGTTCTCAGCTATCAAATCTCCACTAAATTGCTGCATATCTCAAATCATTCTTGGCAACTGTGAAAGCTAGTAATATGCATTACTTTTAAATTGCTGTTTTAGAGTGCTTGATTTAATAGCAAGAGGGATGTTCAGCGGGCTTGAATTTTCCTCAAGGAATTGAAGAGGATGTTGTTCATCATTCTCCGGGTGTGAGTTGTATTTGCTCTTTAAACTAACCTTGATGTTTGTTTGTTTTCTGTTTTTCTTATTTCACCAGAGCGTATACAAATGTGACTTCTTGAATCTACAAATTCAGCAACCTCTCCAACTGGCACAAGATGCTATAGATGCCTTCCTTAAGCAACTGAAAAATCCTATTGATTCTCTACCTGGAGAACTATTCCATGTCGTCGTTTTCTCGCTCCTCCTTTCTTACTTTCCATCACCTTATCAACGATGGATATGCTGCAAGAAGGCACATGAACTTCTCGTATTAAATGGCTTATTGCTTGTAATAACTCCTGATTCATCTCACCAGAATCGCCGAGCTATGATGATGAAAAGCTGGAAGATTGCCATAGAGTCCTTGGGTTTTAAACGCTTCAAGTATTCCAAGTTTTCTCACATGCACCTGATGGCTTTTAGGAAAATCTCCCTTCAAACAACAAGTGACTTAGTTAGCAGGAACTATCCAGGAATGTTATATATCCCGCAGGATTTCAACAGTATAGAGGATGAGGAGTATTCCAACACTTCCTGCTACATTCGATCAGATACAGAAGATGAACAGCTAGCTTACGGTTTTATGGAGCTACCTGATGCTCCTTATGACTCAGACTCTGGAGAAAGCCAGTCTAGTTCAATTCCTTTTTATGAGCTCGAAGATCCTATATTGCTTCTAAGTTAATGTAGTAGTTGACATGCTAAGTCAAACCTCTTGCTTAACTAATTTTGCTATACTAACGTGGGCTCAACACACAACAACGGTTTGCATAAAGAAAATGCAACGGTTTACAGAGTTTGCTATTTTTTTCTACTTTTGAATTTTAAAATTTATTCTTGTATGAAAGTGAAAAAAATACAAGTTTTATGCAAATGACTCTTGTCATAGCATAAATTGCTGTTACTTTCTTTAGAATATGTATCACTAATTTTCTTCCAGAAAGGTACCATTCTTTTCTTTAGTGCTGTGAAGTGTGAATTCTATTTAATTTGCTAAATGTTGTTTCAATATTTTAACTCTTAATGTGGTTGAGCATAAGGCACTGGAGTTGTTGGGCTTCTGAGAAGTATATGTAGGAAGAAATAATTTGCACTTTAATTAAATGTGCAGATAGGTTAAGATGCTTGGTTACACATGTCCCTTTTTAATTATGGAACAAAGCTTTCTTTCCAGAATTTCTTTTGCTCTGGTTAAGCCTGGGCTGGAGAAACTGTAATGCACATTTAATTTTACTTTAATTGCAGCCTTCTTGAGATAACACCAAAACACTGGAATATATTAATCCATAGTCATACATGTTGTGTACTTTCATTGCATAAATAGCAGATAGACATGGGATCTCTGAAGAGGTTATCCCCCAGACACAGAGAAGTATGGTACGTCTAGACAATTGTTTCACTTCAAAGCTGGAACAGGGTTTTGCAATTTTCAGTGTACAAGCACTAACATACATCAGTATTTCCCCAATGTGTTCTGTATTTTTTTTTTGGGGGGGGGTGGGAGTGGTGGTGGTTTTTTGTCATGTTTTAAAGTAAATTATTTATGTGTTTTAAAAACAAACTTTCTTTAATTTGGGAGGTCTACAGTTAAGAACAATTGTATGATAACTACAGACTGATTTTGTTTAAAAAAAAAAAAAGGAACATTTTCACAAGATTTTCAAGGACACATGTATTTGCACAAAAGACATTCAGACCACACAACTGAAGTTAACATACACTATTTCATTTGCTTATTTGGACCCCAATCTTCTGTTTAGTTAAATGAAAAACCCATAGCTGTCTGAAAACTGGTCTGCACTGTAAGAAGGTAAACCAAGTTGTTTATGTTTATGAAATTTTTTAAATTGTGTAATAAATTTGTGAGTACTTTGCCGGAAAAAAATAATCTGTTCAGCATTAAAAATAGAGGATTCAGTATTAGTTTAGCTTAGATTGCCCTCCATTTAAAAATGACCAGAATTTTCAAATTTGAATGTTAGGCTTTAAAATCTATAAGTGAGTGCCTATCAGAAATGATTGGAATTAGGTGCCGCATCATGGATTTAAGACTGACTGCAGCAACATGGTAGAAAATACAAATACAGTGTAAAGTTTTGTAGGTGGAAACACACCTTACAACATTTCAATCTGCCATGTTATTTTTATAATACGGATGTTACCAGGTAAACTGAAGTGTTAGTGTGGATTTTACAGTAGTTGCTACAAAAATGAAAACTTTCCATTGAAGTTTTGCACTGAAAGTGCCAGTTTGACCTGTCTGTTTTTTCTTGTATACAACTTCCTACGAAGAGTCATACTGTATTGGTCCTACTTACACTCAAACACGAACTGGACTGCAATGCTTTATTCTTTAATATAAGCTTTCTGTGTCTCTTTTCATAAATGTGAAGTGTCCCCAAACATCTGATTCAAAACTGTTATTCGATCTGAATGATATAGTTGTATACAAACCAAACACCTATACAGCTTGTGTATAGTGGAAAAAAAAAAAAAAAGACAAGTTATCGTGGTTGACTTAATTTTTATGGAAAATACCTAATGAAATATACAACAGATTCAAAAACAGCTATAACTCAGTGTTTGCATCTAATGCAATATAATGCAAGAAAATACCATTTCACTTTCACTAAAATGTTCATCAGTCAAAACCTCTCTTCTTTCACTGACTCCAGCAATGCTAGTGTTAAAGCTAAAATATTGGTGCTATAAATAAAGCTGTTTTTAGAAATCTAATCTGCACATACTTCAAAGTCTACCTAGCATTTTAATTGATATTCCTCTAAAAAAAAAAGTTGTGTACCAGCTGACAGAAATGTTGGCATTGGTCAATCTAAATTGGTTTGTGATTCATACAAATGAGCCAATATTTATCCTTAAAGAGTTTAAAACATAATTATTTAAAATTTAGGCCTTCTTGGCAGCTCGGTGACACCATTGTATTTGTGGTTTAGGGACCTGAGATTTGTAACAGCTTGGTTTTCTTGCCGCTTATTCTAAATACCTGAAGTGTTCTTTCTTTTTCTTTTTTTTAACAAGGGACAGTGGATTGTGGTGGAGAATGAAAGTCAGTTTTACATAAATACTTACACCTCCCTGAACAATACTAGTGATAGTGGGAGTTGTTGGATATTTAGATTTGGTGCAAGAGGAATGTTTCTAGGTTATGAAATGTTTGAAAATTTTGACTGGGCAAGAGATGACACATCTCTTGTTCTTAAGGTGCTGGAGAGGAAAAAAAAAGTGTATTTGCATTTTTGTTGTCTTTATGTCACTACTTTTTGTGAACAAAGCACATTTATTAAAAAAAAAAAACTTTAAGACATGTTTCTTTGAGATGTGGGTGTTCCGTTTCTTTTTCTCTTGCAGTTGGTTTACACTGAAGTCCAGTAAAACCAATGCACAGTTCTTATTTTCAAGAAAGCACTTGGGTTTATTTTATAAACTGGAATCTAGTAAAGAAGTTAAGTTGAAACTGATGTACTAAATTTCTACATCTCAGTTGTGGCGTGAGCTTTATGGAAGTATTTCTGGAGTTCCTCTAGTTGATCTTGTATCATATTTATTTTCTGCCTACTTACAGTGTGACCACTTAGTAATGCAGTTCCTCTTTCCATTCTAGATGTTCTTAATTTCCCCTCTGTCATTTTGAAATATCTTTGCAGCAGCTACAGTAAGTTTGCCCTTTGAAGTCATTCCTGTATTCCTCCACATAATGGTTTTGAGTTCTGCAGGTGCTGTGAAAGGATGGCAGTGGGAAAAGCAACCCAAAGAACTGAAAATGCAAGGCTCCTAATCAGGTCAAGATTGTAGGAAAATTAAATTTCAGCAGATCTTAAGTGTGCCCCTAGCACTGTAGAGTTTAGCTGGTGTATTCTGGATCCCTTGCTTTACAGTGAAGATTAAAAAGCGTCGTTTCACAGGATTTTCCTATCCTTTTCTGCTTCAGGGAGACTTGCTGACTTGCCTTTGGAAGTGATTATTAAAAGTGCTTTTAATCATACCTCCACTAATCCACAGCACATCTTTGATTCCTTGCAAAGTTGGGTTATTCAGGTTCCTGCTCCTTTATTCTCACTTTAAATTCATTGTTTTATTCCTGTGGAATAGTGGGAAGACTTTTAGAAGGGTTGCGTTTAGCAAACTTGCATTGAAAACTTAGCTGCTTTTTCTTACATTTCAAATAAAGTACCATCTAGGAAGCTCAACAAGTAGTTGTTGAAGAAACAGTGTCAATTAAGTGTTTTTCATGATGCTACTAAAGCATCTGTAGCAGGTGCTTCTAAAGGAAAAACTCATAGCTTAAAAAAAAAAAAAACACATATTTTTACTGGATAGTTTTACTTAAATTTTGACGAGGGTTTAGGAGGGGTGCCTGTGACTCAGGTGCCCAGCAGCTTCAGGCAGAAGAGAAAGCATGACCAAGTTTCAGATCTTTGAGTGGCCAGCTGCTGCCAGTCAGCACTTCTGCTTCTTGTCAGGGGGAAGGAGGGGGTTACCCACGGTGAAGGGATTCCAGGAAGGAGGGCCATAAACCTGCAGGAAGCCAGCCCTCTGGCAGTTCAAGGAGCCGCTGTGTGGCGGCTGTCTGCACTTCCAGCTCAGCTACCACTGATGTGCCTGTGTAAGCAATGGCCCTGTTAAGGTCTAGGAGCTTCCTCCTCCCACCCACCTGGCTGCGCTTGCCAAGGCAGTGCTGTGAATGAAACGCAGATTGCATTTTGTGTAAAGCAGGGGGTGGCAGCTTTTGTTTGGGAGGTACGAGTCTGGCTGGGATCTGCGTCCTGTGGCCTTGCAGAATGGTGCTGCTGGTGAAGGAGGGGAGGCATCCCTCATTTCCATGCTGCCTTCCCTCTTGTGCGTCCCAAGCACCTGCAGGCTGACTCCGGGCGCGTGTCTGTTTGCTCTCCCTCCTTCCACCCCACCAGCCTTCCATTTTGTGTGTGTGTGTGTGTGTGTGTGTAGGGGAGGACGTGCTTTCCCTCCTATCAACCCACTGCTGAACTCTCCCTGCGTGGGACGGCGGGGGCTGCGGGTGGGAACGCAGCACCCCCACCTCCGGCCCCTCTAACGGCGGGGAGAGCGGCGGAGGTGCCCGTTCCTCCACGAACACCTCGCCCCGGCCTCCAGGGAGCGCCGCACCCCTCCCACGGGCCGGGGCCGGGCCCGGGGCTCTGGCAGCGCCCGGGCGGCGCCGTTTGAGCCTCCGCGCTGCCCGTAGCCGGGCCCTCGCAGCCCTAAGATGGCGGCGGCGCTGCGCGGGGGGGCGGGAGGTTGCCGGGACGCCCGCGGAGGTGAGGCCGGGCCGGCGGGGGCAGGGGGCGCACGGCGGGGCCGGGGCACAGCGGGGGGCTCGGCACCGGCCCGGCGGGGAGTCCTGAGGGGTGCCGGGCCCTGGGAGGGGGGGTTTGGGGGAGCCGGGGCTCGGGGCGGGCGGTGTTGCCCCGCCGGGGACCCCTCGGGCGCGTTGCCCTCGCCGAGGCTGGTGCCCGCAGCGGCCTGAGGGCTCGGCACCGCCGCTGGGAGGGGGCCGTCGGTCTGAGGCCTAAACCACTCAGCTGGTGCTCGGCATAAATACTGCTTTTTTGTTGTTTTTTAAAGTCTCCCGGAGTTGCTTTTGTTGTAAACTTGTGCTAAACTGGGGGGAATAAAACAGGAGGCCAGCTCCAGCCAAGAGACCGTCACTATCCAATTTCGAGAGGCCTTGCCCAAACTTGAAGTCAGCTGCTGTTATGCTACTAAAGCGTGCTTTTCTGGGTTTTTCTTTCGATTCCTACAAATCACGTTAAAAACTTCTTTGGGAATGCTGTTCCTGAATATTTATAGAAAGGCTCTTGGATAGTTGAGCTTAAGTTTAAACCTGGTTTTAGATTCAGCTTAAAACCATGGGCTTGCAAAAATTAATGAGCGTTTAAAAAGAAACGCACGCCTTCTGTTTATTTCATGTCTAAATTTGATTTGCTCAAACATTTAGTGCAGATGTTGCAACCTGAAACCTGAAGGCCCTTACTTTAAAGAAAAAAAAAACTGTCTTTGTTCAAAGTCTAAACGCAAATGAGTGACAAAAGTACCAAATTATGTTGTAAAGAATTAATCAGTTATAGAAGTTTCCCATTGAAATTGCTGTGTTACAGCAGTTTGGTAATATCCATGTGATGTGATATGTAAATCACAAGAACACTACTTTTTCTTCCTCTAACCAAAAAGTTGACCATGTGATTTGGTTCAGAGGATATTCACGGTCAGTAGCAGGGTTTACTAGCCCATCTTTTTGCTGATTCAGTGGAAAACCAGGAAGAAGAGGTTGAATTCAAGGTCCGAGCTGTCATTTTGCAGATAACAGCACTTGTGCAGGCTTCGTGCCTTTCTGCTCTAAACCCGTGCGCGCTCCCCACCGTGGCAACGCGTGCAGGCACGTCGATGGCAGCAGCAGCAGCTTCTGTGCCACATTTCTTGTGACCTGCTGCCAGCAATGCACTGAACTGGGCAGAGGATTTCTGCCTCTCAGAGCGGCTGCTTGCCTGCTGTGGGGTGATGGTGTTGCTTTTGTACTGATCCTACCCAAAAACGATTTAGTGACAGTGGCAGAATTTTAAGCTGGACATTCGTCGGGAGCTTACGCCTTTTGTACGTGGGCCAGTCTGGTGGCTTGTGTGAGGCTGTTGTCTGCACACACACTTAGAGCAGCAGTCCCTCATCTCGGAGGGATTCCAGAAAGGTTCGGTGAGCGAGATAACAGGACAGAACGGCAAAAGTGGTTCAGCATAGCAGCAGTCACGCATCAATACTGAGAGAAGAAAATATGAAATCACACCTCTGGTACTCACGGTTTCAATGTGAGCTAACTGGTGACTTTGGGGGGGGAGAGAGGACACGCAGGAGTTTAAATAAATAGCTCAGGTTGCCTATAACATGTGTTGTTTGTGTTACAGGAATACAAGAGTGAGGCTAGTGCTGTAATAACTGATACAGTGCCACCAGCAATATGATAGCTAACTGAGCTGTGCTATCTGTACGAAGTAGGAAACAAAGGAAAGGTTGAAAGTATTCTACTAGGTGAGGGGAGAAATATTACAAGATCTTAAGTGCCTAGGCAGTTCAGAATTAAGTTTACATGTATCAAACATTAATAATAATGAGAGCTATGAAAACGCATTACTGAAGTTCAAAGAACTTGAACCTGTAATGGCACTATGTAATAACCATCCCTTCTGAGTAGTTCGTATGTACGCTGTTTTAATTAAACAGATTTTTAATGCACAGTTCTTTCCAAATAATATCTGCAGTGTATCTTAGGTATTTAAGATAATTTGAAAATATATATCATCAATCTTAAGTAACTTAAAAACTAGGATTCCTTAGGCCTAGTTGGTCGCTGCACCAGTTATTTAAGCTGGTTTGATATGGCGTGTCAGTCTTCAGAGAAGCCAAAGCAGGTAGGCAAATCAGTCCCACACATTTATTGTTCACTGGCTTAAATAAATAAATAAATAAAAATTAAGAGAGAGAACGAATTCTTAAGAGTTTCAGTCAAAGTGTCCTTTAATACTTCCCCCAGCATTATAAATGAAAGCAGTAAGCTATAACACTAGCTCTAAGTGTTCTCGAGGCATTATCTGCTCTCTGGTACCATTAACTCTTCAGAAGTCATTGAAAGATGGGCAATTAGGTAATTACTTCAGAAATGATAGAGGCTACAAATGAGTCTTCTTACTTGCCGGAGATTGCCAGTAACCTATCTAATTGTACTCCGAGATAAACATTTTGTTAATACGTTGTGAAACAAAAGTTAAATATAATTATTACACAGGATTTCGGTAAGTTTTAACTAAGGGAATTTGTTTGTTTTGGAGCCCTTTCTAATTTGTGATGCTTCTTAGGAAAATTAGCAAGGGAAAAATATTGACACTGATCATATCGTTTCTTTATTTTCTTCTGATCCACCTGCTGGTTTCTGTCTTACTTTCTCTGGAGGTGTAGGTTCTGTTTTATTTATTCAGTGACTCCTCGTGTAGAGTTTCTAGGTTCAAAATGGTCAAAAATCAGAAGTACATGTGTTTTGCTTTACCTGTAAGCTTTAAGAAAGCTTGTTCTTGGAGTAACTCTTACCAATTTGTGGCTTACAACACATTCTGCTTACAGAGCAGGGTTATGGCTTTGAAGCACAAACCTTTTTTGCCTTTAACAAGAGAGCTTTGAACTTTGCCTGTGATAACATTGTGTTAAATAGAAAACTATCATTAAATACAATGAAATACAGATTTTGGTGGAAATAGAATTTCCTCAAGAACTTTCATTTCTCATTATGGAAATGAATGCTATTCATTATGTGTAAACTCAGTAAGATTAAACACTAGGAGGATTAGAATAGTCCTCACGTTTCAAGATTCAGTTCAGACCAGGAAGAAACATTTTCTGTAAATTATTGATGACCTCTAGTGAGGTCTCCATAGCCATGTTTCCTTACAACCACCCCCCCCCAAAATATTATTGTGTGTTCCTGTACTATATTGAAAAGAAAACTATGGTGGTTAAATGGGTGTGGGTAGGAAGCGCTTACGTTCTAAGTATAATATTTATCTTGATCATTTTATTTATGTGTCTTTTTTTGGTGGGGAAAAAGTGTCTCATAGAAGAGCAAATAAAGGCTTTGAGTTGACATAAAAAAAAAAGGCTGGATTTTATCTCTGAATATGTTGAATGCCAAACCAGTTGATAAACCGTGTATCCATTCCCCTTCCCAGAAGTGGAGATAATGATAATTGCTTTTTTTGTGATCTATTGTGTGTTGAAACTCATTAACTGATTGTGAAGTTCTTTTTGTAAACCCTTGTAGCTATTCGACTACTAAAAAGAAGTCTTGCAAAGCATACTGAAAATGTTTAATGTAAAGTGAGAAGTTGTAAAATGTGATGGTGAAATAAAACAATACTTTAAAACAATAGAGAAATGTTTTAGAAGGTAATGGATATCATAAGAATATTTTGGATACCCGTAGATATCCGATATAGATACCCAGTGGGTGTTACTCAGTGAAAAGCTGAATGGGCAAGGTTTGGTTTAAATTTTTCGTATGTTCAAATTATGAAATTAAATTTATGTGAAAACCATATTATATTTTAATAATGACCCCAATTTGACTGACTGTTGAGAATACACTTCCCTGATATTCATTATGTGTTTTTTAATTTAGATGTTAAGTGAATGTGTCATGTTTATGCTGTGTGTGATTAAATGTAATTAATTGCCACTAACGCTTCTTTTAATTCTTCTTCCAGGACTTCAGTGATTCTGGACCACTGTTACTGCAATGATATTACAGAAGACAGCTGTTGCATTGTATTTGTTGGATGAAACCCAAATATTTTCTTTCAGTCAAGTGGGTAAAACCCCCTAACTGCAGTTTACATGTGTAGGTCACTGCGTTACTGTGTTAGTCATTGTCTCAGTGCAGCAATGACAAGGCTAGAAGAAGCAAACAGAGAAGTGAACATGCATTCATCGGTCAGATATCTGGGCTATCTAGCCAGAATCAACTTACTGGTTGCCATTTGCATGGGCCTTTATGTCAGATGGGAAAAAACTGCAGATGCACTGATTTTGGTAATATTTATTCTGGGACTCTTTGTTCTTGGAATTGCCAGCATACTCTACTACTATTTTTCAATGGAAACAGCAAGTTTGAGTCTCTCCAATCTTTGGTTTGGCTTTTTGCTGGGCCTTCTCTGTTTTCTTAATAATTCTGCCTTCAAGAATGATGTGAAAGAAGAAGCAACTAAATATCTGCTCCTTTCAGCCATTGTTTTAAGGGTATTGTGTGCTTTGGTTGAGAGGATTTGTGGTTGTATCCATCATCGACCGACTCTGCTGACAACAGTTGAGTTTTTGGAGCTAGTTGGGTTTGCAATTGCCAGCACAACTATGCTGGTGGAAGAATCTATGAGTATCATTCTCTTGGTTATGGCTTTGGCCGTGTTAATAATTGACTTACGTATGAAGTCTTTTTTGGCAATTCCAAATTTGGCAATTTTTGGAGCCATTGCATCCTTGCTTTTTTTTCCATCACTGCACATTCCCACAAACCCATTTGCCTTGGCCTGTTTCTTCAGCTGCCTGATTTCAGATCCCCTTCTCGACGTTTACTTCAGTGGACTTTCTGTTACTGAACGATGGAAGCCTTACCTGTACCGTGGGAAGATTTGCAGAAGGCTTTCTGTCATCTCAGTTGGAGTCGTTGAACTGATCTTTTTCATCCTTGCCGCCTTTAAGCTACGTGATTTGGATCTCTGGTATTTTGTGATACCTGGTTTTTCTATTTTTGGAATTTTTTGGATGATCTGTCACGTGATTTTTTTTATAACTCTTTGGGGATTTCACACAAAACTAAATGACTGTCACAAGATATACTATACCCACCGTGCAGAAAACAACAGCCTTGACAGAGTTATGGCATCCAAAGGAATGCGTCACTTCTGTTTAATTTCAGAACAGCTAGTGTTTTTCAGCCTTGTCGCAACTGCTGTTTTGGGGGCCGTTTCTTGGCAGGTAAACAAAAATCTCTTTATCTTGATCTCCCTCTTGAGAATTGTTGGCTCCTAAAAGCTCTTGTGCCATTTGGTGGTGTATTGTAGCTCAGCAGTTCAGAGTTGGAGCCTTTGGCTTCAAAAGCACGCTCTTCCAGTTTAACACTTTGTGCTGCCTTGATTGTGTCTTAGGGAGGCAACTGGCACTTAGCAGCTTACCCGTATAGTCAGAATGGGCAGAGTTCATGCTTCCAGGCAAATGAAGTGTGCAAATTATTTTAAATGTACCTACTTACAGAATTAATTTACCTCTGAATTCTTTGTGCTGTAATTTATTTATTTTTTTCAAATGAAAGCACTGTGTAGAATTCTAGTAATGTGCACCACATTGAGGGCTTTTCTTATGGACTATTTTAATGGAATCAAGGCAAAGTTACGTTTTAAGAATGCATTATTCAATAGTTTTATTTTGATGTGAAGTCAGAGGTCAATTGATAAACTGATAAATTGTTGGTATAAGGTGCTCTCAGTTTCTTATATTGTAGTCTGTTTATGCATCTCATACATTCCTAGAAAGACCAGTTCTTAACATCACACGGTGTTCTTATCTGTGACTTTTCTTTCAATTCCTGACATAAGGCCTATGCATTTTCTTTGTCAGGAAACACACATTTCTCTAAAAGCGCTTGCTCAATGCTCAAACTAAAGTACATTGTGTGTTATCACTAGTGCAGCAGGGTAAAAAGGGAGTTTGGTGCCTGTATTCTTTTTTACATTGATCTGAAAACAGCAACAATCATTCTTTTAATAAGGGGTAGGAAAGAGAATAGGTTTAGATTAGATATAAGGAGGATGTTCTTCACTCAGAGGGTGGTGAGGCCCTGGCACAGGTTGCGCAGAGGAGCTGTGGATGCCCCATCCCTGGAGGTGCTCAAGGCCAGGCTGGATGGGGCTTTGGGCAACCTGGTCTGGTGGGAGGTGTCCCTGCCCATGGCAGGGGTTGGAGATGGGTGGGCTTTGAGGTCCCTTCCAACCCAAACCATTCCGTGATTCTGTTTACAGAGGGTGAAGGTGCTAATGCGCTGAAAGAAATGGGAAAATACTTTGGGAAACAGAAAGCAGCAAAGATAAACTGACACAGATTAATGTTGTTGACTTCCATGTGTTTTTTTTTCTCCTGAGAACTATGGGATTTTGTCAAGCAAAATGCAAATCTTTAATTTTGGTATGCCAGGTGACTTTTTCATTAAAAGCAAGTTTCTTAGCATCTCTCAAATAGTTTTACTAGTTTCTCTGTCTTTCCCATACTCCTTTAACGTCCTTGATACACGTTAGTTAATAATTACAGAAGTGATTTGGGTGGAGTCACTCCACCTATTTATACCCAACAGCAGTCAGAACAAGCCAGGCATGTAAGCTGGCTGGGTAGTCACGGGAGAGAGGTATTTTCTTGGTGGCTTCCAGAGCTGGTCCACGTGCAGCTGGACACCTGCAGGGTGTCCTGCAGGATCCCCCTGGGCAGGGCTCCCTCTCCCTGCTGGTCTGCTGAAAGCACGCGGGCGCTGCCTTCAGGGCTACTCTTCCTGAGTGCAGGTTACATGCACAAGCAGGGAGGTTTGGATTCAGACTTGTCAGGTTACATTTTCCTCTTCATGCTGATAATTCTTCATCATTTTTCTTTTTATTCTGTCTCTGTTGTGTGCCCAGAAATAACTGCAGCTGTTAAATGTTTGATAATTTCCAGGCCTCTCTAATTTTGGAGAAGTCCTGTTGTACTTTGGAAGGACTCGTGCAGGACAGTTCACAAAGAGCAAGCTGGCAATTCAGCTGAACCCTTAGTGTTTGTTGTTGGCTAACTTCAGTTTCTGGCATCCTGTGTGTACATAAGATAAGGTGTTGCTCACCTCCTCTGTCCAATAGGTTGTTTGTTACCTGTTCAGTGGGAAGGGGAGTAATTGTGGTGGCAAAAATGAGAGGCATCAGACCACATACTTGTCAGGAAATACAGTTTTTATAATAATAATAATAATTTTAGTAGATAATTATATTGGCATTTATTTTACTGTATTTGTGTCTCTTCCATTATGTATTTACATCAACGAGTTACTTTAAGACTACAAATGCACTAGCCTCCAACCAAAATCCTTTCTATTTCAGAGGTGTGATGTTTGCCACACAGATCACTGTGCCTATTTCATCTGTTGTCAGAAAATGAAATACTTTACCAGACCTGGTCAGAGCATGACTTGATAAATGGATACATCATTTATTATAGTGACTGCAAGGAGCTGTGGCCTTTTCTTTGTTTTTCTGGATAGTGTCAGTTTTCAAAATAATTAGAAATGAGAAAGTAATGATGTATGAGCATACAATTTACCCTCTTGCAGGACTTTTTTCTTTTCTGGGGCTTTAAGGAAACTAGACGTTTTTTCTTCTTTCTAGGGGGAATTGCAGGCTTCAAGACTCTATTTTAGAGTCCTTTGCAGGATTTTTGAGTGTTGTTTCCAAAGGTCTAGCAAACTCAATGGTAATGCAGCAAACAAACTTCTGCAGTGAATGTGTACTTTCCTTTTAATGCTTTACACATATTACAACAGACAAACTGTTAGAGAATACTCTCTGCTTTTCCTCCTTTAAAAAAAAAAAACAACAACAACAAAAAAACTATCCCTAAATACTTAATAGGTTAGAATTTGTATTTTGTTTGTGTTTTGTTTTTAAGAAACCCTTGCTGCAGGAAAAAAAAAAGTTACTGACATAGAATGTAATAGAAAAAGATCTTAGGACTGTTAGATGCCGTTCCATTAAAATGTTTTTTTTAATGGTCAAAAAAGCAAATTAAGTATTGGGAAGGGACTGGAAGTATCATCATGCCACAGTATAAATCCATAGCTTCAATATGTCAAATAATTGTGCAATTCTTACTTGCCATCCGAGAGACCAGAAAACAGGAGATGGTTCAGAGAGGGGTGATGAAGTTCATTAGAGACCTAGCACTGTTTCCAAGGAAAGAATGACTAAGTGGGGATACTCCAGTATGGAGATGAGATAACAAAGTGGGAATATAAAATATTGTGTGTGATGTGGAGAAGTAACAGGCAGTGAGTCCCAGCCCGAGAGCTGAGCGGAATCAAGTTGGCAGGAAGCGGGAATGAGCCAGACAGGTGGGGACAGCTCCTCGTACAGAGTCAAGCTAGCTGAGAAATGTGCGTCCCGGTGTGCTAAGCAGTCATACAGGCTCAAGGGGAAACTGCATAGTCCGTGGGGACAAATTCACTGAGGTTTATGTTCTGCAAGGAACCCGTGTCTGGCTCAAGAGCCACCAGTAGTTGGAGTGCTCAGGAAACACGCCTGCTTATTCTATCCTCACAGTCTTTCCTAGGCATGCATTTGGACTCTTTGAGACAAAAAATACATCCCTAACATGAAAAGGTAAGGGTGACTGCGTGAGGCTACACCAAAGATCCTATTAGGAGAATGTCTTTAGTTAAATTTGCAACATATTTTTTCTTTACATTCTTAGGAGTGCAAAGGACTCCAGAGTCAAAAGTTCCTGAAAATGTGTTTGCTCTTCTTAAAGTTTCCTTCTTAACATTTTCTGCGTGTGTAAAATAACAGGACTGTTTCCAGTCTTTACAACTTGCAGTTTGGGATTTATGTCATTTTAGTAAGTGCTAATTGTATTTGAAGTCTGCTAAGTGTAACCTAGAAGATGAAGCGTTTTCCGTTTATACCTTTCCTCAGTCTGAGGATGTGCTGGAAGCTAGTTTAATGACACTGCATTCGATAAGAGAGGGGGCTTGGAATTGCTTAATGGTTTGCCATTTGGCCTCTCGTATAATGAACAGAATTGGCTAAAAGTCTACGCCTTGGAAAGTTGCTTCCTAACAGTCAGCTATAAATAACTAGCCCTAGCATATGAAAAAGCTGGCTCGGTTGTGTGTGTTATCTTATAGCCAAAAACGGGGTAGAGGATGGAAGGGGTTCTGTTTCGTGGAGAACTTCATTACAGAAACATTATGTATGCCCTTTGCACAACTGCAATATCAATGCATCGTATAAATATAACGTGTATGAGAGGTCAAGGCCTAAAGAGAAAGTTGTCTGCTAATTGGTGGCTACAACGCATGCTGATTGACGAAAATTGCCAGGAAAAAAATAATCTCATTTCATAGAAAGGCCTTTAAAATGAGGAGAATTAACTCGCTGTTGCGCACGTAGGGCTTTTGTGACTCACACAGAATTGCTGCGGATGGCGCCGTTAGCTGAGGACCTTGCTTTAAGGGGGGTCTAGCTTTTGCAAGAAGCCAGGGGCTTTAGGTGTGCTTGGGAAGGGCTGGGGCTCCCAGCAGCATCCCTCTCCGACAGATCAAACGGAACTGTGAAGAGCAGAACCCTCAGGTCTGGCTGAAGCTGGCGGATGACCTCAGGAAGCACGAGGGGTGTAGAAGCAATTTGTCAAAGCTGATTGCATTCAAAAATGGAGTAACAGCTATTCAGTGGGACATGTTTCAGTAGTGAC
Source organism: Anser cygnoides (assembly GCF_040182565.1). NCBI lineage: Eukaryota > Metazoa > Chordata > Aves > Anseriformes > Anatidae > Anser > Anser cygnoides. The sequence continues at coordinate 29,603,254 of NC_089873.1, forward strand.
ATGGGCTGCTTCTGCGATTAATCGCTGCTTTAGCTGGAGAGGAAAGACACCTTGACTCGTCAGTAGAAACCCGTTGAAAATTTTCCTTGCGAAATCTGCAGGAAGCGTTCTGCGCTGCCTTTACATTTGTGTGAGTAATTTTAGTCAGATCAATAGCCTCTTTAGCTCCAGTAGTACTTACTCATTTCAGCAATTACTCATGTCTGTAATTAGGCTCTGGGTTGGGACAGGATCCAGCAGAAGTCGTGCAAATGACTCAGGCATTACCTCTTCTGGAAGCTAGTAAAATGATGAAAAATTTGGGGATGAAGGGCTTGGAATTTGCAAGCATGGTTCTTGGAAAGGTTTGGAGGAATCTTTTTCTCAGAAACTTCAAATCAGATTTTGTTAAGTGCTATATGCCAAGGTAGCAGCGCAGTTTTGCTTAATTACTGACTGAAGAGAATTATTATCCCTGGAAGACCTGTATTTAGTATTACCAAGAGAAAAATGAACTGTGTCAGAGACAGGTAAAGTAATGGAATGAAGTAATTTCAGTACATTATTCTTGGTTTTAGTGAATTTTATGGATTAGTAAAATAATCGTATTCATGATATGCATGAGTACTTGTGCTTAAATGAGCGGTACTGTTGAACTCAAATTGCTCATGGAAGAACAGTTAGTTTAGGGTATGTGTGTTTTCTTGTTTGGGGCGAGTTAGTGATTTTGTATTCTTTATGCAGTGCCACGGTCTTGCAAAAGGTTTTTGAAAGCTCAGGTTATGATGCCTTAATAAAATAGAAGGTGATGATTTTTTTTTTAACTTCTCTATAAGAACAGATTGCTTTCTGAATAGTGAAAAGTTTTCTCGGGCTTTGTTTGTCGTTGGGCTTGCTGTTTGACTTGCATAGCAGCCTCGCAGTTTCTTTACGGATTCAGGTGCTCCGTTTCTTTCGCAACACCGTCGTTTCCCCTTTCCCCTGTTTCACGTCTCTTCAGCTAGGTCCTAAATCCCCCTCATGCCCCGCTGAACCGTTCCCAAGCTCACCCCTTACCCTCTTTATTTTTGCTACCCATCTTCCCCTCTTGTAAGGGGCGCTCAAGCCCTTCCTGGGTACCTGCATCTCTGGTCCCGTCCTGGTCAGTACGTCACGGTGTCACCTTGCCTGAGGCTGTCGGGGACCTCTAGAGCCTCCTTCCAGCCCTGGCAGTGGGAGCAGAGCCCTAGCTGCTCATCATTGTACTGCTTCACTGGAGAAGAATGGCTAAAGAAAGAGTTCAGATGAGCCTGGGTGCTTTTGGTAGCTGAGTTAGGCTCAGGGCTTAATAAGGAGTGATTGGTTACGTTCCTTGCATCACGGTGAGTGCCGTCAGGCTGAAATTCAGAGCCAAGTTAGGGTGCCTTGTCCACAGCCCCTCGGCGAAATGCTGGAAAATGCACCAGTGTTATTTTGGGACAAGAGAAAGTATTTGTTGTAAGCCTACAGAATCTGGCTAACGTGCTCAGCTTTGCTGTCAGTCTCATTAATTTCAGAATCTGAATTTCTGCATTCCGAATATTCAGGACTCAAGGTAATGTGCTTGTAAATTGACCACCCCTTCTGCTTCTGCTGTTCCATCTGTGCAACGGCATGGGCTTTCCTGGGATTAGAGCAGGGGTCAGGGACGGGAAACAACACGTTAAATCTGCCTGCCAGGGAACACGATGGCTATTTTCTGCAAACTGCTTTCTGGATTTTCCCAGTGCTATTTTAATAGTCAGAGGTAACTGATTATTTATTGCTCTCCAGAGACTGTTCTTTCATTAAATAATTTGTTATCTAAGGCTGTTTCACCTGGTTGTTGATTTACACTGTAAGTTTCTCTTTCCCTGTAAAGCACACCTCTTGTTTTCATTTGGAGTAAGCTATCCTTCAAATGTCTGTAGATTAGTTATCAAGTTAGTCTTTTTCTCCAGAGCTTTCTTTTTTCACGGAGCGTATACGTCTTTGGTTTTGCATGATAACTGCGGAGGAGCTAAGCAGCTTTGTTTCATATTTACTTATATGTGAGTGCAGGCACTTAGGGATATATAAAACCAGAAATTGGATAAATTCAGCTTGGATAATGGAAAGCAGGGCAGAATTTTTCCTCACAAATAGGCAAAAACATCTGTGTAAGCTTCCTCAGCTGTGTCGGCCTGTTGCGCGTGATCCTGGGCAGCCTGTCCTGGGTGTCCTTCAGCAGGGTGACGGTAGAACCAGGTGACATCCAGAGGTTCTGTGATAATCTAAGTTGACATCTGCTTGTGAATTTATTTCTGTTTTAATCAGAAGGGCTTTTCTGTAGGTCTTTGTAACTGGCTTCCAATTTAAATTAATGCTGCTTCAGTTTTTTCTTCCTCCTGGTTATTTTCATCAGTCACACGTAAATAACGCTCCATCTTTAAATACTCTATCAGAATTGCTTCACTTTCAACAGTGGTTTTCTCCTTGGGAATGGAGTTGTCCTATCCATGAATATAAAATTATATATTTAGGGTACAAAGTACCTGTAACTTCTGGTGTTTTAACAAAGCAACATTTAACCATAAAATGTTGCTTGAAAAGCTAAAGGAAGGGGAAAGATAGTACTGCTTGCAAATCTCACCCATCTTTCGTTGTCTGTCATTTCAGTAGTCAAAGGCAAGAAGTATTTTATTATTTTATTTTATTTTTCCATGTTCTTTGGAATGAGAACTCACTGTATATTTCAGAAGTACTCATTTAGAAGAAGACAGACAAAGGCAAACAGACAAAAACAACCACCACCACCAAAGACAAAAAGATGAAATGGTTTCATATGTTTTCAGTGGCGTTGCTGTGAGGGTCCCTGTGTTCTGTTTGCTTTTGGCGCAGCCTGGGGTCAATGGGCACTCGGAGTACAGAGAGCTACTTTAGGCCAAGTTTGCCAGTGCAGTCGAAACCAGAGTGGAAATGGGTTGAACAGATGAAAGAACAGAATCCCTTTGTGGCCCCGGTTATGTATGCACGGCCATCTGCTGCATTAAGGACCAGTCATCAAATCTTTTGGATTTAGTAAGTCTCGACCTTGCATCTTATCTGTTATCTTAAAAGAGTGACCTGTCTTAAGATTTACAGTAATTAGTAGCTTAATTAGTTTTGTTTTTAATTTTTTTTTGCTATTTCAAGTTGTTATAGTTTTGATGTTTTAAAATGCAGCACTAAATTATTTTTTTTACTTTTACTTTTTTTTGCAGCACTAAATTAATATTTTATTATCTTACTACAGAGCTGCTCTAAACACTATTAATCATTCTTATATTACTTAGTGATATGTCTTCTAAATCAAAATTGTTGAAGAAGTGCTGACAGCAAGTGCCAGCATCTTTACATTACAGAGATGCCCATACATGTGAAATATCCATCCTAACAACATACTTCTCTACTTCATAGCATAAGATGGCCAGTAAATGAAGATGAATTTGAAACTTCAGATGGAGCAGAGTTGACTCATAACACTATAGAATGCATTTCCCTTTCCTCTTTAATATGTGGTACAAATTAAAAGCAGGATACAGAGAGACATGGATCATCATGATGATCAGAGGCTGGAGCACCTCTCCTATGAAGACAGGCTGAGAGAGCTGGGACTGTTAAGCCTGGAGAAGAGAAAGCTCTGGGGAGACCTCATTGCAATCTTTCAGTATTTAAAGGGGTCTTATTTAAAAAAAAAAAAAAAAAAGATAGAGGACTCTTTACTGGGGTAGATAATGATAGGGCAAAGGGGAATGGTTTTAAACTAAAAGAGGGAAGATTTAGATTAGAGGTTAGGAGGAAATATTTCTCTCAGAGGGTGGTGAGGCACTGGCACAGGTTGCCCAGAGAAGCTGTGGATGCCTCATCCCTGGAGGTGTTCAAGGCCAGGCTGGATGGGGCTCTGAGCAACCTGGTCTAGTGGGTGGCATCCCTGCCCGTGGCAGGGGCTTGGAGCTGGATGATCTTTAAGGTCCCTTCCAACCCAAGCCATTCTATGATAGGAGGCGATCCTTACCATTTCTGTATAGGGCCTTTATCTGACAAGCACTTGTGAATTTTCCTGCTGGTAGCTTTGTATTAGTAGGAATACTTTCAGCAATTAAAAGTAAATATTTTTTTTTAGAAATCAGACTCAGTCAGAAATTTGGTGAAAACTCTTAACCTTTTTGATAATCTCAAGTTCTGTTACTGCAGAACACTCTGTAGGCTTACTGACTTGTGTGTTTTAGGGGCTTGGGGAGTGCAGGGAGTGTTTAGAACAACATAGCAGTTTGAAAGAAAACTTTTAAAATAAAAAGTCATAGCAAGTAATGATACAATAGTATTTTAATGATATTCTGGTAGCTGTACTTTTTATGGGCAGGTGTATTTATTTTGTAATATGTTCGCTCAGATCAAAACACTAATGCAATGTAAAAGCAGTTTGTTATAACAAGATCCAAAAAAGTCGTATACATCATATGATGGAGAAGCTGAATTTGCCGTAGTTCTAAAAATGGATTATAATACTTCACGGTCCGTGCATTCAGTCTTTCCAAGGTTTCGAAAATCCTCAGACTGATCATAAATAGGAAGCTTTCCCAGATGAGCCCTTCAATTTCTGCATAATAACTTAAGGCAAGTTACCTTCAGGCTTCTACAGTTTCAAAAGTAAGTCTTCAAATCTTGAAACTAGTTTAGCCAGAGAGCTCCACAATTTCATCAATGCGTTATACTTTAACAACTTTCTATAGAATGAATGTTAACATGACTTCTTTAAAAATTTTTATTGAGTCCTTTTCCTTTTCAGAGCATATTTAGGAAACTGAGCAACAAAAACTTTCTGCTGATGCATTTGGAAAAAAAATATAGTTTTTTTTTTTCTCTCTCCTAATTTACAACAGAACAAGTTCAGGTTGCACCATAATTGTTACACTGTGTTTTGGGGAAATTGCTCTGAAAATCCTTATTCTCTGACACAACTCAAGAATTACTAGCTGAAAGCTTCTCTGCACTTGCCCCAAATACCTAACTTAACCTAACTCACTCATTGATCCTGACCCTCTGAGCAGCAGGCAAGATTGGGAATGGGAAAGGAATGTATCTGGAGTGATGCAAGATACCTCCCAAGATGGCTAAGAAAATGATGTATATAGAACTGATTAAGAATCTCCTATAATGTATGTGCGCTTCATAGGCATGCATTACTCCATGTGGACTGAAATTATTAGCACCAAATCAGTTGCCATTATACCACACGAAATCTGATTGCAGTATTAACAAGAGCATTAGCACCTTTTACAGACTCGCTGTATCTGGGCTGGTTTTGTAGCCAAGCGGTTAGCAGATTTACGAGCACTTTTCTGATGAGGTGTGCAGGGCTGTGGGTAACGGGAAGCTCTCCTTGGCTGTTCTGATTTGACGTCTGCTCAGTGTCGTGGCCTCACTTTTCAGCACTAGAAACGAGACAAACAAACTTCTCATTTGTAGCAAATTCAATAAAGCATCATTGGTTCTGGATATCATCTTCTAGTGGCTTCAGGTAGTGGAATTTGGGAGTGACGCTATCAGTTAAGTTATCAGTTATTTGAGAGGAGTGCTACCAGTTATCAGTTACCAGTTAGTTATCAGGTAATACTGGATTCTGGTGTTTATTTGTGGTAAAAGTATTGCTGTCACCGTTTCAAGGACACAGAAGTGAAGTTTTTCTGTCAGGAGTACAGTGGGGCACTATTTAAAACTGGGACGCTCAGCAAACACAGTACTCTTTCTTAGCACAGGAGGCACATTAGATAAGTAACACTTGCAAAGCCGTGCAGTATTTCAGTTCTTAAAAACTGAGTATTTTTAATTTAGTGCTGTGTGCTGACAAGAACTGACTCCATTTAGGTGTCATTTTTTCAGTCTCATTTACTTTCCAAATTATAAATTGTTTTGTCTGTGTGTAAAATGAACTACCAGCCCTCATCAAATCACTGAGACTGTTAAACAATAAGGGAATATCCAGTTTCGTTTTTTTTTAAATAAATAAATAGCCATTAATATTGTAGATTTATGCAATGAGGGCACAAAAATAGTTGTGGTTGGGAGGTCATAAGACTGTTCTAAAGGCAGAAGGCTATAAGGTATGAATATATTTCCTTTGCTACATAAGGATGAATACTTAATATTCCTTATAGCAGCCTTCCAGTACCCAAAGGGGGCCTACAGGAAAGCTGGAGAGGGACTCTTTGTCAGGGAGTGTAGTGATAGGACAAGGGGGAATGGCTTTAAACTACAAGAGGGTAGGTTTAGATTAGTTATTAGGAAGAAATTCTTTACTATGAAGGTGCTGAGGCACTGGAACGGGTTTCCCAGAGAAGCCGTGGCTGCCCCATCCCTGGAGGTGCTCAAGGCCAGGCCGGGTGGGGCTTTGGGCAACCTGGTCTGGTGGGAGGTGTCCCTGCCCATGGCAGGGGTTGGAGATGGGTGGTCTTTGAGGTCCCTTCCAGCCCAAACCGTTCTGGGATTCTATGATTCCATGAATAACCGTACCATTTACTAGTACTAGTGGTTGCAACATAACTTGTGAAACTCTTTTACTCAGAAGTGATTTATGTATCAGTGAGTGTTAACTGAAGTAATCTTTTCCAAAACTGGTTTCTATCTACAAAACAGGAAAGTTTCAGGTAGGGCATTAGCTGTGTGGGCACTACGAAGTCCCATAGTAGATTTTCTTTCTCATCTGATATTTGTGTAGCTGATAAAGAATTGTCTTTTTAATTGCAATAATGTTCTTAATGTTCGCATAAGTCATCCTTTGTGTGACACGTTAAATAGTCTGCACTAAGAATATTTTTAAAATCTCTTGGCATTAAAAAGCAAGAATAGTTAAATGTGTATTTTTAATGATGCAATATAGTATGTTGTCATCTTATGCTAGGTACATGATACTCTGTGCAGTACTCTACTGATTAAGTCCTGATCCTGCTGATATTTACCAATGTACTTATTTTATGCACATAAATAATTTTGTGGCATGTGATTTCTCTGCTTAAAAGCTAAGCTATGATCAGGGTTTTCAAACCTAAATCCTGTGCTGTCAGTGATTTCAAATGCATTCCTTTCAGAAGAGTGATCCCTGCTTGCCAGCCACCTTCTCCCCAGATATCCAAATTGAGCTTCCATTTCTCTTTAGAGTACTTCACTGTGTAACGTATGTGGAAAAATAAGTCTACATTACGTATAATAACTCACGTTCCATGTTTCAGGACCCAGTTATGTTTGATCAAACACAGGGAATTATTATTAAAAACCATACCCAGCATACAGGAGGGTTTTTCATGCCATACCTAAATCTCTCTCTCTATATATTTTTCTTTCTTTTTAGCCAACCAATGGGATCTTCATGAGCGCCTTTCTCATTGTTTTGCCTCTGGAATCCATGGCTCATGGGCTTTTTCATGAATTGGGAAACTGCCTGGGAGGAACGTGTGTTGGGTATGCTGTTGTGATTCCCACCAACTTTTGCAGGTATAGTTACCATGCACTTCAACCTCACAGTAGTGTAAGTGAGCTGTTAGCTAATAGAGGCAATCCAGTGGTGTTGCTTGTATTTTTTCAATAAGAAAATACAAATTTAATTAATAGACAAATTTTGTATTTTCCTTTTCATTTCTGTCACCTTTCAGAAAGAATGAGTAACTGATTCCACTTGGTGTCTTGAAGAACCAAATCTCTTACTGTCAGGACTAATGAATAGCTATGAAGACTATAGCTATAATATATATAAAAGCATGCATTTTGTAATCCCGAGTCTCGTTGATTATGTATTCATGTTGAGGTATATATGCACACATACCTGTATATACCTGGGTTGTTCCAGGTCCAGTTCATCATTTTCTTAAAACTTTCATTTTCTAAGCAGTGAATGCCGTTATCTGAAACTTGCTTCTGATGCTGAAAGATCAGCATCTGAACAACACACACAAGTAAGAATTACTCTATCTGCATAAGTGAGTTCCATATTGAATAAAAGCTATTTTGGAACAGAGATATATGAATTCAAAATATCTGAGTAAAATGTGTACTTGCATTTCTCCTTGTCTATTGTTGGAAACTCGTTTGCAATACTTTTTTGGTGCAGATAAGCATTCATTCTCCCTGCACTTCATTCCAATTGTGAGTGAACAAATGCCTGTCTGAAGGCAGTGTACTCTCAGTGGGACAAAATAGTTGAAGCCCAGCATGTTCACATCACTGCTTGTCTTCGTTCAGCAAGTTCAGAGTGCAGGCAGAGCAAGCGTTAAGTGCAAAGACGCTCTCTCTCTCTCCCTGCCACTTACCTGTATGGGGTTGAGTAAAGACTACACTTTGAAGTGGAACAAGTGTGATGGGAAGAGGAGATAGTGGCTCCTCACTTAACTACAGTATTTGGCATTGTTTGAAAGCTGTACATTTCAAGTCAATTTGAATTTACAGCAGTGCTACTTCATAGAGGGAGGAGAAAATATTTCACAGGGGAAGAAAAAAAATTGCCAATTGCTAAAAGTCCTCTAAACACGAAATTGTTGTTGATCATAACTGGTTTGCTTCTCTTTAGTCCTGATGGCCAGCCAACTCTTCTTCCACCTGATCATGTGCAAGAGTTAAACCTGAGGTCTACAGGCATGCTTAATGCCATCCAAAGATTTTTTGCGTATCACATGATTGAGACGTACGGCTGTGACTACTCTACGAGTGGACTGTCCTTTGATACCCTTCACTCCAAGATCAAGACTTTTCTTGAACTTCGGACTGCAGATGGACCCAGACATGATACCTATATTTTATATTACAGTGGTCACTCACATGGCACTGGTGAATGGGCACTGGCAGGTAACTGTTTTGTGATTTTTTTCTGTTAGTAGTTTTGGCATTTCTAAACTTTACAAATCGTTGAATTATTTCTTATAAAAAGAAAGAAAAAATATTGCAAAACTTCAGTGTTGATCCCACTTAGTCATTCTGAACTATCAGATAGTGAGAACCACGAGTCTTAAGAGTGCAAGTTCATATGAGCTCCTGGCAGGGAAGGAAGAAAGGAATGGGTAATACACAGAACATGACTGTTGAGAAATTCAAGGAATTACAATGAATCATCAAAATAAGCAATGTTGCAGGATGACTACTACTACTACTGGAAAGAATGCAGGAATGCAGAAGCCCCTGTTCCACGCAGTTAACTCGATCTAAAGAAGCAGCTCTTTCCTTACCTTTCTCTGTATGACAGTCGGGTATGTTACTGTGTGAACCTCTATATCATTTTTTAGTATTTAGTCACTTTGATAAAAGTCCTTCTGAAACTAACTGTTCTTACAGTTGTTCTAAAAATTGTCTGATTATTGTTGACCCCAAATGTATGCTTACAAGTTTAAACATGATTTCTTATTCCACTTACAGCTCAAGAAGTTGCCTTTAAAGAAAGTTGCCTTTAATGATCAGGTTTTTATTCCAGAAAAGTAATATGGAAACGACACCCTCCTGCTCTAAATACAGATTTTCTCTGTATTTTGAGGAATATTTGTTCACTGTATTGAACAAGAATAATCTCTTCTCATTCCCTGGACACGGCAGAACCAGCACACTTACTTATGAGTGAATTATACAGCATTCTGTATTGCTGTGACAGCTACTCTGTCATGAAGGGCTGCATGTGTGCCCTTAAGATGTACTCTGTGTGTGCCCTTAAGATGTACTCTGTGTGTGTCCTTAAGATGTACTCTGTATTTTATAGAAGAGTTAATCAAAGCGGTAGGAAGCAGGTGTAAATCCCGTGCTAGAAAAGCAGGTCTTCTAATACAGCAAACCTTGTATCATGGAAGGAACTATGGTTTGCTGACATCCTGGAGTTTGGCAGTCATTGTGGGTGCAATGTAGCCTCAAGACTACAAATGCATGTATAAAGGGTTGTTTTAATGCCTAATCATATGTTCGGCATAGACTTCACCACTTTTCCATCTTCTGTCCCATTTTTGATCTCTTTGTAATAATGCAGTTCTATCTCGGCTGTGTAAAAATTGTTCTTTGGTAAACCTGTGAGGCTTTCACATTACTGATGGGCTTAGCCTTGCTCTCTTGCTGTATGGAATGGGGCTTCTGATTCTTCTGTGTGCAAAAAGTGAATCTTCTAATAATAACTTTGAAAATTTGCAACTTGTTTTCTTCCTGGAACAGAATTCATTTTCACAGATAGTACTTTGCCTGTGAGCTGCTGTCTGCTTGTCAGCAGTCTCTCTACAGGAGCACGTGCTCTTGAGCAGTGTAGACAGATTGGAGCTTTGCGTGTGGTCATGCTGAGCTGTTCAGCCACAGGTCAGTCTTCATCTGGAGGCCAAACACCTGTTTTGGTGCAATTCCAGGCCTGAAGTACTACACCTGCTGAAGAGCAATGCATATTTTTTCTCACAGGCTTCATCTGTATCAGCGGATTAAAAAAGCCGCAGCAGTTCTCAGTTAGCAGGAGTGATATAATGCAGTGTGTGCCAATACGGCTGAATTACTTCTCTGAGAGTAGGGTGGTCTTGTTCCTGAGATCACCTGCCACCCTGTGCAATTGCCAGGCATGTCCACACGAGGTGTGGAGCCTGCTAACTGCAAGACTGCCTCCTGCCAGGGCTCCAGCCGGCAGCATACACTGCTAGTTTATGTACAGATGAAAGCTGATGCAGAAATTCTACAGCTTCCAGATCATGGCATACATCTGGCCAGCTTGGAGTGTGGCGGAGGAGCTGAGATCTCTGTGTACCTGTTCAGAGAGCAATAGTCTGTATTAAACTCTGTCTTTACTTTTCAGATAAGGGTGAAGGTACCAGTTGCAATAAAAAGAGTTAGTGTGATAACAATATAGTGTATAAATGTGGTGGTTTTCAGCTTTCTTAGCAGTTCCTTCTCAGTTCTCTATTCGAGCACATCTTCAGCTTCTACTCTGAGATAATCTGTAGTCACAGAAAGGAAAGGAACAAGCAGTTGGTGCTTGTCTCGAATCCTTTTTTGTGCTCAGTTTCCCATTGTGAGAGTTAGATACATTATGGAGCATAACTTGATAATCCTGCCAGATAGCACTGCTCCTGAACGTAACCTGAAGTATAAACTGAAAAGACGAAGGATATTTGGTTGTATAATGGTACTGCAAGTACTGTATGCTGGGCAGTGGCATTTTGTGGCAGATGGAACATCTGGTCGTTATCTCCTGCAGTGTGTGCCATCCTCTGGCCTCTGGAGAGGGTTAAGAGGGATGGCAACCAGGAAACACAACGTTTGGATCCGACAGAGAAAGGAGCATCTTACTGCTGGCTTAGGCACTGCTACAGCACAGCAGTAGCCTGTAGTCTTTGCTTTATAATGACATCCTTTAAAGGAGGCTTACTGGATTCTTTAGTTCACTAATGATGTTTCTCTGTTGTTGGAAGGTGGGATGTAACACAGCGGTGTATAAAAGAAACTGTTAACTAGTCATGCATAAAGCATGGGCAGTCAAACGACCTGGGAGGTCATGTTATTCTCCGTGAATGCAAAGGCAAGAGCTGGGCTGCTGAGGTGGTGTCTGTGTTGCTGAATTGTCAGCTTAACTGCCTGTGAAGCCTGCCGAAGAGCCAGATGTGGCCAGACACATGGATTTCTTCCTCAGCTTGGTGCCGGAATCTTGTGCCAGCTGATCAATGCATGTGTTTGATGTCGGTAGGGTTAGAAACGGAGGGTGTGTTTGTGTGTGTATGAAGGATGAGCTGGTTTTCTTTGCACAGTTTACCCCTGCATAGTTACACCAAAATAAAGTTTACTTACAAGCCTTTCAAATGTTAACAAATCCATTTTACTGGTAATTGACACAGAAGGCTTACCTAGGAAAAAAAGGAAACTGGCTTCTATACAAATCTCTATTGTAAATACGCGCTATTGTAAATATTGTAAGTACAGCAATGTGGGGATCGTGTACCAAGACTGTCATTACTGTACGTTTGTATATTCTTATGATTTTCTTTGATGCTATTTTTTCCAGGTTTGCATTTGTTTTGGAGAAAGTTGTAACCCTGTAATTTTGCTTTTACTATAACTGCAATATCAGGCTCAAAGCCTTAACTCCAAGCTATTAATTTGAAGCACTTTTTTGTCACCCCTTATAGACAGAAATGTGAGTGCTGAAATATGCAGCTACTCTGCTAGAGATTTATCTGTGCAGTTCAGTTCCTAGTAACAAGATTTTAAACACTACTAAATGTACTTATGCTACACAATGAAAATCGCTATGGAGTTGAAATGCAGTTATTTTAAATAATGTTTTTCTACCTCTTTTGAAAGTCATCTTAATTTTTTTTTAAAAAGCTGACATTTTCAAACTGGTGTTTTTGCTGTAAATCTGTATCATAGCTCCAACTTGCTAAAACGTAGACATAATTTCTTCACATTAATAGTCACTGTGGAGCCAGGGGAGTTCACTTGTGTGCAAGGTATTTTCCTTGGGCACTTGAGTAAGTAGTCTGCTTTTCAAAGTTACGTAGATCCTGAAGTATCCGCTACTCTAGGCAGAAGGAATCCCCACTATAGGTAACTTCGCTTAATAAAAACGTGCTCTTTCAAAGTATAGCTGGAACGTGAGCTGAGATGGAGCATGAGAAATTGGACACTCGAATTGCAAGTGTCACAGTTAAAATTCTATACAGTTTTCAGTTTCTTCATGTTAACGTTAAACATATTTCCTTGTTGCAGGTGGTGACGCTTTACGACTTGACACACTTTTGGAGTGGTGGAGAGAAAAGAATGGCACTTTTTGTTCCCGACTCATCATTGTTCTAGACTGTGAGAACTCTCAGCCTTGGGTTAAAGAAGTAAGGAAAGTAAACGACCAGTACATCGCAGTGCAAGGAGCAGAATTGGCCAAGGTTGTAGACGTTGAGGAAGCAGACCCTCCACAGCTTGGCGACTTCACCAGGCAATGGGTTGAGTACAACTGTAACCCTGACAGCAACATCAGCTGGTCTGAAAAGGGTCGTACAGTGAAAGCAGTGTATGGTGTGTCAAAACACTGGAGTGACTACACGTTGCATTTGCCAACAGGAAGCGATATTGCCAAACACTGGATGATTTATTTCCCGCGTATTACCTATCCATTAGTGCATTTGGCAAACTGGTTTTGTGGTCTCAATATGTTTTGGGTCTGTAAAGCGTGTTTCAGGTGCTTGAAAAGATTGAAAATGAGTTGGTTTCTTCCCACAGTGCTGGACACAGGACAGGGTTTCAAACTCGTCAAATCCTAATTAGGAACCAAAGAGGAAATGAAGTGAGAGCTCTGGGAACTTTCTCACTTCAAAGCATTTGCAACTTTTTGTATGACTATTTTCTCTGAATAAATCTGCTACACTCACTTTGTTCAGCTCTTTGAGCAGCTAAAGTATATGCAACAGTTAGAAACTCCAGTCTTAAACAGAAGAGGCTAGGACTATAATATTTGCGTTTTGTTACTGGACTGTATGTACATATGTAAGAGACTTACTATGACCATGCATTTTTGCGACAGTTGCATGTTCATATGTGTTACTTCAAGCAGCCTTTGTTCAGAATCACCAGTGTGACAGACAGGAGCTCCTATGAATGTTAGAGCATGCTTATTTGTCATTTATATCCCCTATAAGGTTCAAATACGGGAAGGGAAACAAGCTAATCTTGAAATCAATATTTATGTCCTTGAAATTGGTTGGTGGGATCAAGGCTATTATAAAATAGCACTGAGCCAAAAATTAAAAGAGAAGAATGAATAGTCATTGTAGATAAGTAGCTACCAGGAATCTTGTTTTATTTGCTTTTACATCTTCAGCTCTTGCCTCGTTCTCTACTGCCATCAGTGGAAATTTGCTACAGAAAACAAGGAAATCAGACAATCTTGTAATGTTCTGATGGAGTTAAAAGTGCACTGAGAGGTTTTTTCCTCACTGGTCAGGGTGGTTCTGTCTTTTTCAGGCTCTTATCTGTTTGTATTTTTGAAAAGCTACTCTGAAGTAAAAATCAGCAACAACAACAAAAAAAACAAGGAATTTAAGTAAGAAACTAGTCTATTGATAAAAAATAAGAGATACAAATGCTGCCTTGCTTCCACATTTATCTGAAGTCTTTGCTGTGCCTAAGACCTCAGTCCTGTAAAATGTTGAGTCTGGGATTAGACAGATGGGTTCACCTCCAAAAGTATTAAATCTATGAGCAAGCAGCTTGTCAGAAAAATTATTCCCATAAGCCAGCACTGAATCCTAAATGTTCCTCAACTCTGTTCTCCCAGCCACAAGGTCCTGGTCTTAGTCCATCAGTTACAGAGTTGGATGGGACTCTGGAAATCTTGTCTTGGTGCTCTTCAGTCAGAGAAGCTGTGTAGCTTTTTTTGTCTTGTTTGCCCAAATACTGTAAGTCAGAAGCTAAATAACTAAGCCGCCAAGGTAGTACGCTTTGTGGTGTTGCACACATGTGTACAATCCCAACATTTGAAAATCAAGAAATTAGTCCTTTTTATTTTTGAAAAAGTTTAGAACATCAATCATAACACTTCTTGCTAACTACAGCGGGTACATCTTGCTCTCTTGCTTCTACTGTTACATCTTTATGAACGTTGTCTGTATCTTTGTATGACAAGAGGAACTGAAAAGCGTGGGATTTCTGACCTATGCTGGGAACTGTAAGTAGACTAAAGTGAAAATCTGCTCTGCAGTGTCGTGATACACAGTTTTGTACAGAACAAACACAACATTTGGTGCTGAACTTTTGCCTCAGTGTATTAAGTGGTTTCCAGCATATTTATTAAACTGTTAGGTTTTTCTGTAGGATAGACTGTGTGATCTTTAGCAGTTTGTTAAAAATTAAATGAAGAGTCAGCTCTTCAATCTGCAAAAAGGTTATTTGCAAAACCAATCGTGTTTTCAGATTTGTTTCAGTTTTCACAATTAACTCTAGTTTTCTGAATTTGTAATAATATTAACATTAACTAAGGTTATACCTACTTTTGATTTTATTTTTTAAAGCAAAGGCATGGTGAAAATGCCTTTTTAATCTAAAATATATGTTTACAGCCATTGAAAACTGTGAGGCCTTTTTGGACAAAGAGACTGTATTTTGTCATTCAAAATCCAGGGTGTAGGATGATGAGCCTCAGGAATTCAGCAGTATTAATTCACCACTTCTACACTAATTAATATCAAGACATCCTGCCATGGCCCATGTTCCCAGGCAAGGACCAAGTGAAGGCAGAACTTTCCTCTGGTGCCTGGTACTCAAGCAATTCCATGGGTCTCTGCCTGGCTCAGCCCCACGTGCACATTGTGGGAGACAATACACCAGAAGCTCCTCATGGCAGTGAGAGATTATCCCTCTGCTGTGCTCTGTATGAAATACGGAGGCAAAGCCTGAAAGAGAAATTTAGACCTAATTCCAAAGAATGTTACATATGCTATCATTGACATGCAAGTTACGCTTGAGATGCTCAAGAATTTATTATATGGATTTACATATATGGATTGAGAAGGGTAGCTTGAGGTCTAAACTTTTTTCTTTTTTTTTTCCAAGATGCTTGTCTGTACTGTACTTTCAGAAATTTTGTTATAAAGGTTGCTATAAATTTATATCAATCTTACGTTGACTTTCTTTCATTTACTTCCCATACATTATCAACCTTGCTGAAACATGCAAAAGCACTAAGTCCTACAAACTTTTGTCTTTAAAAGAAATTCAAATTGCAAATTCACAGTAATGGTTTCTTTTCTGAACAAGTATGGGAATAAAAGCCATCTTCTTAATTTTTGCACTACCAGAGTTAAGTATTTGCTGTTCATTATGCTTTGCATGCCTTGTGATTGTTGTTGTCTGGCCTTCAGTTTTTCCTAGAAACTTCATCAGTTTTATTAAGCTTTCCCTTTATTTTGCAAAGACATAATTAATGCTATGCTAGCTGTAAGCATCTATGGTGCCAGCAGTGGACGATGTAACTGGGTTAAATTTCTTGTGTACAAATACCTTTCTGTGGGAAGATTTTTACTGGAGATACTGTTTTTAAATCTGTAAATAGATTTTTTTGTGTATTTGTTATATTGCTTAAATATATTTTGCTGTTTTGGATGCTCATTTCCACTTCATGTTTTTATTTATCACTTCCAAAAACTCTGTGCTCCATCTTGAATTACGTATTTTTTTGTTTGGCTGTTTTTTTTTGTGTACATCTTGTTTCAGAGTTCTTTTTTTAGATAGAAGGTGCAATGGGGCTTACTGAAAACACTAAGGATTATCTGTAGCTTAACAATTTAATAGAAATGATAAATATTAACTGAAATTATTAACATGCCCTTTACCTTCTCATTTTTTATACTTTAGTCAACAAGCTAGTAAAAGCGTTACTTGTGCTTTGAGACATGACTTTTTAGAGTCTTAACTGAAGATTTCATTGATGTATTTGTATTTGTTCAAACTTGTCATCTCCGGTAAGATCTGACTCTAAAGTTAATGGAGGGTTCCTGTTTGAATTAGATCAAGCCTAGGAAACCAAAGCAGAAAGAAACTGTGATGGTGTACAGTGATGAAGAGGTCAAATCTGCACGTTTATTCCTCTTAAAAAACTACTAGGGATGTTCTTGCCCTCCCTCCTCATGAAACACTCCTACCATCACTCGTAACAAGCTGGGGCTGGGCTGTGACCCTCTCAGAGAAGACTGCAGGGGGAAATGCCAGAGAAGCAGAGCTGCTAGCGTGAGGGGCAGGTGATGGGCACGGCAGTGCCCATCCAGTATCCAGAGCTGTGGAGGGAGTCACTGCACCATTAGCAGTGCTTTAAGACACGAACCAGACAATGAAGGAAAAAAAAAAAATCAGATTTGACTCAAAGATCCTTATGAACTTAAAAATGTTCAAATCATGTTTCTCCTTAGGTGCTGTTACATATTTGTGTTGGAAAACAACATAACCTAGAACACCTAGTAAATAGGTTTTATTTATGCCATTACTGCGGCATAAGAACTTACTTTTAAAAAGCTATTCAAATTCACCTCTCTTGAACATGGACCTGTTTTCAGAAAGCCTTCTGTTGTTGAAATCATGCAATTGTTGGTTAGGAAAGAAGATAAAACAGACTCATTGATAATACAGTATTTAGTTGCACTTGACTAGTATGTAGGATGAAAAATGCTAATATTAAAAAAAGACATTTTGTAGCAAATAAATTAACAAGTAAAAATCAAGCACGTTGATTTGGCAACAAGTACAAAGGCTTTGATCCCTGTTCCCTACTGATCCAGCGCAGTCCTCAGCTGGGCTTCATCAGCTCTTGAATACATTCTGCACCATCACTACGGAGTGAAATACAAACATGCTCTCACAAGCCTGGAGATTAAAAAGCTGGATCCAGACAAAAGGCCTTCAGTGTTACAGAGCTCACCTTCAGAGATTCCAGACCCAAACCGAGGGCAACATCCTCGCACAACCAGATGCACACCTCAGGCATTGGTGAAGGGTCAGTCACCTTGCAAGGGAACAGACACACTGCTCAGGATACCAGGTAGGAAGCTGCTCCAAATCCATGCATGCAGCTGCTTGCAACCAATGATACGGCAACTTAAAATTTCAGTCCTCATTAACACTCAATTTTCTCTGTAGTAATAGTATCACCATCACAGGGTACATTGAAATATTTTTGGGTTCCTACCTCAGTTACTGCCTTGAACTGAGCTAGGGAGCTGCCAGTGCTGACTTATGCCCATGCTGAAGCTGACAGAGAAACGTATCAAGCTCTGTTGATGACAGACAGTTCTATAATTAATATCTGCTGCTAAAATAAAGCAATGTGAACCTGACTTTGCCATCCCCCAGACACAAGGCCAGGATACTGGAAAACAGTCTGTGTCAGACCGTAAAACAGACAACTCGCTTCCTTTGTAAATCAAAGAGAACAGCCTGATTCAGAGATTGGCAATAGCCAGAAGACAAGTAGAAAGTTTTTGCAAAAAAAAGTTTGCTCTATAAATTGTGCATAAGGTCCCTAGATACCATGGTACTGAGTGTATTATAAATGCATGAGATCCATTAAGAGAGATGGGGAGGGGGAAAAAACCTGACGGATCAGGTTTATATTACTGAAAGCCCTAACGATTTATTCTGCCTTGCAAAAGAGTATGAAGATTTTATCCTTAGAGAAAGGCTACTTATTTTCCAGGAAGGAAATGGCAGAAGAAAAAAAGGAAAGCCAGGAGGAAAAGAAATACTAACAGTTGGGCCTGATCCAGAGCTGTGGCCAGGGGAACAGGCTTTGCAGACCTAGAGCTGCAGAGAGGCTTCAGGGCTGGTCAGTTTTGTCTCTCGCAGCTGTAGCATTACACCCTGACCTACAAACCAGGGCACCTGCATCCAGCCTGCCTGCTGAGCCTGTGCCTGACCCATACCAGCTCCCAAGCCCTGCTGGGGAAGCTATCAGCTCGCCATGGCCCAGCCTTGTCATGGCCCAGCCTTACACACCGACAGGACGGGTTTAATTTCTGGGTTCGCGTCCTGGCACTGTTTAATTTACTGCTACAGAGAAGGTTTCTAAAAGGAAAAAAAAAAAATTCAGTGCCTGAAGCCAGTTATCACTATACAGCAACAACTGGCCTAGCTAGTGGGGTTCGTGTAGTACAAGGGCAACTGTGGCTGACCCATACCTTCAGGCACATTCACACAGCAGTGTCTGCACGAAATGCCTGCTGCAGCAGCAAGGAACCTTCCTGTTTTCTGCCATCGCTGGTGAGGAAGGTGGCTTGCTTCATTTAAGCCAGGCCTCTGGCTCATTTTTACTCTTGGGCTCCACATGCTTCTCTCGATGAGGAATCAGAATCAGTAAGGTTGGAAAAGACCTCCAAGATCATCAGGTCCAACCACCCCCCTACTAACAATGTCACCCACTAAACCATGTCCCTAAGCGCCAGGTCCAACCTTTCCTTGAACACCCCCAGGGACAGTGACACCACCACGTCTCTGGGAAGCCCATTCCAATGCCTAACCACCCTTTCTGAGAGAAATGTCTCCTAATTTCCAACCCAAACTTCCCCTGAATAGTGCTACCTTCCCTGCTGAGTTCAAGGCAGGTCTCTAATACCCAAGATTCCTCAGAGAAGCAAATTCACTAAAGGCCTAGCACGTTCTGACAAGAGGTTTTATGAACATAGAGCGAGCGCAGCGCTGGCCTACACGCATGAGGTACGTGAACTACGGCCCCATTGAAAGCCGGGTGGGAAGCAGCACAGGACGTCCAGCAAGTGCCCTGCATCCTGTTTGTCTCGCGCCCAGACGTACAGAAGACGGTTTGACTTAGGGCAGGAAGTGAAATAATATTTTGTAGCGTCTGCTTGTTTGGCATAGGTGGTTAAAAACAGCATAGCTAAGATAACTATCAGGAAGGATTCCAATGACTGACGTATCATCTACCTCATCTCAAGTACAGAAAATGCACAATGGGGTGAACTCCTGTGTGGACAAGGCAGAACAGACAGGTTCCACCCAGAGACAGAAGGAAGCAGACCAGCCTGGTCCTGACGCACAAAAAAGTGTGCGCACACACCAGAATTAGCCGATGGAGACTTGTAACACATGCGGAGTATCCAGGCACCTTCAGTTCTGGGTAAGCCAACTGTCCTGCTGGGGATGCTAGACAAACTTAGCAAGTTGGGTGCTCCTGAGAACCTCCTCTGAAGTTTCTAGTTCCATTTCATAATGTGCAGCATTGAGATGATTTATGGAGTTTTGGTGGGTTTTGTTTGTTTTTATAAAACAAACAATAAAAACACGTCTCAATAGCTAGACCTTAGTACTTGTCTGGAATTCATTGCTGAGCAGCAGGTGCCCTGTGACTCTTCTGAGAAAAAATAAATAATGAATTGATGACTATTGGGAAATTGCTATGTACAATTGCACAGTAAAGAACTGCCACCAAAAAGTTAGCAGGTCTCACTTGCACTTACCCTGGAGAGAAGGTTTATTAGTCATTGCACGATGCTAGATATTAATTTGCAGCTGGGCAGCATTACTGTAGTTCATTTTCTGACTCTTTCCCCAGCTTCTCACCGGCTAACCTTAACATGGAGTTAAGCTGCTGGTCCTGCCAGAGCCTGTTGCAGGTACTTGAATTAAAGAGATAAGGGACAGATTCGTGGACAGCAGCTGCACTGAGGGCTCTGAAATACCAAGCTGCTAACCCAAGGCCAGGACTCCTCTTGTTATCAGTTCAGGTTCTCCTCCCCCTGAAAAGCCTGCAGCCCTCTGGTCTACCCAGGGAGCCATGTGCCTCATGGCTGGCAGAGCATGAGGGCATTATCAGCCATCTGCTGGAGGATAACAGGGTCTTTAAGATTCATTCGTAAAACAGAACTGTAAACTGTGAAATGACTTTCATTTTTGGGTCCACATCAGACTTTAAGATAGTCACGGTGTGACCACCAATGCTCACAACTGTGTCAGGGTGCTGAGTCAACCTACAACATCAAAATTGAAATAAATACCCAAAATATCACTTTCACGAGGGAACTCATTCCACATTCACTCTCTCTTTTCTAGTTATAGTCACTGCTCCTTAAATTTCCAGAGATCTTGGATGGTTCTTGCTATGTTAGTTACAGTTTTGATGTCTTTAGGATTTATGAGGCACTCATCTTTAGACCGCAAAAGGGAAATAAGTCAGAACCGGTCACAAAGCTGTCAGTTCACAGCCCATTCCAACTTGTCCATCTGTCACTTTTCATATAGTTGTCTTCTCCACCGCAGAAGATCTTGGCTGGAGCGCTTAGCTCAGCTACAGGTCCTCTTTCAAGCTATTAGGCTTACCCCAAAAACCCACGCAGATTGAGAAGTGAAGGGAATGGTAACACCAGCAGGTGTAGAACATCCTCCGAACTGACCTGCATTGCGTGGAAGCACCCCACTACTCTCAGGGGTGTGGGGTCATCCTGCATCAGCACAGTTCAGGAGAGCCACACTGGTGCTTCCACCAACCACATATCCCACAGCCCTGGCCATCGGTTTATCTACCAAAAAGTCATTCCAAATGGCAGCTGTAACATACTTTAAAACCAGGAATTTTAGGAGATAGGTAGCAGGACACAGCTAGCACTTCACTTCGTCATTCCACCACTGAAGTAAATCCACCTCTGGTGGGCTTTCCTCCATGTGCAGAAGCAGCACCTTTCTCTACCAGAGCTGTTTGCCAGCCTCAGACGCATCGTGGAGTAGGTCTGGGTGGAGAGGAGATGCCCACCAAGCTCACCACGGAAGGAGGGCCAGGCCAGGGCCTCTGCCTGCTCCTGGCACGTGGTGCGAAGGTGCGGTGCTGCCCCATCCCAAGGCTTCAAGTCACAGACGTGTGAGGAAAGCAAGGCACCCAGACAGGCTCCCAGGCCCCAGGCCAAGCAGAACACCGCTCGTGGAGTACTGGGAAGTGCCGAAAGCCCAGTCACAGGTGGGTGAGCAGCTTGAAACTGGGATCTGTGAAGCCTGTTCTGGAGCCAAACATTTCAGTTAGCTTCTGGAGCCCTGTTTCACCATTAAAATGGCATTTTAAAAGCATGCCGAGGGAAAGAGAAGGAGAAGAGGACAATGGACACAGTGGCACTGCTGGCAGTAAGGCACCTGACGAGTGCAGGGGTAGCAGGCAGAGCGGTTTGCTGTGACGGGGCACCATGTTCACATCTCTGCTGCAGTGCCAGGGCTTACACCTCATCTCTCCTGAGCCCCGAGGTCTGAACTCTGCCAGTGCCTGCAGCTGTTAAAGGAGTTTCTTTCCCCTCTATGCTGCTGCTGTGTCTGGCTGGAAGCCCTCAGTCCGCAGGGGGCTGCGTACCAAACCACCCAGCCCAGTGTTATGAGCTCCTCTGGGTTCAAGGGTTTCCTCCTGGAAAACCTGACCTCGTGGCGATCAGAGATCTCCAAACACATGCTCTAGACATGAGCTGGTAAGAGAGGAAAGATGTTGCCATTTGACTAGATGACTGGCTCAAATGCTCGCTAAGGGTGCTGGAAATCTGGCCTCACCTGCCAGAACTCTGGTTGCTTCAGCACAGTGTTTAAAGCTGCTTGGGATGAGGTTTCCCCACTCAGGACAGTACACAACATCTTTCCCCAAGCCAGCCCATCCCAAAGTGAAATACCGAGATGAGGCGCGGAGCAGATGTTCCACCAAGGACTTCTCTGACACCTGGGGGTGGTGGCGTCCATTCTCACTGAGCAGTCGCAGGCAACAAACTGTGACCTCCCACACCGTGGGTAAATAGCTCTCAATGCCAAGTTTGGGGTCAGAAGGAAAACGCCTGCCTCCTTGCCAAGCACCTGTTGATTTATTAGGGCAAGGGTGTTTAAGGCTCCAGAAGTAACTTGCCTTTTTGTAGAACAAATCCCATCCGGTACATCCTCATGGTGTATGCAGGAAAACAGCAGCGAGTATTTATTTACCACCCTTCATCTCAGGAAACCATGCATGAATGCAAACACAGGAAGCTGCGTTTTAAATGTCAAAGTATGCTGTAAAAGCTTCGTGTCAGCTACACTTCTCCAAACTAGAAAAATACCAACAGTTTCAATAATAACAATGTAAGAAGAAATTAAATTACTTTTCTTTCCCCTTTCTTTCATAAAGGACAATCTCCTGAAGTCAAGCATCGATACAGTAAAATATTTTTCACCAGGGCATTTTGCACATCAGGAAGAACTCATAATTTTATTCTGTGTTGATATTTGCATATTCATTTAGTCAAATCCATTTCTCCTCATGATTAAGAATGCTATACAACTGATATTCTTCTTCCCTGTACTGTGACACAGCATGTGACTCACAGCTTGGCTTCATAAGGATGCTCATGAATGCTAAAGCACAACAACTGCAGGAAAGCATACTGCGTTCCTGTATGCTCAGGCTAGAAGAAAATAGCTGTAGTGCTCTGTAACCTGGCTTTCTTCAGGGGCTGGATACTGTCTTTGATCTGAGAAAAAGATTTGCAAGAAAATATCAGGGAAACTCTCTCCACTTGTAACTCTATGAGTCTGAGGCACGTTGAAGGAGATGAGATTATCACACCTAAAATGCATCAATTTCCTATAAAGGGGACACAGACCCTGAAGACCAATTTAGGCTTTTTGCGCTTTTGATTTAAAAGCATTGAATTTGCTTTAGAAACTAAACTAACCCTATACTCAGTGAGTTGCTCCAGAAATGCACAACCATCCCTGTGGGTTTTTTCCCCACGGGTAGCCAGAACTGAGCCCTATGTTTCATCAAACATTTAGAGAGGCATCACATGCCCAGCCGCTGTCCTCCTGCATTTGAAACTTTCTTCCACCTAGCCTAGACTTTTCAAACTTGCTATAATTGAAAAGTAAGCCCCTGGCAAATATAAAATTTTAATATTATGTCACCTGAGGTGTCCAGTGAAGAAGACATTTTTTTTTTAGAAATTGAACTTGAAAAAAAGGATAACCACTGAAGCAACCACTGGAGTTACTGAAAGCCTTAGCAAAAAAGGATTTAAGCGTTGAACACAGGCTTAGACCTTAAGAACTGCTTTCATCTGTGAGAGCACGCAATGCATTCGTCACTTGTATCTATGCACTTTCCCTGAATGTTAGCTGTCCATGTTTCTCCACTTCGTAAGAAATTTTATTTCTTATTCAGATCAATGTTTCTAATTCTACACTGATACATAGCACAAGGTAATGTCATTATATTACAAGACAGTTTAATTTGCAAGTTCATTTCTTGCCAAGAGTAGGGCAGCAGAGTTCCTAATTCTAAATAAAACCTATTTTATGCCAAATATCCTTGCCAAAGCCCTCTAATGAGCTGGCACAGAATGGTTTCACAGGAACATCCTACAGTCAGCCGTGCTTTCCAGGCATTTCTGGTACCTTATGACAACTCTATTTTTTATTATCTTTTTATTATTATTTTTTTTGTAATGTCTTTGTCATTTTTTTCTACTGTTTTCCAAGAAGTGAGCAGGAGAATTTCCTCTCAACCAGCACACACATTTAAAAAAAAAAAGGCAGGTCACTTCAGTGCTTCAGTTCTGTCATGTCTGGAAATATTAAATATTTATAGCGAAGCAGTTCTGTCGCTGATAGAGAAAGCGGTCAGTGTTAGAGTCTGAATCACAAGTGTCAGCAGTAGACCTCTCATTCATACACAGAAAATAATAAAACAGTGTGGGATTCAATTGCTTCGTGCTCTCAGGAATCACAGCACAGACTTTGTTCAGCCCTAACTTGTCCACGTGAGGATCTGAGGATATGTGAAGGCCTCTCTTGAAAAATGTGTTCCTCTTTGGAGGAATCAAAAAATGAGTTCAAAGTACTGCCTTTACTATACTAATTTCTTCATCATGGCCAAATTACAAACTAGCCTCTTACAAACTCCCATTAGAGAAAGCTTTCCTTAAGCAATTAATAAGCTACAGAAGAAATCCCAGTACATATCCCTATTGTCCAGGGCATACGACACTTTCCTTCAGTATTAAACCTTACTGATTGAGGGCTTTAACATTACAGATGGAGCATTTAAAATACTCCATACTAGTTACATTATTTAATATGCTTCATACTATATCACCATCCACAAGCACTGATAGCCAAGTACAGCAAAACATTGAAAAGCAAAGGGAAAAAAGAGAAGGAACCCAAAGGGTAACGCTTACCTACTTATTGTAGAGCTTATGAAGGTCCAGTTAGCACTGTGCCACAGGAAGGAGTGAGTGCACAGAATGGCTGTGGGGTACAAGACTACCAGCACCTCTCCGTGACCTCCCTCTTCTTGAGCCTGCCAGTCATTTCTAGGTCATTACTAGCACGTGTGTAACATACCTATATGGCCTTGTATTTGCTGCTCCTTACAGCTCCCGCTCTGCCAGTGAAACAGCTTTGCCAACAGCTCCAGCAAATTATAAACAAGGAGCCATGGGCCAATATCCTGTAATGAATTTCCCTGGACACTCTGGCTGCAGCATAAAAATGTTTCAGGGCTCAAGAAGGGAGAAAAAGGTTCCTCAGATCCGGGGTGACCTACCCTCCTTGAAGAACTTTGCTCTGAGCAACTTCATATCTCTAGAGACAAGCTGCTGGCAAAGCAGCACCCCAATACCAAACCCCTAACACCAGCCTGCAGAAGCCAGTCATCAGCACCACCCAGAAACTGCTGCCTCTACTCATCAGCTACATAGCTCTAAGCAGGTTGCTGTACTTGTGCTCCACTGATACAAAGCCAACACAGCTGGTGCAGGTAGGAGGTGACCAGTTTTTAATAGGGTGGGAGGGATTGAAGAACCTTTCTCATTGTTGTTGCACTATGTGCCTTTCTTTGTTGATGGATTCAGTACTCCAAAGTGGGGTTTATCACAGTGATCTATGTGCTAACACTAAACTGTTGTGCTGTAAGGTATCCATTTCCTCCCGCAGCTACTGCACTGGGTAGAGCTGATGGTCCTCCCCCTGGAGCCCTACCTTGTCTCCCCCAGCTCCCCTGATCAACAGAGCCCTCTCCTGAATGACTGCTGAATTACTGACTGACAAGCTGCATGGCAAGGATGAAGTATGAATTTGGAAATCTGAAAGGTAAATTGCCAGACTAGAGATTTCCATTTAAAAGTCTTTGAGGGGTAAGATTTTCTACTTCAAGACATGGAGGTAGAAATTCTGACCAGCCAGAAAGATACGGGAAGAGCATTATGTGGCCTCTGATGAGGGCTGTCAAAGCAGTACTCCTGCTACGACAGGAGGGGACTATTTTTTTGTTATTAATAATTTAAAATAAATTCCACTTAAGCTGTGGCTATGCTGTCTTTATGCTTTGTGGGATTTTGAATGACTAGCTTATGAATGGCTAGTGAGAATTTTAAGACCTATTTTGTGAATCTGTCATGAAACATTGCTTATCTTTCTTTAATGAAATATAACACAAATGAAGCAGGATGGCTGTTCTCTTAAATTTCGGAAGGAAGTTTTCACTCCTGTAATTTATTAAGCTCGTGGCTGTGATTTTCTTTTAATGCTTTGTTTAATATTGTATGAGCATCGCTATTAAATGTCATGAATGTTACTATGAAACTTAATTAATATTGTAAAATATGGGGCCTGAACAATTAATGAAACGGAACACACAATTTCATGAAAACTGAGCATGTGTTGTCTTGGAGTCTTTTCAACATACAGTGTAATTCACTAAGATCTTAATTATTTTCTTTATACACTGGCACCTATATTTCATGGAAACATCAGGGAGTTTTTAAATACTTTAGATAGTTCTTTAAAAATCTGATTATGAAAACAGAAATTCTTTGGCTGAAAGTTGCTCATTAGTAGGACTTTTTTCAGTTACACAGATGCAATGTAAAATGCTTGTTTTTCTCAAAAATATAAGTAGAAGTTATTTTGCTGTAATGAACTGCACCTAAGTGGGAAGTTTGTAAACTTAAAAACAGTAAGTCATTAAATTTTGATGCTTATAAAAATTATTGCTTGGATTTGTCAAAGTCTGAGAGATCACAAGTTTCCAATTTTACAATTTGCTGCCCACTCTGTTTCAAGTATCTTGAGGACCAAGATCTTGTGGGGGAGAGAGCCCTCAGCTGGGTATCCTGTGTCAGTAGGGCCTTCAAACCAAAGCTTCAGTTCTTAATCTCATATGCTATGACCTATGCAGAAAATAACCTGTGACAGGAAGAAAAAATAAAATAAAGGCCTTATTGCAGTCTTCTTTCCAATAAAAAAGCATTTGCCTGCTCTTCACAGAGCAGGAAGAATCCTCATTTATCTCTGTTTTCCTAAGTCTTGCTGATAGTGTGACTATCTTTGATTATAACATGGCTAACCCCTCATCTTTCCCTTTCCAAACCTGAGAGATCCTGTTCAGTCCCAAAAACCCTTGCTGTCAGACATCTTGAACTACTAGGTATTGTTCAAGCATGTTCTCCTCTGATTTTTCTCTTCTCATTCAGATTTGCAAGGAAGAAGGAAATAGTCCTTGATAGCACTAATGGATCAAGCTCCATTACTATGAAAGGCAGGAAGACAAAGATGAACTTCTTGTTTTGGTGTCTTAAAAGATACATTCCCCCACCCTCTTCAGTTGAGAGATTCTTGCCTCTTCCCTGGACTGCCAACAGTAAATGGTTCCCCTCCTTGTTCTTCCCAAGTCTGACACCCTGCAGTCAGGAGTACTTGCTGTAAACTCCTGCAATGTATGGCCACTGGGCAGGTGGGCGATTTATTTATTTATTTATTGTTGTGGACTACTGACCGAGAAGAGCTATCAGCAGCAATCTTTCCCATCACCATAGCGGGGAAGGAAGAAGAGTTTTCAGAGGATGTTGGCCGGGAAATACTTGGGAAAGTCATGGAAGAAAGTTCATGCTAAGAATACCTTCAGGAAGTAAGCTACTAATTGTGCGGTGGTTTCCATTGGCAGACTGTATCTAAAAAAAAAAAAAAAAAAAGGCATTAAAAAGTACAAATGTGCTTGTTTAAGGTAAGTGGGAACTCAGCACGACACAGGCAGATTGATTACTCACAAAATGCTGTTGGCATGCAGAGGTGTAGCTTCATGTCCTGGAGCAGATGACAAGGGAGAGCTGTCTGGCAGTGTTACAGATGTACCCTTTAGCATATCCTGAAGATAGGTACAAAGTTCATTTGATGGTTACAGTAATCCTTGTAGAGCTAGGCAATTAAATGCTTTATCACCATGGCATAATTCTGTGAGTCATCTGCCATAAGTATCATCTCAAAAACTGAGGGATAAAACTGAATCAACCTGCTTTAACTGATGCCTTGTTTCTAGCCTGCTCCAGAAACTCATTTGTTTTAAGGTTTTATTACTCAAATCTAGGGTGTGTGCACACTAAAAACACCGCCAAGTTAGACAAGTTGGTTGTTGATGCCAGAATTCTCTTGAACTTCTCTCTTGCCAGCTTTGTGAACCAGAAGCTGTCCTCAGCTTTGTTGGCAGCCGGAAGAGGCTTCTGCTGGGTGCTCTCTGACAAAATTCCATCCAGCTTGTCAGACCATGAATACGATAAAAATATTGCTGAGGTCTGGGTTTTGGACAGTTTCCTAAGGAGATTACATATACACTACCCCCTTGTGTGCCTGCATATGTTCCCAGTAGCTTTTGAACACAGTGGCCAATATAAATCTTATTTTGCATCAAGGTAGAGATGCTAAAGATATTTGGTTCCTACAAGTTTCATGGAAGTAAGTAGAGAAGATGGAGAGGGACATCTCATTAGCGTGCATCCCTGTTCAATGAAAGGTACTCTCTACTGTACACAGGTGCGAATGCATCATGAATACCAATATTGCTGGAGTGTAAATCCCAGCTAGTATCATTAAATACCAGAGATTTCACATAGGAAATTCAAATCCACAGGTAACTCATTTCCTTTTTGAACTCATGAAACATTTTGGTTTTAATTTCTTTGGGTTTTCTACAATTTGCCTTTACCTCATTGTGTTAATAAAACATTGCTGGCTAGTCAGACACATCTTGGTTCAGTTAACCCTTCAAGGAATACTTCTTGAGCCCATCCTGAGCCTTTCCTTCCCCCTCAAAGTCAAGAACTGCCCCTCCTTGGCTGACACAGTCCTAGAGTACCACAGCCATATTCTGGTGATGATGATTTCAGGAATGTGCAAGTAATGCCCATAATTTTCTTCACAGCTGGATAACACCCGATGGCAAAAGGACTGCTTGTTCCTGGTGTGAAGCAAAACTGAAGGACTGCCGTACTTTAAAGGTGTATTTTTGTCTGTGCTGCATCAATAAGCAGTGAACTTAAAGCACCTTCAAAAGAGAGTGAGGAACAAACACTGTCTTGGCAGTCAGTGCACTCTAATTATTGCATTGTTATTGCAGCTGCTTTCATGAGCAGCAGCTAAGCTAAATGCAAAATAATACCCCTGTGAAGATGCACCTTCAGTTTTGGAGTTGTCATCTCATTGAAGCTGCTGCAGTGCCACAGGAAAATAGCTATTTTAAAATGATGAATGGATCTTCTGAACATTTATTTGCTATATCCTGTTCTTGAACTGTTTTGTAAAGTAGTCTTCAAGGCACTTTTGTAAGGCCATTAACGGTATCCAGTGAAATGGCGCAGCCAAAACAAAATGGATACCCTCAAATATGGAATTACAGGGAATTTTCCCAGAATGGGTAATGTAGCATGACAGCTCAAACTTTGGTGAGCACAGAACAAGCTCTGTATCTCAGCAGCAGGTCCCTGCCTCCTGCCCCCAGCTGGCTGCCTGCTTTTGTGCCGAGCACCTGCAGAGGAAGCAGGAAGCTGGGGCCTGCCAGCATTATTACTTACCGGCAAAACAAAAAGTGGCTGGCAAAAGTTGAAGGTTGCTTTGTGGTGTCTAATGTCCTCCTCAGCTTGCTCGAGATGGGGTCTTGGACAAGGTGACTGAGGAAGTTAGAGGGTGAGAAGCTCTCTTGGCCCCTAGCACAGAGGTCTAATCTCAGATGTTGCGGAAGGACCGGAATTGCAAGATCCTGGTACACAGTCAGAGGTAACAGCCCTCTTTCCCCTATAAACTCAGTTTCTCCTACTTCTCCATTTCCCTCCTCACCCAGAACATCCCCACTAGTATTCCCCCAAAGCTTCACCTTTTCCCATAATTTCCCTTTTTCTCCTTTGCAATCCCAAGATTTCCTTCCCCAGTTTTTTGTCTTGTAGTCTCTGCTCCTGACAAACACTCACGCTTCATTTCTTTCCTGAAATTGGTGAATTGTAACCTCTAAAGCAGTTAATTTAATATTTCCTTTAACGTTAGAAAAAGGAAAAAGAAAGAAAAAAAAAAAGAAAAAAGAAAAATAAAACTGCCACAGAAATACAGAAATAGATTTCCTCCATCAGGCATTTCTAAATACCACAGTGATTTCTGTCAACAACAAGCATGAACTTTACATTGACTGGATGGCGTTGCAGTTCTGCAGCCATGTTATGTCCCCACCAGAACCATTCTTATATGGCAGTATCACAGAACCACATTTTATTGGCCCAGAAGATCTCCTACAGTTTCCCTAAAGAGAGAATTTAGTTCTCTGTGCAAAGCCCTCAAAGGTGCAGTAGGTGCTCTGCCAAGCCTAGCATAACTGCTTAGTAACTAAGGACATTTGAGGAATAAGTAGATTCATGATTTGCAGGTCATGTCTTCACAAAAGAAGACGTTCTTGCTAGCACTCAAAATGTGCTGTTTTATGAAATGGAAAATGAATTTCAAGACTGTTGCCTGAATTTGGGTCACAAGTGCTATTCCACTTCACCACAGGACATGCCAGATTTCAAGGTAAACTTGAGTACATGTATATAATGTAGACTTCCCAAATGAGTCAACCTGTACAGGGCAACACCAAAGTCACCACTGTAGTATCTTTCCCATATGAAACTAAAGGCTGTAATTCATTCAGTGCACAGAGATTAACTAAGAATTCCTGTTGTGGTGCCTTCACATGCTGTTTATTTGTCCTCTCTCTTGGAAAATCCTACCCCCTACCTCAGGTGTGCCTCTGCTCTTCATGTAACAGATGCTAAAATGCCAAAGATTTACAGTAGTCTTGGATTACCAGTGGTTGTGTGACATACTCATCTGAGGCTGCAATAAAAATGGAAGACGCAGGACAGAAAACTAGGTACTTGAGAGTTTCTATAACTGTCCCAAGTAACAACGACCTCAGTTAGAAGAGTAAAGCAAATGATAGGACATAAGTCCCAAAACTTCCAGGTCCCTTCCTGCTTCACTAAAATACATGGCACTGATTTTGGAAGTACTTTACATTGCTCACAAAGGCTGTCGTGAGACACAATAGACAGCGCTGCTGTTAATTACAGCACAAACCAGTGCCTCGTGTGTCTGATTGAAAGCAGGAACAGGACTGTGGCGATTCCTCTCCATTGCAATGGCAAACTGGATTATACTGACCAAAGGGATACAAGCATTTAAAAGACTTCTTCTTGTAAAGGTAGCACTGTGTATTGAGAGCAATTATGCTTGACTTCATAGTAGTCTGCATGTCCTTTTTGTTTATGGGTACAACAATTCACTACACAATGAAGTAAATAACACTCAGTCACAGATTTTTCTGGAGTATACACCACTGCCTGTTAAAGCTGATAAGGTAAACTGCACTGCTATTAAAGCATCGATACCTTGGATTAAAACGTTTTTAGTAATTGCACTGAGTCAAAGCTGTTCCTGAGCTCATTAGTCACAAGGGGTCTCTTAGTCTCTCCCTGCCATCTCAGAATAACTGGGATTTTGTTGCTCTCTTTTGTCTGTATTTTTAGGTGGTTTTTTTTTCTTTTTTTCTTTTTTTTTTTTCTCTACCATTTGTACCCCCTCAATGACCCTTTAAACGGACACCTTTCCTGTAAGGACAGCTGTATGTACTTGAGAGTCAAGCAAGTCTCCTGTTACGGCTATACAGAGCACCTAAGCTGAAGCAGTTTTGCATTGAAGAAGAAAGAAATACTATATTATTCATTAGTATTCCTTTAAATGCTTCTTCTTCATCACAAATGTAATCGGTATTTCTTAATTAAAAAAAAAAAAAAGGATCTGCAGAATCTCTGAAAACTGGGCCACATGTTTTTTTAGTGACTAAGTTTAAAGAATGCAAATACCATCAATTCAGCTTAAAATAGCCATGAAATTTTACATTCTGATACTATACAAGCCTAGCACATACTTACTGTCTTAAGGCCATCTTCTCTGGATGCATTTTTTGAAATTGGCCTGACTCAGGATTCTGTCCAAAATAGCTGTGATAGTTTAAAACTTCCCAGCCCTGGCTCTGAGCCCCCCACTGGCACGGGTGAAGCTGAGTCAGAGGGACGTGTGCTTCAGCACGAGAGATCCTGGGAGGATGCTGAAGTGTCAACTGACACTTGTGAAAAGGCAGCAAAGCTTCCTTCTGGCTGCGATTCCCCACATCTCCGAAAGATTCAGGCCTTCCTCTATCTGATCTCACCAAATCAGCCTATGATGCACAAAAAGGTAAAATAAAAATAATAATAATAATAAAAAAACTTCATGTGTACCTCTTTATTTTACTGACTGACATTAAAATTAGTCTGCCATTTTGGTTTTATCCATTCTGTGCTGAATAGGGCTGTTTTATCTACGGCAGACTTCAGACGTGTTGTTTCAATATGCTAAGATAAGAAATCTGCATGTTATGAACTTTTTGTTATATTTGTGATCCTAGGATTATCCTTTTTGTTTTCTGGAGTTTTTTAAACCAGATTTGGTATGCTACAGGACAGAAAGTTGGAAACTAGACTGTCTCCTTATGAGACAACCAGTAGCTGAATAGGTTGTGCAGAAAGTTAGGCTGGGAAATTGGTTCTCCTTATATTGTCCGTAGAGATATAAATAAGGAAAGCAACAGAGCTGAGGGAATGAAAACAACTGTAAGATCTGCATTTTATACCTTCAGGTGAGACATTTAAAGGACATGATTTTCTCAGGTGCAAGAAACATCTTGATTGTCAGGAGTCCAGGTCTGGATCAGATCTCCAGAAACACCCAAGAAGAGATTAACTGCCGAAATTCTACTATTTTGCATAGCTCCGGATGCAGTAAGAATACAAAATAATTCCTTAGAAATCTCTCTGTTAAACTCATCTTTCTTATTTCTGCAGAAAGCTCCAGTGTAGCTGTTTCCTAGGTACCTAACTATCAGAGAGGAAACTGTAAATCCCAGGTGAATGTGGGGAGAACCTAAAGGACAGCAATCCTTCAGCACCAGGAGAGCTCACCATTTTTTGCTGAATAGGCCTGGATACCAGGTGTGTGCACGACATGCTCTGGGGAGCCCAGGCCTGTAAATACAAGATTCCAGATTAAGCTGTGGGGGACAAGACAGCAAACATTGGCAAACCGACTTACTGGCACACAAATCCTTTCATGGACCTAGGGTAAGGCAGGGTTTCAGTCGGTGAATTCTGCTACATAGTGCCCCAAATCCAAGCGCTGCAGGATCACTTTTATTTGCTTTGTTTTTACGTTGTTTTTTTTTTTCCTTGGGAGAGTCCATATACTGATTGCTGTAATAATGTTGTCTGAAACACCTTATACACCAAGATGTTTGATTCTGGCATAGTAGCATTTTGTCTCGTCCCCAGTCTTACCATTCTGGAAACTGGTCCTTTTTAGAATCCCAGTCTTCAGTCTGCAAGCTACAAAGACCTGACCCAAACAGCAGAGACCAGCTCTTACTGTATTACACTTGGGTTTGGTACTGTTGGTGTATTCCAGTGCAAATGGGTTTTCTATATGTTCAGGGAGCAGAGTACAAATCCTTGATGTAAGAATCTCAATCTGAGCAAATCAACAGGAAATCAGAGGAGATTTTATTACAGGTTAAACAGGACGTGCTACAGGAGGCATGGTTAAAAAGTTTTTAGATGGATCTTAGAAGCTGGCAAGATGCAGAAGTCTTGTAACTAAACTGAGAGACATTAGACTGCTTGGCAGACCAGCACATGTAAGTTGTCATATGATCTGTGAAGAATAATAAGAATTACAAGAATAATATGAATAATAAGAAGAAACTAGTGTCCCGGTGAACCAGGGCAGTAAAGCTGCCAGTTAAGGGGCACAGTGCAAAGCCACATAATCAGATGTGGGGACGAAGACCTGCAGAGTTAATGCAATGCTTCTCTCTGAAGCAATTAGCTTTGCCGAAAAGGTTTGGCTTTACAGTGTTACGCAATTGCACAAAATGCACAAAGCTATCCAGCTGGACGAATGCTTCCTCCTACTGCTGTCTATATATTCCCAGACTGGAAGTTGCATACAGGTACTAGCTGGCCCAAGACTTGCATATGCTTTGTTTTCATAAATAATGAGCTTAGGTTCACCTCAAGAGCTTAACAAACTTCTTAGGCTAATAAATCTGTTAAACAGGCTCTAAACCAAACTGCAGTCTTGGGTTTCCTGGGCACTGCAGCTATCTGACGATGCTGAGAATCAGGTCATATATTCAGTAGCTTATCTTTAGATAACCATAGCTAAACAAAATCCCCAAAACCTTGGCATTAATGTCATGCCATTAAAAGATAAAAGGAACTTCAGCTTAAATTAAAAATGCCTTTTGAGAATGTTTTTTAAAATACAATATTATAATGCTATGGCAAGTTGGATTAAAGCCTGAGATAAAAAATATATATATATATATAAAAAATCATTTACTATGAAGTTATACTGCTGTTAAAAAAAAAAAGGCAGCTAATACTTGAAAGGGATTAATGTGGTATAATAGGACTTCTAATTTTTGAAGCAAAAGCATGACAAACAGAACTATGCCAAAATTCAATTTAATCTGTTTCTTTCCACCCCTCCTCCCCCAATAAGAGGTTGCAACGCAAACAAAACTAGTACAAGTCTTACATTGAGGAGAAGAATTGTGCAGATGGTTTCTAAGCTGTGCTTAAAACACAGCAGAAGTGTTTTAGCATGGATGTGAGGGACATGAAAGCATGGCTGGAGAAGCCATTCCCCCAGGAGAGCAAAGGCACAGGAGAACCCTCTGCAGCAAGAGCAGGGAAAGCACAGAAAGAGGTCACATGTCCTCAAGACTTACAAAGAGCAACTGTCCCTGCAGGATCCAAAACAGGTGCAGAGGCAGCCAGAACAGTTATCTGAACAATCTGCAGTGAGAAATTTAAAATCAAATACTATAATGCTATAATAAAGGTTCTTTTTAACAAGCTGAAATGAGCACTAAGCATGTGAAAGGTTGACAAGAAAAATATGAAGGGTCTTAATTTATATGGCCTTGGTAAGTCTGTTCCCTTTACGTTACTTGTCTTACAAAGGAACAGAGGATCGCCTCCAGATTTTGCATTTTGGCCATAATTATGCCAGGTAAAACAACGTACGTGCAATCATGCCTGGATAAAAATAGTGAGATGGTTTTCTTGTTCAGTATCTTTGTAGATCAATGCGCTATCACAGGGACTTAAATGCAGAAATAATGCATTTTTTTCTGGTTGATATCTTTCATTCTGTACGGGAAAGTGAAATTAGTAAAGATTTTATTAAAAAGAAAAATCTAAATATGCTAATAATGCCACTCAGAGAAATGATCTAAAATGAGTAAAATTTATGACGCATTTAAGAGACCAGTTTTCCAAGACTGCTCCTCCCCAGCTTCCCCAAATTTGATAAGAATAAAAAGCATTCAGTGCCTCACTAGAAAGATATGCCCCACAATGTATAAGCTGGGAATGCAATACTGTAAAGCACTAGCACCTCCCAGAGGATGCTGACTGCTTACAGCTCAGTGGCGTCCCAAATAGTCTTTTCTCTCAGCTAGTTGTCTTATTTTTGGGTCTCAGATGCTGATACACCTATGAAGTAAGATGCTGAATATCTTGCAAATACTACACAGCAAGCCTCAGCTGAAGTTCTCAGAAGTTACAGTCACACTGCCTTCAGTCATAGCCAGTAAATAATCTGGTGACAGAAATCTTCCTGTTCCAGGAACAAGACCTAAGAGCTGCTGAAAGCTGGGGCATTTGCCTCAGTTTGGAATCAGGGACATGAAACAGGACAGCTTCATTTTCTAAATGGAAAAATGTTTTGAAATAAATTTCAGATAGAAAAGAACTCCAGACGTATAGGCTTTATATTTAATGGCAACACAAACTTCTTGAAATATTAGTATGCCTCATTTAACAGAAATACTCATTTAACAGAAATTTTCAGTTTTGATTAGACTGCTTAATTAGTAGTAGTGCCTACTACTTCATTAGTAGTAGGATCTGGAGGCTGAGGCTGCAGTACTGGCTTATGATACATTAGAGCAGTGCTCTCTCAAGGAATGGACAGAACAGAAGGGTGCTGAAATGCATCTTCATCACACAGCAACACGGGGATACCTTTGTTTGATCTACAGGCTATCATCCATTTTCATGAAACCTGCTTCACTCCCCATTGAGATTACAAGAGAAAGAGTCTGGTTTCAGTAGCAGCTAGATGTGGTCTCTGTTGTCTACAGAACCATCATTGCCATGGGTAAGATAAAAGAAGCACCAATTAAATTGTTCGACTTGCATATTTTATAAGCAAAATTATAACGGAAGACTTCCAGCCCTGCAAAAATCAAGGGAAGGAACAGATTCCAAATCTCTGAACAAAAATGTTTCCCAAATAAAAACAGGGGATATTGCCTGGGAAAAATAAATAAATAAATAAATAAATAAATATACACACACAGATAATGAAAAACTAGTTAACCTAGAATAAGGGAATATTTTAAAAATAGAAGCATTTTAATTGGTTCTTTAATTAAACAGCTTGTACTGAATCACAATAAAGAAGTACAATTTATGCATCAATGTCATAAAAGTAGATCAAATAAAAATAATGCAAAAGAGACTTTATGCATTCTTCCATTGTATTATATTTATGATAAAATTTTCCAAGCCGTATAGTACAATATTATTTTGAAAATTCATTACACAAAGGCAGTTATGAAATACTTCAAAGTGATTTGAGACAAACACAATCTTTTTTTGATACGTTAGTGAAAAAGATACTGTACAGAGGGAAAATTGCAATGGTGATAAATTTTCACTGAAGTGGTTTTGGCTTCCTCAGGAATTAATAAATACTGGCACTGACACACAGATAGCCTTGACACCAAGAGCTGTGACATAGTTCAGATTAATCTTTAGCAAAGATGACCTGTATGAGTGCGATGCTCAGTATGCAATTCTACTTTTTCATTTTAAGTCTACTGTTGACTACTCTGAAAAGTGCAACTGTCTGAAGTTTTACATGGATGCAAAGTTTTTGTAAACAACTACATCAGACAGACAGATTACTGCTGAACTCAACAAAGGCAAAGCACAAGGTTCCACTAAGGACAACGATCCTTCTTGAACTATTTGATAAATAACTCTAGCTTAAGTCAGGAAATCTGGTCTCTCGATACAGGGACACATGTTTCCAGTTCCAACTCTGCAAGGTACTGAGAGACTTCAGATGAACTTTTGATTTTCCATGTCACTTCAGTTGTAGTTACTTCTACAGGCCACAAAATTCAGACTTACTTTTGCAAATTTCTGAACGCATTGGAAGTAACCTTCTCAAATGTGGAAAGAAGTAAGCTTGTTAATCTGCATTTCAAACTGAAATGTGACTAAGCATAAAATAATCTCAGTTCAGGAGTAAAACTGATACATACTACTAGAGGAAACCTGTTTTGTTTTCTTGGTAATGGCAGGATTGAACGGTAAAATGTAATCATTTATAATCCTACAATGAAGTTTAATTCCACAATATTAAAAAAATATTCTCTAGATAATCCATGCTAAGAATCCATGAATGGGTTCTCTAAAAATGTTTCATCTTACTTCAGATGTCAACTTATTCTGTTCTTAGTCTATGTAATCTTACAGATGTCAATTTATTCTGTTCTTTGTCTATGTAATCAGATGGATCTAACTGAAAATATAGTTGATGAGTTTCATGGAGTATTACCTAACCCTGAGCCATGGGGCATTTTCTGTGGTGAGTTAAAAAAGGCTTTCTGTTAGTTGATGACACTTCCAAAAAGTGAAGTCTATTAACCTTCAAATAAATACTTTGAAAAATAGCTTGCAAAGACACCAAAAAAGGCTATCAATTTAATTCTTAATTCAATTTAATTCTTTACCATTATTTAAAAAAAAAAAAAAAAAAACTTTCACAATTAAAACAAAACATTCAAATAAAATGTTCCTATTCCCACAGCCATTGATTTAAATAGAAAAAAGACGGCAAGACTGTAATACTAGGCGTATGTATGCTGAAAGGTTAAATTCAAAACAGGTTTCCCAAACTTGAAGTTAGGTAGAGGAATCAAATTGTCTAATGCCAATTAATAAAGTCACATTTAGCTCAATGGAAAAAAAAAATCAAGCTTATAAATAGCCCCAAAGCTCATGTGTGCAAGACAAACCACTGCAGCATGTAGGTACCTCCAACATGCTTCTTCAGTGCCAAAGTCCAAAATTTAGGTTCTAAAACCCTTGTTCAGCT
Organism: Anser cygnoides; assembly: GCF_040182565.1. Taxonomy (NCBI): domain Eukaryota; kingdom Metazoa; phylum Chordata; class Aves; order Anseriformes; family Anatidae; genus Anser; species Anser cygnoides. The sequence continues at coordinate 29,641,300 of NC_089873.1, forward strand.
GTTGCCTAAGTTGGGAGGCATTTAACTCCAGTTTAATAGAAGGATTTGGGTGTTAAGAGTGGAATTTAGGTCAAAAGCAAGTCCAAAATTTCATTTATATTAGTGAGTCTACAGAAGCAGTATGATTTCAAATGAAATGGGCTTTAACCCACATAATTTAATCAGTTGACTCATAATGGTATCTATCACAGTAAGATATGCATTTAAACAGTTTTTACATGTAAAAATCTTGACCTCTGGTCTGTTTGTAACTGGCTGCAAAAGCCAGAGTGAGCTCCTGAGGGTTCTGTCCTGTCCAGGTTGTCTTAAAGATAGCTGATCACATCATTGGTTAGAAACTCAAGGTTTTCCTGGTTCAAATTGAGCTTAATTGAAGAGAAACGAGAAAGCTAATCCATGGTGTAAATACAGATTAAAGAATGTATTTGATAAGATACAAAAATATGGAATTGGTGAGGAAGAATCTGCCTTCCAATTAATAATGTCATTTTTCTATAAAGCTTTATTAATTGTCACATTTTTCCTCCTTTAACGATATATTAATCAAGTCCTGTATCAGCATCTCACATTTTGCCTTGGACGAGTGTCAGAGAAATCTTGATTTCTTTATAGAATATTTCAACTGATAAAGAAATTAAAATATGTTACTTAGACTTATAAACCTTGGTTCGTTTATACCCATAGGCTATCAGAGCTACAGTAACACTATTACTAGAGAACCCCCTCTCAACAAAGGAAGGAAGAAATAAAATTTTTAAAAGGCAAAAAATAATGATTCAAAATATATTGTCATCTTTAGAGAATACAAAGTCATAGAGTCAGAAACATGAAGAGAACTTGGTCAAGTTGAGACTATGCTGTAAGATTTTGAAAGAAAAAGCCTGAATAAAGACAGCAAGAAATGCTCTAAATTCTCATGGGGGTAGCTGCGGAAGGGAGAAGACAGAGCTTTAGAAGTGACACAACAGAATCCCCTCTGCATTTCAGAGTTGCACATTGCAACTGCACAGTTGTTGCATTGAACAACACAGTGGCTTCGCTGTGATTTTTCAGTGGAAAGAGAGAAGAGTTCATGTTTGGAAAATAGGTATAAAGCCCTGAAGCATATTAAGGAGAGCTGAAAAAAATACACAGATTCAAGCATTTTGTGCTAACCAAAACTGAGGTCTTATGGAAGAACCATACTCCAAAAATATGTTATTTGAGTAAACAGATACAGACTCATCTGCCTATGACTCTTCCATTGAATATTATACCTAGTCACTAATTCTGTGCTGAGATCAACAGTTCTTGCCTAAAAAATAGAATGGAGAAATAAAGTAAGGATATTCTTCTTCTGGGTTGCTTTGGTCTTTTGCACCAACATAGTCTTAGTTAACATCCACACTTATAGTACAGGGGCATCTGGAGAAGCCACATGTACTACAGCAAACCTAAACTGTCGTGACTGATGTTTATGTCTAATCAGCCCCACAGATGTGACAGGGTAATTCTGCCGAGTTGTTTACTCTCAGCACTCTGAGTCATACAAGGTGTCAATTATACTGAAGTTAACAAGAAAATATTTAATTTACTAACTGCAAGATCATACAATGAATCAGCCTCTGAAGAAACAGGATTAGTTTAAGAAAACAACAAACAATAATTGCCTGTAATTTTTAGAAGGCCACTGTAACAATATAAAATCTAGTTCAGTCTTATTTTCCACATGCAAGTCAGATTATTTAAATTCATGAATAATGGATATCTCTCTTTCATGATGTCTTGTTGCTTTCTGTAATAAGAAAAGACAAGCATTTTGCAAATATAACATCTTAAAAACAGTCTCTTGTCAAATAGGCATTGTTATCTATTTCTCTGTTGTTAATGTAATTGACAAAATACTTGATACTACTGATTATGCTTTTTCTTGTAAACCATTTATTTTATGGGCTTAAACAGCTGTGTTTTTGCCTCTATGAATCTGTGATTTCATTATGAAGTTGTAACCATGCTGTGAAAGAGCAATAGGCAAAGTCTTAGGCATACTACCTACCAGCTGGTAAACAACATTTATTAGCAATAAAGGTATAATTCAATCAACATTGGTACATTTCTAAAAAAGCTAGAAGGTTAATTTTCCTCTCCTCTCCTCCTCCTCAAGTAGTTGAATCCACATGAAATGAACAGACATTTAATTTGGTAATCTAAATGTAGATGTTCTTGATTTATATGGAGTCTCTTCATAGAGTTGCAAATATCTGTCACTGTTGACACTTCTAGGTCTGACCCTGGGACACATTGAGTCAATTCAGCACTCTGCAAAATTTCTTTCAGGACCCATTGTATCTGAGAAAATATTAGACCACAAGCTAATTCAAACCTAATAGCTTTGAGATTAGAGAAAACAAGGTTACAATTAAAGCATAAGACTTGCTCATTCCTACATTACACAATTTCTGCAAATGAAACCCAACTAACTTCTAAGACAATGAAACAATTACAATAAAGCAGTGAATTCTGGCTAAGGATTTTTGTCGGGAAACATATTATAAAGTTATTTGCCACTAAAGGTACTTCAAAGTTTTCAAGTTAAAACAAGATGAATTCTACAGTGTTACAGCCACTGAATGAAAAACTCTGTTCTGAAAAATGCCACTGTCAGTTCAGTGAGGTCTTGGGGACCAAGCCAACAGAAACATCACACAGTTCAACAAGAAGAGCCAAGTTCAGCACCTGGGGCAGAAATACTTGGATGCATTGGGACAGATGGGAACCAACTGGCTGAAGAGTAACCCTGCTGAAAAGCTCCCGGGCTTGTCATGGTGGATCCCAAGTCACTGAATTTTTTTCAACTTGGCATTGATGTGGCACATTTGGAATAGTCTATCTAGCTTTGTTCCACCTAATTAAAGCAGAAAATTAAGAGACTGGAAAAAGTATAGGAGAGGGCTCTCAAGAGGCAGAGGACACATGGCCTACAGGAGAGGTTGAGGGAAGCAGGCTTGTTTAGTTTGACAAAGAGGAGATTAAGGCTGAGAAGAACAAAGTGCAGCCTAGAATAATTAATTGCAGGGGAGCTACAAAAAATAATGGTGTCAAACGTTTCAGAAAATGACCTTGAATTGTAGGTTGTGAGGTTCATACTGGGCATTAGAAAAAATTCTTCACTGGGAGGATCCTGAGCATTGGCACAGGTTGTCCAGAATGGGCATGGAATATCCACCCATGGAGATTTTCAGAACTCAGCTAGAGAAAGCCACAGCTGACATGATTTAGATTAGCAACAGTCATGCTAGAGGTGGGAGACTGGACTAGGTGACCTCCGAAGATCCATTCCAACCAATATTTCTATGATTCTGTCTGAAGAACTTGCAAACAAGCCTGCAGTGCTTATCTCTGGAGAATAGCAACAACAACAAAAATAACAAACAAAACTAACAAAAAAGAAGACAGAAGATGAACTGCAGTTTGCCTTCCACAGCAAAGTGTAATTAAATCAATATCATCTTTAAAATTACCTTTCATTATTTTTTCAGCTACACTAAAATGAAGCTAGTTCAGCAGGAAGAAAACTGAGATCTAAAAGCCCCAGCTGGAGGCAAACACCTTTGAGGGGATGAAATTTAGACCTTATTTCTCTTCCCCACATTCTAACTACTCTACATTTTTCCACTCATCTTTGCAGCTTCTTTGAACTTACTTCTAAGGTGCTTCACTTCCCCTGCTGCTCTCTGAACAACAACTGGCAGAGTGAAGGACTGCAACAATCAGGCACTATTTGCCAATGCAGCTTCTGAACCCTGCAGCACTCCTGCTGAAAAAGATGGGTTGAAGGCAGAAGGGAGAATGCCTTGTGTTTTTACTTTTATTTATTCTGTAAATTAGAATAGCCTACACACCAAAGACTCGCTAGATGCGTTTCATACATAGGGTACTGTAATTAGCTACAAGCTTTTTCACTAATATTAAAACATAGAAGAACCATCACAGTTTGGCTTCCTTTCCTTCTCTACAAGTCTACCATGGCTGGAGGAGCAGCTAGCCTCAAACACAAAATGTTTAAAGAGATTATTCATATCTGTCCTGGGAATTATCAAGAATGAAAGTGCACAGTGGCTAAAGGAAGGAAAGGGGGTCCAGAAAATCCTAGTAAAATAGCACACATTTCTTGGCGAATATAGTTTTATTCTGCTCTCCTTTATGAACATACAGAAACTCTATACCACAATGGCTCGATATATTCAAAATATTAATAAATGATAAATATCACACATACCTATAAATCCTAGAAAATATCACACTCAATTCTACAGCATAAGAGAGTCACTACTGTGCATCTAGACCAGTAAAGAAACTGTAGTTCTCGACTTTCCTTTTCAGACTTTGGGTTTCTTTGGCATTAGATTATTTTAATTAGAGAAAAGGAGTACGTCTTTGTGAAATTTTCATCACTTTTCCATTCTCAGCACTCACAACTTTTATCTTTTTATCAAGCATGTCTATATTTCCATATTAAAACAACAAGAAAGCATTATTCCATCACTTTAAATATCACATGTTGCATGTTGTGGCTTGGTCTGTTACAATGGAAGACAAATGATGACCTAAGAAGCCCTTTCCAGTTTCTGGTGTCATAATTATTTGTAAAAAGCACATAGTTGTTGGTGTCAAACAATCTGCCACTACTGACTGCACAAGGAACAATGCTTTGCCATCATTTGTCTGTCTGATTTACTTTTCCTTCTACTGAAGAAGTCTTTTCCCTTCATGATAACACATTTTTTTTCCTTTACATGTATTTATGTGTTTATATTGTGCATGTGTTTATATTGGCCATGAGACTTCTTGTTCTGATTGAATTCCTAAAAAAAACCACAACACAACAACAACAAAAACACCACTACACCACTACCACTACTTTTTGTGATGACTCACAAAAATATCACTGGGGAAAAAAAAAAAAAGGGTGTGTGTGGGGGAGTTGTCACCTTCTGTGGTATGTTTATGAAGATTATAATTTTGAGTAACCTGGAGCTGGAAAAGTCCCTACAGTCTCCTCCAACATAAAAATGTGGAACATCACTTAAAAGGAAATTTAATTAGTTGGCATGACTCCTGGGTAAAATTTATTATATTATATTATCGGTAGAAAAACATGCTGATACTCCAACTACACTATCTTTTTACTCTCAGAGACAGATGCAATTTCTCTCTCAATCATTAAAATAAAATGCATGGCCACCCTCAATTTTACTCCTCTCAATAAGAAAAATAGCAAGCAAGCTACAATATCTACACTGCTGTCTCATCCTCAATGGGTAATTCCTGTGCACCCAAATCTCTGGTTTTACTATGTTCTCTAGCTTACTGTCAACCCTCACAATATCCCCTATTCTTATCCTGTAGTAAGTCACAACAACAGACAAATTAACGCTAAATATCCCAGAATAAATTATGACTAAACAAAGGATAAAATAAATGGCAGACAAACCATTAATATTTTTTAGGATACAGCATTTCTTTACTTCACAAAGACTGAGCATACAGAAATGCTCTTTCTTCTTGATCTTTCTTGTAAATCTGAGGAAACTCTAATGGCAGGAAATTAATATTCTTTTATTTCTGGAGTATGAAATGGCACTAATAAGGTCAAATATCTAGCTGAGGAGATTGCTTATACGCCAAATCCAGAATACAATGAGGAGAGGAAAACCTGACATTTCAATACTTCAAGATTTACTTTGCAGCTCTGGTTAAGGAAAGTCAAAAGGATATTCTAAAGCTGTTCAAGATATTAATCTAAATCATGAAGTTTTCTATTTTACACTTACTGCTTAGAAACACTGTCTTTCTAACACAGCTTCCAAACATTTTGTCTTGTTAAGCTAAATACAAGCTTACTGAGAAATTACCAGTAACCCTCTCTTTTCGTTTCACATTGCCATCTTAAGCTGTTATATCTCTTCCCCATCCCCCCCTTCTCTAGCTTCTCTAACATATTTTTGGCAATCCATTCTCCTCCTCTTCATATATCCATCCACTTCAAAAAATATTTATATAATTCTTGACATTTTTCAAAAATTAATGCTTTATTGATCCCTTATTGTCTTTAATATGATTTACCTCCTTAAAGGAACCATTAAAAAATGCATTGTTTATAGTGTTGCTTGTCACCACACTTTAAATCTGTAGACAGTTCTTTAAATTTTTCATTTCAAATGACAATATGAACAATTATGCCTGCCATTTTTTTTCCCAAATGTAATTACTATTCATATTTGTTATCTATAAATTAGTTTGAAAACAGTCTTACTATAAGCCTGGTCAAAATTTAACCTGTATTTAAAAGTAAAAGTGTCTTCTACCAAATTCTGAATGGGTAGATAACCAGTAAGACAATGAGTATTTATTTTCGCTCATTCATGAAGCTTTAGGATTTTCCAGCTCTCTTAACTTCTCACTCTCTGTAGAGAGGGGCTTGCTTCTTACGCTGCCATTTGTTACCCAACCACCAGCCACACCCCACTACCCATTTCTGCACTCTAAATCACTGGCAGCACTAGTTCTCAGGACACCAACAGACTGTAGTATGAACTGTGCTATATTACACCAACAACAATTGCTATTCTTTAGTTCAACCTCCCCAGCTTACTGAAGACCCTGGAAAAAAAAAAAAAAGAAAGAAATCTCTAAGATTTCTGGCTTCCCCTATAAAGCCCTCTGTCACAATTAAGCAGCATTTTTTGGTTGGTTGGTTTGTTGGTTGGTATTGGGTGGGGAGAGGGAAGGCAACAGCAATCTATACCTGATCATCAGCTACTGTATTCTAAACTTCTTGTAGTGCTGACTAAACCAACCAACTGTCCCCTTAGATTCAGACTGGTGAAAGTGCTATGCTGGTGTCACAGGGAAGGACTATTTCCTGAAGAAACCCTGAACTAGTACATATATATACATATATGCGTATAGACATCTCTCCCACCTTAGTGTGCTGCCTAGAATTTTATCCTTAGCTCACCAGGGCAATATTGCTCAATTTCATAGTTCTTCCTCATTACCCAACTACTATCCAACAATAGTGATGCTACCCCTTCTCTAAAGCGCAACTGGAATATATGTAAAAAAATTCAGTGTATAAACTTCAACTATGAAAGAATACCATTTGACTAATTAGCACTTGCCCCAGTGAAAAGTCACATGTATAAACTTAAGTAATAATAAAGGTAACAATTTAACTAATCAGCATTAACTTCACAGCTCTGGAATGAATGCTTACCTTGCAGAACAAGTGGTAATTCATGCCTAAGGTGACACTTATACTGCTATTACCATCTTGTTGTTTGTTTTTTTGTTTGTTTTGTTTTCTTCACAGATCTAAAGTCTTCCTTCTCTACTGGCTACTCTGAAAAAAAGCCTTTGTGATTCTCAGAATCCTCCCTGAAAACTCACTTTCTGAAGAGAATATGGACAAGTAATTTTATGTTTCAGCGTGTTTGTATCTGGACAGTGGATTAGGGATCAAATCCAATTTCATCTTCTGCTGCACTTTTTCATATAATTCTGTTTGCTCCTGCGTTGCACTAAATTGAGATGTTTCTTATTCTAGCTTTCCCAGAACGTATTTTTAAGTAAATCTTATATGTATTTATGTTTTGTGTTTATGGTTTTTACTCTTAGTCTGGTTATACCAACTCTACTGTTCCGTCCTTTGGACATATTTCACACTCACCATTACTCATTATCTGCTTACACTCATGGTTTCCTATATTTTAGTGTCATGAATATCAAAATCTTAACTTACCTGCACATTAGTGCTTAAATAAACACAACAAATAAACAAATTACAGAGAAGCGACAACCAGAAATGAGTTTATATTTACACTTCAATCACTTTTGAAATTCTTCCATGTCATATGTTTTACTGTTTGACATAAGCATGCAGATATACTCTATATTAAATAATAAATTTTAAAAAAAATCAGTTTTGATCTTCCCCACAAGTATAGTACTTTTTTCCTTGTGGCTGTAGCTAGAGTGGGACTGTTCTTTAAGAATTCTGTTTTTAATCTGTTTAATAAATTCGACACATTCAAGGAAAAAACAATCTTTCTTAGCAATTTAACTTTGTAAGAACATCAACTCCTTCTAACCAGCAACCTAATATATCAGAATGGTGTCATTGAAAAGCATTAATTTAAATGTCTCTAGGAAAATAATAATAATAATAAAAGTCTATGGATAAGTTTAAGAAGACATAACTTGGTCATTTTTCTGTAGTTATTTTATTTGCAAAAAGTTTTGCAGATACTATATTTTGCAGATTAATCTGCAAATCAGAACTACCCACCTGTCTTCAAACTACACTAACCTAAGCCTTTCTGTCCTTACTTTTTACCTGTCTATTCTTTCCCCTCCCATCTTTACAAACAACAACAACAACAAAAAGCTTACACTTTCAGGTGGGGTCTAGGTAGAAACACTTTCAGGTGTTAGGTATGTTCCGTAACAGCACTAAGTGATTCAGTTGCATTCAGTTATTTCCTTAAAGCTTCATTGAAATTAAACACGTTCTCAAAATGTGAAACAATTTCAAAATTTTGGTAGAGAAAGATTTATGAGTTAGCAACACATTTTTTGAAAAAGTATGTAATGACATCTTTAAAGAATTCAGAACAATGGCCTGTGCATAAACAACCTTAATGATACAGTTGAGAACATAAACATACCTATGTGTATGGAAAATGTTAATTACGGTACATACAATGGGACTTTACACCGACACAGTTGTAACTCTGTCCAGCCACTTCTGACAGTCTTGTACCACCACCAGAGCTGCCTGGGAGCAGATCCAAGGCCCAGCACTGATGCTGCCAGTTGTGTGACCTTAGCTCTGCCTACTGAGGAAACTGCAAGGGGAGAGCAAGCAAGGAGAAGATCTGAAGAGTAAAACCAGGCAAGATAAGAAAGGTCAAATTGCAACTAGAGGATTACTGAGGTAGGGACCCTTATCAAATCAAGTTAAAAAGAAAAGCAACAAATAAAGGTATAAAATTTGGAGGGGAAAAATTCCAGGGAACAGCAAAAGTCAACCTTCCCCCCTTGACTGGTACCTATCTTGGCCAGCAAATGCTCTTCAGGTGTTGGTGAACTTTTATGTGTTTTAGCCAATAAAAATCTGCCTCCTGCATTTGACTTGGATGTCTTCTGCATGTAGAGTGCTCTTTTGTAAAAGGTGCCTGAACAAAGCGACTCCTCTGCAATCACAGAGGGACGGTAACTGTTGCACAACAAAGGGTCTAAAAGCGCAGTGCACAACCTACTTGCAATAAAAAGAAAAATGTCTGGCTATACACACTTGCAACATCTGCATTTAAAATAGTGAGGGGGTGTTCTCTGGAGGGAAGAAAAAAAATAATAATTTTACCTTCAAAGAGAGGAAACTTAAAATAAAATCTATATTTTGAGACCTGCAAAAATGTTATGACAAACCAAAATATTGCATGACATGGATACTTGTAATTGCAAGGATCCTGATTTAATGACCCAAGATGTCCCCTTCCAGTCTTAAATTCATATTTTGATCATATCTGGTCCTGTTTCATGGTCAAACAAACCCAAACTCCAAACATTACAAAACCAGTCCAACTTGCTCCTCTAAATACACTGCCAGGTGTTAAGAATTATAACACATGCATATAATTTTTTCTCTTTGGCTTGAAGTTTAACTACACAGAAGGTTACGCCTATAAAGAAATAGGTTGGGAAAGGATGATCATGATGTTTTGGTTTTTTTTGAAAGCAATACTTAAACAATTTCTACATCTTTACTCATAAGCTATATTTCCTGAAACATGGGATGGGAGGCATAGGAAAGAGCTCTGCTGCCTCAATGGAAGAAACAGATAAGACTGAACAATTTGTTAAATTCAGTATTATAAGTCAGTGAGGAACATTTCATTATTTTAAGTTATAACAACATTAGAAAAAAGGGTCAGATGAAGCCTATATTTAAGTTATTTATAATCAATATCTTCTGGTGAAGTCTGAGCACAAGAAAAAAATTCCCAGGCATCATTCTCTGACAAACGGCAAGTCTCAAAAGCTCGGTCTATATTAGAGAATTAAACAGGTCTGGGACAGTCTCAAGCACTGTCCTGCAGTTTGTTTTTTTTTTTTACTTATTCATTTAACTCTTAGCATACTCCCTTACTATGGTTTTGCTGTGTCAGATTCTGCTCTCCCAAGTTACCTCATACTGCTAGGATAGCATGAGCCAGGCACTTACCCCAGTAGACAGTATGATATGGCCACAACGTTTAACATAGATAAAGAAGGGAAAGGTTGGTTATATGAACACAAGTTATATGTGACATTTGCCTTAAAAGTCAGAGAACATGTTATGTTGTATTTTATTTAGTAATACAGACACAGCGGTATGGACTGCACTAGCAGAGGATAGGAATTTTGCAGAGACAGCCCCCTGAAGTCTGTACAAGAAATATATTGTGCTGCCCCAAAGTGGATTACAGAGCTTTAGAAATGAGTACCTCTCAGTATTCCTAAATTTCAGTGGAGGCAATAGAAAGACAGGTTTTTCATAGGGGAAATTGTAACTCGTCCTAAACAAACAGTATTTGTAGGGATATATAAATATATATATAATTCATACATATATATATGAATTTTATTGAGTTATTGACCATGAGTAATTAAAATGGTCTATACTGCAAAAAACACTGATGATAAAAATATGGTTGAAGGTCTTATCTATACAACAACAAAAGGATCATTATAACTAAGTTGTTACATTACTAAATCTGCACTATAGTATAAGAAAAGAAAATTCACATAAAATGCTAATGTTAGTATAGGTTTCTCCTCTAGAGGAAAGACAATAAACCATACTGGTAGTACACGTTTGCAAACATAGCTACAATCACACCACAATTTGTACTACTTACCAACTACTTTAGTTAAAAAGAAAATCAAATTCTTAGTGTGCATTATCACAGTAAAAAAAATACCTTATTCAGCAAAATTGGTTTATTTTCTAAAATGAAGGCTTACAGTCATAAATAAATGTCTCCTTGCATGGCTGGAACATCTACTAAATACCGGGTGAGTGATCTATCTTAAGCAGTATTAAGACATTAATTTGAGGCACTTTATCTTAGACCTATGTTCAGATCACCTAAATTCTAACTGACCTAGAATGCAGGTGCAGGTGAATCTTCAACAACCAAAAACTCTACCATTTTTGGAACTGCCTTTATATACTTATTTTGGGAAGGCAGGGAACAAGAAATATGCTTCCAGCTTTTTTTTTTTTGCTTTTTTTTTTTTTTGCTTTTTTTTTTTTTGTCACTATACATTTTATAATGTGAAAGGCACCTGTAATCCAGGATTATAAATAGCAATTGACAAACATGGAATGAAACTGCAATCAATATTTTTGGAAATACTTTGGGGAGCAGAAATTAGTAAACATGAATGGTCTATAAATATAAAACATTTTGTAGTATTCTAAACAATTCACAGATGGTGGACTGACAAATGCAAAATAAGCAAGGTACTGCACTTAAGATTCTCACAATAGGATGACGATTGTGAAATAAATGACTGTACAGCTAATAAGCTGAAATCCATAATAGTGTGAGGTATGCTTAGTGACCAAAGGTGTCTGAACAAGAAAAAAAGCCACTGAAACTATTTCTTGTAATGAGGATTTAGTTCCTTGCCATTCTCCAGACAAGCTTTCATAAACACAATGAATCATTTTAGTACACCCCAATCCATTCTTAAAAAAGAATGCACTCTTTCTTATTAGAAAAATGTGCTACTGTAAGCAAACTATAATTATTTTTATTTTGTATTAAACAGTATTTTAATTTTTATATTCATTCATACATAAGGCTTTGAGAAAACAGATTTGTTCTCTTTGCATTTTCTTCTTACTTTTTTAAAGGTACTAACAAGTATCACCTGAAAAAAGTCTCCAATATTCTGCCTATCACACCTTCTTTATTAGGTTGCAAGGATAAAACATTTATGCTTTCTCAGATGTTCTCTGCCTGATAAGCCATAGGTCTAAGATAAAAGTTTCAAAAATGTATTTGCATCCACTGCATATCAGATTAACTTTCCTGTAGGCAATTTTGGAGGTGCTGCTGCAGAATATGTCACAGTTACAATATTTCAGTGACTTTTAAAAAAGAAGTTCTCACCCTTCACAAATATTCACAAGTCTCTTGAAATGAAGCAGTATTTCCCTACCACCCAATTGATAAGCTAGCTATTTAGAGCTATTTAAAGACCTAGTGGATGAGATCCCATGGAACACTGTCCTCAGGGACAAAGGAGCTGAACAGAGCTGGTGACTCTTTAAGGATGTTTTCCTTAGAGCACAAGAACTCGTCATCCCCCTGTGTAAGAAAGCAGGCAGGGAGGGCAGACAACCGGCATGGCTGAGCAAGAACCTGCTGGTCAAACTGAGGCACAAGAAGGAAATGCACAGGCAGTGGAAGCAGGGACACGTGGCCTGCAAAGAGCACAGGGATACTGTGCGGATGTGCAGGGATGGCATAAGGAAAGACAAGGCATGGACGGAACTGAGCTTGGCAAGGGATGCAAAGAATAACAAGAAGGGATTCTATAGCTACATTGCTCAGAAAAGAAAGGCCAAAGAGAGCGTATCCCCTCCAATGGATGAGAAGGGTAAACTGGTAACAACAGACACAGAGAAGGCTGAGGTACTCAACAACTTCTTTACCTGAGTCTTCACTGGCAGTCAGGATTCCATGTCTCTCATTTCCCTGAACCTGCATATGAGGGCTGGGGGAGCAAAGTCCCTCCCACTGTAAGCAAAGAGCAAGTTTGAGACCACCTGATGAAACTGAACAGGTACAAGTCTATGGGGCTTGATGACATGCATCCCAGTGTCCTGAGGGTACTGGCTGATGGAGTTGCCAAACCTCTCTACATCATATTTGAAAAGTCCTGGCAGTCAGGTGAAGTGTATGGTGACTGGAAAAAGGGAAACATCGCTCCCATTTCTAAGGGTAGAAAGGGGTATCCAGAGAACTACAGACCTGTGAGCCTCACTGCTGTGCCTGGAAAGATGATGGAACAGATCCTCCTGGAAGCAATGTCAAGGCACATGCAAGACAAGGAGGTGATCTGAGACAGCCAGCATGGCTTCACCAAGGGCAAAGTGTGCCTGACCAATCTGGTGGCCTTCTATGACGGAGTCACTGCATCAGATGACAAGGGAAGACAGACCGATGTCATCTACTTGGACTTGTGTAAGGCCTTTGACACTGTCCCATGTGACATCCTGATCTCCAAATTGGGAAGATATAGGCTTGATGGGTGGACCATTCAGTGGATAAGGAGTTGACTTAAAGACCTCACCCAGAGAGTGGTGGACGATGGCTGTATGCCCAGGTAGAGGCAGGTGACAAATGATGTCCCTCAGGGGTCTGTCTTGGAACCGATGTTGTTTAATATCTTTATTAATGACATAGACAGTGGGATCGAATGTACCATCAGCAAGTTTGCAGATAACACCTAGCTGAGTGGTGCAGTTGGTACAACAGAAAGAAGGGATGCCATCCAAAGGGACCTGGACAAGCTTGAGAAGTGGGCCCACATGAACCTAATGAGGTTCAATAAGTCCAAGTGCAAGGTGCTGCAGTTGGGCTGGGGCAGCCCCAGATAGAAGTACAGAACTCATTGAGAGCAGCCCTGCAGAGACTTGGGGGTTCTGGTGGATGAACTCGACATGAGCCAGCAGTGGGCGCTTGCAGCCCAGAAGGCCAACTGCATCCTGGGCTGCATCAGCAGAGGAGTGGCCAGCAAGGCGAAGGAGGTGATTGTGCCTCCATGTTCTGCCCTTGTGAGGCTCTACTTAAGGGTATTGCATCAAGGTCTGGAGCCCTCAGCACAAGAAAGATGTGATCCTGTTAGAATGTGTCCAGAGGAGGGCCACAAAGATGGTCAGTGTACTGGAGCACCTCTCCTGTGAAAAAAGGCTGAGAGAGCTGGGGCTGTTCAGCCTGAAGAAGAGAAGGCTCCGGGGAGACCTCACTGCGACCTTTCAATATTTAAAGGGATCTTATAAAAAAGATGGAGAGCAACTTTTTGCTCGTTCAGATAATGACAGTACAAGGGGGAATGGTTTTAAAATAAAAGAGGGGAGATTTAGATTAGAGGTTAGGAGGAAATTCTTCACTCTGAGAGTGGTGAGGCACTGGAACACTTAGGAGCTAATACAGAGCCACAAAATTAAATTTCCTTTTGAAAGCCATTGTGACCAACAAAGGTTGTACCAAAGTCAGTGCAGTCCGAGCAAAAGTGGTCTGAGCAGACCAATGCATTTAGATTGAATTAGCCATTTAGACTGAATTCAATAGCTTTGCTGCCCATTATTAAATCATAGGAGGTATTACAGAGGACATAGGTAACTGCTTTCCCAGGTCAGGATGCCTCTAAGCGTACTCTAGCAGCCATCCCGATGCACCAAAACTGAAAACCAAAGTGGAGGACTGAAATTACCTGAGCTTGCCTCTAGAGCTAGGTGAGGCCAAAGACCAGACAATTCGTTTGCCTGAGACTTGGCCTTCTAACAGTGAGATATAAAAGGTATTTGGGCAATTTGAATCTGACCCCAAGCCCTGAACTCAAAGGGACTAGGAGATTCTTCTGTGCTTAAGGACCCAGAATTCACCGGATATATCACCAAGTAAAAATGTGTTATTCGCGAGTTCAAATTCAAGAATGAGGATAGCACTGTCTGAGGTACTATGGCAAGAAACAATGAACACACAATCCAAGAATAACGAGTTGTAGTCTAGACCTTTTTTTTTCTCAGTTACAGAATACATTTTAGACATGGAACAAAACATTTGTGCCATAACTATATAAAGAATCCAGTGGTAAACCTCTAAATCAAAACCTAAGTAATAGAGATGATTCGTGTATTGGTATAACTAAACTGTAAAAAAGAAGTATTTCAGGTTTTGATATTTACCATATGATGTTTTGCAAAATACTGAGTTTTGAACTGAGTTTTAATGTTTTTGTTCACCCCCAAAATGGCACTTGTGTTGATGTATTATCAGAAGAGTATTATTTATAAACTCTTCTCAAATACAGGGAGGTAAACAAGCGTACTTATTTGAATAAACATTAAAAATACAGAATACTTATTCCTAATTTAGCTTTATTTCAACTGTTCATGATCTTGCTATAGTTTCTAGATAAAATGGTAGCCATAGCAACTGCATATCATATATCAGATAGAAATCGGTATTGAATCCATCCACCATACACAAAAATGTTAGTACTGAGCTAAGAAAAAGAAAAACAAACTCAAGACTATTTGTATGTCAAATTTGTCACATTGAGAAGCTGAATTCATCTACATTACTTCAGCAGATTATGTTTCATGTACAAGGCACTGTTGCAACATGTCACTCTGATGATCAAAGTTCAGACCTGAGCCCTCTCAACAATAAAGGGTAACAGCTGAGGTGCAGAGCTTCCCTTAATTAGAGAGCTGCAGGACAAACTGCTTCCATCTCCACCAAGTGACCATTTTACTAAAAAATAACTTTACTTATGTAAAACCGTTGTCAAATAATCATATACATTCAATCTCAGTGAGGACAGACATTAAAAATAAAAACAACATAAAACAAAACTGGTTTTACCTAATTCTGTTCTCAATAAACAACTGCTGCAATTTCAGTTTCAATGATATATGACTATATTTAAGGCCAGCATAGTGGTAGATGCAGTTTACCATAAATATTTCATTTTCTGAACAGAAACTCTCAGTCATGGGAAGCATGAAAATAAAAGTCAGCTTAAACAGAGCAGTTTCTGAGACTGTTCTCAAGGCACAAAAGGACAGTATTTTTACCTAGCTTTATAAAATGACTTGTTACCGCTCTCTGGCATATGCAAACTAACTGGTTCTTAAACCCATGCTAGTGTTAACAGCTTGGCTGGGCTTTTTTTAGTAACGTTGTTCCTATGGGAGATCAGTAGCACTCATTGTTCCACTTTGCACCCCTGTTGTGCCTTTTAGCACAACAGAGAATTACCAGGAGCATTAACAGTTCTTCCATTTCTGAACTCCCATTTTAAGCTATCAATTAAGCAGCTTTTAGTTAAAGAGTGTGTTTTTTTCTCAAACAAATAAACTCTCTCACAAAGCATTTTACACAGTTAGCCAGTTATACAAAAACCTTCCCTGAAGCAAGACTCAGTATCTCAAAAATTGAAAGACCAGAACTGAAGAGGCTCACAGCCTTATTTCATCACTCACTACATTTGTTTAATCACAAAGTGATGATCTAACTGAAATTACTGAAATATAGAGAAACCACACTGAAAAAGCAGCAGATTAACAGAACACCTTTGTTTTTCCCATTCTTCTTTTTTTGTGTGTGTGCATTTCTAATCACAATGCGCATATGTACTGTATAGGACACAGTCCTATAGAGTAAGGAGCAACACAGAAATTTCAAGCTATCTAGTAAATGAATTCAAATACTCCAGCTGTATGTGTTAGAAGTCCATTTACACGAGTTAAAATATTGGTTTCAGGAAGCATCTCATTAATTTGAAGTCACACTGAAATATTTTATGTTACTTTTGTGCTTAAAATTAAGCATGTTCTTCAGTATCACTCCTTCACAGTTTTGTCTTGAAACCTAATCACCCAGTTTGCTTAGCAAGATCCTTTGATATCATATTTTCAATTCCCATCCAGTGAGGTGACTTTATTCCTTTAGCTTTAAAGAATGATTAATTACATTTCATATACTTCATCACCATTCGTCATGTTGGTACCATAGAAACTGATGTTTTATCTGCCCAAAATATTACATAATAATGTAGATACTGCATAAAAAGTAATTTCTGACAGAAAAGGTTTATCTTGCTGTTCGAATACCATGTTCTGTATTCTAAGGTTTGCTTGCAAGAAGCATTCCAAAAATTAATTATTCATGTAGTAAAAGAAGTTTAACCTTCAGTAAACCAGCCTGAGGTTTGCCTGAGGGATTTTTCAAATTCTCATTTTGTGTGTTTCATATAGATGCTGATCAAATTTCTCACCTGCAAAAATATTTATGATATAATATTGTCTCACGCCAAGTAATTTGCATCTAATACAAAGTTGAAAAGTCCTATGGCTCCTTCTTAAAATATAAAGGAAGGGAGAAGAAAATCTAATATTGATTGATCCTCAGTTATTTCAAAGTATACTTTCTTTCTGATACTGAAATGTGTCAGGAGGTGATAAAACAAACCCAGGTATGACACTTTATCGATCAGGTGTTTTACCCTGTGAACTGCAAGAGTATGTAGAACTGTTCCCTGATGCTGTATTTTTATGTGCACACACACACTGCTCAGTAGCCACGAATCTATATTTCTTAGTATTTTTAATTTTAACTTTAATGATATTGTTCCATTTAACTCTAACTCCTTTTTCTCCTCAAAACTCAAATACCATATTTAGTCATGCTGACAGAAAGAAAAGACACTCCCAGTTCTTCTGTCTCAGCTTCCACCCATCCTAGTTTTGCAAGTATTCTTTCAGTCAACTCTAAAATAATTTTAGCTTTTGAAAATATTGTCTGCTACAGTGGTATATCAAAATGACTGTTTTGGGGGGGCTGGCATTCTTTCATCATTGATATTATCCCAACTTCTCAGAGGATAATCAGTTCAAATTTCAATGCCTCAATCACATCAGTACATCCTGGGAAATCACTGTAAGCTTCCTTTTGATTTCAAACTATAATAATAGTCCCTTTGGTTCCTTTAAAGGATTACATTCACTGTAAAATCTACACTGGAATCCTTCCTCTGAAGAACAGCTGTTTTCAGAGAACGGCTCTGATAGTGAGAAAGCACTTAACCAGGCAGATAATGGTGAGTAAAATGTAGTTCAGAATTTAGATAATGATGGTCAAAAATCAGATAATTCAGTACGGTACTTCACCTGTTGCAATATATTGCCTATTCTTGCTTTATTCTATGCAGGTTTTTACACATTTGTCACAATAGTGTCTGAATGCCCTCCAGTAGTACACATAGCAATGTGACTAACATCTGTCACATGTTGTTGTTCCCTTACCTTCTCCCTGGGGAGAACTGTATGTGCTGAGGAACATTCTGCTTCAGTAAGGCTTGATTATTTTTAACCAAGCACTAGTAGTTACTGCAGGAAGGATGAGAAATTGTAATTAAGTGGGTATGGAATTATGACTAAAATGTGATCCAGAAACAAAGCTTTTACTTTAACACTCTACAGTATGAGAAGATTAGATCAAATAAAAACTCAAGAATCAAAACCATCTGAGGTCCATTTCAGCATAAACATTTTCATTTCAGTTCCAGTTTCAGCATAAACAGCGGCTGAGCAAAGATATGCATGTGCTTAAACTAAAGCCTAATTTGGTTTCATGTTTTCTCTCATTAAACACAGCATGAGAAGTCAAACAAACTGAAATATCTATACCTTATCATGGTATTATTTTTTTTCTAAAGGCTGCAGGCCCCCTTTTGCCCTAAGATTAGTTATGATGCCCCCCTCCCTCCCCCCATTCCCCTTATGATTAAAGCACGGACATGAGAAGGATTCAGCCTGGGGCTGTGGTCTAAATCAGCAGCGGTTCTCTTCTGCTACTCCACAGTACTCCACAGAAGAGTTCTGACGTAGAGTACTCTGTAAAACAAAGCATAGCAGCAGACTCGGTTTGTTCCATCCTGAAGGTAATGATTATTTTGCAGAACCTTTCTGGTGTGGAGATTGAAGATGTAAAGATGCCCCTGGAGCACACGGAATACTTACAGAGCACCATCTAGCAGGTTCTTGTTAGCAGAGACAGGTCTGGTCAAAACCAATATACATCTGCCTGGCGTGTACCAAGAAACACAGTGACACTTTTCCAATATAAAGAGGAGTATCTGTTACAACATTTTTACTTAAAAAGTAATATCCCAGACCAATTCTGGATGCTTTGTATTTTATGTAATCCTGGTGTTTCTAGCCACAACTGTTCCAGCAGAAATTGTGTTCCCTGTGTGACTGTGCCACTATTGGTAAGCCTATATCAGTAAACCCCTTTCTTACATGATGGTGTCACTCAAAGTATGTCTGCACCATGAATTCTTCTATGATTTTGTACACACAGCTCTCCAGCTGCTTCAAGTACTTGAAGAAATTAAGCTGTGCAACTCCATGCTCAGTATAGGCTAGTGATGCAAAAAGATACTTGTCACCTGGATTTTCATGTTGGTTTTTTTTCCAGTACCGAAACTCGGTAGCTTGAAAATGGCTTTAACAGATCTCCATTACATACCCATGTCAACACATGTAAGAGGAAAAGTTTTTCGTTTAGATAGATAATTTTTAGGTATAGAAATGTAAATCTGCAAATGTTTCTCAGTCAAAACATCATTTTCTCCCACTCCAAAATATTTTACATAATAATATATTTTCCACAAATATATGTAGGTTATTTTGATTATTGCACCACTACTTAAAAGCGAGTCAAAGTGTTGCTTCCATATAACTAATACAAAAGACTAGATAAATGATTTCTAGGAAATCAGCAATAGTTAAATGAATAAAATTGAACACTAATAGAAATTAAATGTTAGAACATGAAATTCATACTACAATTACTCACAGGGTTTGCAGGGTCCAACCAGACAGCTTTATTAGCATCATCTATTGCTTCTTTCCAATCTTACAGAATAAATGAGATAAAGCAACAAATAAAAGTATGGACATTTTTCTTATGATTAGACACATTTCACAATTAAATCAGAACATTTAATATTTACAATAACATTTCCTTTGTTCTATCTGGAAGTATCTTCTAAAAGTTTTAGCTGAGTTGACTTGATGTCACCTCAGGTTATCTTCCCAAATGGAGGGGGGTATTTGCTGAGGAGTTGTGTCAGACAATTATTCTTTCAAAAGATCTTTCTTACTTGCCTTTTTTTTGCTATGCATTCAGAAGCAAATTCAGGATAAAATTATAACCTCCTCTGTGATGCTTGTAGTGCATATACTACAGAATTGTCATGCTGGTCCTGTAGTCCAGAACCATGAGATTAAGGAGGGATATTCTAAATTAAACTTCATGAAAATACGGTATTCTTTTAGTAATTAAATCCAAAGTGAAGTTACTTTTGTTTGTATTTGCTTTTTTTCTAAAATCTTAGGCTTTTAATGGCACTTTTATGTAAGCTTTTCTTAGTATTAAAAATATATATATATATTTCTTTTTGGTTTAGAAGTCTAAATGGAATATCAATGTTCAAAATAGTCATGAACAGGATCAAAAACATACTTGAAATATATTCACAGAGGGGGGAACCGGAAATTCTAAGTTGCTTTGGAAGCTCTATCTGTGACTCAAATATTATTCAAGATATCTAATAAGACAGATCTGTGGATTACAAGCATGAATCAAAATATGTAGGAACTGTGGTCTAGAAACAGAAAAATCTTGTTATACAAAAATAAATAAGTAAATAAATATATAAATCTAATAATAGACAAGAGATACTTCTCTTTTTAAGATGATGGTAGGAGAAAATTTGTTTATTGCAGAGTACCATATGCAAAGAGAAATGTAGTGAGCATTGTTGTAAAGGTCCACTTCCAGAAATATTGATATTTCTGACACTACTTCACAATCAGTTGTAATATGAAGCTGTAACTTCAAAATTATTCCACAGCAGTAAGCTATGACCTAGTTGAGAAACCACCACAAATGGATTAAACATATAGTTTGTGGCTGAATAGGTGAATCTCTTGACAAACATCCCTGAAGGCTCAGATTCAATGCTCAGTAGGTTACTTCTCTTCAAAAGAGGCAGTAGTCTAAAAAGGAAAAGTAATAAAAGAAAGAGAAAGAAGAGAGCTTTGGATGAAAGACAGCAATTATTAAAGTCCACAATATTACGGTGGAGAAAAGCACAGAATTCTTTGGAAGAAATACTGAAAATGACTACGTACTGCTTATTCTTAGTTTAGTATAGCACAACTACCCAAACTAAGTACTTTTATTTAACTGAGTAAGCTGAACTTACATAACAGGTTGCAGCAAAATATTTGACATAAACCAACACCAAACCATCTACATTCTCTCATTCTTCTTATATTTTCAAAGAACACCGTTTCATGATATGAAATGTTTCACAGAAACTCTGTTCTGGCATAATACAGTACTGCAGAACAGTATTTGAAAGCTGAACAGTCAATATATAGAAAATTAGTCTCCTTCAAATTGGAAGAACTTTAAGGGAAAACATTGCATCACTCATTTGAAAGCTGTATTACCTGTTCCTAGGCAATATTAAAATATAAAAAATATAACAATAAGACCAGCCGAGTATTAGTAAGTAATGTTCTAAGACAATAAGCTTTTATATGTTATGTTGGAATAAATCAGTACATACAAAAAAGGCAACATCCAACAGCATTTATTTTAATACCGTAGTATTAATAATATAATAGTAATAATGTAATAGTAACAGTATAATGGGCATTATACTTTTATGTGTGATGTTTAATTTATTTTGCAGGAATAATTTTTTAATGAAAAGATCATATTTTTTAAGTATTTTCTATTATATAGATTTATACACATTAAAAACCTACAGATTGATAAAAATTCCTTTTCAGATTAACTGTTTTCACGGTGTATCCTAAAGTCATACTTTAATTCCCCTGCAGGTCAGCAGAGGAACAATATCTTGGAATATCAATAAGTATTAATTACTGATGAAGAATTTACTGTGAATCAAGAAGCCCACTAGGCTGCCCAGCTGTCCAATTCACTCTGCACTCAGAGTACAAAGTGGGCTAAGACCCTTGTTGAACCTAAACAACAACACTGCTGCATGTGAATGAAAGTCAGATAGAATATTTTTAGTACTTAATTTCCCTACTTTTCCAACATCTTGACTGTGGTAAACATAGAATCAGGAAATAAAGAACAAATACATCCCCACAAGCTTATTTTTATACCTGGAATGTCAATATTTGATACTAAATTTAACCAAAGTCCTAGAGAATCTTGCTACTTTGCACATATGCATGTGCTCTTTGAGAAAGTGCTGGTGTTTGGAGGACAGATCTGGAGTCACAGCCAACTTGCTATGCTCTCTGAAGAAAAAGACAGGATCATGAACTATAAAGTTATGATATAAGCACCAGCATTACACTACATCCAATATCGTTACACCAAATAAACATTGTCATTACAAACTTAATGATATTCTTGAGACATCCACATTAGCACCATTGGTCTTCTATTTATTTCAAATTACTGTTTTTATTTACCTCAGCAGGGCTCTATACGATTACTCCCCAGACTGTTCAGACTCCTATGGGGATGATTTATGCTGTCATTCCTACATAATGTTTCCCATAATTGTACTGTGTTTAAAAAACATTAGAACCCAAGGGGCTAGACAAGGAGTTATAACATTAACAGCATGCTCGTATAAATCAATTTACTCCCTTGGAGGGAAAAAAAAGAAAAAAAAAAAAAGAAGTTAATAAGATTACAGAAAAAAAACCTGCAAAGCCAATGCAAACTTACCATTATCAGCATGTTTAATCAATAAGTATAAATGCACCACAGATAAATTCCAGAAATGAAAACATAAAGAGGGATCCGTTTCCACATATATGTTACTATATGCTATTGACTTTAATAAACATTAATCATAAAATTAGGAAAAATAACACTTTATTGAAAAGATTCAATCCTACAAGCTGGTGAGCACCCCAAAAGCTCTAAATGTACCACATTTTACAAGAGTTCTCGGAGTTGTGTAAGATCAACCTAATATTAGCAGTGGATATAATTTCATAACTACATAATTTCAAAAAAAATCAAGTATATTGGAAGGATCAAGATGTTACCCATGATTTCAGAAACACTGACCATTAAGGAGAAAACCTACTTATAGGTGTTATTTGGGTAGAGAAACAGAGAAATTCAGCCTTTCCTTTCCATTACCTAACAAAATACCTGATTTTACTAAAAAAAAAAAAAAATCAACACCTCACAAGTCAATTTTTAATATGCTTAATGTAATGTGCAAGCATAAGATAACCTAATATATTCAGAAGATGGATTATTTGTAGCTCAGTCCGATCTGAGCCTCTAAATGTAGTATTGTTTATTGCATTCACTGATCTAATTTTACTGTACTGTAACTTTATTCTAAGATGCAGCTGTCACTCAGTTTAGAATAAATTTAATGTGATAAAAATGACAAAACTAAAACAGGACAATGTATATTAAAAAACGCTATTTTGATATACTCCCTGATCAAAAATGCAGCAGTTCACTAAACCTATGATATTCTTCTCCCCACAAAAGAGTGCGTTATTATGCAACATACATACCATAAAATTCCACTGCAGATTTACCTTAGGGATAAATGAAACTTCTGTTGCTTTAGTGAGTTCATCCAAAGCCTCTTTATGGCAACTCTGTTTTTGCAAGGCTACAGATAGATGACAGCAAGTTTCAAATAACTGAAACATATGACCAGAATCACAAATTAGTTTTTGGAGTTTTAGCCTTGGTTAAATTCATTT
Source organism: Anser cygnoides (assembly GCF_040182565.1). Lineage (NCBI taxonomy): Eukaryota > Metazoa > Chordata > Aves > Anseriformes > Anatidae > Anser > Anser cygnoides. The sequence continues at coordinate 29,664,932 of NC_089873.1, forward strand.
TATCCTAATGAAAACTACTTTGACTGTTTTTCCTATGCAGCCATTATATAAGGACAGATTCTTATTTCCATAAAGCAGTGTGCTCTATAGGATTAAGTGGTAAAGTGGCACTTTACAGGAGCCGAAGATCTAACACTTTGGTCACTAGTTAGTGAACAATAGAACTTGAGGCTGATATGAGAACTATGTTATTATTTCACATTACAATGTCTTCTACTAAGCAAGAAGATGTTTCATAACTGACAGATTAATTTTAAGTTCTGCAAAGTTATCACAGTACTAAGCCACAAAAATATATTTATTTCAGACTTGTAAAAAAAACAACGACAAAACCACCAGCATTTTGAATTCCAATATCAAATGACACATAAGCTGCAAATTGGACTGGTTAGGTAACCAGGGGTATTATCATGGAGAAATTTTGGCATCTAAGAAATAAGTAGGTATGCAACTGATCAGAAACTATTGAAAAAAAAATCAAGTTGTTCAACATGAAGTATTTCATTTAAGCAGCTATTATGAAACTGCAAAATCTGGAAAATCCAGACAACATACCGCAGGACAACTTATCTGAATATTAAAAGCCTACAAGCACAGACACCATCGCAATTGTAAAATTTATTGGTGGGAACTGCAATAGAGGCAGGAGCTCTGGGTGTCCCACCTTAAACTTGCAACAAAATTATAAATCACAAACCTTACTAACTCCCTCATGAACAGGAAGACCAGTAACTGGAGACTGGCTGTTGACTGAAATGCGATCAGACTTCAACACCTTTAAAAGATGGGGGGCATGGTGAAGGTGAAGACTTCATAGGAAATCTGAGAAGTAACATGAAATTTAGTCTTCACACTTTTTGAATTTGTAGCTAAGACTTTTAGGATTTTCTCTTGCGCACAGGAGGTGTATACTACACATTTATACCAACTTTGGGCACAATAGCATTAATCGGTCAGACTAAAATTCTGCTTCTTTTCTTCTGGTGACCCAAACCATGCATTCTCCCAAATTTCCTAGCAGCTCTCCAGGATGTCATCAGTCAAACACATAATTCAATTCCATGATACTTGGCTAGCATGTCATGTTCCCATGCTTAGGAACAAACAGATTGGCAGAGAAATATTCCCTGAACAAAAATTTACAAGTAAAAGGTTTCTTTGTCATTTTCACTTTAATCTCCAATATGGGGAACAGCACATGGCACATATTTTTTCTCTTTCTCTCATTCTATGGCACCTTGTACCATGTACATTTCTGGTCTTTTACACTAAAGCTCTTGAATGTTTTGTGGCTTACAATCTGAAAAGGACAGATTCTAGTAAACTGTGCTGGGTTTTCGTGTAATGTGGACTTGGCACCTATTCAGGCAAGTTGAATTTGATGATGAAAGAACAGGGCTGAAAGGGCACAAACATTTCTAAAATTCTGTTATTGATCAAATTAAGGCTGGATCCAAAGCTCCATTGAGAGGAGCAGCAGTCCTTCCATTCAGAACAAGAAACTAATCCACTAATATTTTGTGAAGTACCCCTTGCTCAGTATTTTTCCGTTCAAATTCCAGAACTATGAGCCAGCTTCCCTCCTGTGACCACATGTAAGTTAGGAGTACTAGACTTCACAAAGGAATCCATTTTCTTTGCCATCACGTGTGTTTTGTTCACTGAGTTCACTTTAAGGTTATTGAGGTCATTGTTGATTTTTGTGTATTTGTGTGGTTTTGGTTGGTTGTTATGTTTTTTGTTGTTGTTTTGATTTGTTTTTGAGGAGGGAAGCATTTGGGAAACTTCCCAGAGGGAAGCTTCCAAATTTTATGTAATGAAAGCTGCAGATTTTTTGCAAGCATGTGGCCAAATATGACAATAGGGACTTCCTATTCTCTGGTCTCTTGCTACACAAAGCAGAAATAGTAAACTTTAAACAATCTTCTCTACCTGTTACTATTACTCATTTTCTGTGCTTTAATACCTGTGTTCTAATATATTAATATAATATTGATACTGTAATACTGAAATAAGTTATTAAAATGAAGTTATCCTGTTCTGGATATTAGATCAAAAAATGTTTATTCATTTAACTGAGAAAATAATAAATACATCAGGAGACCTTGATACTTGGTGCACAAATTCAGTAAGTTATTTGTTTTCTAAATCAACAAAGCTGTTGTCTGTTGGACATGGAGCACAATGATGGACTGCAGAGAGCCCTTGGGAGAAAGCTGAGTTGCCAAGTTAAGGTATTTCTGAAAGCTACAACACAGGCAGGGGATATCTGGTGCCAGAATTTTCTCACATTCTTTCAGTCAGCTCAGTTTTCTGTTGTGTATTTGTAAATGAAGTGAGTGATTTAACTTCATACATTTGCCTCTTCTTTCTTGTGATACTTTCTTCCAAATAATACTTGGCTTAATTTCCCTGTGGCCTTTCCACTGCATATCAGATGGTATCAGCTGGTATTATAGGAAATCAGTGTACTTTCCTTCTGCTCCTCCTCTGCATGATGGTATTAAAAATTTGGCTTGAATAAGATTGTAATTCTGAACAGCCATAAGCATTACATTGATCTGTGCCTGTTTCAGACTAGAAAATGCTCCATCTTTAAAAAAATAATAAAAAAATTTTAAAAAATAGTACAAGACTAGGAAACAACTAGCACATGTCGATCACTTACTTTTTCTAAGTCAGTATGTTGGCTGTATAAACTTTCCACCATGAAGAAAGAAGGTAAGTCACATGAATGAAACAGATCTGACATTTATTCTAGTTTTTTCATAGTAGGATTTGAATATCTTCCCCAACCAGTTTTAAAGTTTGAATCCATTTATTCCATTAAAAATTAAATCCATGGTCCAATTCCTTGGAAAATACAATTGTTCAGTTAACAATGCAGTTTTGTAATTCCTGGCATCTGACTTTCATTAAAAATAATAAAAATAAATAAATAAAAATTAAGTACAACTTAACATGAAGATAAATAACAGATAATTGGTCTGGATAATTTAAGGGACAGATGTTATAGTTTAAAAGCTTATTTTAGACCATTTCAGTGAATTACATTTGCTTAATCATGTGTACTTCAAAAATATTCTCTACATTTTACTTTGAAGAGAAGAAAAAAACTCAACATGCTGTTCACACACTCATTGGTTCTGGCAAAGTCATGAGTGTATTGAATCTCTTGTCCTTGTACACATTTATCTCTGTAAACAAACTACATCCTGGGTGTGTCTGAGACACTGCAGAGTCTGCTTACAGATGTGTCAGCAACACAAAAAAAATAAAAATAAGAGTTTGGTACTACAAAAGTACAATTCAAAAGCCCATATGCAGAGAAGGACAGTTTGAGAATACATCTAAGGTATCTAATGACTGACTGCAGCCAAAAGGGGCAGTCCCACCACCTTTCCCAGTCTGGACAGTCAAGCACCAAGCTGACATTTATCTGACACCATGGAAAGGCAGTTTGTGGAGCCAGTTGGCTGGAAAATCTGAACCAGCTCACTGCAGGATCAGGTAAGCACCAGCACATGAGAGACAACTGGAGAACAACTGAAAATCCACAATCCTATTACCTCTGCAGAGTTAATGTTCCTGAGCTAGCTTTTACCTATATGGCAAGCAGAGACTATTCTCCTAAGAGCTGGCAGTTACAAATGCTATTACCAAGAACACAGCAGGGTTATTATTATTTTTTTTAAATCACAGTGAGAGATATTTAGTCATGAAAGCAGGCCTGTAGTATGTGGGAGAGCAATATGGAAATCCCTTTTGAGCATTAAGATGTTCAGACACATCTTCCATCCTCTAAAATAGTATCCTACCCATCAGGCTCTATTCAGGGCAGTAGAGGAGAAAAACATCCACACCTTGCAATTTTCAGTGCCTAAACTTGCAGACCTTAATCATAAGCACATGAATAATAAAAAAAAAAGAATAAAAAAATAATAATTCAGTTGGCCAGACTAGAAACTATAAAACACAGTAAGCCAGTTCTAAACTATTAGCCCATTTAAGTTCAGAATAAAACCACTGAAATAGCAAAATACAAGTCCTTTCAGACTTGTACTGTGGAACACATGACAATCTAACTCATAACACAATGACATTGTTTGAAAAATAACCTTCATTTTAGCTGTAATTTTCCTGTCCATAGGTGCTAGAACTACCTTCAAAAGAGGTAGTTAAAATAGAATTAATAAAAAGTGAACAGTTGTGTACAGCAGCTACTTTTAAAGATTAAAATCATTTTGCCTGTATCAAAGGCAGGATCTGTAGGACAGTCACCTTACCCCAAATTGTAATGTAGGTCTTGAGAGGTTGAGAGCACAGAAGCAGGCTGCTGTAAAACATGGCAGCAATTTGCCTTGGAGCAAAAGTGGTAGCCAGTAATGACAGTCTATTTTATGCCCCAGTGACTGAAGAGGTGGTTAAGATAAAAAAAAAAAAAAAAAAAAAAAAAAAAGCTATATCATGGTTAACAGAGACTCTAAGACCTGAACTTCAGCATAGAGAGGACAACAAAAACCTATTGCTAGGTTCTTTGAATTATCTTTTCTGTAGTCCATTCTTATTGTTCTCACAGAGAACAAAAGAAAACAGGCAAGTTCAAATGTTTTATGGTTTTTGCAATATTCTGGGATCAGTGCTTTCCGTACTTAAGCAAAGACATGGCTTAAATGGAATGAGTATTCAAAACTCATTTCCAAGTAAAAAGTATTAGTTAAGTAATTTATTTTCCAACAGAAGCTTAGGGGAAAAAAAATAAAATCATGGACTCCATATAAACGAGGAGAAAGATTTTTTGTTCCAGTTCTAAGTTGCTGACTGAAAAGCTGATAAATCTGTAAGTATATTTTTAATAAAATTCTCTGGTGAGACTACAGGTAAATCCATAAAGAGGGTATGGTCACTAAAACCTACACATCCAGCAAGCCACAACGGCAGTGGTAGAGGTGCTCTTTTCATCATTACTCTTGAACCAGTACAAGTGTGTAACAAATCTCAATTCATGAAATCAGAAGTGGAGATGGGATGACTGTGACTCCCTAATTAATGGTTAGCAGAGCCATTTTGGAAGGTGGGCTCATGGGTGTTCTCATTGCTGTTAAAACTTTTATGTATTTTATATTAAATAATGTTTTGATATAAGCAAGGATAAGTAGATGTATAGAGAAAAAAATTGTAATATCATCCGTCTAGGAGAGGACCCTCAACTTGAGAGCCCTTCCTACAGCTGCAATTGCTTGATCCCTCAGGAGGTTTGAATTCTTCTCTAGGTGACAGCAGAGGTTCAACGAACAAAATGGAAGAGACAGCCAAGTGCAGTAGCCTGCAGGTGACTGCACTCCTTTTGGAGATGGTAGGTAAACAGGCTTTAACATCTCTTTTGCTTCAGCTCAGAGGGAGGCATGGAACGGGTCTCAGCTGCTGAATGTGCATCACCTGTGCTTCAAAATGCACTAATTCTCACTTTCATGTGCAGTGTATTAAGCGCTTTATTACCAAGCCCACTGGAATCAGCCCTTCTTGGAAATGGAGGTGTGCCTCATTTCTGGGTTCTGGCTGGGCTGAGGCCACAGTTAAGCACAGAGCTATGACATCTGGGTAGTTCTGACCACCTCTGATGCATCCCAGGTGCAGGCACCTTCCTCCAGAAACACAGGATTGTACTTCAGTGCCTAAACTCTTCCTGAGCCTCGCTTCCAGCCCTAAAGTTGTCTAATTGATCTGGCAGTCTGTGCTGTAAAGACATACAGTCATTAAAAATTTACCACAGAAACTAAGCATAAGTTTATGAAGCGAAGAGTTATATAAGGTTTTATTTATTTATTATTTGATTAAATTAAATTTTAAAAATCTTTATAAAAATTACAGATTGCTTTTACTTACAAAATCAAATATTTTAAGTTCTACAGCTGAGCCTGCAATTCTGCTGAAATTTGAGCATCTCTGGCTGGGTGCAACAACCCTCCTCCTCCTCCCCAAGTAGAATGAAGCTAATCAGGCTTCTGATACAGAATCCAGAGAACACAGAATCTACCAGAAAAAAATAATAATAATTCATATTCTGGCTGAAAAAAACAGCATAATAAGACCTTATGTTCCTTTCTATGGATCAGCATGTTCTGCTATTAAATCTTAATCAATTGAATACTGCTTCTGTTATATAAAATGGATTAAAAATTTTACAATTCATAGTACAGAGTTACTTTTAAAAAAAAATTGAAAACGAGTACTCAAACATCATTTTGAAAGTAGAGTAGCGATGTGGTACTGTGCAATCCAACATTATGCATTGTATGCTTTTGCTTTAAAAAATATGAACACCTTCTGCTGGTTCTACATGATATGATTTGGTATGCTTCCTTGTCAGCTTTCAAAATAGATTTGCATAACATGTACCACTGATTTATAGAAGTCTGGTCAGGGGGGTGGTGAATAGGATGTCTAGCCTATTTTCTATATGAGTTATAACTGCAAGAGCAGGCAAAATACTCGCAAAGCTCTCATCCAACAATATACAATAAACTTTTAATTCCCTCACTTTCCTTTAAAAAAAATGCAGAAGGTTTTTCAGATTGCCAGTATCCATATAGACTTTGGAAATGCTGCCAGAGGCAAAAGCCATCTGTCCAGAGACCTTGTGTTTCCACACAGCTGCTCTGAACCTACTTTTTTACTCAGAATTAGAGCACGTATAAGATACTGTTGTAGACCCTAGGCTCCCTTGCCTTATAACAAAGGAATCATATTAAAAGACTTTAAATAAATAAATAAATAAATATTTATCCCTCATCCCATCATCAGGTAGCAAAAACCTAATGCTGAACTAACAGACATTTCTCTCCACCATCAATTGTCGGTAGGTATTGGTATTTTGCTCCCCTAGGTGGATCCCTATTAATGAAGGAAAGAATCAGGTTGCAAATTTGAGAGCATTTTGCAGAAAACTCTCAGCTGGCAGCTCTTTGCATTTTAGAACAATTAGTGTTACATCTGTTGTGCTCTCACTATCCCTGCCATTCCAGGAGCTGTATAAGGACAGAGAGAAAAGTCCCACCCTGACTTAGGAGTTGTATAGACCAAAGCCTATGCATCAGACAGTGTGTGGAAATACATGGACATTATGCATCATGATAGAATTCTACGAATCTATGAATTAACATTATTACAAGGAAAAAAACAAACAAAAAAAAACCAAGGCTGCTCATTTCTCCACAGCTTCTCTCTTTATTTTTCTAGATAAGGTACAGTACAGTAAAAAATATGTCATATACCAGTATCTAATCCTAGAGTTAGGCACAGTATCCTCCTCCAAAAGAAATATGCATATCTTGCTGGGTAGCAGAAACTGCCATGGCTAGCTAAGAGCAGCAAGGAATAGGTAGTTCTCCATAAATCTTGAACTTTAATCACAGCTGGCAGTCACACATCTTTAGAGTGCAGATGTGTTATTTTCCATGTCTTCCCGCAGGTTTCCTCAGCTTCCTAACATTGCTGCAGTCTTGAGTGTTGAACTGCATCCAACCGTTTCACAGCTATGTCCTGGTCAAAAACAAATAATAGGTAAAGTGATGAAAAACAACACTAATGTGACATTAAATATTATTTTGTGAAGAAAACATTAAGCATCCACCTTCAGTACTGGCTATCTTCTCTATTCCAATGAAAAATGGAAGAATAACTCTTTCAGCCATACATACAGCAGTACTAGAGTCTGAAAATAGTTCAGCACAGATAGCTAAAGACACCAAGAGAAAATGTAGAAAACTATTGACTTAGACTATTGATAGAAGCTATGATTCTACAGCTGGGAAAGCAAACACGTGTTGGCATTGCATTCTAGGCAAAAAGTCATTAAGAAACATCAGGATAGCAATTATCTGCCATTGTATTAATAGTGCAGCTCTTTCCTTTCTAGTCAACTTCTAATATTTATACTGGAGATCTTTTTGAAGAATGCAATACGAGCAAACCATATGACAAATTTCAGATTGATGGAATTCATTAATGTTAAATTGTAAAAAGCTCTCACCTTTCCAAAGCATTAGATTTAGATCAGACAAGTTAATTTCTATAGTAGATTCCAAAGCATTAAATAGTTAAAGTTCAGATCAAGTGTAGTGATCTATCTGTCTATATGTTACGAGTTTAGGTATCTGTGGTTTCAGACACCAATCATCTCAATGTGCTAGAGAAAAATTTCTAAATGATTGGCCATGAGCCCATGAGGATACTCAGAGTCCTAAATGCTGATTCTTCTTTGCTTCCAGTGGCCATCAGCATGTAAATATTGTGATACTCGACGTTTTTCATTGAAGTGTTCATGACACTGCTCTCCTGTGATTTCCACAAGGACATCATATCATAAGACTGTCTCTCTTCATATCGATCTATACGTCAAAATTTTGAGAACCCCTGCTTGGTCATTTTTGGTCATTTTTGGTCATTTGTATTACCAGCAAGATTAACAAGGTTAACAGCGATCTGCATCTCAAAAATTTAAGTACTCAGAAAACTTCTTGAAGATTCAATGTCTACTTAAGGAAGTCTGAGGAGACCAAAAGATTATCTCTAATATTTTAAAGATCTTCTCAGAAAACATTTAGTCTTTGAGAGGAGATTCTGCAGTGATGTTTAACAATTTTCTTTAACTGCCCTTTCCCTCTCCTCTTCTCTCCTATTCTCATCTCCCCTCTTCTCTGTTCCCAGACGTGCCTTCTGTGCCATTAAATTTTGAAGTAGGGAGGTTTCCATTCCTGATCAGTAACCTCCTTCTGAACATAAGTGAATACCAATACCACAAAACAAATATGTGAGTTAGTCAAGTTGTAATTCTCAACTCAGTGTTGACAAGCATAAAGATGCAAAATCGTTTCACTTCCAACATATTGCATGGGATGTCTTTGCTTGTTTATAGCTTAGAGAAAATTTGAAAAAGATCTATGCAAGTAAAAAGATCAATGCACAAGTCTTATTTTACAGAGGTAATGCTGTGAAAAGGGTCAAAAGTCAATCACATGCCTGCACAAAAGATCTGTCCACCAGGGGACCATGATCTCCATGCAGTTTTAATCTTCGGAGGCATAGAAATAACAAGAGAAGATGTAGTCTTTGAAGATGGTTGTCTTTTTATGTTCTGGCACACAAAAAAGATAAATAAGCATTCAACCATCAGGAGCAGCAGCAATAAATATTCAGCATTCTGATACCTAATTCCTAAGCATTCATAATCTAAAACATTTTTTTCACCAACAGTCTGTTTTATTGTGGTCCCATTTTTTTGCAGTTTAATATGAACCACCAGAAAACCAAATAATATTTTACTTCTGGCATTATGTCTTTGTCAACAAGAAAATTGATTGTTGTTCTTTGTTGTGTATGAATGCATTTTCTAAATGTTTAAATGTTGAACAGGAATGATCCCAAAATGTCTATGCTAATTTATTTTCTTTTTATTTATTTTTTTTTTCTCAGAAAACCTCAGTTTAATCTCTGTCTTTGCAATTTTCTGATTTAGAGCAGCTCCCAAATAACCTCTGATGTATTTAAAGCAGATAGCCTGAGGGCTTGGGAGGACCACTGCAGAAATATTCACCATGCAGTGTTTGCATGTTTCTTCCAAGGGACCATTCTAATGAATGTTTTGCCAGTATGGTTAGATGAACCATGGTGGAATTATTCAGCATCTAATTACACAAGAATTCCTACCTTGGTAAGAAGCAGGCGGTGATGAAGATGCTTGAATCATTCTCACACCAGTTCATTTTTGTTTAGTGTTCACTTCAATGGAAGTCACACGCATACCCATAGAGCGAAGACTGTCCCTTGGGGCTGGAGGACAGCTCAAGTTGTGGACTTCTATCTTTCAGAGTATACCTACTATAAAGGACCTGGAGTGTCATCGTTAGAGCTAAGTAATTGTATTTATACACACATGTAGCATGCAGGGCTGTCTCACTCTCTCTCACATTGTTTCTCTGCAAGAATTCCAGAATTGGGGAACTGACAGAAATCACCCACAATTTTGTAACAGATGTTAAGTCAGAAAGAACTGTATGTGCAAAATAAATAAATAAATAAATTAATTAATTAATTCTATAAAACCACAAAGTATAAAAGAGTCTTTCTCCCTCTTGTCTATAGCAGTCTAAGCAACAAGAAAAAGGTGACACCAGTGTCTCAGGAGGCATTGGAGAGAAAAGTCAATGGCAATGGGGGCTTACAATTTCCAAAGGGTTATAAAATGATTGGCACCAAATGTCTGTACTTTTCGTGTGGAGTTATCTTTACACTGGAAAAATGAATGGCAGAATGAACAAATTAATGTATAAATGAAAGAAATAAAGGGAGTACTCAGCACAAATACAAAGAGACAACCAAGATGGAAAAAATGAAATAAATGTAGCTTCTTACATTCAGAACTGTATCTTGACATGCAAGTGGGTAGAGAGGATTTCCAGAACCGAACACACAAAAAGAAAGGTGCAACTGACAATTCCTAAGTACTCAGTTTGACTTAACTTTGAAGTTAATCCAGAAACTAAACATGCAGTGATATTTTCCTCAGCACAGCTCTTACAGTAGGATAAAACTCAAGTAAATGAGATTAGGCACTCACGTTTCATCTTTGAACATACAGTGGCTCTATGAGCTTCTGGTGAGATGTGACCTTGTGCCTGAGTGAGCTAAATGTTCTTCATATTGGAAGTCAGGTGGTTCTTCTGTGATTTTTCTATCTTTATATCATGACAGGAAGGAACTACGGCACAAGGCAACACCTGGGAAATGTCTTCTTCTCTGACGTAGGTCACTGCATGTTCCAGTGGATGACAACACATTAATTGTAGTACACAGCACAGCCTCGCTCACAGCCATGACCCCATATGCCACACACTGTTCACAGATCACAGGCTCAAGTGCTGACTACATCTAGTGCATGGAGTTGCTTGAGAGAAGGCAATCTGGCTGGCTGCCCTTCACACACCTGGGTTAGGCGGTCGCTCTGCAAAAGAATGTGGTACTCCGCGCATAACCTCAACACTTCTGTCATTTAATCACTACCTAGTTTCAGATACACTTCTTCCCATATTTAATTTTTAACTATTCCTATCTCAGCTTTTGGGTTGGGGTATTTTTTGGTTGTTTTTTTTTGTTTGTTTGTTTGTTTGTTTGTTTGTTTTGGGGGGGGTCATTCTTAAATCTTGAATACTAGTTAAATAAATGACAAAACATGATTCTTTGTGATTGTGTTTCTCCATTTATTACATGTTATGGGTAAAATCTTCATCCAAATAGACTCGGTGACAAAATTTACACTGAGATCAGTGACACTGAGATTTCACTCTCTGGATATTTTGCACATAAAGAAGTTGCGTCAAGAGAACAATAATGTTTCACTATCAGGAACCCTGGAAGTCAAATAATTATCAGTTTGACAAGCAGAATTAAAGTTTCCTTCCTCTGTGTGCCTGCACTATCACATACCCTTTAGACACTGTGGAGTAGTTCAGCTGACACAGCTTCTGGAAACACTTTTTGCTATTCTTCTGCCTCCCGTTGCACCTCCTTGGCCTGCTTGGGCTCTTGGGCTCTTCCACCCCGTGCCCCTCTGCCTGATGCCTGTCCCCAGAGCTGCTGCTTCCTCTCCGCACAGCCGGTCTGCTGGCACACGAAGTAATAACATTACAGCTAATGTTCAGAGTTTAAACGCTTACCTGATTGGCTGCCCATTCCGTAGCATGGCAAGAAGGACCAGGTTCTGGGGATGCTTGTGCCCTAAGCTGTCATTGTGAAATTCCCCAAATAGGTTTCGTGACAGAGACTGGGCCACACAACTCCTTGTCTCCCATAGGAATAGGACCTGATGATGCTTAGTCTGTGTGTCTTGTGTGGTCTTAAACAGAAGGTGGATCCCAGTTCTTTCAGACTGAAAATATGTGGTAGCTGAAATTCAGGCACTAGAGAAACTTACAAGTAAATGTAGGTGACCCTGATCAGACAGGATTTGTAGAGACTGTTCTGTTGACACCTTTTGGCTCTGACTCCAGGTTTCTGCTGAGTATGTATAGACTGAGACCTTTCAGAAATAAGTGCAGTCTGGGGTAGCATTGCACTGTGTAAGGCCGTTCTGGCCACAAATACTGCTTACTGACAACTCTCAAGCCCTACTCAAAACTTAGGGATGCAAGATCTGGTCAGAAGATAAGGCTGCCAAAATTCTTCTTAACTTAGCAGCACATCTTTTCCTTTTGTCTCACTCTCAGAAACAGCTGAAACTTTAAAGCAAAGGGGGATGAACCAGGGAAAGGGAAAATCCTGTGTGAATCAGGCATTCAGCAAGAAAATTTTCAGCACAGCATCTGAAGTTTGGCAAAACTATGGCAAACAAAGTTTGGATCTTAACTTCAAAAGTACTGTACAGTTGTATTCGTTGGCACTGCTACCTACCCTGCTTAATTTGGCACATCACTATCTTCCAATCAGTGCTAATTATAGCCTTCCAAAACCATGATTTGTTCAAACAGATGCTACTTCCAGAAAATAAATAAATAAATGGCCACATAAAGGTTTCTTTCTTTCTCCCACAGAATCTCTCTTCCCCATTATTACAGCAATATGTGATATGAGATGGGTAACACGCGGGCCAAGCTAAGATCTAAACAAGGCAATTTTACACCCCTTTCGCCACTGCTGGCACAGTCATCGTTGTTTTGAAAAAACTGTTCTCCCATGAGAAAAATGCACTTTATCTTTTCAGTGGGCTCACAATTTCTGTTGCAATTCACTGATCAGTATCACTAGCGTTTTCAGCAGTGGGGTTGCGTTTATAGATCTGCTTTCACTGAAGCATTTTCTTCTCATAAATCATTTAATCTCTTGCCAGGCTGCAATATCATACTTGGGCTGCACAACATAAAAACAGATGGATGTTTTGCAGCCAGCAAGTGAGACATCTAGAGCACTATATGCTCTTTCATGAGTAGTCTACAAATAACATAATTTCATCATTTAAAAAATGTTGCTTTTGTCTTTTTATTTCTCTTTACTTTAAAATGCACAAAATTTAATATTTTAAGTCCCACAAAAGTAATGAAAATGTAGGCAGATCCACATGTAACATTGTGCGTAAACAGAAGTAAACCAGAAAATCATTTTAAGCAGCAGATGGAAATAGAGTCTCTTGAAATGTATGTATGTATGGAGCCCAGAAAGAAATGATAAAAACATTAGGTAAACTATCTGTCCCTTTGCAGATAGGATCTGGTATATGTGTCTATGAAAAATATCCGACTACTTCTCATGTATCTAACCAGTCAGGAATTAGAGCGAGCTATCACTAAGCAAGTTTAATTATCCCAGAAGAGAAAACATTAACATTTCTATGAATTGTATTTAATCTGTACAAAAGACACCATAAAAAGTCACAGTACTAAAGACTAATTAGAAATTGTGCTCTCACACCCGGGTTAGCTTTGTTGAAACCTGTGGCCTTTCAGAGAACATGAGAAAACATTTAGATAACAAGCATTGCAGAATAAATGCAATTAGTAAGGTTAGATATACTGAACAAGGCTCAAAGCACACTGTGGATTATAAAAATGGTTATTTTATTGTTTGCATTATTTTCAGCATTATGCACAAGATAATGCCAAAAATTGTACAATATTGCACCACTGCCCTTACTGACAGACTGATACATCATACAGAAAACATCTTTTACTTTAATAGAGGCACATTTAGTTGCAGCATTATCAGCATTCTTTGTTAGAATAATAATAATAATACTTAGCTTTAAATGAAATGAAATCCCATTAAGTATCTGAAAATGACCATATACAGTGGAAGCTCACTATTCTGACAGTTTGGGATCTTTTTACCACCCAGATAATGGAAGGTTTCTGTAAGTCTATGTTCTATAAGTCTATGTTTTTCAGAATCTAACTTTTTTTTTTTAACAGGTTGTAATTATTTCGACCTAAGATAAAATATAAAAAGTAATAAAATGTGTACTAAACATATAATGGTGGGGCCAGAACAGTAATGAAGGCAACACTAAGCTCATGTTCAGATTAGATTCAGAAAGTAGTTTCCACAGTGCTCTCTAAAATATAGTTAGAAAGAAAACAAAATAATTTTCTCTCACACAGTTATGTAGAATAAACACTAAGAAGGAGGAAAAAGTAGCGTACTTAAAAAGTAGACAGAGCCCATATCAGTGTATTTAGTGTTCTCTGCACTGATCTCCCTGGAGTCCACAACATTATTCGTTAAAAAAAAGGACATGGCTTCTTTTGCTTTTGACCAGATGCTCAAGTCATAATCCTGTACTTTCTGTAGCCATCTTTCCATGCTGAATTCCCTTTGTACAAGTTTTAATTAGCTATTACATGGAGTGCTTTAGCATTTCTGCATCCACCAATTAGACTTGTCACAATAAAGTTTATGCTATGGATATGCTGATCACCACGTTCAATGAGTTTCTTTTTCATAAAACAGGAATTCAACTATTTCCTTAAAAAAAAAAAAAGAGAGAGAGAGAGAGAGATACAACTTTGGCTTAGCAACTGGATAGCCATTATTTTTTTACCAGAGTTTCAATACTTGGAGGATTTATGATCAGTTGTTTTCTGACTAAAAAATAATTAAATCCAGATCTATGACGACTGCCAGTAGTACAAAAATCCTGAGTATACACAGTTAGAATTCACAAATCATTAACAGACCTCATTTGAAAAATTAGATGGCAATAAGTTAAATTATTAAATAATTTTGTAAATGTTTGCGTATTCCAAAAGCAGTATAAATTGTTCATCTCTGTCAGTACTTGCCCCAGAACAGAGTTAACCATATACATATGTTTTCTCTTCTCCTTTCACGGGTGTGTTTATAAATGCATATACGTGCATTTCTGTGTTTGTGTCCACAAATAAAAATGACGATGCTAGATGTTAGATATTCTAACAGCTATATTTAAAAGTCTAGGGCAAGTAAACACACAAGATATTTCTCAATTGGCCCAATAAATGAGATCCCAGGATCCCAGGTAGAGATGGTAGATCAGACTCTATGTTTGCTAATGCTTTATTCCACTGAGCCACAAGCGACTGTGTTAACATTTTTTAAAACAGCAAAGAAACCAACGTGGTGCCTCATTACTGATGCTGATAGAGAATCAGGAACCTAATTCTGTTCTCATTTGGAAATAAAAGCCATTTTTGGGTAAATCATGCATAACTTTCCTGAAGTCAATAGATTTAAAACAGTGTAAAACTGGGGTGAGGGAGAAGACGTATCTCTCAGATGCATAGGAAAACCATTTCCATGATATATTCTATAAATTTGTAGGAAGCCTACATAAAATTTTCCATTTAGGCAATTTCCTGTAGCATAGCTAATTACTGCCATCTAACTAAAGGGAAAAATGTAATTGCAATATGACTCACTAAAACATTAAAATACTCAACAGAAGATATAGTTTGCATAAACAATCTCAGTAGCAAATTAATCTTTGAACAATACTTTTCTCTCACTATTTATTTCAATATTTTGCAAAGAGATATTTAAAAACAGAAAAACCGCTTTATGGTTAAGGTTCAAGAGCGGGAGGATGTGTGATGACTTCTTTCCTGAATGTCGCTGCAAAGTAGCTATAGTAGGCACAAGATTATAAGCACAAGGTTTTTTACAGTAATGCTTTCTGGATACTTTAATGCTTGTTTCAGGGCAGGCTGAAGATGTGCCTGAATTTTGGAAGGGCTGAGAAGCTCTCACCTTTTGGTCACCCACAGACCAGGCATTTCTTCTATGGTCTCCATGGGATAAGTTGGTGAACATTCTTGACCACTTCTGCCGGGTCAACACAAGGTTGAAGATACAATAAATACTTCAGGGGGCTGAACATACTCTTGGGATCTGGGACACCTACTCAGACTTTTTCTCCATATCAAGAAGAGAATTTAAGTGCATATCTCCAGCATAAAGCTCTTCTCTGTGTAGGTTCAAAGTGTAGGAGGGCGTCACTCTAAAGCCCCTTGATGGGTGTTCATTTTTTCTTAAAAGTTGATTAAATCACTTCTCTCAGTTGACGTGCCCTTGGGTCTGCACACTGACTTGTTTTAAGTTTAGGTTGTGGCACTCTCAGTTATTCCAACTATATCAGGGCCTATGGTAAAAGATACTGGTTCTCCCAGCAAACCTTGCCTGGTGTATGTGCCTAGGCTTCATGGCTTTAACAGTACTACTGCTGTGGTGGAGTGTGCGAGGAGCACAAGAGCACAAGTAAAAACTACAGAGTCTATTAGGTGGCAAAGCACATAAAAATCAAGTTTGGTGACAGTCATCTAGATATAGTCAGAATATGACAGAAAAATTCCCTTCCAATGTTGGATATGTTTGTCCTTTACAGCTATTGGATTCATTTTGATGCAGTGCACAGACTTTGAGAATTAAAAGTGTGAACACAGCTCTGTGACAATATGAAATTCAATAGTTGCATATAATCTGTCACTTCTGGTACTGAAGCCTGCTTACTGTCAACTACCATTAAAAATCTTTTGTTCTCTTTATCAAAGGTACAGACAGTGAAGGGGGAAAATGAAAGCACTAGGAACTGAAAGTATTAAGCATTAATTATACGCTTTCTTTTGAGTTGCCTTTTAGAGGACAGCGGTTGTCCTATTTGATCAGCAAAAAAAGGAAAAGCTACAACAACTCCAATTGCAGCTGCTGTTGTTCTTGTTGTTGAAATCTGATTTTGTTTTGGAAAGGTAAACCAAAACAAGCACGTACAAAACAGGACAGAAATGTTAAAATAACCTACAGCTTTTTGTTGTAATTGGATTTCAGTGCTGGAGCACCTGGTCCTTATGACTTTCCTACATTATTAGATGGCCCCTCCGTTAGCAGCTTGTCTTCAGCCTCTTCCTGATATTAGAAGATAAATGTTGTTTTCTGACCCTACTTTCTGAACTGCCCATGTGGGTGTGGATCCTTATCTTCTGAATAAGGACTAGAAGCATTCAGATTTGCCTCATGCTTTGTTCTCACATTCACTGTCACTCTTGTCCTCCCCTGCATCCTCATCTCAGTATCCAGAAGGACACGAGCAACTCATCCAGAGCCAAGTAAAGATAAAACTCAAAAAGAGTTAATGTTAGTAGCAGACTGTCCTATGTATCCTTGTGTTAAAGGGAAGTCTGCCAATGCAAGTGGCCAAACAGACATATAACTTTAGTCTTTAGTAGGGGACTAAACATATATTTCCAAATAATTCGGAAGCCAGGTCTGTAAAGAAAAATAAGATTTTTCACTTTCCTCTGTTGTGTTTTGGAACTCCTTAGTCAGTCCAAAGAGACACAGAAAAGGAAGGGACTTCTGAAATTGTGCCAGATTTGGCCAAGGAGGGGATGTAACTGTACCTCACTGCACCACCTGTGGAGGGAGTTGGGACAACTGCAGTGCATCCTTTCCAATATAATAGATTCTTCTCTTATAGCATAACTGGCAGAGCAAGAAAGAAAAGATTCTTGAGGTGCTGCTTTAATATAATGATGTCAGAATCTTTGGTCTTTCTGCATTCAGTGACATGACAGAGACATGTCACTGGACAATTAATCTTACTTCTGCAACTAAGAAGAGCACAGTGCTCTGCGCCCAGCTTTGCTCTGCTGCATCTACTCAGGCACACATCAGTCTGAGCCTGGGCTGCGTCCACAAGCCATGAAGATGAGGGGATCTGGCTTACTTGCTGGCCTTGGTGCGTGCCCTGGACGTCACTTGATGCTGATTCCCTATAGCTAGCCCTTGCTTACTCATGCAGATCTTGTATTCTCGTCTAAGCAATATTTAGAACCGTACAGTTTCCAAAGTGTAACTTGGTTTCTGTTGACTGACATTCAGAAGTAAACAATGATTTGAATTAATTTAATAACATAATTAGATTTAAAAATATCTGTAAAGTATAATTCCAGTAGCCCAATATACCGATATATCTTTTTTTTCTTTTCATTTTTCTAAATTTTTCAATTAAAAGGTTAGGTTTTTTTTAGTACTGAAAACTGTTTCCTCTCTAATCCTATGCAATTTGTTCATTATATACAAATTAGTGATTATGCTTTGTTCTCTAAGAATACACAAATACAGGTATGTTTAACCCAATGTATAGATATACTTCAAAGTCACAGCTATTTTTCATGTATGTAAATAAGTAACAGAAAAATAAAAATAAAAAGAGCACTAGTTTCTCAAGCATTCTTACAATTTTGTGATTAGAATTAACATATATAACATATAATCATAGAAAATAAACGTTCACCTACTAAGGAAAAAGAGTTTCTAATTCCACGGCCACGGGAAGATTTTCGTAGAAAGAGAATGCAAATCCAAACAGAAAAAGAAAAATGTCAGTGTAATAACCATGACTTGCTACTATATAGACTTATCTTTTTCTCACATAGATCTGAGAAGTGTGGGGGACAGCAGCTGACTGCTATCTATGCATCTTCTAAGATGGCCTCAGATTTTAATGGATTTCCTAATGTGATTAAACACTGCAGACCTCTAGCAGAAAAATACCAGATTTCTATTTTTATTTTTTCCCTGAATATCCTTGTCCTTTGAATAGAGGAATATAAAGGGCACTGGGAAATGACAGGAGATCAGCGCCTAAGATTACTGGCTGTGTCCGATAGAATTCAGAAAGCAAGACAAAAGGTCCTATTCTATTTGCCTTGTATCCACAAAAAGGGCTGAGTTGGATATTTTCCTGGGAAAGAATACCAAAACTAAACCTCAAATACATATATATTTTAATATGAAAATCTTTCCTATACTAGAGGACTTTCCCTTCTCCTTAGCTCATACATATTTTACTTTATTACATTACCCTCTCCACCTCAGAATTTCCAAAAGTGACCTGCATGCTGTGTAAAATAAAGTGAGCATTAAATCACAGTATCACAGATTTCTAGGTTGGAAGAGACCTCAAGATCATCGAGTCCAACCTCCGACCTAACACTAAGTACTCCACTAAACCATATCGCTAAGCTCTACATCTAAACGTCTTTTAAAGACCTCCAGGGATGGTGACTCCACCACCTCCCTGGGCAGCCCGTTCCAATGCTTAATAACCCTTTCGGTAAAGAAGTACTTCCTAACATCCAACCTAAACCTCCCCTATCGCAACTTTCGCCCATTCCCCCTCGTCCTGTCACCAGGCACGTGGGAGAACAGACCAACCCCCACCTCTCTACAGCCTCCTTTAAGGTACCTATAGAGAGCGATAAGGTCACCCCTGAGCCTCCTCTTCTCCAGGCTGAACAAGCCCAGCTCCCTCAGCTGCTCCTCGTAAGACTTGTTCTCCAGACCCCTCACCAGCTTGGTCGCCCTTCTCTGGACTCTCTCGAGCACGTCCATGTCCTTCCTGTAGCGAGGGGCCCAAAACTGAACACAGTACTCAAGGTGCGGCCTCACCAGAGCCGAGTACAGGGGCACAATCACTTCCCTAGACCTGCTGGCCACACTGCTTCTTATACAGGCCAGGATGCTGTTGGCCTTCTCGGCCACCTGAGCACACTGCTGGCTCATATTCAGCCGACTATCAACCAGTACTCCCAGGTCCTTCTCGGCCAGGCAGCTTTCCAGCTACTCATCTCCCAGCCTGTAGCTCTGCTTGGGGTTGTTGCGCCCCAGGTGCAGGACCCGGCACTTGGCCTTGTTGAACTTCATACAGTTGACTTCATACAGTTGACCTCAGCCCAAATGATATGATAATGATAACAACCAACATCAATTTTGTACTGGCAAAATGACTATAGCTTACACAGGGCAGTGAAGAATATGCCTCATTTTATATACAATTACACAATTAAGTCCTTCCCAAATTTTCTAAAATGAAAACACAACATTGCTTATTAATAGACAGTGATCTCTCTTGGCTGTAGCCTCTCTGGTCAAATGTAGTCTTTCCACACACCCTAAAGCACAACACCCGATTTGCTTCTGTTACTCTCATTTTGTTTCAGTGTAACTCCGGTAACTCAGCACTTAAAAGTGGAATTGCACCGGATGTTGTTGGTGTAGAGTGAATAGAGCCCATTATTTATGTTTGATAAGATACAGCAGGTCCTTTCAGTTGCTTTGTGTCACTGTGAAGACACAAATCATTATGGAACTCTACTTAACTGGGGTTCCTGGTGGATTTATCCACAGATTTCCATGAATGTGAACAAGGCATACACTTCCACAGATGCAGCATCTTTCACGCAGCAATACCCTCAGGAACTCCACAGACTTCTTCTTGGCCACTGTGCGCGAACTGTACTCAATGAAAGAGCATTTGAAGAAGAACAACTCTGGCCTGGTCTGTTACCATCTAATTGCCACTGAAGTCAGAAAATACATCAGAAAGAAAGTAGTTCTGGTATTTAAAAACAGTTTTTCCTTGGAACGTTTATTAGGAAGCAGAAAGTGATAGAAAAAAATGTAATTCCCATTAAACTGTACCATTTGCATCCAGGCTAAGGTCACTCAGGACATTGGATACGCATGACATTTTCAGACCCTTCAAACTGCCAGTTCAGAAATACCTTGTGTGGAAAAATAATAAAAATAGAAAACTGAATCAGCAGTTTTCTTTTGTTTGTTGTTTAAAATTCAAAAGGCATTCCTAGGCTTACCGTGATTGAGCTCCTTTGTTATTTTTACATAAAAATGCATAGATGGAAAAACACTGTAAAGCAATAACCTGCAGCTAGGTTGTCCTTAATGTACTCATATTCTCTCTTTTGTAACGGTTCACATACTGTGGCTGACTCAATGTCCTCTTCTAATATAAATATACTTTATCATTTGTAGCCAATAAAGTACAATGAAGTTTTAGACAGAAATCCCATAATACCAAAATAGCGATTTTTAAAAAGTAGGTTTTAAAAAGTGGAATCAGTCTCTGCCTGCTTTATTTGTTCTAAATTTGATAACAGTACTTCATATCATTCCGGACTTTCAATATATATCACATTCACATTCATATATAACGTTTGATATTCCAAACCTTTAAAAAGCTTCATGAAATAATTTCTGACAAAATATCAATAAAATGAAAACCTGAAACTTCGCTCCCAAGTGAGATTTTAGGATGCTAATATATTCACCACAGCACTGAATATATTTTTAACAGTGTCTGGATTTCAAAACAGCAGAAAAAGGGCAAAGGTTCAAACTTCAGATGCGAAGAAAGATTTTATTTATACAATCAAAATATTTTTTTTATTATTAAAACTTTCCCCCCAAAAAAACACATCAAAAGTGACTTGGATTTTTTCCAGGACTTGAAGCCTTCACGAAATATTTTTTAATAGATGAGCAGCTGCACCGAGATAGAACTGCAAAGTTTGTTTTAGGTCAGCTCACTTAATGAAGCCTCCCGCTTACCCCAGCTTCCTTCTGAAGAATGAATGATGCTGGTATCCTAGATGGGGGCTGACATAAACCTGACAGTACACAAAACAATGTGGACTCATGCGATTGCTCTGTCCCTTTGTCTTCTCATGCCTGTCTCAGTAAAGCAGCCATATTCTTCATTTCACCTTTTCTTTGCGCCCACTTTCTTTTTCCCTTTCCCTTTAATGCCGTTCTCTTCTTTTTTTATAGCCCTCATGCCACAGGGCATCCTAATAAAATGTAAGCATCTGTTGAGGACAGAGATCCAGAAGACTGCTCGTACATTCCCTTAGCAGCTGGAGGCTGGAGGTTTATGGGCTGACCCTAGAAGCCTTCCTCTCTGCTGCTTCTCCAGGGCCCGCTGGAGCCGTGACGCTGGGCAGACCCCTCCAGAGGCAGCAGGACTCTCTCCGCGCTGTCCCCTGCGTACTCAGCTAAGGAAAAAGGAGCAGGGCAGTCACATCCGAATCACGCTCTTTGGCTTTATGGGGTCTGAAGCCTTCACGTAATCAAGTGTTGTCTCCACAGGGCTGCAGGCAGCCTGCACGGGAGCAGTCTCCACCCATTTCACTGAAGCTGGAGCCTTCGTACTAGGAGCGAACATTTTATGGCCAAATACAAATTCAAGATATGAGACTGAGAAGAATGTATAAAACAGACAACCTCAAAAATCCAGGTGGAAGTCCATGCTCTATTCAAAGCTTTTTAAGTATGCTGCATCACCTGGTATTTTCCTGTGTATCTGCGGGAAATGTCGTTTAGGGAATGCAGTATTTCAAAAGACAAATATTCCCAGAAGCCACAGAGAGAACAGATCCAGTTTCAGTCACTGGGTAAATTTCCCAGATTCTGCCTGGAAAGGTCTGCATTATTTCTAGACATAACTGGGTGAAATTTCTGAAGTCGGTGGCAAACCTCCTGTCATACCTATTAGGGCCAAATGTTAACTGAAGGAAGCAAAGTGCTCAGTTGAGTACAAGTTTTTACTAACTCAGATGTAAGGGAGAAAAAAAAAAAGTCGTCATCACCACCACATGCATCTACAAAAATCTTGATGCAATCCTGCACTCACTGTTTAAGCAACTGTTATTGTCTGTTCCAGCTTTGCATATTGGGCTGTCATCTCATACACAATAGCAAACTACACAGAAAAGTTTCATACTATCACTGGTATTGGTTAAGATTTGAGACAAGACAGAAAATCCAATGATTTCCCTGTAGGTAAGTTAAAGTCATCCTCACTCTCTGAGGGTACAGGTGTTTTTCTTCATTTTCATGCTGCAATTAAGGCCAGGAGTGGTACTAAACTGCGATAAATAAATAAACAAATTTCAAATTGCCTTTATGGCAGCAAGAAAACTAATGGAAACTGTCTAGGAGCTATTTCCAGTACAAGAGGAGGTGAATCCATTTCTTGTAATCATTAATTTAGGAAGCTGATAAGAGATTTATGGGATTTTGAACCTTGAAATGTAAGAAAATTGTTCCTATAACATGTTCAGCCTGCAGTTTCCCATCGTGTATTAAATTCAGTGTCAGACATAATAGTTACCATTTGGAACTTGTCTCATGCTTACCAAGCAATCTTCCAGACCGGTATAAAATTGCTCGTCTTGGACAGAAGCATTTTTTAATAAAAATGAAATGTGATCATTTTTCCTAAAAATCAGGAAAAAAAAAAAAAAGTATGTGTTAAGATTAAATATTACACCTGTACCAAACTACATTTCTGGAATTTTTTGCTACTGTATCTGTTAGATCAAAGGTGCCTTGGAAGAGCAATAACTTACTGGGTCTTTATTTGTTATTTTACATCTTTAGACGTGTGAATTTAATATAGTTTGCATGTGTGCATTTAGATACACACATATGCATGGATATGTCTGTCTGTAATATAAAAAAGCCTGCAGCAAAATAATATCAAGGTTGCAAATTCAGGTATTCATAAATTAGAAAATGCTAGAAGGAAAGCTGCCAGTGCACCATCATTGGCTCCCCTATCCAGAAGGAAGAGTGTCCTAGATACTTTTTCACTTTTTAAATATTATTTCTGTGGCTTAAAAATCATCACAATGCTCTACACAGATATGTACACATATAAATATTAATCCCAGTGATGCATGTGCTAAATCTTAACTATCAGCCTCTCCGAAAACACATGCACACACAAACACAAATGATATAGCTCTATCACTATTGTTATTGACCCATTTCATGCTTTTGTCTTCCATTCCACATTCACACTCTTCTTTGAAGAACAGGGATAACTATTCTCTGTTTGTAATATGGATAGACATTTAGAATAAAGGAATTAGGAGAATACAATTATTCCTCTGTCAAGTTTCCTTCTCATTTTCTACCCACCCTTTTACATTCTCCCCAGTTACTTCTCTCGCAATACTGGTATGAATTACAAAACATCACAGGTCTGAAGCAGCCAGCCTGGGTGCTTGGCTTCATAGAGCTCCAGTAGAGGAAGTGCTCTGTCCCCAAATTATCTTGTTTACCTTGGTCTCTTTCTCCTTCTTCGGCTAAGGGAATTGCAACAGGATCCAGATACTAATAATACACTTGTGTGTTGTACACCCTCCTGTCTCAAATATTTGTTGGGTTTATAATGATACCTAAGACCAAGTGAATTTGAATTTGCTTAGTTCTAGAGAAATTAAAAACACAAGATAGGAAATAGCCCTAGTTGCAAAGAGTTGGCACTAAAAACAGACACAGGAAAAGGGAAGGATTATACCATCTGGGAGTCAATTGCTTGAGCAACTGCTTTACGTTTGGAGGTACCTTATGACACCAGACAAGCAAGAATAGATAAAACAATTTATTCAGATTGCTGTTGTTGTGCTTCTCTCTCTTCAGAGAAGCAGCTTCAATGTTACAGTGCCGTGCACTATAGGAATCCCTGAGACTTTCCAACAAACCATCTAATGCCACGATGTATTCAGTGAGACTGTAACCCACCCCACCAGTTGTCTCTGGAGCCATCATACCTGGGAATCTTCCATCCTGGCAAACCACCCTTGGGCCACCTGGAGTTTTGGGCAGAGGAAAGTGCCTCTCAGTGGTGGATCAAACTAAAGACGACGTCACTGAGAACCTGTCTTATGATACACACAGGAATTGATAATTTCAATAAATCTGGACAATTAAGATCATAGGGTAACTTGGATTGGAAGAGACCTCAGGACATTTCTAGCCCACCCTTGCATTCAAAGCAGTCACCTGCAAAATCAGACCAGGTTGCCCAGGGATTTATCCAATTGGTTCTTGACAACCTCCAATGCCAAGATGGACACCAAACATTTCTAAGCAGCCCGTTCCAGAACCTGACTGTCCTTGGAGAAAAAATTCATTATATCTAGTCAGAACCTTTCTTGTTTCAATTTATGTCTTTTGTCTCTTGTCCTCCTGAGGTACACTGCTTTGAAGAGTCTGGGTCCATCTTCTTGATGGTACTGTCAGGCTGCTGTTAGGTGTCCTCAAAGCCATCTCTCCTTCAGACTGAAGGGTCCCTTCCTTCAGCCTCTCATCACAGGGCAAGTGCGCCAGACATGGACTATCCTGGTGGCCTTCTTCTGAACTTTCTCCAATTTTATCAGGGTCCTTGTCCTGGGGAGACCAGCACTGGATGCAGTACCTACCTGTGGTCTAACAAATCCTGATTAAGCCTTCATCAGGCTTTACAGAGAAATTATAAAACCAATGTTGTAATAGGCAGGTTCTCAACTCAATGTTTTCACATATGCTCACCAATTTACAAAAGACACTGTAAACTGTGCAGGTTTAATGCCATGACTTGGAACTGAGTTTGCCCTGAACCGTGAAATTTATAATCGCACTGGCAATTAGTATCATGGACTCTGAAGTTTCTCTCTTCTGCAGCTGAATGCCTGATTTTAATCTAAAACTAGCTAGCGTAGGTCCTGGTAGAAAAGCAGTCATTATAATATGACATTCAGCACAGGCTTGCTCCTCTACTGTACTTGTGTGAGCAGCACTGTCTGAGATAGACATTGCTGCAATTGTACTCAAGCCAGCTCAGTCAAGACAATTTAGCGTTGATATATTCCATTTTCGTGAAAGAAAGCATTTGCAAATGAAATAGTACTTAACCAGGACCATTACAGGGCAAATAAAGTTGAAGAGAAGTCCTGTAACTTCTGTACTTTAATAATATTGTCCTAGTTGGAAATCTGTGTGCAGAGAAGAAATGGTTTGGATTGCTAATGTTAGACTGTGTAATGGAAGCCGCTAAAATAATCTTTATGTAAGTGATACTGAGTTTCTGAGGGTGAAGCATAACATTGCAAAATGAAAGACCTAAAATTAGTTGTAACATTTAATGAATAATGGATTTCTGGAAATTATTAGTGTATGTGTGTAATGCAGATTCTACTCCTTAGAAAAGGCAGGACAAAAAAAAATAGAGAAAGAAAAAACAAAAAAGATAAAGGCCATCTTCAGCTCTTCAAACAACTTAACTTTCTGAATGACGCTCCAGATATCAAATAAAAAAGGAATAACTACCTCCTTTTTTCAGCATTTCCATTGCAATATGGAATGCTCTGGTTAACAGAAGTCCATAAAATAAACAGGAAGGAAAAAAAAATAAAAGATGTTAATTAGCAGGAGAAAAGTAATCTAATTATGGTTATATCTGTCTAGGTGTTCCTAGCTAACTTGAGATTTTCTGTCACTCTTTGCTATAGACCTGCATGTAAATTTTGATCTGGACTTCCCATTGTAGTGTAACCAGCATACTTGTCTTTTAGCTATTCCTTTCAAAAATAAACAAATAAATACAGAAAATACATCTACTCCTGTGAGCATCCGCATGAATGGCTTATTCATGGAAGAGTGCTTTACACTAGTTTCAGAACAACCACTGTACACTAATATTTTTGGTAGCCAGATTGGAGATAACTGTAACCAGGTCTTCTGGCAGAATCACTTCATCCAGGGAAAGGAAAGAAGAACAGATGGGCTCTTAAAGTAAATAGAATTGAACGAGCCACCTTCTGGTTACCACAACCAGCGTTTGAGTTCATGGTCATTCTCTAGAAAGTTGCTAACATATTTTCTGTTTTGGTTTCCACTTGGCTGTGAATTTTTTTTTCAAAATTGTCCTGATAGTACCAGACCGTATCAAACACATAGTACAGCCTAATTCTGTAATCCACTAAGCATCATAAAAGCAACAAAATGGCCTTCAAATATAAAAGCATATTATAAATAATATCCATTTTTTCTAGAATTTATTATGTAAATTTAAAATTATTTAGCCAGAAGGGAACTTCACAGCTCTCACTCTTCTGCATGAGTTTTTGGGGGAGACCAAGGACACAACTTGCTTCTAAGTGTTTCTATGCACACATCTCTGATGGCAGAGGTAGAGCAGAGGTAAGATGACCCATTAGCACAGTAGGACACATCATTAGAAAATTCTCATACCATCCTGATGAGCACAGGGATGTACAAGTAAGTTTCTCTTTAGACTGTTTTCAGTCTCCATTCATCCTATCAACTGTGATGTTGAAGGTAAATTTTAATGGAAGTGGGATATGTATAGAAGACAGAAAGCAGGGAAAAAAATGCTTTGCTATTCTGTAAACCAGAAACTCAACAGATATTGCAATTTAGGTAAAAGGTCTAATTATTATGTACAAGTCAAGATATTTACCCAGGGTTCATCCAAAGTCAGTCCCTGAGTGGACGAAGGAGAAGAAGGGAAGCAGCAGATACCGCCACAACTAATAAGTCCAAGAACCCAGACAATAAAAGTGCTCATATAAAAATGCCAGTCTGGACAACAGGATTGTCACTCTCTGGCTACAAGGTTTTGGGGGGTGAAGCTTGCCTCATGCTTCACAACCTCCCTGCTTACAACATCACTGCATAACCACATGGTCTAACTCAGGGAGGAAAGGAGAGAGGCAGGTAAGAACAGAAGTAGTGCAAAAACAGGTATATCTGAAGAAAACCTGCTGAATCCAGGCATCCAAGATCACTGTCACAAAGAGCAAGTACCACAGCCCTTGCATAGATCAGTGGGGTACCCACGTGCTATGTAGGCTGCTTAGAGAGCAGACAGGTCAGGAAGGGAGATCGGACGGCAAGGCCATATTCCCTGGCATTGACATGAAGGATGTTGGTGCGACCCTCATTGACAGGACCAGAAGAGCACTGATTAGCTGCAACTCATTAACTGAGGGCTCATCAGTCCTCTGAAGAGTTAAGCCTTTTAACCTCACTATGAACTGTTTTTATGATAGATGCCAAGATATCAAGGAATTCAATAGCAGGACTAAGGTATGTCCATGTATAAGTGAAGACAGATTTCCGTGTGATGAACAGAACTGAAGATTTGTACCAATAACGCTGGGCAGAAAGATTAAGGCTGTGTTCAGCTCTGATACTTTACCAGGAAACAAGATGTAAACACCGGTTA
The DNA here is from genome assembly GCF_040182565.1 of Anser cygnoides. Lineage (NCBI taxonomy): Eukaryota > Metazoa > Chordata > Aves > Anseriformes > Anatidae > Anser > Anser cygnoides. The sequence continues at coordinate 29,692,827 of NC_089873.1, forward strand.
TAATTTATGAGTTTTGATGTTTGCAATATAGAGTTTGAATAAAAATGGATCAGGAAATGAATGGAGCATACTCAGAATGACACTAACAAGAACATGATTTATTGCATCCTGTTAAATAAATGAGTGGCAAGCACACTATCTAAATGACAGCTTCTTTAAACCAGGTATCTCACAATCTCGTTTCTATCAAAATAATGCTCTGCTGATGACTTGATTCTATGAGACGTGTGATTTGCTACTAAGGCAATAGCCTTGAGCTTCAGCAAAAAGAGTAGGTCCTCAATATCTTTGAAAACTGTGTCCATGACTGTTGCCTTCATCTTAAAACACGGATCTTACATCAGCTATGGCACATTAGTAGCTTTGAAGGAGAAAGTGTGGAATAAAGTCAGCATCGGTCATCTGTTGGTGCTGTATTAGAAGAAGCAAATGATTTTGCAAATTCTTGTTCCTCCTCTGGTGTTAGCAGCAGAGCATGTGCTTTGTCTCTGCCGTTCCAGCCAAGGATTGTGCCAAGAACAACAGAAAGTTCTCTGATTTTCAAATCTGTTGTTGTTGAATAATTGATAGTTTTGCTGCCACCACGAGGACACCTTCAGAAACAATGCCTACACGGCAGTGAGTCTTGGGCTGTAAGAGATCTATGACGCATGCTAATTAAAATTACTAATTTAAAAAAATATATTTTGTCAGTTGAAGATAAATAAATGCATGAGAGATTTGTTTCCTGAGTTCCTATGGTCTGAAATTACAGATGACAGTCCTTCTGTAAAGGGTGAGAGAATTCATTTAGATTAAATTATCCTTTCATTTCCTTTTCTAAAACATCAGAAAACCTCCCTAACTGACATTTTTGCCTTTGTGTCAGGGATAGCATTAAGAATAATTTTCTATGATTGTCTCTTCGACAGGCAGAGAACTCATTTTAATCGATACATCGTAAGCTGTTATTACAGCTATTTTCTATCTTAATTCAGCCTGCCCTTCATAATTATGTGGGTTTTCTCCTGTTTTTTAAAAGCTCTGGATGGTGGCAGATTTCCACCACCTAGTGGAAAAAGTCTGTATTGTCTCCTGAAAGGCTTTGTTCAGCTTTCTCACTAGCGCCTGTTTTAAACATCACTACTGCAAGTTCCCTATTTTTAGCACCTGTCACCAAAGAAGTTTTCTTTTTCACTTTTACTGGTGAATGTATCCAGGCATGCAAAGATGTCGTTGAAGGTATCAGAATATTACATCTTCCGCAAACTCTGTGACACAATGTACAGGAAACCTATGTCTGTGTTTTTCCTTATTTGTAAGGATCAAGTAATTTGTAATGTGAAAGGGAAATCGGGAGGCTTTAAAAACGATTCAAGGTCTGCCAAGGAACATCACTGCTTCCCTGCAGCCCATCCGCTTTGCTGTGAGCCCCGAACCCCACCCAGGTACACGCTCCAGAGCAAACAAGAAACACTGAATTTGTTCGGGCAACGTTCATGTAGGGATGCTCTGCCCTTTGGGCGCTGAGATTGAAATGCTGAATGGAGTCAGGGAAAAACTGCCAGAAATAAGGTTAAAAAAAAATAAAAATAAAAAGGCAAATGCAAGCAGTGTCATTGTCACCTCTTATTATTACTGCCAGAAAAGTCTCTATCCCTTGAGCATCCTCTCTCATCCCACCTGTTCCAAAGCAAGCAAGAGGCCTCCTTTGGCCTTTCAGAGAAGAAACTACTTTTGAGATCCAGGTCTGAATGTGAATTGACAGAGGTAAAACAGCAGAATCACAGAATGGTTGAGGTTGGAAGGGACCTCCAAAGATCATCTAGTCCAACCCCCTGCTCAAGCAGGGTCACCTAGAGCATGCTACACAGGAGCAGGGTTAAGAAGCTCTTGTCTTTTCACACTGTCCAGGCGGAATGCTGATTCTGAGGATAATCCTGTGTCTGTTGAACCTGGTAGAATTTTTCTTACTCTTTCCCCTGGAAAAATATGTCATTATCTGGTTCTTATCAATAGATGTCTCACTCTATTTAGTTTATCCCCATAATGCCTCTTTGAATCAGGAAAATGCTGCTACCTCCCTCCACTTCACACCAGTAGATTGGGGAGATTAATGTGTAGATTAACAAACGGACATCATCATGACAATCACCTTTGTGGTGAGTTACTGGGATCTGAGTGCCACAGAGATCCTCAGAGATCCTCCTCCTGTTTGGTTGTCTTTCTAATCCTCTGGACTGGGTTCCAGGATACGGCTTTAGGCACCTTGTTTCCAGTGCTTTCCCAGCTAACTGCCCCTTTATTCATCTGTGCTCAAAATCAAGAACTTCAGAATGCCAACTATTTGCCATGTTACATTGGAAGCAGCCAAACACATCTTTGCAGCAGAAAGATTCCCTGAGCATCTAAGTACCCTCTCCTGGCAGTGCTAATCCATTAGCATCTAGTTCACAGCTAAGATCTGCCAGGATTCAGAAATGAGCTGCTTGCACATCTCTCTCTTCTACAGTGCCCAATCTGCTCAGCTTTTCAGAGCACATCTAATGAATCATGGTCTACACAGGATAAAAAAGACAGTGGTAGTGTTACTGTCCCCACTCCTACTTTGTCCAGTAGCTCAATGAGAGGCTGCTCAGCTATGATGCAGCAGGCTTGAGAAGATTTCAACTACTGCTTCCTATTTCCCAAAGGAGGACTGCAGATCTCAAATTACAGGTTTAAATGTAGCTCTCAGTGACACCTGTTACAGTTGTACCACTTACATGGGGGAAAAATACATTAGAGAGAGGAAAGGTTTCAAGTAAATGTATCAGTAGTTCTTTCACATGAAGTTTATATTTTTGCAGGAGGAACAAGAAAATACAGTGCATGAATAGCTGGCAAGAAATTAGCAGCAGGTGAGAAGTCTGCAGTAATCATAAAAGAATCCCCTAAAGAGACAAGTGAAATAGAAATGAGAAACCCCATTGCTTTTTTAGATACCTAACAAAGAACTGGAACTAAGCTGTACAACACAAATTGTTGGAAACTACCATAAAGACCTTTTACTGAAACACTCATCAAGGACACCTGGAGTCACAAAGGAGAACCTGTATGGAAAGTTTTCCGAACAGTTTATTGAATGCCAGGTGATCGTATTAGTGTTTGTTATTCCTAAGTAAAGGGTAGGAAATTGTATTGACTGTTTGGGAAGGTGTGTTTCCCTTGCCTGTGTAATACAGAGTGGTACTAAAAATGTAAAGGCTGCAGTCCTGTAAATGGAAGCAGGACTCTGTCCTAAGATGCACAGAATTATGATGATATTTGTCAGAAATAATATGCTTCTCTTTCTGCCATGACAAATAGCTAGATTAATAAATACCAGTCAAAATTTTGTATATATCAGAATGACAGCTTTAATGAGACAAAGAGTTTGTCTTGAAATGCCTTAAACTACCACAGGTTACAATCATGCAGAGCAATCAGCAAGCTGGCAGCTATCCTGGGACTGCTGAACAGAGGTCGCCCAGAAGGAAAGCCAAGTACACAGGAGACTGGAATCTCTCAGTGGTGAGAGGTCCGACCCATGTGCATGGACCCAGTTCACCCTGGGGTGTTTGACTGCTCTTAGCAAGAGCAGAAAGAAGTTTGCTGGCTACTTTGGGATGGCAGGTTCTGCTTAATAACCTAATATTGGGAAAAGCCGATGTAGCTATTTCAGCGAGAAGACAGAAATTCAAACTATGAATCCCAGATTCTTATAGCAAGGGAAATGATGGTCTGTAAAACATAACAGTTTCTTGAATGATCTTTATTGAAAGAAATGGCTTCACATTCACTAGCTGTAAAGGGTGTTGGGAAGGGTTAAGTGGCCTAAGAAATTCTCCATCTCAAAATGAGTGGATAGATCACTGATACATGACTGCACCTTGCATTATAATCATTTTCAAGAGGGTCTACATCTCCCCAAATCAATAGATATGCCTACCCATTGTCAAAGTAATCACTTAAGTGTGTGTGCCCGTGTCAGTGGTTGTCTAAAAGGTTTACTTGCGTTTTACATTTGTGTGCAAGTGACCGGTCTAATCAGTGGCAAAACATCGTTTTATCATGGATATGAAGGAAGCAAAAAAAGGTGCTGAATGGACAGGGGGACCCCAGCCAACCATCGCCCAGAAAACGCTCCCCCTTCAAGGCTCTATGAGGCAGCCTACACACAGGTGAAGTCCTGCTCAGCAGCAGCACCCAAAGCAGCAGCCGGACCCTACAAGCACTGCACTGCTGCCCCCAGCTCCCAGCTCGGCAAAACCATGGGCCCTGCCTCACGTCGCCCGGGCAGGGCTGCCCTTCTCCTCTCCTCTGGGTTCACCACAGGTCCTTTCCCAGGGGCACACACAGCCCTCTGACCTTGTGCCCCAAAGTGGCCATGTTTGCAGTGAAAGGGGACGTTTAAAAGCTCAGGGACGTTTGGAAAGACGTGTTGAGCTGTTGAATTCCTTCTTAGACTTGCTCATGAGCCCCTAGGTGTACCGTTGTACAGCAGAGTTGCTTCACAGACCTGGGGTAACAAAGTCAGTGCTGACCAGAGTGCAAAATACTTAAAAATTTGTATTTAATATGTTCACATTCCTCTCTTTTAATTTTTAAGCTAATATTTTTGTTCTGCTGAACTTTTGCCAAACCTCCTTGCTCTTCCTCCAAGCCCGGCACGGAGATGACTTGACAATTTCCATGGAAATAATAGCAATAAGCATCTAAAAACTTATTTAAAAGGCATTATGGCTGCCCTTGGAGGGGCATAAAAATAAAAAAAATAAAATAATAAAAAAAAAAAGTAATGAAGAAAACCCAGCTCTGCCTGACAGCAGCCTCCAGCCAGCATTGCCCTTTCGGCTCAGGCGCACGGAGGCGTTTCATTCCTCCTCGCACCCGACATTTCGCCGCCATCGTATCGGCGCCTGCAGTCTTGCCGTCGCCGTGCCTTGGCGGCTGGCCAAGGGCCTCGATCCACGCTGGGGCTATCCGGCTGCAAATTGCCCCACATCGCCCCAGCCTGCGGTCACCGCCGCGTTCCCAGGCGCCCCTCAGCCCCGAGCCCCGGCCCCGCCGCCATTTTCCCTCGCCGGGCTCCCCCTGCCGCCGGGCTCGCCTCAGCCCCTCCGGGCCGCGCCCGTCTCCGAAATGGCCGCCAGGGGTCGCCCTGCGCCAGCGAGCGGCGGCGGGAGGTTGTCGGTGCCCTGAGGGCCCGGCAGGACGAGGGCAGCCGGCCTTAGCCCCTGCCCTCCCCTCAAGCCCACCGCCTTGCCTCACACCCACAGCCTTCCCCTCGCGGCAGCCAGCACCCGACATATCGGCTGTTGTCTGCCAAGAGATGCAGACCCTCCTGCCCTGGTTTCCTCTCTGTAGAGGCACTTGAGGATAGACCTTAAAGCAAGTGCTCGGAGACAGGAGGGCGTTTGGTAGGGCAGACGCAAAACGTTATGAAGGAACATCTCGGAGAGTCAGGGGGCTCTTTCTTGTCAGTTTATCCCGATTTTTTGCTGTGATCACTCTTCCTCGTGGAAAAGACCTAAATGAGTCAGTCAGTGCTTATTTATAGCTGCTGAATCAGTTCAGTAGATGTCATCTGCTCCCCGTACACTTTGACAAGCTGACTCAGTCGCTGTCAGTGGCATCACGGCCCTGTGGGTCCTCCTGCCTGAGGTTTTCGTGCGAGATAAGCAGCAGATAAGGCAAACCAGGCACAATAAAACTGTATAGGTTAGGTTGTGCAAGAAGCAGTCTTAAGAAAACTTTCCTTCCTTACCACAGTGAACTGATTGGTTGATACTATTAAAATAAATAAATAAATAAGCCACCTACATCTAAAATTATATTAAAATAATATTAGGAAGTTCTCTTTGTTACTATTAGTTTACAGGTAGCAAGCTTTTTCCCTCATTATCTAGTTAGTTAAGGTTGCTTCAGGATGCAAAGTCAGTCGGTCACTGACGATGCATAAAAAGAGCTAGAATCCTTGTCACGCTTGCTGTTGAAATATCAGTTAAAAATAGCCCACGTATCTACCCATATGATTATGAGAACCCAGGGGGAGGTTTTCTGATGAAAATGCTTCAGTGTTCCCTTAAGGGGAAAAAAAAAAATAAAAAATAGAGCATTCAGTAATTGTTGGGAGTTAATTAATCAGCCACAAGCTTTTGCAGAGGATCAAAGAGTGTCTGAATTTGAAAATTTCATGTCACCTTGCAGACAAGCAATGTTTTCCAAAGTCAGTTACGTGGTACAGAAGATATTGAGATTAAATGAGCAGCGCAGAACATGAAAAACAAACCCATAATTATTAATAGATTCTTAAATTGGCAGGTGATAGATTTTTAAACTGTCCTTTCACCCTTCTGTGTAAGTCGGTTTGCCTCACAATGATAAATTAGCGGCAGCACTGTGCTGAGCCTGTTTCCACTGGATGCTTCTCATTACCATTCAGGGGTTTTGCTGGCTCATCAGTGCATCGTGGACAGCATTTCAATTGCTGCAATGTGGCCCAGAAACAAGAGAAAGGATAGAAAACAGAGTCTATAAAAACCTTTTCTTGAATTCTAAGATTGATCAAGTTCTCAAATAAGAGTAAGCTCTTTGGCCATGGTGTTGCTAGTTTTTATGTATCCCAGAGGAAGACACAGTACATTCATCCTCTCTGTTCTTCTCTTTAAATCTCAGTATTCTTGTTAATCTATCAGGAAAATAAGAACAGTAACATGTAATGGACTGAATGTGCTTTTTTCTCAGTCGAAGAGAACAGCTCCTTTAATCCCAGTAGCACAAGGCTACAAGCTAAGGATTTGGTCCAACTTTTATTATTCACCAGCATCTTCCAAGGAAAATGAAACCAGCAACCTATAAGAAGATCAAGTTAAATGTCTTGGACAGATGATTTTCAGTTATGAGTCAAAACATCAATTAAATTGTTAGTTGTTATTCAGCATTTGTTTTATGTAGGTGTTGCTTAATCAGAGTTCTAATTAAAAATAGTTGCAGTTCTATATGTCAAAGTAAACATTTTCAAAATACTAAGGAATTTTGGAGCATGTTGCTCTGATGATATTTCCAATAGGGAAGGTTCTGAATCTATGAACTGAAATTCCAGTCAGACAGGGTGAAAGGAATAAGAAAACCTGAGATTTCTGATATGTAAATGGATATTTGCAGGCAACTTCATGTATAATTTTACAATGTCTTGCTTTGCTGGAATGAATATAAATATTGGATCTTCAAAATCTTAAAAACCCCATGAAATAGGATTTTTGTTCTTCAGATAATTCTAGTTTTGACAGTTCCCCTTCTGCTTTGTTGAGCATTGTTACACCCTGTTCATTTTGCAAATACATTGACACTGCATTTAATGTTCCTGAATAGTTAGGGTTGTGTATAATACAAAGCACATCACCTTGAGAGCACGTGGTCTAACAAAACTTGTGACCAGCCTTTCACCACTCCTGGAATTTTCTCTTCTGCCTCCAGATTCAGAGTACACACATCATTATTATTTTTCACCCATGTTCAGCTTTGTATTGTTACTGGTGAACAAAGCATGTGAAGCTTTCTACCTAAATCAGTAGTAATAACAAATGTTAGTCCTGCCCACTGAATCTTTGACAGCTCTCTTTTTCCAGATCAAAACTGAATGCACAGTAGAGAATAGATGTTGTATTACAATTCCAAATATCTCAGGGTTTATCTTAACAGTAAAATCATCTCACAGAGTTATTATAATAAGTGAAAAAATGGAAGGTAAACTATTTTTCATGTTCACAAGTAATAGACCAGGTAATACTTGGCTTAAATTTCAGCAAGGGAGATTAGAGTTAGACTTCAGGAAGTTTTTTTAACCATGTGGTTAGCTAAGCACCAGAGCAGGAGACTTGTGGAAGCTCCATCACTGAAATATTTTATGATGTGAATGGACAAGCATCTGTCAGAAATGGTTTAAGTATATCTGATGGTGCTGTCAGGCAAAGGGATGGATTTATTTGCCTCTCAAATTGATCCCCACCTATCTGTTCATCTTCATTTACTGAAGGCGCCCACTGTCTGTATTTACCTAACCCCTGACTGTTTCATAGACAGATCTCTCTAGAAAGAATATTTTGTCCTCTGTTCTTGCTTGCTGCTTGTAGCCATCGAGCTCTATTTCCTTGTAGAAAAGCACAAGACTAAGACCAAGACCTGACATTGCATTGGAAGCTGACCAAGTACATGCTGATGTTCTCATGGTAGCCCAACGCCAAGGAAGGTGGGGCCTGTGCTAGCTGGTCCTCTGCTATCTATTACTGTACATTATCTCCACACTTAGTTCCATGTAGTCAGATATAGTAGTCCAGACTTGTGGTAACAAAAACATGGACAGTTGTGGATATCAGAAACAAAGGGGTGAAATTCTCACAAAACTCACCAGGGGAAAAAAAACCATTTTGTCTACTGATATTAACTGATTACCCAAAGATTGAAACAACACTTCAAGGACTTGCGCTGTGATGCCTTTGATTGAAGCTGAAGATAATTTCTTGGTTAAATCTAGGTGTTTCTCCCTAGTTACCATGATATTTCTAATATTGCCCAGATTTATTCAGCAGAAAAATTCCTGAAGTCAAGTTGTCATTTCAGTAATTATAGTTGTTGTAGCTGTGGAGAGATGAGCATCAATGTCATGTTATTAAATCTATCCAAACCCTTTGTGTGTCATATTGCTTTACAGTGAACTCAAATAAACATTGAAAAGCCAATGATTTTGTTTAAGTGTCTCTATAGTCTTCAAATAAGAGCAAAGAGAAAGAAGCAGTGCTGCTGAGTGTGGTTGTAACAACACCATCAGTTCACCTTCCTGGATGGAAAGTTGTCACACCACCAGACACTGCAAAGACTCTTCAAATGTGCAGCAGAACAGAGACCTTATCCATGTCTACGGGAGATAGATCCTAACATATACTGTATATCAGTTGTACCACATGCTGTTGGAGCATGGAGTTTACTAGTTGCTTAGCTGTTTATTCAGGAAGAGGATCATGGAGCTCTGGAAAGAGCTGAAGTTCACTTCAGGGTCAAGTTCATAGAAGATTTTGAGTCCAGCATTGGATTGTTTGGGACTCTTTCACTGTCTGTAGATACGACAAATATGTTCCCCCTGAAGGAGCTGTTTATGGGGGTACTCCAGAAAGTGGTGGTGGAGTGGTTGTGGCACTCTACTGTCAAGACAGCTATCACACCCTTGCTCTGCTCTCATACAGAAGTCGTCCTCACTGTAAATGGTTATTGGGATAAATTTGATCTGGGAAGCCGTAAGCAGCTGTATTCATTGCTGCTCCATGTCACCCTTGTACACAAGTAGCCCCAACAACAGATGTTTCAACAGTGTTAGCAGGATGGGCTTAAGGAGTTCCTTGGACCTTTGCACTTTTAAAATCACTGCTTTAAATCACTGATCGCTGCAAGTGAAGAAGCAATTAAATACAAAAAGGATGATTTGGAGGCTCAGTCCTCTGTGATACTGAGCACACCTACACATTGCTAGTCCTATCTAAGTCTGCAGCAGCTGAGGGTACTCAGCACCTTACAGGCTCAAACACTGGAGGGAAGAATACCAGCACTTCTAATCAATAATAGACAGACAGAAAAAAAAAAAAAAAAGTGGATTTCCTATGATTATTGACTGAATAACCAGGTTAACAGAAATTGAGGACAAGACCTGAGAAATGAGGGCGCTTCCATTCCTTTGGGGACTGTTGCTGTAGCACAGATTTTATTTACATTGCCTCCTGCCAGAAAAATCTACAGACAATTGGTGTCGGTTTCTAGTGAACCACAGACTGCTCTGATAGCTGCAGTTGCAATGAAGGATGTGACAAATCCATGTTTGAGATGCACTGAATGCCAAATACTAGTTGTTTCTCCCTGGCTAACAAGTACAGATGTGTGTCAGTGTGAGACAAGAGCCTGAAAGCAGTTTTGGTAGCTACAAGATGAGTGGGAGAGATGAGACCTCAACAGTGTCATTAAAAAGCAGCTGACAGGTAAGAGAACAGAGAAACAGCACTGCGAGTGTCATGTTTTTAGTCATACAACACTTTTTCTTTCATCATTTAAGAGCATTTGTGGAAAGACTTTTTTTGTAGTCTTTCAGATTTCTTTCCTTGCAACACATTCTACACTTACTTTTATCATTCTATCAGCAATAGTGAAGTCATCTTTGTAACAAACGCTGACAATATCCAGAGGAGATAGCTATGACTCCAGCTGAGAATTAACAGCAGGAGTAATAAACTCTTAAGACTAAACCTCAGTTTTCATGTGAATGATTTGATAGTAATACAGAAGAAAAAGAAAAATGGTGCTCAAGAAATAGAAAGAAAGTGATGCAAAACGTAGGGGTAAACCAAAATATTCCTCTTAAAGGGAATAGAATTCCTATGAATCAGTGGGCAAATCCAAGTAAGGTCATAGCAAGAAAGACTCCTGGACCTAGTTCTTCAGTCTGTTGTAGATGATGAAGTCACCACAGCACGAATTGTCACTCATTCTGGATAAGGAGACTGCAATACAAGTGGACTTTGGAGACTTTTTTGTAAAATACTCCGGAAGAGATAAGAAAGCTTTGGATGAAAAAAGGAGAACTTGAAGTAAAAGAGAAGATGCTGGACGTACTCCAAAGTGTCAGCTGCCATTTATTTCGCTCTTGTGATGGGAGTAACCAACTCACTTATTGATAATTGAGATGGCTTCTTAATGTGCATACCAGTATCAGGACCTGAATACTAAAATGACAAAACTACCCACCAGTGTCTTATGTGATTGTGCTTTTGGGTCTCAGTCTCCACACCTGCATGAAGTCAAAGTGAGAAAGCATCAGCTGCTGCTTTTACCCTCGGCACCACTTCAAAAGGAGGGCTCAGACCAGATTTCCATCTGGCCCTGTGGACTTTCTCCAGTAGTGGCCAAGAGAAACTACAGGGAAGAGTACAAGTACAGCTAGTGTTTTCCCCACATCTCTTTATAAAACACTTGGTCTTCCCTCTGAAACTGCCAACAAGTACTGAGTAGAGCATGCTAGCATTGTTGTGAGATGGGTATTACCAGAATTAGAGTTCTCTAAGCCTATTTCCCATGTAAGACTGTATGACATCAGCTTTCAGTCATTAGGAATTTGGACTGAATATGGCATATTATGAAAAGGTTGTTTTTTAGATGAGTTTGTTTTTTGTTTTTGTTTTTGTTTTTTTAGCAGAAGTGGTAAGTCAATCTATTTAGATATAAAGAAATGCAAACCGTCAAGCTCTGTGGCAGAACTGGTTTTATTTATAAGTTATGAAATCTGCAGTTATCCTTAAATACAAATAATACAGAAGCAAACAGAACTTGTTACAAAGTGAACAAGGTCATTCTGGAATCATTTGAATAAAAGTCACTATTTCATGTTATTATTCACTTACATTTACTTTGCATTTAAAGTAAAACTAAGCCCCTAACCCTGCAATTTACAATACTTAGGGAATCTGAAACTCTCCTGAAAATTGTTGACCACCCGCTGTTTATTGTAAATTATATGAGCTTATTTTTTATAATCTCTATTTACATGAAACAGGATCAAATATTCTTTTCCAATATTTTTCTTTTGGATAGCCTTTCCAATGTTCCTGTGACCGTATCAGAATGTTTAAGTAGCCTGTGTATCATATGGAAACATCCGAGTGCATGAACAGAGTGATGCTGAATTTCATTCTGAAGTAGATTTATTCCCCAGGGACTTTCAGCTCGGGATGGGTGAAGAAATCATGAAGATCAGGAGACTCTGTGAAGAGGTGTCTCTCCTTTTCCTTCATTCCTGAGTGATTTAGATACTTTAATATCATATTGTTTATTTTCTTAAGCTCCTCTATGTTCTTCTTTTCAGATAATAGTCTGCTTGATATTTGGTCCATCTTGTTTCTAGTTTGAACTGGGAAAAGAAAATGTACCACATTAAATTGGCAACATATAGGTCAAGAGCATCACTACCCTCTCTTGCATTCCTGTGTTAAAGTGTAGGGAATTATTATGGATTAAAATATTAAACAGGAAAACGGCAGCAGAATCCAATGAGAAAAAGTTATGCATCTGGTGGAGTTACCTGCTCATTAAATTCTTCATCTGCTTATTTTCTGTCTTATTGACTGCAGCACGGTATAATACAATAAAATACACTGGCTCAGACAAAATTTACAGTCTTCAGCAGTGTATCTATTCCATTTGTGTCCACAAGAAAATGTCTTATTAAATGGCTCCAAGTTGCTATTTCTGGGCACTGTCCACCTATATTTTTTCTAAAAGTACAACTACTAAAGCATGCCAAAGACTACAGCCATATCACCCGATTTCCTAAAGCATATAGGTTAAAGGAGAATTCTTGTAAATACTGGCATTAAGAGGCCTGTTTACTGTGGACCACCGATATGCAGTACACATTACACACACTTCTGGAGCTATATTTGTTTTGGCTTTCTGAGGCTGAAAAAATTTACCCATGGGTTTTAAAGCAGACAGAAGTTTAGTTCTAATGGTGCCAATGCAAAACAAATCTATGTCTGTGGATTACAAACATAATCTGACACAAACACTACTGGTAATTGGTTCCAAAAAGCACAGGTCTCTACCAACTTGAGACCAAGAAAATTTCTTTAAACCCTATAAGTAGCCTTTTCACTACTACTTTACCTTTTTTCCACTAGAGGGGCACATTACTCATTTATGTATACCAGGGCTCTACTTTTAGCAGCAGCCCATTAAAGATATCTAGAATTCAAATATGAGATATTTGAATTAGGCTTTTACAGTCGTGCCACTGAAGATTTCCTTTGTGTTCTTCACTTGTCTGATATTCTGTCCCTTGAGAACTTCTAAGCAAATTCAGTCAAGGATGAGGATTTTTTCTTCACTCTAGTAAATTCCCTACTATAGAAGAAAATAAATCTTAATTTCATATGGATTCCAATTCCTTCAAAAATGGACTGGTGAATCAAAAAATGCACCTCAGACTCTGTCCAATACAGTTAGCACAGAAAACCCCAAGATGGCAAGGGTTCCATAAAGCAAGGTCACCTGTACCTGTAGCCATGTGCTTAGCAGCGCTAGCTGAGCCAGCCCAACCAGCCCACCCCTTATGTCTGCAGACTGGATGCTACGTGCCAATTTTGATATAAGTCTTCCGATTTTTTGTTTCTTTGAGGTTTTCTTAGTTACAAACACTTTCCAGTCAGTACTTAGCTTGCAACCCTCGGGTCTTTCTGAATAAAAGAGAATATCTTCAGGGAGTCTGATTTAAGTGCTATTCTATTTATATTATTAGTGTAATTCCAGTTTCAGTGGAATGACACCAATACTGAATTTCACCTGGAAAGATACAGAAAGCTTACTCATTGCCTTATGATCAGCACTAAAATTTAGTTTAATTTCCAGTTGGCATTTTCAAAAACACACTTTCGTCCTTCTGAGCTGAATTCTTGACAGCTGTTTAAGTTCACAAAACCTTTACACAAAGAATAAAACTGTGCCTTGTATCTCAGAGAGTAGAGACCTGTGCTCTCACTCCCAGGACCAAGACCCACTGCCCATAGCCAGCTAAGTGCTTTGGACATGCAGATATGACGGTAGGATTTTATAGGGTAGTATGACACATTTCAGCAAAGTTCTTCTTCCAGTTGGCCCCATATTTATAAGAACCACTGTTGGTTTTACTTACTTATTAAGAATATTACAAATGAAACAAGTGCCAAACTGACGATCAAAGTGAGAATGAAGATGATGAAGAACAAGCATTGGTTTCTTGTGTTATTCCCTGCCGTGGTTTCTCCAGTACCACCAGTGTTCTCATACTCCTCGTCTGTAATGAGATAACATTGATAAAGCTTGATAAAGTGATAACGTTTGTCTAGGTGGGTTAGAATAAACAAGCCAAAATGCTTCTGGCTCCAGAATACATAACAATTTTGGCAATAGACTGTTTCCTGTGATATTCCACAAGAAATGAAGAAACCAACTTTATGAGCTCAGCTTGAATTTGGATGTACAAAAACTAAAGTATATTATAACTGTTGTAACATTTTCAACAACAACAACAACAAAATGTTTCTGTTGTTGAAATACACAGTTTTGTTGAAGTTGACCTGTTTTTAGTTTGGTGTTTTACAATTTCAGAGTTCTGCAGTTCAGTTTTACATGTATAAGACTGCAATGGAGTTTTCATCAGAAAGCTTTCTGAAAGCCTGAATGGGCTCAGCCTTTTCAAAAGAGAAGAGAGAAAAAAAAATCAGATTGAAAACCTAGTTACGGATTCATCCTACACATTTATCCTTCAGATTCACTTCTTCTTTGATTTGATGGTATAAGTACCCATGGGATGACTAAATTTCCAAATTAAGCACCACAGTTGCTCCTGATGTTGGATACGATGACTGTAGGCCTCATTTTTTTACCTCAAAACATTTTTATTATTATTATTCTTTGAAAACACTCTATAGGTTTTGTTGGTTTCATTCCAACAAAACATGAAGTATATATCCTCCCAAATTGCCCAAATTGGAATAGAGTTTCACATGGACTACATATTTTGTCCTTCAAGCACAGGAAGAAAGAGGGGAAAAAAGAACAAGTAGTTGCTGTGCTTCCTTGAATCTGGAAAGCAAGACAGTTTACTGTGCTCTTAAGAATGTCTTGCATAAAGGAAAGTCAATAGTTTCTCTCACAGTAAGAACTGCAATCAAATGAAAGATGGCAATAAACCATAAAGATGATGGGTGAAGTCAAGTGAAGACCATGAGGAAATTCAAGTGAATATCAAAGAAAATCACGCTTGAAACAGAATTGTTTATTGACTAATGTTTCGTTAATTTTATATTTTGGAGAGAGCAGGGAGCTAATGTAATTTCATTTTAGTGTCAGCCTCTTACATGCAAAGTAAAATTACATACTGTAATTTCTCCTCCTATAATTGCTGTCTTGCCATTCTGAAAGGGAGGGTAGCAAGTGCATCTATGAAAAATGTTTCTAGATCATGTTTTGGTATTAGCTGGTAGGAATCTCTGAGGGCTTTGCAACTGAGCCTTTAGTGATAAAGCTGAGGGAAGGATGCCTATGCCATAACAACACTTTAGTAATGAACAAACCTGGGACTGAACAATTCACTGTGCTAACTGGAGAGCTCTGGGAATATCTCAACTTCTCTTTATTGCATTTAACATGCTCCTGACTGTTGGTAAGCTGAAACCCTATAATATTTGTTTTGGCGGACTTTATGTTTATTCCCTTAGCATTCATAACAAATGCATCATATACTAAGTACCTGCACCAATATCGCTTTCTAATTAGCATAATAAGGAGGGGGACAGCCTGCTACTACTGCCTCTCAAGTACACTAAGCTATCAACAGAGTTCCCAAAAATGGTGTGTGCTTGCTCTGCTTGATGACTGTTTCTTACTGACTGGACTAGCCAGCATTGTAAGGAATCAGTGAACACAGACTCTTGCCAAGCTGCAAACAGTGGGACCATTTTATCATCTAAAACATAAAGAAACTGTTGCATGGCTGCTACCAAAACAATCAAAAGTTTTTTGTATTTTAAATACATTTTTAACATGTTTGCTAGTGTGCTTGATTATGCCAGGTCACATAAAGCTACTGAACAAAAGGAATGCTGTCTGTACTGTAACACTCTAGAAACATCATTTTTAAACCAAACTGGGCATCAGCTAATATACCTAATAGACCTTGTTCACAAGAATGTAGTGTTTATCAGAAACTGAAAAATACTCCAGAAATCTCACTGATAACTACAGAATCTCCAAGCTTTAAAAAAGGTAAAAGACGTGTATGCTAAAACGAATAATCTTAGAAGCCAAAGAGCCAAAGCACTTTACAAATGGATGCATAAAATACATAATAGGCTACCTTTTTATACTGCTGAAATGTGGGGAGGAACATTCACATGACTATTCCACAGAACCCTTTGAAAGTAAAGAACACTGTCTTATTAAAAACTACAAAAGAGTAAGACAGACACACTGCAGGGTGGCACACTGCAAAACCAATTTATCCCATTGTCTCATTTTGTACTTGTAGAAATCAAGATAATCTACATATGAAAATTAAGCAGCTTAAGTCTAACATCTTTGTGTAGAATCCAGAAGCTGACAGCACTCCAGTTACTTGCATTAGGAGAATGGTTTCAGTGTCCTCTGGAAAGGCATTTGTGCCTTATAACTAGAAGAATGATTAAGTTATGGCCCTTTGAATCTTATTTAAACGTAATTGTCCTTCTATAACTTTTCTTCAGTCAAATTTGCCATTATAGTAGAGGAAATAAAAACTGATTCAAATGTTGTCATGTGGAATGCTGCTGAAGAACTCTAACTTTCAAGAAGTTTCCAGGTGACAAGGAACACAAGTATAGTTTAACTATCACTGGCCAAAAAAAAATAAATTTTGTTGCCATGAGCAAATCAAAGACAGAAGCCACATAAAAGCAGTAAGAGTGGGAGAGCCCATATCTGAAACTGTGAGTAAAGAGATTCTGTGAATTAAAATGCTTAAAAGTCTCACAGGTTTGAAACCTTAGATGTGTCATAAAAGAATCAACAGCAATTCACTGTTTTTTCTATTGCTGCATTTAGTGTGCTAGAATTTGTGCTTGTGAAGAGTTATGATGTTACTCATATAAGAGGTATATATTGGGCAGTACTGGAGAAATTATCTTGCCTGATGGATCTCAATGGAAGTGAAAGACAAGTTCAGGCTTCTTCAGTGCAGAGCTTGACATATACTTATTGGCCTGTTGGGCTGTTGATGGTGCAACACAATGTGGTTAGAGCTTTCAAGTGCCATACATAACTCTTTTTTACAGCCTACTGTATGTACTCAATAACCATGGAGCATCATCTCTCATACTGTTGTGGTTTAACCCGGCTGGCAGCTAAACACCACACAGCCGTTCGCTCACCCTCCCCCCTCCCTCTCTGGGATGGGGGAGAGAAATGGGAAAGTGAAGCCGGTGAGTTGAGATAAAGACAGTTTATTAAGACAGGAAAATAATAATAATAATAATAATGATAATAGTATCACTAATGATAATGTGTACGAAACAAGTGATGCACAATGCAATTGCTCACCATCCGTTGACCGATGCCCAGCCTATCCCCGAGCAGCCGGCCCCCCACCCTGGCCAGCCACCCCTATATATTGTTTAGCATGACGCCATAAGGTATGGAATACCCCTTTGGCCAGTTTGGGTCAGCTGTCCTGGGTCTGTCCCCTCCCAGCTCCTGCTGTACCCCCAGCCTGCCCGCTGGCAGGACAGAGCGAGAAGCCGAAAAGTCCTTGGCCTGGTGTAAACACTGCTCTGCAACAATTAAAACATCAGCATGTTATCAGCATTCTTCTCATCCTAATCCAAAACATAGTGTCCTACCAGCTACTAGGAGGAAAATTAACTCTGTCCTAACTGAAACCAGGACACATACGTACCTAGTGCATGTTGGGATTCATCTGGACAAGCGTTTAGTTTGTTTAGGTTATTTAAGGAATCAACAACATAAAGTTTTCCTTCTTCATCAGTATTGGGGAGGTTAATTTCCAAAGAAGGCCTCTCCATTGTGTCTAAAATAATAATAAAAGGGTAAGTTAAAAAAATGAGTATGTGAAATAGCTAGTAACAGTAAGTGTCCTGACCTGCAGAAGTACTGAGCAGCTTTAGCAACCCCTAAAATAAAGGGATTTGAAGGACCAGCATGCTTGAAGGGAAAGGTAACGCAGTATGTAACATTTGTTGTTTATTCTGGACATCTTTAATGAGTATAAAATTTCATTTCTGCATTGTATTTGTGCACATGTAAATGCACATATAGATGTGCATATATGTATACAAATATATATAAATAATTATGTATACATATGTATATATACATGTAGAAATAAATTTATTTCATTAGTAGTGATTTGAATATTAATTCCGTTGTCTGAATAACCCTTTGCGGGGTACTTGGGAGGTACTTGGTAAGATGAAGAGAGATGCCCTGACCACAGTGAAGGCCAAAGCTTCACTAACAGCAGCAGGAGGGATGTCACTCAGGTCCTGTGCTTTCAGCATCAGACTATTCAGAGGTGAGATGTCCAGAATACTGGCATGGACGTACGAGACAAGGAGCAGGAATATGAGTTTGCTTACGCACCTTGGAATGTCACTGTGAAGTTATTTGTGAATAATGGGGCAAAAAATAATCTTCTAGTTTAGTTCTACTTCATATAGATGCGAGTTATGGGTACATTAAAGCTTGGTGGTAAAGACTTTTCTTCAGACCATTACTCCTTGCCTTAAGAAAAGCATTGGATGGGGCCCAGCCAGCTTCTCTGCTAAGTCTGTGTGCACAGCTGACCGAATGATTGTATAAATAAATACAGTTATGAAGATTATAGAGATAGAATAAGCAATACCTAAGCAGTCTCCTCTGTGTGTTGAAGCACTCTACAGTTCTAGCCATTAGGAGATGCAGTTGTTCTAACTAGGCGTCCTAGCCTACACCAGGCACTGAAAACTCCCTTGATAGTTACTGAAGAAAAATATGTACCTCCAGGAAATATTCCTCTTACACTTACATAGGTCTTCTCAGACCTCAGAACTGCAGTCTAAGGGTACCTTTTCCTTGCCAGCAAACGTAAAGGCAGTGCTCACAGAGGTTAGTTTACAGCTGAAGTGAGATACTTCTAGCACATTTAGTATTTTATTAAATCTCTCAAGTTCAGTTTTACCTGCCAAACATAACTCAGCACTTTATGGGATGCAAGCCTCCTGTTGGTGGACGATGATAAGCATCTAAGGGTGATTTCTGAATCCCAGAGAGGTGGAATTGCCCTTTTTAACTTGTCTCCCTCCCTCTTCAGTAAGTAAATAACGCAGTGTGATTGGATCCCTAACTCAGCACTTCAGTCAAAAACTAAATAAAAATTACAAGTTCGAGGAATACAGGCATATATGTTTACATAAAGCACCCATTCTTTCAAATCAAATCAGATGGAGGAGATTGCCATATCTGAGCACACAGCAAAGTAGATATTCACTGAGTCTTAGTAAGACTGAAGACTAAGTGCTTATTTCTCTCCTGATAATGGGACTATTTCTAATAGTGGAGATTGACAGGCCTACATGTATACTTTTCTATTTCTATTTAAGAGAAGATTACAGCTTAGTGTTTCTCTGTTCAAAATTGTTGCTGAAAAATACAAAAACGAGGTAGAAAATCGATCGTAGCAGCGGTGACCCTAAGGCAGTGCCTGGTTTTCGGGTGTGCAGCAGTAATTTCAGGACAGAGCTGCATCTCCTTGCATTCCCTGGAATGTCACAAATGTCACAAGGTGCAAGACCGCAGCGCTGGCTAGCCGCAGTGCCACCCATTTTCTCTCCGCTATCTCCCCACAGGCACATCGGTGACTGACCGCAGGCATTGCAGAGCCCTGTGCTGCCACAGCATGCTAAAAGCTACCCCCTCGTGCACAGACGCCTGGCTTATTTTTAGCTTCCGAAGGGCAGTTGTTTCTCTTGGGTATTTTGGTTAGTACCTCCCTGCAACTTCAGGGAAGACTCTTCTGAACAACTTGGGCTGTAATAAATGTGAGTATCTTTCATTCATTATCATGAACTGAATTTTACATTTCTGATTTCATTATTATTTAAAACCACTAAGTAATGTTACTGCAGGGAAGAAAATCCGTATTAACTCAATGATGTATTACAATTATTTTTTCCCACTGACATAACGGACAAATGTGAGAGGATACATCAGCATCGCTGGCCAAAAGCACTGATTAGTTGCCCAACAAACTAATCTAGACATTTTTGTTGTTGGTGGTGGTGATGGTGGTTTTTGGAATCACTCTTTCTTGTACTTTAACCTTGTTTAAACACTTTTTTCCCCGTTTGACTTCTAAATTCCTCCTCAGACTGCTGTAAAATTAGAACTTAGCGTGAAGATGCTGAACATTCTTACCAGAAAAAATCAATCTAAAAGGAATTAACAAACAGGAGAATGAAACGTTACTTACAACATAACCACGTTCAGGTAATATGCCAGTATGGAAGAAATCAGCCGGTGCCAATCAGCAGAACAGAACTCGTGCTGCTGTTCCCCTCAGCTTTCAGACCCATCGGAGCCCGTCCACTCCTGCAGGACCCATGAAGGCAGCTGTGAAACAGGCTGTCCCTTTCAGTCTATATTTAGCATTCATCTCGGCCAAGTGTACTGACTTCACAATATTGACCTGTTTAAAAAGAGATCGGCACATACACCGCTCAGTGTTTATTACTCTGTTTGAATTATTATAATATCCTATAAGAGGAAATTGGAAGATACGTTACTGGTGATCAATATGTCACTAACCCTTTGGTTTATGATGCCTTTTTAAAGCTAGTTTGCTATGCAGCAGAGTCATAGCTACAGTACTGTAGTTATGAGCAACCAGTTTGCTATGCAGCAGAGTCATTTCTATAGTATTGCAGTTATGAGGACTTTAAAGGCACAGACTAGGAAAACAGAGTATTTTCCTCCTCCCACACACCTTATAATTTCAAGTGAGACTGTGTTAAGGCATGGACTAATTTGTACAGCACCCAGAAAATAAATTCTGAGCTGTTTGTGGTAACTGTTCCTTCACAGATAGTTCTTTACTTTTTTTAATTGCTAATGTCACAGAACATAGAGTTACAGCATGCAAGTGACAGGCAGTTGGTGCTAACAGGGACCATACATGAAAACAGTAAGTCCTTTCTGACTTCTTAAATGCTGAACTGCTTTAAACTGGCAGTGGATGTATTTTTCTTTCAGGTAACACGAGATGACACATTACCAACTCAGACTTTCCTACTCCACGCTGAGAAACTTTGAAGCTGGCCAGCCTTAGAAGTTGGGGCAGAAACGCAAAACAAATCTCACTTCTGTCCCTGAAAGATTCCTGACACCATTGTAATTATGTCAATATCCAGACCCCCCCTTTTCTAAGCTTGCAAAGGTCTGTAAAACCAACCAGCTCTCAATCAGGCAGCAAAACGGCCCCCTCTCACCTCCTTCCCTCTAACAGCCTTGGAAGCCGTCCTAGTCTCTGTGGCTGGCACCTCCAGCATACTGGGGGAAAGGGGAACCACGTGCCTGGCCCTCTGCAGAGAGGTGCTGCAGAAAGCGATTCTGCAAATCCCAGGGAGCGCAGGAAGCTACCACAGAGCCGCTTTATGCTGCTTGAGTACACCAGAGGTGACCACCCAGTATCCAGACAGAGCATACCAGCTCTAAGGGGGCAGGGTTTGCTACATCTAGTCCAGAGATGAGGGGCTTCTAACTCACGTGTTTAAAGATCTGCTTCTTCAGAAGTGGCAGCTATGTAATTTCTCTATGTAAGTTCTATGTTTTCACATAAAACCCTCACTGTCCCCCCACAGCAGACCATTTTTATTGGCACATCTCAGTCCTATAAAGAGGGAAACTGAGGGCACAGGAGTGGCTTTCAATATAATAAAACAGGGCATCTGTCTCCTGTCACATAAAAATACTTCACAGCACAAAACATGGGGAAAAATTTGACCTTCAGTCCACAAATTTCAGGCTATTACTAAAGGTTACTAAAAGTATGCACTAAAAATGCACAGTAGGCTACTGTGCAGACTGAATGTAAGATACCATGGAAGATACACCTTCCAGAGACAGCAGGGTACAGTTTCACGTAGCATCTCACTACAAGAACATCAAGGTGCTTGAGCGTGTCCAGAGAAGGGCAATGAAGCTGGTGAGCAGTCTGGAGAACAAGTCTTATGAGGAGCAGCTGAGGGAGCTGGGGTTGTTCAGCCTGGAGAAGAGGAGGCTTAAGGGGCAACCTTATTGCACTCTACAGGTACCTTAAAGGAGGCTGTAGCAAGATAGGGGTTGGTCTATTCTCCCCCATGCTTGGTGAGAGGATGAGGGGGAATGGGCTGAAGTTGTACTAGGGTAGGTTTAGGTTGGATATTAGAAAGAACTTCTTCAGGGAAAGGGGTGTTAGGCATTGGAATGGGCTGCCCAGGGAAGTGGTTCAGCCACCATCCCTGGAGGTCTTTAAAAGACGTTTAGATATAGAGCTTAGTGATAAGGTTTAGTGGAGGACTTGTTAGTGTTAGGTCAGAGGTTGGACTAGGTGATGTTGGAGGTCTCTTCCAACCCAGAACAGGCAGCTAACTGTAGTTTTGCATGGAAGACTCCTCTCTTTCAAAACACAGGTTGTGCTAGCATTCCAACTTTCCATATGAATAGTAATCACTAATACAAAGAAAGCAGTGAGAAAGGTCTTTATTCCAAAAATTAAACATCCAATTTCAAAACATATGAATATTTATTTTACATTGATGCAAGTATGTCATTTACTACTTTGCTGTAAGTGAAGGTAATTTAGCTTCAGTCCTCTTCCGCATCAATTCATACTATACAGAAATTTCTTTGTCCATCGATGACTCGGGGAGTTTTAAAAGGTACTAAAATAACTTCACATGAACCGGTTCATCCTTCCATATTAGCACATTTTTACCAAAACATTTGGTCAATGAATTCATTTAATTTACCGTACTATGAAGTAAGGAATCCAATCCGACACATGGCAGTTGACTACATTTATGCACGGCCTTGAACAGTTGAGTTACAATATATCCAGGGTTGGAGCAAGTTGCAGCTAATGCAAGTGTTACAATGTTCCCCCAGCACCCAATCTTACATCAATCTATGTACAGTGTATATGCAACTAAGCAACATGCATTCTATTTACAGATTTTATACAATATCCCTGCGCACAAGTGCAAGCTGAGTACAGAAATAAAAAAGTCAATTAAAGGTTACAAATCAATTATGAAATAGTTAAAATTGAACCCCACAGAGATCTAGAAAAATTCCCCCACATCTGCTCTTTTATCGCGACATTTACTTCTAGCTTTTGTCCGAGCCTTGAATGCAGCAGAGTTGTATAAATGCTACAAGATTAAAAAAAGAAGAGAAAAATTAATCACAGACATTCAAAAGTTTGATGCCCCTTACAGTTTTTTTTTTAATGCAAAGAAACTGAAAATATTTTTACTTTTTAAGGAAGTGGTTGGCTGGCCTTCTGAAACATGCAATATAATCTTTGTACCAAAGGCTGACTTGTTTTAATATGTGTATGCTTAAAGGAAATTTGGAGTGCAAGGACTAGAAGCATTTCTGTAAGTCAGTCATTCTTGAGCATCATACAGGCATGGTATAGATTAAGTATAATAGTATATAAGATTTCCTGAACACCCCCAACCCCAAAACCTAGGGCTGTCTGTTATAAGACCTCAAGCATCACTGATGATATCTAAGATGATATCTTCTGAAGCCCACAATTTGAATACTATCAGTGTGTTAAGTAAAGAAAGTATATTGTTCAATATAGTTCAATAACCTACCCTTTCAAAACGGGAGATCTTCATTGTTTTAAGAGCTGCGGCATCGAGCATTACTGGTGGACCAAGCTCAAACACATTCCGAAGAAAATCATTTGACTAAACAAAAAACATCAAACAGTAAGTTTCACTTCTGATGAAAAGTCACAGATGACTGAATAAAATACCAGTATTCCAGTAAGAAACAGCAGCAAGTCAACACAACTCTTTACTTTTGCAATTGATCCAGGGAACAGTTCTTTCTTATATCAGAATAAGGCCAAGAACTCAAACGGTCCTACCAGGCAAACACAAAGCCACCCCCCCGTGATTTTGTTTGTTTGTCCCAGCAAGTTGCACACTGTCCTGCTACATCCTTTGCACAAGACTAGGCAGCTGGACACAGATCCATATGGTTTCACAACACTAATTTGTTCTATCTGGCTGTAAAAATATTTGAAAAAACAGAAAATGTTACGTGCCAGCCCCTGCCCCAATCATTTAGAAGTGCAATTCACATTGGACCAAAGACTTTAACCCCATAATTATCACATTTGGGAACACTTTGGGAACACACACCCCTACGCTGCAGTTGCCACATCCAATACGCATCGGAACAGATGACTAGGGAACAGGCAGTCCCTAACAGATAAGGACAGAGATGGTGGAAGTGGGCAGCTTTACAGCAGCCAGATGACTGCACCGCTCTACTGAAATGGGATTCAGGAGGAGGTGAGTAGGAACACCCTGAAGCTAAGTAAATATTCAGCCTGAGTTTCATGCTTTTTGGAGAAGCCTTCGAACTGCTAACCCAACTCACCCAGACAGTTCTAGCTCGCTGCCGTTCTTCCCCCCTCTATTTTTAACTCAAGGTATTAAAATAGATCTTGTATCAAGGAGGCATGGCCCTTACTTTGCCAAATTCAAGTAAACGTGTTTTTAAACAGTTTTCTTCATTTTTTTTTAACTGCTGTCATCTAAAACTTGGAATTGTTTTTTTGTTACACCATGTTCTATGCCTGATTTTGGACCTAATTTTCAATTGCCACCAAGAAGCCTCTAGTTAACAGTCTGAGCATGGATCAAACAGCAGCTCACCTGCAGATGATATTGCATCCCTGACCCCAGAATCTCTTTGAAGGTATCGTAGGTTTGTTTTTTAACCCAGCAGTCAATATACATGCGCTCAGGTCCAAATTTAACTGTCTCTGTAGGAAAGTCACGCTCCTGTACAAAATTAAAGGAAAAAGCACTTATGATTTTTCAAGTTAGAAAGTGTTCAAGTATATGTACCTGACTTTTTTCTTGAAAGTGACTTCAGGAATTGGACTCAACTCCAGGAAAAAAAAATAGTTCTGAGACTGAGTCATCTTCCAGTCAGTTTGAGCATCATTTACACCACACCCTTCAACTGCAGTACTATGAAGAAAGCTACACTTGTGACAATGGAACATAAGTGCTAATAAGTGACTCAGAGTCCTTTGCAGGTCATCTCAAAGGTGAATTCAAATCACTCCAAAGCCTTCGCCTTAGCATCTGGGATGCGCAAGAATTAAGACACTTACTCCCTGCCACCCATATGCAAACACTTGTTCAGGCCCTGACAGAGATGCCATTTACCAACATCTCAATACTAAGCTGATTTGTGTGTTATGCACATCAACTCAATAAAAAGATTTTACAATAATATTTTGAAATAAACCTTTTCGAACTATTTGGGATGTTAATCTGAATGTACTACAAGTTTTGCATGAAAAAACTGCTCAGGGCATAAAATAAAGAAAATTTAGTGTTTACAATATGATGTTCAGCCTGTTTTCAATAGAAAGAACTATGACACGAAAGTCAAATTCAGAGGAAAGAGTTTGACTTTGCTAAACTCCTAAAAAATTTTAAGTTGTATTTAAATTTACCAATCAAATTACAATTTTGTTAAATTGTATTTAACAAAAATGATCAGAATAATCTGAAATCTTTTAAGATCTCCTGTCTTCTTCACTGAAACAGTAATTTTCATTAAGTTGTACACTACATGGTTTACAATCAATACACTTGAGTAAGCCAAAAAGATCACCTCCACAGCTCGCAGAACATCTCTGAAGACAGATCGCTGCTTTCTTTTATCTACTTTGGCTCGATGCTTATTTCCATCGGTAGCTAGAGCTCTTAGTTTCTCTGTGAGAAGTTCCATGTCCTCATAAAAGAAATCCTAATCCAAAAAAAATCACAAAAGAACACACACTTTCAGTTTCTGGCCTCAACATTTGTCCCCACAAGGGACTGATCTCTCCAAATTCTGGTCATAGATACCTCCAGAAGTTGTTAACTTAGTGATGTCCCATCTCTTTAAATAAAGAAATTTCCTTTAATCCATTAAGAGTGAAGTCACCCAAGTGGGACACTATCAGCTCCATGCTAGTAGTCAGAGCTACATGAAGCAGTCCAGATCCTTCACGTATAGATCTGTTGAGTTGAGTTGTCCTGTTCAGCAACACCAAAGGGCTCGGCCTAATTTATCTGCTGAACCTGGTTGGCAGTCCAGTCAATAGGCTGAGGGCACTTCCGAGTTATTAGTACAGAACTTATGCTACAGGAGACTGATTGTGAGATGCTAATACACTGATATTAAGAAATATATAGCCTTAGGTCTTTTAGACCTAAGTTTTCTACCTTAAGTTAGAAAGCATTTAGAAGTTCACTTCTGTTTGGCATTTTTTTAAAGGCAAAATTCCTCAGAAGGGAGTGTTTTCTTCCCTTCATTTACTAGTTCAGTGGCAGTCTACCTGGATAAGTAAGCCACTTACGTAAAAAAAGAATCACCTCATCTGAACACGGCAACTGACTAGTCTGAGCTTACTGCTTACTTTCTGAAAAAGCTGATCTAAGGCAAAACACAGTAAACATCTTTAATGTGAAGTGGTTTTTAAGGATCCAAAGCAAATTATTGGTAGCAGTTAATGGAGCCTTTCCCTAATGGAACAGAACAGGTTCTATGTCAATACAGACTTATTACTGAATTTATAGTTATTGGCAGTAAGTTTGACCAAGTGAAGGATCAAGTTCTGGTCTCATTTTTTCTTTCAATGCTGGCTTCCACAGCCAGGACTCAAATCCCTCCTGTTTGAAATTATACCCCATTCTCAGCATACGGTTTCAAATTTTGCCATGCCGCTGTGTTTTGTATCCTTGAGTCAACTAGTTGTCCTTTGGACAGCGTCCTGGCAAAGCACAGCAGCCTTCATCAAGCTAGGAGTCACTCAGGCAGCTATGACAAACTGTGCTTTGTGTGAGTGGAAACAATTTTCCTCCGTGCTGTCAGAAAACCAATTCAGAAATTAATAAGGCATATTGAAGGACATAAAGACAAGTTCAGCTGTGCATGAGGTAATACAGAGAAGCTTGCATCTAATCCAACTTGAATGCAAACCCTAAGAAGTCTCCAACAGTAACACTGGTATCTGCACAAGGTTTGTGCAAATTGTTTCAAGACATCCCCTCTTAATTTGCAGCTGACTAAAATAGTCACAAGTGCTGCTTAACTGTTATACAATACTAGTTATTCTTCCTGAGGATACTGAAAAAGAACACTAGAAGTAAACATGGTTATTGCTTAAGGATAGATTTTTATATGAGAACAGAATTGTGCAGGTTAGGAATTGTTAGAACTTGCCTGCGGAACAGTAAGCATCTAATGAATGTTCCCACTACAGTAACAGTGTTTTGTGGTGTTTTATCTTGGAAAATCTATTTCTAGGGATAGTTTCCCTTTTTAAAAAGCTGGTGTTGTACTTACATGCTAGAGCTTGCACGCTGCATTTCTAGTTACTCTTAACTACTGTTTGATGTGGTGTGTTTCTTTACATTTGTTTTATACTGGTCCTATTTTGCAGCATTGGAATCAGTGTAAAAATGATAGCTAACTTGATCTAAAATCTTGCTGTACCCAATTAAACTGGGGCTGTCTCACTACCAAGAACATCCCCAGTGAACTGAATGCCACTTGCTGAGATCAGGGATACTCTATAACATGGGTTAACAATTTGTTGTCATCACCCCAACGCAATAGAACTGCTGACTGATACTTACAGCATCTGTTTCGCGTGCCAGTTCAAACAGAAGAGCTAGTGTTTCTCCAGCTGCTATTCTCATGTTGACATCATCACAAGATAGCATACTTGGAAGTTTATGCAAGTGCCTAAGGAATATTTCATGAACATCTTGTTAATTACTGTTCATTTCTGTGAAATGAAGCGATGTCACAAGTTCTGTTTTCCAGAAAGATACTCACATTTCAATTTTCTTCTTCACTTCATTCATTGGACAAATTGTCAACAACAGTGTCCATGCTAAGAGTGCACTGATGTGAAGAACAGTATTGGGAGTACTTGATACACCATTAGTGTCTCTATCTCGTGGATAAGCTTTTATGAAGATGTTTTCCAGGCACTCCATGGTAGAGTACAGCTCCTGAACAGAGGTAAAAGGATTATGGAAGTTGCTGATGCACATTTTCATATCATGAATTAAAAGAAAAAGGAAGTATTACTTATCCTCACCGTAATGTCATCAGTGACAATGAAACAGCAAATCCCTAAGCAGGTTGCACACTAGACAAAAGAAAGAAACTGTCAGTATTTGATGTTAATGTTACGATTGACAAAGTCTTTAAATATGGTGTTTGAAGTGTGGCAGCTGGAGTAATGAAGACTTGAGATTAAAGCCTTAGTCTTCAAGATTGCTTAATCCAGCTCCTTCACAATAGTTAGATCACACTTCCTGTCTTCTCTCAGGATAGTTTTACAACATATGCCACTCTTAAGCATTCACTTTTCATGTTCTGTTCAACACCTTACAAATACTACATGTAGCACTCCCTTCACCCAAGGTACTTTTAATCCCACTAGAGTCCAGTAGTGAAATTATACAGATTAAAAATAGTAATGGACTTATGGCAGTTATTTACAGCTGTAGGAAATTTTTCCCTCTGCCCACTATTAGTTATACGGCATGAGAACGCTGACTTCAACAGCCTTTCCTGGAACTACCCAACTTTTATCACAAGGTCCTACAAGTCCCTTCCCTATTGCCCCAATTCTGCTCCATTTCTTCTCACAAGAAAAGGGCTTTTCTTTTCAAAGTGACATTTGCACTATGAAACCACACAGTATCCAAAAACTATACTCAAACATCACTTTAAATGACAGAACAAGCTTTTGTTTGTAGAAACAACTGCTATTGAACTACTATTTCCTCTTCCAGAGGACAGATACTATTTTATAAATATAAAATATAAATATAGGAAGACAGTCAGAGGGAAAACTTTTTCTAAAGGAGTTCAAAGTCACCCAAGAACAAAGTTAACAGCATGGCCTGAAAGAAGAACTGACAATCTGAAAATGTGTCCTGTGTCACTCAGCCCTCAGAACTTTGGTAAGAGAGTGCAATATTGTAAGTTAAGAAATTGACAAAATACTAGGTGTAACAGCTCTCCACCAGAGTTCCTAGGTTAAAGGGGAGAATGACATTGAAGCTTTAGGTGGAGTTCCTCTAAGACAGTGAAATTCGCTATGCATCACCCAGAGCATACGTCAACATGAGGTGTTCACACTAGTGCAGTAACCTTTAGTTCTGGATGACACAACAGTGAGACTGCCTAAAACTGCCCTCTGTCCCTCAATGGACAAAAACATTTAACCTTCTAAGACTTACGGCCTGTCGGGCTTGGACACTGGCTGTTCCATCACAGACGATCTTCTTCAGAACCGGACCAAGGGTCTTAAAAATCTCTTCACTTTCAATTCCTGACCCCATCTGCACGCACAGGAGACATGCCAGTCCGGCAGCTGCACACTGCTCCTCACTCTTACCTAGACATTAACATACTGCGGTGAGTGATCACCTCGTGCATTCCTCCCTTCAGCTAAAGGCATCAGTTTGAAAACCTTTAAGTGGAAACTCAGAAACCAAACAGAATGACGGAATGTAATTTCAGTTAATTTTTGAGGTCACTTAAAATATGACATCCAAATTCAGAAAAGGAATTTTGTAAACACAACTAAATTAAGAGCTCTATAAAGCACTAGAGAAGCCTCACAGACTTCTTCCAAAAAAACCCACAAATAAACAAGGCACATCATTGGCATTACAGCTTTCTAATAGCAAGCACTTTACCTTTCTTTATGCAGCGTTCAATGCTATCAGTTAGTGTCATTCTCCTTTCCATGATAAATTCATACAATATTTTAGAAGAAAATGCACTTTTCAGACTTTCAAGGGCTGCTTGTCTTGTTTTGGCACTGTTAGAAGAAAGAAGGAAAACTTCTTGAAATCAATGCCAGTTAAAGCTCAGCCTTTGATTTTATGGTCATCTACATTCCTTTGGTCCCAACAGAGAGCAACCGACCGCAGAACCATAAAGCATGAAGTGCTATCAATTATCTCCTTCCCTCAAGGAGTGAAAAGTTCCAGCACAACACTGAAAATACAACTCACAATAGTACAACAGGCTAGAAATAAAGTCACTCTACTTGAAGCTCTTCGGAAAGTCTGATTCTCACTTATCTAAGCACCTGGTAGGCTTTTCAGATCCGAAAGAAAAGCAAGTCCTCTCCAGGGTGAAATAAACATAGTTTCAGAAGCATACAAAGAACTTCCCCTATTTTATCACGAAGCCACCAAACAACATATAAATTAATTTCTTCAAAGCATACTATACCTCTTGTCCAATGTAAGATCAATAAATCCCTTCAATTTGTATTCTAAGTCTTCTTGAGTGGCTTCTTCATCAACTTCAGGCCCTAATCCATAAGAAATAGTTTATTTAGATGCGTATTTTATTAGCACACACATTAGTATCTAACACTGAACATTTTTAGTACTAATAAGAAGTAGTTCAGCATAGACAACAGCAACAAAATTGTTCAGTATTACAACAACTACATCAAACTGCCTCTTATGAAAGCTGACCGGTTGATACACCCATGCTGTTTCCGTACCTGCTCGTTACATGTTCTAAAAATGAATGCAGGAGTTAATTGGGTCTTACATAAGCTTCGTACAACTGACAGACCAGCACCCATCCAGCCAGCAGTACATTTTCATCCTGTCCACCATTTCTACCCACACAGGGGGATATTCCCCGCTGATGCACTGAACGCCTCATGTCCTATCTGGCATCAGATCAGACACCTCCACAACAGTAGCTTGGGTACAAGTATCGCACGTATTCACGGGGGAGGCTCCCAGCCTCACCCCCCTGAAGCAGAAGCAGGCCTTCAGTCCTCTCCTCCCAATGAGAGGTCATTAGCAACAGCCCAGGTTGAGGAAGAGACGAGCTGCTGCCTACAGAGGGGTCTTCCACACCACAAACCTCACCCCAACCTGCTAAGTGCAACTAACTCCGTCTCAAACTCCCCCACACTTTCTACCACCTCACCTATAAGACAATCTTTTGTAATGTACCTTGATTTTTTTTTTTTGTCTCTAAAGTCTATCATTCCCACAGAAAGCAGCCTAATAATAATACAGGAAGATAAAAATCAAAGAATTTACCATCCTCAGTGAAGCTAGCAGGATCACTGAAGCCACTGCAGTGGCTCATAGTTTCAATTGAAGCATCTTCATCACTAAAAGGCTGCACATTTCTGGGCTGACCACCTTAAAGAAAGACAAACACAACTGGTCAGTAACTTGAACACGGAAAAGAAAGATCTGGATACCAAAAGTAGAATTTAATCCTCTCAACACACCCACTTGCTCTGATCCAGACCCAAAGCACGTGTCCAGCCCTCTACCTCCTCCTTTATTCCCACCTGTCCAGAAGTCTTGTTGGGCCCAGTTCTGGAAAATCATGTGTGAATGGTGGGGAAGAACCCACCTAGTTTTCCAAGTATTGGTATCATTCCTAACTCTACGTTTAGGAATTTTCCTGTAACCCAAGTCACGTTACTGCACTTTCCTGTGACTGTGTCCTAAAAATAGCTTCATATTGATTTAACTGTTCGGAACAACTACCTAAAAACTTGCCATACAAACTTTATTTTTCAATTTTGCAGGGCTTCAGGCTGGTCTAGGTTAGAAGTGTAGGCAAACATACATTACCCAGTTCAACGCCGGATTTACTGGATTAAGTGCAGTATGTGCACTATCAGCAACACCCAGCCCTGCGCTCTGATCAACTGCTCCAGCCGCTAAGATTTATGTTCTAACCAAGTTGAGAGAGTTGTAGTCTTAGCTCATTTTTAGTAGAAGCTAAAACATCAAAGTTCCAAGAGGAAGAATTTTTTTCCCCTTCAAGAAGGCCTCCTTTTAGTAACTTCAGTCTTTTAGGAAAGCATCATTATTGCCTCTGGTACTCATCTCTGGAGCTTTTCATATCTACCTTATTTTTAGAGCGATAATAATTGGGTGAGTTTGAGCTGGTAATACTGTAAGCTCTATTATTGCCTTATTCTAGCTAAATCTACTGAAGTTGATTAAGAAAAAAATAATTTTACCGCTGTTTGTCCAACAGCCTTTCCAGATGCTTTCCACAGAACCCCAAGTTTTACTCTTCCACTTAATTTAGAGGCAATAGTACCAAAAAAGTTACATCAGAGGCCAACGCACAATGCTTGCCTGTCTCAGGCAGGCTTCCTGACTACCAAGACCCAGCAAAGCATTTTTATTTAGGCAGAATCAACCCTGAGTTGATCAATTTGTGAGCATTTTCCAGTAAAGGTGAATTCACACTTCAGAGGCTTAGCAAGCCTTAGACGCCTGGCTGTTGCACTGCCCACACTCGGGGTGTTTCCTATGGTTACAGAGGGCAAACACAAGCATGCTTGCAGGGATGGAGAACGTGTAAAGCTCATGGCTCTGGCACGGCCACCTTCATGCTCCTAGTGATGTCAAACCCAGTGGACAGAATGGCAGTAGTCACCGCCAGCCCTGCACAGAGAGGCAGCCGCAGGAGGATACTGCGAGCTGCCCGTGCGGTTTAGGTCAGGGCCGTGACAGCCGGAAGGGCAATCTCCCTGCCCCCAACAAAGCCCCCACGCCCTCCAGCCCCCACGACCCCCTTCTCCTTTCCACACAACCCTCTTCACTCGGACTGGGCACTTCCCACAACCCCCCTTTAGCCCAAAACCCCCTTTTTTCCCCCCAGACCGAGGGCAGCCCGGAGCCCTGACACCCCCCCCCCCGCGGGCCGGGCCCCGCCAACGCCTCCAGGCCCGTCCCCCCCCCCCCGCACCCCCGCACCCCCCCGAGCGCATGCGCACTGGCCGCGACCCGGCGGCCCTGGAGCCGGCTCCTGTCAGCGCCGGCCCCGCCCCGGCGCGCGGAGCCCGGGCCCGGCGGGCGCCTCACGGAGGCCCCGCGGCTCCCCGCTCCCGGCCCCGCTGTCTCACCGGCGCCGCGCTGGTGGGCGCCTCCCCGCTTCTTGGCCTTGGGCATGGCCGCAGCGGCGCTCGGCCCGGCTCGCTCCCCGCGCGCTGCCCTTCCCTCCGGCCGGGTGCCGGTGTCCGCGCTCCCCCCCTGCCCGGGCAGGGCCGAGGATCAGCCGATGGAGGAGCAGGCGGGCTTTTTACTCCAACGTCTCTGCGAGGCGGCCTTCCCGGGCCGGGGCAGCGGAGGGGATTGGCGGCGGCAGGCGGAGGACGGACGGGCGGCGAAGGCAGAAATCCCCGTGGAGGCCCGCGAGCGGAGTCGATGCATCTTTCTCCTCTCAGGCACCCGGGGCGAAAGGCGCCGAGGGGGCGCCCGGCGACGGTTTTATAGCCCGGGGGCGGGGCTTGGCGCAGCGCCGCCGCCGCAGCCAATCAGCGGGCGGCGGCTGGCTCGGACGCGCGAACCCGTGACGCGGCCGCGCGGAAGGGGCCGTGACGTCAGCGGCGCCGTGACGCGGGGCATGCTGGGGGCGGCGGGCTCGGCTGACGGGGTTGGGGGGGGGGGGGAGGGGCTTTACTGGATCTCTGCGCGTGTGACGGGCACAACTTTAACAAAAACCGTGTTTTAATCGTTATTTTTTTGTCAAAAGGGAGACGCTGTGAAAGTCGGGGAACAAAACCCGCTTCTGGTGGCCGCAGAAAGGAATTCCTCGTGTTTTTTCACGCTAACCACCCAGAAATCCTTATTACTATCTACATCTATACTGAAAGCCCACGTGGCGTACAATTCATGTGGCTTAAAATCTGAATCTTACCCCAAAGCTATTATTTTTTGTCTTCTGCTGAGCTCAATAACAACATTCCCGTCCGCCAACAAGAGGTTAAATGATAACATTTCCGAAACGTGAACGTTAGAGGCTCACACCGCAGTGGCTGAGGGGCAGAGGGCGATTTTCCAGAACGTGCCAAAAAGTTACCTCAGGTGCAACGGTGGCGGCGTTACTTGAATCACTTCATGTACAAAACATGTTCATGCTGTGGCTTCCAGAAACATAAACTTTCATAACAATTCTGTGTAAATGCTACATGGAAAATAAAGGAATCGGGGCTTAGCGAGCTGCTTGTGAGCAAATGGCTTAGCGAGCAAATGGTAATAGCTTCAGCATCTGTTTCTGGAAAATGGTTACTGGTTATCAGTTGTGATATTTGGGGGTGCTGGTAGGGCCCACTGCTGTGCCGTGGGAGTCTCCTGGTGAGCAACTCCCTCTGGGGCATGCAAGAACCGAGTTGCTGAGAAGGCCTACTCACTTCATTTCTTTTAAAATCCTGTTTAAAAAAAAAAAGGGACAAAAGTCAGTAAGCACTGCCTGTGTGCAGGGCAGCACAAGAGTGTCTCAGAGGCACCAATTTTTCTCCTTCGAGATGGTTCCTGTGAAATGTTAGGGAAAAAAAACAGCCTTCCAGGTAAGTAGGTGGAGGAGTTTTAATTAAATACAGGAGGTGTAACTGCACCCCTGGGTACGCAAGACTCAATATTAGAACAGGGGAGCTGAATAAGCAACAGCTCCTAATAGCAGCCGAGCAAGCTTGTGTGGTAGGTGTGTTTTAAATGCAAGATGCCAATACCGTTTTATTAAGGTCAGCCGTGTCCTAACACCTTCCTGTATGTCTGCTCTCTTAATGGATAAGTTACTTTCACAGGTACAGGCTGACCAGTTGGCCCAGACTTAAATGGAGTCGTTGCCTTCATGCTGGTGCCCTCGTCTCAAAACAATGCTGTCTTAAGCTGCCAGCAAGGATTAGGTTGAACATTGAACTTCTTGCAGGTGTGACAGCTGGAACGACAAGTGTGAAGGTGGTCTAACCAGGACAGGTGGAGGCAACACCCCTGGAGGGGGGGTGGAGAAAAAGTTGAGGCTCAGGTGGAAAAAGCAGCTGCTGAAGTACAAGAAGGTGTTACCAGACTCAGACAACCAAAATAAATTGCAAAATGTGACAAAAACAAGGAACCCGTGACTACTTTGTATCTGTGACCACCTTGCCTCTGACTTTTACTTGTGGCTTATATTCTGATACACACTCTTGCCAGGTTACCAAGATTCCCTGGATATCTGACCAGCAGCTTAGTGAGATCTCACAAAAGGGGTTGCATATCACTGCTTACTTTTGCACAGCTTGTCTGTGACAGAACAGGCTCTTTGTCCTGCTTGTTGACTTCTTGCCCGCTATCCTGGTTTATCATACTGGCAGGGACACATGGCGCCACTAGGTTGGCTCAAGACTACTTTCTGACAAAAATCTCTGGCTAAAAGGAGAGTCACGTGGTGTCAGAAGTCTGTGTACCTATTGTCTGGCTCGCGCTGGAGCGACTGGTATCGCGGGTGTCACAGTAACAGTGGCACCAGTGGTACCAGCAGAGGTGGGAGTTAGCATCCCCCGGAGAAAAGCGTTTGACGCAGCAGCAGGGGCAGGCAGGTCTGTCAGGCAAAGCGAGCTGGGAGCCAAAGATGACACCGAGGCAGGCATGAGAGTGGCCTCACTGCCAAGCAGGTGCAGTCCCACAGCACCCAAAGAAGAAGAGCAAAGCAGGTCAGGTGGTGGTGACCAGTTTCAGCCAGGAGTACAGGCTGCCAGAGGATCCAAGTGACCGCAGAGACAAGCAGGTGTGAGGTCAAGCCAGAAAGTGAAGCCAGCAAGTCAGCTCCGAGTCAGGTTCAGTGACAATAACCAGGACCGGCCGCTGGTGTGGTCAGCATCAGATAAGCCTGCAGCGAAGAGGAGGATCTGAGATCAGCTCTGCTGGGTCAGGGTCTGGGCCAGCAGGTATATGGCCAGCCACAGGCATGTCTGTAGCATAGCTCAGGCAAGGACCAGGGCTTCCGAGTGAAAGCAAGCAGGCCCTGCTTCGTATAGCTCTTTCTCACGCAGCAGTCTGATCTGAGGCCGCACAGCAGCACCATGGCAGAGCTGGCTTGAGCACAGACAGCTTGACTCTGACAAAGGACCTAAGAAAAGGTGTAACGAAGAGCTTCAGCCCATCTGAGGGGCGTGCACACGTAACTGAGAAGGTATATGAGACTTAGTATTTTATTGCCAGAGTTTATTCAAGAGACACGTAAACCACCATCGTATAATGAACAATTGGAGGCATAGTCAGACATACCTTTTACACCATTAAGTGCTGTAAGTCAGAAATGAAGGGGAGGAGCTAGGAATTCAAGAGGTCACATGGATCCTTGATTCATGTGGGTGTTTTCCTCCTCTTCTAACATGCTGGTTCTCCTATCTTTGCAAACAAAATCCCCTGGATTTCTTTTCTTCCTTTCTGCTGTTCCTTTGAATATGACCCTTAAGACACCACAGAGAGTCCCAGGCTTGTACTGGTTACCCTGTATTGCATAATCAACTTTCTCACAACCACAAAAGATCTCAGAAGCAAGAAAAGACCACAGAGCTGGAACACGGGCCGCGCTAAGGGCATCCGTGGCCAATACTCCAAAGTGCCAGTGACTACCTTACTGACAGAGCGTGAACCTGTTAGCAGCACCACAGGCCTTGCCCTGGAACACTTAATGCTCCAAATTAATGTTCTCAGCTTTAATGTGTAGCCTCAGCGCCCAAAATAAATGTGCCCATAACAAATTACAGCCACAACCTCCCTCTGCCATGGCCACAGTCGCTACTGTGGTATACTTGTTTGTGACTTGTCTCTGTAGGCTCATTCTGTTCCTTCCAGGGTACCTGGTCGTATGCCTGGGAGGAAAGGCTGAGACTTTGGGGGGAAAGCTCCTGTAAAGTCCGAGCAAAGGTGCTCAGATACACACATCTACTTCCAGGTATGCATCGACAAAATTTCTGAGCTTGTGATCGCAAGTAGCACAAATTCTTAATGTGCAACAGTAAGATGCAAACCGCAAATAAAAATATAGAGAGGAAAAGCCAAGAGCTGCAGCTTTTTTCCCTTTGAGTGCTGGAACGCATGTTCAAGGGCTAAACAGTTCCCACTATAATATTTCAGGGGCATTACATTACAGCAGAAGTTGTGCGGTGTCCAGGTTGGAGGTCCTTTCAGTTTTCATACATCGTTTACCTCCCACCTTCTTATTTATATTCTGGAATCCCAGCCAGCTGTGGTCAAACATCTAAGTCCCGAATAAAATTAAATGTGACGGCAGGCTAGCTATTGGAGCAGCTATTATTAGAGCCCGAGGGAGTTTTGGCCTTAGCTGAAGAAGTAACTTCAAACACCGAAGGTTCCTGACGTCTACAGCTGGCTGAAGTCCAGTACCGTAAGGTAATGCGAAACAAGCCTGTGGTCTTTTCCCTAATTTCAGCAGCACTGTGTGTATGGACCTTCAGAGGGTATTTTGGAGGGAAAAGAAAGCAATCGGGAAAGAAGTTCAATTATTTATGGTGAGTGTCTGGATTTAGAAGGTCTGCCTGCTTAGAGGCATGACCATGCAAATCAGCTAGGCGGTTAATGGACACAGATATCCTCTCACAACCTTGGGGGTGTTTACAATATGTATGTGCTAGAGGCATGTATTGCACTTTGCACATAAAAGAAAGATGTATTTTGCTGTTTTAAATTTACGATCCTCATTAAATTAACTCTGCAGTAGAATATTTATGCACATTATCAAATACTATATATTTTATACAGTTGGGCACATCTTCAGTCACACAATACCCTGACTTTCCAAGGCAAGAGGGTTTAGCTGGGTCCCTAGTCCAGAACTTTCGGCTGATTTTATCCATTTTTTTACTGATACTTACCTCCTTTTCATGAGGCAGATCCTTCACTCCATACTTGTGACTTATTCATGCCAAACCTTCTTGGACCTCAGTAAGAGCTTTTCCTGGTAAGAAAGAAAGAAACAATCCATACTTAAGCTCTCTGGTACATATGCCATTATTAATTTTACATCTAAATTTGGCCTCCTGGACTTGGACCATCACTGTCGATAGCAACTGACCACAAATGTTATTCCTGACCATAACAGCATTACATATCAGCTGTCCTCAACTGGAAAAAGAAAGACAAGCCTCCTTGTCAAACTTAAGCCCTTGCAATCATTTTGCAATAGCTAATAATATTTTGCTAGAATAAAGGTGAATAAAATAGAAAAAATGTAATGGGATGCTGGATTTGTCTCTAGTTTATTGTTGTGAGGCTTTAGTGAAATAAATTTGGGTAATCAACATTGTGCTGTTTTAAAACCGTGTTGTAAAAGCCAGTGTTTCGTGCCTCTTAAAATCTTATCTGTTGTTGGTTTGTGTCTTGCTTCACATGGTTTCTCAGCCTGTTTTGCAAAATGTCGGATTTCCTAATATCAGCCTCTATGATGTTCAATATGGTTGAGGAAAATCATCAATTTTCTGCTATTCTAAAATGAAATATTTTTAAAATGATTTCTTTAGATCCAAGTTCAAGTTTAAACCTAAAATTCCTAATGACTTCCACCCCCCAAAAAATTGTTTGCGACTTATCAGGGTTGGATAGAATTAGAGGACTGTGACACAGCCTTTCCCTTATCATGTGGTACAACAATCAGGAGTACACATCTTGTTCCCCTCAGCAAACATGTTTCTATTGCATTGCAACCCTGTTGACCTGAGCAGTTAGCCAATGTTCAGTGGCATTTGTAGGGGAATCAGATATTTTTCTGTTTCTGCCCCTTTATCTCAGGCAATGTGTACAGAGGCTCATTCCACCGAAAACCAGTAAGGATTAAATAGCAGGAGACAATACGCCAAATCTCATTTCTGCCAACGCTTAAACCAAGCCCTTTCCATGCTCACAGTCCCGTGTCCTTTTCTAGCTGCTTGCCAGGTACCTGGTTGTGCTCTGCCACCTCATTTGTAAACACACAGATGCAATCGATAATCCTTGTTTGTATTTGCAGGGAAACTTCTAACTGCATGTCCAGCCACTTCAGACTCACAAGCGGAGCTGCTCCATGGGCAATGATTTTCCATTACTGCAACAGCCAGAAAGTGGAAGGACTCTAGCCTGGCCTAGCTTGCCATCAGTTGTCTACACCACTGCACATGCTACGCATGCAACCGACTATGGGAAGCAGGTTCATGGCACTCCAGATCCTCCCGAACAGTAGTACCCTTGCAATGCTCTTGCCTATTGCTTAGGAGAGTAGGCCTCCCTCACTTCAGACAGCACAAGTAATTTCATGTGGTTTGCTGAGATATACTGTGCAACTACACATGGGAAGCTCAGAAACTCATTGCTTTCTTGGTTGTTTTCCTCTTGAGCAATTCTGATCCCAGGAAACAGATTTTCCTCTTGCCTCTGCGTGATGCACATGAGCAATGACAAAGTGGCAGCACCTTCCATTAGCTCTTTGCCAAAACATGCTGGTTTGCAAGGCATCTCTTTTAATGCAGATGTAAAGCGTTAGTCCTGTTCGTATTAAGAGATAAAAATCCAAATAGAATAGCGCAGCACAAAGGATTGGAAGGGATTTCTTTGTATCTGCCTGTCTAAATGTTTGCTCTTCCAGGTATGTTCTTCATATAACATCTTAAATTAACCTGTTCAGCTGCAACTTAGTTCTAGTTAAGAATCCATCTACATGTGGGAGGCTGTTTCCAAAAATCAGCTTTCTCTTTACCAGAGCAATTTATTCATGTGCAGCATTTATCAGTTTGTCCTGCTGATAAACCTGACCTTCACCTCTTCTGTGGTGTTTACTCTTCTGAGAGCAGCTGGTTGCTTTCTCAAACTTTGTTTTTGAAGGCACCATGTAGGGCAATGTTCTTTGCATGTAGCTTAAAGTATTTAAATAAAATGTCTAATTTAGGAACTTAGCCAGAACTTAGGCTGAATGGCTGGAGATACCCACCTCTTTCCATCACCTGCAGGAGTCCCAGGTGACTGTGCCCCTAATCGACATGTCTTTGTGAAGTTTCTGAGGTGGGGATCATGAATCCAGGCTTTAATGCTGTTGTTCTTTATCTCTTGATGCCATTCTCTGCACAGGTCCTGATGAGAATTTATCTTTCATGGTAAAAAACACAGTATTCCAGTATTCCAGATACAGTCTCATCACTGTCATCAGTAGCTTTCATACTTCTCTGTCAGAAATATCCTGAAACAGTTGCCAGCTAGTTAACTTTTAACAGGCCTGAATTCTGCACTATATTTCCCTCCTCACCATTTACAGTTCATTAACTCTCTAGTTTAGACTTGAAATTCTTGTTAGTCTGAAGTCCATGATCTTTCACTTCAGATTATTAAATTTTTGAATTATTACTTAATTTCTGTCAGCCCAGATCTTAAAGTGAGTTCTTCTTGGGCAATATTTTAAATCTTCTCTATAAAGACATCACCCGCCACTTCATACGGCAATTTTACGTTTCACTAACGCGCTCTTGTTTTTTGTGTCCTTGCCATCAGTGGCAGCATTGGTCTGCCTGCTCCCAAGAACAAGAAACTCCTGTCAGAAGCTCTCGTTCTGTGCTG
The DNA here is from genome assembly GCF_040182565.1 of Anser cygnoides. NCBI lineage: Eukaryota > Metazoa > Chordata > Aves > Anseriformes > Anatidae > Anser > Anser cygnoides. The sequence goes on from NC_089873.1 coordinate 29,733,116, forward strand.
AATAGTCACCAACTTGTTGCCTATACATTTGCCAGGCTGCCCAAATAGCGAACGTCAAAAGGTATCATTTCTTAATCATAAAGTTGTTCTTGGAACAGAGGGAAATGTAACAATAAAGCTGTTATCAGCTCTTAGGCAATCACAGCCTTATTACCATTCAGTCAGTGGAAACTGCTGCTTATTTGAAAGACGATTATTTGATTGCAGCTTATTTGAAAGGTGATTTCTCACTGCAAGTTGCACCGAAGCTGCGAGGATCTGCCAAAGCCCATGCTCCACAGTCTCAATAACATTCAGACTTCGTACTTCTCTTTACACCAAAAACTGGAAATACGAAGAGTGGTTAACTGGTGGAGGGGAAAGATTGTTTCAGCTGCTGGTTTACAGTGTGGTGGTTGAGCAAGATAGGGAGAGGAGTGATAAAGGTCATTTCCAAGAAAGGGAGAGTTGATGTTTTTCTGCAGTATCATGAGGGGAGATAGACACATGGCTTTTAGTCTACCTAAGTCCATCAAGGAAAGATCAGGTTGTACACCTTGTGGGGCCTCAAAGACCTGTCGTATCCCAGATACTTTTGCATACCTGCATTCCTGTTCCCCACAGGATGACTGTGTGCTCCCTTCCCATCCCTCTGTACTCAAGGGATCTTCGTGATGCTGGAAGATTTTATCAGCTTATATTTTGAGGGGTGCACATTCCAGCTACTGGTGAAGCTGCTGGACATGCTAAATAGAAGCTCTGACTGTCACTCTCTGGGTGATTGTTCTCAACATCAGGCATTTTCTGCCCAAGTATATTTATAACATTCCTCCAATATTCTAGAAATGACTGCATGTGATGTAGTAAAGCTATCACGTTACAGGCGAGCATGAACAAGCTGACATCGGTATGAAGTTATGTGCGGGCCCTGGCTTCAATGCCCACAGGTGAGGACACACTCCTGGGTGGAAAAGCTGCTTTAACCTTCCAGGCACTGATGAATAAAATGTAACAAATCAAATTGCTATTGCTTAGCCAGCATTTAGTCAATAAGGAGCTACATAGAGGGGCTTTTGCACTAAGGGGAAACGCCTTGTAGAGGAACTTTCTGGAAGAAAACAGAGAAAAGCAGGTGTAAATGGAACAGAAAAAAACGATGCAAAAACCCCTACAGAAATCTCCCATGCAATCTGTGGAGTACAGGGAATGTATAGGGCAATAAAGTTTAGGATTTCCAGGTACCGTCAATGCCAGCCAAGAATAATGACTCATTCAAGTGTGTGTAAGAGGTGCACTTTGAAAATAAGAATGTGGGCAAACAGGTACTGGCATGGAAATGCACACAACAGTTTGTTTAAACACTATCTTTCCTAGCCAGCTGCTCGGTGACACGTGACAAGCCGTGGTCCTTTGCCAGGCCCATGGCGTGCGTCTCCTGGCCCGGCCCCTTGCCATGAAACCCTCCTCAGCTCCCAGCCGTGCTTCCTGATACTGCGATGGGCCCAGCACAAGGACCTTAAGAAAGAAAGAGGAAGAAGGAATTACTAAGAAAAAAAAAAAAAAAGAGGAAGAAGAGAGAAATGTGTGTCATGCAACAGTTTCATACTGAATGTGTGGATGAGTAAGCCTCCACGCTGGAGATCCCCCGGTCCAACAACTCACTTCCTCACGTAAGGCCCAGCCCACTGAAAATACTGCCTGCGTAACCTTCGAAAATGGCATCCCTCACACAGGAGTCAGAGGCCCCTCTGTGGTCCCCACGCTGTCACCTCGGACAGCCACAGGCAGCAGGAGCGGGAATGGCCCCGCATTCCTGGGAGGCTTCAGGGGCCCCGTAAGCGTGCCTCTGACGGGAGCTGCCATGGAGGTTGTAGCAGAGACGCAGTGGAAATAGCGCGGTGCTTCATGAGCTGGCTGGTTACAGGCAGTAATAACAACGTGCAGCATTCCTCTGCCTTGAGATCAGCATCCCAGACCAGCCAGACTGATGCCAGCACCGCGCCACACCTGCCCGTGCTGTCATTAAAAGCCAAATCCTCGCCTCAGAGAAGTCAGTGCCAAAACCCCGTTCAGTCTTCCGCTGCCTTTTTGGCCATTTTCTGCCAGCCCCAGGCGTCAGGCACAGCCCTGGGGATGGGGACATTGGCCCACGAGTGGGTGGGGGTCAGGATCTCCTAGCATCTGGCAGCTCCGCTCCTCTGGTCTTCCCATTCCTAGCACAGGGTCAATGGGCTCAGGATGGAAAACAGCATGAGCAAGGTGGTAATGGAAAAAACAGGACGCTACAAGATATAAGACAATACAATGCAGTATTGTATGGGACATGGCTGCTATTGTTATGAGGGGTCTTAGTTGGCCAAGAGACAAAATACATCTTTTGGGGTTATTTATCATTTGTGTGTGTTTTAAGGTGTTTTTTGAGTTTTTGGTTCAGTTTGGTTTTGCTTTTTTTTTTTTTTTTGGTTTGTTTCAGATCCCACTTCTAAATATAGGGAAAGTTCCCTTTTGTCTCTTGGCATTGGAGAGAGCCGATCACTATTCTGGTCCGAATTTACATCTGCATCTAAATCCAGTCTTTTCAGAGAGCTCCTGATTTTTGAAGGAGGCTTCCAGCAAAGGTCTGTGCTGCAGCTTGGAAAGGCACCCAGCACCCTGCCTGCACAGGGAGAGGGGTGGAGCTCAAAAGCCTTCAAGTGCCCTTCCCTCCTCCTGCAGGGCAAAGTCCAGGGAGCAAAAAAAAGCCAAACCACCAGAGCAGGCTCCTCTTGGGAGCTGCTGCCCAGCACCCCACACTTCCCTGTGATCACACACCACTGCGTGCCACAGCACTGGTGTTAAGAAAGTGACCTCAGAGGACAGCTAGAAACTGTTTCCTTCTCACATCACAGAATTTGTCTATTCATAATTGTACCTTGGACTGTTAGAATAATCTCTAACTCTCTTCAGTCTATTTATTTGGTATATAAACAGTGCTGGAGGGATGAGACATACCCTGTAGACTAACGATGGGCCACTAGTTTTGCGTGTACCACCCCTTCCATTTTTGATTTGAAAGCATCTCCAGAGCAGCAAAATGACATGCTGAAAATGTAATTCTGGCTGCCTTTTGATGCAGTTGAATAGCTAGCACTAAGGAAGAGTCAGGTTTGCATGCTAGACTATTACAGGCCCAGATAGGATGAATACTCACTGTAGCTTGCAACAAAATTTTTGACACAAGTAGTAATAAAACATAATAGCATTTGAGGTTTTTAAAAGAAGGCACTTCCCATACAGACTAACCGCAGGAACAATTAAAGGTGCAAAAGTCCATTTTCCTCATGTGCTGTCAGACAGAATACATTAACCTATGAACAAACCCAGGGGTTGCATTCTTTTTTTCTGCAAATTAGCTAACCTCATAATTACAGGGTTTTATATAACTAAAGGAGGCTTCTTTTGATCTGCACTTCTTTTAGATCAAGTTGCTTTACAACAAAGTAATCACTGGCCTGGTTTGCACAAGGGACATCTCTGAGCAGTGTTAGTGAGATTTTCTTGCAATAAGGCTTATTACACCTTGAGGGCTTTCAGAGAGTATTCAGGAGGGTTTTCAGAAGGAAAGATTACTCCGAAGTATCTACCGTGTTCAAAATGGAGTGTAGCTACAAAAGCCATCTATTCTTTCTCGAAATATTATCCTTTCTAACTCAAGACAGCACCATAAAACCTCATGACATCATTTGTTTCCATTAGTCACAGCTCATTTCTCACTAATAAAAGAAGTGCAATCTGGGACAGATTGACGTCCATAAACATGATTTACTCTGTTATCTCATGAAAGCAAGCCACTAGCCAAAACTTCAGGTGTTACAGACGTTTCTGTGGCGATAAGCCGATGATGGAAGCAGATGTTTCGTCAGGATGGGAGTTCCCGTTCACTCCCAGCGAAGACAAGATGACTTACATCCCCAAACCCAAGAACTGCGATAAGGGGCTGTGCCGTTTCTCACCGTTCAAATTCCCTTTCAGGAGAGCGTGCAACCAGCAGTCTTTGCCTCTTAACCTGTCATGGGCTGTGGAGGTATCAGAGCACCTGTGAGGCTCAGCACCAGGGCCTACCTTGCTCGCGGGCCGACCTTGCTCGCAGGCCTACCTTGCTCGCAGCTTCTCCATTCCCTCTGCTTGGTGCCACACAGACACAAAGCAATACCTCATTTCCCTCATGTGCCCTTTATGCTGGGAGACAGCATGCTTATTCTGGAAGTGAAAGCTTGTAGCAGAAGGCACTTAAAGCCACCTGCATTTACCACACAAGACCAATCCTGGCTGTTACACGAGCCCCCACGTCAGTGAGTTTAGCAGCTGTAGTGCCCAGAAGTCTGGTCCGTGTGCAGAAGGGTAAATAAGGCTCTTTTCCTTGGTGGTTGCTGACAAAGCTCGTAACAGGCCTAATAATGCTTTTGTCCTGTGGGAAATAAGTATGTTAATTTGTCTGTGTAAACACTCATCCCTCTTCAGGAAATGCCCTGCTTGGCTCTACGTGTCCCTCCACATGTTTTATGGAAGCAGTTATATAAACAGCTGACTCCCTGTGCCTCTTCTCACCTCCTCGTTAATGCAGGTCAAAAATCCAGCAGCCCAAACCCACATTTCTGCTCTTTATGCTGTCTCCCCAGGATCTTCCCAGTCCTCCTCCCCTCTAGAGTCAAATGCTTTTTCTTGAATCAAATGAATTCAGGCTAATAGAGTCTCTGTCAGTCACGGTAGCCCCGGGAAGTCATCCCTTTTGACGTCTCCATCCCATTTATTGACGTCTCCAGACCTGATCTTTATAACTTTGGCATTGAGAAAACGACCTTCAAACCTCGGGAACGGAGCACGCTGTTCCTTCCACACTTCGCATCTTTTTATCATCTCTGTGTCTACAGTTGTGAAGACAGCTGCTTTTGGGACAATTTTCCTGTTTTAAAGCAATTTTTAAACGCTGACATGGTGTCCCCGATTGCCCCTTCGCGCGAACCATGATTTCTGAATGGAGGGCACAGAAGGAGTTTGCGTTGCTGCCATCTCCCGGCTCAGCCGGGGAACTCCACAGAGCAATAACAAAGGCCCATTACCGACGAAGAGAAATTAAACAAACTCAAACAGAACATCAATCTTCCCGAGGGCAGCTGTCAGATGCCAGAAGAGCGTGTTAAAGGCGCTACACACCAGAAGGACCACTGCCACCTGGAAACTGCGGTGCCGTCTGCAACCGCCTCGCCATTGTTGTCGCGCCAGTGTAACACCGATGGTGATGTTAGGGGGAATAAGGAAAGACGCATTTCTCTGCGTTTTGGAAGGCATTTGATAAGTGGCTCTGCAGTCAATTTTATGGCTTTCTTGAAGTCATTTCCCTGCTGTTCGTACAGCTCTTTCAAAGCCTGGAAAAAGAGAAAGAACGTTTTTTGGTTTTAAGCGGGTAAATGGGAAACAATGGAAATTACCTCGGGACGTTCAAGGAGAGGTGCAGGCTTAGAAATTAATTTACTTTTAGGAAGTGATCAGCTGACAATGTCTAATTACTGTGGTTCCTATAGCTGTGGTAAATACAGTGTTTATAGAAACTTTGTAGCTGATAAATCAAAAAAAAAAAAGTATATTTTCATTCAAGGTTAAAACATTCATTAAAGGTTAAAAATGCAATAACCTGAGCAAAAATAATTAAAATAGTAACTATTTTTGCTGCACACCACAACACATTTCAGAGTAAAAAAAAGTAGCCTTTGTTGTGCTCTGCACAGAGAGCAACACCATGAGGTGCACAGCGAATCCAGTATAAATTCATCATATAAATATACAGTATGTTTAATTTCTGCCCTTATTTTGTGAAAAGCACAGTATTTTGTCTTTACTCCATTCACATATGCTGAATTTCAGATTCTTTGTAGTTTTAACATTGCACCAGCTTTCACATGAAAACTCTTCATACATCAAAATCGTGTTTAATGACTAGGAATCCAAAAAGCGCTCCGTATTCTGTGAATGACACCTCTGTACTTCAGCTCCAAGCTCTGCCACTCCTCAGGAATTCATTCTGCTGCTGCTACCCGGGATGATGGAGCACGAGCGAGCTCTCTGCTCCCTTCCGCAGCCGTGGCTGCATTCATCAGCCAGCCAGCTGGCTGCACCAGCTCCCTTCGGATCCTCTTTCCCTGACTAAGCAGCGCTGCCATAAAACTGCATTGTCTCTGCGCGCTCTGCCCTTCCTCCACAGATGTTACCATTTCAATGGGCATACACAGTCCCTCGGCAAAGCTAAAATAATGCTGTGCCAAGTTCCTCTTGGCCAAGATACTTCCTGATGCTGATTTTTTTGGAGCTCGTGCCAGCAGCGTACCTTTCCCACCCCAAGGACAGAATGTCTTTGCTTTATGCTGCCTGGCAGCCTGCCCGTATGGCATCCAGGTTTCTTAAGTTCAGCATGGATTCCATATGATCAGGTTAAATTATTTTGGGATAATAAATGATTTCGTGGCACACAACACTCTCTGGAGCATAGTCACTTACACTCAACAAATATTTTGCATAAAAAATTGCATGCAAAACCTAGAAATGTAAAACCTAACCTTAGGAAGAGCTATTTTTCTTGCCTGGTGCAGTAAAGCAATAACCCTCACTGAGGCATTCTCTATGGACATCTACCCCATGCAACGTGGTCAGTAATTTTTATCTGTCATTCTCTATTGTTTAATTCCACCACTGATTACTCCAGTGAAATACAACTGCCCTAATGAAATTGTTCAAGAATAACCGTGATCAGAATCTGCCCTTATTTTATAGACGTCACCACTGCTGTTACAGAGCAAGCTAACCAAAGATGCCCATCTCTCTGCTGCTCTAGTGGCTCTCTGAGCTCATGTGTCACCTTAGTGGGATGCTTCATAAAGGTATGCAAAAGAGAGTTAGCACTCGTTACAGACACTTGTGGCCAAATGACGGATGTGCTCAGCGCAGCACGATGACCAGGCACCACAAAACGACAGCAGTGGTGGCAGGCAGGTGCCCGGCGCGGTGCAAGGTAGGGTGCAGCCAGGGACACCAGGCTCGCTGCTTTCTCACAGAGCGGGTTTGAACGAAGGAGCACAGAGGACGACACACAATGTTTGTGGTGTGCTCGTCTTGTTATAACTGCTATAAGTGTCTGACATGCCTATAAGAAATTCCCCTTACCTTCAGCAGAAGCACCCCCTGTGAGCATTTGGGAGCAAACGACAGCCCGAGGGAAGCATTTCGGGCAGCTGTGCCCGCACACATAGCAGCAGGGATGCTGGAGGCAGGCGTGTGCTTTCCTAACAGCCCCGCAGGTAGGGCTCACAGCAGTTTCTGAAATGCTCCCGCTGCTGCTTTGCCATTCAGCAGCTTTGTCGTGGATCCTGGGAGAGAGATGGAGCTTGAGAGGCTTGGTGGGTGATGGATTCGCCTTTCCTTGAAGGCATTTCTTACCAACAAGGCAGATGTTGACTCGGTGCTGACTTTGCTGTGCCTCTTCTCCCCCTGACTTGGAGACCTCAGTGGCCACATTTTTCACGCCACAGCTTTCACGTGCACGCAGTTACATCCCGTGCACAAATGTTAATCACAAGCAGTTGTTTTGTGGGCAAAATCTGGTTCCTCGCAGGTCATTGCACACATCCTGCCCCACAATAACCCTTGCAGCCCCTCTACCTGCTGTAATGCAGCACTGGCCAGGTCTCCTCCATCCCCTTTACTCCCTCCCTGGTTTCTTCAGCTGTATGTCATGGCATCACTAATTCCCCACTGCAGTGCTTCATCTTCCTCTCTCCTCTGTATTTTGACAGCTCAGGAGGCAGCACATGCTCTGACGGCCTCAGAGCAACGTGTGCTAACTGGCTGGCAGTGTTCACATGCTGTGTGCTTGGCCAAGGGCTGCCTCTCGCAGCGGAGGAGGCCGAGCTGCCCTTCCCTCTCCTCGGGATGCACTGTTCTGCCCCGCCACTGGCATCTGGTGATCCCTCGAGGAGTTACGTATTCATGAGACTCCTCATTCTCTGGCATATTTGGTGAAAATCGCCCAACAGATTCCAGAGACTTTATGTCTGAGAGGCAGGCAGGAACACCAGCAGCTGTAGCAATTGCATAGTTCCAATTCCTTAGGAAACCAGGAAAAAAAATGAATTATATTGGAAAGGGGATGCTAAGGAGCTGCACTCAGTACCACCACTACCTCGCTGTCTCACCACCGCCTTTCATCTGTCCACCAGTCTTCTTCTCATCTCTCATTCTGAATTAGATGGCAAGGTCTGCGGAGCAAGAAATGTATTTTTGCTCCCTGATTTCCTCATTATAGAACTAAAAAAGTAATAACATAGAAACACACGGGGTTTGAATAGGCTAATTTTCTAGAACAACTGCTTCTCATGAAACTGTTTGAAACGCCTGGCACAGAGCTGGCGAGCTCAAACCTTGGGGTGAGTGAAGGTGCCGAAAACTGCTCCTTGACCTCCTCCCCAGCTGCTCCCTTCCTCCTAACAAACGCTGTGCCACTGCGACCCTCTGACACCCAGCATGCCAGGTCACCACCCCAAACCTGCTGCCAGGGAGTTTTCTTGGCCAGAGCCCCTGGGAGGGAGCGTGCGTCTCCTGGCCATCTGCGTGACGGGTCCTGAGCAAAGCCACGCTGCCCACAGCTGCAAGGGCAGGCACAGCGCACGACGTGGCTCGAGCATCACACCGTGTGGGCAACGCATCAAAACAAACTCTGAGTTGTGAACACCACCAGGGTTTGACCAGTTCTCCACACAAATCTGCAAGCAAATTGCAGAGGGTGACCTGCTGGCCAGCTGCACCGCCGTGGCAGTGAGGGCTGCAAAGAAATAGTAAAGCAGGAAAGGTCGTGTTCATCGTGTGCTAATAACGTCTCGGGGGTGGGCTGAAGCACAGAAAGCTTGTCTTAGTGCTCAGTGCTGGGAACAGGGGCTGAGAGACATCTTCAAATAATGAATCAGCTTAATATGGTTAAAATTTCTTTCTTGTTAGCTTGAACAGCAGGATAAATGAGTGATACATGTGCATGTCACAAGGGGAGCAGAACAATGAAGGAGGTTTATTCACACAGGAAGAAAAGGCAATAAATATCTAACCAAGATGAACAAATGAAAAACACTGGAAACAGGGTAAGCCTGTTCTCAGTGGTTTGAAATATGACAGTATTTATGGTCATTGTCCTGCAGGGTGCATATTAAATTTCCCTGCTTTGTGGGGCTACTCAAATAAAAATTAAAATTTCCCTTCTTTTTCAAAAGCAGTAGGCAGGAGGTGTGATGCTGGATCACCGTGACCACCCTTTGGAGTACTGAGTTCCTGCACTGAAGATTTTGCACTCCTCAAGCCCACACCACCATTGTTTGGCTCTGCCCAAAAGCTGGCCCCAGACGAAAGAGCATGTTGATGAGGTACAACATCTGCTACCGCAGAAGCAAACCAGGGCCGGGGAGTTGCAGAGCAGCTCCCTTTCTGATTTTGCTAGAATCCTTTTCACAGCGCACACTTGGATACCTGCTGTTACCCTTAGTTTGAACCCAGTGAGCGCCGTGTTTGGCAGGGGACAGAAATAGATAACATGCGAGAACAGAGCCAAAGGTTCAGCCATCTAGCTGAACATGTGGCTGGCATTTGCCCTTGTAAAGTTATTCCTCAAAGCGCAGAGACTTTGACTACAGAAGCATGTACGGATCTGCCAGCTGAGAGCCAGGAAGAGCCACAGCACTCGAGATAGGACCATCCCCTGCTCAGGGTCGGCCCGGCAGTGACGTTGCTTTGCTCTCTGCTCCCTGCCGGGAGGCCAGGGAGCGGCCACAGGGTGCAGGAGGAGGAGGAGAGCTCCCAGAGGAGTCCGCAGGCATCTACCAGGGGAAAGGCCCTGGGTTGGTGCTGCCTTCGAAATCTAGTGTCTGCAGGACCGTGGCCCTGGAGAGAGGAAGAGCTGCTGTGTGGTGGCACTGGGAGACTTGTGGGGGACTGGTGGGAGAGCTCACACAGGTGAGAGGCACCAGTATGACATGGCCACCCCGCTGCCCGCACTCTTCTTAGCGTGTCCATCTGTCTGTCTGCTCTCTGCCCACTGCCAGCCCCGTGGTACTGGCAGCTCTCAGCACGAGCTGTTTGTGCTGGTGGGCTGCTGGGGCGCGTTGCTCCTGGGGCTGCAGCTGGAACTGCGCCGCCCCATTTCCCTGTGGTGCCCTCTTGTCCTGGCCACGCAGCAGAAACCTGCCCTGGGTCGCTCCGCCTCACACCAATGGTGCTTCCCCCCCTCTGCAGATATAAACGGGCTGACGCCGAAGGCCGTGCTGACATCTGTGCCTTATTGCCATGCAGGCTTCCTTTGTGCATCACTTTTAATGCTCCCAAGTGACACGCTGCCACCGAGTGCGTCAAGCCCGGGCTGGGATTTGAGTTGGGCTCTCCCCTCTTTGCCTCCAATCTGAGGCAGCGGCAGCTCTGAGAAATGGCTGCCGGGATCAGCCTCCTGTTGGGGACTACACACAAACACTAGAGAAAATGAGAGCAAGGGAACATCGAAGCTTCTCATAGAAATTAGTCATTGCAGCATGGCTTCTGACTTTGTGCGCCGCGCTGAGCTCTGTCAGCCCTCAGAGAGCTGCAGGCCACAGTCAGTGGCACAAAGCCCTCTTGCAGGCAGGGCCGAGCTCTCTTAGCCGGTTAGTGTAAAGCTGCTCTGCGCCCAAGGGTGTGGAGGGAAGCAGGCAGGTCTATGGGACGGGGGCTGTACTAGCAGGAGCCCTACCCGCAGTGCTGCACACGAAGAAGACCCGAGCCCCAGGGGGTGTCCCCAGGCACTTATGACAAATGCAGGGACAAGTATTTGGTGGTGGAGCTGTGTGCGTGCATGCAGGAGGGAAAGGGCCACGGCATGGTTACGACAGAAAGCCACGGAAGCTGTTGGTGTGTTAAAGCTGGGTCTGCAGTTGTAAGCAAGGAAAATCTCAGGAAAAGGACTATGGTATTAATAAGGACACCAAAAAGAGCCCTAACTCCCTCAATTAACCACTGATGTCCCACAAATGTGTAACCTAAATGGGTTACAGTGGTAGCTGTTGGAAAATCTGCCACATGATACCTGAAAACCCTGCCAGGAGTCAATAGCAATGAATTTTGAGTGGATATTCTCTTCTCCCATCCCACCATATTCTTCCTTTTTTTTTTTTTTAACCATTCATCTTTGCCTAAGCCTCGTGCATCAACTAAGTCACAGCACATCACCCGAAATCATGCACATGTGTGAGAAGTAGGCATTTGGGTGCTTAAGCATGTACAGCCTGTGCTTCGTCGTAGTTGAGATTCCAACCGAATAATGAGACAAAGAGTCATGAAGCTTGCGTCCTAAGGAGAACAAAATAACAATCCTATCTCCAAGTCCCCTCCGATATTATTACAATCCAGCAGATTTAAAATGCCTCTATCAGCTACTACAAGACTGTGGTTTCCCCAGCTGAACATCCTAAAAGAAATTCCCTTAAGGTTCCAGTCCAGAAGCAAATGTCGCCAGGTGCTTGTCCTTGGCATTCATTTTCATCCCATTCAGCCCCAGGGTGCTGAGTTAGGACCCAGGGCAGATGATGGCAGTGGGGTAGTCATTCAGGAACTAGTCATTCAGGCCAAGGCTACTTAAAGCAAAGGCAAGGCAGAAACGGGATCTTTGGCAGCTCTCTGTAGGCAGGGAGGGTGGGCAGTGGTGTGGGAGCAAGTGAGGACGTAGCAGCCGCTCACCAGTCCCTGCAAGGACGGCGAGGTCCCCGCCAAGCAGGCGGTGGCAGGACGCAGATAACTGGTCGGGCTGGGATTGGGAAAGATGAGGATGCAATGTTCCTTGACGAAGCCATAAAATAGTCTTACTGGCATAGCAGCGTATGACCAAATCGTCAGCACGGTGCAGGGGCAGGGCTCCTCTGCACTGAAGCACTCTAACTGAGGATCTGCTTCTGGATCTCTTTGCCCGGCTCGTTTGGTGAGATGCGTGATCTCTCCGATCCTGCTGCCCACCTCACGGAGTCACTTTGACCCCATGTAGTCTTCTTTTGCAGCCTGCCAGCCCCAAAGCTCTTGTGTCATTCGCCTTGGCCCCCTTCCAGAAGGCGTGTGCCTCTGGTCTGCTGGGACACCCGTCTGAGGTTGGCTTTCTGAAGTAAATGAGCTCAGTGGTCATGTACCCAGGGAGATCAGATCGAATCTGACAACTTTTTCATCGCCTTCTCTGGAATTGATTTTAGCAGCCGGTTCCCAAAATCTCGTTCAGGTTCTTCCGAACTTGCTCTCTTGTACGCGCCTGAACCATGTGAGTCACTCCTTTGAGTCACCCTTCTGTAACAATTTAAAACATGTCTCTTGCTTCCATACAACTGACACGAAAACCCTGTTCCTGTTCCTTGCTGGCTCGTTATTTTTTCTGTGGCTTCCACCCACCAACTAGTCAGGGAGGACACTTCAATCTCGCCCGCTTTTTGAATCCAACTTTTTCTTTTCACCTCTGTAGGTCACGCTGTCTGCAAGACCGTGAATGTCTTTCTTTCCCACCTTTCTCCACACGGCATTGTGTGACAACTCCTCTGAAGGAAAGCTGTAATGTGAAAGAAATCGCATTGCGCTGGGCTGTGAATGCGCTGGGGGCTCGGTAACGCCGCAGACCAACAGGGTGCAGTACCACACCGCACACTGCTTCCCACAGGCACCCTCGGCAAGCCCACGGGCGAGAAGTAATTTCCCAGTTCCCAAACACGAAATTCAGTTGATTCTCCCCAGTTTAACATCTATTTCTCAAGCACATGTTAACGTTCTTATCTAAATGAATTTGGATTGCACATAAATATGAGAGGGCAGGTGGAAAAATGGCTTTTTTTTTTTAAAGCCACTTAAAACAAATACTTTCCACCTGTTCAGTTGAAACCCTCACAGTGGCAATTACCCACGGCATGTTTTCACGGCTACGAAGCCTCAACAAATAGCCACGAGCCTTCAGATGAGGTGCATGCATGCTGACTGCAAAGCGGATTTAAAGCGATCTCTTATAAATAGTTAATACAGCGTAAATGGAGTATAAAGGAAAAGAATTGCTGAGCAGGAGAGAGAGAATGGTATCTTACTTGTGCACACCATCGCAGTCAGCCCGAATGCTTTTCCTCCACCGCAGTACACTAATTTCACTCATGGCTTGCCATTTCCATCTTCCAGCTCAGCTAATACGGCTGCCTGAAAATTAGAGAAGCTGGAAGCCCATGTTTGTTATTTCCATTACAGCATGCCATGGTCTTTGGCTGCTGTGAAATGGCACAGGTCCACCAAAAAGCAAAGAAAACCTGTCCCATTAACCAAGACACTGCTCTGTGTTTATGGTCATGCTATATCCCGGACACTCTAGTCCAGCCATGGACGGGGACTGACCTTCTGTTTCACTTAGCAAAGACAGCAAAAAGACCAGTGATCCCATATGTATGTAATCTAGAGTCTAATTCCCATGAAATATTTAAAACTGCTTTTGAATTCATCTCCCACACTCTGAAAAAATAAAATAAAATCAGGCAGATGTGAGCTACCAAGATCTGTAGGTACCTGGGGCTTCTTGCTCAGCTACAAGATGGGGCTTTGCTACAAAGACTTTGGAGGAGGAGGAGATTGTCCTCTGTGGGTTTTCCAGTAGTCGGTAGGTGTGGGTAGTGCTCAGTAAGCTGCTGGAGGTCAGCCCTGCCCTTGCACAGCCCCTGTCTGCCTGCTCGCACCCGCGGAGGGAAGCCAGCGGTGCTGCTGGGGATGCTGCCACACCGACACCACAGCGGTCAAGGCCAGCTGCAGGAGCAAGGTGTTGAGCAAACAGGATTTGGTCCTGAGCCTGTGGCTTTAGGGCTGGTTTTGACAGCAGCTGAAAGGCATCTCTCCTTTGTGCAGAGTCAGTCCTGGTTAAATGTACACACGCAGATGTGCAGCTGATAGTACTTCAAAACAACCACAAGGGATCCAACCTCCCTCAGGTATTTCTTAATTTTTAGATTATGCTAAGACAATCCTGTCAAAAACCTCTTATCAGAGAAGGCGAACGGGGATTCCTACCAGTGCTCTCACATATTTGCAAATAACATCATCTCCCTAAAACTGTTTTGCTCCGTTTCCTTCCTGTCGTGTGTGACAACGTTTGCTAACAACAAGCAGAAGACAAAGGACGAGGAAGCGAGATTTCAGCTCTTCAGATAGGATTTCATCCCCAAGGAGAAACTGCCTTTATTTTTGTAATCTGTTTTCCTTTTCTCCTCTAGCTTATCTTCAGCTGCCTTTTTCTCCAGTCCAGTCACCACACACTGCCTGGAGCAGAAAGAAGCCACACAGAAGAGGTACCATTACTCATGGGGTCACAGAGCTTTCCTACCGTGTTTTCCCTACCGCACAACAATAACTACAATCAGCAAAATTTGCTCTAGGACCAAAAGAGGGAAACAAAGGTATTTTAGAAACAAATGCTGTCAGGCACTGCAGTGTTTGTAGTGTTAGGAAGTTTGTTTGTCAGGTGTACTGTGGGTAGTGCAGGTCCAAGTAGGAGCAGTGGTGAGAAATGACAGTGAGCATCGTCCAAACTGATACCAAAGTGGAGAAGGAGTGGGGAGGCCAAAATCTACAGGAAAAATCACCCAGGTGCTGTTCTGACACCTGAAAACAAAACAAAACAAAGCAAAATAACAAAGCAAGAGCTGTTGCTCACACATCCTTCTGCCTGCTAAGAAAACCCACATGATTCAGCAAAGAAACCCACCCAAAGACGTGCGCAAAGCTGCTGTGGTTCGAGAAGTGAGCTTCTGTCAGATCCAAGGGCAGCTTTGGTGCTGAGGAAGTACTTAATTGCAGAAGGTTGTCAGAGCACGAAATTAGCATTAAAGGGCTCTGCAAGACTTTTGGAAGTCTTTGTACTGTTTCTAAGGAGCATCATGCCTTTTATCTTCGCAGTTGCCAAACCAGCCCTTCAAAAGGTGCAGTAGTGGAGTAGAAGTGGATTGAGACGCTACTTTAAACCCATTCTGTTTTCTGTTAATTTGGCGCTTAATGTCTGTTTTACTCAGGCACGTCCAGGTTATAGTTTGATGATTTTGCTTCCAAACAATAAGCGTAAAATTACCCTTACTAAGAAAGGAAGGCTGGTATTTTTTACTTTTATTTTTTAATCAGAAGGAGCTACAACATCCAGCAATGAGCAGAATACAGTTAATATGACGAAAGTCATGTTACAGCTGTCGAAGTTCACAGCCCCTTGCCTTTGTGATAACGCTGATGTGTTCATGCCTGTGCTGATGTTGAGCCTCTGTTTTGTTGGGGCATCAAGGAGCTGACACCAGGGTTTGCTCCTTCCAGCACCTCAGTTTTCAATACGCCACACTGCCGTACCCTCCAGAAGGACAACCTGCAGTTTATTCATGTCATTTTCTCTTTGTCCTGCTTAGCCTCTGGCTGCAGCCCAGCAGTCCTTCTGGGAGCTGCTGCATTGACCCCTGCACAAGCAGTGCCTGCAGTGCTGGGATCTCCAGACCCAAGGTGTGTCATGAAGAATACCTGAGGCCACGAGAGGCTGCTGTATTCACCAGCCCTGCCCGCTGTATCCGCCAGTCCTTGCCCCCGTCAGGGCATTCCACTCACGCTGCGTCCCAGGTAAAACAGGAGTGTGGAGTCTCCTCTTGAGAGCTATCTGCATTGGAAACAAAACCCACAAAACCAAAGTGAGTTAGCCACAGGAGAGAGATAAATCCTGCATCGTGCTGGGTTTCCTGTGGGAATCACTTCTTGCAAGTGCGCTCCTCCGGCGATGACTTGGCAGAGCAGGCACTCAGAGCAGGTCTGAATGCTGCTCAGGGTTTCCAGCACCATTGTGACTTACACAGCAAGCTGGTTCAGGTGACAGTGGCTTATAAAAGGGTTAGGTTCTCAAACAGGCTGCCCTGCTTGTTGTAATATTCATGTCAGAAGAGGAATGGAGAGGTTACAATCTCTTCGGTCAGTCCGCGAGGCACTGCCCAGCCATGAAAGGATGCTGAAGGTGAGAAAGCTGTGCCCAGCTGTGTGGTCAGTTGTCGGTGTGACCACAGGAAGAGGGCTAAATGCCTCATCTCTGCAAAGAAATCAGAGCTCTGAATAGCCTTTCTAACCATACTATCTAAAGTATTATTTCAGGACTTAGGAAACAGCTTGTGTAACCCAAAATTGTTTAAACCAAAACCAGAATTAACAGACAACAGTTCATTATATTTTTTACATCTTACAGAAAATTACAACAAATCTTTTTGTAACTGTATTGGAAATTGTAGAACTAATATCATTTATTTATGGTGAACTTGGCCTCCAAATTTCCAAACAGATTTCTGTTGTACAGAGAAGTTATCAGCAACAAAACCAATAGTAACTAATGGAGGAACGCAAGTAATACAGGATAACAGAATCTGCTCTTTTTACCAAGACTAAAATTGGTCACAGATCAACACCTTTCTCTGTTGATCCCTCTGTAAGGAAGACACAAGAATGGTTGATTCTGGAGGCGTATCATCTGGCAATGAAAACCTGGGATTTTCCCTTGACCCTATAAGGCCTTGCTGCCTAGGCTTGTGGGCAGTGGCCCCCTTGGTGGCCACAAGGAGCGTGCTGTCCTCCTTGCCCCTACAGAGCTCTCCTGTCCTCAGAGGAATTTTGGGCTCTGTGTAAACCAGTGGCTGAATCTTCCACCCAACTCACCATGTTAACCAGAAAACCCATAAAATGCTTCCTCTCCATTAAAGCCACCCCTCACTATTTGAAAGAGCTGCTCGAAAACTTTCTAGCACTACGTTCCTCTGCTGAAAAAGCTGACTTGCCTAGACCCAAAGGTCCTACAGAGAAAAGTCTATTTTGGCAGCACCTTGATTTTCCATAGAATATT
Organism: Anser cygnoides; assembly: GCF_040182565.1. Classification (NCBI taxonomy): domain Eukaryota; kingdom Metazoa; phylum Chordata; class Aves; order Anseriformes; family Anatidae; genus Anser; species Anser cygnoides. Next base: position 29,750,037 of record NC_089873.1, read on the forward strand.
TAATCTCTTTCTTATGAAGTGCTTTTTTTATTATTATTTTTATTTTTTTTCCCTTCAACAATAGTGTATTTCAGTAATTAATCTGGCTCCCAGTTCCCAGCTGGAACACAGACTGGCCCATGAATGGCCTATTAGTACTGTTTTGAAGTGGGCAGCAAGCAAAGTTTTCAATAACCAATTGTCACTTTCTCTCTTTATTTTCATTTATTCAATTCCAGCTTTAAGATAAAAAGAGGAAATCAAATTGCATCTGGCTGACCCAAATACAATTTTTGAAATCTTTCATTTTCTGTCATGGAAGCAAAGTAATTTTTGTAATGTCACTGTTGCCACAAACTGAAATCACCAGCGTGTGTCTAATCCTTTTGTTGTGTAGGTGAGAATAGATGTGGAGGGAACACCATGCAAATTCACTACAGACTATTCTATAAAATATAATACGATAAAATGAGCATGTTTTTATTTGCCTCTTGAACCTGCTGACAAGGACTTGTTCTGAGCTATGGTTTTGCTGCAGTGACCCAGCTGTCTCTGGGATTACCTGGCTCCTGAAGGGTGGGTTTGGTGAGTTAAGTGATGAGTGTAAATATCTAAAAAGCTGATGCGTGCTCAGCCACCTCCTGACTTTTCTCTTGGGTTCTCTTTTCTGTCATTCCCTTATGACGGTGAAAAAATTCCGTTTCACTGAGTTTTTACACCACTGGGCAAAGGCAGACTGCGAAACGTGGCTACACACCACCACGTTTTTCCAACAGCCATGCTTCCTGACTGGTCGATATTTCAGATTCAAGTTTCTGCAGCCACCTGCAGAGAGCCTAATTTAGATCTATGTCTTTCAACACTCTCAGCAAGGGTTTCAGAGGTTTGTTAGGCATCATCAAGCTGGGTTCCTATTTCTTTAAGGTTAAAAAGAAAAACCTCTCCGTCTCTTTAAGGAAATTATGTTCCAATTGCTGCACAGGTTTCCAAGTAATTTCCTTCCCCTGCAAAAGCAGGTGATGCCCTAATAATACCTCGGAGAAACTGGGAACTGGCAAATCCACTGCTGCCAGCAGTGACTTGGGTTGCACGGGGGTTGAAAATGTGGGGAGCCCTAAGGAAACGAAGAGAGAGGCCAGGACTCTGGATGCTGGAGCTACAAATGCTTTTTTGCTGGTGCTCCCATGGCTCTGCTTCCCCATGAAGCAAGAACGCAGTGTTCAAAGGGAAATCTTCAAAAGAGGCAGAGGTAGTCAGTGGACCCAAACCTGAAAGGAAAACATCATAGAAAAGGAAAAGCTGGCACGGAGCCTGTTTCCAACCGAACGATTTCACAAAGAGGCATCCAGGCTGCCCCTTGACTCACTTCTTTTCTCAACTTGCTTCTGGGCTCGTACAGCCTGATTTGCAAAACAGCAATGTACAAAAGTCTGTGTGGCGCACCTAACTTGCAAGCCTGGTTGCTGGAAATGCCAACATTTCACAGTAATTGAGCATATAACTGAGCCCTGCTGTTGTACACGGACTTTTTAGTGCAGCCCCGGGCAGAGGTCAAGGTATATTTTTGCATCTGTGTACTAAAGACCACGTCTCCGACCACAGCAAGCTGTTCACTGGGACCAGTACATGGCTGATTTTTAGCAAGGATTTGGCAAGTTAGGATTTAAGCTGTGCCTCTCTGTCGCTAGGTAGTGAAAACAGAGGGCTTGTTTTTGGAACAGACCTGGCACGCTGGCTCATGGTGAACGGGGATTTAAAGTGAGGATGTTTTGTTGGCACGCACTTGTAGAAGACCTTACCTTGTCCTCCCACTAACACAGTAATCTCTTTAATGGCCAGCCCAGCTAGGGTATGTATGATCTTTGTAATATTCAGGCCCCAGGCCAAAACAGACACAGCTTGTCTACAAGGCATAACACTGTACCATGTAGATCTTACCTGGAAGTAGCTCAGAGCTTTTCTGCAGAACTGCCTCATGCCAGAGACACGTACCCTCATTAGTTAAAAGTCTGAAACACTCCCAGTTTAAACTCAGAGCAGACCGGGGCAAGCTGGAGGAAACGTTTGTCTAAAAAGAGCCTAAAAATACAGCCATGTTTACACAGCTCTACCAGCAGAATAGCACAATTACTAGAAAGTAGCAAACTCTCCCTACACAGGTAACTGGAGTTACATATATCACTGTGTTTTTGCTGAAGTCGAAATTGCTGAGGGATGATGAGAAATGATTCCTCATTCTCACTGAGTAGGTACGGGTTGCTTTCAAATTCCTTTGCTCCTGTTGAGCAATGTCTCTGTTTGGAAAAGTAAGATACTATCCAGCATCCAGTTAGTGAAAATGGCAGTGTGCGGTCAGTCCCCTGTGAATGCAAATGAATGCATGTTGGACATAGGAAGAGGTTTTCAGTATATGGTCCTAAAAACAACTCCTGCAAACAGATAGTAAGCAAAAACAGTGTGCAGGTGCCACATGGTCCTGCAAGGTATGTCTGAGAAGCAGGGCTTAGATTCTTGTACGATAGTGCACAGTATCCTTCCCTGTGGCCCAAAGTTGGTTACCAGGTATGTATGGTACGTATCACTTTACTGCCACTGCATTTGAGTATTGTAGCACGTTTAATTCAAAGATCTAATAACAATAATAATAATAATAATAAATAATAATAATAATAGTAAACAGCAACATGCTTAAAAATGCCTCTCCTCATCCCACAACTAACACAACCTGGTTCACGACTTGGTTTCATCCAGGCATGAGTGATGGAAATCTTGAGGAGAGTAGTGCTAGCCTCCCTGTTCAATTAATGGGCTTAGCGTGCATCTAAATGACTTCCAGGTAGTTCTGGAGGATGACTTTCCTCACAAGGGCATAGGTTTGCACTAGCAATGTTACCAGTTTTAAGACCTGGGTGTGTAGCAGTTAGACCTTCTCATTGTAATTATTCTATCCTTCAAGTCCCTGCTCTAGGTGAACCCAACAATTTCTGTAAACATAATAGCATAGAATTGGTCTGTCCTAGAAAACACGAAGAGAACACATTAACGAAATACATTAGAGAGGGAACAGTGTGGTTTAAGAGAAAATTAAGCAAGTATTTAAGTAATTCAGAGGATGTGATTTAGCATGTAGTAGAGCTAGTGGGACACACCCCAGCAGCGATAAGCAAAAGTTAATTGCAGTTCCCTGAAGCTGTAAAATGTCTAATGATCCAAGACAATTTGTAAAATTACTGTAAAAATATGACTAACATTTTCTGTGAATTAAAGACAGCAAGAAGTATAGTGTGATTCTTATATTCAGACTTCAAAGATGTCTGTAAATCTGCCTTTATTCCCTTCAGTGATCAGAAAACTTGAACTTTTTCTATCCTTATCTAGGAATAGAAATACTTGTGGTATCAATAATATAATTTCACGTAGGCTTATATGCCAGCTGGAACAGTGTGCAGAATAGTGAAGTAGTTGAACCTAATTATAAATTGATGATAACTGCGCATGAAGTACGAGAGAATGCACTTACCCAGTGCTTGAAAGAAGGAGCTGGGAGCTAATATTATCATTCATTTTTTATATTATGCCAGAACCTAAGGCAAAGCAGGAAAGGTACTCATGAGAATTTGGCACTCCGCAAATACAAATGGATATGTTCCTGATTCTCAGAGCCCAGGACCTAAATAGGATTAAGATGTGACAGGGGAGAGGAGAGGGGAGCAGTAGTAAGACTGAAATAATGTTGTTTGTATTGGCTAAGGTAACGTCAAGGCTTCCCAATGTTTTTTAATGAGAACCTGCTGAATCATTAAACAGTCTGCCTGCCTAGCCTAAGAAAATATCCTATAAAACAAGGATTTAGGAATCAAATGCAAAGAGGGCTTCTCCTAGTTCATTATATCTCCACGTGTCTTACAATTCCCTATACCCAGAACAGGGAATCAGCGTGCTCACTGGTCGTACACACAGGGCACTTCTGGCATTGGGCTCCAGAGACCCTGTCTCTTCCTTAAGGATGTGGCACCCTCAGCAGAACTTGACAGCACATCATGGTACTCATCACTGTGTGGCAAAGAACATTGACAGAGTCACAGGACACTTGTAAAAGAGAGAGGGAAAAAAAAATGGGGAAATTAATATGCAGAAACAGGTAGAATGAAGTCTTTTCCCCAGTGCTTCTTTCTTCATAAGCAAGAAGATACTACCTTGAACTAGGATTTCAGCTCAGAATTTTTCTGCAAATCAGCCAGCAAAGACATCAGTGTTACTCTATAACATCGTGTTAAAACTTTTTGCCCTTCTACCAGCAGTTTTATCTAATGCAATTGCAGTTATGCTCTCTTTCCCCCCCCCCTCTTTTCACTCCATTCACAACAAACAAACAAACAAACAAGCGAAACACAAAAAAACTGCAAACAAGTGGTAACATGGTAGCTATGGGTGGCAAGCTTTCGATGCTGAAATAAACCACTTTTATAATGAAAAGGCACAAATATTTTAAGAAATGTGCAATTCCCTTAACGAGCTTTGTCAGTGTTAGACAGGACAGACAATGCAGGTACTCAGCCTTGTATGCTCTTCTTGGATTGCATGACCTGCATCAAACTGCATCACATTAAAGTAAGTTGGAGAGAGACTGTCTGACTTGCATCCTCACAAAATGTGATGAGTATTTCACGAGGCTGCTGAATGAAGAGCTACCAGAAGATAACAGTGCATGTGCTTGACTTACTAGTGCAAATAAAAATACAAGCATTTGCTAAAAGTCCTCTTAAAATCTCAAATTAACTATTATCTTTTTTCCTAAGAAAAAAAGGTAGAGCCAGAGAGACAAGAATTTATTCCCTGGAAAATTATTACTAAATATAAAAATAGCTGACACTTAAAGGAGTTTGACTGATGGCACAAGCTGTAAATGCCAACAAAAAACCTGCACTTGAGATCAACATCTATGTGCTCTCATTGCTGCCTGAAGAAACCACAGGGTGAGGCAGTGGTTCGTTTCCATGCCTTACCTTCCAGATGTTGCCTGATCACTGAAATCAAATAAATGTGCCCAGTGATTAAGGCTCTGAACTTCATCGACTGCCATATCTATGAACTTTCAGCTCCCAAATACCACTGAACTGCATTTGAGCAAACGAGCAAAAGATAAAATCAATAATGTACAGAAAATAATAAATAACAGATAATCAGGCATATCCATGATTCAAACCCACCTGAGCTCTTCTTCAGTGTTATTGGACTAAAGTGCTTGAGGAATGACTTGAGTTCAATGACCCAGACTGTATCTCTAAGAAAGCTTACTTCATTAAGAAAAATGGTCATGGAGCACAAAAGCTAAGATGAAGCAATGTACAGCTGGGCACAGGTGGTTCATCCCACAGCCCTTTCTGTCTTTTCAGGTCAGCCATTCAGGTCAGCCATGCTCCCTATGTATTCTATACATAGTTTTTACTCAGCATATTTTTTCAGAAAGCCTATTAACTCCCCCTAACTGAAAAGTTGGACAGACATGGTCCATTCCTTTCTTCTTGAAGTCCTAAGTCTGTGTTTTCCAGCCACAGCCTGCTTCCAGAGGGAACAAGAAAAGCAAATTCATACACTGTATGTGTGACTGCAAGTGCCAAACTGCTCCAGGATCCACACCTCCAACTGAAAAAACAGGGATGACTATTACTGTTCTGTGGTATTCCTGTGTATTTCTATACGGTATTGGGCTTACATGGCAAGGTTTTGGTAGAGGGAAGGGAATGCTGCAGAGGTGGCTGCTGTCAGAGGAGACCAGGACCTGCCCCATGTCAGATCAGAGCCAGCTCCAGACGGCTCCAGAAGGGACCTGCTGCTGGCCAGAGCCGAGCCAGTGAGCGATGCTGGTTGGGCCTCTGGGAGAGAGGATTGAAGAAAGGGGAAAGCAACTGCTGTGCAATAGCAGCTGGGAGAGAGGGGTGAGAAAATGTGAGAGAAGCAGCCCTGCAGACCCCAAGGTCAGTGCAGCAGGAGGGCAGGAGGTGCTCCAGGCACGCAGCAGCAGTTCCCCTGCGGCCTGTGGAGAGGCCCCTGGTGGAGCAGGCTGTCCCCCTGCAGCCCATGGGTCCCACACGGAGCAGATCTCCACGCTGCAGCCCGTGGAGGAGCCCCCGGTGGAGCAGGTGGATGTGGCCTGGAGGAGGCTGCGGCCCATGGAGAGCCCCCGCAGGAGCAGGCCCCGGGCCGGAGCTGCAGCCCGTGGAGAGGAGCCCACGCAGGAGCAGGGGGTCTGGGGGGAGCTGCCGCCCGTGGGGGACCCGTGCTGGAGCAGTTTGCTCCTGGGGGATGGACCCCGTGGTACGGAGCCATGTGGGAGCAGTTCTTGAAGAGCTGCTGCCTGTGGGCAGCCCCCCAGGCTCAGTTGGGGAAGGACGGCATCCCGTGGGAGGGACCCCACGGGGAGCAGGGGCAGAGAGGGACCGTGAAGGGGCAGCGGAGATGCATCAGGGACTGACCGCAGCCCCCATTCCCCCTTCCCCTGAGCTGCTTGGGGGGAGGCAGTAGAGGAGTGTGGATGAGGTGAAGGTGATTTTGTTTTGCTTTTGGTTCTCACTGCTCTACTCTGTTACTAATAGGCAATAAATTACATTAATCTCCGTACACTGTGTGTGTTTTGCCCATGATGCCAATTGTTGACTGATCTCCCTGTCCTTATCTCAACCCTGGAGCCCTTTTCCATCATATTTTCTCCCATTGTTCTTCTGAGGATGTGGGGGGAGATAGTGTTGTGGTGGAGTTAACTGGCCATCAGTGTGAAAACACCCTATATACATAGGAATATCTCTGTATTTCTGTACTTCTGAAGTTGCCACAGATCTATCTTTCCATGTCAGTGATTTGATTTTATTTTTTTTTTTTGCCTACCATCTCAACTCTATTTATTTATCTATCTATTTATTTATTTATTTTTGTGAAGGACACAAAGTCATTTTTTCTGTCCCTAAAGATTAGTGAGAATGAAATTGTGAACTTAAATTATTCAAAATTTTGAGAAAGCAAGCTGCTATTTGTAGTTTGTCTGCTGACTCTAGCATGTTAAGTGGCTAATTTCAGAAGTCTTGCATGCTTGGCAATGTTTGCTGTCAAAACATCACACACAATTTTTCGGTAGGAAGTCTGCAGCACACCAGGCTGGAGAAGCAGTTGTTTCTGTGTTTCTCCACATGTGCTAAATGACAGTAATGGATGCAGAGCCTAAAGCGGTCAACTTTCCAAAGGTAAGGTAGTTTGCAATCTGTCACCAGTGACAGAAACAACTTCAAACAGGAACAGAAACACTGTGTAGAAAAAGACGGGAGAGACCTCTGCAGTTTGTTAATCACGTAATGACAAAGTTGTGGTAGCTGTTACGGCACATGTCCCTTTCATAGCAATTGCCTGCAGGGCTTTAGGAAGTTAAACAGCACTGACATGAGAGTGCTGCCTCGAGCACCCAAGCTTGTGCTAAAGCAAGGCAGTGCTGGTCGCCGTGCACAGCAGTTTCTCCACCAGACTTGCCCTTCTTCTGCTCAGCACCCAGCTCTACACACAGGTAGGGACCGTGGATCCTTTAGTGGCCTTTGCATGTAGCTCAGATACTGTGTGAAGCCCTTAGGTACCTGTCCTAGCTGTGAAATCAGAAACCCTGTTTGGTACCTGGGTCCCTTTCTAGTCCATAGGGACACACATGCTAAAAATGAAGCCTAAACCAGCCACCGTACCAACAGGGAGCCAGCAGAAAAAGATGAGGGAGTTTGTGTGCAAAAGCCTTCTGCTCACTCACATGCAATTTCCTGAGTGAAGGCTGCAGGCATGTCTTCTAGGTAAGGTATGGAGCCCACAGGAGGCTGATTTCATCTAGTTTTACATTATGGAAGGGCATTCACCATTTTCTTACACACTCTGGGCAGAACTGGCATGGACAGGCCTAGTTGGTGCAGCTGCACAGGGAGTGGGGATCTGGTCCACTGTTTTTCTGAGCCAAAAATGATTTCAAGTTGTGTTTGTAGCCAGTGTGTAAGTTATTGCCCCTCAAAGGGAAGAAGGGATTAAAGACAGCAGGGCTTGACAGCGAGCCATCCACCTGCAATCCCTTCCGTGACGTGCTGAGGCAGGGGTAAGAGCCCGTGCTCTGCTACGAAGTGGAGGAGGGTAAATATAAACAAAACACTCCTAAGAAGGAGCTAGGAGGCTTTCTTACTCTTCTGGCCCTCCTAAGATGATGCGGAGGCTGTAACCTCCTACCACCACAGGAAAAGGACAAGCTGCCGTGAGATTAGAAGGCAGTCATCTACAGAAGAGCTTGAGGGTTGGAGAAGTGGTTGCACCCAGCTGCTGAAGAAGGCAGGGGGTGAAAATGAAGAGACGTCCTTCCCTTCCGCACTCTTTTTGCAAGCCGCTCCTGTTGGAGCAGGGGCAGAGAGTGACTGCGAAGGAGGGGCAGAGAGGAAGCGTCAGGGACTGACTGCAGCCCCCATTCCCCTTTCCCCTGCACTGCTGGGGTGAGGAGGTAGAGGAGGGTGGATGGGGGGAAAGTGTTTTTAGTTTCCTTTTAGTTTCTCACTGCTCTAGCTTGTTACTAATAGGTAATAAATTTCATTAATCTCCCTGTGCTGAGTCTGTTTTGACCATCACGATAATTGTTGAGTGATCTCCCTGTCCTTATCTCAACTCTTGAGCCCTTTGCATCTCATTTTCTCCCCCTTTCCCTTTGAGGAGGGGGAGTGAGAGAGTGGTTTTGGTGGGGCTCGGCTGCCCAGCTGAGTAAAACCACCACAGCAAAAAGATTGAATCTTCTAGATGGATATAGCCTTCTCACAGGCAGACATAAAAACTCTATAATTAAAAGGAAGAAATATTAGTTGGTTCTTTGAAAACAGAAAAAAAAAATAAAATCTATATTTCTGTTACTATTTTGTAGCCACTAGAACATCAATTCATAGCTTGCACAAGAGATGACACCAATCATGTTTACATGGCACTCACATATTGCTATGTCCAATAGATTAGTACATAATTTACCACTATTGATTTACAAAAGCTCTTTTGCAAGATCCCATAACTACCGAATTCACTTGGATCATCCAACATACATGCAGAAAGTCTGTTTTTGCCTTTTCCTTCGTGACCAGCACACAGACAACACGTAACAGGACTTACTTACTAGCTTCCACTCCCTCTGCAGAGCTGTAAATCTGCACAGGAGACACCCCACACATGTGCTAAGCTCTTTTAAACCCTTAGCTACCTGAAATAGTATTTAGTCTGGCTTTCAGCTGGCATACTGATACCTCAGGCAGTTACGTGGCTTCATCGGGAACCACTGTTTCCACTGAGATGACAGGTTGATGCTCTGGCTTTCTCAGCTCTATTTTTGGCCAGGGTTGCCCCAGTATTTTCAGCTTAATATTTTTATTCTAATACAAAATGCTCGGTAGTAGTCTTGTCATCTTTCTTAATTTCTTTTCCTTCCAGCCACTGCTGTCACTCTGGAAGTCAGCGCGAGTTTCCATTTTGTGTTCCAAGGCAGCCCACGGTCCCTCCTGTGATTTCTCCACCGCTTATGATCCAATTTACTTTTTCATTTTAGTCTTATTTTTAAGGTAGCACCTGGGGCATAATTCTTACAGATTCCTTTCTCTTAGCTCCGCAGCCCTTTCCTTCTTCTCAGGTCAGCTTTCAGTTGCTGCTATCGTCTTACTGAGCTCTGCCATCCCATGGGAGGCGGGCCAGAGCCAGAGCTCGTGCTGCAGATGCGCTCCTCTGAGCCTGCCAGGTAGGCCTGGGTGAGGAGCAGGAGGTGGCCAGGGGAAACAGGAGGGATGGTGGCAGGGGGATAAAACACTGGGAACAAAGAGGGTGGAGTATCAACTGTAACATTTGTAATCAACACAAAGCCAAAAAGAAATTTAATGGATAAGCATTGTCAAAAGGAATTCTTTTTTTTCAAACTAAAAAAAAAAAACCAACCCTAAATAGCAGAAAATTCTTGCTTGGCAGGGTGTTGAAATTCATTTTAGATATTGACTGGAATCCTATCTAACTGATTTTAAACCAGTCATTAGGAGCAATTAAACATTTTCCCAGTGGCACCAGGAAGCAGCAGAAGCACTGTCTGTTTGATAGTTAAAGGTTGCTGGTCACTGGGGACGGTCTGGCACCCATGGGACAATGATCCATGCTGCTACATTGCAGCACAGACCCCAACCTCCTGCTGAGACCTCAAGAGGTGGCTGACAGCTGCCCCTGTACCCCCAAACCATGTTTAAGGGGGGCGGGTAGCTAAGAGTGCTCTGGGACTGCCTTGGGTGTAAGCACCCACCTGGCCAAAATCTCCAGAAGATTTTTTCCAGCCCCAATGCAACAGGGGTCCCACCAAGGATATTGAGAGTCCTGTTATTAAAGATTCTTTGCTGGATTCCCATTGGTTTCCATGGGGGAAAAAAAAAAAAAAGAGAGAGAGAGAGAAAGAAATTAAGCATCTGGCATTAAGATATTTTTCATGCTTTATGTCTACAGAAACAGCATCAGTGTTACTAAGTAAACTAATTTCCCAGATTGCTTACCTGAAATGTGGCCTGTTTGTCTGACTGGCTCAATGCAAGTCAGAAAGCTCAGGCCTCTCATGAAGAAAAGAATATTCAGAATATTATTAAAGGTACTATTACAGTAAATTTGCAAGGGAAATTTATCCAAGTATCAGCTGTAATGGAGACACAAAGCCTCTTCTTAACTTAGAAACTTTCTTATCCTGAAGCAAAGGTAAGGTACATACAATACCACAAACTTAAGAGAATCCTGAGAAATCTTTCTTATATACCTCACGGGTATGTGCTTTGTAAGGAAAATATTAAACCCATGCTTGGACAGTTCCAGAGAACCAGGATTTCAAATGGAGACTGTATACAAAGCAAAGCAACAATTAAGTGAATTAAAGGATTAACAATACTTTGAACATCTTTCTTTTAATCTCAGCAAACTCATGGATTTATAGCTTTTAAGACTTACAAGAGGTTAATGTGAGCACCTTCTCTAGCCCTGAGTGGAACATTGCCATTCTGCATCCTGTGATGGCTTTTTTCCTTATAGAAAATTGGTCTTTGTGTGCGATTGAGCACTTGGAAGATCTGCATTTGACTAAAAACAGAGGGTCTTCTATATAATATTCTTTCCTTGTTTTAAAACCTCAAGTGATGGCAAATTAGACATATTCTGAAAATCTGGTTCAGAAATTAGCCCTTCTTTTTAAATGGTATGGCTTTTAATTTTAATATATTTTTTTTTTCCTTATAGGAATGTCTCCCTAAAATTAAGTTTCTTACTGAATCAATAACTATTTTGATGGTGATTTTTATCTAGTAGCTATTCTTGCACAATCACCATCTTGCTGGTTAGGAAACTGAGGCAACTGAGGGAAGAAGGAACATTTGTCAAAGGATGTAATTCGTCTATAGAAATTCAGGAGGCCAAAACTGTCACATGTTCATGAGCTTTCTTCTCTAAAGCTAAGCCCTGTCCATAATTATTTGCTCTTTATTTCACCTAGACTCAAACAGAAACATCATGCAGAACAGGCAGTTTATTAGAACGGGTCAAATATCAGTGAAGACTCCCACCAGCGTTCCTGTAAATGGTATCAAGGCAGACGTGCATCAGAAAGTAACACACCAACCACAAGCCAACTGGAGCGTTAAAGCTAAACCCACCTCAAGGTTAAAACAGCACTCAGCTCCGTGGCGGGTGGTTTGCAAAGATAGCCTCTCTAATGAGGAATCGGTAATTCCTGCATTATTTATTTCTGTGTTGTTCTGATATTTCCAGAGAGCACGGAAATGAACAATCAGCCTCCTAACACTCAGTGGTGCTGTGGCTTGAGGCACCGCCAGGAGCCTGCCTGTAATTGTTCTGCTGGATCGCACCACATCCTGACCTGATGCGACAAACGCATCGCACAGCTGCCTCCGAGCCCGAAAGTTTGACAGATTTATCCTAAAGAAACACATCTGCAATTCACCAGTGTCCAGGTGCTCAGCAGTAACAGCAGAGAGCTGCCACTGGCGCTTCCTGGGCTCCTCAAGGTGCCAAAATGAAGAGCGAGGGTTTCTGGAAGGTCTCTGATCTGCTTGATGATAACGGTGTGGTACCCGCAGCGAGATCTCGCAGGAGTGCTCAGAGTCGCTGAGTGGGCACAATGCAGCATTAAATGCAGATAAAGAACAATATATTTTTACATCCTGTGATGTGATAAGGCTCCTCATGTCCTTTGTACTTTTTTTTTTTTTTTACACTTGTAGAAACAACTATCAGCCCACAAATTTTAAAATAAGAGTCGGTAATGACTAATATCTGACCCAGGTTTCACACCTAGCTGCAGCTCCTGCAGTCTGAATTCACACCCAGGTCCTTGTAGTGTTCTGGCTTCCTGTTTGATGTCGATACTGAAAGGTAGGGGCTGCCAGCCACGGGGCCACATTCCACTGGGGGCTCTTCAGTCCCAGCTTTGTGCAGAGCGACAAACTCTCCTTTGCAAAGGCACCCAGAGGGGATGCGTGCTATTTAGAGTGTTACCTAATGCTTTCTTCTGTGATGAGTTGGTACAAAGGCTGCTGTAATTCATGCCAAGAGCCAGGTTAAATTAATCGCCATAAGCCCTTTTGTTTTGGAATGTCACTACAATATCATCACTTTGCGTTGTGACAGAGATGTGAAAAACCTGGGATGTGGTTAGAAAGGCACGAGTGGAACACTCTAGCAGTTTTAGCCATATTCCTCAATGAAATCTCTACACTTCTATCACCATCTTCCTTCTTCACCTATGATCAGACTCAGGAGGGACTTCCAAGACACAGTAGTTCATGGGAAGGAAAAACAGAGCTGTTACAAACTACCTGTGGAGCTTGTCCAGCTTCTCGACTACTCCTGTTAAGCAGGCATCTATTCAATAGCCAACTATAACAGATTCTCTGGATCAAGGAAACTCTTATGCACATATTGTGATGCTTTTGCTGTTTTTAGCGATTTGTACATTTAGATCCATGATTATAATTTAACCTATGACCACACGTGCCAAATGGTAATCAATTGTCCTCCTGCCCCCAAAGCTGCTGTGAGAACAGTGACAGAGATTAAATGACTGGTTTCAGATATTTCCAATACAGCTGTCAAAGCTAGTTCTTTCCAGAAGGCAAATCACCTGATCCATGTAGACCTCCAACTTCAGATTACATTAATTAGGCAGGGTAGGGTTCTGATCCAAATTAATGTAACCAAATTTAGGAGTGCAGATGTAGGTGAACAGATGTGACCTAGGTGTCAGTTTCCACTACAGTTCACACAGTCTAAAAGAGATATTTAGCTGCCAGCCAAAGGTGCTGGGTTTAGCCGCTCAGACTTTGGTATGCCTCAGGGCCATCTGAGATGCTCCACGGCATTTGAACTGCCCCTGTACAGTTGACAGAACTGACACGAGACCTTTGAGAGATCAGCATCCTTTAGGAGCAGCTGCTGGAGACCAGGTTATTTTCAAACATCTCAGATGACACTTAGATACCTGCCTGTGAAGAGCTGAATAAACTTTTAGGTGTTTTACTGTGGAGTGAGCCAAATGACTCTCTAGGATCCACGGGCTACATTGACTGTTTATAACGGAAGCTCAGACATTAGGTTTGTATGTATCTACACACAGGCAGATCCTCAGTCCCTGGATGGTAAACCAGACAGAGAACTGTGTTACAAGGAACATTTCTAGCAAGAAAATGCTTTTACTTCTATCTAAATTAGTGCAAACAAGACTGATATATTTTTGATTGTACGTATCCTGAATTTCCCTGCTCTTCCAGCAGAGAGAGTGAATTTATCAGGAATGTAAAATATCAAATGTAATTTCAGCTAACAGGTCACATGGCAATTTCTAACCTGATCTGGATCTTCGTGAGAAAGAGTTTGGGGAAGGAAGCTCTAAAATCAAAGTCGAGGCAGCTAAAATTTTCACTGGTGGAAAAAGTCAAATGAAGCGAGCCTTAGAAGCAGGAAAGTTCCAACAGAGGGGAAAACAAACACACAAACACACAAAAACCAACAGCTTTGTGCAGAACAGCACATTCAGTACTCGTAGAGAAAAGGAATGAGTTTTACATTAGCTGGGCTTTTTGTTCAGCCACTGCTGCCTGCAGCATTTCAGCAGCGCTGATTCTAATGGCGGTTAGGTGTAATTGCAGTAACTCACTCCGAGGTTACCAATACCTGGTCTACACAACCGTTGTTATCTACCCAAGGTTTATGGACCTGGCAGAGATAGATGAGGGTGTTATTTGACCATACCCACTTCCGTCTTCCTATTGTAAATAAAGCCAATAAAGCATCTTAGCAACAAAACAACTAAACAAAAATGACCTTTCAAAGACAGATTTAACAAAACTTCCCAGGGAAAAAAAAGATTCATTGCCACCGAGAAAAACATTTTTTCTCCAGGGACCTTTGATTCTCCTTTGCCTCTGTATATAAGTAAAATGCAATAATGCAAGGACATTTAATACAGCAACAAGTCGTAAGCAAAGCTGTGAAATTTGCTGCTGTTCAATAGCAGTCCTTTCCAAGGACTATGTCCAATGTCCACTCTGGATTTGACTTTGCCCATGGAGACTGGTATACTTGGAAGAAAGTAACTGTACCGTACACAGGTGTCTTGTACCAGACTTAACGTTGAACAAATCACTCTGTGAACAATACGAGATAGAAAATGAGAGATCACCAGTAGTGATCTAACCAGAATTCGGAGGCAGTGATGGAACTGAGAGATGACAATAGCGAAGAGACATTTTAGAGACTTACTTGGGGGTTTCACACATGGCTTACCATTTAGCCAGCTGAGAGCAGCCACTGACAGTTCTTGCAAAGCATGCCAGACAAATGTAATACAGAAACTGAAAACAGTAAGCGTCTTAAATGAAAGTCAGTAACCATTAACTCATTAAGAAAGATCAAGTCTGCATAGAATTGTCAGAATAAATTGTACGTGGAAGAGTATCAGAGATATAATTAACGTATTTTTAAAGCAGGCAGGAGAAATTGCTGGTCACCAGGACACAAGCCTTTTTGCTCCTTTTTGCTCCTGTCAAGAGGACAGTTTTACATAAAGTGAAGGGAGTATGTACATGGAGTGAATGATCTAAGCTAAGAGGAAATATTATGGTAAGAAATGTGTGCTGGACTTAAACTAGAGCAGCTTTTTTCATAACAGTTAGCACCACTCAATCTTCTAATTTGACTCTATCAAGCACAGTTGCCAACCCCAACTCTGTCTATTCCATGACTTATAAAAAAACTATTTTGTAATACTTCCAAAAATGCTCGTTTTAAAAGTATGTATTTGCTCATATAAGAGCTGAGCCTATACACTGTCTGCAGTCATAACTGTGTCTCCCATCCAATGGCAAAAAAAAAATACTTCAGTTTTAAAACAGACACTCATATTAGCTGTGCTTTAGACAGAGGACAAGTATTCCCTTGGAAAACTGTGGCTATGAAACAAACAAAGACAGTATGATCAAGCAAAATCTTTAATTAGAAGCATCATTGTGCTTAAATGAAGACGCTCAATATTTACTAGAAATTGTACCCCAACTTTCTCTCTGAACTTATGGAGACTTTAAACCTACCTTGTTGCCTGCCGTGCATACTTGAAGTAACAAGGTCAACTCCAATCTGATTCCTCGCTGTTCCCTGTATTTTCAGTGAACTGGTACACTGTTGATAAATTTTTCCTGAGCACCTTTTCTTCTCTACTCAAAAAAGTCAAGCAGTCCATGTTTTTTTACAATTTTAAACTTTAAATTTAACAAATTTTTAAAAAAAATTTTAAATTCCTCTTACGATACTCTCTTAATTCTACACTGAAAAATTGCAGCTTCAGATTTCTGTTAGAACCAGGAACAACAGCCACCTCATACTGCTGATATTAACATTTTTGATTTCATTTTGTAGGGTTTTGAGTGACTCAGCATGACATTCCTCTTGATTAGGAAACATTTTGCTATTTCACTTTATGATATAACAATAAAATTTTATCTTTCCCCCTAATGTGCCCTTCTGAGATTGGCTTGCCATAAAACACATCCGTGTGCTGCTGATTTACCCACAGTTCCCTTGCTGATTTCTTCCACTGCTCAACAACACACTTATTATTAATGTAAACCCTACTAACTCTTACTCCCACCTCAGCTGTAGAATCTGATGAAAAAGCAAAAACTGGGATCAATTTCTAATTTAGGAAGAAAAGTAGATGCTTGGGAAGAAAACTACATAAAATGAAAAAAAAATCAATAGCAACAGCCGATTACTGTATGAAATTAAATACATTTCACACGCAAGAAGTACAAACTACAGTTTCTTTAAGATGGTCATATGTTCCAGTTCAAAGAAAAAAAAATAATTTTTGAACCAGTTTATTTAAAGTCAATGCAGATATATGAGTACATCTGCCCCCTTCCTTTGTCTGTATTCTCAGCACCTGCTGAACCACTTCTATCCCATTTCCTCCTGACAGAGAGAGAAATTGCTTCTGTGTCTGTTTCACTGTGCAGTTAGGGGGCTGCTCTGCCTTTCTCAGTACATTTTCAGCATCCTGTTGTTGTAACCTATCTCTAGAGCACCTGGGCCCCAGAGCAAAAAGGAAAGGGGAAGCAAAGAGAGGTGCTACTGGGTGATAGGTAATGCCAGGAGAAACCAAGTTCACTACAAATTAGAAGAAATTGATGCAAATATACTGCATGGTGAATTAGGCTGGATATAAAAGCTTACCAGAACATGTGTAAAGATTTGAGCTTTAGCTCCTGCTCCTAGGGACTGGTATCTAATTCTTAATCACCATATAATGACAAACGTAACTCTTATTGACAGCAATCTATTTCACGTAAAAGGACCTGTGCAAAGACAAAGCTATGGCTTTGAATCTTTTCAGGCAGGGAAGGGCACTGAGCCAAGTTTCCCATACTTTGGGCAAGTGCTTTAACACTGAGCTAAAGAAGAAAAAGGAACGGGTTACCATTTGAAAGCGGTTACACAAAGCCAAACCTGAACTCTAGCACTACCATAAATAAAATTTCAGAGGAGAAACAGAGGCAAGAATACCTAGTTTTGATCATCCTAGTAGGACGTAGGGTATGAGCTGCCTTGCCCTATCAACACTATGGTGTTTCTGGACATGGTGAAGGCCTATCACCTATTACGTGGGGAACTTTTAAGTTCCATATTATAGTAAATACGGTAACTTCAATGGACAGCTGAGTAGAGATTTTGTGGATTTAATTTGGACTTACGTGCCTGCAATCCCCTAAGACATTTATTTCGCATCTCAATTCATGACCATGCAATAAGGCTATTTTAAATTCTGTGGATTTTTGATGCAACCAAGATTGCAACTGTCCTACACATTTCGAGGCTTCATATTGACAGCATTCCATGCAGTCAGATACCCATGAGCCATGCAGAGCTTTACTGATGTTTCTGGGCCAGTTTTCAGAACAGGCACTCTGTATCTGGTATTTTGATAATGAATAATAGAAATATACAGATCCATATTCACTTTGAAGAAATCTAAAAATAGCAAAATTTGCTTTATGTAACAGGCCAAAAGTGAAATTCAGGTTCTTTTCCACATGCTTTCTAAGAGCAGTAACGCATAGCAGTTTTACTCATTGGCTTATATATAAAGACATACTGTCTCAATTTTTCATGGTTTTCACGAGATGGCCTTAAAGTAGAACTCTGATTTTGGTATATTCAGAAAAAAAAAAAAGAAGAAAAATCCTATTTTTGAATAATACCAACAGTATTGTAAGAACCAAGCAGAAAATCCAGCACTTAGTCTTAAAATAAAGCTAAAACTTAAAGGAAGATAAACAAAAAACTTTGCAAATAAATTTTATTTAGCATTCCCATTCATGTAATATTTGCCCAGAAACAACATTAATGAAGTGAACTGTAGTCCAATATGAGTGGAAGAATGTGTTTTTTGTCTTCCAGGAGAAACACTCAAAGGTCAGTAACTGTAATTCAAGGTCAATTTTTCTCCTGACTGTTGTTCTCTTCACACAGTAGCTGGTTTAAAACACTGCTCTGTTTGAGAGCTTTTAGATTGGATATATCTTCACTTACAACGGGGACATCTTCACTTTGATCCTCAGTTACCAGATCTTCACTGTCTGACAGTGTACACAGCAGTGTATCATTTTCATAGGTAGGAAAATAATACCTGGAAGCAACAAGGTTTAACAGAATAGAATATTACTAGATAGTCACATATTTTGTTCTAAAAAGGCTGTGCTTATTTTATGAGATTAGATTCATAAAACGGAAAAATGAGAAAGTTCAGTTTTCTGCAATGAGTAATCAGCATGCTCAAAAAATCAACTGACACGTACACCTTGGAAGAGTCACACAGAAGAGGCAGCAACAGACAAGCCTTCCTTTTCTTCCCCTGCCCATTGTCACAACTGAGGCCACGGATCCAGATCTGTCCCATAACAAATGCTTAACAGATTTTTTTAAGTGAGAACACTCCCTGTGCTCTACCATCTATGCCATCATCCCCCAGATATACAGAACATGCTTGCAATCTGAATCAGTGCTATGTTACACTCTCTCCATTTGCTCTGGGAAAAAACACGGATAAAGAGACATCTTGTTTTGATGCCTAAAATTAGGCAGATATTATACATATATCTGCATTAGATGTGCAAAAGAAGGGGTTCGATTTGTTTCCAGAACCATATGTTCACTACCTTTACTAGCAATGAAATATGTGCCAGATGCCCATCCTAGGCAGGAATTGCATCTCTGTAGAGAGCTAATGGCTCAAAGACCTTGTGTCTAGAATTTGGAGTGTTCGAGATGCTGCCTTAGTGCACAGATTCAACCTTTGTTCCACCAGGAGAAAGTGCTCAGAGCACAACAGTTGTGCTTTTCACTGTGCACTGCATGACTGCAAACACACGCAAAAGACAACTTTGAGATAAGATCTCTAGCATACTAATTTGACAGTGCAGACATGGCTTATGGTGACCCTGCATCCAGGATGCAACCAGAACAGCAGTATCCCATGTCCATTTTAGCTTCAGATAGTACAGGGATTTCTGAGTAGTTCTGAGACCAGTTACTATTTTATCTGTGCTAGTAGAGCTGAGGGGCTTTGGGCACTGCAGCACTGGCAAAAAACAGAACTTTCAACTTCTTGCTTTACAGACATTAACAGACAGCAGTATAAATGCTGGAAGAAATATGTTTGTCCTTACTGTGGTTGGTCCCATGTAGACCTGGGTGGCAGGAATGTGATGTGTTTTGTCTCTTCCATATGACTTATCAATCCTCCTTTAGACTGAAATTTTTCCTGGCAGTTGTAACAACGACAATGATGGATTTCCCTCCTTATGAAGTTCACTAGCTTTACTTGCTGATAAAAGTTCAGACCTAGGAGAGACAGTAGCAAACAAACACTTGAGGAATATAACACTTAATTTACAAATGCTTTCCTGGATTAAGCATAAAGGTTTATAAACGTTACTGAAGACCAGCACTGCCTGAACGCTGTAACTTAGCAAACTAACCGAGCAAATGTTTCCTCCCAGCTGCAGGGGAACTGGTCCTTCTCTTACAGTAAAAATTACAAACATTTTGCTTCCTCTCCGTCTGGAGGAGAAAGGAAACATTGGGCAAACGCAGCTTAGACCACAGCCTTCTAAATTGCAAGCAAGTCTTAACAGGCATAATAATAATAATCCTATTAATAATAGTAATACTTATTCCAGGGCTCCGCCAGCCGGATGTGGGACTCATAGAGCAGCTATTTGTAGAGGCCACTCTGTGAAAGAATCCAATGGTTCTACAGAAAATAGCACACATCCTTGGCACTAACAGCTCTACTGAGGAAAGAAGCAGGGAAAGTGCAGTTAACAAAAGCTTCTGGCCTGTGTTTTTTTTGCAAATCTGACTTCATTTTTGTGATGAATTAAAATCTTGAGGAGCATGCAGAAAGCAAGGAGCTGACACAGGTACGAGAGTACCAGAAAAATAAAGTGTTCTTGGCTGTCTTTTATAAGCTGGCAGAAACAGTTTCCATAATGGAAAAGTTAGATGTCCAAACAAAAAACAAATTGATACAGCTGTTTTCCGGTATTCTTATAATGTGGTTTTCGCCATACTAGCAGCAAATGCTGACAATTACAGCATCTCTTACTCACCATGTTCTGACTTTATTTTAAGGAAGTCAAATCCATGTGATTTCTAGAGGAAAAAAAAAACAAAAGAAAGGAAAAATTCTCATTCCCAATATTTGTACTAGTCCACGCTGAAGACAGCGCAGCTTTTCAGACTGACACAGACATACAGACATGCAAACACTAATGTATGGAATAACGCCTGAAAGTTATTTCATCAGAAACTTTCATATTTTGTTAAACTGCAACTCTCCTATTAATTAGTTTATTAAAACTGAAACACAGATGCTAACCATCAAATGTTTTAAATCATCAAGCAACTTTATTATTAAAAATGCTACTATTTTACTGTATGCACCAGTCTGTACACTCACAAGTAATACCTATTCATACTATTAATGTAAAACTTGATTCTATTGAATATTATAGAGGGCAGATGCTAGAGATGCAGTGCCTTCGTTGTGCACTAAAGAAGGCATTCCAGTTCAGCAGCTGATTTAATCATAAGAAAAATGCCACAATCCTACTTTTGAATTCCAAAGTGCTGAAAGAACTGATATTTAAAACAAGTATATTTGGCTTACATAGCAAGGTTTTGGTAGTGGGGAGGGGGCTGCAGCAGGGATGGTTGCTCTGAGAGGAGCCCAGCAGCTGCCCCATGTCAGATCAGAGCCAGCTCCAGCCAGCTCCAAAAGGGACCCACCGCTGGCCAGAGCCGGGCCAGTGAGTGACGCTGGTTGGGCCTCTGGGAGAGAGGATTGAAGAAAGGGGAAAGCAACTGCTGTGCAACAGCAGCTGGGAGAGGAGTGAGAAAATGTGAGAGAAGCAGCCCTGCAGACCCCAAGGTCAGTGCAGAAGGACGGCAGGAGGTGCTCCAGGCACACAGCACAAGTTCCCCTGCGGCCTGTGGAGAGGCCCCTGGTGGAGCAGGCTGTCCCCCTGCAGCCCATGGGTCCCACACGGAGCAGATCTCCACGCTGCAGCCCGTGGAGGAGCCCCCGGTGGAGCAGGTGGATGTGGCCTGGAGGAGGCTGCGGCCCATGGAGAGCCCCCGCAGGAGCAGGCCCCGGGCCGGAGCTGCAGCCCGTGGAGAGGAGCCCACGCAGGAGCAGGGGGTCTGGGGGGAGCTGCCGCCCGTGGGGGACCCGTGCTGGAGCAGTTTGCTCCTGGGGGATGGACCCCGTGGTACGGAGCCGTGTGGGAGCAGTGCTTGAAGAGCTGCTGCCTGTGGGCAGCCCCCGCAGGCTCAGTTGGGGAAGGACGGCATCCCGTGGGAGGGACCCCACGGGGAGCAGGGGCAGAGAGGGACCGTGAAGGAGCGGCAGAGACTAAGTGGAGACGAAGTGTTAGGGACCGGCCACAGCCCCCATTCCCCATTCTCCTGTTCTGCTCAGGGGGTGGAGGTGGAAGATGGCAGACGAAGGGGGAAGGTGCTTTTAGATTGCTTTTAGTTCTCACTGCTCTACTCTGTTATTAGTTAGCATTAAGTTGCATTCATCTCCCTATGCTGAGTTTGTTTTGCCATGACGATAATTGTTGACTAATCTCCCTGTCCTTATCTTAACTCATGAGCCTTCTTTTTACACCATATTTTCTCCCCCTCTTTTTTTTTTTTTTTTTTGAGAAGGGGAGTGAAAGAGCAGTGTGGTGGAGCTAAGATGCCCATCAGCATAAAACCACCACCACCAGTCTTACCTGCATGTGAAGATAGAGTTTTCCAGTGGTGTCTGCTTGTTGTTCACAGAACAGGCAAACTGCACACACAGGATGCTCTTCCCAGTCAGACCAGTCTCTTATGATTAAGAGTCAAAAATATTCATTTAATTGTGGAAAAGAGTAGAGATAGTTTGTGAAAGAGCACTTCAGCTTCTGCTCTTACAGCACCAGAAATAAATTCAGAGAAACTGAATACTTTAAATGGGGTGGAAGAGAATGTGGATTTATAGCTGAATATGTGATTAGAAACTGCTTTACTGTCTAAAAAAAAATTAGAAATTCAATAATAACTGAGCAGTTACTGCTGAGTAATTCCTGTGCAGGTAGGCAGTAAGTCACACTTGAATTTGTCTGCACTGCTAACTAACAGGATCTTAACTTCAGTTTCTATCCAGTTTGACAAGTTATAAAAAAATTGCCTTCAGTATTTATTTTTGTAAGATCTTTCAAATTTTTCTAATCTTTTAATACACCAGCCACAGACATAAACATCACGCAGAGTTCACTCCAAGTGTTACTTATCAAATATTATTCTAGAAAGAAACACTCATTTATGCAACATTTAGATATGCACATAGAAAATAAATACCAGCATTTATCCATTTAGTTCCACAACACTGCTTAGAAATAGTGGTATTGTTGCACCCAGTTTTTAATCAAGTAAAGTTAAGCTTAAGTCACAGGCAGAACTAGATGGGTAGTGGAGGTTTGGTAGTGACCTGAAGGCCTGGAGCCAAGAATAACAGACAGAGGCAGATGTTGCCCTCAAACAGCACCACTGAAGTTTCCTTCAAAATTCTGCTTTAATCTCTAGCTGTTACCTTTTTATCAGACTTTTTCATACAACTTCTTTTTTATGCTGACATTTCGGATGCTTACTCTAGATTTGAAACGTGAGCAAATGCAGTTCAACCATTTTTAAATACGAAAGTAAAAAAAAAGTTTTGCCCACATCATTATAAACCATAAAGACTGCTGTTTGAACTATATGAAAAAAAATAAATACGTAGGCTTGTGGTTGAAATATGAAATTTATAGTTCTCATTGTGAAGAAATGTCTTTAATGAGAACAATTTGAAGTTGATTTGACTGGCTTAAATGAATTTTAACTGTGTACTAACTGTGCACAGCATTTTCCCTGTAACTACTTTCAACAGTAATGTTCTTTCAAGTCTTTACAATGTGCAGATACGTAACTCTTACTTACTCTTCCAGGTTATCTAGTAATTCCCGATCATCCTCTGACTGCACCTCCTCCCAGGACTTTCCAAATTCCTGGTGAAAAAGAAAAAAGATAAACATTTTCTGATTCACATCACATTTTATATATCGAATGAATATTTGGAAGTCATAATCAACACCTTATTTTGGATCACTCCGGTATTTCTATGAGTTAAAGGCAGTCATACAGCACTGCCTTAGTAGTAACTTTTAAAATAACAATAAATTTATCTTTTAATGGGCTCCCCACACTAGATCTGTGAAGAAAATGATTTGGCACAGAGCTCTCATGAAGAGCATTCAAGCTCTGTGTAAAACTACCATTGCAACACTACCAAGAAGTTGCCAAGGTGGGGATGTTTGATCACTGGTTTGTGTTTGCCAGCACACTTGCTCAATCCAATCTGCCCTCCTTCTTCTACATGCAGCATATGCTGATTAAACAATGCAGCTATTGCTTCTGAGACTTTAGTTGGCATAGCTACACCAGCCAATGCTCATATCTCACACAAGGTTATGCTGGTAAGAAGGCGTAGCACAAACCTAGCCACAGAGTACTACAGAGAAGCAGCATGCGCTGAGGCACGGATTAGAATATAGCTTCTCTTCCACCCTCTTCTCAGAGCTGAATGTAAGCATACCTATCCATGACGTTCTGTTCTTTCTTTTACCCTCTGTATTGTTTATTTATACCTTAAAAATCTTCAGCAAAAAGCCTATCACAACACTTTTGTGCGGTGTTCAGCACAATGGCAGGCACTCTCGGCATGACTGTGAGATAAATAACAGACAATAAAAAGCTGAAGCACTCTACTGAAGTTCCAACAGTGATCTTTAGCTAGTGTTTTTCTTTCCTCTGACAGGTTCTTCCTGCCTTTAAAAACAAACCAGGGCCAACTAACCAGTAATTGAAATAGTATTTTTGAACTCATGCTTTTGATGGCTGTGAAGCATTCACAAAGATCATAGTTGATGATCTTGTCCCCAGCAAAAAAAGGCAATGAACAAAAAGGTCATTCTTTCATTTATTTCATTCAAGTACTTCCTCTAATAAATATATTTAATAACAACCTTAGCAGCAAGTGTTATTATTGTCTTTATGGCTGTTTGGAAAAAGAATTTAAAGATACACATCATTTAACAATTTAATGAGAACTTTCAAAGCTGTTACTGTCTATCAGGTAAATGATACACAAATATCTCTAGACAGCTCTAAACATAATGCCATTAAAGTTTACAGAATGAAAATTCAGTAATTAATTCAGGGATGCTACGTGGTAGAGTGCAAACTCTCTGAGTTACAAGGGAGACTCATTAATGTCACCATTACTGTGAGATAACATGAAGCCATTAACACGTCTCACCACATGTTCTCACAGCTGCACACAAGTTTCCTATAGCGTCTACTATTAACACCTTAATGAGAGGATACCAGCTCACAACCACTGCAAAATGAAGACGGATGCTAACAGTTTTTCCCCTTAGCAACCTGGAGTATATGTTCACAAAAGTGCTTGTTCAAAACAGCAGCCAATATTGAGCTTCAACTTTTAATTGAAGGGGAAAGGGGATAGATAACAGCTATGCACAAGCTTCGTTATTGTTGCTGTTTCTTTACAGTATTTCTGCAAAGAAGGCAGTGCAGGATCTTGCAAGAAGTTTGCTTCGCTCATCTATACGTATTCAGAGGAGAGAAAAAGAAACACAAAAGCTAATCAGGTCTTGTACCACTGGAAAATTCCAAGGTAAATGGATAACTGGGGACATGATCATGAAAATGTCAAAAGACTGAAGCTGAGCAATGGGGTGGGACAGAGTTCTTCAAAAGATTTTTGAAACTCTTTCAATTTTGTCTTAAAAATAAAAAAAACACACAGAAAAAAAGCAAAAAACATTACAGCTTGATAAGCATCCGGGACCAAGGGTGGCTTTGTTATACATTCAAGGTCCCTTGCTCTTTCATCTGGGATGCACGAACTCTCAGTAAACATCTCTTGAGATTCCAAAGAAATCCTTAACAAAACCAGAGAAAAAAACTAGACTTGACATTGTTAATAGTTCACACAGTAGAAAATACATGATTTAAGGCACTGCAGGACTTGATATATACCCAAGAAAAAACAACTATTTTTTAAATACTTGCTGCATATCTCATGGAGAGGAAAACTCTACAGAAGAGTGAGGAGAGCATGACAATATGCATGGTTTGATGATTTTCTCTTCTAAAAAAGTTTGAATGTACAGAGATGAATTGCCTCACCAACAATTTATCTCCTCAACTTAAGCACAGCTTTAAAGGTTTTGTAGGGAAAAGGCCTGCATGCTTCACTGGGAAAACATACCCCAACATGAGAAGAAGTTGCGAGATGGGAGAAACTAGACACAGGCAGCTGCTATCTCAGGTGTTTCTCCCAAAAGAGCAATTACTGAACTACATGCAAATAGTATTCCTGACCTGTGGAGCTCAGAAACTCCAAACAGCTGCTGATTTCCCTGCAAATTTCCCCTTGCCCTTCTTCTCACCTGCCTTACTATGACCATCTGATTTGTTTCATATTGCTGCAGAACTTAGTGATGCTTTACCATGTAGAAGAGATGCTTTTACCCCAACATTAATGAACAGACATTGGATTCATTTTAAAATGAAGTGCTTCCCCACTTGGAGCCTGATCTCTCCTTGAAGAGAAACGAGCATACCAATTTTATAAAGACTTGAACTACCACCAACTGAAGGAGTGTTTCCCTTTACTATTTTACAAACTATTCACTACTTAAGTCAGAGCAGGCTGTATATAAAGAGGAACCTCTCTAAATTCCCTTCCCTCCTCAGCAACAGCTAATAATGATGATTTAGAGCTTGGCAATAAGAAAAAACAGCTTTTCATCTTTGAGGAAAAGTAAAATTTTCTAATAAGTGATAGGTAGCATTTTTAGCTGTCTAGCTTAGTCATAAGCACATTCATTATGGTGATGTTACATTACTACAGATAACGTGACATCAGTCGACTTGAAAATGAACATCATCACTTTCTACAAGGGGTACTCCATACTTAAAGTGCAGCTGGTAACCATCTTGCGAACAAAGGCAGGCCCTCTCATGCTGGGTCTACCTCAGTTCTCTGGACTGGGAACAAGAGAGTTTTACGACTGCTTTCTGTTCTTTTATGACCTCCAGTAGGTATCACAGACTACAAAGTTCTTCCCTCTCCATTTTTACTTGACCCTTGGTGCAAGATGACTCATGGGGACACAGGCTTGCAAAGGCATAGAAACAAGAAAATTAGGTTGGAAGGTTCTTTTTTTTTGAGAAAAGTAAGGTAACCTACATATATATCTTGGATGCACTGCTGCTCAGTTCTTCGTCCTCTATCTTTTGGTCTTTTTCAATTTATACTTCAGCCGTTTTGGAATAGGATTGGTATCATCTTCCATACTTACACAATACTGACAGAAGACCTCCAAATCAACTGTGCAAGTGACCCCACTGCCTTTCGAGTCATTTGCATAACAGCAAAACTCCCATTCTAATTCTATGTAACTACCAAGTAATAAACTTTTGATACTTGCTTATGAAAGAAATCTGTTATATAACAAAAATATATATAACATATATATATATAATATATAACAAAATAAAAAAAGCGCAAAAAAGCGCTTCCACTCCTACTAAAGATCATATGTAATGCTGTATCTTAACATTAACCTGTGAGCAACAGAACACGTGAATAATACGGAGGTAGACTAATCAAAGCAGCTTGTGGGTTGTGACACAAGTTGTGAAAAGTCTTAGAACACCAAAACATTTACAGAACAATTTGCACTATTATTCATTGTGAAGCCAAACCGAAAACTTAGGAGAGGGAATTATCAACACACAAACAGAAAATGTAACTGATGTTATGAAACCAGATTCTTACAACTGCAGTAAAAATACAAGTGAAGCCAGAAGTAGAATGGAGGGAAAGGAAGAAGCAAGGAAGGCCTACTGCTCTAAATGAAGTCGATGGGAACTTTGCCATCAACTTAAAAACACAAGAACTGGCCAGAAGATCATAAGGCAATTCAGCAGGCATTCGCAGGACATGTGAACAAAAAGCCTTTAAAACCTCTCAGTAAAAAAGCCACAAAATAAGGAAACTGCCAGCTCCAGCTTAATAAGTCTATTTTACGCAGGGCTTGGTGAAGATAATATGTAACGGGAAAAAAAGGACATTAACATAAATACAACTTGGCTTTAAAGAAGGTGTCTGTAAGATGGTACCAAAGAACTATCCATTTAAATAGCTAAAGATCCAGCTGCTGATAGAAAAGTTTTATGATGCACATCCTAAAAGTAAAGAGGATAATGCTGTGATGATACTGATGTTTATCATTAGTCTTAGAGTCTCTTTGTGATGAAAACAAACTCGAACAAACTTGGAACATGGAAATATCTTTTTTACATTCTCAAATTCAAACTTTTCTGTGAAAACATATGAAAAATAGATAAATTCTAATTCTACATCTTTAGGTCAAGATGGATTGACTAGTATATATCAAAACAGTGTATCTGTCAATTCAAATAAAATATTCAACTCATGTCTGTAGCTGTGAAATTGTATAATTCCCCTGGAAATTTAGAGCAATAGAAAGAACAGATCTTTAAGACTCCTTGAAAAGTCAGTAAAGCTTGACACTACAGAAGAAAATCCTCTAGTAAACTGTGAAGGGCTGAGGGAGAGGAAGTAAAACCACTACTTCAAGTCATTACAGCAAGTATACCTTGCATAACATCTAGAATTCACTGAATATAAATTCAGTTTTAAAAAAGTCTTATGACATTAACATAATCGACTGTAGACTACAAATGTGCAGTAGAGAATAATGTTATTTCTCCTTATATATACAGGCTATTCTACAGAACCCCCAGTGAAAAAATTAAAGTTCTTCCCTGTAATCTCTTTTCCTCCTTTGTGAAGATGTTCAAGAAAAGAAAAGAGTTTACCGAAAGCTATTTTGAGAGCATATACATACTTTCTGCTACACAGGAACTACTCTAAGATTTTCATGTTAATGGAAAGTTTAATCCCACGTAGTATGAGTGTGCAAATACACATTGTATAGTGAACTATTCTGTAAGTGCTTAAGTTTTTAGTCTGTTTTATTAAAAAAAAAAAAGCTTTACTTAAAAGAAAAAATGTCTTAAGTGCTGATATGGCTACACTTTGAAGGATCAGAAACAGTGAATAGAAACAGTCTGTTTTGTATAACAGTGAAAGACAAATGAGAATGTGTGAAAAGAAAACATGGCTATAGCAGAACACAGAGACAGACAAAAAATTGTGATCTTCCAAGGTATGTCCAAGAAGAAGCATTAGAAACACACTGTCACAAACCTTGCACACACAGCCCCCTGCTGATCTTAAGCATTTTGGTGGTTTTATATTTTTTATTTGAATTACATTTACCATCCCCTGTCTGTAATACCAAGGACATGAAAAATACATCTCTAAGTGATGCTAACAAGTGACCAGTACCAGAATGGTTCAGGCTGGCATAAGAAGTCACTCTGCAAAGTCCTGCCCAGAATACCAGCGATAACTACAGAGGTCCAGGGCACTGACACGAGCAGTGTCCTGTGATTGCCCACGCTGCTTAAGAGTTTGCATGCTCCGTGGCCATGCCAACAGCACTACCCAGACAATGCTTGGACATGGCTCTGGAAGTGTACAGGCCACAGATCATTCCCAGTAGACAGCATGGACAAGGCCACTACTTTGAAAGAAAAGAGGTTAGCTGTGTGAACACTAGCCTTGCTGTTATATTTAATCTGGCCTGTTCTGCATGTTAACATGACATAGCCGCTGTGTCTTCGCTGATATTAAGACCTCCCTGCATGTCTCTAAAATTTCTTTAGGCAGTCACCTGGCTCAACTTCCTGACCAAAGCTGGGACAAATGCAAAGCTGAACATCAAATGCAAATTCAAGACGGAAGGGAATTTAAAGAGAATGCCAAGTTCTGAATGAAAATATAAGATTACTGTAAGACTAATAGAGAAGAAAATAAAACATTACAATCACTTACAATTACAACATTAAATTCAAATCTGCTAACTTGCAAGGAAGAAGTGAATGCTAAGTTCTGCTGGGAAGCTGAGAATAACCAATATGCAAAACTTCACAACTTTTTCCTCACAATGCAGTAAGTATAGATCAGTTTTAAAGCAGTGGTATTTAAATATCTAGAAAAGAAAATAAAGGTCTCAGATCTCTGATCTTTGGAAGGAAGGCATGCAGGATCACAGAGGGAATTCACTCCACCCAGGGTAGAAGGGACTTTGCAGAGCCTTAAACGTCCAGCTTTTTGTTCAGAAGATTGGAGTAAAACCCAGGGAAAGAGATTAAATGGAAAGAGTGGGTAAAACATCCAAAAGTGCCTGAAAAAATTGTTTATAACCTGGATATTAACAAATGCAAGAGGCACAGAGACTAGTTCAGGTGAAATACAGTTATTTCTGGGAGAGAGTGTAGAAGCTTTTAAAGCAGCTCTTACATTCAAGAGTTGAAGACAGCAAGTGAAAATTTGTTACACACACATCATACAAACTCTCAAAGATCTGAGATAAAAAATATTAATACCTAACAACATACACCTACCTGGAGGCTAAAAGCAAACACTTACTTTTTCTTTCATCTATGTATCTTTCATTTTCCTCCTCTTTGCATTTAATTTATACTTTGAAGAGCACTTCCAGCCTAAGGTTTGTAGAAAACAAGCTCAAAGCCAGTAGCATTCAAGTTAGATCTCCATTTATTTCATTACTTTATCTCATTTTCCCTTCTGGTTATTAAAGCAGAGACTGAGCACTAATGCCATGATGATTAGCATCTCTTCAAGCTGCATTCTTGCGTCTCTCAAAATCAAATCTCAACAACAAATGTTTACTATTCCTTAGTTTAATAATTATCCAGAATATCATACCATAAATGAGCATATTTCTTAAGAGTCCTTCACTTGATTTTTGACCTTTGTACTAATTGCTGGTTTGGAATTACTCACTTTTAACAAGATACTGTCTGCATCACTCTAGTTGATGTACGATTTATTCATAGAACCTCTTACCAAGTAATTAATGATATAAAATCTGTCATATTCTTTGTTTTTGGCATTGATTCTGCGATGCTGCTTCTTTCTCATATGATCTTTAAGTGTGTTTTTGTCTCTGAAGATTTTTTCACAGTATAAACACTGCAAACTAGGATAAAAAGGTAAACAGGTCAACATGTTAAAACAAAAATAGTGCAAGATAATATACTTAAATAAGCTGGAGATATATAAAGTAAGATAAATTCTAAGCACATGAGAGCAAACCAAATGAAAAGGAAAATCAATTTATTTGCAAAAAAAATCTTAGATCACAGTACAGTCAATCAAACACAGAAATAACCGGACTTCTAACAAAAACTACATACAATGAAAATATAGATAATATTTAGATATTTATAGATAATACTGTTTGACCCAGAAGTAAAATGGGAGAAAAGTCTGCTTTACCAAAATTGTCCTATCAGGACATGGGAGGGACGTTGACTGGTAAGCAATTGAATTCTTAATTCAGCATGCACTTATACAGGAATCTAATGAATGAGTAACTGTTCCATTGTCATTTAGAGAGAGAAAAAAAAACATATCCTGAACGTGCTACATATCTTTTAACGCTGAGAGGTTGAAAGCAATGTGTTAAGATTCTAAGTTTGACTAGGAACCAATCTCTTAATCTTATAAATACAGCAGTCAGAGAAAGACTAATTTGAGCTCTCCTTGCTGAAGCAGTGGGCTGCGCAGCAGTGATCTCTCCTTGGGCTGGGACACCTCTCAAAGTTACTCCTCACGGCACAGGAATCCTTACTAACTATCCTTGTTGGCGAGTGGAACTTGAATTTTTAAAGGTACCTGATTTATGTTAAGACTTAGCAACTTAAATATGCAGTAGACTAATCAATGTGACTCCTGTCATTATAACAAATTAATTATATCAATCTACTTACTGTAATAAATTAAATTGCTGCAATGTCATTAAACCATGTAACTGTTGGATATCTCCTGCGACACTAGTTAATGTGTTAAAATGGTATTCTTACAAGGGATGGCTTACATATCCTACCAGGATGGACACAGTTTCTTTTGGCCATCTCTGCAGAGGGGTAGGGAAAATCCTTAGAAAAATCAAAATCCATTCTGTTCAATTAAAAATTTTGTAACTGGGAATTGTATCTTTGTGCTACTGGCTAGCAGGAAGAACAGTTTGAACGGCGAGTCAACAACACTTCAAGACTCAAAAGACATGGACATTAAAAAAATACAATGGCTATGAACAAAAGTGGTCACCCATTTTTCATTTTTATTTTTACTGACAAATGAAAGCATGCTTGATTATACAATCAAAAGGAGTTTTAACAGTGTTTGGGTCAGACCTTTCTGTAATTTTTCTGTGGTTTTAGACAGACACGTTGAAGAGGAAAATTATTTTCTCACTCAACTGTTTGCCCACACAGAAACGATACCGTGTCTAGGTCTGTTCCTGCACCCAGAAAGCCCTCATACTCCTTCAGCAAAGGTGCAGCTAGATTCCACTCAGCTCTTATGTGTGGAACATCAATTCAGGATTCTCAGTATTCTTCTGCCTTACAAGAATTTTAAAGTTTAGGCTTATTGAGTTCTGCTTGTGCTTGCAGCCTAAAAATCTAAAATCTGCCTAGCTCGGGGATTGTCGGTCCAGTGGCAGAATACATGTTTAAAAATCTGCTTTCCTCTACCTGCTTACAATAAAGTGTATGCTCTGACTGTGTAAGGCATTCCCAGGAAAGATATGTAATGCATTTCCTCAGCATACACCATGTAGTCATGATATTCGTCTAAAATTAGACTTTTCTGCTCTCAAAAATATTTTCAGGCACTATCCTACTAGCACAGCTATTAAGTCTACTCTCAGCAGGAGGAGAGGAGTGGCCTTTCACTGCTTTGGAAGCAACTTCAGCATGTGCATTAACTACAGGCTTAATTGGCTTTGAAAAACCTCCATCTAAATGACACCCTGAGGTCCTCCTGATAATCAGTGCAGCTGCAATTTATCAGTTGCAACACTAATTATAACACAGAAGGCATTCTTAAAATATCTTCACTTCAGGAGGAAGTTTACCTGTATCTATCATGACTGCATGTTCTTTGATAGGCCACAGATTGTAAATTAGAGACCACCATCGCCTTTCCAGTCTTTTGAATCTCTTTTTATTTTTTTGCAGATGTACAAGCCAATGGATTCTAAATTTGTCTGGAAGGATACTTAATCTAATTTCTATACCCCAGTTTTCACAAATTCCTGCATTTTGAGGCTTTTAATTACAAAGCTCAAGATTTACACATACTTCTTCTAGAGTCTTTGGTTACAGATTGTATTAAAATCTACTAAGCTTCTTAAAAGCTACAGTTTCATTCTTAAGGTTTACTCTTTAAGGTATGGTTTCACTCTTTCTGCTAGAATCCTAGAATCCTAGAATGGCCTGGGTTGGAAGCGACCTCAAAGATCATCTAGTTCCAACGCCCCCCCGGCATGGGCAGGGATGCCACCCACTAGACCAGGTTGCTCAGGGCCTCATCTAATCTGGCCTTGAACACCTCCAGGGATGGGGCATCCACAGCTTCTCTGGGCTACCTGTTCCAGTGCCTCACCACGCTCTGAGTGAAAGATTTCCTTCTAACCTCTAATCTAAATCTTCCCTCTTTTAGTTTAAAACCATTCCCCCTTGTCCTAGCATTATCTAGAGCCCAAGTGATATGTGTTACATACTTGTCCCATTTGTGAAATTCATAAAGGGCACTTATACACTTGCAAAAGAAACTCAAAGTGAAGAATTCTTTGTTCTTTGCTACCTAAGTTCTTCTCCCAAACTGCCTTTTTAACTTCTTCAGCCATCTCAGATTTACATGCTTCTCAGGCAGCATATACATTAGCATTCCCATTCTGCTATGGGATGTAAGGGAGGGCCCCAAAATCTCACATATTAGTGATATATAGAGAGACAAAAGATGATTGGCACAAGAACTCTGTATTAAGTGATTAAAGAGATGTCTAGCATAAAGATGGTTACAACAAGAAATAAGATCATTGACTCCAGCAGTTATGAGAAAAAGGGGCATGCTACTATTGACGTTAATGAAAACTGTGCAACTTAACTAAAGCACTACATATGACTGTATTATTCCAGCAAACACATACTACAAAGTGTTATGAATTAGCTTTCAATAAATTAAAGAAAAACCTTCTAAGATCACCCACGCAAAAGTTACATTCTCTCTTATCTTCTTCTTAACTAACCATGAGTGCTGAATTATTTTAACCCAACTTCTTTCCAAGGTTAAAAGAAATATGACTCAAGTCCATTTAAAAACAACAAAACAAGGAACCTACTTACTTGTCAAGCTTCTCCTGTAATACAGCCAAGAATTCACAGCAATTCACAATGTTATCTGGCAGCCCAATGTTAAAAGCATGCTCTCTTGCCATATGATTGAGAAGGACAGATCTACAAAAGACATTCAAAAAGAACATTATGTATTCCTGAATACGTATGAGAATTATGTAGCTTGTGACTCAAAATATGCCAACTGCTCTAAAATTGCATAAAAGTCAACATTAAATAAACAATAATAGTGTTTCTGCCACTGCTAGAAAAAAAAGAATGCAACTTATTGTATTGGGAAGTTTTCAATTTCAGTTCTACTGTATGTTCAGTGACATTTCATCTGATTAATCTGCATGCATACAATATAATCTTTTTAATGAAAATTACAATATAGTTTTATTTTGACCCTCTCTTAGCAAATCTCATTTATTAACTTGAATAAGCAAATAATATGTTTCAAACAACAGTCTTGAGAAACATTCAAAGAAGCCATTTGTTAGTTTTCTCAGTGCTGGTTAACAAAACAGATTCTTTCATATCAATATTGCTTCATGCAGTACTAGCAAGACAATGAGCACTGAACTGTGTTCATGAACAAACATGATATTCAAGTTATTTTTTCTAATAGAGATGTAATGGTTAATCACTTAGGTGTCTAACATCTCTATATTCCTCAGCTTCTGCTTTTTGGGGACTAAAGAAATCTTCAAGTGTAAACACTGCTGAGCCTTCCTCTCACCACAGTCTAAGTGCGATTTTCAAATCACATATTCTGTCTGTCAGACCCAAGTAAGCAGTAGATAAAGTTCTTGCGGGCTGAATGATGTGAAGTGCGGTAAACCATGCAGTAAAGCGAAAATGACACTCAGTCAAAACTGCGAAGACCAGCAGGGACGTGACCACAGGTTCTTCTACCTTTCCAGAGTACCAGAGCTACCCATGCAATCAGACACATTCAGGGATAATACTCGTTCTCTCCAGCTGAAACTGTTTTATTGTGTATAAATACATTTTCAGTGGAGCAGGCACTTGAATGCAGCTCCTGCTTGCACTTGACTGATGCTGCAAAGCACTCCATTCTCACTCTAATTTTCCTCCCTTTTTCATTCTATCTTTAAATCTTGCCAAACCAGTGTGAATTTAAACAGGAAAATGTGTAACTGGATAGATACATTTTTAACAGCCATACTGGCTTAAACAGCTCTCCTTGACACCAAAACAGCTGACACAAAACTCTCTCTTTAAAATGGTTTCGTTCTCAAATCCAGCTTACCATATAATTCTACAAAGTTGCACTGGAATAATTATAGGACTGAGAAGTGGGAGAAGTCTACTTGAAATGTCAGTGCAGTTGAAAGAAATACCTAAGCTACATCCCAAAAAGATTTCTAGCTTCTGAGTCCTAGTATTAGACATTAACTAGCTCGATGATGTTAAAACCATAAACAAAGAAGCTGAACAGACATGAAAAAAATAAAACAAACCTGTTTCCTGTGAATTCTTGATCACAGAACATGCACATACTATGAAAACTTGTGTCATCTCTCTCTCTCTGTTGCTGTTCTAGAATTTCTCTCTATGAAAAGAAACAGATAAAATTATTCAGATTAAAAATAACAATCATTTCATCACATAAGCATTTTACCTCTTTACCCTTACTGGTAACAATGACCAAATGTGCTGACAGAAACCAGAAGTTAGTACCGGAGGAGGAGGGAGTAGCTCACAAAAATTACAGCATTTTTTTTCAAAGGCAGCGTGTGCTCCAGTCAACTTCCAGCAAAATTCCCCTACTATTATGCAAGTTCATAGAATCATAGAATGACTTGGGCTGGAAGGAACCTTAAAGACCACCCTGTTCCAACCCCACTGCCATGGGCAGGGACACCTCTCACTAGATCAGGTTGCTCAGGGCCCTATCTAACCTGGCCTTGAATAATTCCAGAGATGGGGCATTCAAAAGTTCAGTGGGAAAGATGCATGGAAAGAAATACAAACCGCAGAGAAATTTCACACAGCTATTTAAATGATTCTTTATATAACAGATCAGTTTATTGTCTCTACTTAGGTACAGATTTATCCCCGCTATCAGCGAGCAAGCTTATGGGTAACCACATAAACCACAGTGGAATGATAAAAGTAAATTCTACTTGTCTCATCACAGGCAATCTAGAATACTTGTGATGCAGAAGGATGACAAAAACCCTGGTGGTTTCTGCAAGGAGCTATGGCATGCAATAAATTCACAGGAAAGGAGAAGCTGATGATTGCCTGTACCACTAGTTTCATTTAATTTAGAGCAAATTAGAGCAATTTAGATGCTTTACAACTCTTGACCAGAATTTTCCTAACATCGATAAAATCATACAGCAGGTGATGTGCTCTGATGCTGCAACAGCAATAGTGTGGTTATGTTGTGGAGTTACTCTACACTTCACATGGAAAGGCCTGGATCATCGGGGACATGGGGGAGTCAGAGTTTGGATTAAAACTTAGCACATCTTTAGCCTAGCAATACACTGCCTTGTACTTGTGTTTTAAGAACGGATAACTGGTAAAGCATTTATTTTCTGTGTTACGCAGAGATGTTACTGTCTGCTCTCTGACATGTGGGATCATGACTGAATTTTTTAGGGGATTTTCTCAATCTCTTTATCTCCTTAAAGCCGGCAACAGTGGGGCTTTGTGCTTCTGACCTACCTCTTCAGTACTTTTTTGTGTGGATTAAAGCCCAAAGTAGCCTACAGTCTGTGTGTACATTCACATTTAGCGATGCCTGGTAGGTGAGCTCCACAGAAGGAAGGAAGGGGAAAAAAAATAAGGGAAGAGGAAGGAGAAAAGGAAGGCTTGAGGCATTGCCATTGCAGGCCCAAATGTGTCCCGCAGCTGGAAGATGCCTGGCTATGCAAGCCAGTCTACCATACCACGGAGGGTATGGCTGATGTTAGGGCAAATAAATATGGTATTGGCTTCTTTTCTGCAACAGCAAAATGCTGTATTGAGCAGAGGACTGGGAGATTAAAAGAACACCTGCTGGAAAACAAAGTAACGTGTCACACGAGTTATATTGGGCTTCAGGCCCATGGCTGCTGTGAGGGGAATAGTGCACCATGCCTTAGACAGTTTTAGGGCCTGTATTCAGCGAAACAATTTGGGAGTTTTAGCTACGTCACATCAGCTAAGATTCTGTCACCCTCAAAACACAAATTCTGGGGCTTTTTTTGTTCACTTTTACACTACAAAGTACACCTTTTTATTGTAGTCATGTTCAGTGCTACCTACTCAAATTCCAGACCATACCCTCTGACATCCTGCTGTGTTATGCAAAATGTCAGCTAACAAATACAAGTTGATATTTTTCAGGGCTGACTCCTGGGAAAAGATAAATGGAGCATAACGTGTCTTTCGAGAGCCCTTCAGCAGAGATACAATTAAGTAAGAATATCCGTGCTCCACACGGGCAGAAAGCATCCCATAGCATGCCAGCGAGAACTGGACTTTTACTGGTACTCTTGGCTGTCACCTCTCTGCTCAGCAGTACTTCTCATGCTGTTTTGCCAACCTTGAATTTGAAGGTATCTGCATGTAGTTTATAGAATTTGTAAAATAAACCAGAAAGAATCTACAAGGAAAACAAAAGATGCCATGTACAAATTAAATATTAAGATAGCAAGAGTTTAAGCACCTCACCCTCCTATTAGTGACATTCCAACATAGCTTCCTAATTGTACTCTACTGTGAGGAAAGAAGTGTTCTACAATATTTGACACTTGGCTGCTTAACTCTTCCCACTTCCCACAGATTGCTTACTGGGAGCCCTGGTGAGCTGCTATTCCCAGTTATGCCTGAGGGGGAATGAGAAGCACACTGTATCCCTCAGACACTGCTCCTGATACTGCTCTCTCACCCTTCTGGTTTCCCCCTGCACCAGCAAGCTCAGCAGCCGAGAGGCCTTGTCTAACACAGCATCGTTGCTTTACAAATTTTCTCGGTAGAGTTTAAAAAATATCTTCCGATGTAGAGACTCCTTTTATCATTTGTCTGCATCATCCATTGCTAGATGGTACTTTCCAAGCCAGAAAGCAAATCCATTACTTGCACAGGTGAGGAATTAAAAGCAGTGGCTCAAGTCCAGTACCGTAAAAGTAAGAGGCCTGCTCTGCCCTGCTGACATTCCCAGACACCCTCCTACCTCCATTCCATTGCTGGCACTTGATGGGACAATAGCAATAACAGTAACTTGCACAAAACTCTGGGGATTTTTCTGAGTGGAGATTTTCAGCTCCAGAACTGACACCAAGTTTAAAGTCAAGTCGTGAGGCAGGAAATGAACAATTTACTTTAATACCTGCACCAGTTTCCAAACTGTTCCAACTGTAGGGACCATTAGTGTTAATTTGTGGTTGATATTAAGAAAACAAACAAACAAACAAACAAACACAAAAACATTTCAGACATGAGAATTTTCCAAAATGTTTTAGGATACTGTGTCATATCAAAGCGCCAGAGAATGAGAGGGCAACGTTACTCAAGGAAAAAGCAAACAGGACAGAGTAAATGTGTATCAGTCTTCTTTTCTTACAATGAATACAAGAGCTGAGTACAGACAGAAAAGGTAATCCAAAATATTACAACAGTAAGTGGCTCAAATGCTAGAGTTGAATTCCAGGCAATTACTGTACAATATTGATGCTGTTTGATGAATAATTCCTGACCCCCATCTCTTTCAATCTTTTGTCAGAAGTTCTGTTAGCTATTTGTCCTTCAATCTTTCTACCATATTGTTTGATACACTAAAAAAATGCATTACTTTACTGAAGACTGTCAAACTAGTTATGAAACAACCATTAATTCAATTTCCATTTTTTTCTGTCTGGAAAAACACTCTTCTACAGCTCTAAGCTCTCCACTTTTTAGAATATGGCAGATTAAAAAAAAAACAAACCAAATTGTAAGATCATATCTGTGCTGTGTTTTAAAATTAAACAAGAAAAAAAAACATGGTAAGAATATGCAAGCATTTATACCAGGATAATCACCTTTAAATATACCACACTAAACTAGAAATACAAAATAAATTCGATTGCATGACAATTTGTAACTTGGAGTCTAGAAAAATGCCACAGACATTCATGATGCTCAGTTTGAGGTTGCGAGGAGTTCAGACTTGCTCCCAGTAGGCAGCAATTTAAAATGTTCCTGAAAAAAATGTGCCTGTCTCTCTCCTTGGAAGCAGTATTCTGGAAGAAATTACCATTTTTTTTTCCCCCAGAAACACTTAACCACTTTGCATCAGCAAGAATTCACACTGATAATGAATAAAAGTTGAAAAATGCGTACTTAAAGTGCTTACTTAAGTAGACACTTTTCCCTAAACAATTACTTCATTTCTGGTCTGTAGTTCAAAATGCATTCATGACACACAAAATACCTTGAAAAGGTAAGACAACCAACTCCACTGGATGTCAAAAGATATGCACTGAAGACTGTTGGTTTCATGGCACATTAGACTTTCCCGATAGTCTAATACCTGCTACCCCTTCTTCTAAAACACACTCTAACCCAGGTATTGAATCATCTTTATTGGCTTCAAGCCCTGCTCTTTCATCATACACTCCTTTACTAACAAAGAGTTTACTTAGCTATTTAAATACATGGCTCTGATCAATTACATTGAACTATCACATAGAACATCACATAGAACCATCACAACCAGTACTTGGCACAAGTTTTGCTGCTTTTGCTTCCAACCTCAAGAAAGAATTAGTGGTCAAAAGTTTCTTCACACTACATCAATTGGTCTGACAAAAAAACCATTACTTCTTTCTCTAAAATCCTGACTCTTTTATAATCACGGCACTTCTGAGAGAGAAGAAATTAAGGCAGAAAGTACTTCTCTAGCTATAAGATAGAGGCAGATTACACTAGGTAGTTTGGGACAAGATCATGCAGTGAATTTGTGGCTGCAATGAGACTTCAATTTATTCCTCAGCCCAGGAACCCATTTGTGAAGTGGAGAACTGGATTCTGTAGTTCAGTCTGTAGAATGGAGCTAGCAGCAGGATGGGTCTTCATTTTTAAGATGCTGAGGGCAAAAAAAAAATTATTGCCATAAACCATGACAAGAAAAAGTCCAAAGTCTCTAGTCCAAAGATTTAAGCCTACAAGTAGTCTCAGCTTTAAGCAGGTGTTTCAGTACTGGGCTGGACTTGGGCAAGGGCATTTTGGAATTTGAGGATTCTTGCTGGCATCTGTTTTGCCAGGTCTGGTCATCTGCTCTTAACCTCTCCAGGCAAGAGACTACAAAGACAGTACATTATACAAGCGATCGTTTGAGAGAAGTTCCAATTAAAGCTTTTTATAAACAGAGCTATATTCCCCTGGGAAGGCAGTTTGCCTAAAGATGTTTCTTTGAAGAGGAAACCTCTCAACTGTTAGAGTGTGAAGCACTCAAACATCTGAATCAGCAGAGTCCTGCTGCACTGAGCACGCTGTCATCCTCACTTCTCCGAAGAATGCACAATTACAAGGCACGCTTTCTGCTGTTAGGATAACTGACTCATTAATACTCCTGAAATCAGACTGTCTTGTCTGGGAAACAAGTAACCAGAGGCAGCAAGGTGGGTGTGAATCTGGATCTGAATAATACCAGATAGAGACAATAAGAATACATATTTTATCAAGCCCTCCTAGGTGATCTCTCAAACACACAGCGTGTATCTTTAGTTCTAGTTTCTTCCAATTTAAATAAGAGCTACATTTCCCTGCTGAGTGCTCACAGAAACTAGCTATTGCTGTAGGCAAAGGAACCAAGTGAAACAGATTCTGTTAAAAAAAATAAAAAATCACGCTGACAGATCACAAGAAGCTGCTTATACATTTTACTGCCAAAGAAACAAACGAGTACAGCACAGTGCAACAAAGACTAGGACTGGTGAGACCTGTGATGCACTCTAAACACTTGCCAAGCATATTATTTGATGATTTTATACACCTTTAGGATAAACTCCTTTTAGAGTAAGAGAATTAAATTTGCTTTTATGTGTACAGCTTCCTCAAAGATTGGCAGATGAGCTTCAGATTGTGCTTGTGGCTGCTAGACAGGAAAAATATTTATAAAGAATTATGGTATTAGAAACTTCATACCTCTGTAAAGACCTGCAATCATATCTGTGTATCAACAGCCTGGGTCCTAACTTCTATACTTAGCTTCCCTCCTTACTGATCACTGTGTTCAGTTCTCCCACTTCAAACGTTACTCTTGCCTCTTGAGTACAGAAAAACGGTTTTAAACTGAAAGAGGGTGTGTTTAGATTAGGTATAAGGAAGAAATTCTTCGCTCATAGGGTGGTGGGACACAGGAACAGGTTGCCCAGAGCAGCTGTGGATGCCCCATCCCTGGAGGTGCTCAAGGCCAGGCTGGATGGGGCTTTGGGCAACCTGGTCTGGTGGGAGGTGTCCCTGCCCATGGCGGGGGGTTGGGACTGGGTGATCTTTAAGGTCCTTTCTAACCCAAACCATTCTGGGATTTTATGAAAAAAAATCTTCCAATTTGTAATCATTATGAAGCCCTCAATGTTATCTCACAAAGAGTGCCTTTTCTTTAATATTATCAGAGATGCCTGCTGGAGAAGTCCTGCAGGAAACAGCTTAACATGCGTGGAAATACAACAAATTTGTCAAGATAGGACCTCCAGTACAGAAAATGCTCAACGCATTTGAAGTCATCTGTCATACCATCAATATATATGTATTTGCTGACTGCTTTGCACACTTTTCCTTCTAATTAAATGAATTTGAGAATTCATACATAGTTCTGGAGCTTCATAAACAGAGCTCTACTGGCTTGACAGATAGAACTGCTGCCAAAGACTAAGAAATGAAAGATGATGGCATTAGAGACCCACTTTTGGGAAATGGAAGAAAACAATGGAACAGTGACCTACAGTCATCCAAGAGAGGCTGCCCATCTGGTGATGAAACTGTGAATACTCTGGTTTATCTGGTACAGGCTGATCACTCAAGCAGGCAGTTCTGATTTACTGCATACTCAGATAAGAATGTTACCACAAAACTGGGAATGAGAATGGACAAGGAAAGTGATGAGTAACATCTTCCTAGTATCTTTCTGGGTGAATTCAAGGCACAGGACACCAGCTTGCCAGCTAAGCGCGGAGACTTTTAGACAAGGTTTGAAAGAACAGCATCAAAAACTCAGAGAGAAATAAGAGTCGTGATCTACTGGAAAAACAGGACGTTGGGAAGGAAATGTTGGTTGTGGTGGGGAAAATGTTGAATAATCTGCTGAAACCTAGATCCTAGGCAAACTGAAAAAAAAATAGTACAAAGACTGAACTATAACTTAACTGGCATCATAACCAGCAAAAGTCTCAGGACTGTAATATGGATATCACAAATTTATTGTGAAACCCCTGAGGCACATTCTCTTGGTTTGTTTTGTATGGCAAGTTGCCTCACAGAAATAGGGAAAATGTTTTTTCCATACCCTATCCTAGATACCAGCCTTGTCGGCAGAACTCAGGTTCTAAGTAACCAGAGGGGCTGAGTAATAGGGATAGCTGTGAAGGACTGTTTCCCTGGCTGTCTGCTCCACTTGTTCTCAGCTGTTTCCTATCTTCCATCTCACTCTTCTTCTCCAGTTGACTCAGATACTGAATTCACTAGAACATT
Organism: Anser cygnoides; assembly: GCF_040182565.1. Lineage (NCBI taxonomy): Eukaryota > Metazoa > Chordata > Aves > Anseriformes > Anatidae > Anser > Anser cygnoides. Next base: position 29,792,298 of record NC_089873.1, read on the forward strand.
CACCAGAAATAACCAACAAAGAAGAGCAGGAATCCATTACTTAAAGTAGTAGGAGACCAAATATAGACAAAAGAGGAATGCCTCCAGTATTCAGGGCTTCAGTCTTTGCAGGAAAGGTTATTTATGTCAAGACTATTAGCAAAATGCATTTAAAGAAAAGAAACAAAGAAACAAGACAAAAAAAAGGTTAAATGCTGGAAGTTACATATATTCAAATCTTCTGGAATATACTCACAAGTCATTATGGAAGTGGATAAAACAATTCCTGACTGTTAGTGCAACAACTCCTCAAAAGCCCAGGGAGGATGGACAAAATTCCAGAGTGCCAGAGAAAAGCCATTAAATACAGATCTTAAAACAGGGAAAAGAAGGACCTATAGAATTTCATCCGTGTAGGTATTGACAGGCTAACATTATCATTAGCATAAGACTAGCATCCCGATCTTTTCCAGTGCATAGCTTCAACTTCTTGAACTTTGTCTCAGCTTAAGCTTGTGACAAACTGAGGATGGTAAATACAACTCAACTTAGGAAACTGGTAGAGCTCTGTACTTTAAAGGTGCCTTTGTTCCTCCTCCAGTTCTTGTGAAGATTGCTCTTCAGGCTGGATTTGCTAGGAGGAACTGCAGCCTCTTCACTTTAAAACTACCAGCCACAAAAATAGGAGAATGGCTGCAAACACGCTAGCCACACAAGGCCAACGTTGTGGTAAACATGGATAAATTTTCAAAAAATAGATTTGGGGTTTTTACTTTTATAAGAAGTGGTGTATATAAGCTCAAGTGGTGTATACTAACACTGACTCTCCTAATCTCATCTGAGTTTTGCCTCCGGGACTTCCTAGCCTGGTTCCACTAGTGATCTTCACAACCACTAATGCTTTGTGAAGACTGTGTTTTTCCAAAAGACTGTATCTGTTTTACGTTACATAGTCCTGTTAGCCATTTCAGCAAGCTGCACTCTAACCTAGTTCAGGCTCATTCCTTGGCCTCTCTCAATACATCACAGTCACCATAATGTCTCGGCATGACATCCACCTTGGCCAGCTCCCCTGCTGCAATACAGCCTGAAATATTCCTAAACTGGAGTTTCAAAACTGCTAAATGAAGTGCTTCAGCTAGCACATTTTAAAGATAGCATTTGTCCTTGTTTCCTTGTTTGGGCTTGCTGTTGGAGACAGCAGTTAGGATTCAAAGGCTGCAGAAAAATCACCAGAAGTTTTTCAGTTCTGGTCTTTATTCTGAGCAACTCACACAAGCCCACTTGCCAGCTCACTCTTAATTGCTAGACTTGTCTGGAGGTACAAGACTTTGCAAAGCAAAATAACTATTTAACTTGCAAGTCAACACTCAGATTGCAGCAAAAGGAAATAAAAAAGTAAACAGACTTTATTGCTTTAACTAGAGCTGTGATTCCATTAGCCCCAACTACAGCAGCAGCTTGATTTCACAAAAAGCTTCAGTGAAAACTGAAGATATGATTCTGATATTTAAAGCAGTGTTAATATCAAAGGCTATTTTACACCATAATGATTAACTCCTTCTTTTCAAACTTAATTATGCTGTAAACAAAAGCAGCACTTGCTTTGGGCTAAAACCTTCACTCTTCTGACTTTGAGGAAACAACTACTTGCAGAGGAGAGATGAGATGGCTTACCTGCCAGATGACTCTGCCCTCCCTTGACACCAGTAGTGGAGAGAAGGCCTAGCTGGGATAGGATTGTATAGCACAAAATATGGAAAACTCAGAAACAAATGGCCATTTTAAAAAAGAAAAAGTACAGTTCAAGGTGTAGCAGCCAGGACTTACTACTACAGCAGACAGTTATACGAAAACAATAGTTGCATGCTCAATAACGATTCCCTTCGCTTCCTCAAATAACATGAATGTGCTTGGGAAACGAACACCACTGTGACAGTGCATGCCTGCATGCGATATACAAGAGGTCTCACATAACCTCAAGGGGAATATGGGAAACTGGAAAAGGTACAGATGGGTGTAACAGGGATGTACAGGGAAGAACCGTGACATAAACAGCAACTTCAACCTAGAATCACTGCATCATGGAAGTTTGAAAGGACCTCTTGAGATCATCTAGTCCAATGTCCTGCGCTAACTGGGTCACCTAGAGCTCGCTGTCCAGGACTGTGTCCAGCTGGGTTTTGACTGTCTCCACTGATGGAGACCCTACAGCCTCTCTGGGCAACCTGTTCAGTGTATGACCAGACCCCCTCACAGTAAACATGTGTTTTCTCCTTTTCGGATGGAATTTCCTGATTTATAATTCATGTCCACTGCCTCCTGTTCTGATGGGGGGGGGCATGTGGTGTTTTTACCCTGCTACACAGCTGAACACCACAGCTGCTCTCTCACTCTCCCTTCTCAAAGGAAAAGGGGAAGAAAATATGACGGAAAGGGCTCAAGGGTTGCAATAAGGACAGGGAGACCACTCAACAATTGTCATCACAGGTAAAACAGACTCAGCATAGGAAGATTAATATAATTTACTGCTTATCATTAGCAGACTATAGCAGTGAGAACTAAAAGCAAACTAAAACACTTCCCCCAACTCAACTTCTTCTACCTCCTTCCCCTGAGCAGCGCAGGGGAACGGGGAAATGGGGCTGCGGTCAGCCCCTTATACTTGGCCTGTGCTGCTCCTTCACGGTCACTCTCTGCCCCTGCTCCACCAAGGACTCCTCCACGGGCTGCAGTGTGGAGATCTGCTCCACCAAGGGACCCATGTCCCCTTTTGGGGACAGTCTTTGGCTCACAGAGGCCACCCCTGAATCCCCCTTGCTACCACGCCCTTGTCACGTAAACCTAAGACAGAGCAGCAGTGAGAGAAGTCTGGTTTGATCTTCATTTCTTTCTACCACATATTTATACACATTGCTAAGATTCCCCCTGCGCCTTCTCTTTTGCAGACTTAACAGTGCCAGCTCTCTCAGCCTCTCCTTGTATGATGGATGCTGCAGTCCCTTAATCATTTTTGGGACCCTGCAATGGGTTTGCTCAAGTAAGTCTGTATCTTTCTAGTAGTGGGAAGCCCAGAACTGGACACAGTACTTCAGGTGTGGCCCCACCGGCGCTGAGCAGAGGGGGAAGGATCATCTCCCTCAACCTGCTGTCGAAGCTCTTCCTAATGCAGTCCTGGATGCTGCTCTTTGCTGTGAGGGCACACTGCAGCACGTAACTAATGGAAAACATGATGTAAGGTAGGAAAACCAGGAGACAAATCATGGATGGTTTGGATAAGATTAAGGACGAATTGTTCACTACCTTTTCTAATGTGAAAAACATTCCAAGGGGGAGGGGAGAGATTGGAAAGAGCCGAACAAAGAGTTCTCTCACAGTGTAGTTAAGCTGTGCAACTCCGCTGCAGGAACTTGTGGATATCAGAAGCTTGTAGGGGGCTCAGAGTTGGAGGTTCATGAAATAAAAATCTACTGTGTTAAATATAGATATGGTGTTGTTGAATTTGGAAATTCTTGAGCTGTCAATTGCTGGAGACTAGGAGAATAGTTTAAGAAAGAATCACCACTGGATCAGAGCAAGGCAAAAATGTACCGACACTTGGCTGCTGGCAAAGGTAAGATACTGACCTAGACAAACCTTTTCTGCTGATCCAGGGTGGGCCTTATGATGAACTGGGAAAGAAGCATGCTAGGCATGAGTGCACCAGACGCTTTTTTCTAAGTCCATGCCAACCCAATGGACCTACACAGGAATGAAGATTTCAGCTGAAGCACCTCCAACTCTGTGGGAAATCCTCAGTGTCAGAACTATTACAGTTCTCCTTTGCAAGAGCTGGGACACCATGGAGAGCTGTGTGAGACCTGTACATATTCCACAGACTCTGGGGATTCACTTGTTGTGTGCAGCAAGATTCAGAATGTGACTTTAGCCAAAAAACAGATAGAGCGTTCCCAGGGTAGCAGCTTTTGCCTGCCAGTCCCAATTTTCCTGAGCAATAGAATTTGATTTTTTTTAAGCATCCCCCTCATTCTGAATGCTTATATTTTAAGTTGTTTTTCAGTTGCATGCTGTGTATGTAGCCTTGTAAAAGAAACAAGGTTAGTACCTTGCCAGCCAGGTAAGGTACCAGAAGAAACTGCAAAACGAAGAGCTAAAAGTCCTGTATTGATTAATCAAAGGACAGAGCTCCCAGCAGTAAACTGAGGAACTTGCTCATGTCAAGATCGAAAGGCTTGCACTCTAAGACCTCACAGCACAGATAACTTAGCAGAAGACCCTGCATCCTAACACTAGGAGCTTGGCAACAAGACTGCAATGCATCACATAGCATTCATTTTTAAATTAGCCTAAGAGGAAGAACAGATTACAGATGTGTATTTCAAACAAGGAAACGACACAAAACAGTGGTCAGCAACCTGGGCAAAGACTCACAGAAGCTGAAATCAGCAAGAGCCTAACACAAATGACACCCAGTCAGAACTCACAACTCCTAAGATATGAGAGATTTGTCTAAAGGGCTAGGGTGTCATCACCAAGCAAGAAGAAAGCCGGGGGGTTTCATGAGGACTCAACAGCTGTCACAGAGACGATCCTGGACAGACTTCCTCCACTCATGCATCTTGGTGCATGTGAGTATGTTAAGTGTGAATTAAAACCATCTGACTGAAAGTGTATTAGTACACAAAAGCAGTTTGCTTGAAGACTTTTTAAGTATCACTTTCTGTTTCACAGTAGCATACACTGAGTTTTATTTTGCTAATGTCCCCACATGTAAATTACTACACAAATGATAGTGTGTCAGTGCACTGCAGGTTCTTTGAAGAAGAAAAACATTCAACATGCTCAGCCTTTTTGTCGTGCTCTGGGTGTATTTTCCACCCCTGTGAAACACTGACATACAACCTGTAGATTTATTCCAATGAAAAATCTGTAAACAAGGACTTTATATACTCTTCTGTAGTAAATAGGAAAATGAACTAAAAAGCATTTTGCAGTTTAGTAAAATATGCTTTATATACAAAATGTCCACTAAATTTCCATATATTATACTAATGAACTGTTTACCTTAAAAAAAGGAAATAAAAGTGATTTCTTACCAGTCTCTTTTGCTGAAGTTGTTCTCTAAGTAACCTGTCTTCTGGTAAGACGTCACAGAGAAGAAAATAGTTGTCTTGTTCTTCTGTTAAGAGATCAGGAAGTGTGGTTAAGGGATGGGAGGCTGGTGCTGTTCTGAATATTTGTAGCATATAATCTGCTAAACCTCTGGATGGATTAGGAATAAGAGATGACTTCCTGAATCTATTAAAGGCAGCTATTTTAATTGCATAATTTAATGAAACATGCTTAAACATTTGTATACACTTACTCATAAGGCTTTATTTACATACATACATCTGATCTTAAACAGAACTGAATTCACACCATTTATATTGCAGTACAAAGACAAAAGTCTTGCATAGGTTTTCCCCGCAACCACCCTTGTTCTCTTTTATGTTGGTTCTTCTGGAGACAGAGAAACCTTTAATCATTGATATTAGTCACAGTATATAGTCAGCATAAAAGAATCATTAAGTGACTTTTAGTTCTATCTTGCATGTGGGATTTTTCAATTATTTCTCTAAATAATTATTCATTTTCAGTAGTTATCATTTGGCATACCCTTCAGTAACAGCACCACCTTTTACTGTCAGATCTTGTTCCATCTGCAAGTGTGTATCATAGCTGTTTAATAACACACACTGCGGCTTGCCTAATTAACGTTTTAATTGTTTTATGTACATTTTATGTTTACTACACTTTTTACTGTTTATGTTCATATCCATTTTAGTAATGAAACAAATCTCATTCAAATTAATCACCTTAAAATTACTCAGCAGATAAAAATATATAAAAACATTTAAGAAAACAGTCTGCATTTGAAACCTACTCATTTATTAATCAAAGGGTTATGTGGCTGGTGAGCTGAACTGACCATTACTAAGTCTTTCACCATTTTAAACTTTCCCATTTCAGCCTTTCCCAACTTTTCACACAGAACCTGTACGAAGTAATATAAACCTCCTGATTTCTGAGCTATCCAATTTGAAGGAGCTCATCACTAATATTAACAAAATATTCTCACTATCCTTTGGAATGGCTACTGTTGGATCACAATTTTGGTAGGCTCTAGCCTTGATTTGCAATTTTCAAAATGAGTGGTAGGTGTTAAAATTTCAGCAGCAAAAAAATACATACGTAAGAGAAATGTAAGTCTTTGGAGTGATTTTCACGTTTCCCAGGACTATTTTTCTTAAAATTAATTTGAATTAGAACAGTTTATTTCCACGCATCTCTGACACTGTCTGCATGCATTTTTACTGTCTTATAAGCTCTCCATAGATGATTAAAGATGTAGGAAAGCCCTAATGTTCTCTTATCTGCTTTTATGTAAATTATATATTTTTCTTAGGAAGGGGAAGCCAAAGAAATATATCAGCTTCTGCTTGGAACAGAAGGTGGTGAAGTTCACAACAGGAAACTCATTTTTGTGGAAATCTGTTTAACAATTTTGTGTCTACTTCTGAGAAAAACACTTCTTTTGCACTGTCAGCCTCTGTCCTTATGAAGGAGCATCCAACTGGGCCAGAGCTGTGAGGTACAGTCCTTGGTCTTGTGTCGGAGTGCAGAAAATTGCAGTCTTCGTACCCTTAATGTGAAGATACTTTCTCTTAACATTTTTGGGGCAATAAGCACAGGGAGAGGAGAAAGGAAGCATGATTGCAGCCCTGCTGCCCAAGAAGAGCCAACGGCATGAGCTGGGGGTAGGGGACAGGGTGAATTTGGGAAGGTAGTTCCCTGGGAATGTATCTCCACATTTCTGGAAGGACTGCCAGCAATTATTTATGCAGTGGTTACCAAAGCTTCCCTAGCTATGATGAGGAGCAGCACTGCTTCTAGGCCTTGTTTGGCAGCTGGCCCCACTTTGGCAGAGTGTTGAAGCCTGGACTTGAGCTCATCCTTGCTCACCACCTTGCTAAAGCACATGTTGCCACCCTTCAGGAAGGTATGTTTAAATATGTAGCTGAATTAAACATTATTTCTGTGCTTTTCTGACCTAGTGTCAGATTACTTCACATTTGACTGGATCAAAGCACCAGTATATGCCAGAAATTATCATATGACCTGGCCAATAGAGAAAATAGCCGCATACTTACCTAATGGAGCTTCCGAATTTGTTCTTATCACACTACAAAAGTCTGTGATGGGTTGTTCTGCAAACCTCTTCTTCCAATATAAGACATATCTTAAAATTAAGGGGGAGATGATTAGTGAAGAAGGAAAACCCCAAACCATTTAATAAACAGTTGATCTGCTCTCATTTCTTGTATCCTTTAAATTCTTATAGGTCTTAAGTGTTCGTTTTTTTTTTTTTTTTAATTCCTCTCTCATTTTTTTCTTCCTTTAACCTGGTTTTCTCATTCATTAAATTCAGTCAGCTTCATTAAACCTGGGTTCAACTACCCTGTCAAAGTGAAGATCTAAATAAGAAAGATTTGCATTTGGTTTTACATAAACACTGTAACTTATTCACATTTTCAGACATATGTGCCATTCAGATGCATCTTTACTGAAAAGATATACTACAGAGTACTCTCAAATTCCCAAAATATTGCGCTCGGTGTTCTGCAAGATGCAGGCAAGGATCTGAAACTCAGTTAAAACACCAACTTGTCAAAAGTGAGGTTTTGGCAGGTCTCCTGTGGAGTTACAGTGAAAGCTGTAGCCTGGCAGACTGCTAGGAAGACAGAAAAATGAAGTCCCCAAACACCTGGGGGTGGGGTACCAGACAGAATAACAAAAGCCCTAAACACAGCTTGAAAGTTCAACCCATCAACTACAGTTGTTTAAAAATGTTCCTGTACTATTATTGTTTGTCATAGCAGCATTAACAGACCACAACGGAGATTCTGAAATAGAAGCTACTGTCTAATCAAAAAGTCATCACCCTCAATTCTATGATGAAGTGAATAAAGCAGCCCCTGTGCTAATTATTCAGAATCTTATTAAAGAAAAATAATCTGAAAATGTTTAAGTGTATGCTTACATTTATGCCTATTGCATAATATTAATCATGTAAGAGTTGGTCAGGTAAAGGCTAGCTATTCAGTGACTGTTTCCTATTGACGTGACATCAAATTAGGAAAAGAATCATAAAAATTCAGACAGTATTATGAGGACGTTTCTAAATATTTGTAGCTGCTCTTGACATGGAGAGTATTAATCTCTGGTACAACAAACAGCTAAGCACAGTAAAACCTGCAAGCACAGATGAAGCTCATTCAGAGGCATCATTAGATGTCTGTAAGTGACAGGTGAGCATTTTGTTGTGCCTCTGCCCACTACTTTTATAAGGTATGATGAAATTAGTCTTGCAGCTACATAGAACAGCAGGTCTTCAAGAATGGAGTTTTTAGGACATAAATGTGCAAATGAAAGGATTTCAAGATGCCATTCAGTCTGTCCCCTGAACTGAAATAAGCAAACGTCATTTAGACAAACTCACCAAACCATAACCTTCTGTGCCATGAAGCTTACTGTTAAGGGATTTTATATGATACGGCTTAACCCAAATAATCAACGCTCAAATAAAGCCAATGCCTTGTCATACTTTCAGGAAGAGGGAGTAAGTGATCAATGTCCTCTGTGTATCAGTCACGCATGTATTGGATGTATTCACCTCATCTCTATTCCTTCCCCTACTGCCAACTTACCTTTATTTTTCCAAGCTTACAAAAAAAAAAAATGCTTTCCATTAGCACTGATCTTCTCTAGACTTTCCAGTGCTTGTTGTTCTGTCAAGAAACACATACCTAAGACTGGTTCTAACTCACTGTTGAGTATAAATATAATATAATGTATTTATAGTTATTTCCCTTTATTTTCCACACTTCATTTTAACATCTCAGATTATACTTGTCTTTTTTTGTTCACAGTATTAGACTCATTTGCTGGTATTCAGTACAGCAAATAAGAGAAGAAACACTTCAGAGTAACAGCTCCACCACATCACATCCTGGGGCTGTTTTCTCTAACATTTGGCTACCTTCCAATTGCATTAGAAGCCAAAAGAATCTAAATGGACATTTTCTTGAAAAGGTGATTTAAAAATAAATTTCTAGTAACCCAGAATAATCCCCCAAGTGCACTTAAACTGGCATTCCATTACTGAGCAGTTCTGATCCCTTTATTTATCTGAGGAAACTAGCATTATCTCCAAAGAACATTGCATTCTTGTTCTGCCTGCCTTCTGCACAAAACCAAACAAAAACAAGTATCAATTTTCAACTTTATGCAGTTTTAAGCTCCTATGTATGACTAAGGATTTATATGGCTTACATTCATCTTCCCAAATTTCATATTAATGTTTAGGTTTTTGCACTTCGATAGTTAGGCACAAGTTACTGGCTTTGGCAGAGTAACTGATCACAGAGGGCCTACCACAAAAGTCCGTCTATTTGAGAAATTATCCAGCTAACACTTAAGCACTGCAACACAACTAGTTACAAAATCAGTAGGTACCATCTAGCCTTCTGACAGGACCATACATCATTGTGTGTGAAAACAAAATGCCAATCAAGTGCCGAGCCCCTGAAATCACAAGCCAGCTGGGCCTTTGCCAGCTACTGGAAAAAGAGAAAAAGCCAAACGTGACCCCATCGAGAAGATCGGTGACACAGCTGTACGAGTCACAGTTGCATGCAGATCATAGACCTGTGGAGTATAGTTAAGGATTAAATGTGATTTCTGTGGGAAAATACTGGCATCCTTAAGATAGGGTAAATGAATTTCAACCCAGAATGTGTAAGTTCATGTACTGAAGAGCTTCTGTGTACAATACATCTTTAGGACATTGTACAGTTGTAGAAACTGTCTTCTCATGTGAATAAAACCAAAAATTGGAAGAGTTGACTGTCTAGAATGTCCTTTATGAAATAAACAGCTTTCTAGCTTGTACACAGCTTGCTGGTTAGTAACAGGATCTGAGAAGTGACAAAGAATTTCTAACAGAGGAATTGCCCTGTGCTGTAGCTACACAACACCCCAGTGTAAAACAAGTATTTTAGAAATACAATCTCTAGTTTTCTGAAGCTTTATATAGTAACTGTACACATACATACCCATTTTTAACAACGTAATCTTTACCTTCTAAAATCTGCAACCAGTTTCACATCAGCGATGACAAGCTTGTGTTCAATTATCATGTGCTTCAGGAGCTGGCTTTGTTCCGGTAGGAGATAGCATTCTTTGCAGAAAATGCAAGGCACATATGGAGAATCCTCTACAGCAGCAACTCCCGCTGGACTCGCTGGACTTTCTGGCAGAGTCAGAGGCTCCAAAATACACTCCGTATCTAAGATAAATGAAAAGAATAATTACAGTAATTTTGGCTAAGTGAATAAATCTCTATCACTTGCAGTACTTTTAGGCAGTATATGTAAAAACCTGTTTTGTTGCGCCCCAGTTTTGTTGCATGGATGATTTCAGCAACAAGGTGTATGGAAGCCACTTGACTGCGTTACACTATTGGGTTTATGTGGCAAGGTTTTGGTAGTGGGGGGCTGCAAGGGTGGCCTTTGTGAGAAGACTCCAGAAGCTGCCCCACGTTAGATAAGAGCTAGTTTCAGATGGCTCCAAAGGGACCCACTGCTGGCCAGAGCTGAACCAGTAAGTGATGTTGTTTGCACCTCTGTGAGAGCATATTTAAGAAAGGGAAAAAAAAAAAAAAACTAAACTGCTGTGCAACAGCAGCTGGGAGAGAGGAGTGAGAAAATGAGAGAGAACCAGCCCTGCAGACAGTGCAGAAGGAGGGCATGCAGCAGAATCACAGAGTCATCTAGGTTGGAAGACACCTCCAAGATCACCTAGTCCAACCTCTGAGCTAACAAGTCTTCCACTAAAACGCGGCGGAGACAAAGCGTCAGGGACTGACCACAGCCCCCATTCCCCATTCCCCTGTGCTGCTTGGGGGGAGGACATAGAAGGGGGTGGATGGTGGGATGGTATTTTTAGTTTGCTTTTAGCTTCTCACTGCTTTAGCTTGTTAGTAACAAATTTTATTAATCTCCCTATGGTGAATTTGTTTTGCCCATGACGGTAACTGCTGAGCGATCTCCCTGTCCTTATCTCAACCCTTGAGCCCTTTCCATTGTATTTTCTCCCCCTTTCCCTTTGAGGAGGGGGAGTGAGAGAGCAGCCGTGGTGGCGCTCAGCTGCCCACCTGCGTAAAACCACCACAATTATTTCCAAGATGGGCAGTGTGAGGTTAGCAGAGGACAGTTCTCAAATATATACTCCAGATGAAACTCTAGCTGACAGCAAATCAAAGTTTATTAGACAGCACAAGTGCACTGCTCATTACTAAATGAAATTTTATGATGAGAAACCCACTTTTCTTTCTCTCACTACATAGGTTACCTGTTGATGTGAATGAGGCTTGTCTCTTTGCCATCTTCCTCATACTACGAGGAAGGCATTAAATTGTATAGCACAGACTGGTTTGTATGTTGATTTCTCCTAATTGTCTTTTTACATATTGCACAATACTTCCACCATTGTCTGACTCTTGAAGTTCTCTACGCGTTTGACTTGTCTCTTTTTTGCCAGTAGGATCTTTCTTACTCTTTCGTGGCAAAAGAAAAGATAATTCCTGTTAGAGATTACTGCTACCTGGCAGCCTAGGCCCACTGAAACACTTCCTACCTCTACAGGTATTAAGCAGGGCCCACACATGCCCTTGTGGGAAGGTTAACAGCTTGTGTTTGTGACAGACCCTACCACCCAGGCGTAAGTTGCTCAGATGACAGCACACAGAGGTGAGTCACCCACTGATGTTCTCCAGATTCACTGCTGTTCGTACGTAGTTCAACAAGGGGCTGGACTGCACGGGACTGCGGTAGAGTATTGCAGATTCTCCCGTTCCCGAACATGCAGGCTTACCTGGGGTATATGTCTCCCCCCTAATTAAATAACAGCAGTGTAAATTCCTAAGTTCTTCCACTGGTAGAAGTGAGTGTAATTCATTAAGACACGTGTGACCATCAGATTTCAACAGCTGGCCCTATTAGCCTCACCAAATTCCAGTTGTCTAGAAATAAACCAGGTTGTTCATTTTCCACACAAACCATACCTCGGTCTTTGCTGAGGTTTTATTTTGGAAACAAAATATCCATTTCAATACATATCTTCAATTTCAGGTAGCACAAGGAGAATAAAAGCAAACAGAAAAAGCTCTCCAATAGTGCCTGCATCGTGAATGAAAACAGAAAACATCACGGGTCTCCTTGACTCTTGTGATATGAAATTAACTTGAAAACTCCATCTTTGGATTCCTGCAGTGATATGAACGCCTCTGGAAAGAAATTTCACAGGTTCACAGAATGGCTGAGGTTGGAAGGGACCTTTGGAGGCCATCTGGTCCAACCCCCTGCTCAAGCAGGGACACCCAAAACAGGTTGACCAGGACCACGTCCAGGTGGCTTTTGAGGATCTCCGAGCAGGGAGGCTCTACAGCCTCTCTGGGCAGCCTGTGCCAGTGCTCAGTCACCTGTACAGTGGAAAAGTGCTGATGTTCAGAGAGAAACTCCCACGTTTCAGTTTCTGAAGGTATCTACAGAATTAAGAAAAGATAAGGACATCTCCTGCCTTCTCCCAAGCCTATTATTTTGTCACAGAATTTTAAAATATGTAAGGTTAATGGAAGTTTAATTAACACTATTTATCAGATAGAAGAATAAATGTACGACAATTTTCACCCTACAAAATTCACATGGACGTATTATATTGCCAAGCACACTAAATCTGGTACCTGATAAATCTGATAACTTGTCCACATGGAAAAAAAAGAAAAATAATTTTAGGAATCATACCCATTTAGCTTTTTTTTCTAGGAGAAAAGTTCTTCTGCAACTCACCCCACCATCCTCTGACAAGACTTTGAAATAATCAAAGAAGGGCTGAAGTTTCAGAGACAGAGCCATGAAACTCCTAAAAGCCCTGTGACAAATTTCAGTCAGGTAAAGGAAGAGGCACAGACTGGGGCGCGGGACAACCCATCCATCACACGTGCTGCTCAGCAGCAGCTGGCCAGCTGGTTTGCACGTGTAGTGCTCCAAAGCAGCCCCAGCGTGCACTGATTGCTGCTGCAGGACAAAACTATAGGGTGTACAGCTTCTCGAGTTCCATGCTGCTCGTGGAACTAAAAAGCTGCCCTGCACAACTGCTAAAGCCTCTACCCAAGCAATTTGAAAAATAAAACTTCCTGGCAAGGCAGTGCCTTGGCAGAAGACTGATGGACACGTTACACTGAATTCAGCTTATCTCGTCAAACTATACAGCGTGGAGCAATGGTAGTGCACAGAGCACACCATTACCTGGAGCAATACAACTGCAATTGACAGTCTAACATTTCTTTTCTCCTAGTTTTACCTGCACATCAGCCTATTCCCTTCCCCTAGATATTTCTTTATTAAATTGGGATTGTATAAATTGTTCCATTTTTTCCTATTTTAAGAACAGCAACTGCTACACAAAATGGTATGGCAATCCTGACAGAAGGGTCAGCACTCCTAAGCAGAACGTTTTACCTGCAAGATTCTAGGTTTGTGCATTCTTACAGTCGGCATGGGTTTATAGCCTGGAGAATCATTAAAATGTGTTTACAGAGAAAAGTAGAGCAACTTAATTTCCTTTGCAATTGCTGACTCTCACTGACACCAAAAGAACTAAGAGGATACTCTGTCAGCCAGGTCAGCTGTGCCCAGTAAGCCACTAGCCTGCTTTTTGTTCATTTTTGGTTTAGGTCTCTTGCAATGACCTATTTAAACATTTAGAAGTCCAAATAAACAAAAGCCTATCTGCCTCAGCAAACCAACTTTCTAAAGATAGGTACGCATGGCAAGACTTGCTATTCAACACGGACAAGGAGCTGATACAGTCCCTTAGCGCAAGTACCAGGCAGAAACGATTATTTGGGCTTGAAGAACAGACCTGTTTATCTTTCAGCGTAGGGGTGAGTTGCAGAAGGAATAAAGGGAGGTGAAGTATTTTTGATGCCCAAAGAGAGTAGCTAATACCATATGACGATAACTTAAATATCGTTTGCTGGACCAGTGTGGCGACTGAAGAAGCTTACGCAATTTATTTCAAAGGCACTTAAAGGAGGAGGCGAGGGGAAAAAAAATAAAAAAAAAATCTTTGTACTCATCTGCTGCAAGAAAACACTGAAGAAGAAGGTAAATGCACAGAACAAAGATGTACAGCCTTTAGCATAGTACTTAATGGATTAGCACATAACACAAACATCAAATAGTCCAAATAAAGCTACGCATATTACTGAAATCCCTGAAAAAGCAGCTAATTTTCATGCTATGTTTGGAGCAGAGTGGCCACAAGTACTGAAGTAATGCTGTTGAACTCTAAAGCACAGCTAAGGGCTACCAGGGAGGTAAAACACTTGCATGGAGTTCTCAGGCTCCAGCAGACTCCCACTTGCAGTCGCGTGAAAATGAGTGAAAAGCTGCAAGCTTTTCTCTTAAAACCTACTGCCACAAGAATGACTTCACAGGGTCAGATTAAACATCCATCTAGTGCAAGCACCCTGTCTGACAGTGGCAAGAAGCAAATACCTAGGGAAAACAGGGCAAACCATCAGCGATCACACAGAGTCTGCTATCAGTCTGAGGGTGGAGAGTTTAAGACACAGGCTGTATCTGTGTCTCGGTTTAACAGCATTTTAAGGATTTTCCTTTCATGGAGTTGTTTCAGCGCTTTTTGAAATTGTCTGTCTTTTAACACCTACCAAAACCTGCAGCAGCATTTCACGTTCTCCTCACAGTTATTCATTCCTCGCTGCCCTCGTTCAACCCTTTGCCTGTCCTACTCACCCTTTTTAGTTGGGAAAGGGAGTGGGGTGAAAACAAGAGCAAAAGAAAATGGATCTCTAAATCAGTGCAGTTTTTCCTCAATCTTTTTTCTGTTCCTTTTCTATTCATAGTGTTTTGCTTGCATTTAGGATCATTCAGAACCATTCAATTATCGTCAGTGTTTCCAAAGTCTCAGAAAAATAAATCAGGTATTAACATACATGACAATGGCCATGTTCTTTGTGTTCACTCCCAAGTGCATTGCTCTGCATTTGTTAACACTGAATAGCATTTTTATTGTCCAGTTCATTCAAATAATGTGAGATTCTGCTGCAATGCTTCAGTTGGCCCTAATGCTTACTACTTGGAAAAAAAAAAAAGTTCACTAATAGCAAAATTTATCACCTAACACCCTTCCTATTTGTGGCTGTGGTGAACAGCACAAGATCCAGTTACTTACAAAATCCCTCCATAAAGTTTCTGCCCAACTCTCCTTTCAGCGGTGAGTTCTCCTCCTCTACCCAAAGGAAAATCAACATGACTTTTATTTAATTAGATAACCCAAAGACTTCAGAGGAAGGCCACCCTACTCAGGAGCCAAGAAGTCCCTCTGTCATTCACACAGTTGACAGCTGACAGCTGATGTTGTTCAACCTTTAACATGACAGATAAAATTGTAGTCTTTTACAGCTAATACAGAGCTAAAAATGTAAATTGCTAGAAAGAAGAGATTAGAGGAATATATTCTTTGAAAACAAAGACTAGAAGCTATACCAAATTCTTCAGGGGAAAATAAAATGAATACTTTAAAGACATTTGATAATGAGATGGTATAGAAAATGATGTGGATTATGCAAATTACTTTGAAAACTGGAATAGACATTACTTTTTGTTATAGGTATGCATACGATAGTAGTACAATGGAATCCTGATTCCTGCACACCACATGCTCTATGTACCACCTTAACAGCAACGAAAGAAAAGAGGCTGTCCATTAAAGAAATTATATGGCTTTATTTTAACTGCTGTTAAATATAGACTAGTTAACCTTCACAACTAACGAAGCAACAGGCTCAAAATGGATTCATTTTCCTTACTGGAACATTTTTAGTTTTAAATACCGTTGTTCCCAACTCAAAACTAATGTTAGTTTGCACATTAAGTAAGTGCTATACCCACACAGGCACAATAAAGACTATAGCAATACAGGCAATGTACTCTGCACAATCACACATGCAATTATCACAAAGCAACACGCCGTGTAATTTTACGGCCAATACAGCAGATCCGAGTAGCAGAAAGAAAAGCAAGGGAAGATTTGTGCATTTAAAGGCCACTTGTGAAAGGCAAAGTCCTCGGAGACAGGTGAGCCAGTGCACAGCTTGCTGCCACCTCCAAGCATAGGGAAGCCTTGTTTTCTGTCCTTCTCCACCTCATCCTCCCACTCTGAACCACCTACTGCCCTTTCGCTTGTGCTGGCTCCTCTGCTTGCCAGCGTTCAGATCAACAACAAAGCTTCACTATTCTGATTGCTAACTCACATGGCTCGGCCCCGGGAAGGAATCTGCAGCCTCGATTCATTCGCCAGAGCTCAGGCAGAGGCAGACCCCTCCAGGAGGCACTCAGCAAGCCGAGGGAGGACCTCCCCGATTAGTCTGCAGGGAACGCCGAACAGAGGGGCACTCATGCCCTTCCTTTTGAAGTTTTGCCACTGCAAAACGAAGAATGAACGTCACGGGACTAGAAAGGAGATAACATAAGCCCAGTACCATGGGTTTTTAACTATGACAGAAGAAACCTACTTCCTTTTAGGAAAATTAAGCATTTTCTGATCAGATGAAGAACACTGAAGAATATTTCCAGAGAATACTCTGAAAATTCAAGACTGTGAGTATCCGAAGAAATTAAATGATGACAGAGGAATTCATGCCAGTTGACTTAGGACAGAAATTTAGAGGTTTCATGCCATTTTTTGCAGTGTTATGGCACAACAACAAGGCTTCAAGTTGAAGAGCATATTATGTAAATACCACCATGTACAGTATGTATTTATAAGCCCACTGTTGGTAACACAAGGACAATGAAACAAAATAAGAACATCTGCTGGAATGTTAAGTGTCTTTCTAATTAAATCCAGTAGTTGAATGAATCAATTCATTACCAACAAGTCTGGTTTATTATCTCATTAATACAGCTGGTTAATATTATGAGGAGATTAGCAGGAGAACTTGAAACGATCCTACAACAAAAATGAACGCCCCAAAGATATACGGGCAAATAAATGAGACCAAACAACGAGTAAAAAGACTGAGCGTTTTAGACATGTAAAGAACAAAGGGGAGAACAAATGACGGGAAAACAAAAGGCGCGCAGCAAACCTGGCACTCTGCAACAACAGCATAACAGATGCCTACTGGCAAACAGAAAGGCTGAGCACCCTCCCCCAAGCTCACACCGCTTACATGGCAAAAAGATGTAGTTCTCGGAATAACCAGCCCCCCACGTTAGGGAGCTAGGCTGTGTCCCTACAGGCAACTCTGCACAAAACAGCACCACATTTAAAACTCTTCTGGAAAGAGTAGGTTTAAAGCTCTGCCTAGTATTTGAGCTTTCTTGAGCTGTAATAAAAACGAGTATCAAGAAGTACTGGCATGCCTCTCGAAACGCACACATGACAGCTTCCTTCTTCGGCAACCTTGGCACTACAGAACCTATCTGCTGGCACTGCTGCATTCCCTAATTTGTGGTCGCATTCTTGGAAGAGATTTTATACTGATTACAGGATTTTTTCCTTTGTTTTCTGGAGTATGAAAGATGGATGACTAATGACTTGCCAAATAAACAGTATTCAAAAACAAAACTCAGAATAAAGGAAATAAACCACCCTGTCATCATCCTCACCAATAGCACATGCAAATACGTTCCTTAGGGAACAGAGAATCAATACACTTAACAATTTCCTCGCTCTATGTATTAAAGCACTCAAGTACTTCTATTAAGTTGAATTATTATTCAGTCTGAGTTCACGAGGAATTATTTAGCTATTACTTCTGCTTGTTAACATGCTATTGACGATATTTAGTTAAAATGTCCATGTGCTCTAGGAGAGGACTCATCCCGTAGCTTCCCCCAAGATCAGTCACGCTCAGCCCTGTGCGGTTTTTCATTGAATGCAAATGAGCACTTCAAAAGCATGCTTAATCCTACAGCTAAACCTTGCCAGTTTTGCAGAAAACGTACATATTCTGTAGCATCCGCTGTCCGGGAATATGTGAATTTTACTCCAGTAAAATGACAGATCTAAGAAAAGCTGTAGGTTACCAAATCCTAGTATCGCAGGAGTGAGTTTCTACAGAGCAGGTGTCTGCTGGGAGCTGGAACTAACAGAAATACAACTGTGCTAAATAGCCATATTTAACAGGGCTGCTCTGTCGGGGAGCTTAGGATGTTGCAGTTTCATTAGCATTAACAAGTGTTGCTATGGGTACCGGAGTGGAGGCATCAGAGTACAAGTGAATAGAAGGAGTGGGAAAGTGATTAATAAAAATGTGAAGTGTTGGAATTTTAATAAAACAAAACCAATCCACTTGCCAACGAGATTATGTTTAAATAATAGACTACATTATTGCCTAGTTCACCAACAGGTATATGCCACTGCTTGCCATCTTTCTGCTTAAGCCCAGGAAGACAAAACCCTGCGTGAATAACAAGAAACACCACAGCAAAAGCACTGTGCTCACATTGAGAGGGACATACATACATGTGCACAGACAGATGAAAGTGACCCTAATAAGTAGTCGTAACAATATTTAAGTGCTGATGCTAATATGCCATTTATAAATACTTAACACATTACAGACAAGTTCTGTGCAAGCTCAGAGCCACATAATACCTCACTTCTGGGTAAATAGCATTGAGTAACATTAGCATAGCAGGGTTTGATGTCTTTGTCATAAAAATGAAACAATATTTATCTTTAATTCAGAATGAAATACTTTTATTACATCCTTTAGCACTACTCTGATTTCTTACCACTGCTGTTAAACAAAATTAGTGCCATTTCTGTTTACAGAACACCTGGAGGATGAAATGGTAGCATTGCCTAGTGTACCCATGTCAAAAAAAACTTGTGCTATAACTTGTGCTATACTCAAAATACAAAGTCAATTCCTATCCTTTGCAAAACTAGGAAAAAATACCAAAAGAACATATGTTTATCTGTTTTTTTTCTACCTTCCCTGTCCAAAAGTTGGAATTAAAAAATCTACAGTAATTCCCACAAGTGACAACCTATGTGATGATTAATAGCCGAACTTCTGCTTTGCTGTTTCATCAACCACTGAAGGCTGTTATCTTGGACTCTTCCTATAGCAGGTATTTCATCGGTTTCAGTAACATCTTCAGAGTATTTCCCAAGTTGTAATGCATCCACTCCTGCCAGTCAATACATAAGAACCAGTTCCTCTGGAGGTGCTTTAGGATTTAGCCTTGCCTGTGGGTGCTGCTCTAGGTTTGCAGGATAGATCCTGGCTATTTCTTATGTGCTGTGAGGGGAATGCTGGTTTTCATTACTCCCACAGCCAAAACATCTTCAGCACGCCTGTCTTCCACTCCTATCACTACACCTTCTTTTCTAACCCCACCCTGCCTGCTCCTCCTGGATACCCTTACCACAGTCTTCCTCCTCTGCAGCTCTAACACCTTCAGCAGACAAATCTATTCAGGGGTGTGACACAAATTGGGAAACCAATTTCAGTTTAATTACTTCATGCAATTTTCCATAAACCTTAATTCTCAGTTGCTTCTACTCTACCCTGTTCCCTGCCCACTACCCAAAACCACAAATGTGGCACATGTATGACTTACACCAGCCATCAGCCCCCCTCCATCCTCCAGCTCCGTCCTCCCAAGAGCACTTATTTAGCTTTGTCATATGATCCTCCCCAAACGTTTCCTTTCCTGAATCTTGGCTTTGGGTGCAGTCTGCTGTGCAAACTTTGTGGTTAGTTCTACAAATATTTATTTGTGCAAATGTTGCTCTTGTGAACAATCTCATTCAGCAGGCTATCAGACTTACTCACTTCTGTGCATTGGCAAGATGAAAACTGTAAGCATAAATACAGAGAGACTGTCTTAATAACTAAAGAACTGTATCAGTCTATACTTTTTTTTTTTTATTAGAAAAGCAATAAAGCAAATCAAGATGATTCTGAGGTGGTACTCCATACTCAGCGGTCTTCGCTGACATCTCCTCTGTTTAATGTTAAAAAATGGTATTTATAAATTACTTAGGTTTATATGAATTATTATACTGCTTTGGCCTTGATATACTTGGCCTGTTCAGCCTGGAAAAGAGTAGGCTGAGGGGAGACCTCATCGTGGTCTACAGCTTCCTCACGAGGGGGAGCGGAGGGGCAGGTGCCGATCTATTCTCTTCAGGGACCAGCGATAGGAAGCAATGATTAAAACTTGCCCTACTATCTTGAAAGATTACCAAGGTAATTATGTGGCCTGAAACTCTGAATGTTTAGTTCCCAGGGAGAGGAGGAAAATATCCAACACAAGAATCTGAAACAGGAAAAGAGTGGTCATTTTGGTTCTTGTTTTGTACTTATGGTCTAAACCTAACTAATTCAAATTACCATTTTTTTTTTCCTGGTTAATTTGCTGTTGTATACATTAGCATATCAAAGGCATCATAATAAAATATTAAACAATGCTGTTTTAAGGCTGAGGTTTAAAGACTAAATCTCAGCGATTTTCAAATGAAAGCTGCTGCCATGCTGATCAAGACTGATTTTAAACCTTTAAAAATATCCCCTGAAGGGTGTCAGAAGTGAAGATCTGTATGTGAATTCAGTGCTTGTGTATTTTACCGCTGCCACTGCTCCATGGACTTCTCTGAAAGTATTAGCAAGCTTGAAGTTACCATAGAATAAGAGTCATTTAGGTTGGAAAAGACCTCCAAGATCACCAAGTCCAACTGCCAAGTGACCTACGGAGTCCCATCACTAAACCAGGTCCCTTAGTACCATGTCCACACATCTCTTAAATGCCTCCAGGGATGGGGACTCCATCAATTCCCTGGGCGGCCTCTTTCAATGCTTGACCACACTCTCTGTGAAGAAAGAATACTTACAAAAAGGCTCTTTCAGGCTTCTGTAAACCATACAATCTATAGGTAACCTGTAGGAACCTGAAGTTCCTTCAGCCTGTGTCTCAGAAGATGTTTTCCTAAGCTTTTGAATAACAAAAATACCAATGCCCTCCACCACCACTGGGCACATTAGACAGTCTAACACAGAATACTGATTTTCTGTATTTCAAAGTGATGTGCAAGTGCTTGTAAATAAAGGCCTGCTGTCAGCAGACAAATTCAGTACATAGGAGTCTATCTTAGTTTCCATTTACTACAATTGTGACCTTAGCTCTTACAAAACCAAGGGGTCGTAACAGTATGTTTAATAAGGAGAGTAATATTTCTTCTATAATGTGTTAACTAGTTTACTCTGTACTTGTTGTCATTATTTAGCAGAGATCAATAATCCTTTATTACAAGAATTTTCCTCATCTTTTCTCCTGTTACTTTTGCTATTCCTCTAAAAGGATTCAATTCCCAAGAACATATTTATCTACACAGATTCAAAATTTTTCCTCTTGATGTTAAAAAGGCTTCCTGGTGGTCTTTTTAAATTTTTGCTTTGCTTTCTATAGACAAAAGTAAGACTGTCTGATTTTCCTGTAAAAATCTAAAGCCTACTTTCGAGGTTCCTATGAGATACCCTCACGTGATTATAATGGGAATTTTACCATGCTCCTGACTAAACCGTATTACAGGGCTTATAACTCTTTTCCAATGATATACATTCCTTGAAAAATGCATTTGAGAAAAACGAGTTTTAAAAAATGTGAAATTTTCATTGTAACTGTCACTTTAATTTTTATAAGGCTAACAGAAATTAGTCCTAAACTCAAAGTGTATCCCGAGAAACCCCATTTCTGACGTTTGTAGGTTTCATAATGGCAGGACGGGTGGAAATCTCACTCCGGTATTCTGATAGAGCTTCTTGGTATTCAGAAAGCCTTCAAGGCCAACTTGTTTACCGAATTTTGTATTTAAGGTGAATGAGTACAACGAAGAGGCACTGTGGTATCAGAAGCACTGTGGGCTGTTGCTGTTTTCTTAGCGACCTGGAGCTTTTCCAGATGGAGAACAGCAAAAGAAGTTGTTTCTACTTTTAGAATCAAACCTCCATAAATTGGTATTCAAACTGGAAAAAACAATGGCTGAAAAGGACAGCTCATTATAATGTGCAGTGATGTGGATCAATATAGTTCAGCCTAATTGATACCTTAGCTAAGGAAAACAAAGCCTTGACTGTATTTCAAATAATCCACTATTTACACATTTTATACATTTTTTTTTTTGGAAAACTAATTTCAGAAGAAAGTATTTTAAAGTCAGAGCTCAAATATTAATGTCTTGTAGATCTCGGTGACATCTCACCGCAGTCCATATCAGATTTCTGTGAACATACTCTGACTTTAACCCAGAGTTTGAAATGAACATTTTGTGATATTGTACGTACTTCTCTTGACCTTCATGCATTTATTAAACATAGGACACGGATCTTTACTTCCTAAGTATGGTGTACACTTACTGACTGTTTCTGCTAATGTAGCTCTTAGACATGGATGGTAAAATAATTGAAGTTAATTTCCTCAAGAAACAGAATTAGAACATGAGAATTACTGATACAAGTTGTTTATGTTTTTCAGGCAACATTTTGCTAACTGTATAAATACATGCAGACTCCTGAACATTAAATTAGCACAGTAATAACACAGGCTGCATATTTTCATTCCACAGAAGACAAAATCAAATTAAAACCTCAAGCAGGATGTTTTCTGTTACATGCCATCCTTCAGAAAAAAAGCTCTATCTCATTTATTCGTGCATTACTGAGTCATAATAAAATTCCATGCTGGCACACTGGTCAAGACAAATGCTAGCAAGATGCTCCAGTGACAGTAGCATCACTTATTACTGCAAGCATTTGTTCCATAACCACTGCTGTTTCCATGCCATGAGTTGTGTTCTGCTTTGGGCTGACGCAGCGTGCACGCAGACCTTTGGCAGAGCGCTGTGCCATGCTTCCCTCTGCTCCTCACCAGCCCCTTCCCTCTTCCCGCACCTCTCGGAGCAGATCCAACCCGCACAGGAGTCCTGACATCCCTGATCAGCCTCCGGCTGCTCTGCACATGGGTTTGGTTCAGAGGGCGGTTTTGGGGCACGCTAACTAGATTTGATTGGAGTCCAGGTACATGCAAAACGCGCTCCAAGTCCTGGCACAGGTCTCCAACAAGGGGCACCGTTGCAGACAGCTCTGCATCACGGGCATGCTGAGGCTGGTTGGTGTGGGAAGGCTGACTGCATGGGATCCCAAGTAAAAATGCCAAACCACAGAATACAGTTGTAGGGACTGCAGCACCAATTGCTTTTATCTACTGCGCCATTCCTATTGCGCCAAATTATTTGTTAATGTAGAAGAACCACACCGTACCTGCTTGTGAGGTTGAAACAGATGGCATATCTAGTTATAAAGCTTCTACACAGACAGATAAAGAGAAGGCTTTTAACCTGCGGCTACTACAGAGGGCAAGAAAGAGGAACAGCTGCTCCTCAGGGACCAAACCACTGATGATAAATGGGAGAATGACATCTAAATGAGCCAGCATCAACCAGAAGCAGCTGGGCCATTTCACAGTGGTCACTGTCTTTCACAAAAATCAGAGAAATATAAAAGAAAGTGGAAAAATACCCGTTCAGAAGAGATGGTCCAGTGAAAACATGAGGCTAAAAAAATCAAACAAAAGTTTAATAAAGCCAGCTGAAATATATCACTAAGGATGACAAAAGTGAATTTTGGACTAATGAAGCCACTGACAAAAGATCTACTCCAAATCCTCATTTACAGTTCTACTATATCAAAACAGTAGTGGCAAACAAGCAGTGAAGACTGAAGCATGGAATTACTCACTAGTAAACCCGGCCTTGATATCAATGACCAGACAGCAGACTTGTAACTACATCATTTCCTACAGTTCAGAAACATTAAAAGTTGATAGTTACTGCTGTACATTGATTATCTATGATCCTTTTTAATTAGAGAATAAACTCAAGCAAAACACGTTATTTTCATTTACTTCATAATTACAATTTGACTGCCATAACATGTAGCATGTTTTGTAAAATTAATAAAGATTTTGGTTCAGCACTCCGGGCTCCCTACCATAATCAAAATATCAAATATGGGTAACTATTTATTTATGATGAGGTTTGAGCACTTCACACTTGTGCAGTAAAAAAAAGTGCTATTGTTTATATTTCAGGGTATAAATCTACTGCCCCACCAAGTGGGGCAGAGAAGTTCCCTAACATGAAACAGTACTGCTCGAATAGCCACACGCGTTATGTTTGTATTCTTACGTAGTATCTGGCATATTCTTATTGAGGAAAATTGCACATCCCTCAAACCAACTTCTTAGCAGTTTGGCAGCTTTCAAGAATTTGCACATTAGGCAGTACAGTTTCAGTCTGGCTACATCGTTTTAATAGTACTGATAACACATTATTTAGTACAACAATTAGCAAGTCTTCATTACCATGGTTCTTCCCACATTGTGCGATTCTTTTATGCATATCCTGATGCAACATTCAAAGCTATTTTAAAAGGTCCACAGAAGGACATTCGGATGCTTTCAGGCTTTCCTTCTGCCTTCAGCCAGCTGGGTGTTCACGGAAGAGAATGTGAAGGAGAAGCCTCAGAGACAATCTGGGAGCACCGAAATTTTGGCAGTGAGAACACACAGGTAAGGAGTTCTAGCAGGGACTGCAACACAGGACACGATGGAAGGAAGTGCACAAGGTTGAGAAACGTTATGAAGGCTGTTTGGACAGACAAATCAAGAATTTCACCTGTACTGAAGTAAAAAAAAAATATTTTTTTAAGTCCTTGTCCTCCTTTCCTACCATCCACGCCTATTACAACAGCATCCCAGTTTAAGCACTACATCCCTCTTCACAAAAGCTGCCTGAAGTCTCAGAGTGAGAACTCCATCATCTGTCTATATGACAGGCTCATTTTACTGCAGACATCAGAGGATATGATTTACAGGTTTGGTGCTCTTCCAGAGAACTTAGCAAAGCAAAACACAGTAAGATAATTGTGAACAGGGTGTTTCAAGGGGCACAGCAAACTCTCCTGGCATCTGTGCTACACTCAGAACAATCACAAAAACTTGTACCTCTCTGGCCGTCACCTCCAGATCTACATAAAGCATTTCCACATCCATTATTTGTTCAAGTAACGAGAAACTCTTTTCGGGTAATATTGAGGCAGTTTAAATGACTTCATCAGTCTGCAGACTGAGGAACCACCACTCGCTATCATAGAATCACGGAATCATACAGGTTGGAAAAAACCTCCAAAATCATCTGGTCCAACCATCCCCCTACTACCAATGTCACCCACTAAGCCATGTCCCTAAGCACCACGTCCAACTTTTCCTTGAACACCCCCAGGGACGGTGACGCCACCACCTCCCTGGGCAACACATCCCAATGCCTGACTGCTCTTTCTGAGAAGAAATGTCTCCTCATTTCCAACCTGAACCTCCCCTGGCACAACTTGAGACTATTCCCCTGGTCTTATCACTAGTTATCTGTGAGTAGAGGCCGACCCCCAGCTCCCCACACCTCCCTTTCAGGTAGTTGTAGAGAGCAATAAGGTCTCCCCTGAGCCTCCTCTTCTCCAGACTAAACAACCCCAGCGCCCTCAGCCGCTCCTCACAGGACTTGTGCTCCAGGCCCCTCAACAGTTCCATAGCCCTTCTTTACGCAGGTAATGGAAGGTCTGGGCAGAGATTTCAGAAAACGTAAAGGCTTAGCATGCAAACAATTATCATGTTTAAGCTGTGCTGCGGTCCACGTGCACATGCTTAGATAGTCTGAAGCAGCTTACTTCTCAGAGCTCTAGTCTCCACACATGGTGGCTGATACTTGGTAGTGTGCTCCTAAGTCAAAGCCTTGACTGAACTCTGAGCAGGTAAGAATTGGCTTGGATTCCTGGATTTAAATACAGCTGTACCTCCACTAGTAAGCAGTTAAAGAAATTATACCTAATGAAGATCAGGGCCATCCATTTTCTTCTTCATTTAACCTACGAAAATTTTCTGAATTCAGAGAAAAACAAGTTGCAAGCCTTTACTGGGTATTTTTGGAGAATACAACACAGTCTATGTCTTGTGCTAATGGGAGTTATATATTCATGGCAAGGTGTGAAGACACCCCTTGTCTTCAGATAAAACACACTGCACATTTGTAACACATCTATTTGTAAAATTATGGCAGGTTAACAGGCAGCTCAGATAGTATTAGCAAGCAATGCAATCCTTTAATTATTTTATTAAGCCATAATTACGCATTTAAGAAAATACTTAGTTTCACTTGTATATTCACCTGTCATCAGTTCTGTAGTTGTAAGAAGTGTCCTGTGGAAGGCTAAAAGACACTACGGTCTTATTGTAACAGCTGCATGGAAGTTTTTTGCCTTTTTACTATTCAAAGACAGAAGCACATAAAAGATTATTTTACCAATTGTAACTTAGTAATTTCCACTCCTCCATGTGACCTATGTGCTTATTAGGTAACCATTTCAAATTACTATGAGATTGCATTTTTAATTAAAAATCATAACAAATATGCTCTTAAAACATTTTTAGATAATACTGTTTCAGGAGATTCGTTCTTGTAATCACATTACAATAAACTGTGCTGTGCTCACAACATTAATTACCGAACCTATCCTCCAGGTATAATTACTAGTTGTTCTATTCACAATGATTAACCTGCATCAAATCGAAATCCTTTAAAGAGCTTATAGTGCCTACTGGCAAAAGGACTCTCTTCCTCTCTCCAAAATCTGTGGCACAGTGGAAACACCGGGTCTTGAAATCCTGAACTGAATGCGTAGATTTAACTTAAAAAACAGACAGTGGCATGGTGGATAGGGGGAAGCCTCCAGCGAGGAACAAACGAAGATGCAAACACGTGTGTCAGCATTTGGAACTGGCTGGGTTTTAAGAAGGGTACCAAGAAGGATACCAAACTCTAAAACCATCAGGCAGATGTGGACAGATGTGGGTGGGCTGGGTGACCTACCTCCTATGCACCTAATGTCTGAGGAACTCTGATGAATGAATAGGCAAGAAGTGACAGCTACACGCTTGGGGTAATGGCTGCTTTATCACCTTGTTGGGGTTTTCGCCCTTGACAGAAAGTAGCCATCAGCTCCCTGCTCACAAAAGCACATGGCAGATGTTTGAAAATGAAGGAGGTAACTCACTCACTCAGGGACTGTTTGGGTAGGATAGGTAGTATAAGGATATGTGGAATGGGAGGTCATCTGGTTCATTAACATATTTGGTTAACAACTACTCAGTATAAAATAACAAGTAACAGGGAAAAAGATGGATTACATGCAGGCACACAAACATTAACGAGCAGGTGATGACAGAGACAATATTGAAGACCAGAAGTCTTTGGTCACTACAGGAACTAATGCCATTAAGGGAACTACTCAGACCTAGCTTTGAAGAGATTCAACCTGTACTTTGTCACCGGTAAGAAAGGAGAAACATAATTATTGTACATACTATGGAATATTTGAGGGTGCTTGCAGAATTGTGTGAAACAGAAGGGATTGTGGATTATGTGGATTGTGGGATTATGCAAACATTATTATGGGAAATGTAGAGGAGGGGCCAACAGCACAAAATGGGAAGGATCTGGGAGGAACAAACATAGGGAAATGCAGGGCGAGAGGAATGAAAAGGGCAATTGAGCTTAAACAGGCTGTTGGTGGGTACACTTTTCTGACGAAGTCCTGAACCTGATCACCACTGTCTAGCCTTTCTTCTTATTAAATCGTTTTCTTAACTATTTTTGTATAATTCACCCTCTGTCATATGTGTAAGACTGCTCTGAAGTCCAAGTGTCAGCAACTGCACAACAGGCTGCAGGTTGCAGGGCCAGACACCAGCAACTAGAGAGATCATGGCATATTTTTATCTTCCTAGTGGATTTAAACCTGTACTTATCATAGGTATATGTGTAATTTGCTAGCAAAATTCAGTCTGGACTAGCCAACAAACAACCAGTGAGTATAAGCAGACCTGTACCTGGGAAGACAAGGCCTGAGTCAGTGGCAGGTAAGGGGCTCAAGGTCCAGGCACAACCAGAGCCGAGGCCTGCAAGGCAGTCCAGGCAGTGGACACTGAGGCTGAGATAATGTTTGAGGGATCTATGGCCATGGGATACTTGTGAGACAAGTGTGGGTGCATGCCTCCATTCTGACAGCAAACACCAAGATGGATTAGCTGGTGAGGAGGAGACCTGCACGCGGGGTAAGAAGCCCAGAGCCCAGATAATCAGACAGCGTTAGAGGTCATGGCAGTGTTCAAAGGCTCCATGGATGTGGCTATGCTTCTGGAAGTGACAGCCAGGATCTGTGCTTTCGCTAGTGGACTTCAACCCCAATCCAATTTGTCACCCTAAATGGAACACAAGAGTACCCCAGTCCTTAACCTTTAACGTCTTAAGAACGGGCTTTAAGGCAGAGCGCTGCCAGCGACACTGCTGCTGCTAACACCGCCCTCTCCGCCTGGCTCTCCCAGGGTACGGGGATCAGAGCGGGGGTCAGAGAGGCAGTCTCCTTTTTTGAAGAGCCCTGAGCGGCCTGGGGCTACTGCCAAGGAATCCCTTTCATTGCTCCTCCAGCAGAGCCACTGCGATGCATGCATGAGCTTTACCTCAGGTGCTCTGCAGCACGTACCTTCCTACGTAGCTTGGAGCAGCAAACGTGGAGGAAGCTGTCATTACAATGCTATTGTCAGAGCTAGCAGTAACCCAGGGAGGCAACTTAAGAGTGGGAAAAGAGAAACACTTGTCCACTCCCCCGCTCACTTTCCAGCTTCCAGAACAGAAGGGAAGCAGCAACGTGGAGGCCAAATCCCATCTTTAATTTAGCACATGGGAGCCAAGAAGTGCTTCACTTCCCCCACTCCCAGAAACTGAGTGCACTATTAAGCTCAGTAGGCAGGAGAGCTACAAAGAAAACTGTGAAGAATGGCTGGGTTTCAGATAATTAAGAGGGGAGTTGTGTGAGAAATGGCCAGGCTTCACAAAGAACTGTGGGGGAGGATATTGGGACCTTTTGGGGAGTGAAATCTTGCAAGACCTGCAGGGCTGAGCTTACTGTCTCAGTGATGCCATAAGAGGCTGAAACGACCCAGGTAAGAGCATCAGAATACCAAATTTGGTTACGGACAGAGAACAACTGGGACCAATGGGGAAGAAATAATAAAGGGCAGATTTACCTGGGAGGTGAGAAGGGGGGAGAAATGGAGGGATAATGACAGAGAAGAACAAGCACAGGAAAATGGAGAAGATGGGCATAAAAAGAGTCAGTTGCATGTAAGTACACTCGTAAGCCCTGCGCAGGATCTCTGCAGTCTATCCTATATTCTGACTAAATTATGTTCTTAACTTTTGTGCAATCTTACTCTGTCACACAAATGAGGGTGCTGCAAGGGCTAAGCATAAGCAACTTGGAAAACAAACTTCGGGTCACTGGGCCTGCAGGTCTAGATGCCAGCAACTGGAAAGCCTGAAATGCAAGAGGTCTAAATGGCAGCAACTGGAGGGACCACAGCCATAGTACTTGTAGGTCTAAACATCAACAACTGGAGAGGCTGGACGGTACATGTGAGAGGTCTAAACATCAGCAACTTGAGGGACCAGGGTGTATTTACATTTCCACAGCATCCTGAGAAGTGACAGAAGTGAGAAGGAGGAGACCATCATTTAGAAACACTGAGTCTGAGATGCTGCGTAATTTGCCCAAGGTCCAGGAATGGATGTTAAACAGACTTAGAGCCCATGCTGATATATAAGAGGTCTATTAACATGGGGGGTGCCTGAAAATCTAGAGAGGATTCTATAGTGAATGTCAGTCATGATGAACCAGAAAGGAAGAACAAGATTGGGCTATCCGTATTGTTGTTTATGTGAGTGGTATAGGTGTTTATGAGGATATGATAAAGCCAGTTGCTCTGTGGTTGCCTGCGTGGCCAACCATTAGATTTTCCTGTTTCTGCACGCCCCTCTTGAATGCATGCTCAGCCTTGCTACTGGCCAGACCTGCAGACAGGAACAGCAGCAGCCGCATCCATGAACCAGGACAGAGAAACATCTCTCAGGTCTGAAAATACACAAAACTGGCTTTCAGCAACCAGGAAAGAGGAATCCTTGGATCCCAGAGTCCATTGGACTGAGCAGCTCTCATAACATCCTTAACAAACGGAACTTAGAATAGAGCTGAAGAAATGATGCTTATAGTATCAGAAACAAACCAACTTTCACTGAAGTATCCTCTAGGCAGTAATTAAAAAGAAGAGTAGACTTGTACAAGACCAGTCAAGCCTCAGTTTTTCACAATAAGTCAAATTCCCTTTAAAACAGGACACAAGAGATAGATGTGGGAGAATAACATGTCGTGCTTGGACATGGTATGCTCCAGGAGCATAGTACCGAAAAGCATTTGAGCACATTAAAACCCTAAGTTAGAAACTGTAACTTTCAGACTGCCTATGAATTTATGAAAGACATGCTTCCAGAAAAAAAAAAATAAAATCCATTGCCAGATGCTGTAAGAAATGTTGATATGTAGCTTAATTAATGTAGACTGAATAACTTGTACTGTGGACAGTGATATGTTTTTTATAAGCCACTCAGTGACAGCTGCTGGAGTAAATTAACTAGAAAGAAACGCAGTCCTGTATTAGCATATACAAGCACAGGCTTTCTTATAAACGGGA
This sequence comes from Anser cygnoides, assembly GCF_040182565.1. Taxonomy (NCBI): domain Eukaryota; kingdom Metazoa; phylum Chordata; class Aves; order Anseriformes; family Anatidae; genus Anser; species Anser cygnoides. Next base: position 29,823,116 of record NC_089873.1, read on the forward strand.
AATTGCAAGACAGGAAAAAGTATTATATTTTATTTTCCTATATTCTGTCTCCAAAGAAGTGACACACCTTCTCAGGTGCACATGGAAGCACAACATGATGCTAGAGTGAACAGCTACGTGGAAATGAAACTTTTGGAAGAATAGGAATTTTACCCAGAGCCAGGGAAATGATAATATTAGTGTCAAGTATTTTCTTTGTCTACAGGCAGTGCTTTATAGTACAAGATCTGTTTATTCCAAGCGACTGGACCATAAATGAATAATTTTGAAAAGGATGTTTCAGCTATTGGCTAGTTTTGTCTTTGTTCAAGGCAAGAAAGAAGACGTGCTCCAAGCCTAATAAAAACATGCTGAAGACAGTCATGGCTAACATGACGGACAGCAATTAAAAGGCTGTGGCAGAATTTCATGACTCCCAGCCAACATGCTGGCAGCCCTCTCTCATGGAGAGGAAGATTGCTTGGACGTACATGGAAATCTATAGGCCGGGACAGAAGTTAATTCAGCCTGGCACCTACTGTTTTGATTTTCAATCCTGACTTTTACACATATTGTCATGTAGGGACTCCAAAGGATCTGCAACAGGATGTAAAGCAAGTCTGGGAATCCTGAGCAAAGTCACTGAATGTTCACTAATACTATCAATGAGTTTTTGAATTCACTAACAAGGAAACACCATAGGTCAGACCTCTAAATTCCTACGGAATAAACTTTCTTCATACTAGTCTCGATGTCTTCACACGAGTAACCTGGAAAAACCTGAAACTCACCTCATTGTCTCTAGTACCCCACAGTCCTATATGCAGTGTCACACAGACTTGTACAGAGAGAAGCTGATGACCTTTTCAACAGCCAAAACAACATAGCTCTGCCTTTGTATGCAGTTACACTAGCGTAGTCCTCTAGAAGTGACTGGCTTTTCATGGAGGCAAAGCTTATGCCAACACAAATAAAGCAAGAGTACTGCTTTAACTAGCAGCACCATTACAATGAGATGAGTTTTGAGAACAGAAACAGGGGACATACTAGAGAAACAACACAAAAGTGCTTACATTACTCTTTACCTGAGTTTGACAACTAGAAGAGAAACCGAACAAGCACGCTCCAGACCTAGGTTTGAAGTTGCCTGCTTGCATGATTTCTTCCAATGTGTCTTTCACACTACTGGTGACAGAAATTCAACATAACGTGACAATACAGGCTAAAAGACAACCTGAACTAGAACAACTTGAACTGCTTTCCTCTCTTAGTTGTGAAAACATTAAAACCGAATTTTTGTTCAGCTGAAACCGAAACATGCCAGTTCAAAGTAATGATTTGACTGGAGGGTAGTTTGTGTTTTTTTTAAAGAAAGGTGAATTACTCGTGTTAGAGGTGATGCGTACCTGGTGCGGCCCGCAGAGCAGCACTGCACACTGTATTCTCCTCTTTTTTCCCCCATTTCCCCCCGTTTCCCCCCCCCCCAGGACCACACCACACAACCGCAGCTCCCGGGCCCCCCTCTCAGCGCCCAGGTGCCTCCTGCAGCCCCCACCCGAGCCGGGGGGCTGGTCCCGCATCACCCACCCCGATCCGGAGCCGAGCCGCGCCCCGACGACCCGGGGGAGCCCAGCTCAACCCCCAGCGCCCTCAAACCCACGCGGGTGCCCCCCCCTCACCCCCAGACCCCGCCGGTCCCCCCGCGCTCACCTCCCCGCGCCGCCCGCCCGCCGGCCCCGCGGGGCGCCGCCATTTCGCCGCTCCCTTCCCTCCCTCCCTCCCTCCACGCTCCGCCCCGCCGCCGCCTCCCTCCCCCGGCGGCCGCGGGGCCGGCCGGGGCTCGTAGTCCCCCCCGTGCCGCCGGCGGCGAGGGGCGCGGCCGCGGCGAGGCACTACGTTGCCCGGCGTGCAGCGGGACGGCAGATATAAGTGGCTGGCGGCCGAGCGGCGCCTCTAGTCGGTCTGTCCGTCCGTGCGTCCGCCTGTCCGTGGGTCGGTCGGTCAGAACAATGCCTCAGCCGCCGGAGCCGGGCAGCCGCGGCTGAGGAGCAGCCCGCCAGGCGGAGCCGGCCGCCGCTCCGAGCGGAGCGGTGCCGCCGGCATGTGGATACCCACGGAGCACGAGAAGTACGGCGTGGGTGAGTGAGGGGCCGGGGGAAGGGGGAGCCGCGCCGGCCCCGCCGCGCCACCTGCTCGCCCCGGAGCTCCGGGAAGCGGCCCCGGGGACCGCGGCGAGCCGCCGGGAGGGGTCCCCGGGTCCCCGCCCCGCCGGGGGCCGCCGCGCATTGTTCGGTCCTGCCGAGCCGTGCCGGTCCGTGCCGAGCCGTGCCGCAACTTTGCCCCGGGGCAGGGCTCCGGAGCCCGCTGGATCGCTTTGTGCGGGGAGCGCTGTGACGGTGCGCGTCGGCTTTTTATATTTTCTCCCCCGTTTTGGCAGCGCCGCGCCGCCTCGTCCCGCACAATGGCCCCGCTTGCCCGTGCCGAGCCGGGCGGCAACTTGGGCGAGCTGCTCGGCTAGCAGCAGCCCCGCTGGCCCCGGGGTCGGTGCCGCCTCGGCACCTCACCCAGGCGGGGCTGGGCTGCGGGACGCCCCCCGCCCGGGTGAGCAGAGCCTTACAAACCTGGCTGGGACCCCCCGGGGTGGCTGGCTGGGGGTTAGCAGCCGAGTGTTTGGAGCTGCAGCCCTCCTCTCGGTCTGCTTGTTGTTGGGTTTTGTGTGCGTGCGTGTATTTCTTTTGTTTTGTTTTATTTCTTTATTTCCGAGAGTAGCACGCTGTTTCCCAATCGCAGCGCGTTTTCCGATTTATGAGATAAATGCGACCACGGAGCATCTCTTTTAATACCACCGACAAGCACCGAACAGCCTTCCCCTTGTTTGAATAGCTGCCGCCCGGGCCGCTATGGAAGTGCTACGCGTTGAGGTGCTACCCCTCCGCCAACGTCCCCCTGTTCGGCAGAGCCTTTAGGTGGGTGAACGTGGCGGAGCTTTGTCCAGCTCCCCTCTCCTCACTCGGGAGGGCTCGGCTCGTGTTGCTGCGACCTCAGCTCGCTAAAGAGGCGCGCTCGTGGCTCCTCAACAGCCGGCTCTCCTTGGATCGGCCAGAAAGCGTAATTCGCCGAAACAATCCTTCCTGGTTGTGCAGATATCGAAAAGGCACAAGTCGGTGCTTATTCTTGTTTAAATTCATTCCGTGGTTTTCTGCGATTCGCCTTCCAAGGGCTATTCAAGATAGTAACAAAAAGCCTCTGTTCGATTTGGGTCCGCTGTACCCCTGGGACAGGGGTGGCAGCGTGGTTCGTACAGCCACCGCAAAATGATGGAAAACGGGTCTGAAGTCGTTATTTTCTCTCAGGGGCTGTGTTTTATGCTGTGTGCTGGCTCACCTGCATGATGAGTGCTATCTGCAAAATCTTCACACCCAATTACGGTGTCAGCTATTGTGCTGCCTGGCAGCGGTAGGGGAGGCTGGAGAAAGAGTTGTCTCTTGCTGTATAATTCTTTAAACTTTGATTTATGAAAGCCGCTTTACACAATCCTGCATTTTGTACCAAAGATCTACTTTTGTATGTTCCTTTTTAAAGTCGTGCTATTGCTGTGTTTCCAAGCAGTTTTTAAATAACAGTGTGTTTATCTGCCCTGGTAAAACGGGTGCATTATAAAACCCTTGGAGAATCCTGATTAGTTGTACCAAGCATATGTATCCTTTGTATAAAGAGCTCAGGGCTTGCATTAACATCAGACCTCATCTGCATTTTCAATCTGAATTTTGCAGCACATGCTGTGTGCTGCACATTTCTACTGTGACATGCCAAAATGGATGAATAACCAGGCAACAGCCACCTGGCTGCACTGAAGGGTTGCTGGTAGCCAGGTGGCTGTTGCTCGCTTGCACAGCCTGATCCCCACTTTGAGGAGCAGTTAGTGCAAGTAGCCATCTCTTCGATTTTTTTAAAACTTTTGCCTGCTAACCATCGATAACATATAATTGCCTTTTTCTGAGAAGGCTGTTTTACTCTGAGTTCGTTTGTTAGTAGCATACTGCCATGATGACCATTACACTTAGATGTGAGAGTCTTTGTACTGCAATTTTGTGGGTTTCATTTCTAAGGCAGTACATTTGGTCAGCTCTTTATTATCCCCCAGGATGCTAAATGTGAGGCACTGGAGCAGCTTGCCCAGAGAAGCTGTGGATGCCCCATCCCTGGAGCAGTTCAAGGTCAGGTTGGGTGAGGCCCTGGGCAACCTGATCCAGTGGGTGCCCATAGCAGGGAGGTTGGAGGTAGGTGATCTTCAAGGTCCCTTCCAACCCAAGCCATTCAGTGATTGAAGTAAGCATTGAAATAGAAGTGCTTCTGAGAAAGTTTGCTTTGTCTGGGTTTTTGATACCTTTATTTGCCAAACAGAAGGTTAAACTTCTGTATTTCACTTTGATGCTTTGTTTGCATTGAATTATCCCCTCAGCTGTTGTGTCAAACTAGTGACAGCATCACACAAAGCATCCACCAGTCAGTTACGCGGAGCATGTAGCACAATGCATGCTGATGTAGGGGCAGGAGAGGTAAGCTTTTGTGGGTTTCTTGGATTGCTGTTAACAGTAGCTAAAACTGGTAGATGTCAAGTGGAGTTTGCTCAAATACATTGCATGCTGTTCTATACGGACTTGGAACATAACAGCATGATATTGTTTAGAACAATAACCAAATCCTTTGTTAAAATGAGTCATTTAAGACTGTGTAGCTGTGGATCCTCTGCAGACAGCAAACCAGCAAGTGCAGCTTTCAAAGTTGATTCTTGCTGGCTGGTGCAAACTTCTAGCTGTAATAAACTAAAAAATAAATACATAAATAAATAAATCACAAGAGTAAATGATTATTTTGTAGATGCTGTCTGGGGTAAAGATAGAAGTTCTGTTAGGCAGTCTGGATGTAAAGGATCAGTTTTTCTCTTTACCTCACCAGCTCTGCATACTGCTGTACTGTCTGTGGTCTTTGATTTACCTGCACCTTGTGAATCAAACCTCAGGTTTGATTAACCTGAATGTGAACCTTGCATTTATGCTGTCTGCAATGTAGGTGGCTTACTTTTGTCTGGTAAGCACATCACTTGCCAAATTTTGTTGGGAAGGCATTTTTCAGATTAGGATGGAAAGATCAGAGAATAATTAAGCAGTTGCTGAATGCCTCATCTAATTTATAGGTGGCATGTTGTTCCAGGTCCTGAAGTCATTCCATGTAGCATAATCTACCAATTTAGCTCAGAAGTTTAAATAGTGCTTGATATTTTAGTGTGGTTAAGCTATAAATCTGGCTTCCCGAAGGGGTGTGAAGTGTGGCTATCTCCCATTTTATAGAGGGAAACAGAAGGATTAAATGACTTTGTGCTATAAGCTGAGGTTTATGGGAGGAATAAGCCAGGAGTGTATTAGTTGATCACAGGGGCCGTATTGATTGGCACACAGCAAAAGCCGAATCAATTGGCTTGTGCCCCATTCTTCTGAGTTGCAGTTGGACGAGTCTCACTGGCAATCCTGTTGAAAGCTGCTGAGATATCTTTGTCTTCATGCTGCAATCACTTTTTTTGACTTTGAGGTAACATTACTGTAAGTGAGCTTGTTGTTGGGCTAAACAAACCAATGAAGAAGACCAAGACTGTGGTGTGGCCACTGTCATGATGTATCTGTCATAAGAATGCTAGGCATCTAATATAATGTGGTTTGTTTAACATGTGCTTCATCAACTTCTCTTCCATCCCTCCCCAAGCAGTACAAACAGTGCTCTTATTTCCCTTCTCCTATGTTGATCTTGCCTCACAGTTTTATGTGGAATTCAGTTTGCATTTTTGCCTTACGCTAATACAACTTCTAATAATGAACCTGCAACAAGCTGCCTAAATCTCTATTTAGAGGTGAGGCCAGGCAAAGCACAGTGCTTGTTGGGGCTTATGAACCCCTTTTGGCTAGGGAGCAGGTGGGGTGATCTTTGTCTTCTTGTTACAGCATGGACTGTTTGGGGCTGGTCACCTGCAGGGAGGTGAATGTGGGGTGGTACGGGGCATGGAGGCTGAACCTAGCAGGACATCCATGCTCCCTCCACACCCGGGGGCAGTGGGAGCCCACTCCCATTTCATGAAATACTCCCCAGGTTCTGGCTCTTTGAGATACAAGACTTGTGGGCCTTACATTGTCACGAAGGGTTTCATACCCATTTAGGATGACAGTCAAATAAAAATGACATTTTACTGGTCTTCTATATAAGCAATAACTATCAGTATCTTCCAGAAATGAAGTGATCTCAGCTTACAGCTTTTGGACTAGAAGTAACTAACTGCTTTCTGTTGGAGAGCAGAACATAAAGGATAAGATTTTAAAAGCCAGGTCATAAGACTAGCCCTAACTTACTTCTGTGATTGTGAAATCAGTGAAATTGCATTAAAATAAGACTAACACAAGATTTATTTTTTTAAATGGGTTTTTAATGGTTGCTTCCAAACACCTAGAGTCTTTGGTATGGGTGTAATCTGAATGTCCTTACCATCCCCTGAGGACAACCCAGAGCTGGTTGGTTCCTTAACACCATCTTACATAGCTCCCGTCAGAGTTTTCATCTTTCCTGTTCACTGTGTATATGGAGCTACTAGGGGAAAATTTAAGACTGATGTTATGGCGCTGGCAGCTGTATACTGACGACACTGTCTTTTTCTTCCTGTTCAATTGTATTGAGCTTTTTGTCACCATTCACCTTTTTCAGTGTTGGACTTGTGTGGCTACTAGCTGGGCAAGATTTAGCCAAAAGACAATGGAGCAGTGGTGAATTAAATAGCGCAAGGAGTGAAGGCTGATGGAGTCTGTGACTGCTTCTGGGAGCTCAGACAGCACATGATGCAGTCACTAAATTCTCTTGTCAAGGAGGCTACATCTGTTATTTTACTATTATCATGCAGATAGTGGAAACTTTTTGCAGTGCTGTGAGGTTGTCTGCCAGAACTGCCTTTTGATACAGCTTCTTGCTTCCCTCACCTGCAGCCAGGAAATAAAACCTCAATATAAAAGAGGATTTCACGTTTACAGACTAGTTCAAGGTGAACGTGTTATTTACCACTTTCCATAGTTTCCAGCTCATTTGAGTGTAATTCACTGTGCAGGTTTTGGTCTATAAATTCTCTGTAATTTGAGTCTTGGGATCAGGGAATATCCTGAAGAGAGCAGTTTGAGATCTTGGATCACTTGAGGTACTTGAATAGATGCAGCCACTGATGGAGCTTCCAGCAAAAACCTCTCATCCCATGGGAGAAGTGCTGCTTCATTTCTTTAGGTTGAGCAAGTACAAGTGGTGTTTGTGTGGGTTTTGGTTTTGTGCTGCAGGATTGGTAGTTGATTCTGTGAAGGTATAGGGAAACCTAGATATAACCCCTCAAAGTCCTCTCGAGCCTGTCTTGGTGGTTTTTCAAAGAAGGGTAGAAATGCAAAGATCTTGCTTCACTCCGTCTGGAATTGTGTTTGTTACTGTTTATTTTTGCATGTCCTTTTGTGAGGAATTGGGCAAAACGCCTTCTGAGGTGACCACTGTCCAATTTCCAGTTGGAAGCCAGAGATTAACCCAGAGGGAGATACTGTTTTTGTTTCCTAGTTTGCATTGGTGGTAGGAAGGGTCTAGCACAAATGTAATACCCAGGTTTAGTAGTTCTGAGGGGCAATCAATAGAAATACAGGGACATGTATGTCTAGGAAGGGTTTTGAGAGGCGTACGCTGCGCTACTTTCTCAAGGCCTAGTCAACTCTGTCTCTTCTGAAGGATGTTTCCCAGCATGGTCGTCAACATGCTGGTAACAGAGCATCTGTGACCTCTGTAGTCAGTGCTAGAAAGTTTTCAGCATTGGAGTGCGGTTTTCCTCTTGGATCTATCATTATGTGTATATGAATATTACTGAGACTGTTTTATCTCGGAGCCAAATAGCTCCAGTTACTTCATCCTTTCCTTGTAGGCCATGTTGGTCTTATCCTTGACCTTAACCTGTGTCCAAAACTGGACCAAGAAGCTCGATCAGGCAGAGCAGGAGAACCTTTCAGTGTGTTCCCCAGGCAGGGTGCCTGCCTGTCACTCCCACCGTGCTGTCTGTGCCTTCTGCAGCAGCATCACGCTGACTCATGTTCAGCTGGGAACCACAGAGCAGTCCTTCAGATCCTTTTCTGGGGTATGCCTGTCTAGACAGTCATTCTCCCATCCCGTATTTGTCAGCTGATTACTTCTGCTCATGTGTGACACTTTGCATTTGTCCTTAATGAACCGCACCTTATTTTTTCCATACTATTTCTCCTGGTTTTCAGCTGTGCTGGCTCGCAAGTTTCCCTTCTCACGTAAGCCTGTTGGAAGCACCTTGTCTGACAGCTTTGTTGTGAGAGATGCAGTTTAGGAACCGTGCTTGCTAACAGAAGCAGAACTTGCTAACAGAAGCAGTGCTTGACGAGCTACTGAAAGACACTTGGATGCCACCTGGATTTGCCATTAGTTTTGGATCTCTGTATGTTTAAAGGGAATGTTTTCTTCAGATCTTTACAAAAACAAAAGACGGAGGTGATAGGTACTTTCTGTCTATCTTCATAATGCATGTTTCTCGTTGTTCCGAATGCATGCTACATTTTATGTAGTTTAAATAGGATGTGATAAGTTGTCAACTGTGCTTTCTTAGGCACCTGAAATGTTTCTTTTGAAAATAATGCTGATCTAACTTCCAAATGCTCTGGGGTGGATGTAAGAGCTGCAAACAGTGCAGCTCTGAAAGTCACCTGTGATGGGGACAAAGAAAGAAGCTTGGATTTTGCACTGTGTAATGCATTGTGCTTGCTGGCTTCTGTTTTCTTGAGTAGGAAAATAGGATAGAATCTAATAAGAGTTTTGTAGGGATTTAAAAAAATCAGTTCTGGTATGGGATGAAGCAAGATGATGTGCTCTTGAAGGAGTGCTAATACAAAGGAAACCCTGCTGATACGGATTGCATGTTTCATCTTTCCCCAGTTAAGGAACCAAGTCATTTTTTTTGATTCACATGTGATATTTATCTACTTCTTTAATAAGAACAGCTGGAATTATTATAACTGAAAGTAAGGAAGTCTTCTTACTGGGCTCTCCAGTACTTTGAGTTTTGTTGTGTTGGTAGTTTGTGTGTGGAAAAACACAACAGAAAAAGGAATAAACCCCCAGATTGGGTCATTGGTTAGCAGAACTCAGAATAAGTCGTTTGAAGGATGACTTAACTTTATTTCAGTTTTGTTTGCATTACTGGATTTTGTCTGCTTTGTCTGCTTTTGGCCTTGCAGGGCTCTGGGAGCGGGTGGTGGCTGATCTCATGCAGTCAGGAGGTAAATGCTGAGCTTGTGCTGCTTTTCTGGCAGCAGAGGAGGAACGGGGTGCCCTTTCTCAGTTGCTGCTTGCTATTTCTCCATTCGGTTTTTAGTATTGCTTGCACTGAACTTAAAACTTCTGAGATTGATTTAGAAATGCAAAATGGTTCTTAACCATAAAGATCATCTGTATACTGACACCTTTTCTTCAGTAATTTGCATTGAATATATGTGAATCTGTAGATGCTGGGGATAAGAGGTGGGCATGAACTGCAATAGGGGCTCTTCTGTGACAAGTTACTGTTTTTTTTATTTTTTAATAAAGCATTTTTATTTTACTATCAAAACCCATTAACTATTCAATGAGATATTTCATGTTCTGAAGTTATTTTAAATTACAAGTTGCAGTGCAAAAAGTAACTGATTGCTCCACAAAGCCTTATTTCAACTTGCCTACAGAACAACATAATGAGTGAAGGATGCACAAGATGCCTTGTGGAGAAAGTTGTATTTCTGAGGCTTTGTTTTCTTATATAAATTGAATGCAAGTTAGCTGCAAAAATTGCATTACTTAAGAATCATACAAACAGCAATTGGGAATTGATTCCTAATAATGTGGAAGGCTATATAACTATGAAACCATTATTTTTCTGTAAGGTAGAATTACTGTTTTTCTAGGTAATGTTCTCTGTGAAATCAGATACATTTCTGAGGAAAAGTTCTCTGTAAAGGTGGTAATTTGATTTTTTTTGAGTGTAATGTCTTCTAATTTTTTTTTGTAAAAGAAATAGTGGCCTTGGAAAACTGAAGTGTCATTAGTGATTGATTAAGGCACCTCTGATTCCATGGGCACAGTGGAGAGACACTCCCTGAAATGACATGGTAGAGAAATCGCTTTTAGGTTGTAAGTGCTCACTTCTGGTAAGTGATAGTGGTAGCTTTTGTAAAGAATAAAGTTGGCTAATACTTTGTAACTTAAAAGCATGTGTAAAGCTGCTTTTCTCGCAGCTGTTAGTTCTGTGAGGATAAGGAGCTTGACATGCAGCTTCTGCCTTTGCATGGGATTCAGAATTGCTCCTTTCTGGTGTTAACATTATCCTCTCTAATTATGGTAAAGGAAGAAGAAATCTGAATATGTATTTTTGAAATGATTTACTGGATAAGTGCTTGCAGAGCTGCAGTGTTATTCACGGTTAATAGTGGAAACTTCTTGAACATTCGTCACTTATCTGTCTCTTCCCTATTCCTTCACCTTCCCCCCCTTCCCCAGCTTCCTTCCTTTTTTGGTTTGTAAAGCTTCAGACTAAAAGAAAAAAAAAAAGAGGAAATCCTAAGGTGGAAAACAACGGAAGATCACTGCTCTTCTATTTCAGTGTAAGAGCACATGTCAGTGCTGTAGAGAGTTCATTCCTTCAGCTATACTTGCTTCTCTTCCTCCACCCGCCCATATTGGAATGAAATTGAATAGCTAATTATAACTGAGGCCAAAATGCTGTGACTTCCTGATATCCTTTCTTCTGCTTGGGATAACAAAGGACCCAAAAGCTAAATCTCCTTTCTCACTGGGCCAGCTGTAGTTTTGAGTGCTCAGCTGTGTCAAACAAACAGGCTTATTCCTGTCTCTTGCCAAGTTAGAGGTAAAGTAAGGGTACAGGTATCTGCCCACACATACTTTGCCATTATATTAATCTTAGGAAAATGTGCTAATGATAGTAGTATGCGTTCCAAGTTACACGTTTTCCAGTTACTTATATAACAAGAAAGTTAAATTTTGTACTTAAATTTTTTTTTTGCAAATCGGATTGGAAGACAAAATATTTGGATATAGTCCTTTCTGCATGCAAGTTAGGCTTTTTGTAATTTAATTATCTAAGGCCGTTGAAAAATTTCTTACCACCAATTAATTGAAAAAGTAGTAAAAGATGCTGAAAATAGGTAAAATTTTAAAATAATACGGACTTCCAGGAAAGTGTGTGGTGTTCTTGCATGTCAGAGGCAACTGTTGGTTTAGAGTTTAATCCTCTTTGAAGGTTGTATTTTGAGATGTGCTTTGTTAAACAATATTCAGAGGAATCTGAGATAACAGGCTTCCCAAGTTCTGATTTAGGGTAGTATGGAAATCCCTCCTTCCACAGTCACCTGCAGAGTTAACATTTTTTTTTAGGTTGCCCTCTGTGGTTTCTTCTGGAAAACACTGTGATTCTGTTTATTTTTTCTTCCCCTGCTTAAGTAAGTGGTAGCTTTTTCTCAAGCTATGCAATTATAATCTGCTCTAAGAAGCAGTATTTAAAGCTTTTTCCCTTGGTGAAGAGCATTGGCTTCCTAGCAGCGGGAAGGACGTGTGGGGTCAGTTCTGCTGCTGCTCCCTGTCTGTTCAGTGTTAGACCACAGCCATGGCTTTTGCTTTTTCACGTTTAAACGTGGTCATGCTTGCTTACGTTCAGAAATTTCACTGGGAAGCCTGAGATTCAAAAATTGTTGGGTTTTGATGTATTTACATGCAAAGGAAAGTGTTTTGTTTCAGTTCTGCAGAGTGTTCTGCTGAATAGGCTGGGGCTGGAAAAGAAATGCATCTAAAAATGTGTATTTAATAGCTGTATTAAGAAATAACACCAGTTCTGAAGGTGATTGAGATAAAGTACAGAGGTCAGTTGTTACATTAAATAGGTACAAATTGTGTGGTTTCTTTTTTTCCCTAAAACATTACAAAAAAGCAACTTGTTAAACAAAGAAAGTGCAACTGTAACTGTAGAATTGCCATGAAAACCAAAGCGATTTCTCCTACAAAGATCCCTTTGGATTTATATGTATAAATAATGTTTCTAGCTCTTTTGTGAGCAGCCAGCTAACTGCTTTATATGTGGAAATGTCTTCAACGTGGTTGTGATGCTGATGGAGATCTTAGCACCATATCGCTTTCTCACCTCTGAGTGCGGTTTCCTCAGCAGAACCGTGGCCAAATAGCAAGAGGCTGCTGTGGAAAGGCTTGGTCTTAGAGAAGCAAAGGTAGAGAGTCAAGATATTTAACCCCTAGGTGTTGAATAGACTGTTTTAAATTAACAAGCTACATATTTTTGTTAATCTCTGAAATTGATCTATTGTTTGCGGAACTGTCGTAGGTTTGGCTTTTTAATGGCCCACATAAAACACCTTTTATGCTTTTATGGACCTTATGCAAAAGTTCAAAAGCACTGTAGACTACAAATACCGGGTTTTGTGTAGGCTGTGCACAGTTACGGTACCATATGTTAGAATAATTCAGGAAACTTGCAATAACATTGCCTTGAATACAAGGAAAGAGCTTAGGTGAGCTGAGTGTCATTGCGTGGGGGTCAGCGCAAGCATGGCCTGGCTGGGCCAGCTCTGGGACCGTCCTGGCTCCGGCCTTGCTCTCCCACAGCCTTCTGCTTTTGTAACAAGCAGTTGGGAGCAGCTTATCTGGCTGACAACAAACTGCCCTTTTGGCAGGGAGGGATTCCTCCATGCCAAACCAGAGATCAGCACCTCGAGCTGGGCTGGGGCTGCCCCCCACAGTAGGCCGGACCCCAGGGCTCCTCACCAGCCTTGCTGGAGTGCCTTGCAGCCGCAGCGTGGTGCCGGGCTGCTGCTGGCATCCGCGGGCAGCTGCCAGGGCTTCTCTGCGTGGTGCTGGACCTGGCTCCATCAGGTGAAGTAGACTTGAGAGTAAGCTACAACCCAGTGAGAAGTTTAGTTAGCCTGTCAAGAAATATTGTTGTTTTTGTGGGGCAGGGACAAATAATGAGTCAAAGTAGGTGGTTTAGTTTTGTCTTCTCATCCTGCTGCAGTGGTCTGGAATCGTGAGTGTGCTGTTTTCTGAACCTACTGCTGCTTCAAAAACTTCTGCAAATTTTAGGCCATTCCCACTTGTTAGTGCTATTCAGATGGCTTTAATTTGAGCACTTTGACTAGCTCTTTCCTATTGTACGGGCTGCTCATTAAGCCATCCTTGCTTTCAAACTGTCTCCACGTGCAGCAAGCAGAGCTGTCTAAGCACGTGTCTTGGAAACTAAGTTGGGATCGACTCTTGTCAACTCTGAGCAGGCAACTAAAATGCAATTTGAGTGTCACAAGGTAAGAAACTAAACTCTGAAGTTGCAACTTCAGTTCTGTTGATACAAGGTCATCTAATTTTTTCAGGGAGTAAAACTTCTGGAAAAAGATAGAACCAAGAACTAGTAAGTGTACTGTGAGAGTTCAGTGAAATGTAAGCAACTAAGTAAATCAAAATGAGCACAAATGTGACACTTATGACATCCTTTCAAGGGTTCTGTGTCTCATTGTTGCACCCCAAACTGAAGCGGTCAAAACTTGAGTCCTTTCAATATAGTATGGGAAAGGAAAACAAAAATTTCTGCTTAGTATAAGCAAAATATATTTTATAATAACATATTTATGTGGTTGATAGAAGACAACTGAGTACCCTTGGATTAACGAAACTTCTCCCAAAAATGTCTCAGTCCTGTCATTCAGCAACATATCTGTTCTTTATGCACCAAAATTGGTACTCAAGCTCAAGGGAGGTACTCTTTTCTTAATTATGTGATTTTTATGTTCTGTACCAAATATGGTTTTAGGTACATTACAAGAACATTTTAGGACAGGAGAAATTATTTGCCTATGTTCTATGGGGATACTAGACTCTTCACATCTAAGACATTGGAGCACCATCCTTAATTCTGCTATGGTAGCTATAAAGCTAGGGAATCACATATAATGTTAATCATTTTGGAGGCACTTTCTTGTGTCTTCCCCCACATCCTCCTCTCAGTTAGAGGAGCTGTGAACTGACTTAATGTGTTCAAGGCTTTTTTTGTTGGAGGTATCCCTAGGGGGGCGTGTGGTGGGTATGCTTGCTGTACAACTGTGTATGAGAGTTAGGACTAGAATGTGATGCATGACCTGTGTATGTATTTCTTTCCAAGCTTTTTCAAGCTGGCAGTCACCTTGTTTGTGACACTTCCAATTGCTAAGTGTGTTTTCAGCCTGTTTTCATACTGGATTTTCAATTTGTCGCGTCTCCCTGCTGTTCAGCCCTACCACAATGAACTGAGAGTGAAGGGGAAGAAAGAGCTATCGTGTGTCTGATAATCATCGGGCTGGCTCAGATCAGGACTATGTTTTTTGGAGAGTTCCATAGCACAATCTTAAAATATGTAACTTGTCTGAAGAATTTAATATTCTCTCTTTTTCCCTTGAAGTCTTGAATCATTTAAGGACCTTTATTAGTAAAGGGGAAGGTAGTTGCTACCAGGCTTCAGTACCCTACCCTTGTTTTTTGCAAAGATAGCCTGATAACCATCAGTGTTCACATCTGTATACATGTAATTTACATAAGAAAACAAGTGGCAATATCAGTTTACAAAAGGAATTGTTTTGTGGGTGATGTCTCCTATAGAAGGGTAGATATTAAGACAAGCTAATGATAAGTGATTTTTAAAAAGGAATAGATTAGTCTCATCAGATACACATTTAATAGACAAGCTAGGCAGATCTGGCTTTGCTTCTCTTTAGTCCCAAAGGCTAGATAAAGAAGTCCATTGTACAGCAATTTTCTTTTTCTCTGGAGCAGATTTTGTTTCCAGAAATTCATCAATGTGTAGTTCAGTCTTAAAATTGTTTTTGACTTTTCTCTAGTACTCATAGAAGTTTCTCTTAGCTAGTTTGGAATCACTGTGTTCTGCATGGACGTGGATCTAAGTGACTGTGGGAAGGCATTCCTGCAGCCTCTGGTATGTCACACCAGCCCCCGGAGGTGAAAGGAATGCTGTGGCCTCAGATGTTGCAGTGAGATACTGATACCGCTAGTGTAAAACGATGCTGTACTGTTCACGTGCTGCAAACCTGATTTAAATACCCTGAATTCTGCAAGCTTAGAAGTGCAACAGGGTTTTGTATTATCTGCATTGTAATCTACACGTGCACATCTCTCATGTAACACGATCCTTTCTGTATAAAGTTAGTTTCAGGCTTATTGGTTTATATTTCTGATAATATGAAGAATTTAGGAAAAACAAACTAATCTTTGCAGTTGTGCGGAGATGTATGCAAAGATCTTGGGCCAGTTATTTTATGTTTACTTGCAAATTGTTTTTAAATAAACTATTTGTTTTGGTAATCTTGCAAAGGTGAACTGCTATAGATCATGAAGTAGTGTAAGTGAACTAAAAACATCTATGCTAATTATGTTCTTATTCGTTTTTGTTTGCTTGTTTTTCTTGAAAATATGGAAGCTTGAAGGTTGTTGCAGCAGCTTCAGTTGGAAGGGAAGGGAGACTCGGACAGAGATGGGCCTACAGAGCTGGACTTGGCAAATGTAGTAGGGGATAGTGAGTATCAGACTAGGGAAGTAGAGACTGGATTGAGGGATTTTGGAGCCTAAGCTAAGTGGTAAGTAGGGGCAGAGGTCAGACTTGCAGCATGCTTTTATCATGTCATGAGGTGGGATTTGCAAAGGGTTTACTAGTAGACTGGCAGAGGGGAAAACTGGCAGGCACAGGAGGAGTCACAACTGTATGGAAGACACAAAGTATGGAAGCATGGGAAGCTTTCTTTATGCTCCACTGACAGCCTTTTTGGGGCATCTGCTGCCTGCCTGTCTGGGATGGAAGTTGTAATTAAGGCTTGCTGCAAAACTTGTAGACCTTAGGCAGTGGTGGGAGCAGACCTTCTGCCCAGCCGTTTCTGGAGGATGTGCTGTCAGGGATTGCGTTTTTTAAGGGGTATGTAACATGACTTACAGTGTTATTCGGATATTATTAAAGCACACTTCAGAGACAAGACCACGTCGGGATTCTGAAGTGCTTTATTCACCTTGCATTTTCTTGGTACTTTGGCTGTGTAGTTTTAGGTAAGGACCTCAGATCTGAACTTTCTGTAGTCAGTTGTGTTTATCTCAGTTTGTAGGTCATGCGGGTTTTAGTTCACTAGATAACGACTCCAAGAGACTCTTGAATGCTGCTAATGAGATTTCAGCTAATCAAAAGTTCTTCTCCTGTGGTGCCAAGTCAGGGCTTGCTGCTCTCTGAACGAGCTGTTCCTGAACATACAAAATTCTCAGTTGCAGAAAACGGCTTGGAAACTTTTGGCTGAATGCTTGATTGTGACCTAAGAAGAGCGCTTGAATTAGGAGAGCTGATGGCATACTGCTGTTCCCTGCATTGCGTGCTCAGCAGCTAAGCTGCTAGTGCATTAACAAAGGGTGGGCGGTTCTCAGCTACATATTGAGGATTCAGTTGCTTAGGTGACCTACAGATGACCAAGATGATGGCTGATGCTGAAAGATACAGACGGTGGCAGGAAAAGATGTTATCTTTAATTCTGCTTTACTGGGGTAGTGGATTCTGTCAATACTGTGTTGCTTGCGGGAATCAAGCTTGAACTTCATTTGTAGGGGAACTTTGAGGTGGCCAAACCAATCTTGATTAAATGACACGTTCAGTTGGCTTTAACGGAGTGCTGTGTTCACTCTACGAAGCGTCAGCATTCCTGGTATTATTTGTACCACCTCACTTAGAACCAGTGAAATGTAGGGACTAGCAGTCCCTGGTGCTTGTGTACCAAAAATACCATTTATTAAATAAAAAGAAGAGTATGTATTTGTTCAGAAGTGTAGAAAGTGATGAATGAGTGTGATTTTGTTGAGCTAAGGTTGATTGCACATCATAGGGCTTCTTTTTTTGAGGTCACGCTTGCTGGAGGCTGCTGCTTAGAGCATGTCCTGGAGCTGCTGGCAAGCATTTTATTTAGAAAACAGAGTGAGTGTGTGAGTGCACGTGTACCAATAGTGCACAACTGCCATCACAAAGGGCCTTTGCAGAGAGTGATAGGAGTTGAACCTCTATTATCATGAACTGTGTACTGCAGAAGTACAATGAATGCCTGTAATGTTTGTGAAATGGCCTTTTTACAGATGAATCACAATAGATAATTTTAAAATGTTTTAAATTCCTATTTTCTTGCATAGTTCACCTCTGTCATCTTAAATATTTATGCTTTCTGGTTTATTCTTACAAATATGATTGCAGTTTTCAAGTAATGCAGCTGTGTGTTGTGGGAGACACACTGGTGACCTTACTAAAGACCGAATTCAGGCCATTCGGCTACTGTCCAAATTCTCTGCCAGCTTAGCTACTTGACCACCTGCTTCTGTTTTTTCATTCCCTTTGCAAATGTAGGTTTTGTTCATTTTCTGGCATCTCAACTTTGCCTTTTGTAAAGAGAAATTAAACCACGTGGGTAAGGTCTACGCTCCAGAGTGCTTAAGGGTTTTTGCAGTTCTTGCAGTCATTTGAATTTCCACTAGCTGTTCCTGCATGGATTTGCAGGGAAAGAACAGAGGATGGCAGCTTTTGCACCTCCACGTCTGTGCTGCCCAACCAGGCTTGTGTACTTCATCATGTAGGACATAAAGGCAGCTGTGCAGTTCTGCGTAGTCACACGGCAGCTTTCCTGCTCTGCAGGAAACTTGGTGGATGCTCAGGTGGGAGATGTCCGGGTAGCACTGACGTACGCCTGGGGTGTGACTCTGTTCTTTAAGCTGTCAAAATACGCAGCTCGGGTTTGTTGTCTCTGCTCATACCTCTCTGACATGGAAAAACTAAAGGGAGGAAGAAGGAAATACAAATCATAAATCTGACTTGAAGACATGATGGTGAGTGCCTTTCTGAGTATGAATCTCGTAATAGCCCATAGCGGCTATGAAGCGCTGGATGGGGAGTCTGCAGTAGTGGCTTAGATTCCCACGTCTGCTACCGACCTGCCCATTGACTGGGTCCGAGTTATGCGACCTCAGGGCTGGGCTTGTAAAGCAGACACTGAAAGGCTGGCTCTCGCTGCTGGCTGAGAGCTTGAGTGCTTGTATCCTCTGACATAGCTGAGATACTTCATGAATTGCTGCTGTGGTTAGCTGAGGAAAAGTGAGGAAAAAAGGGTTGGCTGTTCTGTAACTTCTCCCTGTTTTAAGCAACGCTATCAGCTTCTAAAATTTCCATCCCATTTTTGTCATCAGATATAACCATGATGCAGTGATTTGAGTGCACATAGATGTAAAGGAGCTATAATTAAAAATAGGAAAAATCTCAAAAATAATTTCTGGTATCCATGCAAATGCCAATAGGTTGTTATTTTTATCTTGGACCTTTTAAAATGCATTAGTCATGTGGACAAAGAAGTTATGTCTGTGCTGCTTTTGTCTGTTGCCTCTGGAGACTGCCCTGGAGAAGCCATATCTAATTGAGACGCTCTTTGAGTCCCCAAGCCCACGGCACGCTTCCAGCCCGCCCTGACAGTGCCCACGTCGCAGTGAGGACTCATGGCATCAGTTGCATGAAGCCACTTTGCATCCCCACAAGCGCCCTATGGTACCGTGCTGCTCAGAATGCCTGTGTACCTGGTACTGCCGCAGACAGCAGTGCTGCTGAGTGTCAGCACTGCTTCATGGTAGAGGAGGGTCTGCTTTCCACTGTCCACTGCCTTTCTCTGGAGACTAACGTATACATTTGGTGTTCTCACAGTCATGGTCTACCCAAATAGCTTCATGAAGGAGAATATCAATTTCTGCTTCTATTACCAGGACATACTGTCATGTCTTGGAGTTGAGGCTCAAGGACCAGCAATTTCCCCTAGTTTTTTTTAGTAGGAGTAGGAAAGAGGGAGTGGTGTCTGAAGATGGAGGAAATGCCAAGTCAGGCCAGCTGCCAGCAAAGCCAATTTCATTCCATCTCCTTTGCTTTAGCCTTTGCAGTGACCAGGTGTCTATATATACACCCTTGCAAAGTAGTTTTCTACCAGGATCATTTGTGTAGAATTATTTGTGGACTGAAAGATATTTTTCTACCATTAGTAGCCATAAGAAAGATGCAGTAAAGCCATAAGAAAATGCAGTAGCCTGCATTTCCAGGGGCAATCTGTGCTACTGCATGCTGCTGTTCCCCCTACTCAATATTCAAAAAAGGAAGGATGAAATTGGAGTGACTCCTATACGAGCACCTTCTGGATATCCCTTGCAGGACTGAAAGGGTATTGGGTAAGTTTAACGCCACCGTGTGTGTGTTTTTTTTTCTAGGGCTGTATGCTGTGGTCTGTACCCAAGGAGTTGCTGTGCCATCTACGTCTTTTGAACGGTTGTGGTGCATGCTCAGAGAAGGAGATGGTCCATGTTTTGGCCACAGATAAGTCCTCCATGCGATTCATGGGGCACCCTGTGCCGTGTTGCAGTTCTGTGATGTACTGGCACTGGATTTCAATGGAGAAAAGGAAGAAAAGGGGCATACTGAGGGAGATGGTGTTTGTGCTGCTGGATGGGATGGATTAGGAAGGTACTGCAGAACCTGTTTAGTGGTCAAAGACTGCTCACTTTATTTTTGTGTTCTCTTCCCTTGGTTTCTGTACTACCTGCAAGAACTGGTGTCTTTCAAAAGGTGGCTTGACCACCTGGATTGTCTTCTGCTGGTTGTTTGGCAGGAGAAGAAAGTGTGCTGAGCAGGCACTGGCGTTGGATTTGATCTAGATATGAGTCAGCTGTGCACATACTTGCAAATATTGGCTAGAGGAGTGCAATGTTGTTAGCTGGCTCTATTGCTTATTGGACAGATTACAGAGATTTGGCAGTGCTGAAATGGGAACTTTGGCCTGTGAGGCACAGAGTCTATTAAGAGGGTTGACTGCCTACATGTTCCAGCATTTAAAGACACATCCATTGTGTTAGGATGATGGGATCTGGCATCAGGGCCTGGTTATGCAGTCTCCACCATGAGGTCTCTCCAGTTAAAAAGTTGAGAAAAAATCTTAGCTTTTTCTATGCTTCCTCTATACAAGCTTCAAGAGAAACATTCAGAATTCTTTAATGCTAGCTTACTAGTTTTGAAAATTAAATTCTGTGATAAAAATAGAACACTGAGCTGCCTTTCTTAAGCTTCCTACAGTAAATATTTATGTTGTCTTTTGATTTTTTCATCTAGTGGGCACCAAGGATATACTTAACAGCCAAACTGACTTTCCTTCATTCTCACATTTCACTTTTCTCATCTCCTCCTTCATAAAATAATCTACTACAGAAGTCCACAACACAAGATGATAAACTTAAAACAAACAAACAAACAAAAAATACAACAAACCACAAAGGAACCCAACCCCTCCAAGTCAAAAACAAAATACAAAACAGTCCAACTTGAACTAATTAGTCTTGTATCCTGCTTTCATGATAGTAGAAGGACAATGAAGTGAAGCAATTGCATGGAAAGAAATAAATGAAGTGTGGTTGTGTTCTTTGTGTGTTTTTCTGTTTTAACTCATTAGTCCTGAACATTCAGAGTTAGGTGGGGAGAAGCCTGGCTTGGTGTCATCATGCAGAGCAGGATTTCTGTATTTCTGGTGCTGTCCTGTTTAGGTTTCTACTTCCTGAGTGGCAAAATATTGTATAATTGTATATTGTAAAGATCAGTCAGGGAAGGCATTATCTCTTTGAACCTCTTACTGTTAACCTCTTGTGCAAATCACATACTGCCAGCTCTTTTTTAGTGTCCAGTATAGAGATTTATTTTTATCACTGTGGTGTGCAGGCTGTGCCACTGAGTAGTGGATATGGCAGCAATTTGCTGCTGCAAGTTAGGAGTAGCAGGATCTCGATTAAGATGACAAACAGTTTTTCTTGATTCACCCTAAGCAGCTGTTAGAGCATCCAAGCTCTCCAGAGATTTGATTAACTAGCTGCATGCTAAGGATATCTGTGCTTCAGTTTGGATAGATTTTGACAAGCCTCTGTTAGGAAGAGTTTAAAAAGTAGATGAGGGATTGTATTTTGTAAGTAATCAGCATAAGCCAGTTATGCTTTTTGTAGCTAAAATTTACAGCCTTATTTTTCAGAATAAATACAGAGAACTGGAAATTTTGTGATGCAGTTCATAGTTTTGTATTTTGTTTTTCTTTTCAGTCTTAGGTGTTTGGACAAAAGATGCTATCAATGTCTACAGAAGTTGAGTGTAATAACAGTTGGGCTGAGCTCTGACCATTAGTTTGCCCTATGTTGTTAGGTTACCAAAAGAAGAAACAGGATCAATATTCTCTTTGCTGTTCTCCAGATTTTGCCACTGGAGATAGACTTACACTTAACTCTAGCTGGAAGGTTTGACAGTTGACTTTGTTATGCCACATTAAACATGATGTGTACACGCCACACATCAGCTATTGATATTTTCTTGTCTAGTCTGGAGGGAGTGGTCTTAGTGCTCAAGCTGTCATGCCCAGTAGAGTCTTAAGCCCACGAATAAAACCTCATTACATTAGTTCGCTGTGACAAATTGTATTCAGTGTGAGTGAGCAACGATTTATTGGGAGCGGGTTGGGGACTAGCGTGGGGGTGGATTCCAACATCCTTGCTGCAAACTAAGGAACCGGTGGGACCAAATCAATTTATTTTTCCAGTATTTAAATGTCTTTAAGGTTTGGAACCAGGAAAGCCTTGGTGTCAAAAGCAGACAGACAGATCCACAGAACCTAAACAGAACCAAACCCATTGCCAGTTTCTATCATTCAGGCTAGAAGTTTGCTCCTCTCCTAGTAGAGGGTAAGCAGAAGGGAATGGGGAATGGACCTTGCCGGCTTCCAGGGTAAAATCGGAGCTTCTTCAAAAATGTCCAGTTATCCTAAGATATTTCTGAAACACTTTTATTTCTGATTGATCTTCCTACTTGATAGGGGGATTTCTGAAGTATCTGTAATATAGAATTTGTATTAGCACTTATATAACAAGACAAGAATATCTTTTCTGACAATAACTATTGCATTTATTTCTAGATTTGTCACAGTAACTCTGAGAAAAATTACTACTTTAAACAGTAGCATGGACACATCTGTAGAAGCAGCTGCTTTTAAAAGATTAATAATTTACATTACGAAATATTCAAATTTATTTTTATATTGCTTGTTTTCCTCATGTTTATTAAAGTGTCAATGCTAGCTAGTGCTCCAGGAATCACTGGGATTCCCTGTGTCCTTTGGGGTTTATTTGGATGACCTCCTAGCTCTCCCAGTCAATTTGAAAATTAGAGATGTTCACTTTAGTCATAGGAAAATAAGATCTGCTGGGAAACTTGGGATTTGGTAAGATACAACCAGAGTTCTGGGAACTCAGAAACTGTCAAGGGAGCTGTTAGAGACTTTGTGGTGATGGAAGGATTTGTGAAGAATGGGTGTAGCAGCAGCTCTCTGCCTCTAGCAGGTCCCGAGGTCTGCTGAAGTCCACAGATATGGGCAGAGGAATGAGTCTGAAGCATCACCTGTTTTCTGTGGCTTAGCAGCAGCCTCTTTATTGGCTGTCTCGAAGCACTTGATTGTGGAGATATTTTCTTTCCTCCTTTTCACAGAGGGAAGTAACACACAGTCTGCCCATCTGGTACTGACCAACTGAGAACGTGGGTGCTCTGGTTTGATATCTGCAGATGCTTTATGTGCTGCTGATGTTCTGGGATGCTGCTGCCCTTTGCAGCCTGAACCGAGCAGGGGTGCTCAGCCCTTTTTAACCTCTCTTCTTCAGCTAATGCTCAACTGATGTCCTCACTTCCAGCTCTCCTTTTCAAGTTCTTCTTGCATGCCTTGCAGCAGATCACTGTGACACAAGAAGTCGTCAGCAGGACTGGTTTGGGGAAGTCAAAACTTGGAGCTGTGAAAGTGGAAGTCATCTCAGGCAGGAGCTGCAGGAGGGGAAGTGAAAACAGACATGATTAACAGGCAGATGCCAATCCAGGGCTCCCTGTGCTAACTTTGTTGTTGTTGTTGTTCACATGCTCTGTGTACTCCCTTATGCATGTAAAAGCTCGGGTCTGATGTGGACCTGAGGGCCCCCTGTCCTGCCTGGTGAGTACCCCAGGTGTGCATGTACCTGCCTTCCCTCAGGGACAAGCAGAGCTGGCTGTTCTGCCTAGTATCTGCCTGTGCCAAGAAACACATTCAAAATATTTTTGATTCAGTAATTATGGGGAAGGCCTCAAATTGACTCAATTATAGCATATTATTTTCATGTGATAGTTCTTAAAGTTCTGGAGAACACTGATAGCAGGGGCTTAAAAGCTATCATTAAATACACCGAATGCCTGGTATGCTGGAGTGCTGGGGACTTTAGGTTCTGTTGTAATGGAAATGACAATCTCCATCATGGTCTCCACCCTCATCCACACCCAATGAGTGTACCTTGAACTGGCTGCACATCTAATGGACAAGTTCCGTGTATGTGCCATCACAAAACATGAGTGCATTGATGTAAAGCATACCTTGAGAGCTACCTCGGTTCCGTCCATCAGCAGGTGTCAACGCGGGTAGTCTGACCTGAGGCTGCACAAAGTAATAGCTGAAGAAAAGCTCAGAAAAAGGAACAATATGAATCAGGAGAACTTAAGACCTGAAGTTGAAAATGCTTTGAATGTGCTCTCAAAGCACTCAAATAAGCAACATGAAATTAATTCTAAATTAACCTCCACTACATATGTGACTATACAAACTAGTAAAATGCGAATATAGACAGATTTATGTATATCATGCAATGTAAATGTTGGAAGATTGCTGAACACGAGTAGGTGGGAATTTAGTAGGTTTGAGCACCCTGGTCAAGCCTAGCACATGAGGAATGAAGACTCACCCATGGGCCATCTCACTGTGGTCAGAAGTGGTTACCTCTCCATGTTTCTCATTATGCAAAACCCTATTTTCAGCTGGTTTAAATGAATTTAGAAGCAGACCTAATGGAGCGAATCTTGTTCTCATGAATTATTTGTGAATCTGAAGTACTGAAAAGACTTGAACATACCTAAACCAGAGAAAAAGAGGAGAACTTGTCCTTTTACTGAAGAAAATAAAAATGAAAAAATAACAAAATTCACAGACAAACCAAACAACCAGAAAACAACAAACATATAATTTTAATTAAAACATTGATATTTATTTTTTAATAGCTCATAGAAATGGATGATATAAACTCATTCCAGATATTCAGTTTCTTAGTGTTCATTCATGTAGCTGTATTGTTTTAACAAGTAATTTTGGTGAAGTATTATAATTCATGATTGGCAGCTTCTCTGGTAATTAGCAGTCAATTTTCTTATATTAATGAATGTAATAATCAAGAGCACTTTAACTCATAAAAACAGTCTAGTAAGAAGAAATAATTACTGAAAGCTACAAAGACTTGGGAAAATGCTATGGTTTTCAGTTAATTTCAATGACTATTCAACATACTTCTAAAACTTCTGTAAAATGAGCCTTCAGATCTATTTTAAAAATAAACTATGCCTGCATTTCTCTCCATGCAGAGAATAAACTGCTTTTTGCCAGTTTCCAGAAATAGTTGCAGCAAACTTTTTTCTTCCAGTGTGTCTGACATTTCTTGCCATGTCGATGTACGTATAGTACTGTCATTTGTCTTGTACTGGACTTGTGTCTATGATGATTCAAATGATTTTCAAAAAATGAAGTAGATTCTTTGTATTGTAGAAACAGGAACTCTGATAGAGATGAGCCTGTTAGACTTCTCCCCTGTCTGAGTTTATTTAATCTGTGCCAATATTTCTGTAAGATATGAGAGAGCCTTTATCTTATGGAGGAATAAATGCCAGTCTCTGTTTTTAACATTCTTTGCACAGAACAATCCTACTGTTACAGTAAAGTGTTCCAGCTAGTGATCTATAGCTTTTATTCATGAAACATGGAAGCTGTTCTACATTTTTAAGCCACTCTAGAAGTGTGATGTATGATTCCTTATCCTTTTTCAGGACTGCAATCAAAAGTTAATGTTTAAAGTTAACCACTTACTCCAGCAAATATTTGGGATATCCTTTAAGAGACATTACTCATCCTCTAGTCTTAATTTTTCCCTGCCACTTCCTGTATAGAAGTGTAAGCATAGGTTAGACTTAAATGGACTTTTTATTTTCTTTCCTTTACTACATGTCATAAAACTTTATGCTCAGTGACTGTTGTCAAGCATTTGATTATGCAAGTCTGTTAAAATATTCAGGTACCATATCATACTTGCCAAGTTTTCTTCAGCTCTTCATTGCAAACTGCATGCATGCCATTCTTGGGGATGCAATTCCACATTAGGTGGTTTGAGATATGACAGAAAAAACCACCAAAGTAACTTCATTATGTTCAAACTTCAGGAAAATCACTGACATAACATTTGTTTCTAGTAGTTAAGATTCTTGCTTTTAGAGTCAAACAGGCAGTATAGTTATAGAAGCATATCATTTTGGGCAAAGCCTAAAGTGGGTGGCATGAGAGAGCAGAGGCAGAGTCAAAGAATGTTTGAGGGACTCCTGGAGATCCTCTTGTCCACTCCCTGGTGAAGCAGGGCTACCTACAGCAGACTGCCCAGGACCATGTCTAAGCACTTCTTGAGTATTTCCAAGGAGGAAACCTCCACAGCCTCTCTGGGCAACCTGTGCTCTCTCAACCTCACAGTGAAAAAGTGTTTGCTGATGCTCAGATGGAAACTCCTGTGTTCCTTTTTGTGCCCATGGCCTCTTGTCCTGACACTGGGCACCACTGAAGACAGCCTGGCTTGATCTTCTATCTACCATCCCTTTGGATTATTTGTACACACTGAGATTTCTGCCCCTCAAGCCCTCTCTTCTCTAGGCTGAAGAGTCCCAGCTTGCACCATCTTTCTTCATAGGGAGAGATGCTCCAGGTCCTTAATCATTTTGGGGGCCTTTCGCTAGACTCTCTCCAGTATGCCAGAGTGAGTCTGACAATAATGCTTGCTCATTTTCAACTCAGGTGTCCACCAGGACTGACAGGTCCTTTTCTGCACAGCTGCTTTCCAGCTGGGTGGCCCCCAGCCTACCCTGTCAAATGGGGTTGTTCCTCCCCAAGTGCAGGACTTTGCACTTCCCCATGTTGAACAGCATGAGGTTTTTGTCAGCCCATCTGTCTAGCCTGTCCAGCTCTCTGGATGGCAGCATGACCCTCAGGTGTGTCAGTTGCTCCTCACAGTTTTGTATCCTCTACGGTCTCCTGAGGATGAACTCTGCCTATCATCCAGACTCTTAATTAAGATGTTGAGCAGGACAGTATGCTATGCGTGGCTAGTTGCTACTGGCCTAACTGCTGCTGGCTTCCAGCTAGACTTGTGCCACTGCTCACCACCCTCTGGGCCCAGTTGTTCAGCCAGCTTTCAGTCCACCTCACTGTCTGCCCATCCAGTCTGTACTTCGTTAGCATCTCCTTGAGGGAGACAGTATCAGAGGCCTTCCTGAAGTCTGGGTAGACATCCACTGCTCTCCCCTTGCTGACCAAGTAGTCTTTTCAGTACGCAGGGCTATGCTGTTGGCATGTGTTTGTACAGGTGGGTATTTAACCTGTAACTTCAGAAGTGTTGCTCTGACCAGGTTTGCTTCAGAATCTGTGCTACTGAAATCATGGATCCCTTCCTAGAACCTCACACCTGAAGTTATGAGCTCTTCTGTTTGAGGTAAATGACTGATGCTATCCTAATTGAAAATAAATTTCGTTAACTGCAGAATGACTTAATATTTCAAGCTGAATTTAAAGCTTTTTAATTTCTGGTTTTAAATTTTTTAAAGACTTTTCATTGAAAATGACTAAGGAATGACCTGCAGTAGCTGTATCAGTAGTTCCCTGCCTGGCCTGACCTTACGTGATTAAGCTTATCTGATTGTAACAAGTATTACGCTTTGCAAAGATAAAATTACAAAAAGTTTTATCGTACTTTTCTGCCTTAAGGTTTAACATAAGTGACTCCAGAGTGAAACTTAAGCGTGAGGACAGCAGTATGGTATTTTCCCATCTGTTAAGAACAAAGAACCCCCCCCCCCCAGGTGTCCCACAGTTGCCAGGTTGCCGTGGATACCAGCCTTCCATTTTGTTGCCTCTGGAGTGGATGTGCTTTATGTACGCACTTCAACCGGTTCAACTTCCGCAAAAGTAATGGTAAATAAATTATGTGAGGTAACCTTAAACCTTTTGTCTGCTTAAGCACTTTCGTGTGGGTCTTTATGATGATAGATAACAATGTTTTACATTGAATTTCTGTTTTACTTGTCAAATTGAACGAGGGCTCCTGCTTTGGTGACTCTGCTACATGTTTTTCATGAAGCTGCAGAAATCAACGGCAAAAGAAAAGTTCTAGCCCTTTTGAATAAGGCTGTATTATGTTTAGTGGAGCATTCAACGGATTTTCTTGAGTTGTTTCATGTTATAGGCTTGCTTGTTTATTTGAGGGGTGTACGTGTGTGTCTTTTACCTGGATTTGTAGGAATGAAAATAAGCAGCAGCTGCCAAACCAGGAACCTTTAGTTTGAAATGTTCCAGGTCCGGTATCTTAGTTTTGCCACAGTAATGAAACTACCGCATTGATAACTAATCAGGAGGTCTTGTGAGGCACAACTGAAAAATTCAGGTAGTTGTGGAATATTGTACATTATGTGAAAATTAAGTTAATACAGTTGTTGCTGAGTTTGCCAAACGTAAATACTGGTTTGTGGCACTAGGTGATATCTTCTGTGGTAGAGATACAAAGTCTCTTTGAAGTTGCATTTGTCTGAGCTTGGTCATAAGATGTGCCCATCAGTCACACGGGCACCAAGCTGGCCTCTCACTGCCTAGTCTTGTGTGTGGCCTTGGAAGGGGACACGTGTCACTGAACGTCTAATATTGTTGATTATATAAAATGAAATAAGGACCACATTCTTTATGTCAGTCACTGAGAATTTACAATGCACTTTTTCTGATAGTGCACTCTGCAAATAACATTAGTGCAGTAAAGATGCTCTCCTTTGGGGCATCAGGTACAAAAGGGAGCAAGCGTTATTTCCATGACTATGAAACCAACTTGCAGCTTCTGTAGTCCTTAACTCTGCTGGGCGATGGGCTAAGAAGAGCATGGCTAACTCAGAGTCCTTACGGAGCTCTGGGAATAGACAGGTCTGATGAAGAGACTCGGGCAAGATCTTGTCAGCCATTGTAGTTGAAACAAAGGGCCAGGAAGGAAGAGGGTTGATGTGTCTGTGTATGCGTATAATTTTTAACCCAGAGGTGTTGGAATGACTTGAAATCTTTCCCCTTGACAAAAAGAAAATGTACAGCACAGGTTTGGGGGAGATACTTAGAGTTGCTCTGGAGCTCCTGATAACTGTAGAGCAGTAAAGAATCAGATAATATGTTATTAATATTTAAACCTTGAAGTCCTTATCACAGGCTTCTTGTTTCAATATTTAGTAGAGGCAAAAAACTCTGTGCCTTTTTAATTTTAACAAATATATATATATATATATATTATATATTTCTTTAGGGATTAAAAAAGTATTTGAAGCCCTTCACTGTAGGATTTGTATTGTTCACTTATTTCCTTTAATTACCTGTCAGGTGCTGTCAGCCACAAATTTCTTGCAGTATAGTTTTAGCAATAAAAAATATGGAATAACATACAGGGCCTGGGCTGGAAATAAGGAAGATTGTACTCTATTTTTAGCTCTTCCTCTGTTTTGCTTTATGACATGCAGCAAATTACTGAACCTCTTTCAACGATCATTTTTTAAGCCTAGGAAGAAAATTATATTCTTATATTTGTAAAAATACTTGAGGATACTTCAGACAATTAATTGATTGTATGGTGCATGTATTTTTTACTCTTTTTATAATACTTGAATATCTTCAATACAAGTGTATTTCTACTAAGTATCAGAGGAAAGTAATACGTTAAAGTTCTCTTAATTTAGGTTGTTGTATAAAAGGGATTTTCCAAATTACTGGATGTCATAGTTGAGATGAAGCATAAATAATGTATAAAAAATTTATAGTGAATTTTTAAAATGTGATCTTGTGCGAAAGTAGCTGTGCTTGCTAATCAGTGAGACCAGTCTGGTACCGGCCTGCTCTGTTCTTCTTTTCCATTTTGACAATGCAGAAGTCTAATAATGCATTTCTCCTGGTACTGAGTTTGTTTAACTGCATGTGCTTGGATCCATGGAGTGCTCTGGTTGCTTTTGGAATAGCTGGAAAGATTATGTCTCCAAGAAAAATTGAAATGTGATAACTTGCTAGCATCTGAAAGACGTATAAAAAGAAAATAATAAGCAAATTAGTTTTGGTAAAATATAGTGTGTGCCTAAGATCAGTTATATTTTTTTGGGTAGTCCAGGAGGTGAACTGCTCAGTTGAAGGCTTTCTCTGTTTTTCATTAATTTTAGGGTATAAAGTAAGAAACACAGGCATTATAGGAGTCAAAACCAGAACAAATAATCTTCAGTGCAAACCTGCATTAAGTATACTTCAGTCACTCCATTGTAAGGTTTTAATTTCACTTTTGCTGAGAGAGAAATCTGAATTATTTGGTCAGAACAACAGGAGGAGATTTATCTTAATGCCATGGAGCCTGGCTCACAGGGAGGAGTAGTCGTATGTCAGAAGTACTTACAGAGAGTGCAGATCACTGCATAAAATATATCTTATTAATGTTTACCTAGGGAGTCTATAATATTGCAGTGATTGCTGTGAGTGGACCCCAGCTGTACGTTGATAACAAGAAGTCATTGTATTTACATGGTAATTGTTTTTTCGAAGACATATTTAGAAGTAGCAGAGTTAATTGGGGTCAAGCTGTTGGCTGGTATATATGGGCACAGTTCCATTAACTTGAGCTTCTCCTGCAGCGAATTTATCCTCTTCTAATAAAAATTTATGGCTTTAATGCTTTCTAGTCTTTGCAAGGATTGAGCACAGACATTGATGCTTCTTCACATAGAACTGGGGATCCTTTTATTTGCGGCTGTTTATCCATGTCTGTTGATGAACAGGAGAAAAGTGTCTTAATGTGTTTTACCTGTGCTGAAAGTGGTTAAATTGAAGTTCCTTATCTGAATGCAGGCTGGCCTTGACACAAAGGGCTGAGTCCACTTTCAACCTCTATTTTTTTGTGGTACCCTTAAACGTGAAGAACTTAGAAGTGCTGATAACTTTCTTTTCTATCTCTTTCCTGACTTTCGTCAAGAACAAATAAGAATTCCAGTTACGTGTTGGGGTGAACACACATCTCTGGATTTGACCCTAATAGTCTTTGACTTGGCTGTGAGAGTTGCGGCACTCGCATGGTGTAGGAAGGTTGGGCAACAGTTCCTTTCCTTGGCTCCCCTGTAGGCAAGACAGCTATTTCGGTAAGAGAGTTGAGGTTTGTTGGCTATGTCTGTTAGAGATGTGTCTAAACTTTTATTTGTGTTTAAACAAACACATTTTATGCAGACTATAGAATCAGTTGCTTTTAACTATGAAGTCAGATATTTCTTAGGACTGAAGAAAGCAAGGAGGGAAAGAAGCATATTTTGTTGTTGTTGTGTGATGTGCTATTAAGTTAAAAAAATAAATCACTAGATGATGCAGTAAAAGGCAACACATTGCAAGTTCTACATGTGTGGTTTGAATGTGTATCCCCATTCTCTAACCTTGCTTCTGCTAGGAAAAGCAGAATGAAATAAAGGACAGCATGAGAGATCACTTTAATGACTAAATATAATCACCTGAGGTTAAATACACTGTCTGACTTTGTGTTATTACTGTGCCTGTTTTCAGTCTTTGAAAGAGAGAATTTTTGAATCATGTTTTCATAACACTTTAAATCTAGTCAAAACCTTTGACTATTTTTTCAGATGGACTGGTACTTTGACAATTGATGTCTGAAATCAAGGGCAACAATAAAATGTGACAATTAAATTTAGCTGTATAAGTTAGCATTTAGCTGTGTTGAGAGCCATTTCCTTATTTCTGTAAGAAATGCATGATATTCAACAGAATTTTAGTGATTTTTTTCAATTTGTTACTTATGTCAGGATAGTTTGTATCAGTAGAATTCCTAATATAGCTACTGTACTTAAAGTCTCAATGAGATTAGAAGGAGAAAAAATGCACATTGCATTATTTTCTTGTACCTCGTGCTTCAAGAACTTTCATGTGCAGCTTCTTTGCAAATAGAAGGTACAGTACCCAACCATTTAGGTCTGTTTTTTCTAATTTTCAAATGAGAAATGTCTTGCTCCTAAAGATTTGGCTTCAAATGATGAACTTAACTTTTAGACAAACACTTGTAATAACTTGTAATACTGTCTCTTGGGTTTATAACATGCTAAGTTGCTGTAGAATATTAAAACTTCTAGAAATGGTATTATATTATTATTTTTATGGTATGGTCTTAGCAATCTAATATTCTCATTACCACTGGACATTGTTTGATGTTACAATAATGAGTTGGCATGTATACGAAGGGGAATATTAATGGTGGGTTTTGAGGAATTGTTATGGCAGATCTTCTTGGAAGGAAGGTATTTTCAGCTTTTGTCACAGAGCAGTTTCTAAGACATTGAGTACATGTTGAGAAGATAATGAATCTTTTGCCACCTCATAATCCAAAGAAACACGGTATCAAGAATGGAAGGAAATACTGAAAGGAAACACTCAAATACCTGATTTCATTCCAAATATGTGAATGGGGATACATTTCTCAGAAGTTTCTAATGTTAATTGAGAAGTTAAAGTGACCCTAACAGAGTGGAGCTCGTTCAAAGTAACGCTTCGGCTCATCCACTGCTTTTTTAGCTTTTGTCTGTACAACTTTCCTGAGTGAAACTTCACTGCTTCCTTCCTATTCACTAAATTTATGTTGAAGCTCAACATTTGGTTCAAGTGTATCCTCCATGTTGAAGCAATCACTTAGGGTATGTCATAAATTGCTTCAGTTTAGGTTTACTTCTAGCAAAGGGATTGCATTCACACACTGCACAAAAATAAATAAATAAATAAAAATATCCAAGACTGAACAGTAACAGAAAGCTGGGATGGATTATTTAAACTTGTTGATACCATGCTTAACTGGTTCTCAAATAGACAAGTATATCCTTTTTTTTTCCCATTTACCTCCCCCTCCCCAAATATCTGCAGTTGCAAGCAGTAAATTTTACACTAGAAAGGGAATGTCTAAAAGGCTTTCAGTGCTGGCAACAGCTCGTAGAAGTTGGGCAGCTGATTGACCGAACTACGCAGTTGTTATGGCTGCTGCTTTCGGTTCCCTGGAGGAGCCGGGCTTGTTTGTCTCTTGTCCGAGCTGTGACCAGGCTTCGTAGGAAGTGTGTGGCCACTCGAGTTCTGATTTAACGTACATCTTGAGGAAATAATCTAACGGCTTTGAGGCACGAACATACTACCTCCAGAAACACATTTCTACAGACCAGTGCAGGTAGGGCATTGGGATATTTATTTGCAGATTAAGCAGACTACTTTATAGAGGGCGTGTTTGTTTTTGCTGGTTAGAAAGGAAATCTGTGACTTACGGGTGCTAAGATAGGCTCCCTTCTGTACAATCTAGGGAAAGTAGAAAATGCTGAAATCCAGTCTACAGCAATAAAAGTGGCATTTTGCTGGGCCTTTTTTTTGCGTGCAGTTCTAATGGTAGCATATCCCCACTGCTTCGGTGTTGTGCATCGATGTGTGTAGGATGGAGTGGAAGAGGCCGATGTGAGGTTGGCGAGCGCTAATGTGTGTTTTGAAGCACCACTTCCAGTTGTGCTTTTCATGGGATTTAGGGATCCTGCCGTCCTGTTAAGAGAGACTTAATTCCAAGGTCTCTAAGCAGCTATCAAAATGTTCTCAAAAACCCTACCACCACCAAAAAAACCCAACAAAACCACAAACCATCCACTGCCTGCCTCCTGCAACAAACTGGAGTTTCAGATCCCCCAAAGCACCAGTGGCTGGTTATCTTATAGGCCTTAATCTCCCAGTTCTCTCCCAGCTGCACGGAGCCCCCATGCCTAACTGAGCACATTCAGACTCTGAATTCTTCCGTCACGAGAGCCGCTCTTGATGCCGTTTTGCAAGATAGCTGGCTCTCTGGACGACTAGGTGACCTGGGAACTATGGGGCTGTTTATACCGTTTATGCTGCTGAAACTATGGAACCACTGTCTACAAGGATGAGATTAATGAGTGAGAAGCAGAATTTTCTTTTTATTTCCTTTAGAGTTTTTCTCAAGCATTTGTTCCAGAGCACAGCTCTTCTATTGCACTTCATTTCTCATGACATCGGGCATGTTTCATGTATTAAAAACAAACATATGGAAGCACCAAGAAGGTGACCAAGCCAGGCAATAAAAATGTAGGGTATGAACAGTGCAGAACAGAGAGCTGGTATTATTCATGGTGTGTGGGGAGATAGGAAATGAGAAACTGGCTTATGAATTCCGATGGCACTGATAACCATGACAACAGTGGCTAATACAGATCGGACTGCAGTGTAACGTGTGGTAAAATGTATTGAAGAGGTAGATCTGTGGGGTTTTATTTCAAATTTCACCAGTTTGAATTGTTTCATTTGAAATACGTAGTTCTGAGTTTTATGAAAATAAAATGTAGCATAACATATAATGAATGAATCTTAGCATTCAGCTCTCCAAAAGTAATTTATCTTCTTTTTATAACACTTCTGCTGCTCATTACAGTCTTTCAATCTTGTTTATTCTGTTTGATAAAAGGAGCTTAGCTTGACTATTCACTTGCAACAATCCATTCGTATTTCTTTCCTGCAGGTAAAACCCTGTCTCTATTCAGTTTTAAACTGTTGGGTATAACTCCTTTCTGTACTATTCGTGGACTAAGGGGTTGGGTATTAGGACAGCAGTAAATCACTTTAAATCAACCAAAATGGAGAAAAATCAAGCAGGATTTAGCAGGCGTTCAGGGAATTAATCATCCCTCAGTGTTTTGTTTGTGGACTGCTTCATATGTGAGTGTAAACGTGTAGAAAGCACTCGGTGCTTATTAAACACCACGCTTTGTTTGTTAGCTTCCCCGAAAATTCAAAAGGCTTTCAATGGAGCTATGTATAGCAAGTTAGATTGCCATACACATGCATTTGATTAATGTACATTTTCTATTAAATGAAGCTAAATGGCAGGTCACCTAGCTGAGAGGCCAGAATTTTAGCTTGGTTTAGCTTAAGGCCAGTTGGTTCTGATCTGACACCAACCCCCGCTGATCCCCCCCATCCAATAATCTACAATTAAATAATTACCAGACATTTATTTTCTCTTTCACAATAGCCACAAATTCAATTCCATTTTTTCTTTGCTACCTATGTGTGCTGATAAGAAAGAATTGAGAAGTTGAGGTAAAATACACGCATGTGACAAAGTTCTGCATTACTGGTGATACTGTTAGTGACTCTAAGCAAATAACCTGGTGTTTCAGCCGTGCTTGAA
This sequence comes from Anser cygnoides, assembly GCF_040182565.1. Taxonomy (NCBI): domain Eukaryota; kingdom Metazoa; phylum Chordata; class Aves; order Anseriformes; family Anatidae; genus Anser; species Anser cygnoides. The sequence goes on from NC_089873.1 coordinate 29,857,703, forward strand.
AATATGAGCTGCTTTTTTTTTCCCCCCACATAATTAAATTGTAAAATGGAAAATTATCTCTTACAGACAGGTCATGTGGCCTTTCTGATGAAAATATGGAAAGGACACTTTTAACTGGAGGTGTGATTCATTTCCAAGAGGCCAGGGTCTGCGCTTCCGTGGGAGGTGTGAAAAGTGCTGCTCGGGAGCCACAGCGCTTGCCAGCAGGGAAGGGCTCCTCGCGGTGCCAGGGCAGTGGCTCATCACCTAAAGCTTGCGGGTTTGTGCCCTTTCAGAGCAGTTCATATTTTAAATGTTACTTCTAATGGTGATGGGTACCCTTGCAAATATCCAGTTCTTTCTGGCAGTTTTGCTAAGCACTTTCCTTCCGTTTCTTGCTGCAATTAGATGCAGTAATTACTGCAAACAGGAATTTCTGTATGAAAAGTTTTTTCCTGTTATCAGTTCTAATTTGCTAGCCTTACAGTTGCATTGTCTACTGTAATGTCATGGGAAAGGTTGAATAGATCTTCCTGACCTACTTTCTATGCTGTTCATTACTCTGCATATCTGTACCACGTTGCCCCTTTAGGGACTTTATTTTTCAGGGGGAACAACTCCTGATATCTCTTCATACAGATGCATTTCCGCTGCTCTTATCTAAATCTTGCTGTGGCAAAATTAAGAAGCTTTGGTCTCCATATTGTCAGTCCCCAAAGAGAAAACTTCTTTCCTTTTCTGAAGTTTGTAAGAAAGCTCTTGCAAAGAGTTATTTTCCCCAGGGAAATTTTCTCTTCTTCCTTTTTCATACCTCCCTGACAAAAGACGTCAATGTTGTGAGATGCAGAACCTTGTCAGTGGGCTCCCTTACTTCCAGGTTCTTTACCACTGTTCCTTTCGCCCTCTGGCAAGATGAAGATCTTTCCAGGAGGACAGAGGAATGAGCTGTCCTATATTTAGATACAAAATTACACGTGTGCAGTTGTCCTTCTGTGCTCAAGGTAAGATTGGTCATACCTAAAAATCACAGCCGGCTTCAACTTTTTATTTCATGGATTTTACTGCAGGAGGGTTAAGGAAACATGAACTTTTTTTGCTGCTTCTTCAAACAGCTTCTAGGAAAGGGGCACTTGGATCAGTCCTAGGCAACAGCTAATGTTGAATTTGGCTCATTCAGCGTAGCTGTTTGCTGTACTTTCCCAGTGGATATTGGTAGGTATCTCAAATTCACAGGACTTAGTTGCATTAGTTGCATCCCTCACCTCTCTGTGAGGGACAGTAGTTGTGCTTTGCCATGCACGACTTACAGGGGCCAATTGTGGGAATAATGCTTTACTGGGGGAGAAGAGCTCTTGGAAGTATATTTTCTTTTGCCTCTTGCATAAGTTCACTGCTCGGGACAAAACGTACTTAGGTTTTTAGGATTAGACATGTATAGAATTAGGAACAGGGACTTCGCTGCAAGTTTCTGCATGTATTATTGGGAAACATGAAGATAATCACGTCGATAATATTTGCTTCATCATGGATTGGATCTGGCAGTCTCCTGTCTCAAACCTCTGAGCTGGTGTGACAGGATATAGTTCTTAAATCTGGTCAAAGGGTTAAAAGTGGACTTAGATACAAAAGCAAAGAAGCTGCTTGCTTTCTAAAAGGCAATCCATAAGCAAGGTAGCAAAGGATATTATTTCCACATTCAGAAAATATTTAGAGAAGAGAGGGAGGGAGGTACCCAGTGTACCTCAGTTTAACACCTTAATTATATTCTGGCTGACTGCGTGTGTGAAATGAAATGAGCAGAGATGCTCAAGAAAACAGCCAAATATTTCAAAACTGCCATCCATCTAGCGTGCCTTCCAGGAAACTACGGGTAAGCTAATCAGGGGGAAATGACTTCTAGGCAGTCATCACGTCCTTTTTATTTTCCTAAAGCCAAAGCCTGGGATCAAGAAGAATGATAAGCTCTTTAAAGTTGCTGCCTGGAAGAGGTATTTTGAGATAGCGACGTGTACGTAAGTAAAGGAAGCGCAGACTCTTGCCGCTCAGGAGTTAGCAGGGCGTGAGGCGGCGGTGTGCAGCAGAGGCTGGGGCTCTGCAGGATGCCTGCTGTCTGTAAGTCCCCGTACGCTCCTGCTTGGGCTCCTCTAGCCTATGGAACAGCTGCAGCTGTGGAAAAAGGCAGATAAACCATAGGTAGGTGTTCGTAAGCTCTGTGAAGGAAAATCAACCATCCACGCACAGGTCTTTTGTGACCCTTCCTTCCTGCTGGCGCTCTGCTTGTGTGAATGGGTGGAAAATCCAGCCGGAGGCAGCTGTTTTGGGGTCATTTTAGCAACACGGTGCTTGCAAGCCCTGGAAGAAGGGAATCCAACAAACAGAAACTGTTAGTGGCCTCTGAGGAGTTGACATGTGCCTTGCACCAATTCAAACATGGGCCTGTGTGTTTATATGTTTAATAAATGGTTTGACAGTCCTGGGCCTTGCTGAATGACAAAGCTGAGCAGCTCAGCTGGGGAGGAGAGGCAGGCACAGTGGAAACCTATCATGGTACGAGAGACTGCAAGGCAGTATGAGGTATCGTCTGCCCTGTAATCATGACAGTCTGATGAGAAATGTGTTGTTGTACTGCAGAAATTTCCTCTGAAATCAGGTGCAGTGTGCATTTTGTGCTGTAGGGAATGCAACTGCAACTAGAGGGTTATTTCAATATAGTTCCACAAAAGAGAAAAGAGGAGAAGTCAGAGGTACAGCTCATCCCCCAGCTGTAATGAGTTTCTCTAACAGTTGTGAAATATTTCTTCTGTCTTCCTACTCCTGTACAGGGAGTGATACTGTCAGTGCTGGTTCCTCTTTTTCCATCATGACATATTTTGAAACCAGAGAAATATTTTTAGAAACCAATTTTCTCTGGCATTCTTTTTGAATACGGCCTATCCCTTTTGGAACCTGTAACTGTATTTATATGCACCGGACTCCTTTGTTTTTATAGAGCTGTGGAAAATAACTTTAAAGGGGGCGGGGGTAGAACGCAAGTGGCTATTTTGTTGTTGTTGTTTTTGCTGCTATATTCATTTTGTCTTCTGCAGAAGATGGGACCTTTGAAATCTGGAAAAGCTGAAGCTGTTGGGACAGAACTCATTCTGCCACCTACAGGGATAGCGTTTTACAGTGAGATTTCCATAAACATACAAATTCATAATTTTTTGTGTGGGGAAAAAAACACAACAGCAAAGCAATAAAAAACAAACAAGGCAAGAGGTAAAGAATGTATACATAAGCACAAAACCACTCTAACTTGCTTTGAGTCAGTCAGCATCCTGAGTCAGTGGTTAGTCTGAGAAAAGCTCGCAGCCTCATGTGAGAAATGCAGTGACTTGCTGCTTGCACAGCCCCTCAGAAGCACACTGGGCTCTTCCCGAGGGTCCAGGGAAGGTCTGTCCTGTCTACCCTGTTACACACCTGAGCATGTTAGGGTGTCTGCAGAGTCAGCCTAGAAGCACAGGAGATAAGAAGGTTGTTTGTGTTCATCCTGCTTATGATACCTTTCTCTTCCTTCAGTGCTCATCTTCTAACTTAATATGGAGTTACCATGGTCCATCAAAATGGACCTAGTACTCACCAAACAAGTGATAAGAGTGAGACCCAAAACATGGAACACCTGTGCTCTTACTGGTTGTCTGCATGCAACATACCTGTCTCATTCACGAAATATTTTTTTCCTGTGCTTTCATCATCCTTGGTGATGAGCTGTGTGTCAGTGTCAGTGGCTTTGGGTGATACGCCAGTTGCTGAGTAGTCAAAAATATGTGCAGTTGAAAGCAGCTCTGAATATTGTGCAAGGGGAAACAGTGACACGATCTGTAAAATCTGGTTTGATGTTCTCTGGCATATTTGATTTCAGTTTCTGAGCCCAAATTTTGTTTTTCCTTCTTGGGCAGTAATTACATCTCAAGTATTTTAGAAGTTACAGTCCTTTTGGACCAAACACGTTTTTTGCAAATCTAACAATGGGAGAAAAGGCCAAACTAATTATTGGCAGATGTTAATTGAGTTAAAATCTCTATTGTGGGTAACTTGAGAGTTGAAGATGAACACAGCAATAAAAAATGCTCTTGAGAAGAATTTGCAAATTTGATACAAAGAATTAATGAGGAGAACACAGAACTTTAGCTTGAAGTTGAGTGTTTCTTAAAACACTTCAGCTAAATCAAAATGCAAAGGAAGGACAGTTCATCCAATGTGGGAAGAGAACTGAATAAAAGTTTTGGAAAGAAAAATTTCACAAATTATTGTTATTAACTTATTTATAACCACTGAAGTGCTGAATGAGACCTACAAGGAGCGTTGGCCTTTTTTTCCAAAGAAACATCAATAGCTGCCAGGTTTGTTTTAGCAATTAAGAGAAGACCTTATACAACTGATAGAAACAGCAGAAAGGTTTTACTTGACATAAGGTTTCATTTGTAAAGGGAATGAAGATACTGGTACTGCACTACTGTCCACTTGATGATGTAACCATATTTTTAATCAAAAGATATTCTAAACTGAAACTGGAGTGGCTGAAAAGGAGGAAGAAAGAAAAAAAGAACCATACAACAACAAGCTTATGCTGAACGTTTATTGCAATTGACTCTTTTCAGGGGTTTTCACTACCCTTCTAGAATCCTGAGTCAGAACAGACTGCAGGATCTCGTGCTGATCTTCTCATCGTTCTTTGCCTGCTTAGGGGTTGTGTGTGTGTAGGTAACACGTACATATGGACAGCTACTTCTAAAAGGTGGTTAAGGAATCACCTCAATACATTATTGTCCTGAATGCTTCTAAATGTTTCTTGTTTATTCAATGAGAAAATTAGTTTGATCCTCAGTGGAAGCACTTATGCCTGAACTAGTTGTTTTGCAAAGGCAAACAGACATTGGTAGAAAACTCCTGCTCAATTGTATGTCTGAACTAAATGTTGTTGCAACCTTGATCCCTGCTGTCCAAAAGTATTTCCTCCATTTTCTTTGTCATGTTTATTGACATTATGAAAACATTGTATACCTCTTAAACTTTTTTCCAATTAAATGCATTTGTTAAACTGAAGCTCAAAAAGATATTTCTATTCCTGCTGTCCTTACTCTTGTAAGTGGATTAAGGAATAAAATATTAGGAACAGATTGGAAGGAAACTTGGCTCCAGAGCAGAGATTTGATAAATGATGGAAATATCGTGGGCACACACCTTTTTCTCTTGCAAATTCCATGTGCTACATAGGCTTAAATTTATTTCCCTTCTGTAGTTTGGCTTTCCTAACTACAAAAACATTCTGCACAAGCATTTTCTGTGGCTTGACTTGTGTGTGCACGTGCACCTAGATGCTGACTAGAATGGCCTCTCCGTCTCTTCTGTATTTGAGTGGGAATGTGATTGTTTTGTGCAAGCTGCAAGCACTGTGGGTGCTCAGAGGAAAATGCTGGCTGGACTACTGCAGGGTAAAAGCCAAAAAGCAGCTGGAGTAAATGATTACTGAGACATTAAAGCTGGTAATTACAGAGACAAAACAGGTCTCTGACTAGACTTGCGGAGGGAGGAACATAAAATATTGGTGGTTGTCATCAGCTTCTGTATCAGTCTGAGCTAAAAGGAGTTAGATGAATATTTGGGCATGGCTAGCTTGTCTAAACTGATAGTTGAACATAATTTACACAATGGAGAAGGAGTTCAAGAAAAGATAAGATTTAAAGTAAGTGGCTCTTGTTATTAGGCATGCATACAAAAGTGTACATAGTGTATACAGTTGTATATATGTATACATATAGTGACTCTCTAGGCATACATAAATTCTCTAAAAAGTTAAATGATGGGTGCTTTTACTTCATGACATTTGCACGAGGTAAAAATGTAATAGAAAGCATTGTTCAGGTTTACAGGCTATATTATTTAAAAGTTAGATGTCCATTAGAATTCAAAATTCAAAATCCCTTCAGATAGGAGCCGTGCTGCCAGCACCTGGGCACAGTCACCAGGAGGACACCAATACAGTTGGATTTGTCAGCTGTTTCAGAAAAGCCGCTGTGAAATTCCTTGAGAAGAAGCAAAGTGGCTGGCTTTGGTATGTTAAAACACTGGTTGGTGAATCCCATATGTTTGGCTCCCATCTAGCGCTTTTCAGGTCCCCTTGCTGGGCAGAGTGGGCAGCTCTGAAGTAAGGCTTGTGAAATCCGAGTGGTGAGCCTCTAAGTACGTGTGTGGTTTTAAAATTCAGTGTGCTTAGCATTCCTCATTTTTTTTTTTCAACTTTCATGAAAAACTTGCTTTGTGTGATTGAAAAAGTAAGAAATTCAGAGAGAGCTTGAATAAGCATGAAGTACTTGTGGCTGTGCACTCAATCTCATACAGATATAAACAAGTCTAATCTCTTACCCTGCCCTTCCAAATAAACTGCAGTTGAACAAATGACTCCTACATGACAAATGTATGTATGACTTCAAGCAGCATCCAAAAGAACAGCTGCACCCCCAATTAAAAAACAAACAAACAAAAAACAACACACAAACTTTAAGTTATCTACTCTCCTCTCTTCAACAAAAGTAAAATTTTGGACTTGGGAGCTTGTGTGGAGAGTCAATAAGTTTGGCCTCTTGCTGCTCGAAAACAGCATTAATTCAGGAGCAGAGTATCTGTGGAAAAGGCCTGCGAGCTTCCACTTCAAACTGAGTTTTTCAGCTGGAGCAGCTCTGCAGAGCGTGTCTTCTGCAGAGCAGCAGCTGAGGGAAGTCCTGGGTTTTGGTCTGAATGCCAAGTCTTTATGGTTTTTGCATTAGTCATTTTTGGGGAATAAAATTGGAAGATCCCTTCTCAAGCAAGTCTAGCAGAGCCAGAAAGCCATATGTGCCTCATGCATGCATGCTTTTATTCCATCTCTTCCGTCAAAGTATAGCTCGTTGGAGATTGCTTGCTGGGTCAAACCCTTTGGAGGGGAGACCTGCTCTTCTACCTTGTCCCTGAATGCCAGGCAGGTGTAGGGGTAGAAATGTGTATAGTTTTCAGCAGTTTGGGGAAGATGTAGCTATAAACTGTGAGAACCTAGAGAAATGATTTTGGCAAGAACTGTTAAGGGCTTTCGTAGATCACATCGGTGTGTTCAGGAGCCTAAATGCATGTCTGCGGTTACAGTGACATCTAAGCAAGACACCCTAAAGCTCTTGTTAGAATGCTAAATGGCTGATCAGAAATAGAAGGGTTTTTTGAAACGGCCTGAATAGGACAAGCCTGAGGGGGTAAGTTGGTGGGTGAGCTGGTTTACACGAGGCACTGTGAGGAGCAAGTTGTTGAATCCTAAGGTGGATGCCTGGATGCAGCTGCGGAATCGTGCCCCATGTTCATCGCATGCATTCACTGCCTGAATTCGTATACAGAGCTCCGTCTGATTTGATGACGCTGAGCAAGCATACAAAAAAAGTTTTTCTTCTTTGTGAAGTAAAACAGAGATTCACGGTGTATACTTAAAAACGTGGGGCCCTCTAAAGAAGATCGTGTGACTGCAACTATCTTAATTTTTGTCTGAAATAACTGGCCAGCAGTCTGGGTACACAGTGCCCCGTCCTCTTCTTTAAAATACTGACGTGGTACTTTGTGAAAGTGGTAATTTTAAATATTCTGGAATGCTTTGTATAACTTGGAACATATCTCAGAAATGTTTGCTATTTATTTTTCTTCATGTAAATATTTTGAATTATGGAAGAAACAGAAATGTATAGTGGAAAAAACAACCTTTTTCTTGAAGCTGATTCTCTTGACACCGAGGAATTCATTCTGTCAGTTCTCTGTGGTTAACTGCTGCGTGCTTATACACGTGCTATGTTACAATCAATACTACTTAAGCCTGTGGTTTTGTTACCTGGCAGTACGTTCCTCAAGTGGCCTGTTTAATGGAAGAGCAAATTATTGGAGAAATATTTCCCTCCAGTTGCATGATTGTGCGTTATTTACATTCTTATTTGCAAAATGAGATAACAATTTGCTTTGCTATTGTATAAATCTGGGAGCTGATGTTATGGTATGTGTGGTATGCTTGTGTGGATCCAAACTAATGGAACCTGATTCTGCCTAGGTCCTTTGGACACTAATTCCTTCGTTGTATATTCACGTCTACGAGTGGTAAGGAAAGCTTGAAAGTTCTTATACTGGATTTAAAAAAGCAAACTATGTGAAGTTTCTTTTTCTAGCTGAAACTTCTATAAATCTCAGGTTTTAATGAAGACGCATTTCCTCAATGTCATAGGAATTTGTTGGAAGCATTTATAAATAATAAAAATACACCAAGTTTGTTGATATGTTATAGTCTGCTCTTTAAACTTTCTACTTCAGACGGCTTGTCAGTCAGGTAGAGTGTTGTAGCCTGTGGCCATGTGAAGATTTCTGCTGTGCAGTTTGTAAGAACAAGGAAGTTGATGAAAGGTAATTATTGGACAGGCTGTAAAATGGCTTGGGCTAATTAGTTGTGACTTCAGCTGTACGATGACTCCTCCAGTAGGCTAAGCCTGTGTTTTGTATTGAAATAGTATTGTTCTCCCTTCAGAAAAGCCTATAGCGAAAATATTTCTCTGTTTATTTAAAATGCAGTCAGTAAAATGAAAGCATTCTTGTCACCTGCAGCAGCTGCCGTGCTGTAGGCAGCTTGAGTTATTACAGGTAAATTGATAGTGAAAAGCCTTTCTTTCTGCAGGATGATTTCATTAGAGAAAATTAATTGCTGTGCAGTTGTGCTGCCCGACACAGCCTTTCTAACTGAATTTAAACCACCCAATCAGACCGTAGTCAAAAGTTCATTGTGTGGGTACTGCATACCTGGAGGAAGGGAGAAGCCTGGGTAACGCTAGGCACGTAGTGCAGGAGCCACTTCAGTGACCCTGCAGCAGTCGCTTTGGTTTTAGCAGGATTTATTGCCCCCAGCTAAGCACTAGCCACGCAGGACCTGAAATGACTCCAAAACCAGACAAGTGTCCCTGCAGCGCTTGGGTTCTGCATGGGTGCAGCAAATGTATAGGGCCAGCAGGGAGCTGGCATGGTGCCCCAGCAGATAAACCTCCCCTGAACGCAGAGAACTGGCCGGGGGGCAGCACAAAGCCCTGTTTAAACTCGGTGCCTTGTGGCTTGCAAGACTTAGCTGCACTGGGATGAAAGTCGAGGCCAGGGGGATGCTGCAGCATGTAGTCCCCAGCGGTCACAGTTTGAGGATTACGATCTTAAAACACCTGAGCTGCTTCTACATAAAACTAGCTCAGCTTTATAGCCGAAGTGAGGAGAGACTTTTTTGGTTCCATGCTGGTACTGGAAGTGTTCAGCCAGACCTGCTGTCATTCTTTCTCTGCTTCCCTTGCCATTCACTCTTCACTTTTTTTTTCCATACCTCTCCACTCCACCTTGTTCCCTACCAGTCCTTGCTTGCTTCACAAAGTATTTCATTCTGTCGGCTACCAAAAGCACTTGTTTTGAGACTGAACTCTGCTTCCCTGTAAGCTTAATTGTATTCCGTCAGCTCCCAACATCTAAGGATGCCTGTTTTTTTTTTATGGTTAGTTATGCAAGTTGTGGATTGTGCCCCCGTCCTTTCATCCCTAATTGCAGCTTTTAGAGGTCTGAGGTGTGATTCAGCACAATATCTAAGTATTGCTTGTGTACACTTAGGGGCCTTGCTAAATTTTGACATGGAGTACAAACCACAAATGCAAGCGAAGGGGTGTGGGGGAGAAAGCAGTGGTTCCTGCCTTCAAAACGTGGATGGATGAAATGGGACTGCTGGTTCTGGGATTCTGTTTTACGTTTATGCCTTTCTTGTGAGAGTTGGCTGTTGCATAGATGTAAGTATGCATGACAGGTGTACTAGATGTGGTCACATTTTTCAACTTACCAGCTACTCCTTCTTTTGAAGGTAACTTTAGATACTGAAAAATTCTCCTTTTAGATATATAAGAAGCTTCTTGAGTGCAATCAGCCTCTGTAAAGCCCATTCTTCCAGTACAGTTGTCTTTCTGAAAACTATCAGGTCTTCAGCTACTGCTCTCAGTCTCTAAGGAAACAGGCTTTTCAGTTCCTTCTAAGACAAACTACAGTCTCATCAATACATCTCTTTTCCCCTTTCCCAGTTATGTGAGAGCTGGAGGTCCAGCCTCTGCCACATCAGTTCTTTATCAGAAATGAATAAGCAGATGATTTCATATCATGGGTGTGATTACAACATTTTTATGATAACACTTAAGCTACTGTCTAGTTGGTAGTAGAATATATGAATGCATTGCCATTATTTGTATGCTCTGGAAAGGAGTACAAAAATGCAATGTAAAGTATGTTAATTCATTTTAAGAATTGGCCTTGTTTTCCATGATCACAGCTGTAGCTGTTCCACCCCCCCCCCCCCCCCCAAGCATGTGATGATGCAGATGAAAACAAATCTTGCAGCATCTTATAAACCACTACGAAATGTTTTGAGGGAGACATCTGGATCTCATTCACTTGTGGAATTGTTGTTCTAGTCTGCGGTCACTACGGTGAACCCCACGGTTGTGAGGATGAATAGGAAGCAAAACAGCAAAGGGAATGTTGTCCAGAAGGAACATTAAAAACATCGTGATCGTGTGTTTTAACTATCTTTCACATGCTGCTGATGCAAAAATCCTGGCCACTTTGGTATGAGTTACAATTAGGAGGTGTGCTGTAGTGACTTGGTGCATCTGTACGAAGAGCAAAGGCGAAATTATCTGCGTTAGCTGATGTCCTTCGTGTTCGCGAAATGTACGTTAAATAACTTTGCTGTTTCCCTTGACAAATAGTAACTTAAGATTTGTTTAGTCCACTTTTATAAGGCTTTTTTTTTTATATATCTGATTTGGTACTTGATGAAGCTTGGAACTCTTTGAAGGTTGGAGAGTTTCAGTAAAAGCTAGGTATTTCAATCTCAGCACCTTAACGGTGTTTGAGCACTTTCAGGCTGTTAAATCTATGCCAAATTCTAGCAGGTCTGACAGCGCAAACCTAGTTGAAGGATCCAGGTTAAATGGGTTGTAGAAGGAAGAAATGCAATGTTTTATTTTGCATCCATGACTAGATGGCTTGTGTAATTTGTGTTAATCAGTGCAGAGATCTGTTTTGACATCCTACCCTTTCCTAGAGTTGTAAATTTCTGTTAAATAGTTTTACTGCTTTAACTTAGTCTTGGGCAGCTTTAATAACATAAAAAAGAATGTTTTTGAATAAAGACAGCTTCAAAGTCTACTGCTATAAAGCTGTGCTTCTGTCCCTTACGTTTCCTGTGTGCTTAAGGCTTGTCAGCCACCATCACAATCTCTTGTTTTGAGATCTGACCGTGGTAGCTTTAAATCTGGCAAATCTGCTTAGAGCTGTCTCCCTGAAGACAGGTAACAGCTTCAGTTTACGAATGTGAACTCTTGTGAGAGCTCCTAGGAAAAAGGGTTGTTGGAGTGCTGCTTAGGTGGGTTGGTGAAGTGCTGCTTGCTCCTGTTGGTGTCTTGGTGTTGCATGTTTTTATCATGTGAGTGGTGATTAAATAGCATAACTGGGACTTGCACGTGTTATATGACAAATGCCGATGTCCATCTGTTGTTACAGCTTCTCTGAAGTTAACCCAGGGATTGTTCTCTTTGGGATAGGGTTGTTCTCTGTGGCAGATGACAGGATTCTGAAGCTGTTAGAAGGTTTCAGTGAAATTGTCCCTTTAAATCCCTTTTTTCATTTCAGCAGTTAGTTTTATCACAGAGTGCTTTTAATACCTGCCCACACCTTTGCTTGAAATTATCTTTAGAATTGCATCTGCAATTTTCAGTGGTACTCTCTGCAGCTCTTCAGCTGTTCAATGCCTGCTCGCGTTAATGACAATTGAGACTATTGTTTCCTCTCTAGTAATTCAGACTTCAGTTATATCAGTCTGAGGAAAAATGATCAGTTCTCCTTAAATAACATCAGAGTTAGCATTTTGTGATAATTTTTAGTTCAAAGTGCTTTTTGACAGATGTTGTTTATGCTCACCAGTCTCTCTGTCACTTTGTCTGCTCAATCTTGCTCGGGATTTATACACTTTTCATCTTCGGAGTTGTCCCTTTATTTTAAACCCCATTAATCTCTCAAGTTCAATTCTCACGAAGTATTCACAATCTACTTTTTCTTCTCCATCTCCTCCCCTCAGCCCCTGCTCTTGGCAATTCTGGTACTGCTTGATGTAGCACCTTCAGATTTGTAAACCGAGTGGTGTGCTTCCAATTTTATTAAAAACCGAACTTGGTAAAATTACAGTTAAGACATGGAGCCTTGCCTTTGAACTTGCTGATGGCTGCATTACTGGTCTAGAGATGTAGTGTAGGTGGCTGGCTTCAGGTCAACTTCGTTGGATACAATGAGCAGCCCAGGTAAAGGCTCCTTTAGGCAAAGTTCCTTGGTTGCCAGCAATAAGTAGACTGAATTCACCTGGGATCATGGAGACTGAGCTATCCTGAGGATCTACTGAAAAATCTTTAAATACTAGACAAAGACTTCAGTTGAACCTTGATTGGGCAACTTTGTGGAAAAGGCTGCCTTAAACAGAAACATGCTAAATCTTCGTTTTTGGTCTTTAGGTACAAAGAAAAAAAAACTACACATGGAAAACGTATTTCATGGCATGCAAAATACAATAGTAAAAAATAATGCTCTTGCATCATTTGAACTAGCCTAGAAAACCACTTTTGATTAAATAAACCCCCCCCCCCGACATCTTTGAAGGCATTCATATGAATTTTACTTGATTCTGTAGGTTGCCAGTCTCAACTGAAACTCACACGTACTGTATTTGTCATCTGCAGTCACACGGGGCGGTGCAGCCCTGGGCAGCACACGTGCAGTAAGGTTATCCAGCACGACTGCGGTGCTCCCTCCGTGGCTCTGGGAGCCGTGCAGTGGTTTGCAGTCTTGGGTTTTGTGTGATGTTTCTGTGAATGAAAATGTTGTGGATATACTTGTGGATATAGTTGGATATCCTAAATTTCTGTCCAATTTTTAAGTCAGAGCGTGTTCAGATGGCCACAAGACATGAAATGAAGAGGTATGAGAAAGCGCTCCCATTGCTCCCAGGCTGAAACTGTGCAGGTGAGAGTACTCCTGCCTCTGCTCTGCTGCCATGAGAAGTGGCTCTGTTCAGGTTTGCTCTGCAGCACGTGGCTGCAGTCATGGTCAGACACTTGGTGCCTGTATTTGGGAACTTTTGTTCCTCATTTAGAATAGCTGGGCCTTTTTTCTGGACAAATGTAAGCTTTCGCTTCATCTTTCTTTTTCTTCTTTTTTTTTTTTTAGCATCAGTACATCGATGTATAAAATCAATTTCATATCACTTAATTTGGTGCAAATACTTGCAAAATAAATGTTTTTATTTTTTATATTTGGCTTGTAAAATGGGGCCTGTGCTTTGCTTTCTGAGGATAGTTTTCCTTTTCTGCAGAAAAAAAGAGAACTCTGTAGTTAAACCTTTAAATCTCCAGCCTTTGAATTTACTGTGATACTGGAACAGACATTGATGCTGCTGTATTTGAGAAGCTCTCTGGTGTTTTAAGTTTAGAAGTTACTCTTACGTTATGTTTCTTTTGTGCATCCCAGACTAATTTAGAATCCATTAACATGAGGTGCTTTGCCACTTTTTATTGGTCATGAGCCTAGAGGTGTAGAAGAAAATCCTGGGAATTTATTTCACCTTCTAACTAGAGTGGTTAGGGAATTATCACTTCTGAAGTAATATTCTAGTAACAGTAGTTAACCACTAAGAGATTTGGTACATACACAAGTCAATATATTGTAATATATGGAAGCTGCTATCTCTGTATTCATGATTTTCCTTCTGGTTTGATTCCACGTTGTTCTTCAGGTATATTTATATTTGTACAAAATTGTCCTCAGACTGGGTGTGATTGTTTCATTTCCTTGATCTACTTTCAGATGGAAAGCAAAACTTTCTTTACATTCTTAGCCCACACAGTGAGTTTTTTCCTTTTATTTTTTTAAGAAAAAAAGAAAAATGAGAGATGTGGTATAGCCCTGCGAGTTCTGTATGGCAAATATCCATAACTGTCACCTAACTGCTATATTTTGCAAGAGATTTAAAAATATGCCTGTAACATAACCAATTAGAGAAAATGGAAATATGGTAGAGGGTGTTCTGGCTGCCCTTCCTGCTACATTATTAAGCAAGTAACGCTCCGCATTCCTGTCCGTACTATAGCTGGTAGAGAGCCCTGAGCCCTTTGGGGCTTTTCAGTCAATACGGATTTGTGGAGTACTGTAGGTAAGGGATTTGTTTCGTAGTAGGCTGAACAACACAGAAAACCTCTAAGAAATAAAAAAAAAAAAAAACCCACCACCCTACTTCCATTAATTTTTCAGTCTTTTGCCTCTAAGCAATTGAGATAGAGATCAGAAGTGAGAGGAGAATTGATGCTGTTCTGTTATCCGGGAATCGTTTCAACATGAAATTCACTTTAGTTAAACTGAAGTCAGCTGAGCTCTCACAGGTCCTCCTGGTCTCCAGTCAGACTTAAGGACCGGCGTGTTTTTTTCCTCTGATGTAATTCCTTCTGTGGCAGAAAGTGTGTTGTATTGGGGGATTTTAGAGTCCGCTTCCAGTAATGTATAGCAGCTGTGGAGACTGGATAATCTTCTGCAGCTAAACTGGGAAGAAAAAAACAACATGAAAACAACCTGAAGTAATTTATTGCTTTAAAGAAATTGAAGTAACATCTGCAATACAGCAATCAGCCAAGTAATGCTTCGATACTCATCATAAATTTAGTCTGTAGAAATCATCCATTGATTGTAATTGAGCATAATAGACATACTTTCCAATGGCCCTATCGTCTCCTATTTTTAGAATTGCTTTCTATAAAATGATCTACATCATTGCTTTGCCTGAGGTGTAAGTGTTTAAGAATTTGATATTTGTCACTTATTATAGTTAATAGTAAGGTTTGTGGATGAAGGGTGGATTATGGATTGAAAGGCTCCTGGCTTTGTGGGGTGAAAGGTAAAGGAGGTCCCCAGGACACCTTTGTTCCCCAACCAGTCTGATCTCGGTCACGGGAAGGAGGATCCTGTATTGTCCCTGGGGATTTCAGTTCATAGCCATGGCTACAAAGTGAGGTGCTCTGGGCACCTTGTCCTCCTTCCTTGTCCTTTTAAGTGCCCAGCCCCCTTCTCAGGTGAGCCTGCTTTATTTACCAGGACTCAGTGGCACCTTTGCATTTGAATCATTCTTGAGGCTCCAAAATATTTCAGAACTTTTATCAGCTGTCCAACAAACTTTCACGAATGGAGGAGAGAACTTGAAGAGGAGACTCACGGTAGCAGTGCCGCCTGTGGCTGGTTTCTAATATTAATCAGGTCTCTGGGTTAGGATATGCCTTGAAAATCTGCAGTAGCTCACAGGATTGCTTCAGAAGCTGGTGGATGCTGTCAGGAGTACTCAGTTTTCGTTTATATTGTATTTGTGGGTTCTTGTGTTTTTTTTTTGTTTGTTTGTTTTTAAGAACAACAAAAAGAAACAAAACCATCCAAAATCCTGACTCCATTGCATTCCCTTTTCCATCCCCTTCCTCCATTTGTTTTCACGTATTCACTACCTCCTCTGTTTCCTCATTTACTCTCAGGTTTTGTGGATTGTGTCCCATGTTGCCTTCCCACCAGAGCTTTTGATTTTATAGGATAGGGTCTGGATCTGTCCCTGCTGTGGGATCCCCTGGGGACAAACAGCGATAAGAAAAGGATCTCAGCAAATTCCTGTTTGAGATGGGACTGAAGGGCCTTTCCCTCCTGTCCCTGGCTCCTTCCTGGAAGGTGATGAGGGAAAAAAAATAAGGTTGCTGCCTTGACCACGACTGCTACCATTGTCATCATGATCACTTAATTCCTGCAGCCACTCTCACCACCATCACATGGGAGTAATTAACAACGTGGAGAAAGAAGATTGAGGATAAGAAGTGCATACCCTGATTTACATATCTCTGTACGGAACAGATGAATCGAAATGAGAACTCAGCACAATTACACAGAAAAGCTTGCTGCTCTTGCCTTAGTTTTTGGAGTGACGAGCTCAGATGTGGGGTTTTTGTTTGTTTCAAACATGGCTTGAAAGCATTATATATTATAATATTGTACAGTAAATTGGTAATGTAAAAAAAGCTCCCTTTGCTGCTTGTTAACTGTCTCATATAAATCTATATTGCTGGCTTCCAAGGCTAGCAAAGGCACAGTAATTTTACAACAAATTGCTCTCCTTCCTAGAACAGCTGGATTGCATCAAAGATCCAACTGGAAGCCATCTCTGCTCTCTCCTGTAGCGTTAATATATCAGTTTTTCCGTTAATTGCACGATCACTGTTAATTTAATCTACAACAGATCAATGTTACTGAATTACAGAGTGTGTTATTTCTATTGAGTAGAAAGTGAATGGGATGTTTGAACTGGCTTAGTGTGCTGTTGAAAAGGAGAGCAATTGATTGATATGGAAAAAATGAATGGGAGGATGGCCCTGTAAAATATGTAAAGTCTTTTTAGCTTTTCTACCCTTTTGTTTTCATATATTTCATTAAAGTCATGATCATTATAGCAATAGCATTCACGCAGATTTCTGTGAAACCATCCCTGATTTTCTAGGGGATAACAAATTAAATGCTGTTTGCTGCTTTTTTTAATTAAAAGTACTCCATCTCCTCTGACCAACTCCTCTGACCTCCTTTGTCCTACGTGGAAAAGATCTGTTTTGCTGTCTTCTTCCCATGAGTAAGAATCCCAGATGGCAAGAAATGAGCTGGGAAATCCATCTATTCAAACTGTAGCTCGACCTTTTGTGCATCCTGCTGACAGATCTACTTTCAGGCCTGTAACAATCTTAAATTTGTCGGTCATTCTTCAGTGAACCTTCAGCAATAAGAATGCAAACAGTCTGAGATACTTAGGCACAGGATTTCGTGGCAGCTACAAAGAGAGCTGTAGCTGATGCTTCCATTTGCTTGTATCGCACGGTTCCTGTGTACCCGTCTGCCCAGAGGCAGCAGCTCAGCATGCCAGCTGCCTTTTGCTATAGATGAAGAAGCGGTAACGTGTAGGCACCTCAAGAGATGAACGCTCTGTTACAGGCTGTGGCATCTTTACACACAAACCTTACCCTCTTCAACTGTCAATGGCTATTTAGAAAAAGGAAGGTAGAAGAACACAGAGTCTGAAGAGAGTTTTTTCATAAATTTTGGGTTTCTTTTTGCAGACAGCTTAAATGTTGAAGGAATTCAAATGGGTATCAGCTTGAGAAGGCAGAAGGAATGTATAGTATTTAGGCCTGAAATGTTTTGCTCTTGTACTTTACAAAAGCTCATAACGTATAGATACATTGGCAGGAGGCCTAATGCTGTTTTAGTATTTATGTCAAACAAGTACATGAAGGATACGGAACTCTTACCGTGTACTTGTTTTCAGCAAGGTCGTGTTCTTTAACACCATCTGAAAGCATATATATGCTTTGTTCAAGCAAAGATTTCACTGATTGTCAAATGAGATTGGATTACGTTAGCCACTTATCAAGAGGTTGATGTAAGACAAACAACCCTTTTATTAGGAAAATCTTCAAGAAGTCTGGAAACAACATAAATTCCATCAGCTGTATAGTGAGCATCTATTGTCTTTTACTGCATAAGGATGGCTACTGCTCCCATTAACAGGCAGCAGAGGCTGGTGCTGAAAAGACCATTTCAAAATGCAGGTGCATCAAACTGCAGTAATGGGATGTGTTTAAGAAATGGGTTTGAAGTTAACTTGAATAAAAAATGATTAATTTCCTGGCAGCTTCTCATTACTTATTCAGCTTACTTGCTTTTGTTCTTTGCCTTTTTGTCTTAATGTGTTAAAAGAGAAAACACAGCTTCTTTGTTTTGAGAAAAGCTTCTCAAAACAACGCGTTAGATGCTTACAGTGTGGTAGGTTTGGGAAAGTCCCCATGATGCCCTGTCCACAGTCACTAGGAGTATCCTTCAGTGTTTTAGACTTGGCTTTTTGTCCTTTGAAACAGTTAGTAGAGGAGCAACAATGCTGAGTGTCACTGAACAAAAAGTGCAGGGAAAGGGGAGAGTGGTGCAGCACCAGAAGCTGTTGGTGTCCCCACCAGAGGCCTGTACTGCACTAAGAGAACGAGGAGCAGTGATTAGCGTGCCTGGTAGGTCAGTGGCCATCCCTTGAAAAGCATCCTTACCATTTGTGCTTCAGATACCACACTGCCGTGGGGCAAAAGGAGAGATCCTGCAGGACCGTCTTACTTCCTTTGCCACAGCGTAGCCAAATGCGTGCTTATTCTGTGTGTTAGTAGCTTGTGTGATTCACTAGGTCAAGAAATCTTCCAAAATCAAAACTGAGGCTGGACAGCTGTTTTACTTGTCCCAACAGCTGTTTTATTTGTCCCACAGTATCCTTTGTTAGAAGCTTGATTCATTCCCTTCTTGTACCTGCGATAGCTGTAGGGTCCTCGCTGCGGGGTTAGTATGCAAGGCTGGTAGACCTTGTGTCAACAGCCAGATTATCTTTCCTGAGCTCGTTGGGTCTCCCAGCTTGATCAAAAAGCGGTATTCTTCTCAGTAGATGCCATGCTGGCAGTGCTGTAGCTTTGACCTGGATGCTTATGCCTCAATTAAATAAAATGGTGGCCAGCCATTTATTTTCAATATGTATTGTCCATTCCTCTTACAGCAAAGTCAATTGTGTTCAACTGATATTCTGCCTGTTTTTAAATGGGTATACGATTTGGTAAAAGGAGCCCATCTGTACAGAAATCTATAGCATTCTAGCTTCTAGTTGTGCTTTTCCCAAAGATCATGGAATCGCAGGAAGGCAGAGGCTACGAGACACCTCTGGAGACCATTTAGTCCAATCCCATGGCTCAAAGGAGGGTCAGCTGGAATGTGTCGCTCAGGGCCATGGCCAGGTAGGTTTCGAGCACTTCCAAGGGTGGAAACTACACAACATCTCTACGCAGTCTGTTCCAGTGCTTAGCTAACCTCACAGCGAAGTGTTTTCTTACATACTTCAGTGTGTGCCCATTGCCTCCCATCCTGTTACTGAGTGCCACTAAGAAAAGTCTGGCTCCATCGTCTTTATCCACTTCCCCAAAATTAGGTATTTAAATAGGCTGATAAGATTCCCCCCGAAAGCATTCCTTTCTCCATGTTAAGCAGTCCCAGCTCTCTCAGCCTCTCTGCATACATCAGATGCTGCAAGCCCCTTATCTCCATGGCCCTTTGCCAGGCTCACTGCAGTAGGTACCCATCTTCTCTGGAGAAGCCCAGCACTAGGCATGGCACTCCAGATGTGCTGAGGAGAGGGTAAGGATCTTCTTGCTCAGCCAGCTGGAAATGCCCTTCCTCATGCAGCCCAGGACACAGCTGGTCTTCTTGGCCGCAAGGGCACACTGCTGACTCAAGTTCAACTCAAGGACTACCAGGACCCTCCAGGTCCTCTTACGCCAAGCTATTTTCCAACCAGTTAGCCCCCAACATGTACTGGTAGGCTCTATGTTTATTG
This sequence comes from Anser cygnoides, assembly GCF_040182565.1. Classification (NCBI taxonomy): domain Eukaryota; kingdom Metazoa; phylum Chordata; class Aves; order Anseriformes; family Anatidae; genus Anser; species Anser cygnoides. The sequence goes on from NC_089873.1 coordinate 29,877,258, forward strand.
TCTGCTGGCTGGAGGGAGTGCATCACCTTTCTTTGCAGGCTAGGCACTAGGGTATCACAAAAGGAGGCGTTTGTAAATGAGTCCCTGTGAAGGGAGGTGGTCCACTGTGCTGATGTGTACCTATGCTTTTGAAAGCATCAGTAATAATTCACTCAACTTACTACAGCATAAACATCTAATAATGCAAAACATGACAATTTTAACAGTTTCCACTGCAAAATTCTTAGTCTGCTGTATGCATATTTATCCTCTGTTCGGTGACTTTGCAGTAATTATAAATTGTAATGGGTACACTTTAAATAATATTCAAGATTTTCAAGAGTGATAAAAGAATTTTGAGTGCTGTCTTGAAACTTTTAAAGGAAGGCGTAAGTGTTAAAGCCTGCCACATCAGCACTTAGTGAAAATCAGAGTTCTAGTTAAGTGCTCCAGTCTTTGTTGAAAATCTTAGTGTATAATGTAAGGAAAGATATTTAAATAAGTGAATAAGTGGGTGGAACAGCAAGTAGATTAACTGTTACTAAAGGTTTTTTGACCAATAAACTACAATCAGCCATCAAAACTTCTTATTAGTTAATAAAAACCTTTATTGTGGCAGTTCTATTTGAGCACACCGCTATTCGTGGTCTTCTGTTCCATCAGTGGTATGCAGACCAGTTTGTGAGTGACTGGTATGAACCTGAGAAGTGGTTAATGTGTGTTTGTGAGCCCACAGTGCTCCACAAGCCTTGCGTATAAGCTGTCATCAGTTTTTTCTGTTAATTTCTTGCTTGACAATAAACTACTCTGCTAGTTTTACTCGTGATGTATCAAATCCTTTAAATTATTCAATACACCATGAACTGTGATATTATGCACGAGCAAGCCGTACTGCTTTTGTAATGTCCTTCACTTTGAAAATCCTTTAGGAATGTTATACACTGAACTTAGCCAAAGCTCTAGTGGTCTTGTGGAACAGATAACTGCAAATAGTAAGACTTAGGCAATTTAGCATCTGTTTTCAATAAGTGGTGTAGTGAACAGGGAAATTCAGTTTTCTGTTTGAGTTGGATATGCCAGTCTTATGCTTTCCGATGCCATACCGTGTTGAAAAGCAGGTATATGTCATTGTGTTGTCAGAGAAGTGAATGCCTAAAGCCTGTCAAACCTACTGTAGCACTGGGTAGTTATTTCTAAACTTGTGTGTTTCTGCTTTGAAGGACAGGATTTGAATTGAGTAGTTACACTTTAGTAGTTACGCTGGTGATTTTTTTGCAGCTCTTCAGGGTCTGAAACAGCACTGTATTGACTAAATGTTCCATAGGGCTCTCCGGTGCAGTAGAAAACATCAGAGACGTGCTGTCTCTCCTACAGCTATTTCCATTTTCCGAGGATTAGTAAACTGATTTCTCTTATTAGAAAGACTCAATGTTGTGCAACATGAAGTACTTCACGTCTTACTCATGCCTTCAGATATAAACAGACGCAGATTGCTTTGTCTGTGAGCAGAATGACAAAAATGCATTTCAGGTGTGGTGAGATGTTGAAGATTGAAGGCGGCGCAGTGAGATTTTGATGATTGCAGGCGGTGCAGTGATGCTGCCACAACTTGCAGGTAGCGCTGCGCCTGCGTGGCTCTGCCAGGACCTCGAGGGGTGTAGCACTTTGTCAGAGAGACTACTGCTTTGTAGTGTTGTAAGAACTTTTTGCTAATAACAGCAGATTTATAGATTTCAAAGCAAATATTTTCTCCATTTGTATCTGAAATCTGTTTAAATAGGTTATTAAATAATTAACACATTTTGCGCAACTCTTTTCCATTGGCATTACGTGGTACTGCTGTTGGTTAGGAGAATGCTTTAAAATGCTTTGCAAGTGTTCTCATAAAATAGTAGTAGTATCAGCCACACTCTTTTTCTTTTTCCTATATTTTTTGTAAAGAGTTTCTTTAATTTATGGAATTTTGTCTTGGCTGTTACGTGCTGAAGACAGGTGAGGACCACTGTTTGTGCCAGGCAGTCTGAGGGAAAGGACCGGGTGTTTTGGCTGACAGCTGAGCTAGCCTAATTCAGCTGGAAAGTGGGACACAGTTCAGTTGTGCAGAGCACTTCTTGCTCTGAGTTACTGGCTGCGTTCGCCTTCTCTTCACATTTGCTAAAATCAAACGTTATGTGCTGGCTGGGTGTGCAGTGGCCAAGCCCATTTATCAAATCAGAGGTCCCAAAGATTCGTTCCGTACTTTGAGAAATGAAGCCCTTCACTTCAGTGATGTATTTCACATGGCTTATTTTGATTTCCATCCTTCAACTGCAGGAAATAACTAGTATTTAATAAAAAAAAAAATACTATTTGGTCTTCATTGGTTTTGAAATTAGAAACATAGGTGTTCAACGATGTGGGTCATGGGTTTTTAGTTGTATCCTCTGATATTCTCATTGATTGCTTCTATTTAATATTTTCACATGAACCAAAGTTTTTCATATTTTGATCTTACTAATCAATGCATTTTAAAAAAATACTACATCGATTTGCCGTTTTCCTGGGTGTTGTGAAAGTCTCTATTCACTTCTATTTGCTTAAGGTGTAAATAACTGAAAATCTTACTTCGTTATGCACAGAGCAAGTAAATTCTGCCTCGGTAACGCAGGCCTTTGTGCTAGCCTGGTTTGATGGGGTCAGCTCCCTGAGAATGCAAAGCTCTCACTTCAACCCTATCTGTTTCATGGCCGAAAAGGCAGAACTTCTTAGTGACACTTGCAAACTGCCCTAGCCACTGAAGAAAGCTATGTTGCTCAAGTTCTAATGTTATGGGGATGGAAAGTTAATCTGTTCAGAGAAATAGCGATTTGTTTTTGCTTGGCTTACTGTTTCACGGATTTTTAGGTGTAGACTTCATGTTCCTACTCAGGGAAATCTTTTTTCCATCAGGTGTCCCCACATGGGAAAGTTAAGTTAGAGGTGAGAAAACTTTTTTTTTATTTTGGGCGAGGTAGACTGGGTAGTCCAAAAATAAATTTATCTCCTATTAGAAACGTATGTTATTTGTGGCCATTGTTTAGAGAGGACCAAGGGGAAGAAGAGAGCATTTATTACTATTAGTGCTGCATTAGCAGTTCATGATACAGATTCTGTGCAGCTAAATGCTGTAACAGCACACAGAAATATGTGGCTGCAGTAAGTAATCTCTATCCTCCCTTACACTCTCTTGTCTTTCCTTTTTTATTTCTTTTCTATGAGATAATGTCTGGGAATGTAAGGCTTGCAATATTGTGAAGTAATCCTAATTGAGACATTGGGGTTTATTGCACCAGAAAAATGAAATAAAAATGATTTGCTGTGTAGATATTAACGCTCGCAATGGAAACCCTCTCCACGGAAATGTCTCTGAGGCTGGTGGCCGCCGATAATGCTGAGCTTTGGGATGATTTGGAGACGGCCTCCTCTCTGCCTGGCAGGGGAGACAGCACGGGGATTAAAGCATAAGTGCCAAATGTTTCATAGCTTCTCTCCTTCAGAGTTTATGCAAATTCATAATGGCTCAATTTGCATATTCCCAGGTAGTTTGCAGATCTCGTTTAAATTGCGTGCTTTTGTTCCGAAGGTAAATGAGGTCTATTGTTTCAAACAGATGAGGTAGGAACGGGGCAAGTCTCTGTTACCCTGCTTAGGATCTTTGATCCCAAGGGCGTGCTTCTTCTTGAGCAAGTGGACAATTTAACTTGAGTGTCCTTTGCCTAGTTTATTTTTTGTGGTTCTGCCAAGTGATGAACACTGCAGGAGGTTCGTGCTGCGGCACTCGCCTCTGACATCCACTTGCTCGGGAGGTGCCACCAAGCACTGGCTGAAGTAAGCACCATTGCTCACAGTCTGCTGATGTGCGTGGGCCTGCAGTAAACATGCAGTCAGAAGACGTGACTTTGTAGTGCCAAAAAGGCAAGTTAAAATTGAGCTTCACCTCCCCATCAAATGGGTCGCAGGCAGTCTGCTGCAGGATTGACAGCTGGGGGGGTTGTGGTGAAGAACAGCCCAGTGAAAACCCAGCACAGCCACATAAGTTTTAACGCACGGAAAGCTTTGAGGTGAAGGCATGGAGAAGGTTTGGGTAGGGTGTAGCTCAGCTATGCTTACTCTACATGAGCCTTTTCAAGATTTGTCATGAGTGCTGCCTGTAAACCCTACTTTATTTTATCACTTTGCCTCTTGCTTGTTTCTGAGGGCTGCTGAGCTCTTCAGTTTCTCATCCATCCAGAAGTCGTGTGGATCCACCCGACTCGTGTGGATGATGGCCTCCAGAATCACGTCTTGGTTTGGACAGCCTGTATTGAATTGGTACTGGATGGAGCTGTAGTGGAAAGTGCCATGTGAGCCACGCAGCTTTTGGCAGCCCTGCCGCAAGACGGCATTGTGTGAGAGACAAGAAGTGGGGAGAGGGAATTTCACCTGGAACTGAAGGGTTGCGGCGATCGCTGGAAGATGGTTGGCAGCATGAAGCAAAAACCTGCATCTGAGGTGCTGTAAGGAGCAGGGCTCTCCGACGAGAGTTTTTTCCTGCCACTGATGGGAAGAAATTAAATGAAGACTATTTGGACTGAACTGTCCAGCTCTTTGAAGTTGGACCTATGTGATCAATCATCCCTGGAAAGTGCTGTTGACTGCTATTTTAACTAGACTGAATAAACCACTGTTGCGTACTGTAAGATGTAATTTTATATTGGTGGAGGAATTCACTAATGACCTAATAGATAAGCTTTTGTTTCTAACTGTCGCTCACTTTAAAAGCAGACCTAGAATGTTAATTTTTCACAGAGGAGTAATTTGGGCAGAAGAGAAAGCAAGACTTGCCTTAAATTTTTTTCAGACTTGATTGTGACTGCTGGACTGTGCAACAATTCGGTCTTTGTAGAGCTGCATGGGTAGGGATTTTTAAATGTACAGTCATTTGTACGGTAACAAAAAGGTTCAGCTCATCAACGTCCAGCTCTACGGGAAACCTCTTGTTACCATGCCTGTGATTTTTTTTCTTCTTACTTTTCCATAGATACAGTTGGTGGGATGGTGGTTGTATTTTTGTGTTTGTTGGGTTGATTGGTTTGGTTTGGAAGAACAAGGTAAACTCGAATTAAGCTTAGTATTCAGTGGTCCAAATTTTTATCAGTCTTCTAGTGAATGGGCTTTTTGCCTGAATTTTTCAACTTCTCCAGCTCAGCCACATGCTGAAATGACACAAACATTTACATGTGTTTGATAAAAGCAAAAATGAAGAAATGAAGGGCGTTCTGCCTTCCACTCACAGTACACATTTGATGTTTTGATGCTGTTAATGGTTTTTAAGGCATAGACTTTCTTTTCTGTGCTTTCTCTCCCTTCCCCCCCTTTAAGTAGTAGGTGCAATCTCTTCTTGTGTTACTTCTATTTTAATTTTCAGTCTTTCATAAGAGATGGTTAAAATGTACTGTAGTATGATGAGTTGAAAGGAGCTTCTGTTTGATTATCATGCAAAGCTGGAAATCTGGTTTCCAGATCTCTGTTTTAGCTCTTTTTTATGCTGCTTGTCTGAGCTGGTCACTCAGCCTTCTCCTGTTAACGCAGCAATGCCTTTATCCACCTGCCCAGTTTCTGGGGCTATTTTATTCCCCAATAAAGCTATGCTCATGCTTGGTTTGGGCTAATGCAGAGCATGTCCACACTGTCTAACAACTTTTACCTTTAAATACAACTTGAAGATTTCCTGGAGCCAATAGTTATGTGGTTTTTATCTGCAGTCTTATCCTACGGTGTCGTAGGTGACAAATGTAGTTGTCATCATTTGTTCTTTCATTACAATTTCATTGCTTTTAATTACTTTGATTCTTACTTTGATACATGTAATGTATGACCGGGCTTCGTTGCACTAAGTACAGGAATGTGCAGATCCAAATAGCTTATATTTTATTTTGAACATTTTTTTTTCTCTGCAGAATACCTTTCTATCCCTTATATTTTGCTGTTACTTTGAGGGAATTTGCCACGAGCATATCTTTGTGATTTCCTAGATAGCCTTCAGCAATTGGTGTGGCTACATCCTTCCCTATCCCTTGGATACCAATACGGCCACCAACAGTAGGGTCTGCAAGCCGGGTAGATGTGCTTGAGCAAGACCCAGCAGTGCTGCTGATCCTCGTGGTTCATCTCAACTCCCTCTTGCTCTCAGTGGGAGCAGGGCGCAGGCAGAGGACTGGCTTCTGAGGAACACGAGAGCTCCAGGCTTTATTTAGACAAGTCTCTCTTCACTTAAATAAAGGTTGTGTTTGCTGTAGTCTCATCTGAGCTGGGTACAAAATGTGCAATTACATTGCTTTTCGAGGAATTAGAATTTCATGGGAATACTGAATAACAATTTTTCTTCCTCCTTTTGAAGATCAAACAGATGATCCTTAACATTGCTTCTGAACATGACAACAGGCAGGAAGACAGTAAACATAGTAAAAGAGCTCTTCAGAGTTTACTTGATGTTTTGTTTTTTATTTTTTAACCTTTTTTTTCCTGCATGGCTCAGAATTTCAGTCACAAACTCGGCTTGAGAGCTCAGAATAAATCTCACAGTATTTGGGGAGAGAAGGCCTCTAGTGCAACCTCCAGCTCCGGTCAGGGTCAGCTGCAAGGTGAGACCAGGCTACTCGGTGCTCTATCAGCTGGTGGCCTCGGCAGGTTCTGCTTATGGAGGCTGCATGACCTTCCTGCGCAACCTTTTGTGCTGCTGGACTGCCCCGTGCTGGCACCGTTTTTCCTTATATCCACTCAGAAGCCGGATGTAAAAAGTCTAGGACTTCAAAAGGAGGCAGAAGGAGTCTGTTGCAAGTTTTCTACCTCCGTTCTTCTCCTTTGTAACCTTTTCCGTCTTACTCTTTAGTCCCTGTTGTAACCTCAGCTCTACTACAACTCCCTCCTGTCACTTGGTAGATGTGTACATCTCCTTTGAGTGTCCCACAAGCACTTCTCTTTAAACGCTTGTAAAGATGAAGACAAAAATAGCTGCAAAAGGAAACTAAGGCAAAGAATGCTTACTGGTAGCATTAAATTGGAAGGAAGTATTGCATCCTTGATGCTCAAAGCCTGGTCCAGATGGTAAGCAAAAGGAACCATAGCAAAAAGCTATGGTTCATTGCAGTTTTTCTTACTTGTTTAAGGCAAGCATAATATGGGTTAAAAGCTACAATGTGTTTAACATTTATTTCAGGAAGGCTAGAATATGGCATTCTACAAACTGCTTCAGTAGGAAAACTGTAACAACATGCATACAGTTCTATTCTCATTTTTGGGGCTATTTTGGTAAGTTTAAGTTTTACTAAATTCAGTAGAATTTCGGTAAGTTAATTTTTGGTTAAATCGTATTTTTTTTCTTGAAATATTCCAGAGCTGAATGTCAGTTCTGCACTAGGGGATATTCCTTGAAAGTGATATCAAATACGCTGTTTTTTGTTAGAACAACAGTTGTAAAATCACAAATCCCATGTGACATGAAAGATACCAAAATATGCAGAAGCTGTTTTTAAAAGGTGATTGCACAGAGTTCAGCGTGTTGCTTGAATATTAAAAGGTTAAGATTTGCCTTGAAAGACCTGAAAAATGGGACCATGGATTTTTTGCCTAAAGCCTAATGAATTTATAAACTGGCTGTGTAGTACAAAGGTGGAGTTCCTCTGGACGTAAAGTCGATACGTTGGTGTCCCAAGGGAACAATGCTGCGATCAGTGTCACTGCGGGCTTTCATCGATGATTCAGCAGGAGGCCGTACAATGCAAGTAAGGCGATGTGGCCCAGCACGTTGGTGGCTCGCTGCTGCTCACAGTGACAAAACCACAGTGCAGTGCTACCCAAGTCTTGGGCCAGTAGAGCCTGGCAGAAAACACAATAATTGTCTTGCACTCCTCCAGTTATACTAATGAAAGCCACAGCTTATGAAAACGACACTCTTCAGACTTACAAATTCCTCATTTGGAGGTTGAGAGAATGATATTAGCAGATTTTGGCAGCTGAGTGACAGTGTATCCTATCTGAAACAGGAATTTAAAGCAAACAGGGTTCTTTAGCTGTTTTGAAAACAGATGGTAGAAAGGTGAAAAATATATCCATCAAAATGGTGATTTGCCTTCAGCCAGAGTAGTGTTCAGTTCTGTTGTTGCAGCTGAAAATGAAGCAGCTTAGATTAGTGAATCTGATCTGTTCTGGGTCAGAAATCAAGCTGAAATGGTTATTTACAGATTTATTAGTGGTACGATATGCAATGACAGGGAAGCCGAGAACTAATTGGGAATTGAACACTAGTTTAATTTCCCAAATGTGTAGATGGTGCTTTAGATAAAATGCTTGCTGATGTTGTCTCATAAGAAAAATCCAGAGATTATCCCAAAACCTAATAAATAAAAGAATAAAATTGGAAGCCAGTTTATACGATCTCATTTACCTCCAGAAGTAACTTTAATTTCTTGTAACAAATGGTTTGATAAATTCAAAGATTTTAAAAGTCTCTCATACTAAGTCAGCTCCTGGGTGATTTAATGCAGGTTAATAGACTGAGGAATCATTGTAGCTGGTTTTGTAAAGGACAAATGTAGTAAGTCATCTGTGGTCCTCCTCATGGTGTAGTAAATTATGAATAAGCTTGCTGTATGAGTATAAATTTTTCTTTCCTACAAACCTGTGAGCATAAAGAATAGCTGCTTTCAAGTTTTTTTCCTGAGTAAAGGTCATTTCTAGGAATCAACACGCTTTTCTTGTTAAGATGCTACTGCGACCTACAGAAAGTGGATGAGAGCTGCAGGCTTTGTTTGGGGTAATAGCATTTAATGGAAATGAAAATCTTTCTTTTAGCGGACATATAACTTTATTAAAATCGGAGTAACCATAATTTTTTCTTGTCATGTGGCCTATGCAAATAAAATGCACTGCGGCAGTTAAAATTTAGTTACGTAAGTCATCAAAATTGGAATCGAAACTTAAATTCTCTAGCTGAGGAAAAAGGAACAAGAAAGTTATGCATCAAAAATGCTGTGCTTGTACCTTTGTCAAAAATGCAAATCAACCGGTAATGGGTTACTGGAAACCAGAGGATGGTTGAGGAAAACTTTTTATTGAAGAACAGAATGGGAATTTGTATCCCAGTAGTAGTGAAGATGGTTTCCTTTTCAAATACAAATGGTTGCCATCAAATTCTGTTTGTGAAGCTTCTCAGGCTGTGCCTGATCGTGAAGGCTGTGCAGCCACTGTTTGAGTAACGTTTCACTTTGACCATGATGTCCTAGCTTTGCTAGTAACTTGTCATGAGATAAATTTCGATGTTTCTCTTCAAGGAGAGAAGGCTGCTTGTCTCAGTCGAGGAAACATACCATGTGGTACCTCAGTGTTTATAGAAATGCTCTTATTCTCAATGGGAAACTGCAGAAATGCTACCATTTCGTAATAACACCTAGTCTCATTGCATTTGGATGTCTTACTCATCAGCTGGAGGCAAAACAAAAATGTAAAACTTTTCTGTGATACAGAGACAATTTTGGTAACAGCTTGGAAAACAAAACAAAACAAACACCTAGCTGCATCCCTCTGGGCCTTTTGTTCCTTTTTTTCCATATCCTCACACACAAGTATCTCTGAGATAACAAAAATGGGCTCTTCTGCTCGTATTGAATATTTGTGTAAATATCTACTCTGTGAGCTCAGAAACTATGTGCCTTCAAGACTGCCTCTATACTTGTGTGTTTTTTTTTTTTCTCTCCCATGCTGGAGATGATGCTTTCTGTCTGTCTGTGTGGCTGTTTGATGCAGCGATGAAGGAAGGCTCGTATATCCCACTCCAACTGTGTAGAATTTCACCAGTCACCTGAGTTGAGAAGCTTTGAAATATGAGGCAGATCCCTGTATCTTCAGCTTCACTGATGCCTAGCATGTGAAGCATTTACCTGTCCTTTTCTTACAGTTTTCACACCAAAAGTTGTGCTCAAAACACTTTGGAGATAAAGATACAGGGTTGGAAGTGTGGGCAGGAGGGAATAAGGTCCAGCAGACTTGAGAAGTAAAAGGTATTGAAATCTGGAATAGGGAAAATTTGCCATCAGAAAGCCAAAACACACATGCAACCCTGGACTTATCAGCTCACATCACACTTGATTCAATAGTAGGTCATAGAGCTGTCGTCAATCTGTTTAAAAGAGAAATCTTTTGTTCTAGGTCGATACTCTGTGTTCATGCTGCAGATAAACATTTGCTGTTCTGTATCTCTAGTTTTGTAACACATTGTTCTGCATGTGCAGATTTTTCTGAGGCTTGAGTTAATATGCTTACCCTTGTTGATTTGGAGAAGCCTTTCCTAAATTTTAAGAAGTGAAGAAAGTCCCTTTGTACTTCCTTGTATTATGGGGTTTGGAACAGGCAGCGTCTGCGTTTGTTTCCTTGTTAATTATTATTGCTAATTGCACAGACCAATCTTCTGCCTGTAGAACTCTTTCTGTACTTCCCAATTTTTATCTGTTTTCTGTTGCTGAAGGTCTGTTTGGTAGTTGTTTCTACTACTTGTATAATGAAGCATGTGGTTTGCAGGATACATCATAGTTGCCTATTTTTAAGCAGTCATGATGCTTCTTAGTGGTTGTTGTTGGTGTTCTCTTCCAGACCTCAAATTTATGTCTGCTTTCTCAGGGACGCTGGGGTTTTTTGAGACCTGACAAGAATGATACAGTGAAATGGCTCAGGTTTTTGTCCATGTTTAATTTCTTGGTCATTTGTTATGCAGTGGAGGAAGTTTGTGTTTCATGAATAAGGTAGTGAGGAGTTCCCCATTTTTCTGGTCACCCAGCTAAGCCTGGCCCCCAAGAGCATTACGTGGTTTGTTACCTCAACAGCTACACCTTAGTTTACCAGTAACAGTAGGGTGTGTGTAATGTGTTTGAAGAAGAAACTTGCCCTGAAAAACCTGCTCAATTTAGCAAATGAGAATTCAAAGAAACTTGCATTCAATGGTAGCTTTACTCCTCTAACAGGTGAGAACCAGTGGCTGCAATGCTCTGGGTGCAGAGAGCCACGCATAATGCAGTTGAGCCTTTTAGAGGCAGCGGCCTTGTGATATATCCGCATTCCCATCTTAGAGCATAAGGGTCAGAAGATCTGTATCTGCATTCATTTTGTCAAAGAATATATTCAAATAAGTTTCAACCTTCTCTTTAATTTTGTGTAGGTTCACTTTGCATCTCTACGTATGCAAACACGTTGAGCTCCATTTAAGTGGTTGAGCAGCTACTCCCAAGATTGACTCCAATTTCACTTCTTCCTTCCTGAACTTTTAAAATTCTTCAGATATTGAAAAAATAAACTCAAACACCCTTTAGACTCCCATGCTATACATCTTGTGTTACTGATCTTTAGTCTCTTAGTTAGTCTCTTCCAGATTTTGGAACATTTATTTGGGCTTGTCTTACCTGAAGGCTTGTTGCAGTGATAAATAACTTACCTTTGGAGGTACTATTTGATGGTTGTCCCTTAAAATGAAGTAGTTAATTATTTTGTAATTGCTAGTCTGGGCATTGTTGGGATGCTTGTTCTGGGTTACAGATATTTGTAATTTGCTCTGGCATGTCGAGGCTGATCCCTAGGGTAAATTGCAACTTTTTAGTTTGGAAAAAAAAATGGTTTGGGATTGCCTCGCTCACTTTGAGAGTTATATTTATGGCAGCATAATTGCTTCAGTCATCTTGAGTTTAAAATACAGTGTAACATGTGACAAACTTATTTAACACATGCTTAGAAAAGGGTATGGGGGAGGTAATTGAAGAAACACACTGTCATCCTTTGGGACTGAGACACGAGTGCAGATCTTGTGAGTGGGGGGGAGTGGTTGTGTTGGTGGTGGTTGTTAGTTGGTCTTCTTTTCTCTCTTCTCTGTATCCTCAAAGTATGCAACAGCCAGTTACACTACAGTTAACTTGGCTCTCTTTCTGGAATACTTGGTTCGCCTGGTTTTTATAAGGGCCTATTCTGAAGTGAGATGGTCACGTCGTGCCGCCAGCGTTAGCCAAGAGTAGGGCAGAGGATGAGAGCAGAAGGTTCATCGTGGTGGGCTCGTGCTAGAGAATAAAAGTCCGTGTTTATCACAGTATCTCTGCGATTATGTAAGTTTCCTCTGAAAATAGCAGCCGAATTACAGCTGTGGTTGGGAAAATGAGCCTGTGTGAGATCTAGTGCCTTCGTGGTCAGCTTGAGCAAGTCATGGAGCACAGGATGCGTTATTCTGCTGCTGAGAGCCCCAGCTCCTGCCTAGCCTCAGCGGGATTTGCACCCACAGCAACACCCACGGGCAGCTGTGAGATTGCAGTGCCACGGCTGCCCAGCCCTCAGCAGCACCGCTTCTCGTTATACTGACCCCGAATACTGCCCTACATCTGTTTTAGAGGATTTTTTTCATTTTCCCCTCTTAGCTTGTCTGAAGCACCCTCCAGATGTTAAATCAGCTGGTAGCTGCAATATGATAGATTGGCTGCTAATTAGTTTTTTTTTCTAGAAGCGTTAGTTGTTACCTTTTAATTTTTTTTTGTACCCTGCACTTGTCCTGGCATTTTACTTTCTCTGACACATCAGAATGTTAATTAGTCTTCTGAATTCATTTACCTATGCAAATACAGATGGTGCAGCCTATTGGGTTGTTTCCTGTGCAATACAATTGTGAACTAGCCAGTTCAACTGCTACCAGAAGTTGCAAGCAGCTGTGCTGTTCCTCCCTCACCAATTTATTGCAGTGCTTTTGTTGTGATAAATCACAACACCGAGGCTTTCGTGTACGGTAGCTAGTATCAAGTCACTTCATACTGATGTCCTTAACTATCAAATATGACATGCTGACTGGCTTTTATTGGTCTTGGCCTAAACAAGGCATAAATATTACTCTAAAATAGGAAAAGATGCTGACGGATAGTCAGAAAGGGCATTCACCTCTGAAATGATGAATGTAATCCAGAAATCATAACGCTCTGGTAGCTGTTTAAGGGCTTACATGGGATGTAATGTAGCCCTATTCACATCTTGGTCCTGTGCTCTGAGGACAAGTGTCCATATCATAAAAAGACATTAACACTTACCGGTGTTCTGTGAAGAAAGAAGTTTGAGAAGCCAACAAGCAAATGCATTTTTCAGCACCTCCCAATTCAGCACCGCTCCTTTCTTGTAAGACTTCGTGTACTTTGTAGTTTTGTTTATGCCAGCAATTAACCTTCTCTTTGGATAAATAACAAAACTCGGCTGGCTGAAAGCTGCTAGGCTTGCATTAGCATTGGTGGGTATCACCTCAGTATGACTGTGTGCTTTTCAATTCCTTAGGTTATGGTATGGTTTCTTAGACTCATCTTGTGTTTCGGGTGCATGCGTCTAATGAGGGTTGTCTGTGAGCTGTCCTTGCATGAAAGCAGGGTCTTGGAGCCGTCTGTGGTTTAACAGGACCGCTTACCATCTCAGAAGGACTCTGTCATGAAGAGATGCAGTTTTGACCTTGCTGGCACTGAGAGTTTAGTTACCTGTCCAGGGAAATGTTACATTGAAAGCATATTAAAAATATTTAGGAATATGTATATGTTTCCTAAAGATTTTGTCATGTAATTGTTCTGTTCCTCAGTGGACAAAATTTTCTGCATTTCCAGCCTGCCTCTGTTTCCTTACTTTTCTGATGCTTACTTTCACTTGCTTACACCGAAGTCTCCGCAAGGCTCATTTTTGTATTTCCCCCTACCTCATGTAGCATCAGCTCTGAATTGTTGACACTCCCTCCAGCCTCCCGGTCTGCTGCATAACCTGGCTGTGACTTCCTCAAATTCTTCAATTCTTCTACTTTGTTTTGCTGCTGCTTCCAAATCTCTCAATCTCCACCCACCTGAGACCAAGATTTTCAAGAGTCTGCATTAATAATTAACAAAAACAGTTCTGTCTAGGAGTTCTTTCCCCTTACAACAAATTTGGTCTTGTTTGCACTGATAGATGTCATTAAGGTTTAATGATCCTTGATTCACATTCCCCGCACAAATGCCAGTTGGTTAGCACATGTCACCAACCTGTTAGCAAGGGAGAAAGCACTTGTGGTACAACTGGAGCTGGTATTAATATCGTGGGCATAGATTGACAGATTCTCTAAGCTATTGCACTTAACTTACTGAATATTTAAAACCTCATTAAGCAGTGTTAGGAACTTCTGTTCTGACACCTTACTTTAAATATCTACAGTGGAACACTTGGGTTTGGAAGAAGTAAGCCTTCCCTTACATACAGCTACCTCGATCCCAAAGCAAACACCTGAAACATGACTGTCTGAAAACTCACCATGAAAGGTGAGACCAGTGGCTTTTACAATGCAGAGAACAAAACATCAATTTTAAGATGTGTGGTTTCACCTAGTTGCTGTATCCGGTATAATTTTCCCTTCTGTAGCCATTTTAGTTTTTAATTTTTTTCTAAAGGCCAAGCAAGTGTACAGTACTCAAGTCTGAAGATGCTACTTTTTAAAAGGGTTTAAAGATGTGAAAGAAATGAAATCTATTTTAGGGTTTCTGTTTGTTTGATTTTTAAGAAAAAAATGCTAAATGTTGCTTGGCAGGAATTAGCTAGATTATTTTCTGGGAAACAGTAATCTAGAATAAGATTAACGTGTTGTGTTGAAATGCAGTGTTGATGCAGTAGTATCTCACTTTTAAATTAAGATAGCATGAGTGTAAGCCTATATCCCAGGGTGAAATCTAAAACTTTGATCTGGCAGCAAAACTCATAGATACAATTGCCATCTATCAGAATATAAATTTTGGATTTAAGAGTTGATCTGGTCTATCAGAATATAAATTTTGGATTTAAGAGTTGATCTGGAAGCTCAATAGAAAAGTTTTACTTGTAATGAAGAATTTTATCCACAGGTGTTGGCATGCCATCATTTAAAAAAAAAAAAAAAAAAGATTTGAAGTTCTAGTATCCTAAATGTCCAAGTTAACTCACTGAATTTAAGGAAGATACAATTTTCAATTAATTATTTAATTTAATAAATGTTAAGCATTAGGCATATTAAATACTGAAAGTCATTACTGCAACATTAATTTTTACATGGATAATCCTTGCAGTCCGTAGTGTAAAGAAGCCAGACAGTTGGCTAACTTTTTTCATTCTTGGCTTCTTTTTTCTTTATTTTACCTATAAGCATAGATTTCAGGATGTGACGAAGATTAGAATAGATGAACAGGATGACATAAATTACAAATGCTGTTCACAAAGCAATAACTGTTTTTCCCCCTCTTTATCTTGCAGAAGTACATCATTTAATTGAAGATTGGTCTAAAATATTTGTATGTGAAAGTTGGATTTTATTCTCCAAAAAGCTGAGTTCTGAGAGTAACTTAAAAAAAGAAAAAAGAAAACCCCTTATAAATATATGTATGTTTTGAAGTAGGATTTATATCTAATGTATTCAGTCTCTAATACCTTCTAATCATAGCATTTAAGATAATACTGAGCAGCCGTAAATCACTACTTGAGACAAACATTGAAAGAAGTCTAGATCATTTAGAACTGGTCTAAAAGCACACAGTTCATCATTAAATACTTGGTTTTAAAGTGTTTTAAATATTCCTTTGTTTCCAGAGAGAATGGATCCTTTTATAGTTGTGTCTTGGTCAAAATCACAAGGAAAAAAAAAATGAAGTATCAAGTTTTGCAAGGAAAGTGATTTGCATACTATTACTTTGCTTTCTGTCAAATTTTGTTAAGCTTGCTGTGACCTACTTAAGAGTCTTACGATGAGATTAAGAATTGCAGTGAATTCTGTGTTGCAGACTACACTAGTTTTAGCACTTATGTTTACCACACCACTTTTGTCTTAGTGGAAGTAGTGCAGAGTTTCTCATCGTAAGCCTTTGGCTAAGTCTTTGATTCACTTTCCTCTGCAGAGTCTAGTTTCTTCTTAGGGTTTTTATTTTTTGTTTGTTTTGTTTTGGTGGGTTTTGTACTTCTAAATTGTTTCAGGCAAAATATGGCAGCTGCAGGTTCACCCTGCCTGTTCTGGCAGTCAGCTTTACTTTGTGAATTGCAGGTTGAACCCAACTGGAAATCTTTTTATTGGGCCAAAATTTTTATGTCACTGGCAGAGTATTCTTTCTGTCACCACAGCTATGACAAAGTCCACTGGTCCACTTTCCCAACTTAGTAATACTAGAAATCTGTGAAAAGCAAAATGCACATACACGAACCAATAACCCAACGTCCTCAGGGCTGCTCTCAATCCATTCTCTGCCCAGCCTGTATTTGTGCTTGGGATTGCCTTGGCCCAGATGCAGAACCTTGCACTTGGCCTCGTTGAACTTCATGGTTGGTTCTTCATTCTCCCAGTCCCTGCCTTTGCCTTCTGCAACTTGGGCAGTGTGACTTGAGCACTTGCCGGTGAAGACTGAGGCCAAAAAGTCTTCAGGTACCTCAGCCTTCTCCATATCCCAGGTAACCAGGTCTCCCCTTTCCTTCTGGAGAGGGCTGAAAATTTCCCTAGTCGTCTTTTTATCACTGATGTACCTATAGAAGCTTTTCTTATTGCCCTTGATGTCCCTGGACAGATTTAATTCTATCAGGGATTTGGCTTTCCTAACCTGATCCCTGGCTTCTCAGACAATTCCTCTGTATTCCTCCCAGGCTACCTGTTCTTGCTTCCACCCTCTGTAGGCCTCCTTTTTCTGTTTGCGTTTGGCCAGGAGCTCCTTGTTCATCCACGCAGGCCTCCAGGTAGTTTTGCCTGACTTCCTCTTTGTTAGGATGCATTACTCTCCTGAGCTTGGAGGAGGTGATCCTTGAATATTAACCAGCTTTCTTGGGCCATTCTTCTCTCTACTTTCCCCCAGTCCCCTGCCTGTCCTTCCTAAAGAGCCTGTATCCTTCCATCCCAACACTTCAGTCATGGGAGCCATCCCACCACGTGTCCATAATGCCAATCAGGTCATAGCCCTGCAGGTGTGCGTACGTCTCCTGTTTATTCCCCGTGCTATGTGAGGCTTTTAGGTTGGGCCCCTGATGAAGCTGACTTACTGGCTGGCATGGCTGGAATTCCTTCATGCTGCTCTTCAAGGGCTCTCCTGCTGACCTGTGATCCTTCTCCAGGCTATGGGCATCTGTTGCTGGCACTGGCATCAAACTTCTGGGAACTGGGTGGATTGAGGTTCCTGTCCCCAGGCAACTGTATTTTAAAGGAAAAAAACCACCCTACCCTAAAACATAAAAGCCAGAATATTGTTGTCCTGTCACCTAATTCTGCTTCCCTGTCCCAGGTGTACAAATGTTAAATACGGCTAATGTTCATGAAACCAGGTCAACCCTGAATATTTTATGTAAATCCCTAGTCCTGATGGAGTATGATCGTAGCTCAAAAGCCTGCTTGGGCAAATCAAGTTGCAAGGTGGAATCATTAAGATGATATTTTAGTCTCATTTCTGCATGTACTTGCCCTACATTGTAGTTAAGTCCATTAATCAGTTTAGTATTACAGTGTAATGGAGACCAATCTTCACGCTTGCCCCGTCAGGCCCTTTCTGTGTCCTAGGGACTACTGCAGGACGTTTGCAAAGGCACAAGTTTAAGAACTCTTCAGTTTAAGTTTTAATTCCAATGCATCCGCCTCTTTGCTGTTTTGAGCTCTCGTTTTGCTGGTTGTTGCTTGTTATGTGTGAGGGTGGGTGATCTTCTCAGTCCTTAAAAAGAAAAAGGGAGGGGAACAAATTGAAATGGTAAAATAGAAGCATTAGGGCAGACGAAAATAAACACAGCCAATTTCAGAATCTTTAAGATAACTTTTTATTCAGAAAAGGTGAAATGCTAGTAGGAGTATTTTCTAATAAAACCTCTAGTTTGTCTCTTCTTGTGTCTACTCTAGCTGAAATATAAAGGCTTCAAATTTCACCAGATGTACGTGAAAGAGAATAGTCTGTTTTGGCATGCTTGACACCTTCAATTCTTTTGGAGACTGAGAGCATAAAATTGTCTAATTTCCATACATTTTAGAAAACAAGTATGAAAAGTCATAAGACTACTTCCGTGATTTTGCTCATGTGTAATTTCCTTTCTGTGACACTTCAGTGGTTTAAATGCAGGCCTTCAAGGATTAGATAGGATTAGGTTGGTCAAATAATGGTATCTCCTTCTGGCACTACAAGTAACCAAACCACAAATGAGCGTAATTAGCATATCCGTTAACACTGCTGCTGGTTGGAACTAATGAATTTCAGTGTGAGCCGAGTAGCAATTGTTGGCTGACCTTTCAGATAATCCTAGTAAAGTGGAAAAGCAAACCCTTTTAATTGGGATGGTAATTTTAGAGTTAATAAAGAGCATATTTTTGATAAATGCATTGAACATGCTATATTTAAACTTCTGAAGAAATTTAGAAGCAGTGTTGCAAGCCTTGGTGTGCCTCTTTCCTATTGCTCCACAGGTTTAACTCTTTACTGGGTTGCAAATACTTTCTTATTCCATAAAAAGCCATTTTCCTTGACTTGTTCTCTTCAATTCCTTGTTAGGAAGAACAGACCCGTTACAAGTTAGGTGTGTTACTGATGATTTACGTACCTGTAGTAGTTTTAGTTAGTCGGTAGGATTATGATATGGATCAAAAGCTTCTGCTTATCCAAGTCTAAGCTAGTGGTTATTCATGCACAGTGTTCCCAGTGATTCTATTTTTGAGCTGATATCCCAGCTAGCTAAATTCAGAGGTTTTAGGCATGTGATTTTTTGAGAGAGGAGAAGGGAATAATGCAGAAGTACTAAATAGTAGAGTTGTTTTAAAGCCAGGTAAGTCTAAGGAAAAATAATGTTGTTTTTAAAGTATGCTTGTGCTTATTCATCTTCAGATTCAGCACTTGGCTTGGAACTCAGCAGCTGATTCTTTTCAGTGCTTCTGAAAATCTTCTGTTAAAAAAAGAAAGGTCGATGTCGTAGAAATGCCACCTGATTCATCTCATCAGTTCTTTTGCTTATTTCATTCAAATTCAAAACATCTTAGCAGTCTCCTAATCATCTAATTTACTTATTTTCAACATCCATACATTGCTACTTAGTCTGTACTTGGCATCAGAAACTGCTACTACTGCTGTGTAGCATAGGAACTGAACAGTTGTCAAGCTAGGTCAAGCCACATACACCCTTCTATTTTTTTACGGGAATTTTTTTTACTGGGAAAAAGCATAAGGAATAAGGGAAATATAGATTTAACCATGCTTGTTAGAGCCTTTCCAAAGACTAAGATTGCATTAGGACTGTTGTACTTAAGTCCTCCTATATCAGTAATCCCTTTTAAAATTGCTTTTATTGTCAACCTTGACAGCATTCTGTGACAGTGATGTTGTGTAACTTGATTGTGCCTCCATGAAAATACTATTTGGTTCATTTTAAACTGCTGCTGGACATTCATTCCTTTAAGATATTATGCTATGAGGAGTAGGAATTGCATGTTTGTTTTCCCTTAATTTTCGTGGTTTGTGTTCCTCTGTATTATCTTGTCAGTTACATTTCTTTTCCAAGCTCAGTTCAGGAGGATGATACGTGCCTTGGATGACCTTTTCTGTCTTTCTTTGACCAGAACCTGTTCTGGTTCTTCTGTTTATTCCAAAAATGGGAACCAGAATTTTGCAAGGGGGGATTTCTCTGTGGATTTAGGTAGTGGCAGAACTTCTGGGTACTGCAATTAGTTTTACGTAAACTTTGTAGCTTTGTAAGCTTTGAACATGTTATGTAGATTTTCAATCACTACTTGCTTCAAGTTGATGGATTAAGTGGAATTTTGCTTGTATCTTAACTGAAGCTTTGTTTTGTTTTGTTTTGTCATCATGGTGGCAGCTACAGCCTTTGAGGTATTGACCTTTGAGATAGAGTGGGTGGAGATGGGATAGACGCAGTCCTCTTGATACAGGAAAAATGCCCGAGTTGACTGCCTGATGTGTCTATTTGTCTTGCTCCTGCCTCTGTGGTACACTTTATCACCGGACTCAGGAAGAATTATTTTGTTAGATTAGATTGGCAGGAACCCTGGTTTCTTGACTCTTTTTTTTTTTTTTTTTTCCTAGCGGATTTCTGAGCACTGTCATTGCCTTTGGGAAAAACTGCTTTCTTCCTGTGGCACTGTACAGCTGCAACTCAGTCTATGATTATAAGAATCCATCTTGCTATGAGGTGCTAGGAAATGATGTGCAGACAGCGATGTGGAAATGCACATTGCACAGACACAGTGTGGATGCTTCTGGGGGCAAATATCTCCTAATAACCTGCGATTATGGATTATGGGTCATGGGCATTTTGGACATGCCCCATACAGTATCCTCTGGTCAAAGGCTAGAAAAAATGGATATTTGGTTGTGGTAAATTATTTTTTCCGCATTTATTTAAGGAATAAATCTGTTTTCTGAGATGTTGAAGTGTTTATAGCAAAGCAGAAAACATCATGTGAAGAATGCGCTGTATAATTTGCAATGGTCAGTCCTTAGTTTTTCTGTGGATGATGCAATTTTGTGTATTAACTACAGGACACTGACAAGATATTTTATGGTACAGTCATGTATGTAATTATTGTTTTGGTTTTTATAATCGACAGTGGTAACATCTGGGTGATTTATTCCTGCCAATTATTTTCTGAATTAATATGCTCAGTCTAAGGGTAATCAAACAACAGAGCAAAAAGCCCAATAAATCGGGAACCAATTTTTGAAGGCAGATGTTATGATTTTTTTTGATGGCTGTGCAGTGGAAAAGATCAGTTCACACACCATTACTTGACCAACTAATTTGTTTAACCACATGCGTTACAATCAAAGGTATGATCGCCATAGTTTATCACTTAGAAAATGCTCATTTGCATCAAAAAACATAGAATATCCTGAGTTGGAAGGGACCTGCAAGGATCACTAAGCCCAACTGCTGACTCCACACAGGACCACCCAAAAATCAGACCCTATGTCTGAGAGCACTGTCCAAACCCTCCTTGAACTCCAGCAGGCTCAGTGCTGTGACCACTGCCCTGGGCAGCCTGTCCCAGTGCCCGACCACCCTCTGGGAGCAGAACCTTTCCCTAACGCCCAGCCTGACCCTCCCCTGTCCCAGCTCCATGCCGTTCCCTCGGGTCCTGTCGCTGTCCCCAGAGAGCAGAGCTCAGCGCCTGCCCCTCAGCTCCCCTCGTGAGGGAGCTGCAGGCCGCCATGAGGCCTCCCCTCAGCCTCCTCTTCTCCAGGCTGAACAAACCAAGTGACTTCAGCCGCTCCTTGTATGTCTTGTCCTCTAGACCCTTCATCATCTTTGTAGCTCTACTTCAGATATCTCTAATAATTTTATGTCCTTCTTATACTGTGGTGCCCAGAACTGCCCACAGTACTCAAGGTGAGGCCACACCAGCACAGAACAGAGCAGGACAATCCCTTCCCTTGACCAGCTGGCAGCACTGTGCCTGATGTACCGCAGGATACAGTTGGCCCTTTTGGCTGCCAGGGCACACTGCTGGCTCATATTCAACTTGCTGTCAACCAGAGCTCACAGATCCCTTTCTGTGGGGCTGCTCTCCAGGCTCTCATCTCTCATCCTGGACATACATATCCATGGTTGGCCCATCCCAGGCACAGAATCCACCACTTGCTCTTGTTAAACTTCGTATTGTTGGTGATATTTTGTTTTACTTATTTCTAGAATATCTTTTTGTATGAGGTCTTCTGCCTGAGTTTCATGTTCTCATTTCGAAAGGTTTTTTGAAGCATTGGAGGAAAACACAGCTTTTTTCTCTCCTTACCTCAGATGCTGGATAAATCCTATGGGGCCTCTGTTATACTATCTGGATGCCCAGGAGGCAATTAATTGTAGGAAGGAAAAACAGTCTTTCAACAAATGAATGATTTTAAATTATCTTAATAATTATATCAGCTGTCTGTGCTGGTAAGCTGGCTCTCTTGACAAAATATGTGGCTGGGAGTTCCTGTGCTCACTGCCCCTCACTGGGAGTGGTCCCTTCCAGGGCAGCAGCCTTTCAGGAAGGCTTTGCTGCTGGTTTTGCTTGGCTTTCATTTCTCCTCATTCCCTGCCTCACCCATGCCCCTTTCACATAGAGCTTGGCAGCTGCTTTTCCTTCAAGTCTTTGAGTTTTGTACTTAAGTTCAGTGCAAAGGAAGTGCATGATGTGTCTTACTGGCATGGACAATGGTCAATATATTGTAGATCTGATCTGAGCTCATTTCAGCTTTGCTACCAACCTGCTAGCAGATGCTGGGCTGACAAAAAGTGTTTTTACGTGTTTCTGCTCATTTTTCTTATTTATGAAGTAAAGTTTTTGCTGCTTGTGTTGCTTTTAAAGAGATTCAGAAAACAGTCATGTGGATTTGTTCATCTGGAGAAGGATGGGAAAACTCCTTAATAATAAAAGAAAAAAACAAGCACCAAGGACAGCATTATGAGCTGGTCAAGGGAAATGATCGTCCCACTCTACTCTGCGCTGGTGTGGCCTCACCTTGAGTACCTGTGTCCAGTTTGCCTGTCGAGACCTTGACTAGTTTCATTCAGGAGGTATTTCATGG
Source organism: Anser cygnoides (assembly GCF_040182565.1). Taxonomy (NCBI): domain Eukaryota; kingdom Metazoa; phylum Chordata; class Aves; order Anseriformes; family Anatidae; genus Anser; species Anser cygnoides. The sequence continues at coordinate 29,899,805 of NC_089873.1, forward strand.
TTCAGAATGTAATGTGAGTCTCCCAGGACTGATTTCTTAGAAATACTTCACTGTTTTCTGTGTTTTTCTGGACCCATGGTATCCCAAACATACCCCTAGGCCACCTCTAGAGGAAGAGTTAAGGAGAGAGCTGTTATAGTGGCCGTTATTTTTAGTGACTCTCCTAATATGTTAAACAGTGTTGAAAACAAAAGAATTATCTTGATGTACTCATACATAAAAAGATAAATGCTGAGATGCAGCAATGAATAGTAATATAAACATTTGAAGAGGGCTGTTTGCTCATATACTTCCGCTGATGACTTCCTTCCCAGCAAACAAGACTATCAGTCCCTGGTCAGCAATCTTCATTATCCTATAACTGGCTGCATATTCTTTTCAGATACATTTTTGGATGCTCTTGTGCACTTTTATAAGCAGCCAACTGAACCTAAACCCTCATCACCCATGATTTTGGAGTAATAGGTATAATTTGTAAGCAAACATGAGTAGTACAGGAAGGATCTGATTTTTTGAGAGAATTCTTCTGAAAGTACATCAGAAGCCTGCAGAGATACTGTGAAAAGCATATATCCAGATAGATTTATTTTTTTTCCGGGGCTTTGACTAGAAAAAGAGTAAGTTTATTCATTTGTTATGTTTCCTCTTTGGGCGTACATTTTAAGATACCTGTGGGATTATGTTAAATGTCCCTGTAGTTTTAACTTTATGGAGATTAGTGATGAAACTTGTCAGGACTAACTACACTGAGTTCTGCTGGCTCAACGATTGAAGTCAGGCTGAAAAGTGAAATGGTTATTGCCAACCATTAAACCTCATAAACCAGCTTAAAACCAGTGGGATGTTTAAACTTCTTCAGTTCAGCAGTTTCTGAAAATTTTCAGAGGAGAAAGTAGTTTTGCTTCACCAGTCATGAATTTCCAGTATAATTTGAAATGTCTCTCAAATACACTAGATCAAGAAAGTTCTGCTTCATTTAAGATACAAAAAAAAAAAAATGCACCAGGGTATTTGTAAGTGATTTGTAATCATCGTCTTCCTTAGATGCACTTACCTAGATGCACTTCCACACCTTGCAAACAGACTAGTTTTTCAAGAGGTTTTCTGGTATTAAGTTCACATCTACAGATAATTGGCTGATCTGTATGGCAGTCTACAACAGCTCACAATTACACAAAAAATCTTTGGGTTTTGTTTATTTTTATTGCTAACTAAATTACACAATGTGCTTATTGCGTAAGTTTCTAGGGGTTTTGTTATATTACTGAGGAAATGACTACTAATAATTAGAAGAATATTGTGATATTTTTTGACGTAAAGCAAAAGATTGGCATTTAATAAATATACATCATAAGTAACAATGTGGTTAAGGCTATAGATTACCAAAGCAGAATAATTTGAGTTATAAAATGGGAGAGAGAACGTTACAGGTAGGTTAAACTCAAAATTAACAGAACTCTTATTGATAAAACAACAGTATTTAAAATAAATTTATAATGAAATGGTTGAATGTCAGAGAAATACAGATTACCAAGAGACTGCCTCTTGTCTGCGATATAATGTTACGAGACACACTGAAAAGTATTGGCACTAAAAATTGCGCAGGGTGTTGATTTTACTTTTGTTGTCTTTTGCTGATGGCATGTCAAGTACAGAGTTAAACACTGTTCTTACGAAGGAAATAAAAGAAAACTGGACAGTGTTTTATCTATAATGGCATTTGATGGACCTGTCTGTTATAAAAAATTTACCGCAGAAGATGGATGGCCTGTCTCTTTTTTATTAGTGAAGAAACCTTATGCTCTGCTTTTGTTGGCCTCCTTGAAAGTCACTTATTACTTGAATAGGAGTAAACACTGAAATTTTAACGGGAAAGTGGTCTAGTTTGCCAAACTCTTTTATACCAAACACACGGAGTTTCTCAGCTACTGTACTGTTGTCTGACTGTGTTCTCCTTGGAAGGCTCTGATAGTTGCTGAAGAATGGTGTTGCAGCTTGCACAGCAGTCTGATTTTCTTTACAGTTCACAAGACTACAGCTCTTTTGAGCTTGGATTTGTATGGCGGTACATGAAAAGTTCATTAAAAGCTGTGAAATTATTGACCCTAAATTCAGGGCAGAATGTCGGGCTATAATGCTTTTTTTGGGACGGAAGAGGAGAATAGGGAAATGTTGGTCATTAGGCTTTGGACCAGACCCAGTACACTTGGATTAAATCAGCACAAAATTGTAAGGATGCAGTCAGCTATTCAAGGCCTGCTTTAAAATAAACACCTTAGTGTTATTCTGAAAAAAGTTACATGCTTTCTTGGAAGTGTCTCCTGGGTCTATAATTACGTGAAACACCCTTCATTTTGTGCTGTCTGTGTGGGGATGTGAGAGGTAGCCAGCAAACCTTCTGGCATATGCAAGAATATCACCATGGATCTGGATTTGAAATCATGTGCAACTTTGAGTCTTTTAAATTTAACTTTCTGGAGGTTTTAGTGAGCACCACATCATGCTTTAATGAGGCCCCAAATACACTGAAGAGTCGTGATGAGACCTGGTTTCTGTGCTTACCAGGCTTTGTTGACTTTGTTGGACCTCAGATGCACTTGTGCTTCTCCTGTCCATGCATTAACATTTTTTTCTGTATCTGACACCTACAGGAAGTTGCCAAAAGAAAAAGAAAAAAAAAAGAAAAAAGAAAAAAGAAAAAAAAAGATAGAAGAAGAAACAGGTGGAATATATTTGATTTTAATTGAAAATTTTGGTTCCCCAAAAGCTATGAACAAAACCTGAAGACTTTTTCAAGTTAAAGTTACATAACAATAACTCTTTTCTTTGCCGATGATATTAAAAATTAAGGCAATTACTTAACAAACTTAAAAAAATAGTTACTTGGAAAGACTTAGTTGTTTGGAAATACTTAGTCATAATGAAAGTCATAGTAACAGTTATTTTTATCTGAAGAAGGTTGTCCTCGTAGATAATGTCATCTTTAATATAATCTACTTTTTTCCATGTTCTGCTTTGTACCAGCTGGATTTTTGAAGTTGTTGCTGATACTTCGTCCATACTTACTGCTCATGATCTCAGTCTAAGAGCACCGATACTGCATCCGTGGCTCTAGAGAGAGTATTAGAGAGCTGTGAGACCAGATGGTCTAACTGCACGTAGCATAGCTCCTGCATTGTGTTCAATCCTGTGATATGATTCAATGCATGACATCTATACCTTATGGTACTGCGTTTACCTCGCTTTCTACTGCGATACGTGAGACATGTTTTACATGCACATTCCTTCTCTTCAAAGAAGGAATGTCTTAAAGGAAATCTGATAGCGAGGAGCTGGATCATCTACTCGTAGACTCCAAGGTGCACTAGGTTTTCTAGATGTGTACAGACCTGCTAGTTTTATTTTCTTTTTACTTTTAAATTTCCATTTCCAGAACTAATGCAAACCAAGAAATTGCTCTTAGCTGAGTCAAAATGTAGACATAGTAAGAGGTAGTAGGAGCTCAAGAAATGCTTAACTCATATTTGATTGAAGAAGAAAAATAATTAGTGAAATCTCATACCTGCACGGATAGGCACTCTGGTGGTGTATACTGAATTACTCCTGGTATTCTAGACGGGCAGCCATTCTCAACAGCAGGTAGGTGCCCCAGGAAGCCATCACTTGTTACTTTTAGTGCTCTTTCCTAAGATACAGTGCTTAATATCTAACGTACCTAAAGGAAAGAGTTAGCAAAAGTTTCTGCAGATGTTGGGGGAACTGTTATCAAACCAGGTGATAAAGTTCCTCCCTGAAGCTGAGATGCAGGATGAGCAGAGCTTGACAAATGCTCAGACAGGCGCACTAAACTGATTATCTGTATTAGAATAGTCCTGTGGGTTTTGGCAGCATTGTAATCAGGGATTTGAAAGCGATTACCTTGCTGAATTCAAATGTTGAGACCAGAACAGGGGGAGTGTGCTCTGCTGCAGCTCCGTGTTCTTTGTGTATTTCAGCCTTGGTATTTGCCTTGGCTGTGCAAACAGCTAGTGCTAGTAGCAGCAGGAATTTTGGATGTTGGCTTTGTTTTTCAGACAAGTGAAGAACAGTCATATGGAAAGGTTCATGGTTCTACTTACATAGTATTTTCATAGCTTGGACGTTGCTAGAAACTTTTTAATGCTTTTTGAAGTGCCACAAAGTATTTTCATAAATAGTTGTTCGATAAATATTCCTACTAGGAATATGCCACACAAGCACTCGTCTCTGAAGAACAGGCGAACACTGCACTCGAGCAGCACTTGAGATATTCAGGAGCCCCGCGTGGCTCAGGAGCCCTGGGCTGTCAGCATCTGAGCTGTGTGATCCTTTTAATTGTGGTGGGCATACAGGAGGGAGAGCTCACACTCTTTCATGTCAATATAAATTTAAGGGTTCTTGTCCTCAGTGACCTGCAGGAGATTTAAGGATCACTTCTGTTATTGAGACTAACACGGGTATTGTCTCTGTCGAGGAGAGGTTAGATTGATTTCTTTTTTTCCCCTCTCTGCTTTTCTGCCATTGCCTTCATTAGCTTGTTTTTGGTTACCAGCAAGCCTCCTAGGGTATCTGGAGGCAGCACAGTGCATTACTGAACAGATGCCTGAATTAACCCGTGTAATAGAAGTGTGAGCATGTAGCTGTGCTGTCGTGGCACTCCATCCAGATCAATTCACATGCAGGCAAAGCTGAGTGCGTGCGGTGGCCTGGGACGGTAAGCTTTGGCCATTCAGCATTAACAACGTTGTACGCCCGAGTGTGTTTATGCTTGCAAAAATTCTGCCTATTTAGAAATCTAAAAAGGTACCCCGGCTTCTTTTGGGGAGAAAAAACTCATCCTGGAAAAGATAGAGCTAAGGAATCGTTTGGAGAAAAGAGCAGAGAAGGTGACAAGAGAAGGCTTGCTTAAACTTTCCCACAAGAACAAAGGGATGTGAAAGGAAATTGTAAGTGGCAGGTGTAAAATAAAAGGAAGATTTCTTTTTTTCCTGAACCTTATTTAAACTGGTAAGTTCGCTTCCAGGGGAGTTTGTCAGCACCAACATAACAATGCATTCATAATACATTAAATGTGTACACAAATTCATTAGTAGCTGTCGAACACAGAATGATCACATCTGGCTCAGGAGACACGAGATGCTGAGAGCTGTACCGCTGGATGCTTGCATTGCTTGCCAGTGGTCGGTAGCATCAGGATGACTTTGCAGGCAGAATCCTGAGCAGAGGTGTTGGTCTGACTGCTTGATTTTATTTAATGTCTGCTTTGATGATGTGCTCTCTCTAATGTTGTGTTTTCTGCAGCTGCTTACATTGACAGATTTGTATTGTGTTTGCTCTCCGTATGTACATATCTGTCATTACTCATCAGTTAAAGGGCTGCATAAAAACAAGCTCAATTTTTTGTCATAAATGGAATACTGAACAGTAAAGGAATTGTCAACTGAACTCTATGCTGTCTTTTTAATATTACAAGCTCCCTAGTTTTATTTATTACAGCTTTTCTGATAAGTTTTCAAGTGTTGAATTGAAAATAAACCTCTTGAAATGGTTGTACCTGAAACTCTCAATCTGTCTAAAGAACAGCATTTCAAGTCCAGAACACAAACTCGAAAAATGGCTTTTGCCACAGAGAGGGCCTGATTTCAATTATAGCAGATAATATCTGAAATCAATAATAGCTTCTGGTCATCTGTTAGGAGGAAAGGAACAACAGTGTGTGCCTCATTAGTTCTTATGTGCAGGTCTCCAGTTATTTCAGGCATAAAAATTTTAAGAATGTAACCCCGAGCAAAACTTGGAAATGGGCCACCCACCCCTGCTACCAGCGGATCAATTCCTTTTCTATCACAGCATCTTGTTCCCTGTCAACACCAGCCCCCATGACACAGTGTTCCCACCCTCCAAATCAGTTATTTTCCTGTGTCTTTATATTTCTGTGTGGTTCCTGTGCTGTCTCCGGTAGTTGGGACATCATGGCTCGGGGCGTTGAACTGGAGTCTGCTTTTTATTCCACCACTGAGCGTGCACGATATGGCCAAGTAATTTTAAAGTGATGATTAAAGCAATTTACATTTTTCTACCCCCCTCCCCTCTTTCTTCAGATGAAGGACTGTCTTTTATTATCTGAAACCTGAGCCTCCTGTCGTGGCACAGATGCCCAGCTTTGAGGTATCGGTCGCTGCTGCAGATGTCGCCTCCCCTGCTCCCGATGCCTTTGCAGGTGGGGATGTAAGCCCGTGAGCCCTGCTGCTCAGCCAGAGCTGTGGAGTGCTGCCTGTCTTCCTTCTTAGCACTGAGCTTAATTTTAGCTTGGGACAGGGGGCATCCTGAGCACCACGTTGCGTTGCACCCTTTGTGGGGGAACATTTCCATTTTATAAACAAAAACCTGAGCCAGTCATGAAGCACAACGTGGTCTCGGTGAGTCTCAAGTGTTTTTTTATAATGCTAACTCAGCTGAAGGAGTTCAGTGCAGTAATTGTCACTGGAAGAAAAAATCTTGTTGTATTTTTCAGAACAGCAATTCTGTTTGTGCTGTAGAAGAGCAGAAGGGTCTTGCACGAAAGAACTTCATTTAGGCTTTAATTAAGACCTTGGGCTTGGATTGATCTGTTTATAGGCCAGGGACCTGTATCTCACAGCTGTCCAACAGGGAGCACAGACAGGCAGTGACTTAGATAATGAAAGAGATGAAAGGGAAAGTTTCTTTTGAGAAGCTAAACATAAGCTCCATCAGATTACTCGTTCTGTCTGCTCTTTCTCCTAATTGGGACAGTGGTCTGATGTGAAGGTAAGACTGGAAACCTCATTCCAATAGTTCACAGTGAAAAAGTTGTGAGAAACTCATCAAGAAGATGTCCTGTAATATTTATCACATTCCTGATTGAACTGACTCTCTGTTTTATTGACCTTTGCAGAAGAAAAATATTATGGATGACATTTTGGATGATTTTTAGCAGTTTATCACAGATAAGTAACTTAATCCAAAAGAAAAGAACCTGTGCGAGATGGCCTGTTCTCTCTCCACAGCTCTCAAGCAAATGAGTTGTTTCAAAACAGGATTCATTGCACCTGTAATACCAAAGACATTCTGATCTTCGCCTTAACCCAAGAACTTCTTTAATGTTTCATATCACTGTAGATCTCACTGTACGATTTCACCTTCTGTATGGACTGGGATTTTGTGTCCTATGTTGTTTTACTGACTTACCCTCTGAGTACCCTTTGGCAGCAAGAAAATACTTAATAGTTCCAAGTTAGCTGTTGTATTTGAACTCAGTTTCAAACCTCCTTCTGGGAATATATCCTCCTGCAAACCTTTATTCTGGAGTTTCATATTTCCTCTTTCTCCTGTGGCTGAGGGGTGATCGAAGACGGCATCAATCAGCGCGCCTGTGCCTGAAACACAAACAGGAAATGTGAAGGACCTTCAGGTACTACAATGACAAAATGTATGTAGGTGTAAGTGCTTGTGATACACAGCTTCCTGTGCCTGTGCGTGCGGACAGCACATCTGCAGGGACTGCAGGTACTGGGAGGGGAGCTGTATGCAGAGGGGATTTCCTATCTATCTCCTGCCCACCCTCCTTCTGTAAGGTCGCCGCTCTCCAGTTGCAAGGGAAGCGAGAGGAGGTGATAACCACAGCAGCTGCTGTCGTCGTGACAATGGAAATGGTGTGGATTTGGTGCTCGTGCTTCAGTGAATGCTGTATATATAAAAAGTCCAGTTCTGTGAGTATGGTGAACACACACCGCTCTCTGGAGCTAGGCTGGGAACACCTTCAGCCACATCACTGCACCCTGGTTAATTGTATACAAACTACTGCAAGAACAAAGTAACGAGCATTTGCAAAGTGTTGCAGAACAATGTGGCCATTGGAGGAAAGGGCAAGAAGCTTGGTCCATCAAACTTGTATCACAGCTGGGCTGTGCCCTAGGGGAGTTGCTGAACCCCAGGATCTCCTCTAGTAGAACTGAGGCTACCTCCTCCCACGACTTCATTGTTATCCATCCTCCCTCTGTTCTGCATATATACATACATCTCAGATAAACTCAAAAGACACAAATAGCTGCCTCCTGTCTTGGTCCCAGGTCTGAACATGATTAGTAGAAAGTTAGCCAAGGAACCATTTCTGTGATAAGGTGCTTGCTCTACACAGAGCGATTCATCTGTGGATTCCTGTGCCTTGCCTTACATTCTCTGCTGCTCTGCAGTGCGCTTTTCATTTGTTTTGAGTGGCACTGCTAAAGACGCCAGTCTGCCTGTTTTGAGCCTGACCTGGCTGTGAGACCTCTGTTAGACCCCTGCCAGAAATATTTGCAAGTGGATGGGGTGACTGCGCTGGCTTAGTGGTGCAGGTGATGCCCTCATTTTTTTCTTTCTTTTTTTTTTTTTTTCTTCTGATACTCTGCAGGTTATCTTTCTAGAGGATATTTCAAGATACAATTTTGTCTTCCATACAAGCTCTAAAATGAATTCTGGCTATTTTTTACTGTGTCAGATTTCAATCTTTTTCTGTCCTAAAAGTGTTTTTTTTTTTTTAAATTTGTCTTCAAAAAAAAAAAAAGAGAAAAAAGGAAAAAAAATATCTTTAACAGATCTAGTAACTAAGTAATAGAACCTGAATGTCACAGCAAAGTTGGATCATAACAATGTGACAGGATATGCTGGCTCTTAAGGAAAAAAATACTCCTTTTTACGGCGTGAAATTTAAAAATAAGACATCTCACAAGTATAATAAGACACAAGGATTTTGTTTGCATGCTAGTTCTGCAAATTCTTTAATTTTATTTCAATTGCTCTACTTCTGTCGGAGCTATTTTGGCAGACTTCATAATTCACATTTACCTCTAGCAGACTGGAAAGCTGACCAGATGACACTTGTCATTCCTGTGCCATAGAGGAATTCAGATACACATTTTATTGACTTTTTTTATTTATCTGCTCATAGTAAGCTGTTTTCACTTTTAGATATTTGTGTAAGAATTAACCAAAAAATTCTTATTATTCAGTTCTTAGACAAACTTTTTCAATCTAAAAATGCTTTCTAGCAACTAACCCTCTAAAAATGGTGTACTTGATCACGGTGGGAGAACTGTAGCAGCTCTTTTTATTTCAGTATGCTTATCTTAGGGGATTTTGTTTCCATATAAATACCTGGAGAGTAGGAGTAGCACTAAACTGAATGTAGATTATTCAATACACATGCCTTGGAAGAACCAAAAAAAAATTAGTGCTGCAAGTTGTGGTCACATCAAACTCTTTGGGTTGACTCAGACACATAGTCTGGCAGGCTTTTTTCAAAGGGTTAAATAAGGACTGTGGGTTACAAACAGTGGTGACTCAGCAATGACTGACAAATTCTGAAGAAAGATTTGGCAAAGATGTGCTTCTTAGAAAAGGAGGTAACGTTTTGTCTAGAGGATTTCCAAGGAGCATAAAGTTTAGCCTTACAACTTGCCAAACAGCAGAAGCGCAGAAGACACACAGGTATCCAGTTTCAGCAAAGACAGATAGAAGTTGTGTGTACATCCGAGGACAAGATTTGGTTTGTGCTTTTAAATACTTATATCTCAGCATGTGAAGAAGAATTCCTTAGAAATTGCTGCTGATTTTACAGCTGAAGTAATTTATTTCTGTGATGGTATTTAAAAAAAAATAGTGCCTCAAACAGGTTGAAGGGAGATAATGTTATTTTTAGTAGCTTTTGTTTCCACAAACGCCTAAGCTACGTACATTCACAATGGGAGATTTGCACAGTTGTCATTATTTACACTTATTGATGAAACAAATTTCGCTCTGCATTTCCAAATCGGCGTAACATCAAAATCGAGCGTTTTCCCTGAGCTGCTGCACGTCGTGGGGTGCATCGTCCTACAGTACAAAACATATCCTGTTGTTTGACTCTTAAAATCTGGAATTTTCTGGCAAAGATTCACAAAGGAATTTTAAATTTTCGTGGCTGCTGACAGCTGATCGCTGCTGCTGCCTCTGAGGAGCATCGTGGCAAGAGCAGGAGGGTGGCTGACATTACGTTGTGATCGAGCGCAGTCACTGCTCGTGGCGGGGGAGACTCCAGACAGTCAATGGGCTGCTAAAATGGATTTTTGTCACTCCAGATGTTGCATTTCCCTTGGTGGCAGAGTAGGTACTTGATATGCACAGCTGTACCCAGAGGGGTTCCTTTTTGCTTTTACATATAAAGATTTATTCGCATGCCCCTGAGTTGTTTTTGTTTTTTTGTTGGTTGGTTGTTTTTTTTACTTTGCTGTGAGATTTGTGTTTTCCTACCTGGACTGACAGGTGTTTGATAGCAGCAAGACGTCTGTTTGGTCATTGAGTGATTTTCTGCATCACGTCCCGCTGATATTGGTAGAAAGCCATTTTCCTCTTCAACTTCAAAAATAAGTTTCAGAATAATGTTGCGGTGCAGGGAATCAAAATCACTATTGCTTGGTGTCATGGCCTGAATCAGGCAGCAGTTTAATTCAGAATTTCAGGTACAACAAGCAGAGGGTTGAGTAGCCAAATTGTTATCTAGCACGTTGATGGATTTTTAGCATATGTAGGAGTGAGCTTTTTGAGCGGCTTTTGAGTATTACGCGTTGGTTCTGAACAACAACAACAAAAAAATCAGCTGGCTATTTTTTTTAGCACTAACAATATACGACTTAACTCGTGACTAATTTAAGTATGAGGAGGAGTCGCTGTGTGACCTGGTGGGTGCTTTGTTTCGACGGCCCGTGGCGTGTCCAGCGCGGGAGGTCCACGTGTGCAGCTCCTGCCCCAACTTCCCTGGCCAGCAAGGCTGGGGGGGAGCGATGCATGATTTCAGCAAACAGCCTGCTTTGTAGCGTGCCTACCATTCCCCACCCCCTAACCGTTTCCTCAGCTGGGATTATATGGAGTGTTGGGTCTACGGCATCCATTAAACTTCTGAGAAATAAGTCTTTCCTTTTGTGACAAGTCGGTGGTACAGATGGCAACAAAAATATTGGCACTTTCTGCTTGCAGACGTCTGAGGTCAGCTATGTGTTAGTGGGAACATTTGGAATAAAACAGTTTCTGTCCTTGAGGGTAGTTATGGGTAGTAGACTAGCTGGCAGCCTTCTCCAGTACAAGCTTTCCATTCATGCGTAGTAGGTCTGTGTTTCGTTTTTTTTTTTTTTTCCAAATTCTATGTTTTAAATATTCTGCTCATAACAGTGGCTTAACCTCTGGTTCTTTGTACAGCTCATGGTTTCAGTATTAACACTTAACTACCCCTGTTAGTATACTGTTTTTATGAAAGAACAATCCTGACTTATATCTTAGTAATTTAAACTTCCTGTCTCTTTCAGTAATAGCTGGTTTTCGAGGGACAGTCCCCCATGGCCTATCACTGGAGATTGGAGACACCGTTCAGATACTAGAGAAATGTGACGGTGAGTTCACAGGCTGGACTTCCAGTGGTAATGAAGGCTCCTATACTGTTGATTTGAACCCAATTACTATTCATTTATTTTCTTAAATGAACACATTTTTTTAAAGTCAACAATACAACAAATTCCAGTCTCCACAGTTCTAATGAGCTCTAATTCCTATCATAATTTATTTGTAATTCATCTTTTTTATTTAATCTCCTTGTTTAATAAAACTTCACAGAAGATAACAGTTAAAAGAGCAAGGAGTTGTCATTATGATTCTTCTGCTTTCTGGGTATTTCCTGGGGAAGTCTGACTGCCATCAGGACCCTTTCATATTCATTTGAAGTCAGAAGTTTAAAAGCAGCAATGTAAAAATTCTCCTCTGCCTCTGTTCTGAGTTAGAGAAGACTAATATGTTTTTAGAAAATGACCATTACTAGTATAAAAGAAATAAAGCTGCAATTTTTTCATAATCTGTTCCCTTAATTCATCACCTGAATTTTATCTGTTAATATGATTTTTTTGTTCATTTAAGATTATGTAGGTATTTTTGTGGTTTCATGTTGGGATTATATGCTATTAATCTTGCTGTAAGAAATTTTCTTATAAAAGGCATAAGATTCGTCATTTTGAATTGGGTATATTATAAATCTTATATAGTAATGTGGTTGATAAATTTGGATTGTGAAGTCCAAAAATTATCTGTAAATGTTTACAATGAATATGAAACCATTACCCCTTTTGCACTAGAGCTTTTGTTGATACAGGTTTAGAGAGTCATTCCTGAAAATACACGTGAATTAAGTCACCTGAATATGAGCTGGTTTAAACAAAATACCTTTTATTGTGTAGAAAGTCCTCTAAATGAGTTCAGTCTGCCAGCACTATGTAATAGTCATATCTGTCCAAAAGGGAAAAATTAAATCTGTTTTACATATGGAAATGATTTGCATACTTTAAAAAACAAAATGTTCTTTCTCCGCAGGATGGTACAGAGGATTTGCCTTAAAAAACCCCAATGTTAAGGTAAAGATCAATTTCAGTTTTGCGTTCTTTGGCAAAAATGTGTATTTACTTTATAAAAGTTTATAGTCTCCATGTAAGTATACGTTATTTACTTTTAAAAGAAAACTGGAGCTTACAGTTAAGTATTTTATTGATATTGCATGGATTAGATTTGGACATGGATTACACTTCTGAAGTGCTCCTGTGTATTCGGATGATACACTTTACAAACCTGAGGTTCTGGCAAATTTTCTTTTATATCTGATTTTTAGACGCTAAGTTAATGGGAAATGACTATTGAGGATATTAATTATAAATAATGTTAGAAAAGTTAATTACACTGTGCCTATTTTCTTGATGTTATGCATTAATTTAGAACATCCAATGGAGACAAATAGTATATAGGAGCCATATGCAGCATATCAATTGAATAAAATATATCTATTTCCATCTAAAATATGTGATTCATTTTATTTTTCTTTGGTGTGTAGTCTTCAATTTCCATAGGATTATAGTTGGTAGTACTCTAAACCAGATTCCACTGTTTTTTGTTGCATTCAGACATGAAATATTATTAAATTCATACGTTTATTTTCTTCAGCATTTGTTCATCTTGATTGTGTTTAAGCTTTTCCTATCTTAACTGTCTTTCTATTTTCTTAATCTCCCCTGTCGACCTGCCTCTATCACTGTAAAGACTTTGCTTTTCATATGGGAAACTATTTCTTTTTTTTTTTTCCCATCCACACAGTACTAGAATTTTTAGTTGTATTAATGTCATTGAAGAAAAATCAAGCTGTTGTTCCTTTAACTCACATCGTAAGCTTTCTTTTTTTTTTTCTCCCCTCTTCATTTCCGAGCCCCTTCAGCTGTAAAGTAGGGCATATAATGTATTAATCTCAAAAGTTTCTAGGGGCGCCTATCATACAAGGCCTTTTGTCCCTAGGCCTGCTGTCTGTGTTCACATAAATTTGCTTTGCTTTATGTGAAAGGTCAATGTGAGCAATAGATTTAGCCACAGTGTCTAATCCGATGTTTACTACTTTGATCTCATTGATATATATTACAATTTGATTTATAAGACATGAACAGTTGAGATTTGTTATCGCATCTTCTGTGTCTTTTGTTGCAATTCTCACCACATGCTTGCTGTCACTGTTGCTTTGTGGTCTGTCAAATGTGTTGATAGAAGTTATGAATAGGTTTTCTAAACATGACTTGATGTGTGAAGAACCGAGAAATGTATTTTCTACTTTCATAGTGGAAATGAATGCAGTTTTCCGAATTGGATTTTTGAAGGGAGTCTCTCCAAAAGTAAAGTAAGAGCACCCTGTAAGTCAGCTTATTGTTGGTATCGCACCGTCAAGATTCCTCCCTTGTTATTCTGCCAGCTTGGACACTCAGAGAAATTATTTGTGGCAGCTGGTCTACCGTAACTGCAGGTGCATATCCTGTTTTCTGGCACATCGTTACAAATACCAGGGCTGCACATCTTGCTGTCCTTGGGAGATCTCTCTGGAGCATTGCTGAGAAGGAGCATTCACAAGGGCACTTGACAAACATAGCAGATAACCTTTTTGTCAAAGGTCCAGAGTTGGTTTCTGTGGTAAGAAAACAGGGCACCACCACAAAGGAAAGCTGTATGTAGCTATGCTTATTATGAAGGAGCACATATATGTATTTTTTTTCACTGCATTGTGTAGCTAGCTGTAGTGTATTATTTTCTGAGTGAGAAGTTGGAAGGTTAATCGCTTCGTTTTGCTTACCGCTATGATTTATGAAGGTTAGTGCGATATAAGAGCACTACAAGTGTTGTGGCAATGCTTTTCATGCACAAGAGCCCTTAAATAACTAAAAAGGACCACTCTTGTCTCGACACTGAGGCTCTTTGGTAGGCATCTACCACACCTTTCGGGTGCACTGCATGGCACAATAGCTCTCAAATAAAACTTTATTTTGACTTTGTTAACTTCATTTAAGAACTTAAGTGTATTTATTTTTAGTGAGCTTCATTATCTTTATTTATTTTGCAAATCAGTATTAAAGATACTGTTTTTGAGATCCTGTTGATAAGAAGTTACCTCACAAAATTGGTCAGTTTCTCGTATATGTGGGGAATGATTAATAAATCATCTAGGATAAGTGAGCTGTCAAGCAATCTTCTACATGTTCTACAACTTTATCTTCTAATTTTTGTAACTATTGAAGGATTAAAACTCTGCTGAAGGCATTTTCATTTCCATTAGATCTGTACTGGGTATAGATTGCATTCTTTTTCTGCGTATGCTTGTTGGTAATTATTTAGAGGACTTTTAATTCAGCATGTGTTTGCATATTAAATGGTACTTTAAGATTACTCTCCAAACTCATTTAGGGGGATTTTTTTTGTTGTTTTTAACTAACCTATTTTGTTTTTCAGGGTATATTTCCATCCAACTACATTCACTTGAAAAATGCATGTGTTAAGAACAAAGGGTAGGTGAAATGTTCTGGATTCAAATATTTAAACATGGTCAGTTACTTATACCAAAGATCTTTTGCATATATGATAAAGAAGATAGCATTTGATTATGTTATAATATCTCAAGTCAAGCTTACTGCCACAGGATTTGAAAAGGTTGTCTTTAGCTAACCTGATACTCCTGCACGGTCATAAAATTGGAGTGGTATATTCTCTGAAGACATGGCGTGCAACTGGGAAATCAGAATAAAGAGAAAATGATCACGTTTTTGCTTCTCATCATTGAATTTGACTTGAAAAAAAGTTATTGCCTTAACTAGAATAAGTTATTCTATACAGAAGCTTGCTATTAACCTGCTGTTTAAGATTAGTAGTTGTTTTCTTCAAGGACATCAGCTGTACCGTGGCAGACAGCTGGCATTTTATAAAAAACTGTTAAATAATGTATCGATACAAAAGCAAAAGATTTCATTAACATTGAAAAAAAAAAGAGATGTTCTTTCCCTTAATGCTTTCCTTCAGATGATGAAAAGCCAATATTTATTCTTGACAATGACTGATCTCACTTCATTTTTAGAAGAGCTAATAAAATTGGAACAATTTGTTAAAATTAGTTTTATTTTATTTTTTGAAACCCAAATTTTCTGAGTAAAAGAAACAGTGATTTTTTTTTTTGTGATGTAATATTTACCTTGAAAGTATCACTTTAATATTTGTCAGTGACGCTAATTCAGTACAACTTTTTCCAGGTTTACATACCTGGAAAATATTCACATTGTGTCATTTATTTAGATGTATTAATAGGGAATTGATACATGACAATTTGAAACTTCTTTAAATGAAGACATTTCTTATCAAATTAGATGGAGAATGAACCATCAGGTGTAGGTGACCTGAATTTGGGGGCTTGAATGAGCGAGTGTGTAGATGATACAGGTTTCATGACTGGCAAAAATTAATCAGGAAGACTGTTATATATATTTAAATAAATATAAAAAAGTCTCATTCACATAGGTGTAAATAGGAGTCATATTCTGGAGATCTCCATGTTGTTTGCTATGGAGTTCAATCCACCCATAGTTTGTTGTGCACTAGGATCATATTTGCTTTGAAAGCAATTGTAGATAAAACCGAAGGTTCAGTGAAATAAAGTTGTTGTAAACTGTCACAATATGACAAAGCTTAAAGATGGATTAATTTTTGTTAACAGACACCGTGACAATGCTTTCAGGGAGTTCAGTCTTTGTTGCTTCTATTTTCTTCTGTAATCTGTGTTTCCCATTCAGGCTCTGTACTCTACAGTGTATCAGGGCTAGGGGCTCTCATGTTATTATGTTAACTCCATAGAAGAGAAATTATATCATGAGAAAGGTACTCCAGGCATGAGCGCAGACCTTTGAAATGTACTGTGTGTGAGAACAAAGTGGTGTGTAAAGTGATGGTGTACTTAAGACTTTGGTCTTGACCAAGCCAACCTGGGTTTTTCTTGACCAGCATCAAAATAGTCAAGAACTCACTCACACTGTACTAAATTTTATTTTGATTTTTATATCCTCTTTCAGCTGAAGGAGTGACATTTTTTTTCTTATTTCTATAAACATATGTATTAGAAAAGAGTGGCAACAGTCACTGGTTTGCAGTCTAAGCAAGATCCCTTTGAAAACAATGGGAATTACTTTGACATAAAAGTACTGTTTGATGTGCTTATCTCGTAGTAAAATGCTTTCCTTGACTTCTTCAGAACCAAGACTTTCTGTGGGGATTAAACAAAATGTATAAGTAAAAAGTCTTGAGGGTTGAAGGAACTCCCATTTAGTTTAACAGACATTACTGTTGGCAGGAGGTAGTCTTTATGTTAGTAATTGTAATGTGATTTGTAATGCTTTTGTAATATCATGTGTTCTTCTGCATATTACAGACAATTTGAAATGGTTATTCCAACAGAAGATTCGGTTATTACAGAAATGACATCAACTTTAAGAGACTGGGGAACGATGTGGAAACAACTCTATGTGGCAAGTACCCTGAATAATGTTGCTTTGATTGAATACTAACTCAAAAGACCAGACACATTGATAAAATATAAATATTTTTGCTGGAGGAAGAAAGGGAGAAAATAGGTTTAAAGGTAGCGGACAATTTGGGATTTTCTTTTCCCTTTGGATTTATTTAATTGTCCATTTTTTCAATGATTTTTTTAAACTTGGCATTAATGGTTTTCTGCTCACCCAGTCCCAGTTAGTAAATAAGTCAAAAAGGCTTTCCCTCTTGTTTTAATATAACGTCAAAAATGATAAAATTCAGAAATGAGATGGAAGAATTCTTGACATTGTGTATATACAATTGTAAATGTACAATATATGTTGTATATATAGATTATACTATCAGATCCAATGTACTGATAGAAGGTAGATGGATGTTTTTCACAGGCGAGTGATTAGAATATATATACGCATACAGAAGGAAAAGAAGAAAAGATTTAGAAAACTTTATTAAGAAACAGTGTATTTTTAAAAAAATGCATTTTTGAACAAGCTGTTGTTCAAGTGACATTAAATTGTGAGTTACAGAAAATCTCTAAGCTAGTTGATTTGTGATTCACATTCACTTTCTCATAGATTTCTCTCTTGTATTTAAGACCTCTCTTACATCCACACACTCACAGGCACCAAGACGTGCCCATGTATATGACACGTCTTGTATATGACACAGAGATCAAAGGATTCCAGTTGTTGAGTCCTCACTGATGAGGGAGGCAGGGAGCTATTCTTGATTAACAGTGATAAACAGATTTTGGACTTACCTGCTACACACTTTAGAAATGGATTCTGTCTTATGACTTTGTCTCACACTTCATAAACCTTAAGCAAAAGTCCCACTTTTCACAGTACTCTTGTTTTCCTTGAATGGGTGTTTTGTGGCTCTGGTCCTTTCTCTCTCTTCCTGACTTCTTCAGACCAGTTTGTTTCTTCTCCTTGCTCGAGTTAAATCGCACTTAAGGTGCTTTGTGGCAATTAATGTATACTTTCCCTTGTTTTTTCATTTCTTGTTATGTATACATTTTTGTATTTGATTCATACTGTGTACTTCCAATACAGCTCCCTACAGAATGTCCCTCTATAAAGGGAATTTTTCATTGTGAAAAATTCTACCATTTGCATCTCTTCATTGTCTGCTACCATGGGTAGAAATTATGGGTATACACACAGAAAGAAATCCACTTAATCTCTCTATTCTGACTGAAATTTGCGTTCTCTGACCATTCTGCATCTTCTCTCTTTTTTTTTTTTTTAATACATATAATCTAACTCATAATAGTTGGTATCAGTTTCGTTTTTCCATACCTACTTCTATTTCATCTGTTCACAGTTTTTTTTTTTTTAAACTTTCCCTTGACACTGGAATTATCTTTAAAGGTTTAACTAAAATATTCAAAATGTTGCCCCCATTAAAACTTGTTTTACACTGTGATTTGCATTGTGATTGTCTTCGGTTCTTAACATTTGACCTTCTAATCTGCTACATTAAAACCAAACCATGGTTTGGACTTGACACGATGTGCACACATCAAATGTAATCAAAACGTGTGTCCTTGCATTCCCATGGTCTCCTTGCATTTCCCCATAGTTAAAACCTCCAACTCCTGGTCTTAACTCACTGCTTAGTTGATAAATACGACTTAAATTGTGAGAAGCTTACCTGTTATCTGCATTTCTGCTGATAAAGGGGCTGCTTCTGCTACGCAAAAAAAAAAGCAAAAAGTGAGGCTCATATAAATCAGGATGGTCCAGAAGTAACCAGTTTGCTCCTTTTTTAGAGATGATTGTAGGGAATGTATTCAGAGAGGCTATTCAGAACCAGGTGACCTTTCTGAAACCTGCAATTGGTACAGTTGCTAATGTGTTTAGTCAAAGTTTTTGAACAAGAATCTACAAAATCCTATATTTGTTTCTGTTGGATTTTAAGTTACACAGTGTCAATTTAGACTTGTCAGTGAAATTGCAATTAAGCAGTGTGAACTGTTCCTTGAGATGAGCTTCAGAGCATGGTTGAAAGTTCTCTAGATTGCAATGGGAAGTAGTTTACCCGAATGTCTGAAGCACATCCAAGTGTGATAGCTTTATGTACTTATATATTAGCAAGTATATTAGTGCAAAAGGAGCAAATCCAGGATCTGCTTCTGTAGGTAACTGTATCAGTAAAGCATGTGCATTTGCTTGCAGAGCCACTCAGCACTTTGAGATGCAAACAACTTAGACAAATTCTAAATCTTTGGAAAACAGGATGCTGTCTTGAAAATGTTATTTTGAGCTTAATGGTGTTGTTAAATACTAACGTCTTTCGTATTCAGCTGAATAATTTACTTCAGCAGAGCTTGTCATCAGATACTGAAAACAAAGGTGCACCTGAATTAGCGTTTATTGGATTCATTTTTTAACTGAAAAATGAAATCTTTATCTGATGGAAAACCATGAGCACATGCTGTCAGCCTAGTTCTCTGTAACATTCCCATAAAGTCTTGTCTTTTTTTTTTTTTGGTTTTGTTTTACTTATAAAGGTCAGATATCCCTATTTTTCTTACTGAAGCCAATTCCTTTTTTCTTCACTGGTGTTATTATTGTGTATTCAAAATATACTGATTTTGTTTTTTTCCAGACAGCCAAAGTAAATAATAAATCAATGCCCATTTTAGTGAGCTTATGAAGTGAATGAATATGAAATAAAAAGAGCAAATTTGTCAAACAGCAGAGTTTGTCAGAGCCCTTGGAATAAAACATTTACTGACAGAGAATAATGCTGCTTCTAAGTGAATTTTAGCTTTTCATGTCAATTATGCAGCAAAATAAGTTGAACTTCATTTTTATGATTTTTTTTTTTTTTCCTTAGGAAGAAGTAAAAGGGAAATGAAGGTTTTTGTTTGGTTGGTTTTTGTTTTCTTTTTTGCACGAGTAAGCATAACAAGTCTGTTTTTTTTTCAGTCTGTGTGATGTGCCATTTAACAGAGGTTGCAATAGTTTCCTCAAGCTGAAGTTTCTTAGAAAATTATATTAATTAAAACTACCTACGGTCAGTGAAGGAAGAGTTAAAAGAACTTCTGCTGTTTGGAAGGAAACCATTATGGGAAATGTCTTATGTCCTTAACTGGAATATAATTAGAGTAGGAGGATGTGGTTTATTCATATTCACATAATTTTCTCTATTTCACAGTTAGATGAAGCAGAACTGTCTGGAAGAGATTTCTGTCTACAGGATACTATTTATTTACATAAAGACCATGGCATGTGCCTGTATGTCCCTGCAAGAAAAAGTTAAAAGAACATTAATGCTGTGTAGTTCAGAGTTTGAATGCTAGGATCTTTGATCCCCATATGTGTGTGAGCTCAAATAGTCACAGATTACATGTTCAGTTTTGATGAGACAACAACAGAATGAACGTGCTCTTGGAATAAAACAGTGCTGTAACATGCAGCAATTTTTTGTTGAATCTTTGTAAAAACTATCACATAAATTAGGCTGTGTAACATATTAGGCATAAGAAGTTGGAGTGAAATTTTGGAGTGAGTTTGGTGCAAAGATACAGTCTGTGGTAAGCTCTGAGATGGTTTTCTGCACATATGTACACATACATGCAGGTAAAGAGGTCACACTATAATGGGGAGATGAAGGATCATGACTAGCTAGGTAAATAAGGAAGGAGTTTCTTTGAGTTCCACACCACAACTGGATTCGTTAGGATTGTAAGCTTATGCATGTGATGTAGATGCAATTCTTTATTTATCTCACAGAGAAATGAGGGGGATCTCTTTCACCGACTGTGGCATATAATGAATGAAATCCTGGACCTCCGAAGGCAGGTCCTTGTTGGCCATCTCACCCATGATCGAATGAAGGATGTGAAGCGACACATCACTGCTCGTCTGGACTGGGGCAATGAGTGAGTAAATACAGTAACAGCAGAAAATGGTGCAATCTAATCGTAATACCAGTTTTAGGCTCATTATAGGATGTTGAAATAAGGAACAAATTTCTGACAGATGTCACCTTTTTTTGCGGATTTTCTCCATTGTTTTACTGTCCGCTGTGTTTTAACAGTGAAAAATGACTTACACCTTTGCTTTTTTTCTTTCACTAAAGGAATATACTTGCTTCAGTTTATTTTATGTAGCAGTGGTACTATCTGCAAGAAAATTGCACTGAAATGTCTGCAGCTTCCCTTTAAGTCTTTTAAAAACACACCTGACCAGATTCTCATGTGGCACAGTTTAGCATAGCTGTTATGTTAACTGAAATTATATTGGTTGATGCTGCTTTCTTTTTGATTTGATTTGTGTCATATGATTCAGTTTCTACTTAAGCATCCCTAACATTCTTCTTGATACTATGCTGTGCTTCTTTCTTTTATCTGAATAACTAATAAAAAGAGCTAACTCAAGTTATATTCTCTTACTTCTTTTTCAAAGCAAGAAATTTTCATGTTTTTGTCTTAAACCCCTGCTACTTCAAATAATGTCTCTTCAGTATTACTAAATGCCTAACAGCATAAAGAGTTCTAGGGATAGAGAATTGCTGTCATAATGCGTGATGTTGAAAGTGATTTCTAAATCATTTTCTGAGTATAGCTTTCACCAATCTTACTACTACTTGGTGTAGTTTGAAAGGCCAATAAGCTCATCTCTATTCCTGGTACATCACCCATGGGGAAAATAAGCACAACAGGCTACTCTTGAATCCGGTATTACTGGTGAAAACAGTGGCACAGATTAACACTGCATTGGCATTTGCAATGAGAGTCAAAACTAGCTTGAGCCTCTGCTCTCGCAGCAGCGAGGCACCAGGCTCTTGTGATTCTTTCTTAAAGAAGTGACAGCTTAGGCTGGCTTGGGCACCGTTTAGCAGCTGAGTAGTATGGAAAATGCAAAGAAGAAGTGTGCTTATATTGGTGACATTGGCATGCATGCCTTGCTTTTGCTACTGATTTTGCTTTGAGTTTGAAAATCTGAGACCAGATGAGACTACAGAGAAAGTGAATTTTGGTTCTGTTATATAAAACTTGTTTTGTAGTGCCTCCTGTCTAGTAACAGTGTGCAGCTTGAATTTTTGGAAGTCCATAAGGCCTGTTGCTTACATGTACTTCAGCTGTTTCCTCTCTGAGGCATTTGTACCTACTGTGCTAGGTCTCTGTGAAAGGAAGGGCAAGCATAAGATCAGTGCTTAGGCCAGGAGCCATAGGAGCCTCCCTTTTCCCTCACACTGCACTACCCTGAGGCAGTAACATCAGTGAGAATGGCATTCTATGTGTACATGAAAATAACAAAAACATTTGATTTCTTTCATCGTCTTCTGAGAAAATAAATTTGACTTCGGAAAACTAGTTAAACTAAAACATACAGGTAAACTAATCTCACAGATTAAAATCCTGTGCTATTGAAATAGTAGCTATTGTACCAGAACAGGCTGATAACGTGATACAGGCTGATACTCTTCTTAGACCAGTCCTCTCTCTGTACTTTGTTCTTTGGGAAACTTTTTTTGCAAACTGTCTGACTATACATACAATAATACAGAACTTAGGAAGTCCAAATCAGCCTTTGAAAAAATAAGCATATTCTTTGAAGCTTGTGACTGGAATACACTTCAGTCATTCTAACTTTCAGAGTAGAAATAAATGCTCTCAGTAGGAATGGCTATGATTTAGATCTCATCTGTAATATTTTCCTCCCCCACTGTACAGGTATGGAGCCATGGAGCCATTAACTTACCAACGAGGCTTTTTTTTTTTTTTTTTTTGGCGAGAATGCTGATCTTTCCCTTTCCTCATTATTTGTACCAAACAACATTCTCCAAATTATGCTACAACAAACATCATAAACTGCTAATTGGCACAGCTTTAGACTTCAATTTATTTGCTCTGGTGTGTCCAGTGCCTTTAATTCTGATTTTTGCAAGTGTTTACTGCAGTGGCTACAGAAGGGGTTGCAGAGGTGGATTTTATGATGTGAGCATTTGTCCTCTGAAATCTTAACCCAGCTATGAAACCTGGGCTGGATTTGAACCTGTGATGTGGACTCAGCCAGGACCTCTGAGTTTTAAAAGGATCCCTGTTTGCTTTCTTTTCCCTCCTCAGTCTCTTTAGGGAAAAAGTGTCATCACCAACCATTATTCTGTTCTGAAAGTGACGAGATTGTTTTGGGGGACCACTTAGAGCAAAATTAAGCTTCTTCCAGCAGAGGAATTCATTGTAATGTTGGAGACTCAAAACATGCTTGAAAGTTAAAAGCAGATGCAAATTTGAGGCAAAACCATAAATGGCTGTAATTGCTTTCAAAAATCTCTACTTCAGATGGGACAAGATAGTGAGACTTGGTCTTTGCTCAGCTTTCTAAGTTTGCAAGTGGGAAG
The DNA here is from genome assembly GCF_040182565.1 of Anser cygnoides. Taxonomy (NCBI): domain Eukaryota; kingdom Metazoa; phylum Chordata; class Aves; order Anseriformes; family Anatidae; genus Anser; species Anser cygnoides. The sequence goes on from NC_089873.1 coordinate 29,923,094, forward strand.
ACTAGTGCAATACTTGCTGAACAAGTTCTCTGAATTCAGATGTGTTGCCTATCAAATGTGTTTGAGCCCATAATTTTGTGTATTGGTAATGCAAACTCTTTGCACATATTTGTGTTGGTGTCAGAGTTATATCCATTATGCAAGATGCCATGGATACTTTCATTATGTTGTTTTCTTTTAATCAAGAGTGTTCGTTGTATTTATTGTAGTAAACAGCAGAAAGAGTGCTACAGGTGGTTTTACTGCACAGCACCTTTCATTGGTCATCTCCTAAGTCATTTTTGATGTGCTTTAGCTTCCTAATGTAGCATATTTTTTTTTCCTTAACTATTCATGAAACACCCTTATAGTTATTTCAGTCTTAAGATATTCTTTATAAAATAAAGGATGTTCTGAGTTTTTAATACGTTTTTTATCTTCTTTACTTAAGAATTCAGTTTCCACAGCATTTAAGTAGGACTTCATTGTTTTCTTCTAAATACCAGATAAAGTTGTTATTCAAAACCCTTGAGAGAAACTATTAAACGCACAGCAGGAGTGCCACAAAAGACTGTCCAAAATGCAATTTTGGCTTGTGTAAATCTTAAAAAATAAATAAATCACTTAATGAGTTCTAAGTGTATAGTTTTGCCTAATGATGTCGCGTTTACTTGCAGTCAGCATGAGTGAAAGTGATACAATTTATAAGTGCTTATTGAAAGCTTTCTGCACTGTGATAAAATATTTAACATCTGAAGTACAGGTCTTAAAACCAGAAAAAAAATATCTGAGTGCAGCCACCGTGTGCTATATATACTATATATATATACTATATTAAAGCTTTTTTTACATAGACAAGTATGGTTCTCCTGTCATACTTCTTTCTAAAAGGTGTTAATTTCAGTCTAATTTCTTTGCAACTTTTCAGCCCAAAGGAGACGAGATAGATCACGTTAGATCCATCCCCGTTTGCATTCTGTACTATTCCATTTTTATGAGACCACCACCATAAATTCATTCTCTAACAATTTTTGAAAATTTTGTATCAACTCGTGAATATCACAATCTTTCAAGTAGATAATGACTAGTAACCTATTTGATAAGGTTAGAATACATTTTGGCATTTGAGCGCTGTTTCCAAAATCTTTTCTTTAGCTTGTATTTTTTTCAGTGAAACTCTGACTAGATGCAGAAATATTCAGTAGTAGAATTAATGGAATTTCAGGGGGTCCTGAAAGTACTGCTATCTGAAAACCTAAACACCTAACACAGTGGAAGAACTGTCTGCTCAGAATTATGATGAATACTGAAGTCATCAGTTCCCACTCTTTAAAAACATAATTTTTTTCAACTTTCTAATATTTCAAGTTTTTCTAAATTCATCATGACTACCTACTCCCCCATATGTGTTCTTAATCCTTATTGATTGCTGCTGTGCCGAAAATAAGTTTTATTCCTGTTGACTGAAGTGTATTTCATTATTTCACTCAGGGTATGCTGCCAAGCAGCTTTGATGCCTTCCAGTCCAAATTAAAAATAAACTGATATTTTGACATTTATGGATTTTCTTTTTATATTCTTTTCTACTGTTGTCATTCAATATGACAATACTAGTGCAATTCACATTGTATGCTGCCCACAGTAGTACAAAAGACAGTGTCTGTTGTATATTGTTCATGATGTGAAAATGTGTTTAAAATTGTGGAAAAACATATTCTGCTAATGTAAAAAAAAAAAAAAAAAAGTGAAGAAGAGGGAGGAATCGTTCATGAACAGTGGATACAGCTGAAATACTTAGAAACAAAAAACAAAAAACAACAACCCCCCCCCCCTCCCAACAACAACTAACAACTGTAGAGTACCAATTAACATCTGCTTCGCTGGATGGAATCTTTATGTTAAATAGAAGAAAAGAGTTAAACTTATTGATTTATTTTCTCTTCGTATGCAGGCCGAATAGTATCTCATTGTTTCTCTTTTCCTCATACAGACAACTGGGACTTGACTTAGTTCCGAGAAAAGAATATGCTATGGTGGATCCTGAAGAGATCAGCATTACAGAGCTCTACAGGCTGGTACGTGAACATAGTAGTCCTTGAGCTGTCAAATTACATGCTGAGGTTTTCATGGCAACTTTCTTCTATTTAATCAAAAGTACTTTTTTGCTCAAATACAGTGGAATTTTATAATGCAATGGGGTTTGCTGTGAGGAAAGAAGATTTCTTTTTAATAGTTATCTGTTTAATAGTAATCTGTACCTCTGTATGAGATGCTTTAATTTGATATCAAAATTTTTGTGCAAGTTTGCGTGCACACATCTACATACTACATATTATTTGTTGAAGGTTTTGTGTTCTAATATAACATTAAAATTATGGGTTCTTACATGAATTTAATCATTGATAAAAGCTTATGAGACTCTTTAACTGGCCCATGACTCACATTAGATAAGATTAGTGGAAATATAACAACATACCTGTGGTACAAGTATTGTCATGAATAATCTTACTGGCCTGTTGATCTCTTCTAATGTATTAATGTGAATAGCAGTTGAACTGCATATAAAAGCTCTCCTTTGGGCATGAAAGCCCATCTTGGCTTACTGTAATTGTACTGATATTTCTTATTCTGATTTAATCTCCAGTGAGGTGTAAGAAAACGTGCCAATTCATTTCTGTGGGCTTTGGCTCAGTGCTACAGCTGTTACAGTAATAGAATCCTGAGCCCTATTTGCTTACAACTAACCATTTATTTAAACTAAATTTTATTTATGGTAACCCATGTATTTAATATAGAATATGGAATAAAGAAGAAAATTAATTGTGTAAATTTGCTGTGGAGCTGAAATTATATGTTTAATATTTTTAATGACTTATTTTGATGACTTGTACTGTCAAGTCTAATAGTAATGTATTCACACTAGATTCAGTATACCTTTGGGCAGGTTCAGTCATATGTAATCTTACAGAATCTTGTTGAAGCACTAGATGAAATACAGTGAGAAACCATTAAACGTAAGAAAAAACATACAGAGGAAGAATAACGCAGAAAATTAATGATGAAGCTCATGGAGTGCGCTTTCAAAAATAAAGAAAAAGAAAAAGGCCCGGGATAACCTCAGTTTGAAGGCTAAGTAACTTAGAAAGATTGCTGTTTTAAAAATGGTTTTAGTACAGCGTAAGAGAGAAATAGTATACCCTTAATAGATGGTTAAAATGGTGAAGGTACAAACTGGAAAGTCAAATCAAGAGAGCTTAGTAGCCTCTACGCAAGTCTGTCAAAGATTAGAAAATAATGGAGTGATTTTTTCCGTTTTAAAATACTTATATTAAGTCGTTTGCAAAAGCATTTTTTGTGTATTTGAATACTAGAATATCAGATCATTAACTATTTAAGCTAGCTATGAAATACAACCCAGTAGGTTTACAACAGAGGTTTAAAATGGCTTGAAATTCTCGGAGCACAAAAAAGGTAATCTTGTAGAGTTTACTGTTGTATCCCAGTGATATGATGCAGTGTAACACTGGAAAATCTCTTGCCTTTCTCCTTCTCAGACAAGGGAAAAAAAAAAGAAAAGAACAAAACCCTATTGCAAACTAATGCTGAATTAAAAGTTTAAATATTGGGAATAAGAAAATAATAATAAGAAAAGAATAATAACAAAAAAGTCCAGTATTATGTTTTCTACCTCTTTTTATTTTGACATTTTTACAATTAATTCAAACTGACTACTGTGTTTTTTGTGCTATTTTTAGATGGAGCATCGTCATCGAAAAAAAGACACACCAGTACCGGCTAGCAGCCACCACCTTTTTGTTCAGATGAAGAGTCTGATGTGCTCCAACCTGGGAGAGGAACTGGAAGTAATCTTCTCACTCTTTGATAGTAAAGAAAATCGGCCCATCAGGTAGCACATGATTTTTCGCTGGGATACTGATTTTACATAAATGTTGTCAATGTGTACTGTCTCTTTCAATCCTGGTGACAAATTTCACATTTAGAAACAAGCAAAAACTAGTCTTGATTCAGGATTTTTTTTTTTTACTTCCTTTTGTAATTTAGTTCCTATAGTTAATATTTGGCAGTATCATTCTAGATGTAAATAATTTATTTTTCTCCGTGTTGTTTACTTATTTCCATTTCCAGTTTGTTTTGCTTGAGTGGGAACATAGATGCGTACAGAGTGAATATTATTCTGTGACCCAAAGGTCTTTTTTAAGTATCTCTATTTTCCTTTCTCCTAATCAGCGCACATTCAGAACTTAGAACTGTTGCTTGCTCTGTAATATTTATAAAATGAATTCTCCTAGATACTTCGGACTGGAGAGCTTAGTGAATTATAAATCTCATTATAATAGGAGCCTGAGGTGCATGCTCTTAAATGAAGCAGTCAAAACTGGTCTCACATCTATTTAGAGTTTGTTTGGCTTCTGTTTTTTTCATCTGGGAGCTGGTCCTGGAACCATTCATCTTCTGTTTGTCCTAGAGCTGAAATTCTGTGCAAGCCCTGACAACACTTTAATTTTAAAATGATCAGTAGTTATTTCCATTCCCAGCATGTTTCTGGCCAAGAGAGAGGACAGGAGCAGAACCATGATGCAGTTTGTAAATACGAGCACAGGGGGAGAGCAGAATTAGTGGAAGAACCTTTTGTATGAAGAACCTTCAGGAATATTGCAGGAAGACTGAATAAGCAATGCCACACCAAATGCTTGTGTTGTGGTGATGCGAGACTGGTCAGAATGCTCCGACTCCTAACTTGCTGCTGGTTGTTAGTGTATTCTTCTGTGTTCTCCTACCTGTAGTAAGAACGTGTACTGGAGGCAGCAAACATCTGCTTTAAGGCTGGCCACTGAAGAAATGAAAGACTAGAATTCAAAACAAAATATACTTCAGATAAGACAGCACGCAAATACACCAACAGAAAGAAAAGCCTGTTAATAGGGTAAAAAGTGTTATTCTAAACGTGTACAAAGTCATGACTGTGTACTACTTGTCTTTTTGTATATACGGCAATGCGAATTTGGTTGGGGTACATGTGGAAACTGGGCTGAATTTGACAAAATGATATTTGCTTTGCAGTTGTGCAAGATAGCTACCTGCTTTGAAGGAAGACAGTACTGAGTAAATTGATTTTTATTGTTAATGAAATAGTGTAACTATTGTTGGGATATTAGCTGCTAAGTACTGACACTTCATTCTGGCCTGCACGTTGGACATTAGTCACTGAAAGACAGTTTACTGTCATTTCTGAGAATTAAATGTGCATCAGGGCACATCTTTTGTGTCCATTCCAGTGAATGGCACAGCAGGTGATGGATTTAGGAGAGAGCTTCAGACCTTGACAGAAACAATTTGGGAGTTATGGATTGCTGAAAACAAGGTTATGGCAGTAGTGGTTGTATGAAAGCAAATGGATTGGATTTCACGTTCACATGAAAGCACAAATTCTCGAGCTGTTTGTCACATGCTTGCTGTGATCTGACCTTTAGTTATTGATTTCTGACTCCAGTGTCTGTTTGCAGCTGCTTTATTATGTGTGAACTTCCTCATCCCATTACTGACAAACCTTGAAGAAACGTGTTGTCATGAATCCAAACTGCCTTCTAGAGCATGGGAGGAATGATAGGGTGATATTTGTGAAGGTAGTTTGCTACCACCTGTAAAACAAACTTGCACACACACCCCTCTACCACAAAAGAAAAACAACAAAAATCCCTGCCAGGAAACAAGAATCCCCTCAACGCACTGAAAAAAAAATGAACCTGAGAGGGTTTTCACAAGAACAAATTAAAATATAAGGTATATCTGTATCATAGAGTGATCTGGAATGCAGATGTGTCCAAGCTGGAGACAGGTGATCTTTGTGGACTGGATCTGCAAACGACATTACCATGTTGTCACAGACTTAAAAGGCTTTTGTGCTCATGCTCAATACACGCATGGCCACAGTTTCCAGCCCTACTCTGTATTTCAGACAGTTGGCTATTTGTAGAGCACATAAATAAGTCTGAAGTCTTGCGTATGTGTTGCGTACACGGCAATACAGTATGAGATACATTTTTCATTCAGTACAAATCGGCAGGATATTTCAGAGGTCCTTATGCCCTGGCTACAGCTGATACATGCATGCAATAAGCAGCCTCCCTCAGGAGGAGGCCATGTGTAAGAAGCGACTGTGTGTGCACTGCTCAGCTACTGCGGCTCACACCCTGCCACAAAGCCGAAGCCTACTGGCAATAACAGAGTTGTGAGCTGCAAAGTGTGGAGCCTGGATGTACATGCTCTTCTGCTAATTCTGGAAGAGATTAGCAGGTCAAAAAGGTGTGTTTAGCAACACCTTGCTGTCTGTCACAACCTTGCTGGGTGATTTGCCTGTTATTTCCTAAGTCATTGCTTTACAGTCCACTAGAAAAATGCAATGAAAATACTAGATGAAACTCTTGCTAATAGCACCTATAAGCTTAAGGAACAATACATGGTAATTTATGTTCTGAAATAGAAAGATAGTTGATTAAAAATAGAAATATATGAATATATGTAACTTAGTATGTATTTCTTCAATTTGTTGGTTACAGTATTAGAATATTGGGGGTTTGTTTCTTCAGGCTTTTTTGCTTTTTCCCTCAGATTTCAGCTTTGCAAGCACTATATGTGTACCAAGCTTTCCTTAGGTGGGTAATCCTGCTTGTTTTAATGAGGCAGTTGGAATGCATAATGTTAAGTACAAGCTTAGAGGTACAATTACTCCAAAAATGTGGCTGCTTGTAGATTCTGATCTGGTTTTCATTGTCCGCCTGATGTAAATTGACATAAAACAGGTGATCTTTGTTGCCTCTTAGAGAAAGAGTTCATTTGGAGGGAGTAAAAAGAGCAGAATTCAGATTTAATGATGGAATTTCTGTTCTGATATATTTCGTTGTTAAGACTAACTCATATTCTTATGAGATCAACCTGCAAACATAAGATCTCTATATACTTGTTTCATTATTTATAATCTCAGGTTTATACAGTTGAAATAACAGCTCTAAAAGACTGTTGGGGTAATGGAAACAATATTATCTGTTTGTGTTGTTGGTTTTTTTAATAGATTGTGCACCTTTTTTGAGGCTGTGGAAAATATAATATTTTTTATTCTCAGTTTCATACATTCTATGAAGCTGTTTGAGGCGAAACGTTTGTTCAAGCATCATGGTTAAAATAAAAATGCAATTGTAGATACTGAGGCGGAGCAAGTATATACAAAAGGGAATAGTAAGGCTTTAGGAAGCTTGAGTAGCAGCACTTTCCCTAGTCCAGCTCCAGACTCGTGCAAGAAAAAGGCTGTGAGTAGGATGCTCTAATCTAATGCAGGTAACTACATTAAAAAAGGAGTATATCATGTTTCATCTCACAGATCACCTGGCTTCTTCATGTTATTGGCCTGCAGGGAACCAAAGCATATAAAGATATTTTATTGTGATATAGATTATTTTATAATGTATTATTATAAATCTGTCTGGATATCACTGGAGAATTTATGCAGAATATTTTCATTACATTTTGAGTGTTTAAACATTACTGATAAGAGGATGTCATTTTCTTACATGGATAAAACAGTCTGATCTTGTGATAGTCACTTTTCAGTGTTTGCAGCTATTGATTTTTTTGATCAACTGTAGTGCAGTATGCTTTGAAAGGGTTTCATCTTCCTCTTCCTTTAATTTAAAAATATCTGAATTTATTAATAATGTGGATAACATGTTACCATGCGGAAACCAAAAGAAAAAGGAATGTACTTGATAACATACGGAAGGTATAGTTTAATAGCTGAACCTTATATTAAAGTGCAAGAACAAAGTTGCCCTTAGGCCATTGTAAAGTTGTAGTATTCTCAAGCAATATTAACAACTGCCCAGACTTATATTGTCATTGAACAGTGAAAGGTAATGAAACATTTTTTGTTGTTGTTGTTGCTATAGTTATAGGTTCTTTCTGAAAAAGGCATGCCATAGCAACTGTGTTAAACCAAGTTACAAGCTGCAAGCAAAATGTGTTAACAGATCTTGCATTTGATTTAGTGGGGCGAGAATTATTCCTAATAAGAGAATACAGCATAATGACGTGAAAAGGCCAGATTGAAAGAATATAGGTGTATAAAGTAGAATGAAATTTAGATATTATATTGAAAACTATGCTCTTGAATATCAGCACACAACTTTTATCTAGTTCTCACGATCCCTGTGTTTTGCATAGGAGCTAAGTTGTACGTGTGTTCTTGGCAGGGCTGGATTCTAATACTTCAGTGTTAGACACTGTTTGTCTTTGTAAAGACAACCAGAGGAGGAAAAGGAGAATACTAATGATTGTAATTCCCTTTACACAATATTTTAAGGATGGTTGCTCTAGCTTAAGAAACAGTTGAGACTCCCTGGGAGATAGGAAATGTAAGGCTGAATATTTGAAGACAGAGCAAGAAACTGAACATGGGTCTCTGTCTTCTTAAAGAAAAGTCCAACCTGTTAATATAATTCCATTCTTCAGCTACCCCACAACCTTGTTTCTCTTAAAAAAAAAAAAAAAAAGGGCAAAAAAGCCCAAAGTGGTCACAGCACACTTTATCTTTAAATTCTTCATCACTTTTTCTTTCTCTAATTGCTGGTGGTTCATTAGAAAAGAAGAGGGAGGGATGCCTTTACACTCTGGAATCTGTGTTGGTGGAGGTATCTGTCTGTAGTCATGAGTGAAATACCAAGATTAAGACTTATGCCAATGCTTAGTTTTTCTTTTTTGTTTAGTTTTAGAAGGCTTAATGGTGAATAAATGGCCTTTAGGATTGGAATACAGCTCCAAAGATACCTAAACTTAATGTCTTTGTGTGAATTACGTATCTAGGCTTCTGCTAAGCATACAGACTCTTTTAGTTGAGTTTTAGTCAGTGAAGATGAGAAATTGAGTCAGCTGATGATATGTCTGTGTCTACTTTAGGGCATTCTGAATAGCTCTTTAGAATCCATCAGCTGTATTTATTAAAGAGCTGCCCTGCACACCCTGAAGTAATTTTGACTTGAATCCATCCAATTTCTTTTTTGTTTTCTATGCGACTACCTCAGATCTCAATAAAGTTTCAGAAAGAGTTGTTGTTGAAATCATAAAGGATATAGATACTCAATTATCTGACTGCTTGAGATTAGCCTCTCAGAGTGGAACCCGTAAAGAAAAGTACCCTGAATTTGCTCTTAAAATATTTGCAGAGAATTTGCAAAGAGTAGGGAGATCAAAGCCACGTCATGAATGTATGCACAAATTTATAACTGTTGCTTAGGTATATATTGAAATTCTTTTGTTAATAAAGAAAGCATTGTCTGTGTGACTCGTCTGTTACGTTGTATTAGGCAGTGTAGGCACTTGTGGTAGGCAGTTCCAATGTAACAGAGAAATTGGTCTTCTGGTTGCGTGTGACCTACAAGTGCATTTCTAAGCTAGCACCTGTTAAGTAAAAGATTAAAACCATAATATCATTACTCTGGCTTTGATAATGTATCTTAGTATTTTTAGTGCATCAAATGGAAGGAAAATTAAGGAAAAGAAAATTAATTAAAATTATAACTACATTATTTTAAATAATTTTTCATTTTAACAGCATGGATAAATGCTCACGATCTTCCCAACATGTAGAAGAATTCGATAGTAATAGCTTTTCAGGTGAGATGTGAGAAATGGTGGTGTAGGAATGAATTAGTGACTTGCCCACAGAAGAAATCAGATAGTGACAGAGATTCAGCGTGATGCTGGGGGAGGGAAGGCAGCATCTGACCTTCAGACTTCCTGTCTAAAGACTTCGCTAGATTGGGAGCAGCTGTGATGTATCACTTGCACCCAGCTTACACACACTTTAGGCAACAGGATTTTTTTCTGTCAAATTTCGTAAGATAGAGATAAATGTTCTTTTGTGATCACTGTCTTGCTCTTGATAGGAATCTTAGCTTTTGTTGGAGACCGTACTTTTCTCCATTTATTTTGTTGCTCGAAATTGCTATTAAAAATTAATTTTTTAATTACGTTGGTGTCTGCAGAAGCATCAATTCTGTTGAGTATTAATTATGTAATAGTAAAATACAGGCTTATTTATGACTTTATTATTGTTAATAAACAGTTATGATTAATTACTTTGCAGAGTATTTCTATATTGATATAATTTTACTAATTTTAATGTGTGCCTTCACGCTTTAAAAAGCTGTTTGGACCTGAACATCTACTTCTTTTTGAAGCAAGTAAACTGCAGAAGTTTGCTCTTTATAGTCAAGTATTTAAATATGAGTGATGATGTACTTAGGTACTTGATGCATTAAGACTAGAGTTGCAAATAATTTTCTGCCTAATTGGTATGTACTAGTTCCTCTTGACTCTGTGTGTATGCGTACGTATTTATACATACTTTTCAGCTAGACTAACTACTAGGAATTATTTTTTTGCCTTTACATTAATAATAAACAGCCCCTGATGAGTCCCATCGTTTTCACTGTTGTGTTCATCTATATTGTTCCATTTGCCTCCTGCTTTCTGCTTTCCAGTTTTCTTTCCTAGGATAGTAACAATCCCTGCATGGTGCGTGGCAAATTTGTGAATGGCTCTACTTTAACATGGTACAGCCATATGACTTGTCCCAGTAAAATTCTTTGGTTGTGTCTTCTACTAACCTTATATTCTTCTTCCCCTTTTATTTCTGTCCAGGTCACAAACCTGTTTGTGAGTTTTTCATTATTTTTTTTTTAATAAAAATTTGCCTTGATAAAGCTTTACTTTGTAGCACTAACTACATTGTAAGAATTGTAATAGACAAGTAAAATTTTGCGTGTACGTAGTTGTAGAGTAGTATTGGCTTTGTATTGTAAGAAGTCCATGATCATAACTTCAGTTTTTCTCTCAAGGCTTTTTTCTTTTTCAGTTCAATCCTGTGGGTTTGGCCACTGCTGAACTTTTACTGGGTACTCAGAGTTGCACAGCATCTTTGTTTCTAAAGTACGTTGTCTCAAACGTACTCTGTCTAGATCTATTGAGAGTCCAGACGGTGGTTAATTAGTGTTGTTCAGAAATGCTTTTATAAAATCTGTTCTTTGAATCTGGCATGCTCAACAAATGTTTGAGAAAAGCAAAATCCAAAGGGCTTATCAATTTAGTACCAAGCTTTAATGGTTTGTTTTAATATTGTCTAATTTTCTTATAAGACTGCTATGTACAAGCAGTGCTAGCAGGTGGGAGTAGAGTTGTAGAGCATCAGTTGATGGTAAGAGCTCAGTGTTAACGTGTGAATGTTTGGAGGATTTTACTAAGGACAAACTGATGTGGTTGTGTGGACTGATTGCTCAGGAATGGCAAGAGCATATCTGCCAGTTTAATCCAGGAGAAATCCAGTTCAATAATTTAGACTGCTTTGTATTGTGAATAAAATATGACTTGTGAAGGCAATTGGGAGATTTTCTTCAAAAGCAAATACCTGATACAAACTAAGCTGATCATGTAGATCATAAAATAGTATATGTATAAAATAGTATATATAAGATGAATATTACAGGATTATAGTTTGAATGGGGAAAATTCCTGTAAAACATGGAGCAGCTCAGCTCTAATTCTATCAGTTTTTACTTTGGGTGTTAGACATTGCAATTACGTTGCCAAAACATTTTCAGATTTAAATGGGATTATAGATTGATTTCAGTTGATTTTACAATGAGATGCACTTATAGGAAAATAACTGATTTTAAACTAATGGCAAAAGACAGGATATCTCCAAAGGAAGACTAGAAATGTGTGTTGTCAACATTTCAGAAGAATGAAACAATCTTGTGTTCTTCATTAGCTGTTTTATAAATATATTGTAATTTGTGATTAATTATGAGATCTGTGAAGTTTTTGAGATTTTTCTATTCCTAAGAAATTATCAGTAGCTTCTCTTCTGTAAAGTTGGAGTATGAAGACGCTTAGATTCCTAACATTGAGAGTACCAAAGAATGTGACAATGATTGTGTGCTTTGGGGTGTCTTATTCACTTGCCAGCCTAGAAGTTAACTAAATGAACCCTTTTCCAGCAGTTGAATCACATGTACAAAGTCTGTAGTATGTATTTTAACTGATTACACAGATCCCAGTTTACAATGTTAGTTTTTTTGAGACATAAAGGACATTTGATGATGGTATATTCTTTTCACCCTTAAGTGCTCATATCGTTTGCCAAGTACCGCCGTTTGTTGCAGCAGTGATGACCTTAGTGGAGCCAGAAAGCCCATTTGTGCTGGAGCTCTACCACCATTCCTTTAATCAAAAATATATTGATTTTTTTTTTAATCAGATCCTGGAAAGATCTCACTTATCAGCTTTTAATAGAATTGTTTTAACAAGTTGCAAGGGACAACATAACAACTTAGCTATTTTCCAGACAATGCACATTGTTCACCAAGAGTCTAACTTTATTTCTTACCACAATAATATTCTGCTGTTACCAAAAAAAAAAAAAAAAGTTTACCAGATGACTACTTTCCAAACTCAAATATCACAATGTCCTCTGAGATGCCTCCTTTTCTCTATAGCTACTGTAAGACCGTATTTGTATTTGTAGTACATTGCTATCCAGAGATCCTGTTTATTTCTATAAAGAAAGTTAAAAACACAGGCAACTGGCATCTTGGGGGTGCACTATGAGAAAGAGAATGGAGGGTATTAAGCTGGCTACCTGCATTTGTCCAGTTAACACAGTGGTCGCTGTTCTTGTTACTGATGAGTATGCATGAGGATGCTGCACCATCTTCTGCCCAAAGTCCCAGCTGCACTGCTGACCTTTACATTTTCGTAGTGTTTGTGCTTCTGTGTGTTATGACAACATGCTGCAGTAGAACACATTTTTTTTTCTTAAATCTGCAGTAGAGCACATGGTTCTTGTGTAGCAGTGTCTTCGCTAAGCCATTTTCTTAATGTTATCATTTCCTCCAAATAGCAATGCTATTAATAGAACAATTTAAGGCAGCTCTTCAGAAAGATGGAGTGTGTTAAGAATTTCTTTCACTGATGTACACTTTGTGTCTGTGTCAATATGATAGGAATGGCTTATCACAAATGATTGATGCCTCTGGCCCCATCTGTGTGAGAAGCAGAGATAAGTTGGCATGCTAATCCTCCTTTTCCATCACCTTGAACAACCTTGTTTGTAACTATCGTATTGCCCTCAAAAGGGCACAGATTCTTCGGCAGCACAAAGAGGAACAGGCTGTTTATCCAAGGCCCATAAAGGCAAAGTGCAGTTTCTATATGCTTAAGGACTGTGTAGGCTCTATACCATATCAAGGAATAAGCAGATTACCCTTCATTTGTTGTACTTTCAACTGCAACTTTAGTGACATTCATACACATTAACCATTTTATGCCTTTCTTCTCTCAATCGTGTTATTACTTTAAATCACTTAAATCACTAATTCACTTCCAGTAGAAAGTTGAAATCCACATTTTGATACTCAAAATATTTGCGTTCTAATTTATTCTTTTGATTTTTTTCATAAAAAAAAATGTTTTCATTTTTTCCCCCTTTAAGAAACAAATGCTCTCCTCCCCTTTAATTAAGGGAAATCTTAAAGTATTTTGGTATACAAAGAAAATGTTTAAGGGCAATTTTTGTAACTTCCCTCCAAGTCCCCAAACATGTGATTTCCTCTGTTCTATGGCAGCTGAAAGAAACCAACTTCTAACCTCCCTGTAGCTAGAAGCTTACAGAACCGGCTAGTGTTAATTGTTAAAAGTCAGAACAGCAAGGAAGGGCTTGGACACCTCCTGAATCTAGCTGATGATACCCATCCTTACCCAGCAGGCTCACTGTTTTGAACCCATGATGTCTTTCTTCTTTACGAGCTAAGGTGTCCTGTGACCTCTCTTGAGCTACAGCTCAGGGAGTCAATATTACTTCGAGCATGTAAGTCGATGGGGTTACACCTGAGTTTCAATCTCCAGCTTACTTAGGACCAGTGCTCCAGGCATCAGCGCTCTAAATGCAGGAGATGCAGATAGCTCAGCTCCTTGTTGCTTCTCAGTAATGCGGAACACTAAGCCACAAAGGAGGTGGAAAGCAGATTTGTGAAATGGTAGGGTGTGTACTCAGTGCAAGGCTATGGAAGTTATTAAAAGAGTCCAGAAGTATCCTGCATGGATAGCCATCTAGCTATGAAGAATTTGTCACCTATAGTTGTGGGGAGCAGTTCATTAATCATAATCATTTGAAACTTCAGGGCAAAGAAAGACAAGTGGTGAAGTGTTGTAGCACAGCAGTTATTATCTAGCAGAGGTGGAAAGTGGAGAGGAATGTGTTAAGAACTATATTTCCATAAAGAACCAAATGATCCAGCTGCCTATCTATGCTGCCTTTATGTGATATTCACAGAGGTTCCGATTCAGAACCACCTACTACTGAATTTCAACTTCTTTTTGGTTCTTTTCATGGCACTATCATCATAAAAACGATAACAAAATGTTAGAAATGGTATTTTGGACACTTTTTGTCATTTATAATATGTGCATCTACTGTTCTTTTCAGGTTCTTTCCAAACACAGCTCTTTATTTTCTTATTTGTAACTACTGAGAGGATTGGGGGAATAGTGAGGAGGACACTTTTACAAAAGCTGGAGAGACAGTATGCACACATTTGTTTTTATATATGTGCATACATGCAAACACATTAGGTGGAATTCAGATTTTCTGCTCCATTGCATATCTGATTGTTTGATATTTAAGTTCTGTGTTTCTGAATGTCATGAAAATTCAGAGGATTTTTTGATAGAAAGAGGTATTTGCTTCCAATGTTATCTATAAAATTAATATTCAAGGAAAAGAACAGAAATTGTGTGTTTTTGTAAGTTGTTTAAGGTTACGTTTTAACTGTATCTCAGACTAAGTTGCCTCCTCTTGCAGCACAGAATTTCTGGAAGGAGTGAACTCTGATTAGAGAGGCACGGTTCAGACTGGACTTTGTTGTATCTTTACAGAGTATTTTTTAAAGAAAAAATATATATACATTGAATGTATGATTAGTACAGTGCAATATAATAAACTACACAATCTAGGTGCTCCTGATAAACTATAATTAAGTGATTGGCTTCCCTGCCTTTTCCCCTTAGAATACTATGTTTTAACATGTGAAAGACTCCTATATGCAGGAATATATTCAGGACATTCAGGCTTTTCTTGGCAAGCACAGTGAAGTAGTAGAAGTCATAGAGCATCTCGACTTGATCCTAGAACAAGGAGAAAGATTCTGGAAAGAATTTCTAGGCTCTTTGCTGATCTCTGATGACTCTCTGGTGACTAGAGATTAGCAAAGATATTGTGTCTTGGTTGCTGTCAGGTGGATTACTCCAGACAGGAAATGTAGAGGATGTGCCTCGAGTGAATAATACTCGTTGTTTGAGAATACTGAATTAAACTCTCTGCTGTGGGGTTCCTCCACATCAGAAGGAAGAATGGCAAAGTGCTGCCCTAGTCAGTTAGTTTGCTCCACTAGCTACATTTTCATTTGTTTTACAAAGCAAAACAGCTCCAAAAGCACCGTACTCACCTGATATTTAAAGTCACTAATAAATACGTTGGAACTTGAGCCTGTCAGGTACCACATTCAAGCAATTTGTTCTCTCAGTGTGAGCAGGATTTCTTCTTTTTTTTTTCCTTTTTTTTTCCTTTTTTTTTCTTTTTTTTTTTTTTCCTGAGTCTGCTTTTGATCTGAAAAAATCTCTTCTGTATTTAGAAACTTGACAGGAACATACCCTGACCAATGAGAAATTTCAAAATTGGTGGGTGGATATCTTACAAAGATTTCTATATATCTGACCTGTTTCTCCCTTGTACCAATTAATATTTTTTTGTCCTTCTTTCCTTCTAACAGTATGTTTGAAGGAAGATAAAAGGATTGGATATTTTTGCCATTTATGGTGGCCACTCCCCACAGATGGTATTGCAGTTAAGTTCAAAATCATAATAATGTCTCTTATACAAAATAAGTTTACATTAGCATCTCGTGAATGTGTGTGTGGCACTCAGATACCAACAGCAAAAATATATTTTATTTATCCTTCTCAAGTAGGTCATTTTTGGTAGCCCAGTTTTATTTACTTGTCAACAGCAATAGCATAAGCAGATATGATTTATTTTGCGGGCAGAATGTGTATGAAAGGAATGTTTGGCACAGCTGCATCCTCCAAATGTTTTGGCCTTGTGGTAGTTTCTGTAAAAAAAAAAAAAAAAAAAGTCTTTTCTACAGATCTGTATCACCCTTCATTGCCAGGTGATCAAAACGTTCTGTCCTGGCTTTAAGAGGTTCTATATGTTTTAATAATACTTATTTTTATAGCTCAGTCCTTTAATCTGACTTTATGCAATACTGTGCAATTTGCTGTTTTTAATAAGAGTTTTGATAAATTTCTCTTTAATACTGACCGTTCCCGAACTGCAAGAGAACAGCATCTTCAGGGTAGAGTTTCAAGTGGTTTTGGAGGAGCTGGCATTTCAGCAGGCCCATTCGCATTGGCCTGACTGTCCAGACTTTCCTATTTAACAGTTGTAAGGGAGCTACTGCAAGGGAATTTCCAGCAAAATAACTACATTTGTGGGTAATAAATGAGGTAGAATATGATAGGAATGAGCTGCCAAAGACAGGCATGAGTATAATCTAACAAGAAAATATTTTGGAAATGTTTTTTGTTTGTTTCTTTCTTTCTTTAAAGGTTTTGTATTTTATGGGGAGACGTAGCCTGTTTTTTTTTGTTGTTGTTGTATTTTTATATGCTCTCAAGTCAACAAGTGCAGATGGATTATTCCCAGTTGATATCTATTAGAAACTAATTATGTTTCACCACGTAGCTCAGTTCCTCTCATGAAAGCCCGTTCTCAGTAAAACAACTGTACCTACCTATCTGTGTTTTAAAGATTCTTTCTCAAATATCTTCTGCTTGCTGTGGTTGGAGTAAAGATGTTACCTTATGCAGAGGTTTGATCTGTTCTTGTATAGACACACAATTCTTTAAAGCAGGTAAACCAACCTAAACAAGACAAACCTGTGGTCTGGATTAGGTCTCCCTTGAGCATTAACAAATAACCCTCTTACTGTTTTTATAGTAAAAATTGAGGAGCAACAGAACGAGTAATTCTTGTTAATTGCCGTGACGAAAACACTGCAAAGGGTGACTTTTCCTATAGCTGGTGTTTTACCATTTGGAGCTTAAATGATAGATTACATTCAGAAATGAGTGAAGTTTTAGAGTAAGATTATGTGCACCAGCCGCTATGTATTTGTGACAGGTTTAGGTAATGGTGAGATATACTGAAAAATAGGGGTATTCTGGTGGGTTTGCAGATGATCTTACCAAGAACATGTTGCGCTGGGTATTAACAAAAAGCACATCAGAGTCAGCACAAAAAAATACAGACCTGCCATTTATAAATCCCCAAATGGAGAAGAATACACAGGTGCGCTTGAGCTGCTGGAGGGAGGGGAATTCTCCTACATGCCATTGCTTCCGTTCACCTTTGCTGCTTCTCCTGCTCTCTTCAAGTTGAATTTCCGTCTCAGGGGAAAGACACAGCAAATCTGCTTGGATCCGTGCTGTTATTTCAGCCAGCTACTAGGATAATGATCAAGACCATAATTCAGCTTAAGGGATCTATAGGTCTGTGCACTGATAATGCTGTTCTGCAAAACGTTTACCCATGGTAGCAGACTAAGCTCACAATTACTGAGAGCTCCAGCTTCTGGTGTACATTGTTTCTATAGTTGTAAATACCTGCTGAGAAATTCCAGTGTGCTTTCTGCCACATCATCTTCCTCTGGCTCCTGGTACCTCACAAAAGTAATTTAAAGTTGTTGTTTTCCTATGCAACTTGTTAATCTTTTCAGGAAATGTGTCATACCACCTTTCAGTTAAAGTACAGTTGTGAATATCTAAAATAACGTAGAGTGTGTTCACAAAAGCTAATTTCTCAAGTCTGTCTTCTCTCAGTGGAGAGAGAGACACAAGATGGGAGCAACAGCTTGATTTAGCTATGTATGTCTGGTTTTCTTTTCCACCAGTCTCCCCTCCCGTGAGCTGCTGCAGGGAAAGTTAACATCCCAGCCAGACCCAGTACAACTCCTTTCTTCTTTCTTTTTTCCTGCCATCCTCATTAGCTCTACTTCTACAGAAAATTTGGCTCCTCGGCATAAACCTAGCATTCGAACATTTTTTTTCTTCTTCCCACATGTTGTCAGCACATCTAGGAGATGTGATGATGAGCTTCAATATAGCATCATAATATTGGTTTGTTTGATTTATTTTTGTTGGTACTTTGATATTTATCTGAAATTGGCTGAAATCTTATTTTTATAGTACTCGTTCTTCCTTTTCCCCTTTGCTACTTATTTTACAGTCAGAGATTTGGTTATGGTTTTAGCAGAAGTGCACAATGGAGTTAAACTACAGGGGCTGACTTACTGTGGAACAGCTTGTACTGCGAAGTCATGTTGGCATGTGTACCATCCAGTTAGTCTGCAATTAAGAATATACTTTTAAGGCTTTTTTATCTATTTATTTCAGTAGTTTATGACATGTTGTCCCACATTCCTCTGCATTTCACCACTAACTAAAAGGGTAATGTTCTGTGTCTGATAGTGGTTTTATGAAGTCAGTGAGTCTAAACGCAGTCTATCTGGATTCAAGCTCTTAATGAACATTCTCTAATGCCAATCTGGAATGTGATAGACCCGAGCTGGTGAAGTGTGTGGCAATATTCTCGTATTATCTCTCATCATTTGCTTTAGAAATCACTATAACCCATATTTAGGTAGAGAACACTTACAAAGATGTCGGAAAGTGAAGTTATTATACTAAGAGCTGGGACTATTGAATGATATGGCTTTAGTGCACGAATATGCCATGTGGCTGATTTTTTATTTATTTTTTTTTTATAGTGTGTTTATAAATCATAGAACAAGCAATCTGTCTAGACTGCTAACATGTGACTGGTAACATTTTCCTGCTAATACCAAGGAAATAGGGGTCACTTATGAAAATAGAACAGTTTGTGGCTATGTTTCTTTTAAATTCATGTGTTAAGCCTGCAGATTTGGAACACATTGTTGCTTCACTAATACACGGGAAGTTACAGTACAGAAATCCCTTGCTGACCTTCTTAAATTAATCTCTCCAGCATTAGTTATTTCCTTATTTTCAGTGGGAAGACAGCAGAGTTTAAATCTGTGCAGCATATTTAAGTGGTGAGACTGGTGCTCATAAAAAATGCATTGCAATTTAAACTAAAATCAAACCATCTTCATACAAAGGAAAGGTATTTCTGCTTTGGGATACTGCTGTGTGTGTCTGCTGTATGTATGTATGTGGAACTGACTACTAAGAAAGCTGCTGTGAAATAAGATCCTAGTCCTAGATTTCACCCTCTGGAGCTTTTGCTGCTGTTTGAAGGCAAGCTTTCAGATCTTGGGAATTCTCAGTCTTTATTTTGTTTTAGGAAGGTTATTTACTTGCCTCAATCATTTTCTAACCTGTTTTTCTCTACAGAAACGCTTTGAATTGTTTATACACATAAATGCTCTCTGTACTTTATCAGAATGTCATTCTGTTCCCATAATCTTACAAGTCTTAACTGCTTGCATTTGCTCGCTGGTAATGTTCAAAGATAACTGTTTTTATCTGAGCTGAAACTGGTGCTATATTTTTGCTTGAAACATATTGAAGCGCTAAACAAGGATTAAGATTTCTTTGGGTTTTTTGTTTTCGGTTTGCTTTTTTCATTGCCACTAGGTCCTGTGCTTCAGTCAAAGAAAATTTCAAATTCAAATGAGGAAATTAGATCTGCATAGCCATTAGATGTCTGTTGCAATCAGTGCATTTCTTTGTGGCATGACAAAAGGCCTTGGCTTTTAATTGTGTTGTAAATCATAATCTCATGGTCTGTGAGTATAAGCAGAGCTTGAAATTTTCACATCCAAGCTGATAGTGAGTAGGAAGCTTTCAAAAAAATGTGCCTTTGATTTCTGCAGAATGTAAGTCTCAATAAAGAAAGAGAACACTGCCAGTTAAATTCAGCATTATGAATACCTATGAATTGCATGTTCTTAGGTAAACTGTAAAGATAGCTTATCTACAGCAAGGTAGTTTCTTATTGAATAGTATTTTTCTTTTAACTAACATTTCTAGTGGTTTCTTTAAGGCAAAAAAATGCAATGAAATGTGTATATATGGGCATTACTTGTAAATAGTTCTACAGACTGAAGGTGATGAAATTCAGAATCACCTTGAATTGGCCTAATTTATATTGATGCCGACAAATACACTGCAGGTTTCAGTGCACAGAAGCTGTATTGTTACTATTGGAGCAGAGTCTTTTTTCTTTTTATTCAGTTTTGCATAGTACCCAAAATAATGGGTCCTAAAGCTTTAACTGGTTGATAATAAAAATAATAATTCTTGTTCAGTGAGCAATATCTTTGTGTGAAATCTATAAGCCAAACATTGTACTTTTTTACTGTATTTTCTGCTATCACAAATGGACTAAATGTAAATGAAATGACAGAATTATTTTAATAGCATTTTAAAATCAACAGCAAAATACCAATTTGTTTCTCTTTAAAAATATATCCATGTAAACATTCTTTAAAACTCAGTTTTAAAGTTTCCATGGAGACGTAAGCTGCAGAAAGTGGCTGTATCATAAAAGATGAGTGTTTCTGAGAAAATACATTTCATGTGCTTTGAGGCATTTGAGTTCAACTCTACTATTCTTAGGTTCTGTCTTTTTTGCTGTCTGATTAAAAAAAGCTGTGTAGCTGAGGATGGCACAAATGTTTTTAAATGTTCACAGTAAAAAGTCTAAGCATTTGTAGAATCATAGAATCATGGAATCATTAAGGTTGGGAGAGACCTCCAAGATCAGCTGGTCCAACCATCCCACTACTACCCTCTACTACCAATGTCACCCACTAAACCATGTCCCTAAGCACCACGTCCAACCTTTCCTTGAACACCCTCAGTGATGGTGACGCCACCACCTCCCTGGGCAACCCGTTCCAATGCCTGACTGCTCTTCTGAGAAGAAATTTGTCCTAATTTCCAACCTGCACCTCCCCTGGCACAACTTGAGGCCATTCCCTCTGGTCCTGTCACTAGTTATCTGTGAGAAGAGGCCGACCCCCAGCTCCCCACAGCTTCCTTTTGGGCAGTTGTAGAGAGCGATGAGGTCTCCCCTGAGCCTCCTCTTCTCCGGACTAAACACCCCCAGTGCCCTCAGCCGCTCCTCACAGGACTTGTGCTCCAGGCCCTTCACCAGCTTTGTAGCCCGTCCCTGGGGCTCCAGGGCCTCGATGTCCTTCTTGTACTGAGAGGCCCAAAGCTGAACACAGCACTCAAGGTGCGGCCTCACCAGAGTTGAGTACAGAGGGATGATCACCTCCCTGGTCCTTCTGGCTACATGATTGCTGATACAAGCCAGGATGCCATTGGCCTTCTTGGCCACCTGGGCACACTGCCGGCTCATGTTCAGGCGAGCATCGATTAGCACCCCCAGATCCTTTTTCTCTGCACAGCTTTCAAGCCACTCTCCCCCGAGCCACTCTGCCCCAAGCCTGTAACACTGCATGGGGTTGTTGTGACCAAAGTGCAGGACCCAGCGCTCACCCATATCGTAGGTTCAGCATTGGGTAGCTGGCATGCATAAAACAAAGTACTCTCCAGACATAGCTGTTAAGAAATGTGCTCTTGAAGGTAGCAACATCCTGAGCTATAACAACATAATGTAGTCAGTTGTGCAAGGGAAGTGATTGTCCCCTTCTGCTCAGTGGTGCTTACACTGCCTGTGGGTGCTCCAGGACAAGAAGTCGCTTCAGCACAAGGGCCCAGGTCGGTCGCGGGCAGGAGCCCTGTGAGGGCAGGCTGAGGGTTGTTCAGCCTGGGGGAGACGTGGTTTCAGGGGGAGCTTCCAGGCACCTGCTTGGACCTACAAGGTGGTCAGTAACATCAATGGATTTAGTTGAAAAAAGAGAGGCTCTGTCAGACTGTAAGAAAAATTTGAGGACAGTCAGGCATGGGACAGGTTGTCCAGAGAGGTTGTGCAGCCTCCATCACTGGAGGTTTTCAAGACCCAGCTGGATGCTGCTCTGAGCAAACTGATCTGACCTTAGAGCTGACACAGCTTTGAGCAGGAGGTTGGACTCAGAGGCCTTTTGAGGTCCTTTGCAATGTGAATGGCTCTGATTCTGTCAATGATCAATACGGATTTTGTACACAGCAAACGCTGGTGCAATAAAGATTTCATTAGTCTATATTGAGTTGGATCTAATCCAACATATTCGTAGTGATTTTCCAGCTGCACTTTGAAAAGCTGTGGATGGTATAGAGCAGTGGTATACCATGTTTGGCCTCTGGAATACGCAGAAGAGGTGAAAAAGCCCAGTTGCAATAAACTCAATCTGCATTTTTTTTTTTTTTTTTACTTTGAACATTACAGGGCATCCAGACTCAGCTGTCTGGCCAGCTAGGGATGGGGGCAAAAGGGGTGAAAGTAACATATGTAACACTTCTGCACAGCTTACCATTTCTGATATCCTTGTTTCTACTTTCCCTGTCTCTCACTGCAGAAATATTTTTGATATTCCCATGCGTGAATTGCCAAGAGATCGTCCATAATGAACCTATTATCAAATAGGAATTTTTCAGAGTAATTTCTCTTTTAGTGAGTTCTTTTGCCCTCTTCTACTCTAAAATAAGAATTCTCTGTATCTCGCTACTATCAGTATTAGTTTTTGTATCAGCTACACCACTTAGCACCCCTCAGCAGATTGCAAAACAGAATTCTGAAAATGAAGTTTGCCTTGCTGGAACTTACAAGACTGCTAAGATCAGTGCAGTCTAGAATGAACTTTTCATAGGGCTAGGTAGGAAAAATGTCACCTGGGATCATCATCTTATTTTTGAAAAGAATTTTGGTTGAATACAAATGTGGCAATGTTGACATTTATTTAGCAAGAATCAATACCACTGTAATAAACATCTAATTTCAGTTCTAGGATAAAAGGATTTTATTGCTTAAGCTTTTCTATGCACTAGGATATACAATGTCATTCTTCCAAACTACAATCAGTCTTCTAGTTTGTATCGAGTTTTCAGTAATTTTGTTAGATCATTAAGTAAATCACGGCCCTTATCTAGTCTCTTCCTTTATTTCTTGATACATCTGAGGCTTTTAAAAGGAAATAATTTCATTCTTATATATCTTGTGGAAGATTACATCTTCTAGATGTAAGATCAATGTGAGATCTAGTTTGCTGTAATGTTGTTCAAAATATTTGTCATATTTTTTTTCTTACAGTGAAAGATTCTTTTTAAGACTGAATAGGAATGGTTTGCCAAAATGTCCAGAAAAGCCTGAAAGACATTGTTCTCTTTTTGTGGTGAGTTATTCCTATTCTCAATCTTTTTTTGTGCAGTGTATTGAAAATAGTAGTTGGATTAAATTATTCTGTGGTTGACTCAGTGGTGCTCCCTACGCTTTTACATTGTTATGAATATAAATTCTAAAGCCTGGTTAAAGGGTATTACTGAAATCCCAAGCTGAATGTTTTCTGGCAATATGTGGTCACTCATATCTAAACTTCCATATGTTGTATATATATATATATGCTTCCATATATAGCAGTCTTTCTCCGTGCAACAAGAACTAATCAGTTTTTATGCTTTTGCATTTTACAGCCAAAAGATGGTTTGTGCAGTGCTCTTTGTACTTTCAGGACATAAGGAACTGCACAAAGACATCATTGCTGTTCAAGGCACACAGCGAGTCTTTTCTGTCCTCCCACTGTCCAATTATGCTGCTTTACAGCATATTCTAGCCCATGATATTGTAGGACAGTCATTTTAAGTGCATGACCACCAATTTAGAGTGTTAAATGGATAATTTGTTAATTCCGTATAAATGAACTCACTGTTCATTTATCACTTTTGCTGGCAGCAAAAGCAATGTGTAAAGATCTTTTAAAATGTCACATTTTAATCAGAGTCAGAAATAATGAGGTTCTGCTCTCTTGCAGGATTTGGGTAGCAGTGAACTCAGGAAGGACATCTATATCACTGTGCACATTATCCGAATAGGTAGGTATAATTGTCTGTGAGTAGTAATCTGACATTTGGTAGATATACAGCAGTGAATAAAACTGCTTGAGGTCAGCTTTGGGTTCTGTTACATTAGCTAGGCCTTTGAATAAATTTGGTAAAGAAAAGGCCTCTCTTCTGATGGGATTTGCCTTGGATTTCTCAGCATTCTTTTGTGTTATATTTCAAGTGTACTGCTGAGTTTAGGTGCAAGATGTTTTGTTACTACTGCAAAACAAAATGAAGGTGTCATATGAACAGTCTTAAGATGATGGAGTTGTTGCTGGGGAGTCCACTCTTGTCCCAAAGAGAGCAATTTCAAACATCTTTTGTTCACTGGAGAACTTGCCTAGAAATGTAATGTACCTACTTAGAGTATAATATCTGAAGTATATCTGAAATTGTTCAGATAAATTTTGTTTTCTCTCTGATCCCTTTAAAAAGGGGGAGAGGGAAGCCAGTGGAGGAAGTCTTGTAATGATATAGGCAGATATCGCGTCCTCCAAAACAGAGCTGAAGTTAAAATAAGACATATATGCTTCATGGTGTATAAATGAACAATTACTCTTCTAACTGCTTTGATGTATAGGAGTGTTCAGAGGAGGCATTGCCCTACCGCATCTGCAGCCGGAGGCTTTTCTTGTCAGAAGTTAAGGCTTGGTGGGAAAGATACACAGCTGTCAGGACACAATTGAATAAAATGCTTTGAAAGAGGGCAGTTTCATATACTAGAAACATAGCGAGAAGATTGATGAATTGTATTTAAATCAAATAGAAAAATATTTTGTTTCAATTCTCTTTTCCTTGGCTGCCTTTTTTCCGTATCGCAATTTGTTCTCCTGCTCTTCGTCATCTTTCCTGCCAGAATTTTATTCTTCTTGATTTCTGCAGCTGGTCAGTTATCCCCTTGCTAGCTAGTTGCCTGTTTGGAGTCAGCATTTGATTTCTAAATTGCAGTGGCTCAATCACAAGACCTCTCATATAAATCACAAATAACAGCAACCACAGTAAAATAATTGTTATTGGACAGCAAATGTTGAACACTCTGTCATGTCTGAGCTTTAAATTTAATTTGGTGGTGTCTCTAGTAGTACTGTCACTGGGCATCAGAAAGAGTTGTTTGGAGACTGGAGGTCATACGAGGATGAGCAGTGCCTCTGGTCTGAGCCCTTACAAGATCACCACATCTTTAATGGGCTTCCTGGACCATGTGTTATCCTAACGTACTATAGAGAAAGATGGACCGGATTCGCAGAGAGTACACTTGGCACTTTGCTGTGACCTGTCACCATACCGAGCTGGATTGCTCTCTGCCTCCCTTCTGTGGTTTTAAGGGACACAGTTCCAGGGATTATGCGTCGAATGTGTATTTTGTTTGGCAGGACGAATGGGAGCTGGAGAAAAGAAAAATGCCTGCAACGTACAATACAGACGGCCCTTTGGCTGCGCGGTCCTCAGTATTGCAGATTTGCTGGCAGGAGATTCAAAGGATGACCTCGTCTTAAAAGTATACATGTAAGGAATGTTTTTTTTTGTGTTTTTTTTTTTTTTTTTCTTAGAAGTATCTCAGGGTAGGTTTACGTCAAAAACAGTGGTTTTAAGTGCAAATGTGAATAAATAGCTGTAGCTCTTTTCTGTTCCAAAAGAGAGTAGTAGCTAATTTCTTTTTTTTTAATTTGTCATGGTTTAGAAAGTGTGGCTAGTTCTACGTGCTTATAGAATGAAAAATGAAGGTTGCGTCCTTTTAGATCTTTGTGTATGTTTCAGCATTTATCACATCCTTGTAAGTGCTTCTGGAGCTGTCTTTTTATGGCAACATGAAGTGCTTTTAAGACTTGTTTAAACACCTTGTGCTGCTTAGGCAGCTAGTGAAAGTACTTTATAACTAGAGAAAAAAGCAGACAGGGTAAGCTATTATAGGAAGCGAATAGCAAAAGTGTGAAAGGCAGTTAATGCTGGAGAATAAAAAATCAAAAATAGATTTTGAAGAATGGTTCGTTAAATAGTGGATTTTGACAGATACTATTTGGAAGAAACTTAAATTTTCTATTTGTAGCAACACAGTGCATGTAATTTCCTGCTGATCTTGGACATTATAGTAAGAACCGTTTTGTGGAGTGGTCTATTCTAAGTACACAGACTTGGGACACATTTATCATGCACATGAGGAAGTTCTGCCTCTCCCAGGGTTAGCACTCAAGTCCGGAAGACATGGTGGGCTTTCAGGCAGCCTTTCCCTTCTCCTCTGTTCCCCCACTGTGCTGAATTAGAGCTGCTGAAGTTGGTGCTGCAGAAAAGCTATCCAGTGTGGCAGTGAAAATGTGTGCTGGCTCTTATTTAGACTCCCAGGATGTTAAACTCAAATAAGTGTTTGCTGTTGGATAACAAATTGTTAAATTTATAAGTTCACTTATTATATTCTACTTTCTAAATTTCACCTGATTGTTCTTTAAAAAAAAAAAAAGAAAGGAACCTGTCGATTGAAGATTTTATGCAAAGACTAATTCCAGTCTAAACCATGAATAGTGGCCGATTTTTCCTTGTGGAAAAGCAGCTACTAAATACATACTGAAATGTAATTTGGCCTTTCACTGACTACCTCCTGAAGATCATGTTCCATTTTAAATAACTTCGAAGTGTACAGCACAGGTACAGAACAGCTCTGAGTTCCGTGTCTCTCCCTGAGTGTCACAAGACAGATTTCTGTGTGTTTTAGAGCTGAAGGATGGATCTATATAGATAATGAACTTGGTCATGGTTGAGTTCCTGAGCTTAACTGCTCCTATCTTTCTCCCACACTTTGCCACATGAAGCAGATATTTCCATGAGGCCTTTCTCAAATGGTAAGAGTGCTCTCACCCTTTCCATTGAGACATGCAGTTTCATGGGGCTTTATTTGCTTCTGTTGAGGTAATTCTGTGAACAGAAGAGGATTTGTGCACAGATATGTGGGGAAGCTGGTCAGAAAAACTTGTATTCCCATTTCAGACTTAAGAAAACTATCATTTTTATAGGTGCAACACAGAGAGTGACTGGTATCAGATCCATGAAAACATCATTAAAAAGCTGAATGCACGTTACAACTTGACAGGCTCTAATGCAGGTGAGTAAATTTCAACTTTTTTTTTTTTTCATTCTTAGGCTCTGTTCATGTGTAAGGCTGATCAAATTATTGATCTGCATTGCTGGATGATTTCTACTTCTGATCTACATTTTTATCAGGAAAACAAACATTGTTGAAATGATATATTATACTTCATGAAAAATTAACTGGGACCTACAGACCTTCCAGTGCTCTCTGCATTCCTACTGGCTAACTGAGCAAGATGCAAAGTTGATGTTTAAGAACTTACCAATAGTCCTCCGTAGTCAACTGTGTGTCACTAAGTGTCATCAAAATAAATGCAGTTGGGAGACTTAGGGAATGGGAGATGACTGATCTTTGTTATTGTGAGATGGTGTCTTAACCCAAACGAGATGTTGGAGTTTATTTTGAAAACGTATGTTCAACAGTCTTTAGTGGATGACTGAGAAGCACATAGAAAAGCTCATGGTATTTATCAGGGCTGAGGTTGTATATATGTATATAACCATTCTAATCTTATAATGTTATAATACAAAGTCTAATACATACATATATTTAAAGTTTAGAATATAGTGTATCTTATTGGACAATTAATATGCAATTAATATAGTGAAAATACAAGAGCACATTACTAAGTTTAGTGTTCTTAAATATGATAACCGTATTCATTTGACTTTGTCATTCTGATAGTACATGCATTTAATATTAAGTAATTATTCAACATCGCTTTCTATGCTGGAGCCTATATAGCAAGTCTTCAGTAATAAATTCAGAAATAAGCACTTTTAATTTCAACTTCCTTAATGTGAATATGATTGACAGTTTACATTTCAACTTAGGTTCTGCTGAAAGAGTAGGCTCAGTGTTTGTTGACATAGAAATTGATAACTTTATTTGTTGTTAAAAATGATAATGTTGAGTTTAGTCTTTTTTCACAATCAGTCTAGAGAAAAATGTGATCTGAATTATTTAAAAGGTAGTAATTATATATGGATCACATTTTTAGTATAAATAATAGCTGTAATGTATGAATATATATGCTGGTATAAAAGAATGATCTGGGAAAATTATTACCAGATGTATATAAATTCCACTACATAGTGTTTCCTTTTGTTTCAAGTTATTTTAAAGTTATGCTACAGTGTTTGATGTTTTCAGGGTCGTTTTTATGGTCTCTTCTGTTTCTCATGCAACTTTTTTTGTTTCCTATGGTGTACACTGGGCTACTTTAAAAATGACTATTTCAGTTACACTTATTTGGCCTAAAATGAAGCATACATGGAATCCCAGAAAAATCACATTGTTTACATGATGGCATACCTTTTGTGTCAAATTTGCAAAGCTATGGAACATTTTGAAAATACATAATTCAGGACTTGTTCAAATACTTGCCCTGAATATCAGATAGAAGATTCAATATGTATGATAAAGAATAAATGCATTTCAATTTCTAAATAGGTATATGGCTTTTGGCATTAATGTAAATCTCACAGTTTGCAAAAGGTGCCTGGGTGTTTATAAACAAAGTTTTCTGTGTAAATATTGCTATGAGACATTTAACTTGTCCATTTATGTCCTCATCTGAAAAATAAAAAAAAAAAAAAAAAAAAAAAAAAAAATGGTAATTTCTGAGTAGGCAGCTAAAGTAGTCTCCTGTGGCATGCTGCGTGCTTCTAAGTGATTCTTGTGTGCAGTGGGGCGATTCAAGCCATAAGGCTGGTGGCACGGTAGTGTTAACCACCAGACAGCTGTAGTAACTTGTGGATACTGCTATGTACAAGTCTCTTTGTCTTGGAGAATATGCAAGTACATGTAGGTCTGTGAATGTAAGCCATTTTCATTAGAGACAGCACCCAAATTCAGTCTTTCACCAGAACTGGTTGACACACTAATGTCAACGAATGGTGAGCAGTAAATCCTCATTTTATGTTACAAATATAAAATCAAAATTTTATATTATCCAAAATGACGTTTTACACTCATCCAAGTGTTCCTAAAAATACAACACATTCACAAGAGCTATGGGGTTATGCTATTTTTTTTTTTTCTTTTTTGCTAACATTTCTATTTCATTAAAAGTATATAATTAAATATTATTAGTTTCTCTTAAGTATTTGAATGATCATAAATCAGAAAAATGTAAAGAATGAATAAAACGAATAACGTAAAAAATGCTCCGGGGAGCAGACTAGACCCGTCTTTGTCATTTCTCTGTAAAATTTTAGCTATGTAGTTTGTCCATTTAAGATTGCCGTAGAATTATAGGCCAAGCTGATGGTTAGACATAAGCAAGAATGGCTCGTGCTTTCAATTTTTAACTCCTTTCAGTAGTTTATAAAATTACCAAACTCAAGTTCAGGCTATGTTTTCATGCTGTCTGTTTATCTCATTTTTTCTTGAAATAAAAACAGTTTGAGACTAGAAAAACGGGGATTTTTAGATTAAAACATTCGAGTCCTCAGGCCTGAATGAAAACTTGAAATTTATCAGAGAAATAACCTCAGTGTTGGAGAGGTGCCCTTTTTCTTTCCATGTTTAAAATCAGACTGGTATATCATTTGCTACTGATCGTGTACCTTCTGACCCTTAAACGTGGTAGGGGAGTGGTGGTTTTACTGTCTTAATGGCAGGATCTGAAATACACTGGCAAGGGAAAAATCTAGTGTGTGTTGAGATTAAAAATATTCTTTTTAAAAGCATTTTTGCCCTTTTGTACAGCAATACCTGCTTACTCTGTGATATAATCCCTTATCTTATTCCATTCTCGTGAAATAAGAGTTCACCACTAAATACCCGCTTGTCCTAGGAGACGTTCAGTAAATTTGAATGCTCTTAATTATGTGCCTATCAGCATGAAAGACATGTGGGACGTGAACTTTTTCCAGGTTACAGGTGCTGGAAACTAAAGCTGGGAAATGCAATACCACTTACACTTTGAAAAAGGGCTGTCAGGGGAAGGAGACAGAGGGAGTAGCGCATGTAAAGGCTGGAGAAGGAAAGAGGATGTGAGCAGTAATGTCACTTTGAGTACTGAGGAACTAAAAGATAAACCATGAAAGGTTATTTGCATTGCATACATGAAATTTGTTCCACTGCGACTCTTAGCAGCCTGAAAAAGCACTCACAAGGCTTCAGCAATATGTTCAGATACTTCTGCTGACACCTCATGGAAAATATTGTTGTTACACTGGTTTGTATTTTTTCTCTGCTGTCTTTGTCTGTTGTAGTATTGAACGGCTGGCTCTGATGACCCACTAGCCTCCTTTGCCATTTTGTAGCTGTCAAAAAATGGGAAGAAGGGGAAAATCTTGCATTACAGAAACACAGGTCTTTTTTCTCTCTCAGGAACATTGTAGGTACGAACCAAACATAGGAAAACTTGAATTTTTGATTTATATCCCACTTGCTTATCAAATCACGTTAAAAACACTTAAGAAATGAAGCATAATCAACACACAACAGCAAAAATTCATCATACTATTGTCTCTGTGCTGGCCTTGTTCCCTCTAACATTCTGTCCTGTACAGTTTCTTCCAGCTCAGCAGATTTTCACACACAGTTTTAGTTTCCACAAATGGGTATCACCCACTGCTGAAATAGTTTTATCAGTGAATTCAAATTATTCTTCAGCAAAAAACCATCTTCCAATTTTCTGGGGAAAACTGAAACTGACCTCAAAACATTTTGTGTCTTGCATGTAAAGCACAAAATTGTCACACTATAGGTTTTGTATTTAACATTCAAGTCCCCATCCCCCAAAATGTGCTTTTTCTACTTTAACACATGACGATTCTTATTTGTGCAGAATCCTCTTCTATCTTGTTCTCAACTTGCATCTAAAAAAAAGAGGATCGAAAAAAGGCAAATGACAGTGATGTCTTACCACAGCCCAGGAAGGATGAGGGGACAAATGTTCATTCCTTTCCCTCTTCACAGTGGATGCAGGACCGGTAGGACTCAGTCCCGTGGATAAGCTGGCATCGTTTGCCAGAGTGGGAACTGGAATGTGTTTTCTGCTGCAAATTCATGCAAAACAAACCCTGTAGCAGGTAGTCGATCAAATTTCCAGTCACCTCTGGTATTTTCTTGCTGGTGTCAGGTATCAGCTTACTGGAAAACAGCTGATTGCCTCATATAAGAGATACAACCATGAATGTAAAGGCCAAGTACTACAGCCTTTGCTGCATTAATAGCATTGTTATTTCTTATCTTTGGGGTGTATTATGTGTAGAATAAGTACTATTTGATCTAGGTGATTTCTTAATTATTAAACAAACCAAGTTTCAGTAATCTCTAGAGTGGAGCTGACTAAAAACTATTTTTCCTATAATATGTTTCATTAGAATTCATAGAATTCATAGGCTAGCTACTTTGTTTTTTATTGCAAAAAAAAAAAATAATCTGTGGAAAATGAATATTCGTACATAAAGATCACACCCAATTACACCAATCTTGCAAGGAAAATAACACATTTCTGTATCTGTAGGGCTAAACACCAGTGAAATATATACTGCAGATACAGAAAATGGTTCATGGCTTATCTCAAAGCACCGTATCAAATTGTCCTTTATCCCCTTCTTTTCATGCTGTCGTAGGCTGGCATTTTGCTGTTACCTTCATTAGGCAATTCATTCAGATTCGGGCAATTCCAATTTATACAGCTGCTGTGCTGAGGCTGCAATACATAAGCAAACAGAACTTCTGTGTGTTTGTTGTGTTCTTATTGTAGCTGTCTGAATTTTAAAATGCAAAAACCGGAGTAAACTGGAAAAATAAAGCAGGTTTAACCTTAGGTTTTAATTCAGATATAAAAGTTTCAAAAAGGAATATGTAATTTCACAGAAAAAAAAAATATTGCTTATGATGGCATAGTCATAAGTAATAGCGTATTTTAGACAGTGAAGCCTAGACAATGTTCTTGCTCTCACATCAGAGCTTGGGCTTCTGTCAAATGTAATTTTTTTCTGAAGGGTTTGCAGCGTGGGTCACTGTTGCAGATGTTGTTCTTTGACTGTGTGACTGCAGCTATACTCTGGACCTTTCTTGGGACTTCAGTAAATAAATAGTATTGGATGTGGACTGCTTTTCTCTTTAATAAAGCAGACACTAATGCACAAAGTGCCTTGTAAACTGTTATTGATCACATAATAGCTGCTTCATTTGCCTACAGAATTGCTGTGCGTGAATGAACCTGCCTGTTGATTTTTAAAATGGTTTGAAGTGCATTTTAGGACAAGGGGCAAAAGAACAGGGCCAGATCTGTTTGTCGCTCTATATGGTTCTATACAGAAATAATAAAGTCAGTGAGTGAATCTCTGATTGTACACATATATACAGAGTCATGGATTTCTTTCTTCTGATTCTTCTGTCATGCATAACTTTGTATTCATGACTATGGTGCCACTTTTTTTTTTCCTCAATTCTTTATACTTTTGAAAGTTGAAATACAATTTATTAAATACTGCACACCACGATGGAAAGAATGTCTACTGACTAGAGTAATCTTTTGAGATTTGAAGGTGGAGAGTTTTGTCTGCAAAAATCACCTACTTACAACTGTGAGCAAGTTACACTGCTGAACAGTGATAGTCCTTGCTGTAATCCCTCCTTAAATGCCAGCAGCATCTCAAAAGAACCTCCTCAAGTGCAAGATCTTCCTGTGGATACCTAAAGGTGTCTTTGATTTCTGCCACTGCTTGGAGTTGAGAACGGGAGGTGGCTGGGCACAACCAGGACACTTGCTCCCTCGGGATACAGGTGGTCTGGATTCACCTGCCTGAGCACGAGACTTAAAAAATGCTGGAGCTTATTGCTGTGGCTGTTGTGCTTGTGCTATTTCAGGAAATATATAAATATTCACCGGGCTTACCGTAAAGATTTTTTACTCCACTGGTTGAAACATTCTTCAAAAAAAGAAAGAAAATGTCTTGGTTTAGACTCTGATTTGGAAAAGGATTTTCAGTCTGTCTCACATGTCCCAGGTGAGAATGCTAATCACTTGGCTTCTCAGACTTCCCTGCAGCAACTCTTCAGCTTTGTATACAATCAGAAAATATTCATTATACCATGGGGAGAGTGAAAATGGCTCTAAAACCTGCTGAATAGTGCATGATTTTCATAAATGAGATCTGTACTCATGTCATCTTAGCAAATCCTATAGACGAGAGATTTAAACCTCAAGTCTTGTGTTATATGTGAATATTCTCCCTAATGAATTATCTTATAGAAAGCATGTTAAAAATTATTTAAATGTACTTGCAAGTTCTTCTTTCTTCCCCCTCCTTTGAAAAGAAAGACTGGATTGCTTTGTTTTCCTTTAAGGGGATCCAAGACATTCATTTTGGCTCCAGTTTTTACTTTAGGTTCCTGACATTTCCAAGTGTAAGCTCCTGTGTAAATGCCAGTTTAGATTCCCTTATAACAAGTCTTAAAAAGCCACATGTGCCTGATGCAGTAGTTTTGGAGAGATAAGACAAGGACACACATGCTTTTCACTTGCTACAGCAAAGGAGGTGAAAATCCTTTCAAATCCTGCAGCGATTAAGTTACTGGTGTAAGAAATTACGAGCATATCTAGCTGCTTTGTAGCCTTGGACTCTTGCGTGGATTCCGCAAAAATAACAAATGTAGTGGGAAGGTCTTTTCCTGTGCCATTATTTTGGAATGCTGTGATGAATTAGACAAGGGTGATGTAACCTAATTGCATGTTTACTGAATGCAGTATGGTGGTAGCGCAGCCAAAACTGCTCTGTGACTCCACTGAAAACACCGGTAATTACACATTAGCTTTAATTGATGGGAGGGCCTTAAACTGTAGAGGAGACGCATTGAAAATGGTGGGATTTCTCTTACCACTTCTGGCTTGAGCATGATTCTTTCCAATTTTTGATTTTTAACGTGGTAGCAGTATTAATTTTTCATCTGTTGCATAGGAGTCAAAATACAGTTCTTGGAAAGTCTACATAAATTTTCTATGCCCTCTTACATACAGTTTGGATCATAAAAAGAATAAAATCAAAAATTACTATACTGTATCCCATAGTAGGCAAAAACAATAAGTTATTTTAGATATAGCAGAGACAAGATCTGAGTTGGGAGGCTGTTCTTCAGGCAAATCCGGGTTGTGGGTTGATTTGTAAAAGATGTTCCGAAGCCTGTCAGCCACAAATTTAAATGTTTTCTGTTTTCTTTAAAACAGAAAGATGCACAGGTAGATTCTTCAAATTAATGTTTTACTGTCATTAATAAATGCAAACATGTTCCCATGATAGCTGTGCAAAAACCTGCAGGCATACCTGAAGTGATGCTGCGTTATAAAAGAAAGGTGCTTAGTAAGTTGTCAACTGCCTAATGCCCAGACTGAAGTGTGGAGGGCTTGAAGCCCGTATTGTTACCAGATGTTTACCAAGAATCCCATTCTAAGGAAGGATAAACTGTCATCAGAGGGGAAAGTTACTCATCAAATCATACAGTAAGTTAGGTTGGGAGGGGCCTCAGGAGGTCCTGTGGTCTGACCCCAGCTCAAAGGAAAAACAGCGTCTGGTTTCGTGGGAACTAACTGTTTTGAAGAGCAGGAAGGTTGCTCATTCAAAGGCAAATCTCACTACATTGCTACTATTTTAATTCAACCAGACCAAAGTAAGTTTCATAAAGCAAACATTCATCATTTTGGGGAACTATTGGGTTTCCAAGTATAAGGTCAGTTGGTACTGAAACTCAGGGTAGCTCAGTGGTCATTGAAGACTTGGTTAGAGAAGGCAAGCCATGAGGCAAACCAGCCCAGGGCATGAGCCCATACCACAGGATGCAAGCTCTGAGACAAGTATGGCAGTGCAGGCATTTAGGTAGAAACAGAAGTATGTGCCCTGGGGCATTATGTCTTCCTTCACCTCTCTCTCTCTCTGCATTCAGCAACTTTTTGACAGTCTAATAATCTCTTTTCTCCATGGTTACCATCAAATACCGAGAGATTTAAAAAAAAAAAGCAGGTGGAAAACAATATACTTTGGCTGTTTCATCTCTTATTTCATCAAAGGTAAGCTTTGGCTTATAAATTACTTGATTCAGAGGGGAAACCTTTTAGAGTTAGTATATACCTTCCAGTGGTGAAACTGCAGAGGCTCCATCAGGAACATCATTTTTTCACACTTTGCATGATGAAAAGCTGCAAGAGATGAAGTGTAGCAGGGAATTGGTAGCTCAGCATAATAATTTATAGAATTAATATTTCTGTGAACAGAGCTGTAGTAACATACACACAGTATTGTCTGCATACAAGAAGTAGTGCAGCTCTGTTTACATGACAGTAGCCCAGCAGCAAGGGTCCAACCTTAGCCCCCTTGGAGCTGTTGTAAAGAAACCTTCTTCCTGTGAGTCGATGTGTCTAATGTCAGATGGGAAACAGCGTGTTCATTCCCTGCTGGGAGCAGCTGCTGGCCACAACAAGAAGGTGTAGGCTCATGGTGGAGAGACGAGTATAATCTATAATGGCTAGTGGAAAACGAGGAGGAATGAGGGCAGGACTAGTAACATGAACCTGACAGAGAAGAAGGAACAGAACAAAGTACATAACTTCTAGGCAACTCCTGAGCTTATGATTCATCACGTCAAGCTGTGCCCTGCATCTGTGCACAGCTGAGAACAGCAGCTTTCTGGCATTTGTCTGTTCTCTGCAGAGTGCATGGATGTGTCAGCAGTGCTCTGAAATGTTTTCTGTAGCTACACATCACTAACATTTAAACAGCAAGTGCATTTGTTTAATTAGTTTAGTTCTATGACAATTTATTAATCTGCCAGTTTTAATCTTTTGTTAAATTTTGTG
The DNA here is from genome assembly GCF_040182565.1 of Anser cygnoides. Taxonomy (NCBI): domain Eukaryota; kingdom Metazoa; phylum Chordata; class Aves; order Anseriformes; family Anatidae; genus Anser; species Anser cygnoides. The sequence continues at coordinate 29,959,123 of NC_089873.1, forward strand.
ACAAGGAGATTATGCGTATTCTATTTTGATGTGTTTAAGAATTAGTTGTCACTGAAGGCTGCTATTTGAAATACATTTAAAATAAGAACAGCAGTCGTATGTGCTTCACTGTAAGTACACAATGAATTAAAGCATTCTTTTTTGCTCTCAACAAATGCTAAACCTGAAAGATTAAATAATACACAGCATTTGCACATAAGTTGTTGCTCAGGATCATTTGTCCCTGAATGACAAGCCATGTTTAAAGCAGGTTTTTAGACGAGGATTTGTAGAACCTTACTTTTCTAGTTATGTTTTTCAGGATGGATGATACTGTTTAGCTATCTACTGTTAAACCCTTTTTCCAAATTCAGGAGTAAACAAATCTTTAATGTTTGTAACCTAATGTAGCATGTAGTATTAACTATGGTAGTTTGGGGATATTAATCCATAAAAATGGTGGACTCACAAATCACTCGGAAATAATTTTCTATATTTACATGGGAGTCCAAGCTTGTGTTGTTGTCTTTGAAGGTTCTTGTTTTACCAAAAGGACTTCAAAAGTCAGGTTCAAGATAGATTTTTGGTGTAGTCATCCATAAGTGTCCTTCATACAGCATGACTTATATACTGTGCTGGAAATGAACATTTTAATAAAGTTAAATTCAAACCGTATTCTCAGATGTTGCAAAAAGACTTGTTTCTAGAGAAGAATGAAAAATGTGCTATTCTGCAATGCAGTGACACACACAAAAAACTAATGACTTGCTGTTCATCTCAGTACTGCAATTATGCATGTGATTGATCTGGCACCCTGAAATTCCTAGATAAGTCTACATAATGGGTGTAGCTGGCTTGTATTTCCATCTTTGCACTGGGTTGTGTCTTATTACTGAGGTTTTTTCTAAGCTGTTTCCAAAAAATTACTCTGCTTATTACTATTATATAGCATTATTGACTTTCTTAACTTTATATACTGAAAGAATAATACGTCTAAAGACAGCTTCAGGTGATAAATTTAATGAATGTTCATGCAAGATCATATCTCCTCTAAGGGTTATAGTTACATATTCATTGCTAACATTACCTGGGCTTTTATGGTTTTAAAAGTTTTTAACACTTTCTAGAGGTCTCAGTCAAATGTTGACTGTTTCTTAATTTGAAACATGCCATGTACCTAAATTTCTCATGCAGTTGCATGAAAGTTGTTTGCGTGACAGAGCTGCACTTCATGAAGGAAAAAACAGGTGTTTTCCTAGAACCTTTTGTATATTATTTGCAATGAAAGCAATATAATACACTGAAAATGGTCAAATTGTCTGTTTTGTGCACAGCCTAGTATTCTAACAAAGCTGTGTTAAAGTGTAATTTTAATTTTTTTGAAGATGATTTGCTTTTGCAATATAACAATATAATGTAGCAATGGGAATTGGCATGCTATATGCATTGTTAATAGAAAAAGGGCATTAATGGGCTTACCCAGGTAAGAACTGGAGAAATTATTGCTGAGATCTTTGTTGCCTGTATAAGGAGATTAGACTACAATAGTCATTACGCAGTTGCCTGTATAAGGAGATTAGACTAGAACAGTCACTTAGCCTTCTGGTCCTGTAGCCTTCATCTTATGGTGATTCTGGCAAGAAATACTTGAGGTACTGCAATCTTCCCTGTAAAGAAATTCCAAGACAGTTTTCCTGTGATAATATAATGCTATTTCCATTTATGCATTTATTTTCCATGTGAATTTAAAAAAAAAAAAAAGTGTGAGGGAGCAAAAAACCTCCTCTCTTGATGGCCTTTCTGACAAAAGTCTTAGGTACAAGAGTTCATTTAATTTGTGACCCTCAAGAAAGTTGTAAAAATCTTGCAAAGGCTGTTTTTCTTGCATTCTTATCTACTGAGCCAAAAAAAAGAATGTAAAGTTGAGGGAAAGAGTAAGAGTTTGGAGTTTGCTCGTTCAGAATAATCACAATCCAACCTTTAACAAGGCCTGCAGGGATTGAATTTACCTCTCTTTTTCTGTCTGTTCCCAGACTGTAATTTGTGGGATTTACTACACAGATTCTGCTGTGACCAAATTTCACAAGATATATACAATTATTTTTCCCATATCACAATGAACTAATAAAAGATTTTGTTCACCAATTATAATATGAAAATCTACTGGTTTTATCTTTACAGTTGCATTTTGGGCATTTTAAATACTATGAGAAATGTGAACACCTGTATGTTTTCAGAATATTGTTAACACCCTTAGGCAGCTTTATTTGGACAGATGCCTTATTTTATTACCTTTCTTAAAATACAATCATTTCTGAATAATATTCTCTCTGTTTTGGTTTGGTTTTGGGGAGGAAGGGGGGGTTTGTTTGTTTGTTTGTTTGTTGTTTTCTGTCAGCTTCCTGAGCAGCTGCTAGGCATTTTCTTCTTAATATGATCTAGGATGCTCTGTTGCCAGTAGATAGAAGCTGAATGTAAATGCTTTCCCCTCCTCCAGAAGCTCAAATGCAAATAAGTGATGTGTAAGTATAATGAACAGTTGCCTTTTGTTATAACTAATTGCAGAAATCAATAATGCAGTATAAAAGCTGCCTTAAGCTAAAATCACGTATCTAACAGAAATACAGGATGCTTATTCAGCAGCTTGTCAATTTTCTATATTCTCTGTCATCTGAATGGTAAAAATCATCCATGGTGAACTATAGTACAAGTTAGCTGTGAGAAATCTCTACCATTTACAAAAGAAGTAAAAGCAGATCTGTTTGCAGTAGCACATGTAGTTTTGTAGCAATATTTTCAAAACTGGAGTAAATGAAGAACAATAATTAACACAATAGGTTTTAATTATGAAGGAGGTACTTTAAACATGAGGTAAGTAATCGGATTTTTTTCGATGGGGACAAAGCTAGACTGTGTACCTAATTAAGGAAAGTATGCCAGTCATTTAGAGACTGGATCATCATTTTTATTTTCATATTTTAGCTCCAAATGTTCTAGAAATGGAAGATGTATAGTTGTGAAGTTTTGGAGAGATTCTAGGTCTCAGAAATGCTTCAACGATCATATCAGCCACCATCAGATGCCACATGTGGTGGCATTTTACAGTTTTCTATTCTGCTTTGTCCATGTACAGCTGTTCCAGCAGGAAAGCTCAATTTTTTTTAATTTTTTTTTTTATTTTTTGAAGCTGAACTCGTTAGAGTTGGCTGATAATTTTATAGTCTAATGAAGGAACTTACATGAGAAAAAATGGTATTGACGTACATCATCAGAGTGGAATTAATTGAAACTAAAGGATATTAATTTTGTTATAAGACAGAAAAAGCATTCGTGTTTTCATAAGAGAAAAGTTAATCAATTCTCTTTCTATTTCCTTATACAAAAAGAGTATCTTCATTATTTTCATTGCATTCCTTTCCTTTGAGTATCTTCTCCATCTCCCCCAGACTGGCTACAGACCAAATTGGAAGCCTGCTCCACCTTGACTCTGTCTCATTACTGTCTGGTGATGAAACCTTCCTTTCTCAGAGCAGTAATCTTATCTCCCCCCTTCCCTCCTCCTCCCTAGAGATAGCTATAATCTCTTGCAAATTGAGTTCAGTGGCTCTCTAGCCATTACAGAGATACACAAAATTCTGCTTACATTTTGGTGAGGAAGGTGGTTTCTTTAAACTAGTCGGTGCCTCCTCATTTCACTTTGTTTTGCGGCGTGTCTGAGCGAGTTCCTCTTCACTTCAATTGAATGTGCAGGCAGTGTTATAAAAATCTGAATGGCTCTGTGGTGTGTCTGCATAATTTAAATGATCATAGTTAACTCAAACTGATAGTCTGGTAACTTGATTTATGATAAAGATACAAACTTGTAAAGTGTCCCTTGTAAAATGTGTATTATTCTGTCTTTGCAAAATACCTCTTCCTCATGATTTGTATTTCAGATAAATGCTTCCTCAGTCACAATGAGTGTCTAGTTTCTTTGTCAAGTGGTATTTTTGTAGACCATAAATATGGAATCGATATCACACATAACTGGCCACAGGTTTTGTGTTTGGCTGACAGCACAGTCCTCAGGACCCCTCTGGCTTTGGCTGGCTGGACTTGTCTTGGCCTGCCTGCAGATTTGTTTTGACTTGTAACAGCATTTATCTAATAACAAACCAATAAATTATATCTACTTTATTTTAGCTCTTGCTTAGCTTTGTTCAGTTTTCCAGTGCAACACACATTGATATGAATACTTTGTGCTTTGTATCTAGTAGATAGTTATAACATGTAGCTACTGTATGTAGAATTGGCTATATGTAATCCCTCAGACTGAAATGGAACGCTGCTCTAGTTTGTTAGTAATAGGCGATAAATTTCATTAATCTCCCTTTGCTGAGTCTGTTTTGCCTATGACGATAATTGGTGAGTGATCTCCCTGTTCTTATCTCAACCTTGAGCCCTTTTCACTCTATTTTCATCCCCTTTTCCGTTGAGGAGGGGGAGTGAGAGGGTGGTTGTGACGGAGCTCAGCTGCCCAGCAAGGTAAAACCACCACAGACATAAGCAGGCCACCAAGGGTTTGTTTTCTGGTCTACACTGATAGCAATTGTCACATCTCCCTAGAAGTTTTTAAGTGGTTAATCACAGAACACATTACCATTACCAAGATAAATAATGTCCGTTATTAAATTTAGTCCTTAAACTAGAATAGACTTCACTGAACATTTTTCCTTGTAATATTTGTTTATGCGCTGATTTGGAGATGCGTAGGTGAGCTCTTTTTCATGTTAAGAGAATGGAAGTCTGGTTAGAGCACCACATTCTCTGGAGTTGCCAAAATAATAAAATGTAAGAGTAGATAAGAGGAAGAACATAAAAGATGTTATGCTAATGAAACCTCTGATCTCTTCCAGGAAGTAGGCTGGACTAGTAGTACTTAGGACAGATCTTTCAGGTTGCGATTTAAGAACCATCAGACTTCAAGTAAATTCATTCAATTAAACAGTTACATGCTCATAGGGGAAATTTCTTCCAAAGCCCAAAGGACCAATGACCTTGTTGTTCAGTTTGTTATTTACTTAAGCTTAATCTGAAGTTAATCAGTTGTCTCTTTATCTCCAGTTGTTCAGTGTATATGAAGAGTTTCTTCTTATCTTCCCCTTGATCTGTTGACACATAATATGCTGTAGTAATGCTGAAGGTCAGGGCAGATTAATCTCTGCAAACTGTATCACCCTGACGCTTGTCTTGATGATTATATTTGAAATAACCAAAAGGCAGGCCTGTTGTTTTTGCTAATTTCAGCAGTGATGAAGTATTGTGTTTGCAATTTCTTTTGTATACTGCAGATATAATAGCTGAAGTTATGCTTCCTAAATTCTAAAGCAATGAATGTTGGGAAATGATTATATATCACCCTTGCATTTTGCATGTCTATTAGCAAACATAGAAAAGAACACGATTGATTAAATCTGATGAATATTGAAAAAAATGTAATTTCAGTCATTATGGCATTACTTTGCCTATGTAACAAATATTGATTATGGTAGATTTGTTTATTGGAGTTTTTTTCTTCAAATTTTGGATGAATAATTGTATTACTTTGTATAAGGTGAAATGATGCTTCGTAATGAGATGTCCCTGTTTTTCTGATGGGTAGGGAGCACCATGGTTGCACCTTTTTTTACATACCAATGAAGGCAGTGTTGTATTGAAGTAAATGAAAAAATTAAATGGTAGCAAGTATTACCAATTGACATTTCTCCTAATTGACATTTCTCTAACTTTTTTTACCCAGTTAAGGTCTCTGTCCATCTCTGTTGAGACAATTTTGATCTGATGTGTCATTGTAGTTCAGTTACACATCAGTAATAATTTGCTAATTCTTTTTCATGGGTTGTTATTTTCTCACCCTTCTGGATTTCTGTGTGTTGATACCATTCCCAAATATGTTAATACTATTGATATTACTAAATATAATAACATGATATAATAGCTTGTAATAATACGATAATATAGTAATAATATAACACAGAGTAATAATATAATAGCTTGATATTACTAAACTTCCTCTCAGTTGTCTGACCCATCAGGAATGCATATATACTTGCAAACATACAAAGTTTTGAAGAAGGAATAATGATCATAGTCTGTTTGAATGTCTTATTTTCCCTTGTTTCTCTCTTCAATTTCAGGTCTGGCAGTTTCTCTTCAGCTGCTTCATGGAGACATAGAACAGATTAGGAGAGAGTATACATCCATGTTTACCCATGGAGTATCCATAACAAGGAAGCTAGGTTTTTCCAATATTATCATGCCTGGTAAGTTTAAAAGAACAAATTTTCCATAAGCAGCAGGAGGAAGAAATTATGAGAAATTACTGATCTTTCAGTTGCTTTCGAAACACCTATCTCATTCTAAAAATCCTTAAACTTTTCCGGAGACTTTTATGTGTTTTTTTTTTTTTTTTTTTCTGATATAAATAAAAGTAAGCTATATCCCAGAGGCCCCATCAGATTAGATAGTTACTACATAAACTTCAAAAGCGCATACAGCCATAGCAGTCTCTTTTTGAGAGATGAAACCCTACTTTATGGAAGTGAAGATGACTGAATACAAGACTGCTGAGCTCTGCACAGAGAAAGCAATAACCGGCAGGACACTATGTTCTTCAGAGCTGGTTACTTCCTAAATAAGGATTCACAGACTTTTACTGGCACTGTACAGCTTCTGGTTTCACCAGGTTCATGCCTCAACTGATGAGATAGAGATACTGGAAATAGGTCATTGTAGGGATGTGGAGACTTTATTTTGAGCAGATTGTATGATAGTATACTTCAACCTGTTTAAGTGCTAGAAGGAAGGAAGGTTGAAAGAATGTGTCAATATGTACGTGAAGAAGCAAATATAGGAAGAAGACAGAGGTAATATCTATAGTTCCTTCCAATAAATGATTTTTTTTTAATTTAATTGGTTGCAGGAAGTTATACAGCCAATGTCTTTTTAAAGGAAAAGCACTCTTACAAGCAGATGAGTTAAGCAAGATTTTTGTGTTACTGAGAAATGTTGGAGGGAGGAGTTCATATCTTTGTTTCAGCTCTGAGTCCACATGCAGTGCCTTGACTCTCTTGGATGTAAGTCATCCTCAGGACTTGGAGTTTTTTAATAGGGACTATTTCTTCTTTGTAAATACATGATTTGCATTCCTTTATACATACATCAGAAGCAAACTGAGGTTTGAGGCAAGAATATGTAAGCTTCAATGGTTCACTAGTCAAGGAAGTCATAATAGGCATTTAAAACTCAGTAATGAGACTCGGCTTTAGCTATGGGCATGTACTTCTCTTGAATTTCTGCCTGAAACTTGACAATTGAGAATTCACTCTTGTGTTCTTACTGCCAATTAAACATCTGTCCTTCTGCATCCCTCATCAGTACTACTAATCGCTTAAAATTTTCAGAGCACAAGTTAATAAAACAGGTTTATCATTATTATGAAAATATTCTGCTGATGTCACCACGATATTTAGAACAGTAAAACGCATGAGTCTGGTACCATTTAATTAAGAGGTAGATTATATACGCATGTTTAATGGAAGTATTCAGTTGAAGTCTTAAGGCTCTTTAGCTAGGTTTTTTTTTGTGACTGTTGAATTTTTCTTATGAATCAAATGTGTATTGTAGAGAATATGGCTGATAACAATGGAAGCAGGTTTACAAAGCTACAAAAAGCACACTATAATTCCCATTAAGAAACCTTTCTCCATTTACTCATTATTTATCTATGATTTAATGGCCTTCTGCTCTGTTATCAAATTTTCTCAGTCCTTTTCTTAGTTCTTATTTTCCATTTGTGTAATAACTTGATGTACTAAACTGCTAAAAGCATGTTATAGCAGAGTACTGTCTAGTGAGCTGCTGGAGGAGCTTTCCAAACCAGAATCAAATAAATGCACATGCTCGGTTTGTCCTTTTTTATTGAAAATATAATATATGGATTTTGGTGTACTGCTTTTTCGGTCAAAATGTATGCATACCTCAGTTTAGAAAAAGTTCAACTTCTAGTCTGTGTTTGTTGGCATAGAGGAGATTTATCCTAAAGAGAAATAATCATCTCATTCTTCTAACGACAAGTTCCAAGGGCTAACCAGAGCAGTGTGCTCTAGGCAGTGAAATGCCTGCAGGAGCCTACCCTTTAAAATGATTTTTTCTTTTAAAGCTCCCCTTTCATTTTGTTTCTCTCTAGTGTCTCTTTTCAGAGATGAATGAGAGAACTTCATCTTTTGCCACTGGAAATGGTCACTAATTAGGTCTTTTTTGTTGTTTTTTGTTGAAATTGAGTGTGTTGCTCTGGCTAATTAGCACGTAGGTTAGGGTTCTGAAGGAGACTGTCTTGAATTATTTAGTAAGAAATACTACATGCTGCTAAACTAAAGTATCTGTTGTATAAAGTGCCAGATTTTAAGTCCATCTCCTATTTTGGCATATTTAAACTCTAACTGACCTTTGTTTTACATTGTATCAGTCCTTTTCTTTTTAGAGGTTTTGCTTCTAAAAGTAACTAGGATCAGCATAGGTGCCATACCAGAGTCTTGATGACAATAATAATGCATATTTTTACAGAGCAATACTTTTTATGTCAGTGAAGACTGACAGGGTGAAGCCTCTTTTCAGGATCAATGGAATTTTTTAATGAAGAACTTCAGGTGTTTTAAGACATGAAGTAGATGAGTACAAAAAAGGCATATATGATTCAAAAAAGGCTGTGAAATAGGTAACTCACTCTATTCTAGACAGCAGAATAAGGAAAGGAAGTAAAAATGTCATCTTATGAGCCTAATCAATATACATTTTCTAGGTTTAACAAGGATATAAGGCACACTGTATGCAACCACTAGTACTCCCCTTTCCATCATCCTTATGTGGCAGTCGGCAGATGTGCAAGCTGATATTCTTGGAAAGCTTTGTACCGCATCAAAGGACAACTGTGCTTACACTCTGAATTTCTATCTTAACAGTTCAACATTTCCTGAAAGGACAGATAGCCTCATTGTTACTTATATAAGTACACTGGATGTCTATGAACATACTAAACTTCTAGAGAAATACTTTAAATTAATGTACATAGTAGTTGGTAGAATGTGAGAGCCCTTTTGTATATTTCTATACATAACTGTACCGGCTTTTTTTGCTCTTTTATATTCTGTACTCATATTGAATTTGGTTTCAAATTTAACTTACAGCATCTGCATCACTGCCTAACATCAGTGCTGTGTGTTATGCTCGTGTGTTCTGGCACATATGCATGCACTTACTCTTTTGCATCTGTGCGGAAGATACCTAACTCCTTAAAGAAGCCTGATCATTAGCGTGTGTTGTATGAATATTTTAGAATCAGAACAAACCCTAGCACAGGTGTTTGTCTAAATGAAGATTTACTGGAGGGGCCAGAGCTCTCTGCTGGGGCTGCCAGTTGTAAACAGACTGTAAGCTATCATGTGGTAATCATCTATAGAGTTGCACATCTTTATTGTGCTTTTCAAACTAGAACTGCATCTGGTTTACTTTATTTAAGGTAGAGTGTTATTAATAGTGCTAAGTCTACTATTGTTAGTATTTGTCTTACTACTTGGTACAGTCAAAATCCATTCAGTGTGAGACACTAGCACGTAAAGTAAAATAATCTTGTGGATTTCTGTAAGAATTATTTTTTCACTAAGAAATACAGTTAGGCCCAACCATTATTTCCTGAAATTCTACCTAGAAATGTATTCTATGTAGCTTTCTATATAATATAAAAGAGAACTCTGAATTTAAACAGCTAGAGATGTACGTTTGAAATAGTATATATATTTTATAGCATCTCACCTTCAGATGCCTTAGTCCGTAAAATATACTGCAGTGTATAAACAATTGGCCTGTTGACTGACATCTCAACAGATTTTCACAGACAGATACCATTTACCTATAGGCACCCTTTTTCAGTTTAGGATTTCAGATGGTGGCATTACCACTGCTGAGATCTGACCACCACTTCCTCTGAGTTTGGATTAGCATTTATATTTCCTCCTGTCCGTCCAAAGTATTAAACTCTTTTGAAATTAGAAGAGGTTAAGGAATTGACAAGTCAGCAAAATGGTATTACATTGACCACTGTTTTCCCTATATGTAACTGTAAGTGGTCTACAATGCTGCTATCTGTATCTGTGCTAGTCAGTCCTGACTGGAATATTCTTTGATTGTAATACTTCTCTGAATTTTTTGGTCCTCTTCTAATCCTGTGATTTCCCTTCACAAATAGCATAGCTAAAGACTCTACATGAAGCTGCAGCATTAATTTCTGTAATAGAATTTTAATGCTTCCAGACTTCTCTTATGTTTGACAAACAACAGAAGTTGTGTTTTGTTTCTCAGTGTTGTCTTTTATAACAATTTCTGGTCATTTAGCAGATACAATGAGCTGCCTAGGATGTTTCAGTACTTTGAAATTGCATACAAGCTTTCGTATGCTTAATTTAGGAACAGTAACTTTTTTTTTTTTTAACCATCACAACTGCATTGCTTTACATTTGTCAAGTTTTAAATCCATGAGGTGTCCTTTAGCTCACCAGTTATAATATCTCACCAGAATTGTCTTTTAAAGCTTCTGAATATATTTACTACTCCTTCATCTGGATTATTAAAAGGTCTTTTGTTCTTTTCATGTGCAAGTGCACTCTTTCCAATCGTTCTTTCTTTCCCTTTTCAGAAGCTTTTAAAGTGAAACTAGAACTAAAATATTTGTCTTTTTATACAAATGATCTCACAAAATGCTATCCATGTGATAACATGCATTTTTCAACGATGTGATTTTGACTAGAAGCATATTCCCCCTTTCAAAGCTTAGAATAAGAGTCTGGAGAGCAAAAATGTAAAGAAAGCTATGGAATCTGTTCTCGTCATCATGGTAAGTGTATGTGTCTATGTAGCTGTCAGTGAGCTTGGACTTAGTAAAGAACTGTTGATTCTAGGAAGAGAAATATATGTCTGACACACTTAAACGTTTTTCTCCCACAAGGAGTGGTATGAATTTTTTCCAATCTTGATCAGCCTGTATGGAGTACAAACAGCCTAAATTTCCACCTGCCACTGTTTGCTGTTCTGATTTCCAAGAATCCAGAAATATGTATTTTTAATTACTGAAAGTAATATTGCCTTGGATATATTAGTTACACAAAATATGTTTGAGCAATATTGTCAAGTAAAGACACCTTGAATTTTGACCTTTCACAAAACTGTAGCGCTCCGTGGGGAATATCCTCTGCTTTCAAATCCTATTTTAATACTATTTAAAAGCTTTGATCATTTCTACCAAAGGAAAATCGCTGGAGAAAACAAAGATACTAATACGTGACTCCATACTTGGTTAGGCAAGTGCAAAGAACTTTTATATTGTTTTCCTTCTCCTTCCCATGGCCTCTATCTTATTTTTTTGGTTCATTAGGAACTGATGGAATAACAGAAAAGGAATATGGAAAGGGAAGAAAAGCCAGAATTTAAATGAACTTCCCTCAATTTAAAGTTTCCAAATGAAATTTAACAAAAACAAGTGCTGGATTCTGCACCTGGGGTGGATATATGTACAGTGGGGGATGAGAGGCTAGAGAACAGCCCTGCAGAAAGGGATCTGGCGGTTCGAATTGATGGCAAGTCAGCAGTATGCCCTGGGAGCCGAAAGGGCCAGCCTTATCTTGGGGTGCCTCACCTCGAGTCTGTGTGCAGTTTGGAGCACCACAGTGTAAGAAGGACCTAAAATTATTAGAGTGCCTCCAAAGGAGGGCTACAAAGATGGTGAAGGGTCTAGAGGACAAGACGTATGAGGAGCGGCTGAGGTCCCTTGGTTTGTTCAGCCCAGAGCAGAGCAGGCTGAGGGGAGGCCTCATGGCGGCCTGCAGCTCCCTCACGAGGGGAGCGGAGGGGCAGGCGCTGAGCTCTGCTCTCTGGGGACAGCGACAGGACCCGAGGGAACGGCATGGGGCTGGGACAGGGGAGGGTCAGGCTGGGGGTTAGGGAAAGGTTCTGCACCCAGAGGGTGGTCGGGCACTGGGACAGGCTGCCCAGGGCAGTGGTCACAGCACCGAGCCTGCTGGAGTTCAAGGGGGGTTTGGATAACGCTCTCAGACATAGGGTCTGATTTTTGGGTGGTCCAGTGTGGAGCTGGCAGTTGGACTCAGTGATCCTTGTGGGTCCCTTCCAACTTGTGATATTCTATGTTTCTGTGAAGTGGAGAATGAGGAAAAGGGCCTTCTGCAGATAATATATTTGGAGGAGTAAGGTGGCTTTCTTCTGAGCATAGAATAAGTAGCAGCGATACGTTGGAAGTATATACAAGGCAGTTATGTCTTGGAAGTCATTCTTCACTAAAACAGGTAAATAGCATTAGGAGACTAACAAGCGAATGTGTTAGCTCTGAAAAAATAGTCTCAAAATTCTGTTAAATTCCTTAGAAAGTCAGCAGGTCTGTTTTCTGTTAAACAAGCTTGTAAATCGTTTACTCCCCACTGTTTAAATCAATTTGTTTTACATCTCACTGTTAAAAGGAAGAGCAAGGAAAAGTCACACAGAACATGGTAGATCTACATTTTGTTTGAAACCTGAAAGTTTTACAGTTTGAGAATCCGATTTGTAAAGGGCATTTCATTTGCTTTGTCAGCTGCTTTCTGATGAGTTTTTTTTAGGGCTTGTTGAGAGTTTCTGCAATAAAGCTGAAATGTAAATTATGTTCTCTTGAGAAAGGACAGTAGGATAACTGAGAAAAGGAGTCTGTTTTTTCCTCTTGGCCTTCAGTTTAAATGCCAAAGCTTACTAAATCCAATAGTAAAATGGAGAACTGTTACCAAAGTCACCAATGCTCCTGAAATTCTTATACAGTGTTCTAATTCTTCTCTTATAGTATTACTGATAGTCATGTTAAATAAAAACTAGCTAGTAACACAAAAATAACAGAAATTGTCTTATTTCTTTCTGCCCAGCCCGTGTCACGTACTTGAATGCAGCCACACATTCACACACACACACAGCAAATAAGTTTTTCCCAACTGTCACCCAGAGGATCCCAGTCTCAGACCTTTTCTTTTTGTATATATATATTTAAGCACCCTGTACAACATTCTCTCATTCCGGAGCCATATGTGAATATTACTGACAAATAGTAATTATTGTGAGTCTGTGCTTCTTGCAAATAGCAAAGTTGTTCTTTGCAGCAGTAAGCAACAAGTCAAGATATTGCTAAACAAAGAGAAAGCACAGAATAGACATCTGACTGGTGGTTGTCACAGCCCTTAAACCTGACACACATGTTCACTAGCAGCTTCAGTCATGTCAATGAGATTTGCCTTGTTTTTAAAAGTATTGATAGTATTTCTCCCTTCAGAACTGCTTTTTTTAAGAATACAGTCACTGATAAGCAGCCAGCCACTTTTTCAGTACTTTCTACAATGCTAAACAGAAAAGTAATTGTTGCAGTAAGGGGAGTTCACTTATTACAGTGATGAAATTCCTTGTGAAATGCAGTGTGCCTGTATGTTCTTGTCTTGATCTTTCTAAGGATGTCCTTCACTCAGATAACATCATTTTGCACTGTGATTTTCATGAATGGTGCCAAATTGCTTAACTTGCCTTTATTTTTAAATTGACCTTTTTAAATTAAATGCAGCTGTGAAGCTTGACGTGAAATTCTTATACGCTAGAAGAGAACAAATCATGAAAGTTCAATTGCCAGAAAGGCATTAGCGAGTGTTTAGTAGTGCTATAGTGTTCCAGGACTTTTTTTTTATTTTTCTCCAAAGTGGACATATTAATAAATACATATATTTTGATTGTTAAAGTATTTACAACCTCCAGGTTGAGGCTACTGAAAATACATACCAATCTGAGCTATACGCTGTTTTGTTATCTGTAGTCAGTGTTGCATCACCCTCATAGAGGGCCACCTTTTGCATTGCTGCACTGCTGCAAGACACCTCTTCTGTCTTGTTCCCGGTGTTTCTGTAAACTGCCTCCTATCATACCTGTAGCCATGTCAGTTTGTACGTTTACTGGCCTAAAAAAAGGAGTGGAAGATTTTCTGTGTTTTGTTTTGTTTTTAATTTTGTTTTGCTTGTTGTTTTCAGAATATCAGCATGAATAGTAACTTCATTGCTGCTAAGAGATATTGAAAGTGTTGAATCGAAGGGCTGGACACAACATGGACTAAGGTTCTCTAGGCCTATCCTCAAGTTTAAATCACCTTAAATGTGTTTGAGGGTTGTTTTCTGTTGTTTTTTTTTTTTTTTTGAGATCTCCTTACTGAGTGTGGCTACACAGTTCTCGCCCTATTCTACAAAGTCTTTTCAAGAACTTTAAAGCATTTTGCATCCACAAGATTTACATCCCACATAGTACCATTTTGTCTGTGCCATGTACAGAGAGTTTCGCTCCCTGCAACTGAAATTGTTTTAAGAGCTGTTCAAGTCATGTTTAAAGTATAAAGCACAGCAACTCATTAGCTTGCACTTTACAGAGATGTAAATTAACAAGAACTTTCTGTAAACCAAATACAGTTTTATGCTCCTGCTCAATTCATGGTTCTAAAGGACCTATAATTCTGAAGAAAGCTTTCAAAGAGGCAGTTTCTAACAAAAGCTCCCAGTGAGTTCTGTGTAATTATTTTCAAATTAGCAGCTGCTGTCAAGACAGTTTAGATTTGCACACTGTAAGCTGTAACTATCAGAGATGCTATCTCAGTCAAATACAATCACACTGTGTTTTGTTACAGCAGTAAATAATTGAATTGGAATTTATTTCACTAGAAAGCTTTCTTGAGGATGACTGGCAAACTAAACTCTCTTCCCTTTCTAACAAAGACAGCTACCTTTGATCTTTGACAGCTATCTTCAGCTTGAAAAGCTTGTTCCATATTAATATGCTACAAGAAATGTTACAGTTCTGAGTATGGTTGGAATATGAAGAAAGTCTTGTTGTTACAATATCTGTGTTGCAATTGCAACTCACAGCTCCCTCAGTGTAACTTTGAAAACAGTTTTGCAATGAAGGATCGTTACTTTGACACATAGACAAGGTACGAGTATATCTAGAAAAATAAACGAACAAACAATACATTCATACAAATGTTCTCGTGGTGCTTGTCCTGACCTGATCTTCTTCTCCCTAGTGATTACCTATGTTGCTCTCATCACCTGAGGTTTAGTGCAAGCACTGAAGCTTCTGTGGGCCAGGGGCGGCTCACATGCAGGTCCTGTATCTGGGGGCACATCCTGTGAGCAGCAGGAGCTGCGGACCAGTGCTTGTAAGCAGGCTCCTGAACAGTGATAATTCAGCTTCCTATCTATGAACGAAAGGTAGTCTGCAGAACCATCCCATAATGAAACTGCAGGGTTAAGATAATAGGACCCCTGAGCATGCATTGTCAGCCTGCAAATTATTCCTGCCTCCTTTCTCTTTTCTGTTTACTTAACATTTGTGTTTTACTGTTGCAGGTTCAGCAAGGTTGACCTTGCTTAGTTAAGCGTGTCCTCCGTCAGTATGTCTTGCGGTTGTTTTAGGGCTTTAACTGGCCTTTCCTTTTGCTCCTTGTATTTGCCTCTGTCATGTAACTGATACTGATCAGGTCTCCATCCTCCACTGCGGTTTAGCCCATGATACCTCATTGCTAGTTGGATTGCGGTCATGAGTGAAGCTTCTCCTGTTTCTTCTCAGGTCAGAAACATTGAGCTGTAGTGTACCTGGTTAGCACCTACATCTGGGGCAATAAGGGTTTGGAGTTTTTCCTCTTAGCCTACAAATAGTGCTTTCAAGATGTTTTTTGCCAGGTCCAAGCTGAAATATTTTGGCAGGACCATATGAAGAGGCAGTTACTGCCAATGCTGTGCTGTACACGTTTTGATTTAGCAACCCAGGCATTTCAGTTCCTCACCTTTCACATACAATTGAATTCACTTACCAGACCAAATGTTCCTTCAGTGCGTACCCTAAATACTTGTGCCGCATTGGAAAGTGAAAGCAGTATAATCATCCACATCACTACATCTTTACGTTTATTTTTTTAATTCCATGGAACTTAGATTTCCATATATCTCCAGCCCTCCCCTGGTACCAGAAGCTCTTGTAGGAATGCTTCACTCTGTAGCTTCTAATATTTAAAAACGTAGTTTTGATTAGCCAAACAGATGAAACGATAGACTGCTAACTTAGTAGTGTCAAGGTCTAATGGGTTGCTTCTGTAATTAGGACAGAAGCTATTGATACCATTTTTCAACACGTTGTGTTATTGTCTGAAGTAAGAGCAAGAGCAAACAGCTTCCCTAGATACACTCTTTGATCCTCACAGTTCTTCCATTTTTCCAAGAGACAGCTTATTCTTACTCCAACAGGGACTAATGCCAATATTTTTTTTTCTGCTTTGTTATTTGTCATCTTACATCTAATCTACAGCAGCCTTCTGTCTTACCTGTGGTTGGTTGTATCGTGTTAACTTCTGTTTTTATTGGGATAGTGGGTAGAAGGTGGCTGTGCTAAGATAAGCAGTATTTTTATGCAGCAAAATTATTCAGAGAACACAGAAATGCAGTGCGTAACTTCTTTAGTTTTCCTTTTTCCATCTTCTGTTGACTCAGCCCCTCACCCACATGTCTAGAATTGCCCTTTGCTTCTCAGGAGCCCTAGGTGGTTTAGCTTCACAAAACATTCACAAAACGTGTTTAATGAGTCTTAGTGTGAGTGGTTCAGCTTCCTATAGCTTTTTCTTTCCCAGAAAACTGTATGTCAGTCCTAGAGAAAGCTGACTTATCTTGGATGTTTCAACTCCACACTGTTTACCACCGTTATTAACTGGATGTCCACACCTACATGTTCATTGCCCAGCCCACAAGCCCTGGTGAATTCAGAAAGCTTGAAAAAAACTGGTTCAAGTCATACAGGATTGAGGTGATGGAGATGCTCCGTGAGAACAGGTGAAAATGAGCTGCCCTTTCTTTTGAAAGAAAACCTCTCAAAAGATCTAGATCTTCCATACAACTTAATTATAGGTAGAGGTAGGCTTGTCACCTTAAAGTTGAGCAACGTTTTGCATGTTGTTTTCAGTCACTTATTCCTGTACCAAACTTTATGCTGAAAATAGCCATTGCATGTTGTCACTGGAGCATATTTAGAGAAGGTGACATTGGTACTTCTGAATATTTAGCTGGAGTAAGTATGCTGCTTTTTTCACCATGTTTAAAAGCTCATCATGTCTGACTGAGAGTCAATTTTATAGGCATGTTTTCAACCAGTAATTAAAAACTGATTGACTCTAATGTCTGAGATGTCCCTTGCTTGTTTCTGTGTAAATTCTGCACATTTGGTCAAATGTAAGACAGTAGAAAAAATCTCAGTGCACACCCACCTAGGGGAGATTTATTTGAGTCATGCAGATACTTTAGCAGAAGACACCATCTGTACTCACCAAAGTCTACCTCAGAACTTAGGTATTCAGCAGAATTTTGACTTTCAATGCTCCCTGTGGCCGTAATTGCCTCTCTTGGTGGAAACAAGATGATATAATGTGAGAATTATCCATCTGGTATACTTGTCAAGGAAGAAATACTATAGAAAAAGGATGCATATTCTTGTAATCAAACATGTAATTATAGTTTCCAGAAATGAAAAAGATCAGTGAAAAGAATATAGATTTTAAAAAATCAGACATTTGCTGATGTTTCAATACTTTATAGATCAAGTTGGAATTGTTTTTACTTGAAGGGGGTCCACAAAGGAATGCCCCAGGTTAGCTTTACACAGAAAATCTCACTTTTTTGACAGAGAATATTTTTCAAGGAAGCTTGAAGCAATGGCATTTCTACATTTGGGAAGTAAAAGAGGTTAAGATATCTCCAGAACAATATACTAAGAGCTAAATACATTTTAAAAATTAGTTCCAAATATATTTTTGTATGTTTTTATCACAGTTTTCTTTCCTTTTTCCTTTCCAGATTGAAGTTCACTTCCCAAATGCCTTTTCTTTTTTTCAGTCAGCAATTCTATTTTCTGATAAGGCTTTGTGCTTGATTTTTACAACCCCTTTGACTTTTTAATCTTATGAGCTTTCTCTCATAATATGTTCACATAAATATTGTGCTACAGATTTGTCAGGAGCTTGGTTTTAAATTCTTAACCTTCCAGTACGCTTATCTGAACTGTACAAATTCAGCATAGCTGGTTTTCTTACATTTTGGTTGCAAGTAGTGATCTCCTTTAAAGCAAAAGTGAAATACGTGTGAGTATAAATCCAGACACAGAAAGCCAAATTTAAACCAGAAGCATTTTTGTAAGGATCACAAATGTCAGATATGCCACATACATTGAGGAAAGGAAGTTGGTGTTTCATCTGCCTGATGCAGACCGTAGCCATGATATATAGCCCGGAGCTTACATTCTTTTTTGTTTCATTTTCCAGTGTATTTCAGTTGTTTCCCTTCTGCTTTTCTATCCATCTGTTTCCATGTAAATCATCATATGTCATGTACGTCATTGGTTCTCTTATAGTGTGAGAGGCTTATTCTCCTTTTGGATTTAATTTGCCTTGCATGAGAATGGAGAAAATACAACTTTTTTTACAATAAGGTGACCCACGTGCTTTGATTTGCTGTGAGACATTGAAAACAGAATAGAGCATCCTGAATGGATGTAGATCAGGACAAAAAGTGTCTGAACTATCTTCTCATGGCACTGATTGCGCACCCTGCAAAGGTTCTTTAAGAGGAGAACAGGACAGGAATTATGAAGGTACATCCACCTATGCCTTTAGTCCCAGTGATTTGATTTCATCTGACACTTATAATGATGAAACTCAATGGGTATAGAATTTTTTAAAAACCTCAAAATGCAGACAACATTTTTAAAAGCCTGCTTAACTTCTGTATAGCTGTGATTACATTTTTAGCAATGTTTCCATATTTTTCATTTAAATCCCATACAGTTTGCTCGGCTTAAAAAGGGAAAAAAAAAAGTCAAACAAAGTGAAAACTTGGTTTTCACTGGGTTTTATCTGGGCTAGATCACAAAATTTGTGGTGAAAATGTTGTTTTTTGGTGTTTTTTTTTTTTTTGGTTGTGTTTCTGTGAAGACTCCATGGGAAATGGAAAGAATTTCTTCCTGACAAAAATCATGACAAAATGTAGCACAAATGCATGCAGAATTCAAGTTAATCTTTAGAGATATTGCTGTAACTACAAGCTGTTTGCTAAAACCAGTTATATTACAAAGCTTCTCTTCTTGGTTAATGTGCAGATGTCATTTTTTCTGAACGTAAAACTCCTGAAAGTGACCAAGTGCCAGCACTGACTAGAACCAGTCCTAGAATTAGCGTGTGCCAAGCAAGGACCGGCATGTTGCGTGCTCTTTGCTAACCATACTGTGCTGCCTTCTAAAACTTCTATAATCAAATACTACTGAAATGTAGAAATAATCAGAAACTAGTAGTTTTAAGGGTAATTTTGTGACTTGAATCCTAATAACATCTTCACCGATTCACTCAAAGGGCCTTTCTAGCCAACTATTGTGAACAGCCACCTAAGGAAGAGACATGCATATATGCATGTATGGTACTGACCCCCTGATGCTCCCCCTGCCTCCAGCTATTTTCAGCTCAAGGGATTTCCTGAGCTGCTTGTGACTGTCTGTTTCATATCCTTCAGTGGATCTGCCTTCCAAGACTTCTCTGTTCTCCCCATGAACCCTTACAAATTTCTGACATTCACAACATCCGTTTCAAAGTGTTTTTTTTTTGTTTTTTACAAGTCTGCTGTCTATCACAAGAATAGCCACCACCTTTTGCTCATTCTGAACTTGGTTCCCATTGGGAACCAGACATAGATTCAGTGATTACACACTGTTATTAGTAATTTGGCTTTTTCATCCTTGGCTTCATGTAAAGCTCTTAAGTGAATACTATCTGGTCCTGGTATTTATTTCTGTTCATGCTGTATATCTGTACTCTAACATCTAGCATCATCATTTCGGAAGACAATTAATAAGATAATACAATGGCAGATTTCCCCTGCTTTTTATGGGCATGATTCTTGAGAGGTTGATAATATTATCGGTTTCCTCTTTTACCTTTTTTTTTTTTTTTTTTGGCAGTGGTTCAGATTGTGCTTTAGAGGAATTGTTTAATTAACTATTTTGCATAGAGTGATGCAATAATGTTATAAAAATATTAGAAGACTGCGCAAGATTAAAGTTTCTGGTACTTGGAAATTGCTGGAGGGTTGCGTGCAGTAAAACAAACACAAGAGTATCCTGGAAAGTTCAAGCGAGTCAAATTCAGCCTGCATATTAAAACGAAGCTGAAAATCAAAGATGCACTGATCATTTATCAGTTACAAATCTGTTAATTAATTTTACCCACAGTACAAGTATCCACCTCCTGTTTGACTTCTAAATAGTATGCCTGTAAATACACAAAACTGTCATACTTGAGTTTTTCTTCAGTGCTCAGTGAAAATCTGTTTTAATTCTACACTTGCATTTCACTCGGTAAAAGCATGTATTCTTGATTTTTTTCTTCCTGTGAAGTCTAGAAATTAGAATTTTAGAAGATGCTCCTAATGATAATGCTGTTTTTCTAGAAACTCCCATCGCTTCGAAGTAGTTTTAGTAATGTTTGTCCAGAGACAGGTTAGTTTTGACTTCTTAGAAAAAAGATTTAGCATCTGCTTAGAGAACAGGGGCTTCCCTACCACCTCACTCCAGTCACCAGTTAATGCTTCTTCCCTCTGTCTTCAACAAATCCCAAACAATTCTTCCGTTCATCATCGATAAAGTTCATGTTGTGTGTCAGATGAAACTAAGATAAAATTAGCATAGATCTCTTTCAGAATTTCTGGTTAAGGCCTGATGGATTACATAATTTGTTAATGGATAAATGTGCAAAGAATTTCCATTAAAACATGCTAGCAGTATTTAATAACTTACTCATATTATGTAACACTTAGGTAGTGCTTGCATTGGATTTGTAATTTGACTATGTTGATGAAGACTTTAGTCTCAGAATCCTTTCCAGCAAGTGAAAAATAAGAGTACTTTTTATTGCTAAACTTTAGAATAGGCAGTTAGTATAAAATATGTTGAGGCCTCTTAGATGAGAAAGATTTGAATGCTAGCTTGGCTTTTTGCTTTTTCAAAGAGTAATGAGCAAAGTAATACACCTTCTTTAAGTGTGAAAGAGATTATGTGTAAAAAAGTTCTAATGAGGAGTCATTAAACAGAGAAATGTAGAGATTACTAGTGAAAGAAAATGTGTTGATATTTCCTTAGACTAAAAGAGGAATGAAGGGAAGGGAAGCCAGACATCAGCTTCAGTCTAACTGGAGACACCGTGGTACATACCAAAACCAGATAACACAAATGAAAGTCACTAGAATTGTTCAGCACAGCAGATGTCCTCATAGGTTTTCATAGGGATGAAAATCTGAAAATACTGATAAATTGTATGATACTGTTCTTTGAAAGAAAAGATGAAAGTCTGTTAAAGTAGTAAAAGTGAAAAGCAATCAGTTTGAACTGACTTTTGCACACTTTTTTTTTTATAGGTGAAATGAGGAATGATTTATACATCACTGTAGAAAGAGGAGAATTTGAGAAGGGAGGGAAAAGTGTGGCCAGAAATGTGGAAGTGACGATGCATGTTGTGGACAGCAGTGGTCAGATTTTAAAGGTACTTCTGTTGTGTATTTTTCCTTCCTGTAGTTAATTTTGATACACATTTTCACATGTAAATAATCTTTTGTGGCCTTGTTTGATGAATACAAAATTGCTTTGGAAAGGTCATATGTATCTTTTGCTGTGTTTAGATATTCAAAGCATTTCCACTTTGCTTAAAATCTCTATCAAAGTGCATGTGTGTTTTTAATTTATGTGATCAATTACATGATCCAGATAAGCACCTAAAATTGCCACCCAAATAACTAATGATTCCATTAAGGTCCTCTAAAGTGTTGAAGCAAGATTAAGTTCTGGAGAATTTTTGATTTGATAACTTTTAGTAGATACGCATTTTCTCATGTTATGCAGAACATGTTTCAGTCATTTTGCATCATTATTTTTACTGTCTAATTGAAATAAATGAGAGATCACTGATGCAAAAATGACCCCTGTGTGGGTATTAATAAAAGAATAAATTATTGTTCCTTCTTTTCTTCAGGTTTGGTTGCATGCTGCTGGTGATACGTTAAAGGCACTACTCCTTTTAGATTTTCCTTATTAGTAGATGACTGTTTCTCAGGTTTTTCTGTACCAAAGAATTTCTGTTCACCTTCAACCTTTTCCATACATATTTAGCATCTTTTTTTTTTTTCTTTTTATTTGAAGGTACTTTTTTTTTCATATGTTCTTCATGATGTTGAGGGCTAAGGGCTGACAAAATGTAGAAAGGCTGACGGAGATAGTCTGAATCAAATTGTGTGTGTGCGCATATCTGTGAAGTGAGGTTGTGTGTGTAAATGCATGAAGTGTGATGAATGTCTATTATATATAAAACCTTTTTTTATGTTATATATGCATATATATATATATTTATGTATAAATTATATTAAGATGCAAAGGCGATCCTTTATAACTGCTGGGGAGAAAAGCTACGGCAGTAGCTTATTTTTCCTGCAGAGAATTGATAGGTATCTCCAAGACAGGACTTAGACAAACCCATTTGCTTACTTTACAATGGAGAAACCATTATGAGTTTTGCAAAAGCAATCCAATACTGTGTTTGTTCCTGGTCAAGGGATCCAGATTTCTTTACTGTTTCATGCTGGGATGTATCACTGACAAGAGCAGAGTTACAGGTTTATTTCAGATGACTAAAGATCCTGGAGTCTGGGCTGTTCTCATCTCGCATAAATTCTTATTTACTGCTTGAGCATAAATACTGGATAGAACACCCTGTATCATGGGTTTCCACTTAACATATGTTGCTTAAGCCTTCTTGATCACCCAGTTTCCCCTATAAAATGCTTTAATTCTTATCTATGTGGATGATTCTTGCCATGATTTTTTCTAATTAGCAAATGTTAACAAATTGCTACTATTTTTGTGGAGTTTACAGTATTGAGTACTATCCCACATGTGGCATTTATGATAATAATATGGATATTAAATAGTGTTCCTTGTAAGAACAGTTCTTGATGACATCTTAGGAGTGATCTAATCTATCTTTAAATATTTAATCAATATTTTTTCTTCATTAGGATTTTATCTCATTTGGCTCTGGAGAGCCACCAGCCAGCGAGTACCATTCCTTTGTGCTTTATCATAATAATGGTCCCAGATGGGCTGAGCTGCTGAAACTTCCTATTCCTGTGGATAAATTCAGAGGAGCCCACATCCGCTGTGAATTCCGGCACTGTTCCAGTAAGCACTGTTCACGACTTCTCCTAGTCCTCTCTGTTAGAGCTGCAGTCAGCACGAGTTTCCGTAACACCTCAGGAAAAAGATAGCTGCGTTAACTTTCTCTCTAATGCTTCTATGACACAGCTTTTTCAGGCTTGTAGCTCTGCTTCATGGAACTTGGTGCTTTGGTAAAGCCTAAATGCTAGGAGAAACCAGTCTAGTTTTATTAAATAGTAATAGGCAGCACTGCAGGTGCAAATGTAAGCATAATTTCGACATGCAAATTTAGAATTTACCTGGTGAAATATCCAAAATGATCCAAAATCATACCTACTCCTTAGTAGATGATTAGCAATCCAACCCCTTGAAAAAATATACAGATACAGTATGGTCAATTAACATCACTTTTGTTTTTTCTTTGTTTTTTTGTATGTATAAGAAACAGTGACATCTTCAGTCATATATAGAGAGGTAGATACTTTTTTTGAAAACAGTAGTGCAGGTTACCCTGAGGATGACCTAAAATGAAGATCATTAGGTAGAACCTACTATAGCGGATAAATAGCGTACACACAGTAAAACACAAAACAAAATTTAAAACAAAACCCCTTCTCTTCACATTGGAATAGCTAGATCACATTCATTTGGGTCTCCTGGCATTCTGTGTATTGCAAAGGTTTTGTATCCAGTGGTTTCCACTATTTGACATTAATAAAACCAAGTCACTCCAGAATACTGCTTTCTGATTTATAGTGAGATAACAGACACCATTAGAGGAGATAACATACAAATCTGCAAAGAAATGTAAAATATTCTTAGTCTGACTAGCTGCAAATAGTTCCAGAATACTTCCTTATGCTGTATTGTACCCGTTTTTTTTTTTTGTCTAAACTATGAAATGTTAATTTTAAGTGTATCTATTAACATATGTATTTCAGCAAAAGAAAAGGGTGAGAAGAAGTTGTTTGGCTTTTCTTTCGTGCCGCTAATGCAGGAGAATGGGAGGACACTGCCAGATGGCACCCATGAACTCATTGTACACAAGGTAATTTGAATTAGAAATCATTAGCTGTAATGATTCCTCTGGAACATACTACAAATGCCCAGAAACATTAGGTTGGGAAAGTCTGTATTCATTACCAAATGAGTGATAATCTTGTCTCCATTAAAATACCCATTGCTGATTGTTTAATTGCTCCTTGTTACAAACAGCAATAGAATCTAGGTGTACATTTCAGTGCACTGGATGTACTGTGGAGTCTTACTATGTTACATTATAATGAATTTCATAAAAATAAGTTCAATTAAATTAGAATGGTGATAACCACTTCCTGAATTGCTAAAAATGGAAAATGAAGCAATCTTTCATGCGGATCTATTCAATGCTATCTTATTTTAAAAATATTTCTATCTTAAGTTATTTCTTATTTGTTTCCCTATTTTACAGTTATCTTTTTGTCCAGAGGGTTTGATATTCTTCCAGATAGATTTTAAATTTGAACACAGAAATTTGTAGCTATTTATTTGATATAACCTGTTCAAAGCTTTTACTTTGTTATTACCTCAGTGTCCAGTATGAAGCTATGATTCAAAAATAGTTGCAACAGGCATTTTCCATTACTGAGAACTATCCATGAAAGCAGTGAACCGGAAAACATGCTTATATTCTATATGTGTGTGACCACTTAATCTAATTTTCCGATCTGAAATTAGTATATTTTCATTAAAGAATGTGCTGACTCATTTTGTCTATATAAATTAACCTTCGTATAGATGGATTAGATAGCTCCTGTAGGGGAAAAAAATAATAATAATTGTAAGGACATGTAATAACTTATTTTTGAAATCTTAGGTTTTATTTTGATAATGTATATGCATGTTTATATATATATATAAACACACAGATAATGCATGTTTAGGATGGCTTGATGAAGTTTTTTTCTGAGTTATAAAAATGTTTGAATATTAGTTCTGGGACATTAGTCTTTAAATATTTATGCTATTTTAAAGTACGTTTAAACATAGATACTGAATGTATTGTAAAGCAATTTTTTCATAGCTTAAATTTTACTTGACTAAAGGTAATGGTATTTATTTAAAATATTAAACACATAACTTTGCATTGTATTTTTTTCTGACTCGTGTTTTGAATAGAAACAATGTTCAATGGACTTGACCTGTTTGAATTCATTTGTATGAGACCTTTAAAAATTCTTCAATTTCTGGCAGAGAAACAATAATCTAGGGAATTGCATGCAGTACATTGATTTTAACTGGTTTGTTTTCACAGTGTGAAGAAAACACAAACCTTCAGGATTCTAGTCGCTACCTCAAACTCCCCTTTTCAAAGGGAATTTTCCTAGGAAATAACAGCCAAGCAGTAAAAACCACTAAAGAGTCCTTCTGGATTACGTCCTTTCTCTGCTCCACTAAACTCACACAAAATGGTAGGATATGTTGATTATTTAAAACATCATGAATTCAAATGAGTGTGATAACTAGCCTTTTCCGTGCCAAGCAAGGATGGATATACTCAAAGATAGCTTATGTTCTATCAGTTTTACAAACAGGATTTCTTCACAATTTTTGAAATCCAGATGGAAACCAATGCAGCATGATAAACCACTGATTTTAAGTAGTTCAAGAATGCTTTTTAATTTAACATGATATTGGAATCAAATGCAGCACTCTTGGAATCAACTATCAAAACCCAGCTGCTTTATAAACCCTTTTAATCTGTTTGCTTTGGAGTTTTTATGAAATACTTATTTTGCAGGCTTTAGGATGTGGCAGTTTGGTTTTTATTAGGTACATATTGCTTTTCTGTTTTATCACTTCTCTTCCTTTATGCCAACAAACATTTACTACTGCTTAAAGCAACCTTATACACTGGATATTATGAGAAGGAGTTAGAAATACATGTGTGATACGCTCCTTACCATTGCTGTGCATAAAATTCTTAAAATTCTTGCTTATTTGCCATACTACTTACAATATGTAGCTGTTACTCAAACAGGCTTATATTTTTGCCAAATTTTCTACAGGCTTATAAATATTGTGTATTTCCTTGATAATGTTTCTGACTATTCTTTGATATCCTCAGTTTTATATTTTTCTTAGCTATTTATTTCATTTGAAAAATCTTGCTTAGCTACCTCTTGTGTGACATGATTGTATCTTTACCCTTATCACATGTATGATGATAAAATTGCTAATTGCTTGCAAATTGATTATAGGTATATAACAAAAACTAGAGCAGCTTTTTAAGTGGAAACAGTCATCTTAATTTTCACCATTTAGTAGCAAGTTTCCGAAACAGAACTATGTGCAAAGAGTAAATGGTCTGTTTCGCTGTGCACATCCATTCTGTATTCTCATAACAGTTAGCTTCAAAGTAATAAAAGTTAGTCAATAAAAGATTTTCCCCAAAGATGATAATAGGCAATCATAAACTAAATTTGTTCCAGTTAAAGGCCTTGATTTAGGAAAATGCATGAATCTGCTGGTGCTTAGACATGCCTGAAAGTGCTGCTTGGGACTTAAGTGTCTCACTGATGAATAGTTTTGCTGTTGACTGGGGTTATAGGAATTTCACTAATTTATGTTCACGGTACAGGAGTCATTTTATAGTTGATGTAAATAGATGTGTGACATAGGGCATGAAATTTCCATTTATTTTATTTTACCATATACAGAGTAAGAGGGTGTAGAATATCTGAATAATATTGATCCCCTTTTCAGCTCTGAAAGAGTTAACAATTATTTCAGCAGTACTTCAGAGGGTGGAAATATTTTCAATAGACAGGCTCATATTTTCTCCAAGGATCTTCTTTGGGAAGTTCATCTTGGTGAGTTTCCAAATCCCCATTCTTTTAAACAAAAATTTGCCAAAATCTATTGCATGCTCAGAAAATGAACATAGAGCAAAGCATGTGGATACTTGGTCATGTGAGCATTACTTCAGTTACCCCTGAGAGAATGTAGCATATTTATTACAAAAAAAAAAAAAAAAACAGGATTTAAAAGTTCTGTGTATTGTATTTGCTTTTGTAGTAGATATTTGTATCAGTATTTTTGAAAATTGCTGATTTTTTTAAATCTGTTTTTAAATGTGGAGATTTTTCTGAAGTTGTTGGAGATTTGCTTGTGTCTGCAAACACCAATGTCCTGGAAATTAATTGGAAATTACGCTGTTGGTCTGGCTGTGGTTTGGGGGAAGACCCCAAACCCAGACTCGTAAAGGGTATGACTGAGTTAGGCCACAGCTTTCCTAATTTGCTGTGAAATTTTACTCAGCTGTCATTCTCTCATTGACTGTTCCCACATGCCATCAGCCCTCATGCATATTAAAATTATGGGGACTGGGGGAAGGAGGCTGGCTTCCAGTTGGTGGAATCCATAACTTCCTTACCCTAGGTGCTTTGGAGGGGACTTGAGGATTATTTCCAAGCAGTTTTCAGAGAGCTTCTAACAGGGGAGCCTGTGCATCCATCAACAGCTCTTGTGAGAACCCATCCTTATTTAATCTGTCTGTCAGTTGTCTTTTCCTTAGAGTGACCTTTGATCCTAGGTAGTTAATCAGTTGATGTTAGCAAAACAAAAAACAAAACCAAAAATATGCCTGTTTCTTACCTGAATTTGAGTTGTATTTCAGTTGTATTTTATTTTCCTAAAAAACAGTAGAAGAGAGAATATAGTATTTTTCTACTGAGTAGTTATCAAAACAGTCCCATGTAGGTTTTGACATTTAGGAGGGATCTCTGCCTGCCAGAGAATCAGGATCCATCCAACAAGTTGGAGTATTTTAGCAAGCTGGCATCCACTGATTTCTCAGCACTGATCAGCACATCCCCAGTAAGCAGCTGTTCATCAGCAGAACAACATGCCATGCAGTGTGTTTCTTGCAATGCAGGGGTGTAATCCATCTATCGGAGGAGGGGAAAGAAAAAAAAAAAAGTGAAACTCATGATTAATAAAAGTAATGGGGTAACTTTTCAGAGTAACCTCCTCTTGGTGGGGGGTGTTTGGCAGCCCCAGAAGCAGCCTGCTGGAACAGGAATACAGATTGCTGGTTAAAAGTTTGGCTTTTTCATTTGGAAGTGCAATAGTGCTGCACTAGGCCAACTGCTGATGTCTTGGGATTTATAAGACAGAGACGGAAAGATCATCACCAACCTGTTCCTTATACACCGAATTCTAAACCATTTGTTACACCTAGCACTTTGGATTTAAACTACTGACTTTGAGAAGGGAATTGTTTTGTTTGGCAAGAGTGGTAGCTCAGGTGTGGGCTATTTTTTATGTACAAATCAGATCGTGGTATAGAGAAGGCATTGGAAATGTTTTTCTTCTTCAGCAAAGTTTATCAGCAGCATTGACTTCTTCCCTTTTCCAAAACTATGCTTTCCTAGTGGACTTATTTTTGGGGACATTTTTATATTCTCGTTTCTCTTACTACATGATGCATTACTGTCCCTTCCCCTTGTGATTCACGTCAGATTTTCTATTCATGTCATTTATGCTTGGGCTATTCGCTAATGCCATCTCAGCAGTGTCTTTCCTCCTTTGCATTTTCCTTGAAATAAGTGCTTTGAAGTGAGTGTCTTACATTTGCTTTCTCCTTCTTTTTTTAATCCTCCAACAAATCCTTAATATTGAGTGTCAGCTATCTACCCACAAAGTTCTTCCAGCAGACCTGTAAAGAAGTATTTTTCCTACTATGAACTGACAGCTTTAGCTAGTTTCGCTGTTCCTCAACTTAAGTAGAGGCTTAAACAGAATAGAAGGTAGGAGTCCAATTAATTATCCAGAAGACAAATACCGTTCGATATGGTTTTGTAATGTTTGTTACTTGAAAACTCCTGACAGGAGAAATAATAAGATCTATCATTTGTCCCTGATCTTTGGAAGGTGTCTCTGACACACCTGGGACCTTTCCTCACCCCTAGCGGAACTCAAAGACCTCTCTTAATCCAAACCCTTCCACACTAGCATATTGTGAAGCAAAACAAAAAAAGAAACGTATAAATGCATGAAAAGAATTTGCGCCCACCAAAAGCAGCAAAATATTAGTGGAATAATGTAGAGGGTTTGCTGTTAACAGTTCTGGCAAGATTTCAGTGCAGGTGGAGATTAATTTAATGTTATTAAGGGCAGAAATGCTATTCCATTCCTTGTTATGGGAGAGAGGAACTTTCCTGGAGCAAGCTGGGAAAGAAGTGACAAAAAGTGTGTGTGCATTAAATGTTATTTGAGTGTGAAAACTGTCTGTGGTAGAAAGAACCCAACTAGCTACTGAACCAAGAGGAAAACTTGCAGTTATCTACTTCTCTTGGTACATGGCGAGGACATTTCAGAAGAACTGGATCCTTCTAAAACGATACTGGACTGTGATCAAGTGGAGAGTGTTTCAGCTTAAGCCGATTGAAGGGTTGGACAGTGGTTAAAGTTTTATATTTCAAGCAGCCAGGCTTTGTGAGATTCTGAAAAGCTGGTTAGTTAAATGTGCAAGTTAGTAAACTTGAAGGTAAAGGAACTTTGGGATTTATTTGATTCAAGAGTTTGAAAATCTGTGGAACTTCTGTGCTCTGAATGCAACTTGGAAGGAGTGCTGCAGCCCTAACTGAGAGAGTCATGGGCAAAAAAATGTGAGGAGTAAGCAGAGAACCTACACCAAAAGGGAGAGAAATAACAGCAATGTGTCAGGGTTCAGCAGGGGTCAGGATGAAGTGAAAACTGTTAAAAAGCCAAGCAAAGTTCACAAAACTCTGTATTCAGATACTGAATGGTATTTATTGGACATGAAATTCCCCATCTTGTAGCAAGCTGGGATTTCTTTTAGTATATCTCTGAAGCTGAAAGCAGTAACACATGACTTAGTAATAAATGAGTACCTATGGATAATAAATATATTACACGAGTAATAA
Organism: Anser cygnoides; assembly: GCF_040182565.1. Taxonomy (NCBI): domain Eukaryota; kingdom Metazoa; phylum Chordata; class Aves; order Anseriformes; family Anatidae; genus Anser; species Anser cygnoides. Next base: position 29,989,407 of record NC_089873.1, read on the forward strand.
ATACAGTACCTATGTTTAAGATAGGTGGAAGAGTAGATATGTTAACTGGGCCATCACTCTGATGAATTTGGTGTAAGTATTTACAAGAAATCATAGATGAAAAAGTAGACACGTAGCTAAATGGAATATGCTATAAAACCCAGGATGGGTTTATCAAAGGCATTTCGTGCCAGAATAAACTTCTTAATCTTTCTTTTCTAAGGTTTTTTTGTTGTTGTTATTCAGAGGAAACATAGCAGATCTAAACCATCTGGACTTCAGTGACACACCACATGGGAAATTACAAGAGATACAGATTAGAATAAGTATTTTAAAAATTGGTAAATAACAGGCTAAAAGGGAAAGAGCAAGTTGCACTGTAATGGAAGGAATTTCCTTCCTGAATGGAAGGAAAATACTACAAGATCTGAAGAATTTTGCCTGGTACTGATTCGTCTCATTTGGTGGGGTGGGCCTCGGGGCTGGAAGAGCTTGGGAGGAGGAGTTGCTTCACTAAAACCTGAGACTATAAAAAGCCTGTTAATGAAATTTGCTGCTAATAGGCAGTGGAAAAGGCTCATCAATTGAGGGAACCAAATTAAAATATGATACAGACAAACCAAAGCAACTTTGTTTTAAATGGTTAGCTAGAGTAGAAATTAGATGAAATCTAATAGTACAAAAGGCAGGATCATGCCCTAATGGAGACTACTGGGGATTCTGCTATTGCCAGGGAGCTGAACGGCATTAAAAAGAAGAAAGAGTTGTTTGTGTCACCAAATGTATCTCAAAAAAGGAAAATTCTACACCACACACGCCAGGTGTTTGCAGAAGACATACGAGCCTGCTAATGATGATACAGAAAACAGTGATGAGGTCTCATCTGTAATGTTGTGTACCACGTCGATCAAGAAGGCTAAAGGAGAGTGGATTAAAACTGGAGCAAGCATGAAGACACTTAAGAGTGGTTTAGCTCAGAAGAGTTTATTTCAGTAGAGATCGTCTTGCTTATTAATAAAGCAGAGGCATTATGTTTGTGCTCTAAAGAGACATAGGAATATGAGTATTTTAAAATACATAAAAACAATTCATACCTAATTATCAAGAGACTGTTTCTAGCTGTCAGAAGACAGCTCTGGAAGGTGTCCTTCAATGGGATAAGAGACAGGAAGATAATTACTTTTATTAAGGTGGCAGCTGACAAATTTCTAAGCAAGACTGCATAATATAGTTGCCACAAGAGATTGATTTTAGTGACCCAATACCATGTTTTTATTTTCTGTTGGTGAAGCAATTATGGGACAGAATGAAAAATTGTTATTGTTGGGCAGATCATATTATAGCAAATCTTGAGATGTTTTCTTTTGTTTTAATGAAGCCCAGTTTTGCTGAGTGGACTGTAACAGTAGAATTTAAAATCTGAAATGCAGCTTTGCTTCCAGCTTTAATCTTGCATTTTGTCTTGGCAGGAGATATGCTTGACCTTCTGAAATGGAGAACCCACCCAGACAAAATTGCAGGTTGCCTATCAAAATTAAAAGAAATTGATGGTTCTGAAATAGTGAAGGTATATACCATTCTTTCATTTCTTCCTTTATTTTGCTTTCAAGTAATATGAGGGAAATAATTGTCTGTCACAAGTATACATATTTGTGTGTCACAAAAATACATATTTAATAACAAACTGCCTCTTATTCTTCAATCAGTTTCTTCAAGATACACTAGACACTTTATTTGGAATTTTAGATGAAAACTCTCAAAAATATGGATCAAAAGTATTTGATTGTTTGGTAAGTTTTGTTTTGTGAGAATGCTTAACACTATTTAAGAACGAAGTAAAAAGAAAAAAAAAAAAGCAAAAGCTTTTATTCTTTTTCCCTCACATTTAGGTTCACATAATAAATCTGCTGCAGGACAGCAAGTTTCACCACTTTAAGCCAGTAATGGACACTTACATTGAAAGTCACTTTGCAGGAGCACTTGCATACAGGTGAAGTCTGTACTTTTTCTAACTGATTTGAATACTGAAAGTTACTGGCATACTAAGCAGAATCAATCATCAGGTTAAATTAAACTGTAATAGTAGGAATAAAATTTAACGCTTATATGAATGCCCAGATTTAGGCCATTAAAAAAAGGAGTAAAATAATTTTGAGTTACCATAAAGGTTACTTGTGAAAGGCCTCATCTTGGCTTAATTTTGTCTCTTTTTCTTCATTGGCTTTCTTTATTCAAATGACTTTGACCAGCATTGGAGCCTTAACGTCATTCAGTTACAACTGTGTTTGCTGTGTAGATCAGTACACTAATAAGCATCACTTACTATGCTATACTTTGTATTTATTTTCTAGCTGAACTTTCATTAATGTGAATGCAGTTTAATGAGACTGCAAACCAATTCATGGAATAGCAGGGGTAGTCTACGCTGGCAGAGACTCTTGTATCTTAATGAGCTTATGTATCCCTGTTGAAATAATTCCACTGCATATGTGATGATGACAATTATTTCCTGTTCATTAGAGGTCTGTTAGGTCTATCGGCAGGCTGGAAACTAGCTGTAATATTGGGCTTGTAGTGATTAGCGAAACTTTGTGGTTTTTTTCAGTGTTTCTTATATGAAAGATTATTCTGCATTCTAAGTTCGTTAACTCTTCTTCCGCTTCTGTGTAGTAATACTTTTTAATGTGTTATTCTAGAGATCTTATAAAAGTACTGAAGTGGCACATTGATCGAGTCACCGAAGTGGAGCTGCATGAGCACATACAGGAAGTACTGAAGGTAACAGAAATCTTCAAAGGCACCAACAGGTTTAACTGAGGAAAAGGAGCACAGTATGTGTAAATGATGGAAATGCAGTATTAATTCCAGGGAATTGCAGGCTGTTTTAGTGCTGTCAGTTTATTCTTTTTTCTCTTTTGTTAATAAGGTGGTCAATGGAGCTTGCTACCACTAGACTCTGGAAGTCTATGTTCCTTACTGAATGAGGATATGCATGAGTAGGAATTGAATCTAAGAAAGCAAAGATAGATTGCATTGGTAGTATTAACGTCTGTCACTAACGGAATCTAAATGGCAGACAAGAATGCTGACTTACTGGTTCAATCCTGACAAGAGGGAATTTGCTAAAAATGGAAATTTAGTTGCTCTCATCCTGTTTTGTACATCAACAGAGCACAGTGTGGAGACAGTCTGAGTTGTACAACAGAATAATCCCATTTGGGACAGGAGCTGTGATCTGGAAATAAGATATCAGTGTGGTACCCTGTGCTTTTCTAAGCTGCTGTTAACTTAGGTGTTTCAGTAATAACAAAAGGCTGTGTATTTGTTGCATTCTTAACAACAATTTAAGTTTTGCAACTTAAACTAAGCTTATATTTTGGCATTATCTTGTTAACAATTCACAGGAAAACATTTTTAACATTTAACAGGCAGAGGAAATGCCACAACAGCTCAAAAGTTTGAATCTGTTTCTTATATTGGCCTTGCATGTTTATGTCCTACATCTTTCGGTAGCCACAGACATGCAAGGATGCATTGCAAGGGACAATGTTGAGATTATGCAGTTTTACATTTGTTAAATAATCAAATGTTCACTGGTTTGTAGAGGTTTTAAAAGGCAAGGGAAGAGTATTTCTGAGTATGTGCTTTTGTAATGTTAGTGTTTCGTTCGAATTTTTTTTTTAAAAGTGCCAAAATTAAATAGCAGTCTCCCATTTCAGACCCTTGTCATTATATTAATTATATAATCATAGCATTTGTTGTTTTTTTACATGAGTTGTTTTATTTTTATGAGTTATCTCTGATTTTGACATTTGTAGGCACAGGAATATATCTTTAAATACATAGTTCAGTCTCGAAGATTATTCTCTATTGCCACTGGTGGACAAAACGAGGAAGAATTTCGCTGCTGTATTCAAGAACTACTTATGTCAGTACGCTTCTTCCTGTCCCAGGAGAGCAAAGGAGCTAATGCTTTATCCCAACTACAAGTAAGTTTGTGAGTGTGCCTTGATAATTGCCACTTTCCACATGCATTATAAAAAAATTATGTTCCTTACCTACATTTCCAGGAAAGAAAATGTGTTTTTGTTAAAGCAAAATGACATTTTCAGTTCATGCTCATACCTTTGCCCTATACTGTGAAATTTTCATACCAGCAGCTTTTGAATATGCTTGACAAAGATAATCCTGAATCTAATAAATAAAGTAAACCCAATATTAATTTTTATTTACGGACAGTTTATGTTGTGTTTTTGGCAATGCCAGTGGTTAAAATGACTTTCAGAATTGCTGGGTACAAATAAAGGGATTTCTCTGGTTTTGGCACTTTATCACAGAATCACAGAATCACAGAATCGTCTAGGTTGGAAGAGACCTCCAAGATCATCTAGTCCAACCTCTGCCCTAACACTAACAAGTCCTACACTAAACCATATCACTAAGGGCTACATCTAAACGTCTTTTAAAGACCTCCAGGGATGGCGACTCAACCACCTCCCTGGGCAGCCCATTCCAATGCCTAACAACCCTTTCAGTAAAGAAGTTCTTCCTAACATCCAACCTAAACCTCCCCTGTCTCAACTTTAGCCCATTCCCCCTCGTCCTGTCACCAGGCACGTGGGAGAATAGACCAACCCCCACCTCTCTACAGCCTCCTTTAAGGTACCTATAGAGAGCGATGAGGTCTCCCCTGAGCCTCCTCTTCTCCAGGCTAAACAACCCCAGCTCCCTCAGCCGCTCCTCATAAGACTTGTTCTCCAGACCCCTCACCAGCTTGGTCGCCCTTCTCTGGACTCTCTCGAGCACCTCCATGTCCTTCTTGTAGCGAGGGGCCCAAAACTGAACACAGTACTCGAGGTGCGGCCTCACCAGAGCCGAGTACAGGGGGACAATCACCTCCTTAGACCTGCTGGCCACACTGCTTCTTATGCAAGCCAGGATGCTGTTGGCCTTCTTGGCCACCTGAGCACACTGCTGGCTCATATTCAGCCAACTATCAACCAGTACTCCCAGGTCCTTCTCTGCCAGGCAGCTTTCCAGCCACTCATCTCCCAGCCTGTAGCTCTGCTTGGGGTTGTTGCGCCCCAGATGCAGGACCCGGCACTTGGCCTTGTTGAACTTCATGCAGTTGACCTCAGCCCATCGCTCCAGCCTATCCAGATCCTCCTGCAGAGCCTTCCTGCCCTCGAGCAGATCGACACACGCACCTAACTTGGTGTCATCTGCAAACTTACTGAGGGTGCACTCGATCCCCTCATCCAGGTCATCGATAAAGATATTAAAGAGAACCGGCCCCAGCACTGAGCCCTGGGGGACTCCACTAGTAACCGGCCTCCAACCAGATTTGGCTCCATTCACCACAACTCTTTGGGCCCGGCCATCCAGCCAGTTTTTAACCCAGCAAAGCGTATGCCAGTCCAAGCCCCGAGCAGCCAGTTTCTCGAGGAGAATGTTGTGGGAAACGGTGTCAAAAGGCTTACTGAAGTCAAGGTAGACCACATCCACAGCCTTCCCCTCATCCACCAAGCGCGACACTTGGTCATAGAAGGAGATCAGGTTCGTCAAGCAGGACCTACCTTTCATAAACCCATGCTGACTGGGCCTGATCGCCTGCTTGCCCTGCAAGTGCCGCGTGATGACCCTCAAGATAATCTGCTCCATGAGCTTTCCTGGCACTGAGGTCAAACTAACAGGCCTATAGTTCCCCGGGTCTACCCTCCGGCCCCTCTTGTAGATGGGCGTCACGTTTGCTAGCCGCCAGTCGACTGGAAAAGCTTGTTTTGTTTTAACCACATTGGACCTGAAGAATTTGAACTGAACTAAAGGCTCTCTGAGTTTTCATTCTCTGCAGAAGACTTTAAATTTTGCTAAATTGTACCTTATATATATACCACTCAGGTGGCATATATTTATTTCAGCTGACTACTAAAATAGACTAGTGCTATAGGGAAGAGGCAAAACACACAGGAGACAGATCTCTACAGTAAGTGTGGTAGATTTAGCAATGTAGATGTACTTCCTAGTCTTCTTCCCCTGCTTCTGTAACCAAGGGTGCTTAAGATCTGTAGAGAATTATTCATTTCTTAAGCTCTGTAGAAAATTATTCTTCCAAGAAGACGGCAAATCAGAGAGAAAGGAATGGAGAGATGGTTCTTCCATCTCTTATCACATAAGCAGCTGGAGTGAAATGTTTACAACAAAATTATATGAAGAAATGCGTTTGGAATTCTTCCTGGGTATCTTTAACCTTGTATGTCATCTGAGCTGACACCAGAGTGAAGAAAGCAGAGGTAGGAGTAGCTTTTCTCAGTTACAGGATTTGGAGAGGAAGAAGGGAATGTCAGTTCTAGCTTCCTTTCTCTGGCATTGTCCTCTTGTCTTTTTCAGTGTTTCCACATTGATTATAATCACCAATAAATTCACAGCCCTATTTCAGGGTTGTTGAAGTGAACCAAGACTGCCACTGCTGTCTCACTCCAAAATAAAAATTTTCATTACTAGAAAAATGAAAGATATAGAGGCTGTTATATTCCTTATCTTGAAGCCAAACAACTCCCCCTCAAATCTTTTTGTTCTGGTATCATCAGCAGGCTTCTGTTATCACTTGAAAAAAAAATCCTCTCATGCACAGATCACGAGGAACATGTAAATAATAAATATTTTTGTTCTAAGCTGAGCTTTTTACTTTCACTTTGTCATGAAAGAAATGAACAGTCATTTGATAATGCTTAAGGGAAATAGTCACAAGTGTAGGCCCGTTAATGAATGTGAGGATATTTCCTCGGAAAAATCTGACCAATTTTAAAGCTACTGACCGCCCTTGAAATGTAAAAATGGATATTTTTCTACAGTTACTTACATGTCTATAGTTATTTAAATTCTATAAATATCAAACCTATGCTGCAATATCTGACTGGCCAATTTTTCCCTTTTCCTCTAGGCTGTGTTTCTCAGCTCATTCCCATCTGTGTACTCTGAACTTTTGAAGCTCTTTGATGTCAGAGAAGTGGCAAATTTGGTTCACGATGCTCTGGGCAGCTTGCCGACAGTCATGCATGGGGATGAATCCCTTCAAGCTGTTAAACTTCAAAGTATTGGGAAAACTGTAGAGAGTCACCTGTACACCAACCCAGGTAAGGTTGCCCTGGGCTGCCTGCAGTACAGGTCAGCAGGTATTGAGGGGAATCATGCCCCTCGTAATAGCGCTTCCCAAGTAACAATTCTTGAAGCTCTGTTCTGTACAAGCTGCTAGTTAACAAGAATACAGTTAGTTAAATTTAGGGGTTAGATTTTTAGAGACAAGTACTCTTAAAGTACAGTTTTGTTTTGATCTTGTGCTGGCTATATGTTTGTGAAGGGAATTTTCATTATATTTTAAAAGTAATTATAAAGGAAAAAGCTCTACTAATTTGTTTTTTTTTCCCCTCCTTTGGGGGCAGTTCAGCAAACAGATTCTCACTTATCCATTAAGTTTTATTTGTGTAAATCTTGCTAGTTCAGCACTTTTGATCCTCCATTTTCTTAATGTAGCATAAAAAGCCTACACAGATGCAAGTGATACTTGGTGTTTATAGCATATAACAGCGTGTGCTACATGGAAGAAAGAAATGCTGTGCGGTGGTGTCACCAATGTTCTTTTTTTTTTTTTCATTCCTAAGCAAAACACATAGAAATGACAAAATATTAATTTTGAGAGGAATTAATTTTGTAATAAAAAGTGTTAATTTACTTACTGAAAGTGCTCTTGAGAACTGTTCGCTGATGGAGTCCAATAGAAACATTAACTTAGATCATTTAAAACATTGAACACCTAAGGACATTTTGAAAAAAATACCTTTAATGATTGTACTTTAGAAGTTTGAGCTCAAAGAAGTGAGATCCTGGCTACTTTGCTTCTTTCTGGTTGCAAAAGCAGCTTACTCTTTCCGTTGTGAGTCTCCACAGCAGTCTCTTCCAGAACAGTGAGGTCTCCTTACAGCTGATTCATCAGGCCTTCAATACTCTAGATCACTACCATATTCATAGAGCAATATTAAGGACACTCTAACTTATATTTTGTATTTTCCAAACTCCCTTGTGGTAGGTAGCATTTATTTCCATTTTCTTCCCATTATCTTGGTTAGGTCAGCCTCACCAGAGGATCTAAGAGAATGAATGTATTTAAAGAGAGTTATTTATTGCCACGTAAGAGACTCTTGGCAACTTTCTTGGAACTGTAAATCTAGTTTCAGATGTATGAGAATTTTTTTTTGGTAGCCTACTTTTGTAAAAGTATTTGTTTTTCATTCAAATGCAGTTTCACTACTAAGAAGTCATCAGAGTTGGTTTCAGCTATAGAAGCAATGAAAGTTGCATGTTAAAATTTACATGGAGTGCAGGTTATACACAAATTGAATATAAATTCCTTAAACCACAGGGAAACTGATGTGAAAGACATTGGGCAGTAATGTAAGCTCCCAGTGTCCATGACGGAAATCTTAGGCAAACACTTGTACAGTGTAATTTCAGTCATCCTTGAGTTGAAGGGTCTTGTGGAGATCAGTGTCTTGGTCTCTTTCCCAGTAATGTTTTCTCTCTTTAAATATATAAAAATATAAGTAGACTTTAGGTAGTCAATCCCTAGAGGGAAGTCTTTTGAAAATCCTATTGAAAAAATAAATACTGCACTAAGCCTTGTTAATGTGTAAAGTAAACCATACATCCTAACATGAAGTTGAGGCTTGCTGCTATGAAAATAATTGATTTCTGCCTCACAGATGAAGACAATGAACACTTCAAGCTGCAGTACTAGCTGATACATTTGGACTAGGTGGAATGCGGAAAATAAGTATTTGTTCGAACTTCTAAAAAAGGGGAGGGCACTTCTTAGATAACATTTTCTATTTTGTGGAGCTTGCTGAGAAGCAAGTGAGAATACGTGAGCATGGGAATTGCATGCATTTTGTGCTGCTAGGGCTTGAACGACTAACACATTAACTCCCACTGTCGCGGAAATCAACTGACACTGCATTTGTGCTTTTGCTAAAATCTGGAGGTATATTGGGTATATTATTGAAAACATATGTCAGACATGCCAACATTGATTTAAGATGCCCAAGCACAGATGTTAAGTGCAATTTCAGACATATTAGATGCATCTGGTCTCCGCCTACTTCTCTTTAGAGAATGCAGGTGTCCCATTGGTTATATATTGTATTTACTGAAAATGTGTGGGTAGGAGTCTGAAGTGACTCTGTTACTGAGGCTTTGGCTTGAGCCTCTAAAATACAATAGAAACTATCTGTATTTTAGCAATTTTAGATTTTAGACTACAGCTCTTCCAGTAACAACTACAGAGATGTTAAAAGATGTCAACAGATAAAGTCTGTATCTTAGTCCTGTCATAGTGTGCATTGCAGCTCTTTATGTCATGATGGATGTTCTTACGTCACAAAAATGTGTCTTCTCAGAACACGAGGATTTGGACCTCTACTCAAGAGTAGCTGGATAAGACTTTCTCTATTAGTGAGGCAAACTGTTCAAAATAAATAGAGGAGGAGTTCAATTCTCTGACCATTTACACTATAAATATCATATATACCAAAAATAAAGAATCTAGGAAAAATCCTGAGTTGTTGTTTTAAGGACATCTTCATGTGTTTATTTATTTTGTTCATATGAAAATCTCTGCTTAATATAGAATGTATTTCTTACCTGCTTTTTTATTTTTTTCCTTATTTGTCACTGAAATCTACTATCAATAGATTAGAAATGTGACAAATCTATTTGTTTTCTTTCTGAGACTGACTGCTTCCCTTAGTCTGTCCCCTTGAATGAGTTTATCTGGGGATTGCAACCTGTGTATCACAGGAGAGTGTACATGTTGGAAACTGTGTTTCTATAGCCATTCAGAGGCGAATATCTAGACACAATCAGTAAGAATAATTTAATATCTTTGAAATAGCTCACAGAGTGGATGCTGTTATATGTTACACTTCCTATTGAAAAGAAAAAAAAAATGCTAGCAAGATTAGGGAAAGATACCATTAACTGATAAGGAGGTTCAGGCTTGGGAGCTCAGTATTATGTTTTCCCTCTGATTCCACAACTTTTTCTAAAGGCTCACAACTTCTTTTTAATAACAGTTGTAACATATTTTAGTGCTCATTGCAAGCTACTATTAACACACACTTTAGAAAATTGACTCCAAATTTTTCAAAATGTAAAGGCTTTATACGTTGATCCATATATTTTTTTCCTAGTACTCCAGGATCTTTTTCAGTTTAATTAGTATTTCTTAATTTGTCTTCCATACCAATTTATTGTTCCTTGGAGTAGTCTGTGTATGTGTGCTTATACACCCCAGCCTCTTGGGGAAGGGATGTGTGTATGCATAAAAAATCAGCCTTTATTAGCAAAGACCAGAAATTATTTTGTAAAAGCCATGCAAGTAATTCTTTGCATCTGTGGTTCTGAGGAGTTTCTCAGCCATACCCATGTTTTTTCTTCAGCACTACAGGCAATTTTGAAAGCATTTCTTCATAAAGGTTTGAAAAATGACTGAGAACAGTGACATGTCAGTGTAGTTGCAGAACAGGCATATATGTTCGGTTTTGGAATTGCAGTGATGACTGTTTGGCTTAAGCATTTTCTTCTCCTACCTCCCCCAAGTACAGTGGTTCTTCCAAGCATGCAAGCATAAATTGAATAGGTCCAAATAAAACTACCAAAAATAAGAGCAACTTCCTCACTTTTCACTGTTCAAGAGCTTCTCACTGTTTATTTAAAGATGTCCAATTAGACTAGTTCTTGTTCCAAGTAGGCTGAATTTTTGACCATCTGTTCAGATGTAGTCGTTGAAATGAATATCATCTTTCTAATCTTTAAAATACACTGGAGTATAGAAAATTTTGTATGTCTGTACAGGTGCTTTACCACTAACTGAAAAGCAAGGGGGAAAGTTGTGCTGTGGGTTAAATGTTTAATGTTAATGTAGCTTGCACAGGAAAGGCACAAGGATTGCCCAGAGTGGTCTCTCTTTCCAGTCATGCCAGGCATGAACTTGAAAAGCTCAATGTCATAATTGTTTTCTCTCTTTCTGTATAGTATTTGCAAAGGACAAGTATTAACATTTTAAACAGTCAGCTAATTTGGCTTTCTGAACAGAAGAGAAATTAGGACAGTGACTGATGGCTAGGAGTTCTGATGATTGCACCATTCCCTGCTCTCATTAATTTTATTGTACATGGTGGCTGACATTGCAGCTGGCAATTTTTAAGGAAAAAAATAACCTGAGACGAGTGGTGTATGCTGCATTCTCAAAACTTACTTGCATAGTCCTTGGTTGAGCCTGATCAGGGGTGAAGATGTTAGCTATCCTCTTCTGTATTATCACTAGATCTCTCATCTAAAGAGGTCAAGCCAGAGAGGTATTTAGGTTATGGGCTTACAGGGAATATGTCCAAAGCTGTGTTAGATGTGGTGGTCAGTTCAGTAAGAGGCGCTGTTATCTCCAGTGTATAGTTGCAAGTCATAACATGCTTTTTGCTAATCCACTCGATAAACCACGTTTTCTGATCATTTTATGGAGCTTTTGGAAAAATGGGACAGTTCAAACTGTTGAATGAGGATGCTCAGCTATACCTGAGACACTGCAGGCCATACCATATGGAAGTTGATTATTTACAAGTCAGGTGTTGCCACACCTATTTTCTTTGGTCTTCTAAATGGAGTTCATAATGCCAAGCTTATATGGAAGCATTCTGTGCGGCGCACAGAGTAGGGGGCACCTCAGAAAATGAGGCACCAAATCCTGAATGTGCTCATCAGGATGCTGCCCGGAATTAATCAGGACGAAACGCTTCGGTACAGGGCTGCTGCGATTTTCTCCTTGCCTTCTGGGCTAAGGGATTGGAGTTGTAGCTGCAAGAGAGGACCTGCTGTCCTCAGAGGATCCCTGACCTGCGGGGTAAGGCTCACAGCAGCAATGTGTGAAAGAGCTACCATAGCTGCTGTGTGACAGTTGTGTAGCTGAGTGGTGATTTGAGTATTGGTCTGGGAATGGCAGACCAGGCCCGGTGCTTTGTCAGCCTGGAGTCAGCTTCACATCCCTTGGAGAGTACCCCAACCATAGACCCAAGGGCTGCTTTGCAGAGTGAGCCCTTCATCTCTGCTCTTGAAGATGGATTACCACGTGGTTAAGAATTGAATACACTTGGCAAAGCAGGGAAAAAGGAGTTGGCCCTGTAGCCTAAATGTCAGGTCATTTTTATAGGAATGGAGAGTCCTGCTTTTTGCCTCAGCTACAGGCATTAGTTCTGTCCACTTCATCCATCAGTAAGCAATAAACAGCATTGGCAGTGGGGTTCAGAAGGTGGTACTTTTGTGACCAGAGGTCTGCTGATTAGCCCATCGTCTTGCCCACTCTCATTTTCACCCAATAGGTCTTGCAGTGGTTGGGTTAGTGGCAGCTGTGCATGCTTCATGTCTCAGACTACCTGGAGCAACACCTCACTATGCTTCTGTTTTTTGGATGGACTAAAGAAAATGCCTTGTTGGTTTGGTTGAGATGCACCAGCTCTGCTGCAGGCAGATAAGGACTCTTATCTGACCTAACCTGATGAAAACCTACTGAGGCACCTGCAGAAATAAGCAACCACTGGATACAGGCTGATTGTTCTCTGATTTGGGGTTTTAGTACCACTGGTTCCAGATTCACAGAATCACAGAATCACAGAACTGTGGCGGTTGGAAGGGACCTCAAGAGATCATCATGTCCAACCCCCCTGCCAAAGGGGCACGGGGGGCCATTCATTTATGGCCTTTCACCTATTTTGAAATAGGTGAATTTATTTATTTATATTTATTATTTTTATATTTATATTTATATTATATTTTTTATATTTATTATTTATTATATTTATTTATTTATATTTATTTTACCTATTTATACTTTTTCTTCAGGAGGAAAACATTTATTCAAAACATCTGAACAAATGCTAAGCATGAAATACCCATTCAAAAACAGGAGACAAGCTTCTTTTGAAAACAAGAATATATTTAAATAGTTTGTACAAATCAACTTGTCCCTATGATTTTACTTGTGTTATATGTATAGTTAGTGAAAACGAGAGTAATAGAGAAAAACAAGAGAAGTGCTATATTTCAGCAAATGAAAGAAACATTCAATAAATAAAATTCCAGAATAAACCTAATTTTTCTCCTTCCTGGAATATGCTTGAGGAAATATTTGAAGGTTAAAAAAGTGTTTATACAAAGACTAAACCTGGATTTTTTTCCTGGTTGGAAAATTATTTTAAAGGAGAAAAATTTTCTGCTAGATAAACTTAATTTTTAGGAACTAATTACATTAATGTACAAAGGAACTGAGTAGATGTATATATATTTAGATAATATAATCATCTTTAAAGTTTTAATAGAGGAAATAATTCAAGTATACTTCTATGAAAACATCGTTTCTCAATTAAGGAAAAGATCTAAAAAAAAATAAATGAGAACAGATAACACCCATTCCATTTATCAAGTTGTAAATAGGTGTTTTATGTGTTAAAACAAGTTTAAGAGTTAGGACTTTCCCCATTTAACATTGTCTTCAGTTATAAGAAAAAGAAGCAAGAAGAAGTAGCATGTTAATGAAGTTCTTGCATCATTTTGAGAGAATTCAGGACTAAAAATAGCACCAAAGAGCTGTGTTTAGGAAAGGAAATGGTTAGAGGAAAGGCAGATTATTCAATGTAGACACCAGTAGTCTAAATTGCTCATACTCAGTAGGAGTGAGGAATCTGGAAAAGCACAAATCCTGAAAGAAATCTGAAAGTACTGCTGGTCCATAAATTAGGACTCATTTGCAGAATAACAAAACTTAAAGTCTGTTGTGACCTTAACATGCAAAGGGATCCTGTCACATAGCAGGAAAGGCTAGAGCATAATTCCACATTATTTTGAATTTGAGTATTGTTGTGCTATGTTTTTTTGCATGATAATTCTATAAATATATAATTTCCATTGTATACTACATTGCACACAGCGGTGTTTGTCTCTGTCCATGGTACAACATACAGCCTTTCCACACGTTGTTCATTCTTCAAATATTTGCTTTTGTTTGTTATGATATTATTATGTAAAGGCTTCCACCTATCAAAACTGTTGGTCTAAGCAAGTAAAAACTTTTGCTTATCAGAACTAGAGCTCTGAACAGAAGACTTATTTGTATATCTGTATTAAAATGAAACGATTCTGCGAGAAGCTCCTACTCATAAAAGTTTTCATTTTTTTCAGATTCTCGATATATTCTTCTTCCAGTAGTTTTACATCATCTCCACATGCATTTACAAGAACAGAAGGATCTTATAATGTGTGCACGTATCCTTAGCAACATATTTTGTCTCATCAAGAAGAACAGCTCAGTAAGTAAACAGCATGTCACATCCACAAGGTACTGAACTTTTTTATATGGCACCCAGTAATGACACAGGCTGGACCTTGACCAAGAGCATTTTAAAGAATTCTCTGTGTAATGAGTCAAATGTAAATTTGATTTCTCAGACACCTTTTCTTTCCATGAAAGAATACTTTAATTGTGGCACGTTATTTTCTGCCAAGCTTTGACTCTTTCTGAGTGTTGTGTTTCAGAAAGAAACGTCCACTTTCTTGTAGAGGCATGGGCTATTTATCATGGGCTGTTTAGTCATAGGGGACACAAAGATGGTATAGGGAAGGGATAGATATGAGTATTGCAGGAATTGTACTTAGGGATTAGTTGGTAAATTTTGTGGCCTATTTCTAATGTTTGTGTTTGCAAATTCATCTGTGAAGACTGCATATGAGAGCTAGCTTAGGTAGGTCTGTTGCAGGCATGAAGATGATGGTGAAGTTCTGACAGGCAAAGGGATGTAAGACAACAAGAAATAAACATAGCTTGCATTCAGTGCAGTACATACAAACCAAAGCCAGCACACCTTACCCTGTAATGTGTTGGTGAGAACTGTTGTATGCATTTCTTCATTTCATACTTCTGTTAGAAATTAAAGTTGCCCGGTCACTGATTTGGTGCAGATGTGACCTGCAGCTTTGGCACTGCAATGTTCTTATTGCAGCTGCTCCTGGATTAGTGTTAGTACCTCTTCACAAGAGAAAGGGGTGGATGATAAAGCATAGCTGTGGTTTTGGACTGGGAGAAAGGCTTATATGTCTGGTCTTAACTTCAGATCTTTCATTTGGATTCACCAAGTTGCTCTGATCATGAACTCTAGAGAAGTACGTAACATAAATTGATGTCTGCATAAAGCTCTTTCCAGTGGGCAGGATATGCAAACGTGATTTGCAGTGGTCTTTGAGTGACAGAGTATTAACAACTTTGTGACTGCCACTTGATTTTTGTGGATCAGTTCACAATATTATTCCTTCTGTGGTGATCCAGATAATTCAGAGGCTGATGGAACAAGTGAATTTAAGAGACATATCTTTGAAAAGTGATTTTTTTTTCTTTTTCTGTTGGCCATTCTAACAGTAGTTTGTACATGAGTTTTGTACATCTCGAGACAGCAGTTCCTCAGTACACTGAATACTGTCTGCCTTCATAAGTAGCAAAGTTAACAGTTGATTGACACTAGATGAAGTGACAGAGAACACGGCCATGACACTAGACTCATCTTGAGTCCAAACAAGAGTTTTGAGTTTTGTTACAAATCATATGCTTAGGGTGTGTAGGAAGGGAAAAAAAAATCTCACTCCTACACCTCGATGCCGACAAAGTTGAATGATTCTGTTTGTCAGCTGAGTTTTAGCTTGGTTGTGTGCATTTGATTATGAAGTGTTTCTTTCTGCAAAGAAATGTCATCTTAAATTGTGGATAAAATGGCTCAGATGAAGATGGTGTTGTCTGCTGTCATGGAGACAGAAAACATTGCTGAAACAGGGAAAACATATTTTCGTCTGATTTAAAAGTACAACTTGACTTCATCAAGTCTTTTCTTGTGTCTAATTAAGGTATTCACGGTCTCTTTTGGTGGTGAACACTGGTTTCTTTGTATTGTTGTTGTGTGTGTACAAGTTGTAGGCTTACATAAATGACTAATTTGTTTGTGCTACTCAGTTGATGGAAAGCAATGTATCTGGTCCTTACTGCTGAAGCAGGTCTTGAAGGTTGAGCACCATCTGTTTGTTTCTAGTGATAGTTTCAAAGTGTGAAAACAGAATTCTACTTTTTGAACTTTAAGCCTCTCTTGGCAATTTCCCCAGAAAATATATGGGCATTATGTATAATAATCTTGACTGAAAAACCTGCCTATATTATTCTAAACATTAATTGAAAATAGTTGTGGTAATCTGATGAATGCTTATTTATTCAAAGTCCCCATAACTGTCCTCTGCATTTCAGTACAACGTAATTAATTGAAAACTGTAAGGTAACATAAATAGAATTAAATAATATCTTAACTTGAGAATGGTCTTTATTTTTTCAAGTAAAACGTTCGTAGCAAAGCTTCTATTGCAAAGCTTCTATTTGCTTCTAAAGACACATCAAAAGAAATATGCCTGTGGTCACCTTTCTGTTTTTACAACTTAAATGTTTTATTGATTATTTAAGGAAAAATCTGTTCTGGAAGAAATTGATGTGATTGTAAACAGCCTACTAGATATTCTGTTAAGGACAATACTAGAGATCACCAGCCGACCGCAGCCATCAGGCTCTGCTATGCGCCTCCAATTTCAAGATGTGACTGTAAGTTTCTTATAATGAAATACCTCACAACTGTCACTGGTTGAACTATTAGATTCATGAGAATTCTGCCTTTATATTGCTATTCAATTGTAAGATTTTGTGTTTTAAACAGAGATTGAGCAGAACAAAGAAAACTTCTTGCACTTTATTCATTTTCAATGGAAATGGTAATATTTTTTCATTATATTATATATATTTTGTGACCTTAAATAAAAGAAAAGAAACTAACTCTTGAGGTTATTTCAGGACAGTAACTATTTCACTGTTTCTTTTGTTGAGATTTTCAATAGCTTTCTTAATCTCTCACTAAGTTTGAATTCCTGAATGTAGGTACTCCTGAAAGAGTATCAACTAATAACAATTTAATTCCTAAGATGCATACCTTTTTTACATGATGAAACAGCTCTAAAAATGCCTCCAGAATCTGTGATGCTAGCCTGTATGAATCCAAATTTATTAATCAAAAGTCATTCTGTTGTTCTCTGGACTGAACATTTGAATTTCATTTCTGTCACATGAGGTAGGGCATAGAGGATGGATTTAGAAGATTAACGAATGATATTTTGGTCAATGTGATACAACAACTCATGCAAATTAGAGTGTTGAAATTGAGCCATTTACAGGAAGGCTAATCGTGAGCATTGATGAAACAAAATGAAGTATTACTTTGCTTTGTTTTCAGCAAGGTTCCCAGTTTGCATTTGAAGGACAAATCTGTTCTAATATAGCAGGGGATATGACCCCAGTATGAAGTAGGGGGGTAACTTTTTGTGAAGAGAACATACTATGCATTGTGATTTACCATCTCATTATACACTTCATTAATTGCCTTATTTTTACATTGTAACATTTTTATTAATGAATAGACGGTTGCTTTCCAAACTAGAATTTCCTATGAGATGAAACATTTGAAAAAGCATTTAATACCTGTGAAAGAAATGTGTTGTTGCCTTTTTTGTTTGTTTATTTTATCCTACAAAGAGCAAACATTAGTTGAAGTGTTTTTGAAGCTGACTAAGTTCTGTAATAGGATAACACCAAGCTTTAATCACTGTGGTTCAGTAGGACTGTACATCTAAGAGTTTAGGTTTTTTATCTGTAAATTATAAAATTACAAATGTACTCTGTGTGGCATATCAGACCATTACAAGAAAGCTCAGCTGAAGCAGGGGTTGTAGTATTAGACTCCTAGTGCAGCAAAGCTCTGAGCTTATTGGTTTCTTCTGATCTATCCACTCGCTTTCAGATTAAGTTTTAGTAAAACACCATGACAGCCTAATTCTTTCACACTATCAAAAATTAGACTGAAAATTCTTTCAAGTTGCAAAATTTTCTTTTTATGCATAAGAAAAGCCATGTCATTGTCACCACAGGCATCTGAAAGAATACTTAATGTGGAAGTGACTCACAGCACAGCATAAGGCAATTATATACATTTATGTAGAAACATCATGCAGCATGGGCTTATGGCAATGCATAGAGCCAAATTCTTGGAACTATTTGTAGAGCAAGTATGATGAAGTACCCGATGCAAGTACAGCAGTAGAGTCTGTTC
Organism: Anser cygnoides; assembly: GCF_040182565.1. Lineage (NCBI taxonomy): Eukaryota > Metazoa > Chordata > Aves > Anseriformes > Anatidae > Anser > Anser cygnoides. Next base: position 30,007,664 of record NC_089873.1, read on the forward strand.
CAGTGTGTTACCAGTATTTCAAGCTGCACCCATCATAAAATATTCTTTGTGAGATGTATCCTGGCAGCACACTGGATAAAATTCTATCATACCTTTTTTATCAGTTATAGTCTTACTTTTGGACATAGTCCCAAACTCATTGCAGTGTGATCTTATAGGCCCACAGGTCACTGTTTTTCTGCAGTTCATAAAGAAAATAAAAAACATGGCTTTGGGGGGGGGGGGGGGGCAGTGTTACAGGTGTTGCACTAATTAACATCGAATTCAGTGGAATGGTGAAAGTGAAAATTATACATTAATTGCTTTAGGATATCAGTGATTTGGATCTGTAGGTTTTCTTAAGAAAAACGTAGTAGCAGAGAGCAAATCAATTAGAGCAAATATTTATTTATTTGAAATCTTGGAAGTTTAGTCCTCGAGAGTTTAAATGAATTGCAATTTAATTGTCAGCTTGATGTAGTTTAATAATTATACTCAGTCAATGAGACACAGAAAACTACTTCAGGATTCTACTTAAGTGAATTTGGGTTTACGGCTTGGCTTGAATTACGGCACTAGGATCTGGTCCTCATGTTTTTTATCAAGGCAATTTTGTTTGTAGAGTTGGCTTCTGTGCATGACCGACATATCCCCTGACTAGTTAGTCTGTGGCTAGCACTGGCAGAAATATTAACAAAATTTGTTTTCATATTGAGTTCAACAAATGCAGCTGAACGTTCATTGTTGTTCTAAAAACTAGCTGCCTGTATAGCTACCTAAATTTAAATCAAAAGCTCAAATTTAGAAGTAAGTTAACAATTAGCTAAAGCTGGTACCATTTTAAAGCTAATCTGTCTGTCAGTTTTAATAGTACAGCTTTCTATAATAGACTGTGATTTTTAGTATATTCCTCTAAGTAAGTAAGTGTGGGATCATAGAAGGTGACCAGAAAGGACTGCTTAAAATGCTTAAGCAAGAAGGGAAGTGTTTAAAAGGTTCATACATGACTTTTGTCACTCAAGCTGACAATCAGGTCAACTTATATCTTTAATTACTTTTCTTATTTTGGCTACTTAGCCAAATCTGAGTGGTCTCAAATTTTATAACTGGAATAAAAGTCTCCAAAATTTGCCTATTTAGATGAGCCTACATTATTTTAAATAGCATGATAAAATCATATTGAGACACGATACAACGAAACTGCAACTCTTAAAAAATAATGATAAAACACCGAAGTCCTTTTGCTCTCTGAAAAGAACCTGATAGGATTGGAAATAATTTTTCAGCTACCTTATGGATATTTACAAGGTAACAGCTGTAACCTTGCTGGTTAGGCCCAGACCATGAAGGTTAACATACTTTATAGACTTCGGATGTTGTTTTGAGAAAGCTGTGCTCACTGTAAGGAGCAATGGTTTTGCAGGAAGGTAATTAATTTGGGATCATTACTTCAGCGTAGAGTATTATTATGGGCAAGGCATACTTATTAGTTTACCACTATGTTGCCTGTTAAAGCGAGCACCTGACACACCACCAAGTATATAAGATATAATCACAAGTGTATTAGCCCTTCCAATGTAAAATCCCAAACAACTATTTCTATGAAGACATATTCCTTTTTTAATCTTGCTTTCTGTTTTTAAGGAAAGACAGAGGAAAATACTCCCAAATTTTCACTTGAAAAACTAGTGAAAGACAGCATTTTAAAGTAGTGTTATCATACCCGTCTGTTTTCCAAGTCTTGTTCCCATTTCTGGTAGTTAAGGGCCAGAGTTTATTTCCCGTTTTTGAACAAGTTTGCAAGATACTAGAATTTTTCTTCTACAGCACTGGGATGCAATCCAGACCCTATGATTAAGTTCCATTTATATATATATATATGTGTATATATATATATATATATGTATTTTTTAATGAGAACTTCCACTGTAGGTCCAAGAAAACTTTTTATCAAAACATTTTCAAATTTTGTCCAGTTGTATAAATGAGTTTTCTTTTTGACAAATATGATATTTCAATTTAAAATGTTTTGAAAAAATCTCAGCTATTCCTTCCCTTAAGGAAAACATTAGCATTTTTCCCAGAGTTGTTGCAAAATACTTACTTTTTGTTTCAAAACAGAGTTGACAGAGAGACTGTAATGTTAGCAATCTAAATAATCCATTTAAAAACAAATACAAGGGAAATAAATGACAAATCAAACTTTTACTGCATTAGCTCTTCCGGATCTATAGATTATGCTGAGCAAGTAAACTGTTTTGAGTAAAAATTAATTTTTTTTAATGGGAAGGAAATTTATAGCTAAATTAATGTATTTTCATTAAGTATGGAATAATGTTTTCTAATCGTCATTAATTTCCCTTGCATTTGTTGATTACTTTAAATGCTTATCATATGACAATTTATAGTGTCTTCTGTATTTGAGCTTAATCTCTCATATGTTTATTCATGGCGTTATCTGAACAGGGGGAGTTTGTCTCTTGTTTGCTGTCACTCTTGCGACAAATGACTGATAGACATTATCAACAGCTTCTTGATAGCTTCAGTACAAAGGAAGACCTGAGGGTAAGTAACAGAACTGTCTTTTTACTTGTTCAGGTCTCTATTTATATCTCTTTTCTCTTTCTCCCTCTTTCAGATATTCCTGTGCTTTGATGAAATACATCAGTGTTTAAATGCAATATGTTTTTTGGATTAGGTAGCTTTTACACAGATTTTCATGTGTACTCATGGCAACTCTTGTGATGGAGCTAGGATTCTATTGCTTCTACAGTGACAACTGAAAGAGTAGAGATGGGAGGACTATATAATTGCTTTAAGGCCATATACAGTAGCCTCAAAGCCTGTTCTAAAGATTGTGTCCGTCTAAAGTTACACAGGTCTGCTTGATTCTTCCTGTCAGCTGTTTGTTTGTCTTATTTATTTACTCGTTTATTAAGTTATATATGGCAATGGCAAACACACAGCTTGATAAATGACTGTTCAAATAACGCTCTGTTTTGCCTAACTGTGTAGCAGGTCCCTTGGCAGGAGGACCTGTCAGACTTGTAATGTTTGTCTGCCCTGTTTGATCATGGAAGAGAATAGTTGCAGAACTTTTTCAGGGCAGATTTTACCAATTTTATTGATGGACTTACCAGGCTCATGGAGATGCAGCATTTTTAATTTGTTTTTGGAAGAGAGGGATGGATTAACAACAACACAAAATAGTAGTTAAGGCTTCCTGCATAAAGACATAACACCAAGGCTTCCACTCTGCTAGACCCTGAGAAACTAGTATAGGACTGCATTTTATCCACATAAGAAATCTTGAGGGATCACTTATTCCCATTATTCAGCCAGTGATTCTGGATAGGAGAGTAATGACATCTTAGAGTGATACTATATTTTTATATGTTACTTTTAAATTATGATTCAATAATCTTAATTGTTGCCCTGAAATGGAGAGCCTAGTCATGGTGCAGTTCCAGATTTTCTTAAATTCCTGTTTAGAGATGCTCTGAAGAGAGCATACCATTCATGAGTGCTTTTTCTTTGTAGTGGGGTGATGATATTAAGTTTGAAAGATAGAAAGAAAATAGTACTGAGAGGTTATCTCTATCAAGAGTCAAGAGTACTACCTAGGAGTTATATAGAGTGGGAGATTTTTAGACTAGTACTAGACCATCTGTTTTCACCTGGCATAGTTGGTATCCTTAGACAATTTTTAATATATGTTGTTGGAATTTAGGCATTTTTTTCTGAAAATATTTTCCCTTTTGTTTGAATTCTGATCAGATATGTGTTCTTAGGTTTAGATTTTTAGATTTGCTGAAGGTGTTTCACGCTTGATTTCTGTGTTTGATATATCTGTGAGTACAGTGTTGAGCATATTCATACTTTTGTGCTTCTAGAACATGAAAATCTCTAGAGTTATTGCTTGAATGGTGTTTGATTTGAGGCACATTTATATTCCCCGCACACGCATACCCTACTATTATACAAAGACATATGGAAAGCAGCTGTAGCTTGTGCCATCAGCTATCAAAATAGAGGTCGTAAGAACTCAAGTCCAGAGTTTATTTTTCTCATTCTGATCTCACCAAATCAGCGTCAACTCCACCAGTGATTAAGTGGCAGTAGGTTTGATGATGATTATTGCAGCACTCCTTCTCTTCTGAATCTTAAATAATATAAGAAATTGTTTTTTCCTCTCACTTGGAAATATCAAATACAACTGTAATGTGTGACTGACAGGAAGAGGGAAAGATGAGAGCGAATGTGTTAGTCTGACACTGCTATTAATCATAAGGTGACTGTGTGTGTCTTGAACCATCTTCACTCTGAGGGTGGTGAGGCACTGGCACAGGTTGCCCGGAGAAGCTGTGGATGCCCCATCCCTGGAGGTGCTCAAGGCCAGGTTAGATGGGGCTCTGGGCAACCTGGTCTGGTGGGAGGTGTCCCTGCCCATGGCAGCGGGATTTGAACTGGGTGGTCTTTAAGGGTCCTTCCAGCCCAAACAATTCTATGATTCGGTGCTTCTGTGATCTTGCCACTTACCTCTGTGCTATGCTTTCTTTGCCAAGCATGGAACTTCTTTCATATTTTATACTGCTTTAAGATATGTTCCTTAGGAACTGACGTCAGTATGAGTAAATCGGGGCTGAGAAGGTGTAAATATCTGTGATAAGACATTCTTATTTGAGGTATTTTTAGAGACTGAAATAGTAACCATAGTTATTATTCTGGTGGCTAGTATGTATTTCTGGATTTAAGCTTCAGTGGTAAATATCATCAACTTGCTCTATTTTTGAATCCTCTTTCTGCACCATGGTCAGTGATGTCAGATTGGATTGGGTGTTCCGTAAGCCACATTACAAACTACATATATAATACGGGGTTTGCAAGTGACTTATCTGAGTGTAACCCAGGCTTTTGAATTGCTGTCTGCTATGCCTCTTTTTTTTTTTTTTTTGCTTTGACTACCCCTGTTTATAGGTATCTTTCTATTCTAAATGATTGCATACTGATATTACAAGGTATTTCTTCTTTCTTTGACTAATTCTCAAAAAGACTGTCTCAAGTGTTTGCAGGAATGCATGTTTGCACAGTATTTATGCTCCTATTCATAAACTATCCCCATCAAGCCACTTTTCCAAACAAAAATTCACTCATGTAAATACTTGTAAAAAAGGAAACAAAGGTTGTCATTCGTCATCAAAACATAACTCCAGTTCTTATTCTTTCTTGTAACAATCTATACCAAAATTATTAAAGGCTGTTTCCAGCTTGTTCATCACAGTATAGCAAAATGGAGTTTGAAGGAATAACATCAATTTTAAAATGACAGATATATCTGCACATTTTATATGACACACATGTGAGTGATGATTTAAACAAGTGCGTTCATAGAAATATTTCCTTTATTTTTAAATATATTTAGTTTAAGTAACTGACATGTTGACTATTTTTATTTTAGTTGTTTCTTCAAGAGTCAGTTTTTTTCCACAGACAGCAGAAGATGGAACAAGCGTTTTATATTTGAAAACGTGCAAATGAAGTAAGAAAGAAATGTCAGGGGATTCGTGGCTGAGTGGTAGTGCCAGATATTCTATTTCACTCACTTTTTGAAACGTTTAATTTAATAAGACAATAATTTTCAATGCTTCCTTTAATTTATGTTTCAGTATTATTTTTAAGATATGCTTATTTTGTTTACCACAAAATAACATCTTATTCTGGTAAATATATTTTTTAGCAATTTACATAACAGAGGCTCCCTTGTAGGCGGATATTTGCTGCCACAAAAAAGCTCAGATCTAATTTATGACAAAAGATTACAGTGGAAATTATAAATAGGGGTAGAGAAGTGGGAAACTGAATGAGAAGAACAGTATATGTTTGCATAATGCAGCTTTGACCACAGCAAAATGCTTTTGATTGATATGGATGGGGTTTTAATTAATAGGTTAAAAGAAAGCAAAATAAAAGCTCCTGTCAGAAGGCCTAGTCTTTATCCACGGCTGGTGTATGCTAGATAATGAGGCAGGATAGATATACAGGAGAGATCTATTGTAGGAAAAGAGTGTTTCACGGGGCTGGGAGCGAACTTCACTGGTTCTCTGATCCCTCTCTTCCAGCTAAGGAGCCTGAGCAGGGTAAGGTGGGTACTAAACCCTGCCAGCAAGCGCAGTGTATTCCACAGCTCTCTTCTCTAATGACAGCTTGGACAAAGACTTTTTAGGGTTGGTTGGCATGGGGTTGGCAATTTAGGTGGCTTCTGATGTAGACTGAAGAAGCAGTGAAGGAAAGAGGATCTGGGAAAGGGTTTGGCCACAGGATGGATGTGTTTTCCTGGCAGAAACAACTCGCTTTCGGAGACAATTCAACCATCTTTCTTGTAGGCACCTTGGCACTCTGCAAAACATCTCTGGGACACTGTACAAAGACTTGATAACAAGTAGCTTGATAACTCTGCAGTGCGAACCAAGGCATAGGGGATCAAGCAACTAGCTTAAAAGTTGACTGTTGTCCCAAACTAAAATGCTAATAGATTTACCCTGAGAAGTCCTGTATAGAGTCTGCCCGGCACTACAGAGGATTTTATGTGTATACAGGGAGATGTGAAAGAAATTCAAAGATGCTTGTTGATCAAATGACTAAATAGTTTCCCATCTTTCAGAAGGCCATGCTTCTCACTGAATTGCAGTTTCCTAATTTCATCAAGCAGTTATTGCAGCTGAATGAAACTGAACTGTGATATTATGATATTGAGTGTTGTAAGATAGTACTAGAGCTTATATATGCTAGGTAGGAGTATTACGAGATGATATTTAGTTGCATGGAGTATGTAAAAGGACAAAATTACTCCATTACTGTCACTTAAGTTAAAAGGCATATGAGACATCAATTATAGCTGTATTCAACCAACCAAATGTTAGTTCACTTACAGTGCGGGCAAAAACCCTTTTTAAATGTTAAAATCTGTTACTAAGTCATTCTGAAGTGTTTAGCAGAGCAGATACAACTATGAAAGATAATAGCTTATTGCACGGAAAACAGTTTAAGCTATAGTTACAAAATCAATCTACCATGAATGGTACTTCATAGTTATATCTGGTGATGGTTTTGGAATGTTTGGACCACGAAAGAAAAATGAGCAATCGCTTCATGCAAAATCCCAGTCACTGTAATGCTGATCAACATGCTTTGTGGAACTGCTGTATGGAGCTGTTGGAGGGGAGCTCCTTGGGTATCGGAGACCTGCCACTGAATACTGATGAGCAGACCTGAGACCTGAAGGCTGCTAGTGCATTAATCTCAAAGCATCAGACTAGTCAGCTGGCATTTTACTCTTTGGTTATTTTCATGCTTATGGCTTCCTAGGGAAATGTATTATCAAATAAATAAAAAAAATCATACATGAAAAATAAGTTAGGCATAGATTAACTCCGGAAATAGAAGCTTAATAGTTGTATCTTTCAAATCTTGCAAAAATTATTTTTTTTCTATTATTTTAATGAATTTTCTGTTTCTTCAAGTTACATTTTAGCTTTGAATTGCACTGCATTTTTGTTTGTATGTTTTAATATTTACTACAACACAGACAAACTTCAATCTTGGACTTTTCAAATTCGTATTTTATATCTAATAAATCGTATTACTGAATTGATGACACGATTTTCTATTTTTTCTGTTAAAATTAGAAATAATTAGCCTTGTGTTGCTGATTCAAACTATAATGCCAGTGTCTACATTTGCTTTGTTTTCGAGTTTGCTTGGAATAAAAGGTTCATTCTGTTCTTAGCCTAGTTGCCTAAAGAAATGAAGCATATGTGATCTTCCTTTCTGTCTGTCATTCTTTCCTTAACAATTTATGAACTAGCCAATGAATTTCAACAGGCTTGGGAGTGGCCTGTTGGGTCTGAAAGGCACTAAATTTTACACCCCATGCAACCCTGGAGTTTTAAATGGTCCTTAAACCATTCTTTGGTTTCCCAAGAGCAGACATTTGGTCTTTTCAGGTCAGCAGCCATTCAGCAGCAACACGTATTGTGTCAAGACAGTGAACAGGATAGAAATGGGATATGGGAGAATGGGGGTCAGTACTGTGAAGTGTCCTACAGCAGCATTTGGGGCATTGCCATGTTTTTGGGATTACTGCACAGGCAAAGGAGGTAACCCCTAAAGAAAAAAAAAAGGAAGAGGCACAAGTGTTGAAATTGAACTACAAGGTGGAAAACTGTAAGTAGGCAGTCTGGATAAATATGTTGCTCATGGAGATACTTGTTTATCTGTAAAGCTGGTCACCTGCGCTCAAATGCTGTATTATCTGCACCAAGTCTCATTTGTACTCTTCAATACAGAGGATTTTTTGGCCTCTTACTCAGAAAACAGGTTGTCTCTTTTATGTAATCTTCTCTGGTGGGTGGGTGCTGGGATCTCAGCTGCTTTTCCCAGCGCCTGCATTCGTCCCCCTTTACAGTGATTCTCTAATGAAAGACATCTGTTGTGCAATGCCCATCATCTACACTTTGGTAAATGCGCTTGAGAACATATTTTGGTGTTCAAAATTAGTTGGTACCTCTGGTTGTATCTTCATCTCATCCTTGGTTTGAACTCAGTCTCTACAAATGACATGGGCAGAATCAATAATTCAAACATTTCAAGGGCAGGTACACTAGTTCTGTTAGTTGGATTATATCATTTGCCTCCTGTTCCTCAGAACATCAAAAGCTCCATTTTGCTTACTAAAAAAAAAATAAATACAAGCAATGTTATACACAATCAAGACTGACCATTACCACCTTTGTTTAAAGCATTATTTATCAAAGTATATCTGAAAAACCTTGTGCTGAGAGGAATAGCAGGAATAGCTTAAATTAGTTATTTATTAGTGAATTAAATGACATAGGAGATGATAATACTAAGCTCTTTCTACATTCATTCTACAGTGCTTTCTACATTCAAAATAGCTCATGTGCATTTACTATTTGTATGTATTCAGCAAATGAAGCTGAAGGGTTAAGTGACCTGCATACAGACAGACAGCTGCGTTAGCAGTTCAGGGGTCTGGACGTTGCTGTTGACTTCACTGGTCTTTGCAAACCCAATGATAAAATTGTCCTTGCACTCTCTCTCTTTCCCACCAAATAATGCTACTTTTAGAATAAATCTTGAATGTGATGAAAACCTGGCATGATTAAGGAGGTATTCAGAACTCTGTGGTGTTTGTAAAGTGCTTTTTTGATTTGCAAATTGTTCTCAGGATCACATTTGTGGAAGTGTATGGGTGGAAACCAAATGCATCTTTGACATTTATCTTATGTATTGCTGTCAATCAAATGGCAGATTAAATTATTTTTCTCTTTTTAAGAAAAAATGAATTAAATTGATACTTGAAGCTTTCTTAGGGAATCAACAATGGAAAAATATTAAAAGGTATATATATTGAAAATAAATGTGCAATTTGCTATTTCTATAATGATTTTTTTCTGCCTCTGATTAAGATATTTTTAAAGCTCACTGCTCTTTTTACCAGAGTACCAGAGGTATAAGATTGCTTCTTTTCCTTCCACAGGATTTCCTGCTGCAGATTTTCACTGTATTTCGGATACTGATACGACCAGAGATGTTTCCCAAAGACTGGACAGTGATGCGTTTGGTTGCAAACAAGTAAGACATTTTTAATGGTAACAAAAAAATAAGGGGTGTATGTGAAGATCATGGTATAAGTAAACACAGTTATATGATGTATATAATAAAAATGTAAAATATACTCTATAACACTGGCTGCAGTTTTTCATTTTTGAATTTAAGATTGGGTTTAAGTTTTAAAATCCCTGCACTTATTTTAGACAACAAATTCATAGTTTAATCTGTTCCTGTTTATCTTCTAAATTTTAGAAAGAACATAGAACTGGTAACTCAGAAACACTTCTACAGATTGAAGATGCTAAGCATCAACAGCTTTGTTTTCCAAGCAGCAAATGACAGATCTCAACAGAACTTCATTTCAAATCTGTTTGTTGAAATGCTGAGTTGGTAGAGATCTGTTTGCTCTCAAGAAGAAATTATCTGCTATAATATTATTAACGATGTTTTTGCATGTTTGTTAATTTAGTGCTTGTCAGAAAAATCACAAATCAGGAAATGAGGCACAGCACACGCAACAGTAGCATGGGGCTCTAAGCATTGCCTAGTGATACTTTGGGATATAACCTGCCTTTGAGCCATTCTTTCTTTGCTCTGGCCTTATTTTTACAGAAACAGGTTCCCAGCATTTCTGAGAAGTCATTATAGTAAGTCTAAAACTATTGAATTTTATTTCACCTGTGTCACCAGCTATCCTTTTATGTAGGCTTAGTTTTGGATCAGATAAGCCAGCTGAACAGTCAACACAATTACCTAAAAATCAGTGTCAGCAGAAGAGGGGGGTTGTATTGAGCAGACGTAGGAATCCAGAATTTAGGATTTACTTAAACTGCAATGCCTGATGAATTGTTTTTTAGTCTTCTTTGTGCCTATCAGCTCCAAAAAGAATTTGAATTCATAGTGCTGTACAGACAACTAGTGCTGATCTTCTGGTTACAATTAAATTTGGCAAAATTTGTATTCATGATAGATGTTATGTATGTGCCTGACATAGCGTTTGTTCAAGCTTTATCATGACTTGAGAAAATAACATTTTTTGCTCATTTTTATTACATGATTTAATAGCACTAATCTTTCCAGGTTTGAATTCCAGCAAAAAATGTTAATAATCAAAGAATTGATATGATGCATCTGGTAATAGTGCTTAAGAAATAAATTGAGAAACACAGGAAAGGGAGAAAAACATAGGAACTCTTAGCCTCATATATAATCTAAGAAATCGCTACATATTCCAGAAACAGCTGGCTTGGCAGATGGCTTTGCAACAGCTGACATGTACAAAACTAAGATTTAGGAACGACCTTGGCATGTGTTTCTTGGAGCGGTGGTGTTCAGATATGCTAAAGATGTTGTTAGCAAGTTCTGCAAAAAGAGTATTTGCTTGCATTAGTATTTTAGTGAGCATCAAACATCTTTTATTATTCCGTGTCATGTTGCTTTTAACCAACTCTGGTGAAACTGTGACTCTGTGTCCAGTCCTGTCAGTCACAGAAGACAGGCAGAAGTTGGCGAACTGAACTCATTAACAAGCGATTGCATAAGCATTACTGTCAGCAAATGGCATGTTAGCACACCTTTACCAATTCAGCATTTAGTAATTTACTTTGCTAGGTATGTGTTCCTTTGTGGAGGAGATCCTGCTTTGCTGTGTGTGCCTAAGTGTGCTGTGAACTGAAGAACCGTCATTCCCAGGTTACATATTGACGGTTAGTTTCTGTTTCTTTTCGAGGCAGCAGAAAGGAAATTCCACCTCAGCTCTCTCCTCAGCTGCAGGACACTAGTTTTTCTGGACTAGTTTTTCTAAATGGGAATGCCATCCTTTCACTTGTTTCCCCCACTGCCATTTCAGAGGCTGCCTTCTGTTAACTTCCCTGAGGAAGTGGCAAAGAGACTCAAAGCAGTAGCTTGGCTGGAATTTTCCCAACCCCAAATCTTTTATGGGAAAGGGGATATCGCAGAGGCAGGTTGAGAGGTTAGGGCACTGCCTGCACCAGACAGAAGTGCCTGCGAGCTGTTATCTTTTCCCTCCACTTGCTGAACCAGAGTGCTGCCAGTAACCTGAGCCCCTTTGCAACTGAATGCAAAACTTCTTGAACTCTAGCCCTGTTCATGTCTACAAGGAAAAACTGCAAGGTGTTGCACATCCTTTTAAGAGCATAATCAAGTAATCCATTAAAAAAATGATTTTTTTTCTAACTCCTCCTTCCCAGGAATAAAATCACTGGCATGTTTCCTGGGTCAGACAGCCCCTTCTCAGCTGTCTGGGCTTCAGCCCGAGAAGCTGTAGCTGATCTGAAGGCAGCATGTGTCTTGGGATCTTCACCATCACTGCAGTCACATCACCAGCAGCACTATCTTTTCTCTCCACTCTCCCCAGAGTGATATAAAAATTCAAACTGTCTGGTATTTACAGGAAGAGAGATTTAGACTGTCTGAGCCTAGGGAAGAAATGAGTCCTAGCAAGGGTATAATCAGGTAATAAGCTTTTCCTGAGGGGGGAAAAAATCATTTCTTCTCATATTTATACATGCAGAACTTAAATTACCTGAAAGATTTTTAGGTCTTAAAATGCCATAAGAGTCTTTCAATATGTATTAATTATATATAAAAATATTGCTGCCCCCTGGCTTCTAGAATTTTTTCTTGTTGCAGTGTTTTCAGTAATTATGTAGTATCTGGTACTTGGATGCTGTCTGGGATAAAACAAAAGAGAAGGTACTGCGAGCTCAAGAAGACAAATCTGGAACTAGCCAGAAACTAAGATACTTTACGATGATACACTCATGGTCTATAATTCTGAATGTCTGAATATCCATCATGAGAAAGCATTAATGACTAGCATTACAAAGTCACCGAGTGATTTCTAAAATTCGAGACATAAATTAACATTTAAGAAGGCATACATAGTACTAAAACAGAGAAATAGATCTTTTTTGAGTTGTGTGATGGAAGGAGAAGTACACGCAAAAAGTCTTTAATGTTTATCAGCTTCTGGCAATGAGACCAATTAACTCTGTTTAAACTACATAACCATGTAACATCTGTACTGAGCTAATCAGGATACATTCAGCAAAGCAAAGTGATTACTTATGCTTATCTAATATTTCTATCAGGGATTTTAATAGAGTGGCAGATTATTTTTCTTTATTTTATAGAAATCATCTTTATTTCTTTCATTATAGGACAGACCCACTTTGTACATAAAATAAGCAGTAAGATATGCCAGACTAAACCTGAAGCTTTTGCATAACACCTTCATAATGTTTCTCTCAACTGGAAATAACAGTGTAATGGTCACTCAATTTACCCTGAGGTTAGGGAAAGGATCACTTATCCAGTGCTTTAAATGACTGACATCTTTTGAAAGCCTTTAACAGACTCAGCTGAACTCCAAGTGTGCCATGTTTCATTAACAATTGAGGAAGCTGTCAGAAAGCAAAGTGAGGTTCCTATTACTTGCTGAGGTTTGATATTTGTAACATACGGTGCCCACGTATTATGTAACAATGAATTAATTTTCCACTGCCCGTGCTGTACAAGAAGCTTTCAGTTTAAAGATCTCATCCTTTGAGCATTTTGTTGAATGGTAGAGATGCTAGATCATCCAATTCTCAATTTGAATTCTAAGAGCCTACAAAATGGATTTATGAATATGATTATTTATAGTAAAATCATTGATCTATAGAGTAAGATTTACTATAATGTATTGTTTATAACACATTTACAAATGTATCTGCTGACAGTTGGGCATACTGACTTTTAACAGAAGATCCTTTTGGTTATCTAATTCAATGACAATTGGAAGACATTATTATTATCATTTAAAAACATTAATTCAAACAGAATACGCAATAAAGGAAGACATCAAATTAGCATCGGTTTCATCATTATGGCTGCTTTGAAGAATCCTGTTAGTTCCCATGGTGTGGGAGTCTGAGACTCCTACAATGAACAAAAATTCTTGCTTTTATGTAATACAAAGTGTTGCTAACAACCTCCTTGGTTTTATGTAATACAAAATGTTGCTTACAACTGAACCTGTAAAAATGGTTCTGCGCCATTGTCTGTCACAGAGCATATGTATATAGAGATATGCATGTATGAATAAGTTTATATACGTGCAATGGTATGTATATACACATTTATGTGAATATTGTTTATTTATGAAATATGAAAGAAACTTTCTTCCGTTCAAACACCTTAGTGCTTTTGAAGATTTTATTCTGCACCAGCAAAGGCTGAAATGAGAAGCTAATGTGTTATGTGTTTGCCCCATACCAGAATGGGAAAAGAGCTTTCATTTTCTACAGCTGGCTGCCCAAGCAAATCCAGTTTGTCGTAGCACGTTCCAGGCATCAGAAAAGTTGTTGAACTTCTGGGGGCTGCCATGAACTTTTCAAACAGCTTATTGCAGAAAGGTTTACTGTGCAAATTTGATGGAGATGCCACTCTGTCAGAAGTGCCCTAACCAGGCCTCGGGTTAGCATTTTGTATATGAGCCCAGAAAAATTGAGTAGCTAAAAGCAGAGATTTTCTTCTTTTAAAGTCAGGGTTTCTGAACAAACTTGTGGCAGGTGGTAAGAGGAGGAAAAGAAAGTTTTGTCATAAGCTCAATGTTTTCTAGTTTAATACTCAAATAGATTTTAAATAAATGTTTGTTGTTTTGAAATTGTTGGCTGGGAAGCAACATGGAATGTGGGTAATTGAACTGGATCATTCAGCTGTCCATCTGTCCTCTGGCTGCCTTCTCTGCTTTGCACGTTTTTGCTTTTTTTCTTTTATAGAACCTATGTTATTTGTAGGAGGAGGGTCGAGAACCCCCACACTTAGCAATGTTTTCTGTCCTATCTGATTTTAGTTCTTGAGGATGCAGTTTGTAGGTCATAAACAATGGCATCATCTTTCTATGCTCAGTCTGTTTGTTTGTTTAATCTACAACATACACAATCTCACTCTACAGACCCACATCTTATCAACTAAACCATATCATATATTTGGCTTACTAAATAAATCAAAGTGGAGCTATGTTGCCTGTAGCAACAACTATTTGCACTGCAGTTATTTTGCTATCTCAGGAAAATTCTGAAAAAGTCTTCTAAAAATTGCAGTTAAAATTCTACTCTAATTATTTTCTCATATGGATTTAAGCAGATCATTCTCTTCAGTTTCACCTGACATCTGAATGTGGCAAGAAAGGAAGGAATCCTTTCAGATATAAATAGATCTACGTAATGTAAACTTGGCATTACGGTTGCAGTTTGGGGGATGTTTGGGGGATTTTGGAAGAAAACTATTTTCTCTAGCATATAGTTTTTCAGAGATTTATTACTTTGGACTTAGGTTGAAATTTTACATAGCAATGGTTCTAATGAACTGACCTTTTCTATTAGAACATCTTCCTGAAATGTGCAAACTATTTCCATTTTGTCAAACATATGGACTGTAAATTAAATCATGCACAAATACAAGAATGAGAGGATTCTTATTATTTTTCCTGCATTGATTCTTAGCTTTGTTTATGTTACATATTGTTAACATTTCACTTTGTTTTCCATGCTACAACAGGGAGCACTGTGCAAACACTGTACCTCCCTGTTGGTGGAAGAATAGGGTAAACTGCACAAACGAGTGCTAAACATGGAACACTACTTGGATAAAAAAGCTAAGATACAATATAATTGCTGAAAAAATAATACATATGAAAGTTACTTTTTAGCAATTGAACTAGAAATAAGGAAACCCTAGAATCAAGCAGTGGTCTAAAAACAGTCTCAGACTTAACTGTTACAGGTGTTCAGATGCATCGAACCAGAAGGTAAAGCTTGACAAAGGCAGTCATTTTAAAAGTTGGGAAATGCAAGTAAGCATTTCAGCTAGTGAGAAGCTAAATGATATATAGCCATTTTGTATGTATAAGCTTGAAATCTTGTCAAAAGTGCCCGAAGAAAAATATTATTTATCTCCTAGGTGGCTTGGTTAATGTATAATTCCTCACTGCTGTGAAGGTGAAAAATACAATATAAAAAATATATACTATTATATATTTGTTATTATATTTAATAAAACATTTTAGCTTAAATTCATTGCAAAAAGTGAAAAATGAAGTACAAACTGTAGAAAGGGAAACAAGTTTTAGCACTGTAATACAGTACAGGTCAAGAACCATGTGCAAAGAAGATCTAGATGTATTAACAGCAGATAGATGGCAATCGCATGAAATGTACAGATGTAACCTTATTTGCAGAAGGTCTTTAAACATCTGATTGTTGTGAAATACATGACTGTAACAGCAAAAAGATCATTCTGTATTTATCTTCTTTTCTTACTCCATAAGCATTCACTACCGACTACTTTCAAAAAGAATGTAATGGTTTATATGGATTTTTGATTTGACCAAAGAAGTTGATAGACACAAGTGCAGCAGAAGTTGGCTTAAGGGCTGACATACTGAAATGGTATATATTTAAACAATCTTTGAGGGTGTTCTGTTTCTGTAGATAATCAAACTTGCATTTTGCCAAGTGCTGTTTGCTTGCTGCAGGGATGAAGATTGGTTATTGACACCTGGTGATGATCACTGTGAAGAGGTTTTGGTTGTCTATATTTATCTAAGAATAATATAACTCAGGCAAGTGTCTGTGTATGACAATTATAGAACCATACAATCATTAAGGTTGGAAAAGACCTCCAAGATCATCTGGTCCAATCATCACCCTACCACCAATGTCACCCACTAAACCATGTCCCTAAGCACCACGTCCAACCTCTCCTTGAACACCCCCAGGGACGGTGACGCCACCACCTCCCTGGGCAACCCGTTTCAATGCCTGACTGCTCTTTCTGGGAAGAAATGTCTCCTCATTTCCAACCTGAACCTCCCCTGGCACAACTTGAGGTCATTCCCTCTGGTCCTATCGCTAGTTATCTGTGAGAAGAGGCCGACCCCCAGCTCCGGTCACCAGCTGGATTTCACTCCGTTCACCACCACTCTCCGGGCCTGGCTGTCCAGCCAGTTTTTAACCCAGCAAAGAGTGTACCTGTCCAAGCCATGGGCTGCCAGCTTTTCCAGGAGATGCTGGATGTACGACAATTGGCAACAATCAGAACAGAGATCTTTAGATGCCAATATTTCTCACAGAGTTCACGCAGTTTTGCATTTATCCGTTGTCATTAAAAAGGCATTTTGTCCATAGGGCTGTCAGTATTGGATATATGGTAACTACTAGATATTTTGCATTTATATGCACATATTGTGGGACCAAGAAAGTTAAAAGTAAATTGCCCAACTGTATATATTAGTATTAAATGTGATATCAGCAATATTTGCATAACAAAGTTTATGATTTGTCTTTTTTTAACAGTTCTGTTGTTCTATACAGATAATCTATTTTCAGCACATTCATTCTTTTTCTTGATGTGCAAGTTCTTTGTCAATAGGTGCTGTTAGTAGTCAGGCATTTGTGTATGTTTGCAATGCAGTATTTAATATTACCCTACATTGTACATCTGTTTTTTCATTGAAAAGTATTACCTATGAATTTCCACTTAATGAAGACTATTCTCTGTTTTATTCTGTTCCTACCAGTGTGATCATTACAACAGTCTTGTACCTTTCGGATGCCCTTCGTAAAAACTTCTTGAATGAAAACTTTGATTACAAGGTAGAGTAAACATATCTAATGTAAGATAGATGCAATAGCTGCTACATCATCCTGTGGCTTGGTTGTTTGCTGTTATACTTAGCTCCAGCATCTAAATACCTACAACATACACCACATCAGCATTTCCAAGTGCTCAGAGATTAAGTTTGTTGTTGTTGTTGCTGTTGTTTGTTTGTGTTTGTTTGTGTTTGTTTTAATACAGGATTGGCTTAAAAATCAAGAATGCTGTGTTTTGTTTTGTTTTAATTTTTGTGGTTTTTTTTTTTCAGTCTCTATGGTAGACTACTTATTCATTTTTTTTGTATAGCTTTTTTTTATTACAGAAACTATTTTTCTTTATTTCTCTGTTATTTCCCAGTTACCTCAGAAAGGAAGATTAATCCAATTTTTGACTCAATGTAAATTTATCAAAAATATGGCTTTGTGCTTCTCTAATTTCTCTCAGGACCGATTAACTTGCTGCATACTTAAATTCAAAAATTTTGACACTCCGTAACAAATATAGTTAAAGATGCATGCCCGTTAGTGAGTACCTCATACAGTGAGGTATAATACCTATGATAAACCACGAATTACAGAATTATGTTTTTAGGATTCAGATAACAAGATTTGGAGTGAGTCCTAAATGACCCATTCCCATGGAAGCCAGAATAAATATTCTGTCCAACCAAGAGGCATTAGTCCAATTGCTTCATCATAAAAACTGCAGAATTTTTCTTCTTTGAGAAGACAGAGAGCTCCTGTTGACTTCAGGCAGAGTTGTGGATGCTTCTCTGAAAATTCAGACTCCTGTAGGAGAGATTGGAAGGAATGCATATTTATATACTGGGAATAACTGAAAAGGAGGAAGCCTGTCCTTTACAAAGTTCTGCAATATAAAGGGCTAAACGTGATGAAAGAATTACCTGCAAACCAGGCATCTATGTTCCCTAAACCTCCTTAGCAATGTTACTATCCTGCAGAACTGCAGTCTGCAATAGAGCTACCCTTACACTTCTTCATTCCTCCTGCCATGGAGCATCTGTAATTGAGTAATAAGAAATCATATTTTAATTGATGTTAAATTTATCTTTTAATCTTCTTTGTACAAATTTCAACACCCGATTCTAAAAACATATACACAAACATCTGTATATTTACAATTTGATAACAAAGCCTGGCTTCAGTTTTGTCCAGGGAAGCCTGTAACTTTTGTCCAGCGAGACTTGCAAACAAAGTTAGAACGTAGAACAGGCCAGAAAATGATCATTCTCTTATGTGATAGCTTTTTAGGTGTCAGAATGCCTTTGGTTTAAAGGCAGAACTTAGATGCAGAACTTTTTGTAGTCCTTACTTAGATATACCAAAAACATGTTTCCAAATTTAGAAGGTAAGGTTTCCTGGTTTTCTGGTTCAGGGCTGTAAAAAAAATACATATATATATCTGCAATTCTGAAACTTTTACATTTAAGAGATGTAGAATATGTAAAATAGATTATTTCTGCGGAACATTTTGGGACTGGTGAAAGTACACTTGGATGCAAAGAAATCTGGTCAAAAACATTTTGAGTAATTTATTACCTGAGACTGAAACAAGTGATGTGATTTGAAAATTTGCATGTTGAGTGGTCATAAAATGGTAGTACTGAGAAAATGAAATAACCAAATGCCATATGCTTATTGTAGATATGGGATTCCTACTTTTTTCTTGCTGTCATTTTTATAAACCAGTTATGTCTTCAACTGGAGATGTTCACACCTTCCAAGAAAAAAAAGGTTTTAGAAAAGTAAGTATTGCTGTCAGCTTCTAGAAAACTGTAATAGATCAAACACATCCCAAAATGCAAGATGTGGGAGGTTGCAAAAAGGGCCTACCAAAAGAGCACAGTAACAATATTTCCACTGGCTTGAATGAGAGTTGGTTCTGTTCCTTTGTATAGGTCATCTGAGCTGATGGCAGCCTTCGTAGAAGTGCCCAAATTAGTTCAGATACAGGGAGCAAAATAGACATGTTGTAGCAATGCCAGCACTAATTTCTAGTTCATGCATTAGTTAATTCAGACTCATTCAGGTATTTCTGCTTGGCATTGCACTGTTTGACAAACTTTTGACAATATTGCAAATCCACCTGAATGTAGAAATCTAGTTTTAGCTGGGTACAACGGGAACAGCAAAAAGTTGGAAGAAAGCATCTCTTTGAAGTAGTTTTTTTTTATGAACAACATATGAGACATTTCATTTAACAGTGTCACAGAATGATGTATGAACTTGATTTTCTTAAATGATTTTCTACCATTTTGCTTTATTTTTAATGTATTTTAGATACGGTGACATGCGGGTAACGATGGGATGTGAAATCTTCAGTATGTGGCAAAATTTAGGTAAGGAGTTAAACACTTTGTCAGAAGCTCAAAAACTGAAAAGCACATATTGTTACTTCAACTATTAAATACAATTACCAGTAATAGAGGAGTTGATGATAATTAAGTCCACATGAAGCCTTGATTCAAGTATAAAAAAACCCTCGTCATTTGTAGTTCCCTTCTTTATAGCTAAACCCAGCTTTCTAAGCACTGATACTTCTATTGTGTTGGACCTCTCCCTATTTCTTCAGAGAGAACTAAAAGAAACCTGTCAAAGAAAATTAGAAGTGAAAGCACTGCTCATTTGGGGCAGAATTATTATGCCTGAAAATATACTTAAGTTCACGATTTTAGTTCTGTTGGCAAACAGTTTATGGAACAGGCATATATCTCAATTCTGACGCTCTCCTGAGATGCTGGATTTGCATCAAATCTTCCCTTAAGTCCTAGCTGCACTAAAATATAAAGGCATAAACAAATCAGCAACTGACGCATAAATGACGCGTCGGACAACAAGAGAAAAATATAATGCTTGGTTATAAACTTAGGAACATTTTTATATTTATAAGCAATAACTGTACAAACTTTTTAAAATTATAGGCCTTGGAGAAATTAGATGTTGTTTGGGAAAAGAATCAAAAGTGGTTATAAGCTTGGGATACCAAGTTTGTCATCTCTATATTTCAATTATTCATTAGTTTAACACATTAAAGGGCTAATTAAAGATACGAAGGTCATCAGTGGTTACTGAGACCTATCACCTCAATTCTATAAATCTTTTCCCTGGCAAGATATGTAGTAGTAATAAAACTGGACTTTCTGATCAGCCTGTACTAGAAAGATAAATATCCAAAATTAGAAATATTTGCTTATTAATGTTGTTAACATTTGTTGTGTAAATAAGTAAAATATGCTACAGTACTTACTATTTATTAGTGACTCTAAGGCATCCATGCTCTAACTTATTTGGGTACACGATGGATGTTTCTAAACTGGTATATCAGTGATCCACTCCTGGGTCCCACCTCCTTCCTGCATGCTAGGATACGACCTTAGTGTGCATCACTTCCCTTCTCACATTGGTTTCTGCTGAACAGAAGCCTGCTACGCAGGCAAGGAGGGAATCATGATGCCTTTTAATAGGGGCAAGAACTGTTGTGTACACCATGGAGTTCATCTGATAACGTGTCCAATTAAATCCTGCAGGCAGGGTATTTCATGTAATTGCTGTCAGCGTTACATTAATGCTTTGTAATGCTTTGCTAATGTAATGTCAGCATTACAAAGTTGTATTGGCAGTGCAATTCGTCATAAGCTTTGGTCCTTGTATGGTCACCTTGCGTTCATACGGGTATGCATCCCAGAACGTTTCCAGCAGAGAGGATTGTGGTTTTCGTTTGTCCAAATACCAAACGGAGTGTCAGTCTGGTGTGACTGTCCACTGGAAGATAGGCTGGGATGGAAATGGATTCCTAGCTTGGACAGTCAGCATATTGTGATTATAATCCTCCTATTCTGAAGATCGCCGAAGTCTTAAGCCTGGAGAAACTAAATGGTCAGGATTTGCTATATACCGTTCCTTCCTTTCCTGACAAGACCTTAGTTTTGTAGTTTCTACTGAGTAGAATGTGATGAGCTAATGGAAGGTGTTTTAGCACGGATTTTGAAAAGGAGTTGTTTTCAGAACAGCTGAGTCACATCTTCCTTAGCTGCAGTCAAAACATGTACTTCCATTTCTGTGCTCACAAAACTAAAGATAGGTAAAAATCAAAGTACTTAACTCTTTCAGATGAGCATGTAATATCAGATAGTTAGCCATTTTGTAAACACAAGAATGTAGACCACAGAACCCAAACCATTCTCGGGAAAAAAAAGTGAAATGCCCAGAGTGCTTTTTGTCTTTGTTCTCCTCCTGGAAGACTAACTTGGGATATGGGTAACCCACTGTCACATTTGAACTCAGTATTGCATAATAAAATCTGGTATTAGTCTGGCCATATATTCTCCTGTTGTCTGCAACTTTTCTCTTCACTTTTTGTGTTTACAAAAAAAATGCTCTGATGGAGGCTAGGTAAAAGTCTGTAGGCATTCTATGTAGAATTCTATTTTTTAATTCTTCAGGTAGTATTTGGATTGCTTGATAACTCCCAATTCACATTCATGTTCACTTTCATTTTAGGGGAACACAAGCTTCACTTTATTCCAGCATTGATTGGCCCTTTCCTGGAAGTGACCTTGATTCCTCAGCCAGACCTGAGGAATGTAATGATTCCCATTTTCCATGACATGATGGACTGGGAGCAAAGGCGAAGTGGCAACTTTAAGCAGGTACTGTATGTGGGGCCATTTATAAAAGAGGACTGAAATTCAAGCACTTCAGAGAGTGCCAGTCCGATTCATTAGCGTTGAGGGTGGAGAAGGTGCCCACAATATTGTTATACCCATTGGAGAGGGATTACCAGGGTTTTCCCTTTTGACTGTGTGCAGGGGTAGTAAGATTCTGCAATGAATGAAATTCTGCTTTCATGTTAGTGATGTAACATGAAGGATAAAATCTATGGCCTGCCAAATTGAAGAGCAAAACTTCAGTTGTCTTCAACAAGGCTGATTTTGTTGTGGGGTTTTTCATTTCTACTTTACAGCAGAAGGTAAGATTCAACTAGCTTCCCTTTCGGTTTGTATGAAAAAAAAGATCAGATGGTCCTTGAGGAATGTTCTTCTGTAAGGATCCAAGTATTCTTGCAGCTCAAACACCTTCTTAACGGGCTAGGAAGGAACGACCAAGTGTGCCATCTGCTCCCACAGCTCCCACTCACTTCTTTAAGGCTGCCTCAAACTATTTCTCAGTGCCCTCCTTCATGCTTTGTCAAATGAAGGAAATCAGAAGTATTTGAATTGATACCAAGCAATCATAATGCTTAGGGTGGGAGCTGTATCACAAACACAAAACAAACTATTAAGAATGGAGGAGTACCTGTGATGTAAGTAGGTAGCTTTTCACTATCAGTATATAAGCTTATTGTTAAAATAACCATTCAAATGCTAAGAAGTGTTAAGAATGAGAAGGCAAAAATCTGCTTGTTCTGCTTCTCTGTTTTTTCAGCTTGGGTTTGAATGTAAAGTCTAACAGATTTATTCTGTAATAAAATATCTTGACAACATCTTGGTTTCTCCTCTAGATTTGTGGTTGCTAATATATTACTGCTAAAAAGGAGCTTTGAAAAATTAGCACACAGTGTAGCCTCATCTCTCTTTTTTTGTTATAATTAATACACTTAAAAATATTCATTGAAGTCATTAGCCACCAAGTATGTTTTTAGTTATTTTTTTTGATAACTAATATGTAAATCCAGCAAATTGAATTTCTAGCCAAATACACTAGAAAGTAAGCAAGGCTAGGAACGTAAGTTTAAGCCTCCAAATGTTGAACAGTAGAGACATTTATAAAAAATGTAATCTATAAAGAGTGGGGTACAGGTTGGAAAAGATGAGATTTTTATTGAAGTCAAAGAAAATGGCTTGTGCTTAAGACCCTGCAGTGAGAATTCAGGCAATTTATTTGGGCTGTGTGCTTTTTGTCTGACTCCATAAATAGATAGCTGCCTTAGCAGCAGCAAATGCTACTCAGCCTGTAGTTTTAAAGTCACGTTGCTCAATTTAAATTAGCTCCCTCCCTCCAGGAAAAAAAAAAAAAAAGGAAAAAAAAAAACCACCAAAAAAAAAGAAAACCCCACAAACCCTGGGAATGATAACAGCTTCAAAGAGATGAAATGACTTATCAGATTTACATGATTGACCAGTAATGCTAATTTAGCAAAGTCCCATACATTAAAAAAATAAGTCCACCTTCATTTTTATGTAATCTAAGTAAAGAGAAAAGAAACTGTTTATACCACACTTATATGTTGCAGGTGGAAGCAAAATTGATTGACAAACTGGACAGCCTAATGTCGGAAGGTAAAGGTGACGAAACATACCGAGAGCTCTTCAACAGTATGTGAGTAATGTGTTTATCTTACACTAGTTCATTCAATTCAGTTACTTGTATTAGATGCTAATGTCAATGTAGAGAAGTAATGCTTACAGCAGTTGTGAATCTTTTTTTTTTTCCTGAAATTCTGAGGAATAAAAACATTTTATAGTATTGTATGGCATCTGTAAAGTCTGGCTGTACTTCTTTACATATAGCTATAATTGGGAAAGGCTAAATCTGTTATATCACAGAACGTTCTCTGCCTAGATTTAAATTCAGAAAAGCAAGAAATGCTTCATAATTGTATAGAGTGCAGGTAGTGCACAAATAGGGCATTTTGAAAAATAGGCATGAGAATTCAACAAAAGGCTGTTTAGTAATAATTTTCTATTGCCAGAAATGTATACTTATCTGTGTAATGTCACTTGTTGATTTCTTGATTGATGTATACAATTTTATTTATTCTGATAAGATTATTTCTTATTATTTTCTTCTATAAATTACTTGTTAAACATTCACTATATTTTAATAAGTGAAGTACCACTGAATTCTAATAGCAAAAGCTAGTAAAAATGCTAGGGTCTAAGGTTGCCCATAAGTTATCCCATTGATTGAAATAAATGATTGTCACAGAGTACAAGTACAAAATAACTAACTGAACTCTGTCTCCTTTGCTGTTCCTTAGAACTCAGTTCCACCTAAGTGGAAGATTTCTCTCATTTCTGATGTGTTTAGTATGAGTTGTATTGTTCCTCTTCAAGAGTCCAAGCTGCCTGTTGTTTAATGCTGTTAAACACACAATCTTTTTCTGTTTAAGTAGCTTCTTAACCATTCCTTCTTCTTTAAATATTACTTTTTACCTCTGTTGTCTTTGCTTAAATAACAACATTCAGAAAAGCAAACATAGGTGTGCTCTAAAGTCTACTGCATATAATGTCTATGAATAGCAAACATAATAATGTGCAATTATATTGAGCTGAAAAAGATAGAACTCCTAAATATTTATCCTTTTCAAAAGCAAAATTGGGTAGAGATATTAGGCAAAATAATATAGGAATTGATGAATAAAGGTAAACAACAGTACCACATGCTAAAGTAGAACTTTCTTGCAATTATTCATGATTTTTTTCATAGTCTTGAGTAAAGAGGATAAAAGGTAAGAATGTTTCAATATTTAGTAACAGTATTCTAACTTCAAAATAAAGTCATTTTTAGGGAGAATCTCTATAAAATTAAGTGTCATTTCATTCTCTTGCAAAATACATTAGGATGTTTGTCACTGAAAAAGCTTAAAATTCTGTAAGGCTTATTAGTTTGAAATCTAGCTCTTAACTTCTTTTAAGTTTTTGAGTTGGGTTTAAACTGGGGGAAGTTAAAATATGTTGAAAAATGGTGAGAGCTTTTTTTAAGTCTAAATGCTGAAGACATGTAGTAATCTAAATTGTAAAATGTCTCACAGCATCAGTATACTTGTTGTTTCTATTCTGGTATAGCTGAATTATAACTAGACTTTTTGGCAAATTTCAGAGTAACAGCTCAAGTTCACTTCCAGCTCAAGAAAACTAAGTATTTATCATTAGTTTTTTGTTTGTTTGTTATTGTTTTGTTTTGTTTTTTGTTTTTATCTGAATTTGATTAGAGTCTATACATTACCCCCTCTCAACAGAAGAGCTTGGAGAAGAAGCTAATCTAAAATGGAGGATGATAGTTTTCCAGGGTATGTGGAGGAAAGTTATTTAAAAGCAGACAACTTAGGGAGTCAGCTACCCTGAGATTTTTTCTGCAAAATTAAACTGTCTTCACACAGTGCAGGCAAGCAGACTTGTTTAGTCTGAAGTAACAGGGATGTGGTATTTACCCAAGGAATGTGAAACTAATGTAGGTCTGAGACCCGCAGTGATTACACAGTCTTTAACCAAAGCAAATGCTGCAATGTTACCTGACCAGTCTGAAGATTTGGCATGGTTGGATTTGATAGGTACAGTTGGGAGCCACAGAGATGCACACACCTCCTTTGGATACACAGTAGTAACTGCAGTGGGTGTGACACATTCCGTTTTTATCATGCTTTTTGTTTATTTTGTCTGAATCAGAAAATGAATTTAAATCTCTCGACTCCCACGTTAACTGCTGTTTTGTTTTTTTTCCAGAGATAATCGCTACATCTTTCCTTTGAATATCTTCTGTTTTCAGGGACAAATTAAAAGCATCTCTAAAATACTCTGTGCTTAGAATTCACTGCTTATAATGGAAATATCTTTATCAAATGAAAACACAGTGAAAGTAGGGGAAGACGGCTGCTATTTGTTTTGAATCAGTGTCTTTCCAGGGACTTGAACGTGACCGCACAGTGATTAGCTCATGATGTCATTTGAAGAGCTGCAGAACATTGCAGTGGTGAACATTTTGCTCTCATGAGGAACTATATGTTTTAATTGCTACCCAGTGTAATTGTGATATAAAAGGTGTCCTGATCTAAATTTACATTGTAACCCTGAGAAGGAACCCCTGATTTAATTCGCACAGGGT
Source organism: Anser cygnoides (assembly GCF_040182565.1). Lineage (NCBI taxonomy): Eukaryota > Metazoa > Chordata > Aves > Anseriformes > Anatidae > Anser > Anser cygnoides. The sequence goes on from NC_089873.1 coordinate 30,033,781, forward strand.
GCCTGCTTCCATTTCATTAAGCAGTTGGTGGTTAGAACAAAATCTTTGGAAGCCAAGGGATATACTTGAGTAGCTCTTTTGTTCTGAATCTCATGGATGCTGACATTTTGTTAAATCTGTAGTTTGGCTTAACACAATTTGGCCATTTCAGGTGTGGAGAGTAGGTGGCCACATTATTGAAGCACAAAGCCTGAGCTGGCAGGCTCCACTGATGACTGGGCTTCTGCTTGAAGAAATGCAGCTAGTGTTCAAGCTAAGCAGGCACTTAATATTTAGCTCTGTCAGTTCTTGGGTAATTTCACTAGCCATAAGGCTGTTGTATAAAAAGTGATGACTGCTCTCTCTCCTGTGCAGTCAATCTTTCTCAGTCTTCTTAATTTCTTCCACCAGCTGCATGACTGAATTTAGCGCTGCCTGGTCCATTAGACCCTGTTTGGACTAAATGTTTTGGTGTTCCTTAAACATTTTGTGGGGTTTGGGAAGCTCCTCTCTCATCTGTGAATTACAGCAAAATTGGACTTTGACCTGTCTGACTGAATGAGGGAACCACTGGCTATAGTGAGATATCTGGAGGACTTTGTACTCCAAAGTGGAGATCTAGATGATTTAAAACACTGCTACGATTAGGTGCTTTTGAGTCAGTTTTGAGTCAATTGAGAATAACTCTGTAGCTTAGGCATATAAAATCCACTTCAGTTGGGACTTAACTACATGGACGAGCTGACCTGAACATGTTTACAAGCCTGGTGTTCTTTCCTGGAGAGCTCTGATCCTCCAGGTCTCCACTCCACACCCTTATTCTTAGGAACCCAAGCTAAAAACCAAAATGTTCAAGGGAGCTCAGATGTTAGGCAGTAGTAGCATGGGTAGGCAGAAACATTTTCCTCGTTTCCCTTACAACATAGCCTCTTGGCTGTGCTTTGGGACCTGCACGTACCATAAATTGTACAATGGAAATAGGCATAACACAGGTTAAGGAAGAATTTATCCATGTTTATGGGTGCATGTGGGGAAGAGGTTGCATTTGGGAAATAAATAGATCCAACAAAGGGATCAAACAGAAGAGAGCTATTAAAATAAAGCGTGCACATATTTTCAAACACAATGTGATGGTGGGGAAAAAAAAGCTTAAGCCAGTCATTTATTTCTAATTCTATCTAGGTATTGCCATGAGAAAGCCAAGGGTTGTATCTGAGTAGCTCTGTTGTTCTGAATGGTGGTTCTGGGCATAGTGGTGAAAGATGTATGGTGGAGAGGGGGAGGCATGCATCAGAAGGCAAGACATAAAATTGTTCACTGACAACACTGATATCAGTTTGAAAAAGTATTTTGAATGCATCTACACCACCCCTTTGTAGAAATTGTCTATTTATAACAAATATGCCAATAGAGTTATAAAGAACATGTGTAAGTCAAATACAGATTAAGCCCATCTGTTTTAAAAGAGAACTCAGACTTCTGCAGTTTTTCTGCAGGAACTGTAGGTAACTATTTTATTGAATTTGGGTTGAAATGTTCCTGTTTAACACAAGGTTGAAAGGCAGTAGAAAGGAAAAATCAGTGCAGTAATCAGTGCTTAATAATGTAACAGGCTCTACTCTTATTTCTTGCTAGACACAAAAACTTGTATTGAAAGGGAACATCAGGGTTTTAAAAGCAAATTAAGTTAGCTTATGCATTCTCTACGGAAAGCAGAGATGCTGGATTAGTGCTTCAGCCTCTTCTGTTGGGGATGGCTTTGTCATCCATCTCTCCCAGCAGTGACTGGTAGCCAGTCTTTGAACGTGAGAGAAAGACATCTGATTGCCTCCTAAAAAGAAGTGGTGAGTCTAAGATCGATATAAGGGTGCAGAATGAAGATCAATGTTTCCTCCTTGCTTCCAGCACTGTAGAGCTTCATTCAGGTCAGATTAGCTTGCAGAACTGCATCGGCGACGTCCCTGTATGTAAGGAGCTGAACAGAGCTGGAGTGCACAGCTAGTGCAGTTGGCATGTAGGAGTTACTGGGCGCTGGTATGTGTGCGGTGAAATTTGGACGTAGGAGTTTATGGGACTGAACATGCTCAGTATAGATGAAGGTCAGTGGAGCTGACAGCTTACCCACTGCAGACAGAAGGTTCGGAGATGCTATTAGCAACTCTCTAAAAATCTCTGAGTGTATAGATGTGGCAGTTTTCAGAGACTTCTAAGAAAACCATACCCGAGTGCATTTTCAGGGAGACTACCAAGATGTGTCCTTGGGCATGTCATCCATCTGAGGTCCTGCACCAAAGCATAAAAGTAGCAGAACTCTGTAGATAAATATTTCCATGTTCATTTTCAGACAGAGAGGAAATGTTGGAAATTCATACTCAAATTATTATATTTGATAAACATAAGTAGTGAAAATTGGAGGCCTCTAAGAGAAAGATATTAAGTATAATTTTACTGACAGCTCCACTTATAACACAATTTTTAAATCTTTTCACTTCAATCTGTAATTTGTATTTACATAAGAATTCAGCACAACACAGTTTTTAATAAAGAATCTTACAGCAATTTAAGCTAATGGAATTTTACATGTACATGATAGTATGTTCTTAGAAGGAAATATTAAGTTAAGTGGGGAGGAATCATCTTATTAACATCCCTTCCCCATTCTTAAATTTAATGTGTGCCAAAATGTTTGAGAAGTGTGGAGGAAAAAAATTTGTTAAAAAAGCTGAGGTCCCATTCAGAAAGTTTATTGAGTTGGTAAATATTATTTTGTAGCTATGTCTTCAAACTCCCCCTTTTATGAAGTATCAGCATGAAATTAATATATAAATTTTACGTAAAAGCTTTGTTAAGTCTTTGGGATATTAATATATTCTGAAAATTAGGTATTTTATATATTTTAACCTGATGCAGCTAATATAAAAATCATTTGTTTTGTCAATGCTTCCTGGACTAGAATTCCACTTTTTGGTCCTTATCCTAGGTAAGACATTGTTTGCAAATTGTGCTTCTTGGGAGGGTGTTTGTAAAGGAAAAATCTAACTATCAAAGATGTTGCTAAGGTATTAAGGTACTGGTAAAAGCAGAGTGGTTGTCATAGTGACAGTTAAAAATAAACGAAATTGTTCTGGCTTCTTTTTTTCAGTCTGCTGAAGAAAATTGAGCGGGAAACATGGAGAGAAAGTGGTGTTTCATTAATCGCTACGGTGACTCGCCTCATGGAAAGGTTATTGGACTACAGGTGAGTGATTATCACAATTTGTCAGTAGGGTTGTCATCTTCAAAATATTAAGAGAAAAACTTGGTCATCTTGCACAAATGGTGACTGCACATGGATACATCATCTGTACACGCTCAGGATCTCTGGCAGCAGCTGCTTAGTCAATCCACAAATGACACAAGCTAGCTGAAAACCAACCCAAGTATATATCCCTCCAGTGGGATGAAAATCCGGTGGCTTGCACCAGTTTCCTATCCAGAATATAGAAACTTTCAGCAGTAGGTTAGTGACTGAAGTCTACCTGAAGTCACCAAGCTCGGTATTAATCACCTGACAGCTGTCTTACAGAATATGTAAAATTATTATCACGATGTCAGTCATGCCTAGTTGTAGTGTCAGCTGGCACAGTAAGTATGTATACAGAGATATGATCTCTGAGTGAGGAGCTTGCATCTGACTGTACTGCACAAAAAAGGGATAGGGAAAGAAGAGACATATCCTCCTTTGTAGACGTGGAAGACTACAAGTGATTTTCTCAGTCATTTGTGAAGTCTGTGTAGAATCTTAAGATTCAGTTTAGTCCTCTTCATTGACATCAATTGTAGCACTTTCTAGAGCTTAAGAGTTTGTATTTTCCCCAGTTCCCCAGGGAATCACTGGTGAGACCTGCAACTCCATTTGCTATCCTCACTGATAGTATGAAAAGAAAGCTACTCTGTCAACAAAAAAATGAGTTTTTTCTATCTTGAAATGCTTGCTATTCCTCCTCAGGGATCAGTTGGATTACAGCCTCCAGGGCTGTCAATCCAACATCTTTCAGAACAAATGTGTATGCTAGTGGTTATAAGAGCATTTGAGACAATTGTTTAGCTCATGTATACAAGAACGTTTTAAATTTATGTAAAATTTCTTTTAGTGACTGCATGGTCACGCCTGCCTGTTATTTTTTACTCCAGTATGGTTGTACTAACACTATGTTTCCCTGTTTGCTAATCAAAATCTCTTAAAATGGTTCCCTTTTGGTTCCAACTTTTTTTTGACTTGGGAATCAGATCCATTGCTTCACCAACTCATAAATGATACTGATTATAGAGTGCTACTGAGGAAAATTTCGTTGTCCTCATAGCATTTACAGAGGAGGTCAATGTCATTCTGCTTTTTCGCAGAGGAACTACTGTCGTAATTCTATGACCACTTTAGATTTACACTGTCTCTGAAGAAAGCAGACTCATCTCCTCACTCACATCACCCTCTTCCTTGTGCCAACACAAGTGTTTGTGCTGCACTCTGGTGATCTGACTGAGATGGGCTAAAAGTAACACAGCAAAAGATGCTGCCTGTTTTGCTTCATGAGGCTTCTGTAGGCCACAGTGCAGGACTGGGAATGAGTGCCTGAGAGCCAGAGGTGAGCAGAATTGTATTGCTGGCTTCTGCTGCCACAGTTTGAGCACAAGGTGTGAAGAAATCAAATGAATCTACAGTAGTCATATGGCGAATGACAGATGTGCTTCATGTTAAGAGTAGGATAAACTTCATTCCATTTGAATTTTATTACTTTCTGTTTCAGGGACTGCATGAAAATGGGAGAAGTAGATGGCAAAAAGATTGGCTGCACTGTTAGCCTTTTGGTTTGTATAATACTTTTATCTCATCCTTTTTGATTCTAATTTGAGCATTTCCTCGTATATAACCACATATTTGAATGGGAGATGGCCTGCTTCTTGATGCATTTTTAGTTGACAGAAATACCGTGCTTAGTATCGCTAATATTTTTTTTCAGGGTGAAATTGATACAGTGGTTTTCTCTGGCATTGTATAGTTGAGTTCTGAGAGATTCTTGTACTGTTTTATTCAATTCTCTCCCTACTAGGTAAATTCAGTCTCTCCCTGCTATATAAAATCCACCAGAGTATTTTGCAAATATAATTGGTCTCCCAAGTTCTTAGAAACAAACAAACCTTTCCTCCTTCCCAAAACCCAACAAAACTGACATGATTTCTCTAGTTTCCTGTCTTACTCAATAGCCTGTTCAGGTTGTTTCGAATGGATGTATCTTATAAGGGATATACTTTATATCTTATATAAGGGATATCTTCTGAAGACTGCAGGCTCTTCCCAACAGAAGAGTCAGAAATGCTGCTCCAGAGCTTCTCATGTCATCAACCATCAATGCAAATCCATAGTATGAAAAATATTTCGTTTATGTTTAGAGGGTACATTTTGCTTCTAGGCCAATTTCTACTGACAAGTTTGTTGATTTCTGTTAACCTTGGAAAGTTTCCATTTTCATGGTGATTGTTTTGGAAAGCTTTATTTTTAGCCATGGGGAAAAAAAAAAAAAGCAAAAGCTGACTTGTAATTCTGCATTTTTGACGTCAGTGAAACAATTTGGTATCACTTCTAAGTAGCAGTTATACATAAAAGAATAAAGGATTTCTTCAGCAGGGAAATAGTGCTTTCCGAATAGGGACGATGTTTACTACACAGCCATAGAGCAGCTGTCTTTCTGTCAAAATCTCTGGCATGATTTGAATTCTTTAAAGCACCTGAATTATTTTAGTTCTATCACTTAGGAGTTTTTAAATTATTATTAGTAAATCATTCATTCAAGATTTTCACAAAAAGAAAATTGAAGCATTTAAGAACCTCAAAACATCATAAAGCTTTCTAATAGGATTTGCCATGACTTGTACAGGCTAAGGCAGATTTTTCTACCCTAATAACATTCAGACAAATGTTACTATTTGCCTATCAGAGAAATAACTAATGTTTAATTTTGAAAAGGGAGCTTTCATTACAAAAGCAGCACACCACTTAAGACATTTAGTTGTCCATATGATGGATGAACTGCTTATCATCTCCAAAAGATGTTTCATGCAAAGGGTAATTAGATGAATGTATAAAATAAAAGGCTAGAAGAGGAAGCAACACTTAGTTTTTCATCAGCACTTTGAAGGTATTCTGACTTCCAAAGATAAGAGGACTGGTTGGCATGAAAAGAGAATATTTATGTTGTTTTGCTGTAGAGGTATGTGCTCTTCTTCTGGGAAATAGAATTGTCCAAGTCAACCAAGTTATCAAACTCACTGGAATTATGCTGCATCATGCAATATGCTGAAGGGCTCTGTATAAGTATCAGTAACTTAGATGAAAGGAAAAGGTAGGATTTTTTTTCCTGTTCTACTCACTCTGGATCACCAGGGTTGGGTTTCACATTAGTAATGTCTGTTCAGAAAAGCTGGTGTAAGAGGGGTCTAGTGGAGTTCCTTATATGTAAAAATCACCTAATTTCACATTTTAAAGCTGAATTTCTGATGAAAGAAATCATCACAGAACCATACAAAAGCACTGAAAGAATATAGAGTAACTTTTGGTAACATTCTGAATTTTCTCAGGCATCCCTGGTCTTCATTGTTGTTTAACATTAAATTCATATTTTAGATCGTATTCATTTAGAATTAAATATTATTAGAAAGGGGAGATTTTTCCTGTGATGCTCTACACTGGCCTATGACATGATGTCGTTTAGGTAGAACATGTTCATGCTGCATGTTTGAATGCTGTTTTCAAGATGTTTTTTCTTAAGGAAAAAAAAAAAGTCTGTCATACTTAAGGAAGTCTACTTTTTACATCACGTCTCCTTTTGAAGACTATCTATTATGTTTTCTGTCTTGAAATCGTTTGTTGATTAAAAAAAAAAAAAAAAAACACCTTTGTCACTATATTGGCATGACACATCTCCTGAGCTGTGACTGGGTTGTCTTGCTATTGTCTGCCTTAGAGACCAATTGGACTTTATCAGGGCTGAGCTTCAGAAAACCAGTTGATATGTATAGTTTAGACTTGTGACAAGTACTGGGGCCTTTAGCACACAGGGGTAAGAGCCAACAGATTCAGTACCGTAGTTCAGTGACATATTTTGTCTTGAGGCCTTATTGCTTGCTCTTGTGTGTTATTGAATATGCTTTTTTTCAGACAGGTAAGCATGAATATACACATAGATATTTCTTCATTTTCTCTTCTAAGAAAAGAATCTGTTCCTGGTCTACACACTGTGGAAGGAAAAGAGAAGTCTTTGGATTATAAAGTCATATGGTGGCCTAAAAGGGGCATGTCATTACAGAGCTATTGATGAGTAGTCATTTTCTTAAGCCAGTTAAAAAAGTACTTTATAGTATTTTTGTTATGATACTCTCATAATGATCCTCCCACTTTTCTCTTTGATAATATCTCAAACTAAGAAAATGTCACACAGTAAGAATACTTTCCAATAAGGGAAGCATTTTGGCTACTTGCTTAGAATTCAAATAGTGGGAGATTTGAATAATAGAACACAAATTGTTAATTGCTAAGGAGAACCAGTTCAAGATTCTTGTATCCTATAAATTTTTGTTAACCAAAGCAGGTTATCCTGAACATTAAGCGTAGCTACCAGAGAAACTGTAGCTGCAAGCCCCTTAGTGAGTATGGCAACACTTGTGGACAGTGCTGTAGAGTTGTGCTCCTCTCCCTCTAACATTATGTTGCTTCCTATATTTTATCCAAGTAACAACAAATAGCAGTTATACATCCAGAAATCTCTAGCCAGAAATCTTGTAGAAATTTTGTCCTGAATATTATTTTTGAGTGCAACTTTTTATATTTCAATCATTTAGTACAATATTTATGCATCAGTTCCCAGTGTCAGTTAGGGCTGAAGAAATCATGTTTTTCATTTGGGATTATGCCGTTTCCAGTACTGAACAGTTCTTTATAGTGTTACCAAAGTCCTCCTGATATTTTGCTATGACAGAATGAAGAGTAGACATACCAGGCAGTAGATATTTTGTTAAAATATGAATACAAAAGTTAAGAGAGCTGTCAGCATTTTAAAACCAACAAAGAGCTTTCCAGCAAGATGCTAAATGGTTAAATGTTACAGAGAAAGAAACATCAGATTTCAGTTTTGTCAGGTTCTTCCTCTTATATTTTAAGATAATTTTAAAAAAATCAAGAGCATGTTGACTGGTCTATTGATAATTTAATGGAACTATTCATCGTATTACTGAAGTTCTGTGTAATGCCTTTGTACATGTGAAACTTTCAAATATAAGATGTATTTCTATAGCATTATGTTCAATATCTTTTGTTTGTAATTAATATATTTAATACCTACTGCATTTCATTACTAAATTAATTTTATTGCAGAATTTTTACAAGACAGAACTGAACAAAGAAGAGATGTATATTCGCTACATTCATAAGCTCTATGACCTACATCTGAAAGCACAAAACTTCACAGGTAACTGTACAAACTGGAAAAGGCATTTAGGACTAGACTGTGATTTGCAGCCTTTTGTAAACCTACAAACTGTATCGCAGTGCAGAACATACAGGCCCAGGCAACAGCAGGATTCAGCTGTTCCTGCTTAATTTCCTTTCTCAATTTCTCAGTCTCAAAAAAAAAAAAAAAAGGATTATTTTCAGCCCTACAACTCTGCTACTTGCTGAGCCATATTGAAATAACTACTACTGATACACGCTAGCAATAAATGTATGATGGGTCATTCTTCACCCAAGAGGAGTGAAGTTTAGAGGAAGCTTTTGTGAAGTGGTTTGGTAGCATCTGAGCCCCTTCCCTTCCTCAACTCCCTCTCCCAAATGCTGCTGGTTAGCTCTTTGGTGCAGTGTGTTCCTACTTCTGGTTAAAAAAAAAAAAAAAAAAAAGGAAGTAAGAGCCATATAACTTACTTGTGGTGAAACAGAGATGTCTTTTTGAATCTTTGCATACCACATTTGCAGTACTATTGTCCAGTATTTCTCAGTGCCAATTTAGCAGCAGGGCAGGCCATTATCATTTAAATGAAGAAATAAAAAGATAATGTGCACGGTTGTTGTTTATACAGCAAAAGGGGTACTTCATTTGGGTGACTGCATGCTATCAAGGATAGCTGGAGTGGATAAAATCAGTATCTCTTTAAACTAAACAGTCTTTGCCAAAATGTTCAACTGACCTTATAATACCTCTATCCATTCCCCAGTGATTGCAATTGCAACAGCGTTTGTTCAGAATCTCTGCAGATTTTTTTTTTTTAATTCTTAAAAGTAGATTAGTTGGCTGGGGTGCACTAGTAAACAGGCTACAGGTACCTACTGCCACAGTGAATTTCCTTATGCTTTTCTGAAATCCACAGGAAAGATCCTTAGCTTGGAATTTCTACCATCCCTTCACAGTTCATGGGTTTAAAATCTCAACTAAATAGCAGGGTGTATTAATGAGAGGATTTTCATTTCCTCATGTGATCTGGCAGTAAGAGCTTTGTTTATCAAGCAGTGTCTTTGTCCAAACTGGCTTTTCTGACAAACTATTAATTTCCTGATTTTACATAACAGATTTTAGTAACTCTTTAAGCAACGCTGAGTTCCCTTTGCACATTGGCTGCTAATCTGTGTCCAGTTTACCTTCAGCAGTGATATGAATCTTTTTATTTTATTATTGTTTTGCCATCCATTCTTATCTGAAATTGCTCACAATGTATCTCCAGCACTTCGTTATATTTCCTGTGTATCTATTATTAACACGTGTGATTTTTGCATTCTTTGCCATGGTAGATTCCATGACTAAGATTTTTTTTGCCGAGGGAAACTTAAGGAAGGATTGGCTCACACCCATGGCATAAGGGTAGGGGCAGTCTTTCCACTAGAACATAGATTTATGTAATCCATTGCCTTATCCTTGCCTTATCAATCTGCAACAACACACAAACCTTTTGTAAGTTGTCTGAATTAAAGTACGTGGGAATAGGAAGAGAATTTTGCTACTTTGGCAGCATTATTACACGTACCATTAGTTTGCTAACTGCATAATTTTCTCACCATTTCTTCATCTAGGGATGAAGCCAGCTTGCCCTTAAAATATTCTTGTCTTCTTTTGCAGTATAGTTTACAGGACTTTTTCTAATAATTCTCTGTGAAAAAAGTCCTTTTTTTTTTTTTCTAATAATAAAAGACCTATCTGTAAATCTCTCTTTACCAAGCACTCAGTTACAGCTATAAATTTAACTCTCTCGAGGCCGAAGCACATAAATGTGCTGGATCCTCTTGTGTCCCCTCAGTCACCTGACAAGTGTAATGAGATAGTCTTTGTTAATATCCGTCTTAGAAATGTTTAGGTTTTTTGAATCTTTCTTGTATAAATTGAATTTCCCCCATTGTGAATCAGCCCTGTTTCTCTCTTGTTACTGTTTCAGGGCACAGCCAATAGTTACAGACCTCTTCCGTGCCAAATCAGTACCAATACGCTATTTGTTATACTGGCCTCTGCCAGAGATAGGATGCTGGGTAGAGGGACCCTTCAGACCTGTTGTCAAGTATAGCCATTCTTAGTTTAGGTACTTTCTATATATATTTATGATAACTTCATACAAACAAACAAACAAACAAAGATACTAGTATGACTGAGAAAAATCTACTAAATCTAAGGACATACATGACAAGTTAGAAAGGAAGGGTCGTTGTGAGCTATAGTGACATCTGTTTGTGATCTGCTACTTTGCTTTCTTTGAATTTTGAATACTTTATCATCAACTTCATGGATTTTTTTTAATTGTTATGTAAACATGCTGCATATTTTGACTACCAAATTGTAGCTTGAAACAACTAGGATAAAAGTACGTTACTGGTCTAGCAATCTGAAAGCAGTGTGATGCCAAAATCAAGACTGTCTGTGCAAGTTCAACTGGTCCCCCTTGTGTATGCGATACAGCATCGTTTTGCACCATACTTAGCGTTTTACAACATTTGGATTCAAAGCCATAACATCTGCTGCAGTGATGGTTTTTCATCCAGGGGTTTTTAAGCTGAACATCTAAGAGGAACACTACTGTTACTACTGTTAGAAAACAATCTCTGTATAGTGTGGTTGAAATCTTTCAGGAACTTACATGGCAGAGTCAGAAGTAGAATATAGTTGTCTGGGGCAAGTTTGCCTACTCAGCATATAAAACCTGCAATAAAAAAAAATCCAGTCGACAACTTTTTCCTCCAGCGCAGAACGTCCTCAGAACATGGCCCATCTTTGTACAGAATAATGCAAAATAGTCCTCTGGCTGGAAAAATAGATTGAATACTAACTCAGAAAACAATAACGCATATACATAGTTAGTCAAATTGAATTGTCATAACCAGTATTAATTCTGGCGTTTTGTACTTGGCCAAAGTCTGACTTTGCACTGGGCAGTTTCTCTTAGTATTAGTTTCATTGTACTGTTTCTGAGGAATTCCTTAAAGCAAAGTTTAAAACAAAAAAAAAGTAATATTGTTATTACCTAATAATTCCTACTAAACATGATCTAAAGATTACTTCACAGTTCTCTGATACTGGAAAGCAATAATAAGTTTGATTTGTACAAAACTTTAAAAAAAAAAGGAACAAAAAGAGAAATTTTGTGTGCATTTCTTTTTTTCCTACAGCAGAGTGTTAAGTCAGCTGAGAGGAATTTATTTCAACTATAGAATAAGTCAAGACTATTAAGAAGACTTCTTTCTCCATTTCCCTCCCAACCTGATCTCTTTTGGCCTGTATCCATAGTCCTATCTGTCTTCTTTCCTCTGTCTTGATGTTCCTCAACCTCCAGCCTGTGTTCTCTTGTTCAGACAGCAGAACCATTGAGAGCTTCTCCTTAGCAGAAGGAAAGTCTAAGGTTAAGCAGGAATTTCTTTCTTAATTTCCCTGTTTCCTTTATATTGTCAGATTCAGTAAAACTGTCCCAGTGACTCCGCTTTAATTAGTGTTTGAAAATCGTCAGCTGAAGTTTTTATAGCTCTGGATAGTAGCCATCCAAAACTACCGATACCATTTGTTTTATTACTTGAAATAAAACGATTATCCATTAAAAAGATGCATATCAGTAAGAGTATTCACATTTCTGTTTACTTTCTCTGTCTGTTTTATTTGTTTGGTGCTCATATGTACTGTGGTGTAATTTGTCTTACAGAGGCTGCCTACACACTCTTGCTGTACGATGAGCTGTTGGAGTGGTCTGATCGGCCACTGAGAGAATTTCTCAACTACCCCATGCAAACAGAGTGGCAACGTAAAGAATATCTCCATCTGACCATCATACAAAACTTTGATAGGGGAAAGGTAAAATAGCTCTATTGTACTGAATGGATCTAGAAAGGGTAGTTAATTCACTTTATGGCATTGCTTCCAGTGTTGCAGCCTTTTCTCATATAGGGGGGAAGTGTTTGTCATTGCCTGATTAAGCAGTTACTTAGCGACACAGTAGGTTCCTTCTAATCCTGTGTTTGTATCCTAGAAATCTCCCACACTAAATGTGAGAATAATTTGCACTTGTGTAGCAGTTCTCTTTGTGTCAAAGCACTTTATAAAAGATGGTATAATTTCTCCCCATTTTGAAGGTGATGAAAACAAGCCATATAATGAAGGAAGCTTATGCAATTCACTCAGTGACCAAGTGAGGAATAACATTCAGGGGTCTGGATTATAAGGACTATGCTTGCACCTACTAAATCATGTTGTATCTTATAGAATAGCAATTGCAGAATCTCTAAAAGGGAGTTGGGGAGGGGGGGAGTCACAGTTCGTTGTTATCTCTGAGAAATCTTATGAATTAAGCAAGAGTGATTATCCTGTAATCTAAAATTTTATATGCTCTTTGTGCGATGATTTGTCTCAGTGATAAACAGGCAATTCATTGCATTTTTGCATAGCTAGTATAATATCCAGGTAAGCATTGTAAATGTAATCAAACCTATGCTAATTATAATATTTTTTTCCAGAAAATTCTGTAATCGGTTTGTAATTTAAATTATATGGTACAATGAAATATTTTCCAAACTACAAAAATTAATTAGGATATGTTAAGAACACATTTTTAAAATGTGAAAATCTTACTCTGTTGCATCAGTCTCATATCTCAAAAGAGACAGGCATCACTCTTACAATGACCTATATCTTGTGCAGTGATTGCCCCGTAAGACTCATGTATTAAATAAGTCTCTAAATAGATCCTTCAAAGAATTCCTCACTATTACTCAGCAGCTATCTGTATGTCTAATGAACACTATGTTCAATTATATTCAGTTACTGGAAGTATGACTTAGTGTAGAAAGAACAGGTTTCACTAATAACTCATGAAACAGTCGCTGTGAAATTACTGAATGTCTTTTACTTGCTTGCAGTGTTGGGAAAATGGCATTATCTTATGTAGAAAAATTGCTGAACAGTATGAGAGCTACTATGACTACAGAAACCTCAGCAAGATGAGGGTAACGTACCTGAGAACTTTTCATCAGTCACAGATCCAAAAGCTTTTTTAATTTGGGATATAAAATATTACCTCGAAACCTAAGTTTGCCACCGAGTGGCCCCTCAGTTAGCTTTGAAAATATCTTTTTTTTTTTTTTTTAGCTTGTACTTGTTTTCTCTAACAAAGATTATAACAAGGAGTGTAAGCTTTTTGAAGAAAAATGGAAAAATAAGAGGTCTTGCAATGTTTGTACCTGTACAGCACCCCCTTTGTGCGTATGCCTATGCAAAAATACTGTATCTACTAATTCAGCTTCACTTATTTCGTATGGTTTATCCAGGGAATGTTCTCTTTATGCAGTCCTTTGCTAGGAGCAGTGACATGTCTTTGCAGTTGTAATTGGACACAAACAGTTTGCAACAAGCAACATGCAACTTTACAGATCAGTTTATTGCATAAAAATGTGATCTGCTTAATATCATAAAGCCAACAGGAATCTTTTCTGACAGTCTTCCTGCTTTCTCTGTCATTTTTGGAGCTTTGTTTGTATGTTCATTCTTGCTGCTGTGGCATTTTGAAGATAATCTGGTCTTCCTTTTTCATGTCTGTTTCTGATGGATTCAGTTTTGTATATTAGTTTCCTTTTAAAACTTTGTGTACGTGTGGTATGCTTGCTGCTGGGACTGACTTTAATCCAGAGCTGCTTAACAACATGATACAAAAATCTCAACACAGGCCTGTGTAGCAATACTCCTTGTGATCTGCCTACTCCATACTTAGATATCCCAATGACAGAATTGTGTAAGCAAAAACAAACTACCATCATGTGAATAAAATAATATATTTATAGATGTTTAACTGCACTTAATGTGTTCTGTATTTGATTTTGTCAATATCCTTTACTATATCTGTGCCACCTATGTGTTAACCCGAAAAGGAGGGGTAGGGGATTTCTCATACCAATGTAATCTTAGCAGCTACTGGTATCATAGACACCTTAAATATCTGTCTACGTTAGCTAAAATGGGGCTAATACTGTTTTTTTCATAGTATAAAAAAGATTATGAACTGAGAATGTTTTGCTGAAAACAGGAGAAAATCATTCCAAAAAAGGGAATTTGACATAAAGTACACTTTGTGTCAGTGTTTTGAGTAAAATTAAAGCAGTATAAAATTCAAGTAAAAATAAAATAAAAAATGTAATTGCTATTGTGAGATTCGTCAAGGAACTCACGTTAGACACTTAAATCATTGGAATCTGGTATGATTTGAATACAGTCATTTGGAATATGGTTCCACAGAAATCAGTTTGCTCTCTAAACTGACCACATTACTGCCACGTGTTTGAATAATTAAGACTGCTAGGTCACATTTCAAATTTTATATCGTGTTTCTGTTACTTCACTTTTTCATTAAAGAGCTATACATTTTGTTATTAATCTTTTACTCTTTTAATATAGGTACTTCATAGTTAAAAGCAGGGGTTTATTTTAGTTCTTGGAAGCTTTCAGGTCACTAGGAAATATAAATATTCAATCTAATACATTCCGAGACTTGTAGTTCTTCTTGCTGTTGCTCAGAGATGCAATGCAATTCCAGTGTTTCAGAGCAATGTGCTAAAACACCTTGTATTTTTTGACAGCTTAAGGAAAAGATACGTTTTCAAAAAACATTAATTGCATTTCTTCTCAATCTCACCCAGATGATGGAAGCATCTTTGTATGATAAAATTATGGATCAACAGCGTTTGGAGCCAGAATTTTTCAGAGTTGGATTTTATGGGAAAAAGTTTCCATTCTTCTTGAGGGTAAGTGAATAGAAAATAAACAGAGTGGAGTAATTCTGGGATTTATGCTGTCACTCATAATCACTTTCCCTACCAGAGAAATTAATTATACCATATATGAGTTCTTTTCCTATGAGAAATAGGGAATTTTCTGTGTTAATTAATGAAAATCCTCCTGTTTCCAGGGGCAAGAAAAGATCCTGTCTAACAGAAAGACAAATGCTAGGCTTTCAGAGTCCCACATAGACTTAAGATTCTTGTTTGTATTGGAATCCATCCACCTGTATTATTCCACAGACCACCATCTTCTTTTCATTGTACCTTGTTCCCACTGTTCTGTTCATTTCATGCCGGTGGCTGCTCAGAAGGTGGCTATCAAAAGAGAGGTATCGCTTGGCAGATGGACAATCAGTAATTTAGCATCTAAGTAATTACATTTCCAATCTCCATTTTCTTAAAATGAGTTAAAAATTCAACATGCTGAGTTTCATTGATTAGCAGCGTACTAAAGCTGAGTAGATACATAAAGGTACTCTTGAACATTAATCTTAGATTCTGAGGTTACTGAAGTGCCCTTGGAAATGTTATTCTTGTTATTCTGTTCCCCTCTTCCACAGTCTGCAGTGGTTTTGCTGCGTTGACTGTCACCTTGGGAAGAGAACAGAATCCATCTTATTCATGGAGCCGCTGCAGTCGTAATCCAAGCTCCTCTTCCTATGGTAATTCAAATAAGCGATGAAGAAACCTCCTCT
This sequence comes from Anser cygnoides, assembly GCF_040182565.1. Classification (NCBI taxonomy): domain Eukaryota; kingdom Metazoa; phylum Chordata; class Aves; order Anseriformes; family Anatidae; genus Anser; species Anser cygnoides. The sequence goes on from NC_089873.1 coordinate 30,049,768, forward strand.
GCGTGGTGGAGGCCTAAAAGCCTATTTTTTCTTTGCCTATGTGGCAGGGAAAATCACTAATTCCAAATTGTAAATACAGCATGAAAGACTCCAATAAAAGCAATGCTCAAAAATAGTCTGATGGGCACATAGTTTTTTATTGTCTAACAGTCACCTGTATATATCTTATGGATAAACCGATTTGAAAATGTTAATTAGAAACGATAGAATGCTTATGTTCCTAAAAATGTGTCCTAAAAATGAAGTGAAAGTACTGGAAAAAGTCTGCACAAGAATGCAGTATTTTCAGACCTGTAAACCCTTCACTGTTTATGCATCAGCACATGAAGTATTTATGTATTTCCCAAGTCATATGTACATAGCACTCCTAAAGAACAGATTTATGCTTGCCGCACCAACAAGGAACACCTCAAAACTTAACTAAATTTGATTTAATGTTTTTGTGGGAAAGTAGTTTATAACTCCTTTAAGCAGTCTGGCAATGTTTTCTATAGAAGGAATAAAGAACAAAGCTTCAGAATAAAGCTCTCAAATTTTAATTTGTAGGTGCACATTAACACTATCGCATTTGGCTTTGTATAGCGTTCCCATTAAAGTCTAGGATCTCAGAATTCAATGCTTCCTGTCTCTTGTCAAGGCACAATAAGGACAAATACTGTTTCTGTCTAAATCTGCTTCAAGTAAACTTTAGTAATTACTTTTCAGAATTTCCTAACATAGATTTTAAAATGAAGTTCACTTAACAGTGTTTTTTAAAAAAATAGTTAAGATTTCCTTATTTCAAACACGTGTACAAGCAAAATCAAACCAAAAAAGATTTGTCCAGAGACAGGAAGCCCTCATTACCAACCCATTTGGGAACTAGTTCCAGTGGGTACTTCATATCCAGACATCTCGTGTTTAATGTGGGACTTGGATTATATCTATATTCATGTTGTACAGTCTCAAGAAAATAATGATGCAGCTTCATGGTGAGCATCCATGTTAAAAGAAATGGGGTTCCCTAGTTCCTCATGGAAAGGACTTTCAGCTTCTTTCATTGTCTTAACTGTCTGTTACATTACATTTTTGATACATATTTTATACCATTTGATATTTTAGGTTAGCTACACACTTTAATCCAATAAGAACAATTTTTCCCTTCAAATTTTTATTGAAGATTTAAGTATAATCATTTCATTTTTCCAGACTTCGGAGTAAAACATTCTTTATATGGTAGAATTTCCTTCTTCTGTTAACTTCCCTGCTCTTTTTAGATTTCTTATTTTCATCCTTGCCTTCTTTCTTATTTTTGCCTTCTTAAAATGATGTAAGAATTGCCCTTAGACTGTATTTAAAATTGTGTTTGGATCTATGTGTTGGATACCCATTTATTTTTGCATAACTTGCTCTTTTTTTCTTTTCTTTTTTTTTTCTTCTTATTCTGCTCAGAATAAGGAATTTGTTTGCCGAGGACATGACTATGAAAGGCTGGAGGCCTTCCAGCAGCGAATGTTGAATGAGTTCCCACATGCCATTGCTATGCAACATGCTAATCAGCCAGATGAGACCATCTTTCAGGCAGAAGCACAGTGTATCCACATAATCACAAACCCCTACTCTGCAGTTGTCTTTCATGCTTTCAAAAAATGTAGGTACACCTATAGCCAATTTCAATCACAGTGTGCCACACTGAAGGAAATGGTAGGTGAGAATTCCCCTGCAATTTGTCCCAAAGGCTCTATTATGTTTGGATTTATTTTTGTGTAATTGTTGGTTTTCATTAAAAATTCATTGGCAGATAATTAAGATTCTTACTTTAACCAAAAATACTAGTATAACGCTCTCAGATTTGAAGTTACAGTAATTCATGTTCTTACAATACAGCATAATGTCAGCACAACATTGTGTACTGTATGTAAGAATATATTTAATTAAATCCCTTTATTCCCTGTACATGTAAAACATGTATGTAGCACTATTTTGGGTTTAAAAAATATCAACAAAACAATAACAAAGAAACCACAGATCATCAAAAATCTCTCAAGGTCCTCTCCCAAACTATCAATAGTCTAGAAGCATTTAATGATACAGACTTTTAAAAGAGTTTTTTTATTCTGTCTTGCTTCAGGAGTTGTTGTGCTTTGCTAATTTCAATGAAGTGGGGTAGCCTTAACTCTTTACATACAGACTTGCAGATCTATGCCGTGACACCAATCCCAGAAAACCAGGAAGTCCTGCAGAGAGATGGCATTCCAGATAACATCAAGAGCTTTTACAAAGTAAATCACATCTGGCGATTCCGGTATGACAGGCCGTTTCACAAAGGGACCAAGGACAAGGAGAATGAATTCAAGGTAAAGTACCGCACACTTTCCTGAACTACTAAACCTAATGATTTATTTGTAATATCAGCTACAGTTTTGTTATTGAACTGAGTGTGTTCTAACAAATTCTCTAGAGGATATGACAGGTCAAGTTTGACTGTTTCACTACTCGTTTTAATTAAAATAATGTGATAAATATATGGGAGATTAAATGTCTTTTTTTTCAATATGACAATAGGAGAGCAAAAAGTACCTGTTTTTGCATCAGTGATGTAGTGAAAGCACAACTGGAGAGAGCGGAGCAGCCTCCAGAGAAGTTTATAAGGCAGATGGGAAACTGTCACTAAGAATGGCTATCTGTGGATTACCAAAAATTATCTCTCCCTAGAGCAAGGGAAAGACAGTTTTGACTAAGCTAAAGCATAATGTTCTGTTCCTGTGACATCAAGACTAAAAACTGCATCTGAACTTACAGCTTGTCTCAGGGAAGAGCAATAGTTCCTTCCCTAATATGTAAATGTTTTCTGTTCCTCCTAAGGAACATATCAACTGGAAATTCATCTTACAATTTTTGGTGTAATTTCAATTTTGATCCACTAGAAATGCTTACATCCTCACATGGGAACATATTCTGATATTCAAACAAAGAAAGAGAATTATCCCATAATAATGCTCTTAGAAAGTTAGAGAAAAGAACTTTAAGGGTAATAAATTAGCTAAATTAAATCTCTCTTGTCCTCTAATTAAAGCTTAGGGTTTTAATTTAATTTTATGGCTTGTATATATTTTCTGTAAGAGCTATACTGTGAGTTAACCATTACTCTGACTTCAGGTGATTTGTCATTTTAAAAACCTCTTGCTCTAAGTGTTTAATAGTATTTGAGTATCACATTGGCCATGCATTTTGGAATCTCAAAATAGACTTCACAGAGGAGAGCTGGTGTAAGCTGTTCTGCTTCTGAACTCTCCCTGTTCTCGCTTGTTATCTCAGAAAGGAAATATCAAAATGCTAATTTAGTTGTGAGTGACTTTTGGAGATGAGGGAACAATATATAATGTAGGATAATACCTTGTTTAAGACATGCAGAACCAGCAGAAATTACTGCATAGTAGCAAATCCTAGAAAGTAAGGAGAAAAGGGGAAGTCATAGGCTTCTAGGGTGGACTTTTCAGTATATACTTGGAAGCTAATACTTTTTTTTTTTTTAATGTATACTGTATCTTAGATGGAGATATTCACAAATAAAACTGTGCATAATTAAGAAAATTCTAGAGGCAAATTAGGGGTAAAAATTGATTTTTCATATTGTAGAGCCTATGGGTGGAGAGAACCACACTGATCTTGGTGCAGAGTTTACCTGGAATCTCCCGTTGGTTTGAAGTGGAAAAACGTGAAGTAGTGAGTATGAGACTGACAGCAATATGTATTGTGTTGGTTTACTTCCTTATCTATATGTTATTTGAAAAGTATTGTAAGATTAATTACCCAGATCTAAGTTCTTTTAAAAGTTTTCAAGCTAGCTACAACAAAATTATTTACAAAGTAGTAAATAATTTGAGTTGTCCAGTTCCTCTTACCCTGTAAAGTATTATTAAGAACTACCCTTAGGATTCATTTTAACAGTTGAGGGAAAAAGGAGTTGTGAACAGTAACGGGGGGTCAGAACATAGACAAAGGCAACATTTAATGTTAGCAAATTTCTTTCTTAAAACTCAGCATAACGTTTAAGACTTAGAATATCTATAGCTTAACTTATCTTCCAGTATCCTTGAAATGCAAGCATTCTCCAAGTTCCTGTACTATAATAAATTCCATGTGGGTATATCTCTGTGTCTGCCTGGAGCTCTGTGGAAGTTACCAGTTCTCAGCATGGGCACAGAAGCATGCCTACGCAGGACTTGCAGGAATAGGTTCTAAAGTACCAATCTGTTACTGACACGTTATAATTTCTTTTAATTCCTTGTTTTATTTCTTAGAAAATCCTTAAATACTTTTCATATGCATTCTGAGGAGTGCTCCTAATATAAAGATCTCTAAATAATTTGGTCAGTTGTTGAACCAGGGAATATAACATCTGCAACTGCTTTCCTTTCCGTCAAAGCCAGTTATACAATAATTCCATTAAATATAGGAATACTGTTGTACAACGGATTTTCTCTAAAAATCTATTGTGGTTTTCTTTTATAATAGCAACAAAATATTATTTGTTCACCGTCCTGATACTCGTCTGTAGAAAACTAAAAATGGAAATTAGTAAAAATCAAAAAATTGTGTGTGACATGAGAAGTTTTGTTAGTTGATTCCTACTAAGTCCTTACTAGGTTAATATGACCCCAATCTAGTTACTACATGGAAAATGAAAAATAGAAGAACCACCTCAGTTAGTTACTGTGTTACCATTATAATCACCATTTCCTACAGTTAACTCTAATAATTTTTTCTGGGCGTGTTGTGGACTGTGACTCAGATTTGTGCTTGTATGTTTTGGTAAATTACAGCAACTGCAGGCCTTTATTCTTCCCATCTCTCTGCTTTTTGCTTTTCCTGCAGTTCATGCCAGCAGTGAGTAAAGCTTCCTCGTGCTCTTGAGAAGACAGGCACATTCTGTTCAATGACTGCCTTTGACTGTAACTTGATTATCATCTTATCTCAAAGCCTGCATTCACACTCCTCACCCATAATGTCTAGCTGTTGACTTTACATTGGGTGTGTGAACTAGCTCACCCAAACTTAAACTCTGGTCTGTGCCCTTAAGCAAGGTGAAGCACTCTGACTGCGGTGGTTTTAATGAGGCGGGCAGCTGAGCTACACCACAGCTGTTCTCTTACTCCCCCTCCTCAAAGGGAAAGGGGGAGAAAATAAAATGAAAAGGGCTCAAGGGTTGAGATAAGGACAGGGAGATTGCTCAACAATTATCATCACAGACAAAACAGACTCAGCATAGGGAGATTAATAAAATTTATTACCCATTACTAACAACCTAGAGCAGTGAGAAACAAACAAACAAAACAACAACAAAAAATAAACACTTTCCCCCGTCCACCCTCCTCTATGTCCTCCTCCCATGCGGCACAGGGCAAGGGGGAATGGGGGCTGTGGTCAGTCCCTAACGCTTCGTCTCCTCCGCTCCTTCACGGTCCCTCTCTGCCCCTGCTCCCCGCGGGGTCCCTCCCACGGGATGCCGTCCTTCCAGAACTGAGCCTGCGGGGGCTGCCCACAGGCAGCAGCTCTTCAAGAACTGCTCCCACACGGCTCCGTACCACGGGGTCCATCCCCCAGGAGCAAACTGCTCCAGCACGGGTCCCCCACGGGCGGCAGCTCCCCCCAGACCCCCTGCTCCTGCGTGGGCTCCTCTCCACGGGCTGCAGCTCCGGCCCGGGGCCTGCTCCTGCGGGGGCTCTCCATGGGCCGCAGCCTCCTCCAGGCCACATCCACCTGCTCCACCGGGGGCTCCTCCACGGGCTGCAGCGTGGAGATCTGCTCCGTGTGGGACCCATGGGCTGCAGGGGGACAGCCTGCTCCACCAGGGGCCTCTCCACAGGCCGCAGGGGAACTGGTGCTGCGTGCCTGGGGCACCTCCTGCCCTCCTGCTGCACTGACATTGGGGTCTGCAGGGCTGGTTCTCACTCCTCACTCTCCCAGCTGCTGTTGTGCAGTAGTTTTTTTCCCTTTCTTAAATCTGCTCTCACAGAAATGCAAACTACATCGCTTATTGGCTCATCTCTTGGACAGTGGTGGGTCCCTTTGGAGCCAGCTGAAACTGTCTCTTATCTAACATGGGGCAGCTTCTGGACTCTGCTCATAGAAGCCACCCCTGCAGCCCCCGCTACCAAAACCTTGCCACTTAAACCACTGATCTCACCCCAGTTTAGGTAAGGTTACCAAGAACAGTCCAAAAATAGCCCCAAAGCTCAGCAGTTTCGCTACATGTTGATGTGTGTGCATTTTGTAGCAGGTGGTGAGCATTCCCCCAGTGTCAGATAATAAATCTACTAGAGAGCGTTGTTTGCTTTGGTCCTTGATTACTTGATAAAATTAGTTCTCTCTGTTCATATGTTTTATAGTGTTGTCCAGATGAGAAAGAACTTTTTCAGCCCCAACACACTAGAACATAGAATGATGTTGTTTTCAGGTTTAGAAATCAACAAAAATTACCTTTAATTAATTTATTTCATCTTTTAACTGAGGATTAAGCATGTTTGCAATTTTTCCTCACTTCTTTTTTCAGGTGGAAATGAGTCCCCTTGAGAATGCCATTGAAGTTTTAGAAAATAAGAACCAGCAGCTGAGAACATTGATCAGTCAGTGTCAAACTCGACAGATGCAAAACATTAACCCTCTCACAATGTGTCTAAATGGGGTCATTGATGCAGCAGTTAATGGTGGTGTTGCTAGATACCAAGAGGTAAGCAATTTATTTCGTATTTATTAAAACCCGTTATGTGATAGCTTCTTTCTGAATCTTTGTCTATACAGATGCAGTTCATCTGTATAAGCTTAGGACAGAAACTATTGTATCAATTATACTTTTAATTACAGTTATTTTACGGTGAGCTGATGTTAAATATCTATAGCTTTATTGAAACAACTGTTTTGGTGCAGATAGCTCTATAAACACATTCCGCTGACAAACAATTTCACAAACACTTGCATTCTTTAGTGGTTAATGCTTTTCTTTATCATTATTTTGCTTTAGAAACAGTTCTAACTGTATTGCTATAATATGTACACCCTGATCCCATGTCTGGAGGTACTTCTGGCCAACCAGCACATTTCATTTTGTATGCTGATGTTTTGATTTAAGAGACATAGTTTTTAACAACAAATGAATTCACCTCATATAATTGTTTTTTTGTTTGTTTGTTTTTACATCCTTCTTCTGCTTCTCCCAAATTTTTGAGCAAAACTGTTTTCTGGAAAAATCTAGTGAGTTGTAAAACACATTATTCAAAAACGTCCAAACTTTTACTTCAGTACTAGATTTGTCCCCAGAAGTTGTTCCTGATTATTATCATCTCTAAATCACCTTAAGAAAGCTTACATTTTTGGGATGCTATATTTTCATGAAGTTATGTGGGACTTTGAAACTGCAATAAAAAGAAAGAAGGACTACTTTTTTTCAGCTCAGCTTGATCTCTCTGTTTCTCTTACTAGTCTTATGAAATACTTGAATTGACTACTTGTTCCTTTTGCATTTAAAATGTCAAGTTGAGTAGTTATCCACTTGTGTCAAAGGCTACAAGATTTGGTGTTCAGTCAACAGTGGTAAATTTGATAAAATTGCACCTAAATTAAACGACAAGAGATTTGAGTCTGCTATAGTGTTAGAACCTGTCATTAATACTGCAGCATTATGAAAGCTGGGAGGCTAAAGCAAAGCAATACCATGTTTGATGTTTCCCAGCTGCCTTTAAACAAAAAGGACAACAAAGCTGTTTAGCATAGCGAAGCACCACGAATGTAGTCCCTGGAGCAATAGAGTCATGTCAGAGCTATGTCTGGTTTGAATTAGTAGTATCTGAGTTTGGTCAGAGCTAGCTGGGTGTCTCTGCATGGCTCTCCCCATTCTTCAGGAGTGTATTAAAGGTTTTAGCTTGTTCCATTCTTTTTACTGTTCTTAGCTTCAATTCTTGATCTCCTAGGTAGTCTTCATTTTTAGTTTTTGATTCCCTTCTGTCCTTTACCCATTTCTCTCTCGTTCACTATCTAAAATAGGATGTTACACATTTACATTTCACCAATTTGTGTTTTAAATGCCCAAACTCATAGTACTGGCTGTGAGATTTGTGTGGTTTTTTCTTCACCTTTGCTCTCTTTTCATATTCCCTTTTCAGTCTTTATATGTTTTCCTGTTGTTTTGCCATTTCTCACCTCCTTTCTATCTTCCTTCTTTTCCGTCCTCTGTAAGTGCTTTTCTCTATCCATATGATTTGCTTGCTTTAGCCTTCTCCCCTGTACAAAACCCAGTCAGTCTTGAAGCATGTAGTCTTTAAGGTAAGTTTAACTTTGTCTTTCCTATACACTCTTTCCCTTTTGGCAGCTACCCAGCTTAAATCATAGAAGACCCAGCAAATAATGTATTTTGGCCAACTGCTGCCTTTTTGATTCTGCCCTCCTTTTTTTTTTCTTTCTTCTTCTCTCCTGATGGGATAAAGAAGATTCATCTCTAATCACTCTGCACTTGATATTGCATCTGTTAGAAGTACCATTTCTTTCACTGGTTTTGGTACAGAGCAGATCCCAAGAAAATCTAGAGAAGTGATAGTTACGCAAAACCTTTCTGTATGCTAAAAAGCATCAAGTGTGTTTTGTGCCCATTAACACCTCTCAGATTGCACTTTATGCTATAACATACGTTTCTTTAAGCTCCTTTGCATATGCTAGGAATAGAGTAGAGGCGCTTTCATGCTTAATTATTGGAAACCACCAGTTCCAAGACTGTTACTGGATTTAGTCAAGTTCTGGTGGTTTTGGTTTTTTCTTCTAAAATACTGGAGATTTTGCTTAAAGTTAGATTATTATATCTCTGACTCATATTACAGCTCTTGCAGTTCTCTCTCAGCTCAAAACTACCGAGACACCACCTGCTTGATATTGAAAAAATATTAAGATTTTAGACGAGGGAAAAAAATTCAGCTGGCAGAAGTTTGGGGTTTGGGATTTTAGCAAGTATCAGAGGTCTCCTTTCTACAGTTTAGACTTATAAGACTTCGTGTTGACTTATCTGCAGTGAGAGGGCCATGTGAAGTAAATACTCTTCACTACAGTATCAGCATTTTCTGGACAGGTCTCAGCACTTCCTTGTTATGGGTTGCCACAGCATGGGATTTTGGAACTGTCAGAGGAAGGGGTATATTAATCTCCAGCTCCACCCTTCCCTATATTTCCAAATGATTATGCATAGCAAAGATTTTAACAGCAAAAGTTGGATGGAGGGTGGATGTAAGTGGTGTATGAGAGAATCGCTAACACAAGTGGAAAACAGAGCACAGAGTAACAACTACTGTCCTCTCCGCTCTGTGGAAAGCAAACTATGTGTACATAGGTATGCAAACGGAGACCTTTTGTGACAAATGCACTTCTGAGAAGGTCCATAAATCTCTCAAAGGAGCAGCTGGGCATTTTCTTTATAGAGCAGAGCCAAGCAGTGTTGTAAATTCAACGTAATCCCTTTGCAGTGTAGGGTAGGTGCCATGGTAAGGAAGATACAACCATGAACAAAAAGGTGACTGCTATGTCCAGGCTACTGCTGGTAGGTAGAATGGCTTCAGGGTATTATGGTTGGTGCTATTTAAGCATTGAAGATGGCATGGAAAGTCATATAAGCTCATTAACACGCCTAGATGTTTATCAGATGCTCCTGTAGTGGAAAAAAGTGCGTCTTTTCGAAATTTTGAAATCATTGTGATTTTTGAAATTTTGAACATTTCATTTTGAAATCATTGTGAGTTCTTTCAAACTTTAATCATATTAAGAATGAAAAGGATTCTGTCACAGCTCCAATACATGTAACAGCATAAAATTATGTGTTGTTCTTATCCGTTAATATTTCTTACATTTAACGGATAATGAACCTCCTAGTATGAAAATACTTTCTGCCTAGATCTTTGCAATTATTTGAAACTTCTATGTCACAATAAGTGAGGGAGAGATGTTTAGTTTCAACTATGATTTCGAAATCAGGTTTCCAAATCTGATTCGTAATCTGTCCAGGATATTGAACAACTGACTGAATTACACTTAAAGAATGGATTCATTTTATTTGCCCATATTCCAGCAATGCCGAAATGAATAATTAATTATTTAGCATTATTTAGCATCTTCTATTGTATTGGAAAAGGAGCTTTTGTTTCAAAAATACCGTGAAGAAACTGTTGTTTTGTTTTTTGTTTTTTTTTTTTTTCTAAAGTCGTTTGCTTCTACTTTTTTTTACATTACATTTATGATTTTATTCTGCTTTAGGCATTCTTTATCAAAGAATATGTTTTGAACCATCCAGAGGATGGAGAGAAGATTACGCGCTTGAGAGAGCTGATGCTCGAGCAGGTAAAGTGGGGGTAAAAAATGGCTAGGTTACCTGCTCAGCTGTTCTAGCTAAAGTGATATGTCCCCCAGATAAAATATTAAATTTCAGAGGTTAGTAATTGCTTAGTGGTCTGTAGTATTTTTCTGAATTACACAGCAACTTCCTATATAAGCAGGTTTCCAGGTCATGCTAATATATTCTCCCTAGTCCCTTTCATCATCATCTTAATCTATTCAAACTATTCTAAATTAGAAGTTTAGAATAGTTCAATTAGAAGTTGAACAAGAGCCAATTTTTTGTCTTCTGATGATCATGTGCAAATATTTGCACAACATATTTTACCGCTACTACAGAATAAACATTCTCACTAAAAGGTTTGATGGCTTAACCAAATATTTGTACATTGCAGTTTACCACTAGTACAGAATAGACATTATTTTTACAACAAAGTTTATCATAAGAGCAAAAGGGGGAAATTCCGCACAGTGGAATGTTCTATAATACATGTTTTTTATATTATTTCTTCATTTTTCCTGTTTACTGTGGTCTTTACATCATGAATATTCCTGTAGAATTTGCTAAAATAAATAAATAAATAAAAGATAAATGTTCTGCGTAGATTTTGATGAATTTAAGGAAAATACGGGTTCTAGAAGTTGATTTATTACATTATATAATATTTTTCATATGTTTGTGGGTTTGGGGACTGGTTTTTTGTTGTTTTTTTTTTTGTTCGTTTGTCTGTTTGACCTTTGTTTTCCTTTATTTCAACAAAGCAGGAAGAAGGTAAAAATATCCTTAGATGCTGATTTGGTTAAGGAATAAGCCAAATTATTAAATTCAAAATAGTCTCATTTTTAGGAATGATGAATAAACCAAATATTTGCAAGGTGGAAATCGAAGAAAATGCCAGGATGTGGAGACCTAACCCCTACAATTCAGTCCAGGAGCAGGGTTTACAGATGAGAGTGGGAGCTGAAACAACTCATATCTACAGTAGCTCAAAAGCTACTGCAGAAATCACTGGGAGGCTAACAAAGAGGCTAACAAAGAGGGGAATTATGTATAAAAAGGCTGGAAACCCTGAAACAAATTATTTTAATCAATTTATCCTACTATCTCAGCTTTTTTAACTGACTGATGTATCTTTGCTCTATGCAGCATTTTGAAATTTCAAACTTTCTTGCCAGCTCAGGATGAAAAGGTATTGGAATTTGGCAAGATAGAAATTCAGTTTTTCATCAGCGTTGTGGTATCTTTTGGTCAGATCAGCCGAAGTGACAGATCCTCAGGGAGTATAAACCAGAACAGGTTCACTGGGCTCATTTTAGTTAAATTTAGATAACGTATATTAACTTTACATCACAGTTTCAGTTTTTCAAGCTATAGCTAATCTCACTAACCCTTAGAATTTAAAAATAAGAGTTAGTAAATTCCCATGACAAAATGTGAATTCCAAGCAATTTCAGTTAAAACCTGTCTGGTGCACACAGGTGATGTAACAGAAAACACAAAGGATTCAAAAGGGCCAAGCTGGCTCAGTGTGTGGATACACGAGCTGGGATTATAAACTGGGGTCAGTGATGCTGTGCAGCTGCATTGCCCCCGAGAGGCCGATTCAAAACATCGGCAGTAGCTCTCATCCAAAGATATTACAGCACAGTGTAACTATTTTGTTTTGACATCCAGATTTATCTGACTCACCACTTAACCAATTCAATATTTTATATTCCTATGACTAAATTTGAGCAAGATGGGAGTTTTAGCAAGGTTATTCTGAAGCCTGTTGGGCCTTACACTGGGGATATGCATAAAGCCACTGCTTACTGGGGTCTCTGTGGAAATGAGATAGAGCAGAGAACAAAGGACTTCACAGAAAATACATTCCAAGGTCTCAGGTTGATGTGGTTATTGCTGTTCTGTTTCATGTTTTTTTATGATAACTGTTCTCATTTCATTTAGGGCTTAGGACTGCTCCTTTGTACAGTTACCATTTAGCCAGATTTTTCACTACATTATCTGTAGTAGTTCTTAGATTAGAATTGAATTCACATAAGCCAAATCTTTTGGAAAATCAAGTACTAAAATAGGAAGAGGCATAAATTGTCTTGTGTGTCCCTTTTTTGTCTTAGGCCTGGTTTGATTACAGTTCTCTCAGGGTTGTAAATAAATTATTTTAATACAATACGCATTTCATTACTTTTTTTTTTTAAATTAGTGTCATAAATGTTGGTCGTTCAAAAGATGAAAGTGTAAGGAAAACAGATCAAAAAATATTTTTCCCCTCTTTCCTACTGTCTCTTCTGCAGGCCCAGATTTTGGAGTTTGGCTTAGCAGTGCACGAGAAGTTCGTGCCCCAGGACATGAGGCCTTTGCACAAAAAGCTGGTGGATCAGTTCTTTGTGATGAAGTCCAGTTTGGGAATACAGGTACATGAGCAAGTGCACAGATGAACCAGGAGACAGTCTAGTTGCATTAATGATTGTTACTTTTCCTAAGCAACATATAGTGACATCTTTTGGTTGTTTGTCCACATTACATCTTGTTGTATTACAGTATGACAAAGCAAAGGTAAAGTTCATAAACTTTCCGTGCAGTGCAGAGAAAAATATTCATGTTTCACTAAAGGGAAAATATCATCAACAAAAAGTTAAAATGTTTTTCTTGCTAATGATGAGGCTGATCTAAAATACAGCTGTAACTATTCAAATGAATATCTGTGTGTCACAAAACGATGTTATGTTCATTGTAACCAGTCTTTTCACAACTTGCAGGAATTTTCTGCATGTGTGCAAGCTAGCCCTATCCATTTCCCAAATGGAAGCCCTCGCGTGTGCCGAAATTCAATACCTGTTTCTATGAGTCCAGATGGTGCCCGGGTAATACCACGACGCAGGCAAGTTAAATTAATAAAAGCTGTTAATGTTGTTCCTCATGAAAGATGACCCATAGAATATTTTGTGTGCACACTTCCTTCCTCTAAGGTCAGCCTGAAGTATCTTCAGGCATGAATCTTCAGGCTTCTCACTTCCTCTCTTCTCCCTCCTCCCTCACCAATAAATTCAAATTAAATTGTAGAGGTTAATGTCATGTGCTGTTTTCACATGAAAAATTATGATTGGCAACTGGAGTTAACCATTTTGTATTTCATTATTTTCATAATAGTCCCCTGAGTTACCCAGCTGTCAATCGGTATTCATCCTCATCACTGTCATCCCAAGCTTCTGCTGAAGTCAGCAATATCACTGGGCAGTCAGAAAGCTCCGATGAAGTTTTTAACATGCAGGTACAAATTGTTGTCATTCTTCAAACCATTTTTTTCTTGTGAAGTTACTTATTAAATTGATGTTTCTATTATTCGATTCAGAAATCTAAAAGTCACTGCTGATACATTTTTAAAACAAATATTTACATGGGCTGTTAACCTCCTTAAAATACAAAGGACAATTTTTATGTAACTGTTTCTTCCAAACTTGGAGTATGAATTTTGGAACAAATTAGTAAGAATCAATTCACTTTGCAAAATTATCTGACCTTATTTAGACATTTCTGTCCAGTAGTCACAGTGACGTAATATTTTAACATATTAATTGTATTTCTATTTATTCAATATTGTACTAAATCTTTTTGTGTAGTTATGTTAACATTCTTTATACTGTTTTGCTGAAAAGCTACTACAGCAAGTTACTAGTTCTTTATTTTAGGAAAAAAGTTTTAGTGAAATGTATTATAAACTTTTGCTTTCCGAAGTAGTAAGTGTGCTGTGGTAACACCACCATCTCTTCTGAACACAGCCTAGTCCATCTACCTCAAGCCTGAGTTCTACTCATTCTGCTTCACCTAATGTGACCAGTTCTGCTCCATCCAGTGCCAGAGGTCAGTGCTCATCTCGAGTGGTAAACTGAATTAAATGATTCTTGATATGTTGCACAGCTGAATCCTTAAATAATTTTTGCACAATGTCACCAGACATTGAATTTGGCCATTTTTTTGAGGAATGAGAATTATTGGTAGTAGAGGATTTCTTTGTTATAAATAGCCTTAGAGAATTGAAATGTCCAAATATCAGTGTGTGTATTTAATCACATGACACATTTATATTGTAGCCTCTCCCCTGTTGTCTGACAAACATAAGCATTCCCGAGATAACTCTTGCCTGTCCCCGAGAGAGAGGCCCTGCAGTGCCATCTACCCTACTTCTTCAGAAACCTCACAGGTAGGAAACTTTCTGGGAGGCCCCCTAAAGTTAAGATGACATTAAAGGCACTTGAACTTTGAGCAGATTTTGTCTGCTCACTGCTATGATATATATATATTTTAATAAATAATAGCTTAGCACACACGAAAGAGGTGTGAATAGAATGCACTGTACTTGATCACATTTCTGCTTCCTTTTATGGGTTTAGATCTGTTTTTGATATTTACTCACTGGAGTGAGAGGTACAAAGACTTACCAGATCATGTAACATGCTTCTCTAAAACAGCAATATTTATTCAATCTAGAGAAGAAGAAAAATGGAAAAACTAACAGTTATCCTAGCAGTTATCCATGTTGACCTCCCCTTAATCTCTCTGAAATAGCTAATCCCAGCCACTGTGAGATAATAACCCAGTCCATGTGGCAATTCGTATTTTCAGTGGAGTTTCAGAAAAGACGTTATGTCACTCCAGATGAAAGAATGAGTTGAGTTCTTACCTTAAAATTATTCTTACATAGGTCTGTATACAATCTATATCTTCTGAATTATCTGAAATGCAAAATGGGCTTGGTGAGCTAGCCAATTTTGAATCCTTATTTCATCTTTTCTTCTGAATGGACCTGGTTTCCTAAAGCACTTTCCTTTAATATAGTCACTATTTCAGTCCACACCATCACACTATGCACATCTGGCTGAAGATGAGAAAGAGGAGAACAGAAGTATATTGTGAAAGTCCCTCTTTTCAACAGTAATTCTCGTTTTCACCAGAAGTTTTGCCTCTGATAAAATACGATGTGGTAGTTCAGGATCCTTTATTTTAGAAATGGTTTGTTGGTTTCTCTTTAGTTGTTGCATTCTTGTCTCTTGCTCCTTGAGTTACTGAATTGTCTGAATTTTTTCATCTTCTTGTTTAAGCCCTCATGCTATTATTACCTGAGGGCTTGAGAACTACTATTGAAGCTTAGCCAGACTTAACAACAGTCCTCGGTAGCTACTTACTGATGTATCTATTGGGCACTTTCTCACTGGTAGTGGAGCCAAACCAGTGTACAGGAAAGATCAGGAGATGTTCTTTAAATAACGCGGTTTTACAGCTTGCCGCAAAGAAAAATTATCCCGTTTTTGCTCCCAGACTGCAAACTCTTGCTTTGCCAAGTGGAATGTGACTTCTGTTCCCCACTCTACCCGAGATTCGATAAGGGAGGCTGAGGAGCTCGTAGGCCCAGTCCCCACTCACTCAGAGACTCGCCTGGCAGCAAAATCTCCCAATCTGTCTCTACCCTCAGTGTCCCAAGAGAGGGTAAGTAGAAAATTAACTTGCTTGTACAGTGAAGCATGTTTCAAAGATGAGAAGGTCTGACAGTTTCTTTTTGCCCTCATAACTATAAATGAGGATATATCTTTCTGGGGAAAGGTGCAGTTTCTTCCTCTGGTGCTGTATTTCCTGAGCAGTAAAAATGGATGGTGATCAGAAGGAAAATTCTGGTTCTCTACATTATGAAAAAGACAGGAAAAAAGAAATCCTCACGACAACTGTAAGGAGATATCTTGGAGACACCCACAACTCTCATTGGAATTCAGATGCTCAAGTTTTTCCTTGTACTTTCTATTTTCATTCTAACACAAGTTAACTTTTACAGTTTTGGTTGGAGCTTCACACTACATTAATGAGGAAAGGACCACCCATTTATGAATGTCTGTTATGGCTTAACGAATGCAATTTTCACAATATTTTTTCAACCTGGAAGCATGAGACGCACAGGCAAATTCCTGCTCTTCAAGTCCAAATCCAGTCCTTTCAGGCTGTAGCTACCTCTTTTAAGGAAGTTTGATGGATTGAGTAGAACTGGACCACAGCCATACTGCATCTGATCCTTCATTGAAATTGCTGCTCAAGGTTCTCTATGTATAGCTGCATTGTCAACATCCGTTTCTGATTGCTTTTTGATCTCTGACTGAGCAATTGTACAATGTCTCTCTAGCTTCTTCCATGCTCTGAGGGTGAATGTCTATTGTCATTGACTGGTTCCTTAGTTTTTGTGCTATTCTTCTTCCAACTGGAGCTTTTTGGCTTTCACATGTTTGGTTCTTTTGCAGCTCATTAAACATTCTGTGATTGCTCTTGTTCCTCCATATGGTTTTATATTCCATTGTTTCAGCATGTCCTCGTTTCTCTGTAACTCATGCAGCTTTTGCCACTTTTAGCTCCCCCAATTTCAGTTGCTTTTTCAGCTTCTGCTCTTTACCTTCACAACAGAAGACAGACCTCAGCAGTAGCGCTACACTTGCCCACCAAATCCTAAAATACTGCAAACTTGCTACATAGTGAACATTTGATCCAGACTAGGCAGGAACATATGATCGCATTTTTATCACATTAGAATACACACGTAGTTACACCTCCTCAGTTTAATGGTAACTCCAGGAAAAAAGATAATGCCTGATCCTGCATGATGAGCACAGCACAGATGGGCAAACCTAGTCTATGTCAAAGTCTACCAATACATTCACTTACAAGATGCTTTAAATCAAGTCAAATAGGGCATGGATTCTGTGATTCTGTATTTATTCTTCACTCTGAAACGTGGTGCTGCAACAGATCTACGATGATTGCTCTGGAGATGGGTTTACCATTGTGTGGAACCATGGTGTAGTGTCTCAGCAACTTGGCACAGGGCCTCTATGAACACTGGGAGGAGATGTGAGAATAGGGTTTGATAGGTTTGGATTTCACTGATCTTCCCTTAAAAAAAAAAAAAAAAGAAAGAAAAAGGAAAAAAAAAGAAAAATTGGAATTAACTGTATATTATTTTTTCCTGTTGTCAGGATAAACTAGTAACCCACCGATTGTTTGAATGTTACCAAAAGAAATAACTAGTGAAATTTCTAAGTAATTTCATAAATTCTCTGTGACATTTTTAAGTTAATATTCAGAAAAGGAAAGAAAAAACATACCTTGTGGATCGGGTCCTATCCACAAGAGAAGCAAGAATGATACTACTAAAAAGTCAGGGTAGGAAATAATACATTATGATCTTCACAGGTAACAGCCATAACTTGAATGTTGTCAAACACTACACCTTGGCCAGATGCTGATTCTGCAACAAAGTTATTGCAAATCTATCCGTGCACGTTTAGTACTTTATCAAGTTAATTCACTCAGATATCACTTGAAGAAAGAGGCTCATTTTGTCTTGCAGGAAGCAGGAAACTGACAGAGTTCAGTATATAATAATCTTCCCACTGAGTGTGTACAATTTTCAGACAAGTAGTCTATTTGTATACATGTGTTTTTACTAAATTATTTATGTTCCTAGGTGATGTTTATCACTTTACCTCCAAGTAGACTTGTGTGGTAGGGATAAAAACAAAAATATATCTGTTTTCTCAAAGGCTACTCAAATACAATTGCAGTTATACATAAACCGTGCTGTTCTCAATTTATAGAGAATGCTGTTTAATCATATTGGAGATGGTGCTTTGCCACGAAGCGATTCCAGTCTGCCTGGCCCTGACAAAGGTGAGTGGAAATCATAGAATCATTAAGGTTGGAAAAAACCTCTAAGATCATCTGACCCGACCATCCCTCTACCACCAAGATCACCCTCCCAGTCTTGGAATCAATGAAAATTCACGCGTCATATTCTTGTAGAATGCCAACTGTTGAGCACATAATGTCATCTCCAAGCCTCAAAGCACTAACTGAAGCATGCTAACGTTGTCAAGTTTCAAAGCACTGCCAAAAAGAGGGGAAAATGGTGTCTGTTCAAACTGAGTGTTGCACTCAGAAGGGCCCATAAGTTTACAGGAAGGGGTGGTGCAGCATGTGTGAGATCTGTCCTTTCACCATCTAACTGCTTTGTTAGAGTAGTGTAGGGAGTTGAACCCTGGTGACTGGAGCACAGGGAAGCTGAAGAGATGGGCAGTCATGAAGTTTGGTACCTGCAAGTTTCCTTTACCAAACATGTCTCTGTGATTTTAGTTACGCTTTGGAAGGGAAAAGATCAATTTGTGTTTTTATTTTTTTTCCTAATCAAAGTAAATAAGAAAGAAACCTATGAATTGCAATAAACAATATTGCCTTTTATAATTTTTCACATGGGGAAATTCAATATTATTGGCACAGTTGTTTTGCCAAGATTTTGTTATGTGCTCTGTATGCATTTTATGCTCCATAATTTCATTGTGCTACCCTTTGTTGCACCCTGAATAAAGGCTACAATAAAATAGATGTATTAAAAGCTAACATTTCAAGAGCATACTATAAACAAGAACTGACTGAGACTCAGATTTTCATCAGTAAGAGTTGATTTTTATAAATATTTATGTGTCCAGGTTTTGATGTAAAATGAAGAGTGGAATTTTTCACAGGAGTGAAAAACATGAAATAACATGAAAATGTCAAAACTTTTCCATTGGTCTATGCAGCCAAGTACATTACAGAATTGTTAAAATAAAGTATTCTCTCCAGGAGACTTTTTAGCAGTCCAAAGAATTGACTACTAGGGTAACTTAAAAAGGAAAAAAATTGGCTTCTCAAGAGATTCAGGCATTTGAAGTACCCAGGCCTGGTGCCAAGTCATTTTTAGGCTGAGGGCAAAACCACACTGCTAGGTGACAGCCTACGATAAAAAGCAAACAGTGAATTGCATACTCTGGCAATAAAAAGGCAAAATGATCCTCTAGAAAACAGACAGATTATTTTGTGCACTATTCTCAGGGTCAACTGATGTGCAATTATTCTCTAGCAATATTGTTACAGATACACTACAAATAATATTTTTTTCATGTTTTTTTGTGTTAAGTCTGGTATAGACTAGTATAGTGTGATTCCAGTCCTTCTGAAAGCCCTTGGTGCTGCCGCAATAGCAATAATTGCTAATATCAATCAGCATTCAGCAGCAGCACTTTGAATTTCACTCTATCTTAGTAAATGAGCATGAAGTCCTTCCACGTGGTTCCTCACAAGTATGACACTAGCAGACAAGAAGGAAACTGTCTTAGCAAGGCATGAGTTCATGTTACTTCCTGAAAAACTTTTAACTTGGTCGAAGAGGTTTGAGGTTTTAAAGCTCTCAGGTATTCTTTTCCTCTGCTAGTTTGTTTGTTTGTCTCATTTTTTGTTTGTTTGTCTCATTTTTTGTTTGTTTGTTTTCTTTGGAAGCAGCTTGTTCACTGTTTATGGGATGTGTAAGAAAAATTGCAAATTTTTCATTAGTTTGTGTCCTGTCCATGTTAAATGCCCTTCGTGTCTGTCTTATTCTTTCCAATAGCAGTGGCTGTATGATAACAAGAAATAATCCAGTTCCATTATGGAAGCTGTTCCAAACCTTATGGGGATCATTCAGTTAAATGGAATTTGGTGAAAGTAACACAGATACTACAACAGCCAGTTTTATACATGTCCAGGTGATAGTCAGTTTGCAGGATCCTGGACCACAGATACAGACAGCGTGTATATATATTGTATATATATTGTGTTAATCCATAGTATTTTCTTAATTTGATTTTGTTCAAACACTTTTATATTTCTTCCCATTTTCACTCTCCCCATTTTGTGCCCTTCTTTCCGTCTTCCTTCACTTCTGAGTTCGTAGCCTATGCAGGCAACAAAAGACTGTTAGCACTGAAAGCTTTCTGAGGGATCTTGATTGGAGTTTGGTGAGTTCTTTCTCTAGTCCCTTCTGCATATAAAATGAGTTAATGGAAACAGTTTATGAATAGGCTGTTTTCTTACACCTAGAAACCTTTAAATAGGAGTCTGGTGCAAAGATAAACTGATTATGTTAACAGGCTTCAAGCTTATCTCCCTTTGTGGGACATCTGCAGTACACCAGAGTGCTATATCAGCTGCTGCTGTTATTGATGGTCCAAACTGCTATGCAATCTTAAACTGACCGCAGGGCCAGATGCATATGTCAGGTAAACCAGGAGACTGACAGGCTTTATTTAAGAGCCTTTCAAATGATGATGCAATCACGAGAGCTTTTCAGGCATGCAGTTACAGCTGTTTAACATTTTCACTCTGCATATTTGTACCCGCATGGAGAAAGGCAAGTAACAGAGCTTGGATGTGGCAGCTAAAAGTGGTGATGCCTGTGTCAGCTTTTGCATTCTCTTCCAGCTGTAAACACCACTCCCAGCAGCTGGAGCCTGGACAGTGGGAAAGAAGCCAGAAACACATCAGACAGTGGAAAGCTTATATCTCCTCCTGTACCACCGAGACCTGCACAGACTGGTGAGTTAATGGACATTTCAGGCTAAACTCCAGTTAAAAACTGATTTACCTGAGTGCTTAGATTCTTTCCGCTCTGACTAACATTGAGCTTCTTGGGCACGTTAGTTTATTATTTGATTACTTACATAGAAGGCTGTAGAACTTCAAGTATTTTCATCTCATTAGGCTTCTTTGTAGCATTCTGTTTCCAGTACTCTGCCTCTTCATTTAATGACTGTGTAGTTTCAGACAGTTCATTCTGGTAACTAGGGAGGATGATCAAATTTAATCTTTTGATCTTATGATAATTAGAGGTTAGCAATCGGAAATGATCATTAAAGAAAAAGAATCTTACCACATGCACAGCAATCATGAAAGTACGTGAGTTCTGTTCCTGTAACCAATTTGCCCTTCAAAAGACTAATTTCCATTTAAAGAAAAGACTTCTTAAGTGGTATTAGAAATATAATTGCTCTCAAGGGGGTGGAAACTTTTTGGAGTTTTAGCCTTATGCCTCAAAGTAAGTACATTTTGTATTTCATTTTTTCTTACTTGACATAAAAATACAGAACATAATTCTTAAGAAAAAAAAAGGAGGATGGGAAAGGGGAGAAGAAAATACTGACTTAATTTGAGCCCTGTATCATTTGGTAGGATGTAAACCAATTTACAGTGGTATAAAATAAAAGATGGATGCAGAAATTTCTTGTATTTCATTGGTTGTATGGCAAGATAATCCTGAAAAAAAAAAAAAACATAAACAGAATCCCTAAGACTATTTGCAGCTATTGAGCAAATATGTAGAGGGAACCAGAGATAATGCTTGTATGTAGAATGATCTCTTATCTATTTAAAAAGATTTCTTAATGAAAATTGTAAAATTGTAATGCTAAGACTGCATTGAAATCTTTCTGCCTTTACAGCGTCACCAGCAAGACACATAGCCACTGTTTCCCCTTCTCCTGCTGGCAGATCACCGATGAAGGTACAGTCTTTTTGCAAGTGAATTTCCTTTGTGGGACTGACTGTAGGTGTTGTGAGGTAAATCATATATGTTAAATATGTTATTTGGGATTACCTCTTTCATTCATTACACTGAAATAAGTATATTTATTTCATTATCATATGCCTATTCAAAATCCAAAAAGTAAGTAGTCATAACAATCACAGCAGGTCTGAAGATTTTCAAAACTGCAGGTAAGAAACATAATCTTCAGACTCTGTAGCCTGTCAGTATTAGGCTTCTCACTTATATGTGTAATCAAGCTCACCTGAGTCAGTGGACAAAATAGAGTGTAAGAAATAAACGTAAGAAGTGCCAGCTAGTCCAGAATGCTGTCTCCAGCAGTGGCAAAAGGAGATGCAAGTCTACAGTCATCTTTCTGCTTATCGTCCCGTGAGCCTGTTACTTCTCCACTTGTGGCTGCAAAGTGGACCAGGTTCAATACAGAGGGATTGTGCTTGCTGTCACGTGCCCTGTAGTCCCATTGCCGTGGTACACCTTGTGCTGAAGAGAGCGCTGATGCCAGGTTTCCCACTAGCTGCTTACGAGGAAGCTCTTCAGAGCATTAGGATATCGTACAAAAGGCGAGCGACGGCCTGCGTTCTTGAATTGACTCAGTACTGCTGGTTCTTAGGGGTATTTCAAGCTCATCCTAACCTTTTTTTCTAAAGGCCCGGACAGAATTTAAGCGTTTTACAGCCAAACTCTGGAATGCCACCTGGGAGGAGAGGAATGTTGGCCCAGAATACTTGTGAGAGTTGCTGGATCTCGCTTCAGGCATCCATGAGTTTCCAGACACTTTTGGTGTCTAGACTGTTACTCACCACTGACAGGAGCAGTTTGCAGCGCTGTCAGGAGCTAAGTGCTTCCCCCTGCTCAGCTCCTGAATTGAAGCAGGCAGGGTTTACGCATATTTGCTCTTGTTCTGAGTGACAAAAGCAAAGCTTCTAAGTCTTATCTATAGTCACTTAATCCAAGTGTCGAGTGCTCTTGGAACTTGAACCTATTGCGTCATTTATTTGAAAACTTTGACCCTGGATGTTTGTGTGGATAGGAGTGCAGCTGCAGCTTCCTTACACACAGGGGGACGGAATCTGAAGCAAGTATTTAATAAGCAGCATCCCCACAACGTGTGAAATGTTTTCAACATGTACTGAGGTTGTAAGAAAACTTGCTCTGTTTTTCCATAGCTTGAATGGCTCGATCTTTAGCTTTTTTTCCAACTGTTATGTTCTGCCAGAGAAGGCTGTCTTAGTACAAAACCCACTGATGCAAATGAATATTTTTCCATTGCTTTCAGGGCGCTGTGGATCCAGTCCTAATAACTGAGATTATCTCAACAGAATAAAGTCAGTGCAGCCAGCTCGTACCTTTCTGCCCCTTTTCCCTCCCTCCCCTCCTCACCCCTGTTGCATGGCTCACACTTCCACCTAAAGCTGAGCAGCTGGGTGCCAGGCAGTCTAATAAGAATCGGGCTCAGAAATCTGTCTTTGACATGATTTCTCCATTCCTTTTTTAGTCTGTGCTAGAGACCATTAAATCTAGGTTGTCTCAGACTGCTCTAGTCAAAATCAGAAATGTCGCAAAGCCTTTTCAACTTTTAAGGTGTGCTCTAGCATCTGACAGCGTTAGCTGAACTTGCTTCACTAGAGCAGGGCTCCGTGGTGTTAGGTAGGGCTTTCCTGCCCCTGCCTCTGCTCCTCGTCGGTGCTGCCGTTGGTCCCTCACCTTCCCCACAGACCCGCAGGGCTGCTGGTGTAGCGCCTGCAACCTTTGTCCTCCCCTGGACCCTTGTCCCCAGGGCTGTGGTGGTGTTTTGGGTCACGCACAGCGGCACGGTGCGTCTGAAAAACAGCCGGGAGATGGGACAGAGGAACTGCAGTTCAAACACCACGGCCTAAATGTGCCTTTTGTTGCATGACTAAACTAAAAGTCGTGAGAACAGCTTTGGAAAATGGATGTTGAAGAAGAGATCGAAGCATCAGCTCTGAATGCGATGCAAGTCCTGCGTTTTGGCATTAGGGGGCAGGACACCACTAGGCACACACGATGCGTGGGTATGTATTTCGTTTAAAGAGCTGCGAAACTCGAGAGTTCGTTTTAAATAAAGGCTTCCAGATTTTTCCAGAGTATGATGATAATCAGATAACATTTAAATACAGTTTTGCTTCTACTTAAATTAATTACTGGCATGAGCACTGCTTAGGGTGTACTTGGGCACTTTTGAAATGAGCTCGTTATTGGGTTTCTCACTGGTTCTTAATTAAAACCGAGATGCAGCGCTTTACATTTATCAAACCGCAGAACCTGTGCAAATGCCTCTGTCTGTTTCCAGTCTGGGGGCTGAAATGCTCTCCCTGCTTTACCGCGGGTAAATTCTTCTTACGCCCTTTCATTTGAGCAGGGGTCCGTGCAGTCGTTCACGCCGTCTCCAGTGGAGTATCATTCCTCGGGGCTCATATCCAATTCCCCGGTGCTGTCGGGGAGCTACAGCAGCGGCATCTCTTCGCTCAGCCGATGTAGCACGTCGGAGACGTCGGGCTTTGAAAGCCAAGGCAGCGAACAAGCAGTGACTGTCCCGAGCTACAGCGTTTCGGAGGAGCCTGTGAGAAAAGAAAGCAAAACCCCGCCACCTTACAGCGTGTACGAGCGGACTTTGAAACGCCCCGTTCCTCTACCTCACAGCCTCTCCATCCCGCCCGCCGCAGACCCGCCGGCGCTGCCGCCCAAGCCGCAGCTGGTGCGGCCGAACAACCTGGAGAACAGCAGCAGGAGGACTGAGCAGGTTCCCCGGCCCAGGCCTCTGCCGCGAAAAGTGTCTCAGTTATGAGAAGCCACTTTTTGTATTTAATCGCAACCGATTCGTGACCGTTTAGGACATGGTATTTTTTAAAAATGGTAAAATGCGTTTAGTTAGGCACTTTAATGTTCTGCCCACTTTTTCTTTTCAGTAATTTTTAAATGCTTGTTAATATTATGTTGCACATTTTAAAATGAAATTACTAATTTAGGTTGCCAGATATTGCAGGAAGCATGAATGAGAGGCTTTTTTTTACTTTCACGGTGGTGAATACTGATAAATGCTTTTATTTGTACTTTGTTTTTATTTAAAAAAGTTGAATCTAAAACCCTACAACTCTCATCTGAGCTAGCTGAATGCTTCTTACAAAACACGGAATATACTGACTGGATCTTTACTACTAGAAATAAATGCACGCTTTCTAACAAAGTGTAGTCTGTAGACTAGGATGTTTCCGCAAGTAGGCTGGAAGTTGTTTCTCTTATCTGCTGAACAGGTTGGTCATTTCAAATGTCTGTGGAAAAACTGAGATATGATGCAAGTTACACTGCAGAGAACTGAGCAAGAACGTGGTTTGGAATTTTTGAAGCAAATACTTGGTTCATGTTACTTTTAAGATTGGGAAATACCTGCATTTCGTTCAGTGGAGAGCACCTCAGTGGTGAATCTCGGTAAGATTTCTGTGCCATGATTGTACTGCTGTACCCAGTGCATCCTTTTCTTTTTGAGGTGCAATTTACCTTTATTGTTCTAGTTACTGATTTTGTTTTAGTTTGTTTTTAAAAAGTAGCAGTTTGCCAGTGGAGGCTCTCTGCTGTTTTTTAAGAGTTCATCCTAAAATGCGGTCTGTGTGTTACTTGGGTACAAACAAACACGTTCATTTCATTCGTGTACAAGAATCGGCACTGGCTAGCACCAGGGCAACTCACTAAATGAACTAATTTGAGAAAACACGAATTACTGGATCTGTCAACAAATTTCAAAAGCGAGTTCAAAGGTCATTAACAATTTGATAACAACCTACCAAGATTCTGAACAGCTCTTCGGATGTGCGTGTACCAGTGGAGTCAGGTTTGGGGTTTGCTTTTTAGCTCGAGTTCGACACCATCATCTATTGTAGGAGGCTGGCGTTTGGCCTTACGTTGTGTGCTAGTGACCGGCATCTGGAGAGCTCTGGAAAGCTAATGCCAAGTTGTAGGAATGTGGAGAGGAAAAAAAGAAAAAAGCACCTTCTGTATGTATTTTTTGTATCCTCTTTCTTTTACTGACTGTTTAACATGTGCTCGGGAACAGATGTATGAACTGCATTTTAAATCATGCTGTTAAAAATATTCTCCCTCTTTTGTTGGGAAGCTCATGTCGATTTTAGCTGTGTCTGATTTGTTGATAGTTTAACTGGAAGAAAGTGACCACTTTTTATATTCTCTCAATTAAGCCTTCAGCAGTTACAAGCTGCTGACGGTGGTTATAGAGGTTTTCTATAATAAATGTTCAAGTATTTTTGTACATAATTGGTAAATTTTAATAAGGAGTGTACCATTATGTGAAAAAGAAGCGAACAGTTGTGTATGCAGTAAGATTGTTATAATTATGCCAAATACTTTATGTATGGAAAAAAGAATATTTGTAAATATGTGCTTTTAACAATAATTCTGCCATATTGACTTTACAGTTTTGAATGTCAGAAAAAATTAATATATGTTAAAATATTTATGTTTTAGTGAAAGTATTCATAACTTGAAAAGGAACAAATGAATTTTAGCTTTGTATCTTGCTGATTTCAAAGTCTGAAATTCCTTGAGCTAGCTCTTGCTTTCAACTATAACATTTTTGTGTCTGTAACCACATCATAAAAGGTGTAGAAGGCTACATATTTATGCTGATATAAAGAGGTAATGCCTGAGATTTAAATAAGGTGTCACACGTAAGATAACAAAGCTGCTTTGTTTTTGTTTTTGTTTGTTCTTTTTGTTTTGTTTTGTTTTTCTTTCCCCCTGTGTAGTTTAATAGATTTTGTTGGCTAGTGCTTGAGCACGGTATGAATCAGTGTTATTTGCTCCTGAAGCCATTTTTTTATTTCTGGCAGTGAGCAGAGTTGTTGAATTTATCATGTGTGTGTGTTACTGAAGTCAGCTTTGCAGCAAAACGTTTCACGAGTTTCTGTTTACCTAGACACTCGTCTTGGCTGCTGCATAATGGTAATATTGGAATAAAATGACTTGATTAATCTTTACAGTACAACTTTTCTACGGAATGAGAGATTATAATTCAGTTTATCATGGAATTTAAGTTCTGACTCCTTGTCTTGCTAAATCCACGTTCATTTCTATTAAATATCTCCTGATGGATCTAGTTTTCTCCCTGTTTGGATCCTTAATTGCTTTGTGAGACAAGGTGGAGAGCATTGACCTGCTCTTCTGAACAAGTGAAGAACGTGAAATTCACTGTGAGAGTTCACTGTAAATTAACCTGCATGAGCGCTCTGTTTTTACAACCATGACATCGGGAATACTCTGAATGATAGCAGATGGTATAAAATTGACAGAGTACTCTAAAACTGAGCTGACACATTTTCTGCTTAGCCGGTTTTGACAAATTGATTCTGTAGATCAGCTTTTCAACCTGATTTCCTATAAAAATGTAGTATGAAATTTTGTTATGTATGTTGCAATATCCAGAGCTTGAAACCCTAATGTAAATAAAGGTCTCGTTTGAATTTTATGCATCACTCCTAAATGTAGTTTGGTCACTTTGGGGATGATGGTGAGCAATTCAGAAGCTCGTAAAAGCAGACGCACAAGAACAAGTTGCTGTTTCTTCTCAATAGCTGGAGCGTTAGCTAACATACGTGCCATGGTCGGGATGATCGTGTATTCAAACTGCGTTTGAGCTGCTGCTGTCTCTGGGATGCCACAGAAGCGACTGCAGGCTCAGCTGCCTGGCTCGCAAATGGCACAATTCGGCCCCATCCCCCAGTGAGCTCCTGCTTCTAAGTGGGAGCGAGCTGAAGTCCCAAGGCAGATCACAGCCTGTGTCCCGAGAGGAGCACAAAGCTGAAGTTGGCTCTTGCTAATAAAGTTTTTAGGGTAGTGCGGATATGACCGGGTTCACCTGGAGCAGAGCAGTTACGTGCAGATCTCCTCTGTGTGAAGACAGCACCTTGCCGTCCTGCCCTGCCAGTTTCTTCTTACCTGCAAATTGTCCAAGGGAGTCTTCAAACAGCCCCGTGACCCAGCCAAAAGATACCTATCGGCAGGATGGATGATGCTTGAGGTGTAAATGGCGAAAAGCAGCGTGTCTGAGTGTGGCTGGGTGCAGCGAGGCATGCAGCAATGTTGTGCCAGTAACCCAAGGGGCTAGCAAACGCCACTGGTTGCTCCAGGGCTCCTCTGGTAGCCGGGCTTTACCCCAACACCCTGGTGGGCCGGGCAGGGCAAAGCCCCATCTGCTGGGGCAGGGCGAAAGGGGGCTCGCCACTGGAGCCTGGGGGATCCTGACCTTGAACCTTTCCCCACCAGGTTCTGTAAGAGAAAGCCCTCTGCATGTGTAACCCGTCTTTTTCTCCTCCCTGTAGTTCTAGCTCAGCTTTCGACACGCGTCTCATAGAGACATCTGCGATTAGTTGCTTTGAATAACACTACCAACTCCTCTCGCCATGAGATGGCAAAGATTTGCAAGCCTCAGGAATACGAAATGTTTTGAGCTGCCTACCTCACCTGTGCACCAAGCATCGGGATGCGTGACTCTTCCTGGGAGGTAAAATGAGGCTGCTGATGAGGCAACTGGGTTGTTTTGTTTTGTTTTGTTTCATTTTGTTTTCAATTGGATTGTTCTGTGAGGAACTCGGTGTGCCTGTGATACCAGGCTGATAGCTTTGAAGACTGCAGTAGGACACGACCTACGACACCAGCCTCCCAGGCACGGCTGGGCAAACGCACACAGGTTATGACTTGTGCTAAGGCCACAGGTCGTAGCTCCTCTCTAATTCACTGTTCCTGGGTTTCTATTTATTTCAGGAAGGGTGTGGTAGAAGTGAGGCGAAGGTAACCAGTTGAAAGAAAAAAAAGGTAAATGAAAAGTAGGGAAAACCCATGACAGCTAGATAATTAGTGCAAGTGTGTTTTCACTCACCCAGGAAAAATAACAGTGGGAGAAATAGAAATATTAGCTGGAGTTGAAGTATCAAATCTATTTCCTTCAGCTGCTGTAGTATGATTTTATACCAGCTTAACTGCTGGTTGAGCTGTAGGGAGCAATAGGGAAGCTGGGAGTCCTGACAAAATAGGCTTTTATTAGCCTTTGGGTTGTGGGTTGTTGGTTTTTGTTTTTTCCCCTTGGAAAGGCCTTACCAGAGGAGAGAAGCCAGAGGACAGAGAAGTTGCAAGGGAAAAGAGTTTTTAAAGCCCTGATTTTTTTTTTTTTATTAGAAAGTTATTTTTGCTAGACAGTTGTTTTCTTACCCCATTGTGCATAGCTGATAGCAGTGTGTTTTGCAATGAGCAGAGAATTTCTGGGAGCAAATCCGTGTCCAAATTTCATTGGAAATTGCTCCCCTGATAGCTCATAAGCTGCTGGAATTTCTGTAGTATATTTACGTGTTTTACACCACTGATTTACTAGTGGCACTAGTTCCTCTTGTATATTTCAATTTGCCCCATTTATTTAGAAATTATTTTGCAGAGGGATTCTCCACATTACATTCTTGTTTATTTGCGAAAGGCTGCTGTCGCTGCTGTTTTTCCTTGACCTCACCGACTTCCCTTGAAGTGCTTCCTCCTGCTTTTCAAAAGAAAGGCCATCAACAAGGAGCTGCTTCAGCCTTCGCTGTGAGCAATGCTTCAGAAGCACAAGGCGATGCAGCGCAGGCACGTCTGCTCGTGGGGGAGGATCCCTGGGGCCTTCAGAACAGAAGCTTGTTGGGGCAGGTCGCCTGCGGGGCTCTGTGGTCAGCGACACAGCGACAGCTCAAGGACAGAGCCTAAACGAACTTTCCACAACCAGGAGGAGCGCTTAGGTAATGCCCTGCAGGGACTACACCTCGCCCAGGTATGAAGCTCAGCCCCAGGATGTCCTGTAAATGGAAATCCTTTGCCTCGTTTCCACTTCCTCTTCTATTCACAGAAAAAAAAATAAATGCTAGGTAGATACCCGATGTTTTGCAAGAGGGTTGCTGAGCATGAGATAAAGGGAGACAAATCACTCTTGTTCAGGGAGCAGGGGAATGCTCTGTCTACACTTTAGTCTTAGCATGACTTGAGACCATTGCTCCGGGCCTTTGGGCTGGCAGCCATTCAAGGGATGTACACTGTCGGGTGATTTGTCCTTATCCTCCGAATACGCTCCAGTGGCACCAAAGTGAAGGTCTCAGTAGAGCCAGCCCCTCAAACTCTTTGAATTCCTGTGCCAGCCTCATTTTCACCATCTGTTGCAAGAAGCAGCTTGCAGCAGGTGTGTTCTCTGGAGCAGTCTGCTGTGGTCTGACCACCGTGCTCCCTTCTGAGACATTCAGCTGACCTTTATAAAGGCACTGCTGCATTAAGTCCAGGGATGTGATACAACGCTTTCTAAAATGAATGCAGATTCATATCAACACGGTTAGAAATTGGCTTGTGCCCAGGAGGAGTTGGGTGAAAGCAGCTGGTACGTAATGAATAGTTCCACCTAAAGAAAACCAAAGTCTAACACTGACCGCAAGACACCTTACAATAATCTCAACTGGTTTTTTTTTTTTTTTTGGCTAGTGCACTAGGAGATGAAGCAACAAATATTGCTGTGCTTCGCTCTTCTCAGGCATTTAAGGGTACCAAAGGAAGTTTGTGCACGCTGGACAAAGACTTTTTATGTTGCCGAGGAGAGTTTTTGTGCATCTGCAGTCCCCCTCCAAGTTGTGTCTCGGAACTGAAGCACATCCTGCCAATACCCCTAAAGCTATAGCTCAGTGGAGTTTTTATAGCTGTAAAACCTGAGCTGCATGATGATAAGTGATAATAAACAAAGCAAGCCATAACCTGCGACTTTGAACACGCAGGCAGGGTCCATAGGGGAGCAAGCAGGAAGAAAAAGAGAAAGAGGAGAGTTTTTCAGGTCATGAAGGTCTTTTCACTTCTGGAATATTTGCTGCTTTCTGAGAAGTGCCGGGCTTTTACCATATGCTTTAATGTTTTTTCCCCCTCTGTGTGATATAATGCTGGGGGTGTTGTTTTCTCCATGTAGGTTTGATGTATCTGCAGAAGATAATTTTTCGTTTGGTTGTTTGTTTTCCTCAGTTCTGTGCAGAGAAGGGAAAGACAGAAGAAAGGAGGACAGAAAACAATTCTGGTCAGCGCTACATGATCTCGTAGCTCAGGGGTGGTTGTGTTTTCTGGCTGGCCCGTGATCCCAAACCTTCAAAGGGTAAAGATCAGTTCTAAATTGTGAATTGCTACTTGTTTGACTATAAGATAAAAAATAGCTTCCCAATCTTGCAAGAGAGCCAGCAGCACTCCAGAGGAAGGATTGTGTTTATGCAGGAAGCCAAGCCCAACAGCACCTCCAGCGCGTGCTGTAACCGCCCCCAAAAGTACCTGGACAGGAAAGGACAGCCACGGGCAGGCCAGAGGTTCACACTTTGTTCCTCACGAGACATATTTACTTTCTGCTCCTCTGCTCTCTTCCCCCCGTGCCCAAACGTGCCTGGCTGAAAGCACAAGAATAAATTCTGCTCTGAGAGTCTGGTAAACGCAAGCCAGAAAAGTACCACCACGGAAATGTTTTCTCTCCGAGCAAATCCTACGGCCTACCCAGGCTGGCCGTTCCTCAGCTGGTGGCCACCATGGTCTAAGGCAGAGGCATTGGCAGCCAGATGGAGCCATCCGGAGGGGACAGCAGGCCTTCCACAGCTGGTTCATGGGCCACGGCTGAAGCCTGCCTGGCTGGGGGCAGCCCTGCCACCGGCCCGCTCACTGCCGGCCCCTCACACACCCAAGGCCGAAAACACGGTGAGCGCCATGTCGCTGCGGGGCGTGGGCTCCTGCTGTGGCACGTGAATGATGCGCTGCAGGGAGCTGCAGCACCGTAAAGGACACAGAACCGGCTAAAATACCATATTCTAAATCAAGCTAGCTATTTATTGTGCTCCTTTGCTGTTATTGCTCCTTTGGTCTGGGAAATAATAATAATAACCCTACACTTATTTAGCTTGAGAGCTGAGAAACTTGGGAGATTTTGCGAATTCTCTTATTGAGCCATTTCTGGCGAGGTGCTGTTTTACTGAAAGCATTGCCAGCTCGCCTGGCACGGGAAGGTGCCGGCAGTTGTGCTAGCTGAAAGCAGGCACAGCTGGAAGGATGGCACTTCAGCCCTGCTCTGGCTCATTAGCGAGGTTTGTGTCCCACACCGCGTGCGAGAAGAGCGACCGACCTGGGATGCTCCGAGCAGGCACTAAAACGGGGGAGCAGCAACGACGCAGATGGCAGGGTCAGCTTGTCAGCCACATTTATCTAATTGAAGGCTTCCAATATATTGTCAGGTAACAATAAAAAAAAAAAATCCTCTGTTAGAAATTCCACCTGGTCGTAATTGATCATCGTTAATAAACCTGTGCCAGAGCAGGCTGCCAAAATCTCAGCTATGACCGTATAACTCAGGCTAATTAGCAAACGATGACTGCTGAAATGAGTTGCTCTGGTTGGGTGAGTGAAGGAACCAATGCCATGGTCGCTATTGACAGAAGGGAAAGCTGTTACGAGGAGGTTTACTGGGCTGGCTAAACACGGGGCGAGTTTGCTGGCTTGTTCTTTCGCTGATGATTTGTGTATTGTAGAATACAGGGCTGTAATGATTTATTTTTTTTTTTTAGAAATGTTGATTATACATAATGGATAAATAGTGCAGCTAGATTCATCTGAATTTGCTCTGGAAACCACAACTTTATCACTGATTGCTACCTTGGTCTCCAATGGAAAAGGCAACAGACAGCATCCAAAAATAAAAGAGACTTGTTTTAAACCATATTATGAGTCTATCGTTGACAGAATATTGACAAAATGAAAGCAATAAATCAACTGTGCATGGACTTGTCCGTGCTGCCCTCCTCGGGGACCAACGTGCTCCCCCAGCAGGCCCGCTTTGCCTCTCTCCCCATCCATACTGTGAGGGGCTGGTGTAAAAGGGGGTGAGCGCTAGCAGTGAAGCAGGCAAGGCACCGTTGTGCCGTGCTGTCCTTGTGCACCATATTTAGCAGCACTACAAATAAATTAAATAACATGGAAAGTTTTTAAATCTCCCTGGTGAACCCGCTGAAAGCAGCACTTCGCAAAGGGCGTTGCTGCAGCTGGATTTCTATCTGGAGCTGACAGATCGCTGTGGCTCCTCCTTGGGTCCTCTGCAGGTGGCTGGATCGGTGCACGGTGCCCAGGGAGCGGTGCCTCGACGAGGACAAGGAGCAGGTGAGGGAAGAACAAGTGGCCTGCCTTACTGCCTTTGCTTGCATTTGAGTAAGTGCCCATTAAATGATGCTTCTGCATGGCATGGTGAGAATAGCTCAGTGTAAGCCAAAGGGCAGGCTCCCATCCCTATGCCTGCTTTCCAGTGGGAAATAATGGCACAGCAGGGCCAGAAAGTAGCAGACAAACAAGAACAAATCAGAGCAACTGGGAAAACAACTCCACGGCGTGACTGGTCCTGGGTGATCAGGTCATTCTGTTTCACACCTTGCTGTATGAGTACTCAGCATCCAGAGAAAAATGTTATAGGTAATATTCAGATTTTGAGCTCTTCCAGGACTTTGAGTTCAAAAGGGTTATGTTTTTGCATAAATGTGCTGTGATGGGGCTGGCAGGACTATTTTCTGATTTTTCTAAATGTGTTTGGAATAAATAGCAGAAATTGGTGGTACAGAATGAAGGTGTTAGAAGAATAAAAAGAATAAAATGTTAAATAGTTTATTACTATTTTAATAACCTCATAGTATTATTTAAGCAAAAGCAATTTTCCAGCACTCGTAGTCTTGCTTTTGGTGTTGGTTTGTGTTTTAAGACTAAAGAATGTTTTAAATTTAGTGTTTTATTCTTGTTTATGCATTATGCAATTGGGAATAACCACTCATTTCTTTGCATAATTGGAATTCTTTATGCAATTGGAACAAAAGTATTTAAACTTCAAGATTGGTTCACTAAAATATTTTTGCTCTGTGCAGATTGCAACCTACATCATTTTCTTTAAGTTCCTTCCTCTAAGATCATTGCGTCTAATAAGAGTATGAAAAATGTATATATAATCTGGTGCATGCTCAGGGTGAAAGTGGAAGCTCTTTAAACCATTTACAATCAAATAGTTCAGAGGCAATCATCTTGAATAGATTAGTCTTGAAATGCTCTCGACGTGGTGGAGAATTGAAGCAATAAAACTGCAATTACTATGCAGTTGTGTTTGATTTCTGTAATGTGTTTTGAAATCGTGATGCTACACATTAGAACGTCAAAAACCCGTTTTGATATACAGCGTGCAATTAATAGAAAAACAAAATAAAACAATCCAAACTCTTTCTAAGCTGCCAGAAATAACTGATAGCAACATGGCTGCCTTTTTTTTTTTTCCTCTCTCTGAACAAGACTTCTCAAATGTAAAACTTGAAGTACATTGAGAAGTCTAAAAGCAGAATTAGTGTACTAAATCTTTGAGCGTCAACAATTGCCAGTGAATTATAACACACAATATTACTGGGAAGACATCTTTTAAACAACCAAATGATTATCAGAGAAACTTTATGGAAACAGAAGTTAATACAAGATTACAATGTCATTCAGATGCTGTTCCACAGATTGCAGAATACTTTTTCCCAATTTGCAGGAGCCGAATAAATACTGAAAATAGTTTTCCCTTTACCTCTTCTGTCCTAAATTCAGAAAACTGTTCCCCTTGCCATGCTGAACTCATGCCAAAACACGTATGGAGGAATGATAAGGTGCACCCCCAAACAAAACAAAATAAATAAAGCAAAAAATCCACCCCAAACCCATATAATCTGATCTCTAAACAACGAGAAAAGATTTTTACAATTATTACCTTTAATTTATATTTTGCTTGCACACATACAGACTTACTTTCAGGGTGAATTTATCCTGGTACACCTGATGGTTTGTGTGTGAATAAATCCTCTAAGTAAAACTGTACTGGGACTTCATGCATATGATTTACAGTGTTCCCCAGAAAATACAGGAATTTTAATCTGATGTTTGATTTTAGTTCCTGCTATTATCTGTGCATTATATAGAAAGTGTGCTTTATAGCTGATACAAAAGAAGTGGACATTCTTGCCTTACTTTTCAACCAAGGCATATAACGAAGGTTTCCCATTGTTATACTAACTGCACAAAGTATTCATGACACTTCGATAAAAATGAACTAGTATTTGTGAAAGCATATGTTTTGTTTTTTTTTTTTTTTTTCTTTCAGGCTTTTGACTTGCTTGGTGTTTGCAAAGGTAACTAACTCACACCAGAGGCACTGTTCTTTGTTATTCATAAGTATTTTACCATATGCTTTTAGCATATGGTAAAATACTTATACTTACAAAATATAGTTACAAAACTGAAGTCGGTTACTCAGATCTGATATAAAAATAAGCGTAACTTCAGTAAATTCAGTGAAGTTACTTCAGTTTTACAGCAATGTAACAGTATGGAGTAAAGTCCAAGCTGAAGAGATGTACTGAATGTATTGAATTTAACTGAATTTGTACAATACGTTGAATACAATACATTCAAAGGTATCCAACTGATACCTGAGGTATGCAGTTATCCAAAGTCTTCAAATGTGAGAGGCAAAAGGTCAAGGCTTGACCTCACACCCTGTTCTTTATTGCTTATTAAAAGTCTTTATGAACATGAAGCTTTGCTTCACCATTCTCTAGGCTTGCAAACACTCCAGATAGAGGTGCACCAAGCATTTAGCTCATGTGCAAGTATGCAGTGCTCAACCTCACAGGAGTCCTCATGGCCTTCCTAGAGAGAGACTCCATCAGAATACGACCAAAAGAGGCAGCAGCTCCTCCTTCACCCCGTAGTCCAGTGGCCGATGCTCTCAGCCAGAATGTGGCTGACCCATTTGTTGTTTCCTGGCTAATCTTCAACCACTGTGGAGACCACCGTAATGTGGTTGCTTTTGTGGAGACCGTATCACCGGCTGCTGCAAACATGCAGAGCACTGGTAGGTGCTTCCCAAATCTAATGTTAATATTATGTAAAATTAGCTATGTTAATATCAGTATGCATGTATCGATTTTATATGTAACATGTTTTAATTATATTAAGTATTAGTTAAATATTAGGGACCCAGATTCCCAAGTTCAATCCTGGTGAATGCCAAAAACACCAGAATAGAGCGATGCATTTGTTCTTTCTCATCTAGTGTCTTGTTCTGCCCCAGCAGTTAGTTGCTGTGCATGCTGAGTATGTTATCTGTCACCTCTGTCACCTTCAGCTTCCCAGCACATGAAAACGCTCTCCCTAACAGGCTACCCACCCAGGGCAGAGCTCTCCTGGCACAGCTCTCCCAGTTTGGGTGACAAAATCAGCAATTTACTGTAGTGTCGAAGACAGCGTGTTCCAGTCATGCGCTTCTCTGGGGAGCAGGAAGCTGTGGTTACATACCTTTCTCCGGTCTGCTCAGCTAATTTCGTTTTTGATTTCATAGTCGTCTGCTGACACAGAGCCAGAGAGCAGCCCTCACGGCCATTTGGCTCCCGGGGCAACCATTTTGAGGGAGAAAATGAGCCCTGTAAGCATATCTGTGAACACACAAATACCAGCAAATTAAAAACACGACCTATGAATGCTGTCATCACGGCTCATTTTAATGAAAGATCTGAAAACCAATACTATAATGCCTTCATTTGTCCAGGCAAAAGGGAATATGCATATGTGCAATTAAGTCTGGGAAAATCTCTAGGATCACTTCTACTCATTTCCCTAACTTCTACCACTAACTTCTACTACCATTCTTAGCTCCTGACAAGCTTGTTGTGACATTCAGCTTCAGTGGCTCATGCTGAAACGTAAAGATGAGAAACTGAAAATGAGTTATTCTAGAAAGCATTTAAAAATGGTCACGTGCAATGAGAAACGGAGACCTTTCCTCAGTACTGAAAGAAAAATCTTGTGTCGTGGCTTAAATGGTTTTAAAGCTGAGTGATGGGAACAGAAATTTGGGGTAGCAATAGATGGCTGCACCAGGCTTGACGGGTTTATGTACCCTCGGAAACTGCACGGATTACTGGTGAGCCTGTCAGAGTGCAGTTTAGTATGCAGATGTGAGAAGCAGCCAGAAAGTGAAGTGAGCCAAATTCCCACTGCACCGTGTCTTTTTTGCCTGTTACTGCCCTCAGCAAGTTCAGGGTTGCTTGCTTACCTGTTCAGAGTACTCAGGCCATGCGGAATGGATGGGCCAAGGTGTGCTAAGAGGACAGAAGTACTCAGAGGGATGAACAGCCAGGTAATTTACATCCAGAAATGTTACTACAATGTGTGCGTATACATGTATACACATATGTATGTATGCGTGTAAAAGTGGTGAGGGAGCAGACAGCAAGAAGAGACCAAACCCCATTCAGTTAGCCATATAACCATCTTTATGTCAGGCATCCCCATCTAAACTCACTAACTTTCAAAACGAGTGTTTTACAAAACTGGTCCCCAAGGGCTCAGAATTTCATTCCAAAGTGCATACGATGTGCCTCGGGGGGGTGAGTTTAGGCTATAAAGCTGCGAATTGCCTCCTGCAAAGTACCACAGGATGAGTTTTACAGCAGTGGGTGGTTCGGGTACATGCCAACCTGATTAGGTCCTGGAAAGCGTTCACTTTGTCTTCAGGCCCTTAGGGGCTTGCTCCAGCAGGCAATTTTAGAACGTGCACTGAGCTCCTCAAGCAGGAGCTGTACAAATTCAGGAGCAAGTCATCGCTTTATTTTGCCACTCAGCAACAGCAGTCAGCGCTTCCTCTTGTATATGGGGCCAGACGGCACATTCAGTCTGGGATGTATGGATCAGCCCTGGGAGCTCGTGGGTTCCAGAGGCTGAAACCAAACGGTGAGCAGGAAGCTGGGATCAAGCTCTTCTGCTTCCTGCCTTCTCTAACTGCATGGTGCCTGCATGCTAAATGCTGCTGCTTTAAAACACGTAGAAATACTTGTATCTTGTGAGAACCCTCATCCTTTCTTTTTTTTAGGGGGGGGGGGGGAGCGAGGGGGGGTGCAAGTCATGCTCTGGTAATTCTCTGATAATTCGTATCAGATTTGGTGGGGGTCTTAAAATTTGACAGCTCTGCTCAGGGCCTTGGTTTAGATACGTGCAGCCATAATTTCATGCTTGCAGGAAAGCAGGCTTTCACAGAGAACTTGCAGGTGAAATGAGGAGTTATCGACAAGGTTATACAACAGCTGAGCAGTAGGATTTGGACCATAACTCTGGGTTTAAGTGTCTCAGTTCTGCATCTGATGCCTTAGTTCTTTATTGGCTCTAACTTCATGTGTCTGGAAGGGATTTTTCCCGTGGGAGGTTTAGAAATGGAGCTCTAAAAGTGCAGCTAGCTGTTCTTCAGGGATTTTGGATACAGAAGGTGCTGATCTAATTTAAAGAACATTTTAACGCAGCCCATTCTATACAATTAGAAGTAAAAATTGATTCAGCAAACAGGATGTGCTCAGCACGGTGACCTGACAACCTGTAATAAGGTGCCCAGAATATGTACTGAATAAAGGCACACGGAGATGCCAACTGCTCCTAGCAGTGACACCCGCTGCTTTCCTGTAACACTGTGCAGGTACTTGTTCTAAGTATATTAGGAACGAAGGTATTATGCTTCCCAAATCACAGTACATGGAAAAACAAATGCTTCAGGTGGCGTTAGCAAAGAAAGCCTTCTAAGAATGATTCAGTACAGCCCCTGCCAGCTCCAGGCTGCTGCCTGGGGACTCGTGCCAGCTGCCTTCCAGCCTTGTGCCCGCTTGCAGGAGCGTGCTGGTCACAGGCAGCGTGGTGTCGGGGCTGCGTGCGGCAGGCTGCTGTCCCACCCGGGCAGGAATCGATGATATCCCATAGGCCGGGGCTGGCTGGGGCATCGGGGTCGAGTTTGAAACACAGGAGAGGGAAACTGTTGCTGTCCTCTTGAAAGTGCTGCGCTCGGTGTACGCGTCCATTCAGTCGCAGCAGGCTTCTGTGATTACACAGCTCAATTCTTCCTGCCTGTTATAAACGGCTCTTTGTTTCTGCCATTTGTCTCTCATATTCACCCACACTCTCTATTGTATTTCTGCTTGCTTGTCCCCTGCCAATTCCCCCAGCTTCCTATTTGCCATTTCGATACACTCAGCCCTTCACGCCCCATTTTAATTTCCTCATGCCTCCGCTGTTCCGCGTTGCTGTCTCGGTAGCTCTCAACCCGCTCCCCTACTTCCATTACAGCTCCCACTCTCTCATTTAAAACTGTTCACGCTGATTTTAGTTAATGCGGTATAATTAAGGGTAGGGCTTTTCAGAAGGAAAAATATGTCACTTTTCATAGACCAGAATGGAAAAGTTGACAGGATGATGTTGAATTTTACGAACAGACTAGAAGGTCCTGAGGATAAGGCAAACAATGTCCAGTTACTTGTTTTTGTTTTTTTCCTTTTTATTGGTACAGACCTTTTTTGTGTTTGCTTGAGGGCCATCCTGAGGCTGGAATCACCTATGGATTTAGCTGTTAAAAAAAAAAAAAAAAAAAAACAGAGACAGAAGACTAGCTCTGAGGGAAAGATTTGGCTTGCTCTTTATAGTTACTTTAACAAAAATGTATTTTATAACCATTTGTATACAAACAATGTAAATAATAAAATTACTTTTTTTTTTAATTTTATTTTTATTTTTTATTGCTACCCCTCCACCACTTCTGTCACATCTTTGAGCCTAAATTTCCTGGCCTTCTGACACTGGTTAGCTCCTAGAGCACCTCCTGTGGCATCCTGACTGTCAGCTGCAAGGACAAGGGTGGC
The DNA here is from genome assembly GCF_040182565.1 of Anser cygnoides. Taxonomy (NCBI): domain Eukaryota; kingdom Metazoa; phylum Chordata; class Aves; order Anseriformes; family Anatidae; genus Anser; species Anser cygnoides. The sequence continues at coordinate 30,089,327 of NC_089873.1, forward strand.
AGCCTGGAAGCACTCCCCTCTGTAGGGCACCTCCTTACCATGCAGCTGGCTCAACTGACCTTCAGGGTCCCCTGGATCTGCTGGAATTTGCTTACACAGCTCCTGCATTGCTCTGCAACTTGACTTGTCCTACCACATGCTTTTTGTCATCCTTGGGTTATCAGATGTGGCATCAATCTTCCTGAACTAAGGTACAAACAATGTGCCTGGTGCCTTATATTTAACCATGTGGTGGTCCTACATCCCTTCCACTGTAACAGCCATAAGGAATGCAACCTAGGGCTTCCCAGTCCTGTCAGGAAGCTCATTCCTTCCGCTCTGTACAACTGTCAGATATGAAGCATCCAACTTCACTGAGTCTGGCATCTTTGTGAGGAAATCACTGCTTAGATGGCCCAGGTATTCACAGACAGACTGGCAACTTGTTCTGCATTAAAAGGAAGGAAACTAAAGATGCGTGTGCTATCTACCTGTAATGGTGGTAGAGGCACTCCTGCTTTGCAGAGGAGGTTTTACAATAAGTTCTTGCTAATTAAGTGACCCAATATGAATCTGTCATATTAATGTTTGCCTGTGATAGTGGTGGAATGTGATTAAAAGCTCCCTTCATTTTTCAGGAGAAGAAAATAGATGGGAAAAGGAGGACATTCAAGTGTTGGGCCTTGAGGATATCATCAGGCTCTGAAACTACTGGCATGGCTGCACATTTGTGGACTGCCTCTCAGCCCAAGCTTATCACTACCACTGGCCAGCCTCTCCATCAAACACCGGACTGCCTTTTCCTCAGAGCAGCTGCACCCCCAAATTCTCTGGCTGATGAATTTGGACTTTCCAGGAGATCTACTCCGGGTCTGGGTGCTGGAGCTATCAGAGCTAGCAGATGCAGAGAGCTGGCAAGTCTGCTTTTGTATCTTCGCAGTTTGAGTGGAGGCTGGGAAGGTCTTTCTGATCTATTTCCAGATGGCATAATATATGTGGCTTTGATGCATTTGCTACGAAATGGCAATCGAGCACACTCCAGGATCCCAATTTTATGTTAATAGGCTTGCCAACCTTAATGGGCTAACTAGAACAGAATCAAAACAATGTGGTCTTAGCACTGTAGCAGCTCAGACATCGGTACTGGACTTTCCAAGCACACTATGTGCACCCTGCCAGCCATGACCATCCATCTAAGCAATATTCTGCACGAGGAAAGTACACAGGGCTTCCTTTCTGGTTTAATTTTCTTCTTCGAAGCTAACACTTTACAGAGAAAAGTCTTTTTTTCAGTTTGTGATAAGGCATTTTACTGAGGTCCGAGGTCAACATCTCAAGTCTAAATCCCAGGCCTAGAATGACAAGGCAATTGGATCCAGCAATTCCTCATTGTGTGTATTTTTATGGCCATGTGTTGATTTTATAAAGCCAGCCCAGATTATGGCCCTCATTTTCCTCCAAGTATTTCGCAGCTGTCCATGTTCCATGGAGGAGTTTTAGATACAACCAGTCTGAATAGACTCTGTGGGACTGCAAATGCTCATGCTTAAGCGAAAGCGTCTATGTGTCAGGAATGAGTTGCTTATTCTTAACTTGTGTTTGCACCAGTGAACAGGAGGTGCCTATCTAAAAATACTTTCTAGCTAGGAGCTCTGAAGACTTTAGCTTGCCCCTTCCATCCTCAGTATTCTTACTTATTACTGTGTCTGTTGCCTTAGTGCAAGCATAACTGGGTAACTGTTCAATACGGACTATTTTGGGGCTTGCTGCTTCCCAGCAGCACTTTATTTGAACCTAACACAACTTTCTGGCATTTCACAACAGGGAAAAGCTTTTTTTTTTTTTTTTTCCTCCAATCTGTCAGTGACATAAATATTTTTTATACAATGCAATACATATATTTTCTGTAGACATTGTTGTCTTCAAGCAGGCTCCTATTCCTGCTTTTTCTCTGAGAGGTTCAAGTACTGCCTGCTTGAGTGACATCCCTCGAAATGAAGACTTGGGCAAGTGACATCTGTTCAACTTGTAGCAAGCTGATAACTTCCATAAGATAAACAGCATCTTCAACTCACATGCTTAGAAAAGATGTAAGAATTCAGGGCATGCAGTAAAATCTCGCTTTGAAGTCAGGAGAGATGGATGGGAAGGAAAGCTGGAAAATATATATTCCTAGAAGCCAGTAAGCAACTTTAGAAGATTAGTCCAAGGGCAGCTTTTATATTTCCTTTGTAATAGGTACTAAAGATAGTATCAGCTCTCTGCTCTGTCCTTTTTTTCATCACCATCACTGTGGTTTGAGTACTGAAGTAGAGACTGGGCAGAGATGGCAGTGTGCACGTTAGCGTGGCGTTAGAGGGCATGTCACCTCTCTGAGCACAGCTCTCCTACCAGGGTACAGTGTCTGCTTTACTTCAGACTGATGCATTTTACCATCAGCATTTTAGACTGATGGTAAAGAATACAGGTGGAAAGAAGTGAGCGAGTGTTTTCAGTGAGAGGAGAAAAACTCCAGCCCTGACTGCCTTGTGCAGCTGAGCTGCTCCTGTTGTTAGGGCAACAGGGGGAGATGTCTGCTGCAATGGGAAAGGGTCAAGAAATTTGTCGGAAAGATTGAAGACAGGTGGGAGGAAGGAAGGAAGGGAGGAAGGGAGGAAGGAAGGGAGGAAGGAAGGAAGGAAGGAAGGAAGGAAGGAAAGGAACTGATTTCAGAAGAGATGCGGCAGCAGTCACTGATCTAAGAGGGAGGGTGGAGAAGGTAAGTTTATGTACATGCGTACTGTGTTGCATCCATCTCTTTCTTTTAGACACATTCTAGCAGCACAGGGCTAACAGAGCGGCAGTCCTCACTCTGGCCCTGTCCATACTATGTGGGGTAAACAAAACACCTGTGTATCGCACAAGGTGAACATTAGCAGGATGAAACAAGGCAAACGAGTACTTTGAAACCATGTCTGGCTCTCTTACGGTTAGTGCCACCTCTCAGCTGGCATGGATCACCCCTAGTGATCACTAAGACCCAGAGTACTGCTTGTAATGATCATTACTATCCCCTCAGTAAACACAGAAAACAACAGGAGCTCTGCTTGCACCTCAAAGGTAGCTGGGCATGCAGTGCAGTCTTGACCACAGTGATACTTTTTGTCATAAATTAGCTAGTGCATGTTCTTACATGATTGTTACCAAAACTGCAGAATGTGCTTTTTATTAAGTAGCTGTGCTGCACATCTATATAAATCCGGAACGGCCGCTGTCCAGACAGCAGGCCTGTACCTACACTGTTCCCTCACCAGTGCCGGTGCCAGCTTCTGCCATCAGCCATGAAGCAGCTTACTGGAGGGCTCTCTCTCACCTGAAGGTTGACACAGCTATTGTTGGTACATGTGTCAAACAGCTGAGATTCAGACAGTACGTGCTAGTTTACGTAACCTCACCCAGCCTGCCAGAATCTGCCTGTACGGCTGTGGCCTGCACAGGTCTGTGGATGGTTGTAGCAGGGGAAGGAAAGCTCCTGAAATGAGCTTGGTGTCTGAATCCCATCTGGCTGTTGGTGAAGCTGCCCGAGTCCCTCTCTTGCCTTGCCCAAGTCCCAGAGGATCAGTCCATCACATCACGCTGAAGTAATGCTTCAGCGTATGCTTGAGGGATGTAGGCCCTGTGAAGGGCCACAAGCAGGATCTTGGGTCTGAATGTAAAGAGGGCAGTGGGGCATGACACAAGATCTAGGGGAACATGGTTGTGGGGTATTGAAGGGCACAGAGGCTCAGTTTCATGCCTGAGGACACTGAGTCCTTGATGTAGTGTGGACATGGGAAGTTGGGTGGTGCTCCAGGAACCTGCCACGTGAACGCCGTCAGAGCGCTGCATCCTGCAGTCCCCTCAGCAGGGCTGCCAGACGCCCACAAGCTGCTCTCTCAGTCCTCCTCAATCTGTAACGCCAGGGTGGATAAACACAGTGTGAACAGACACTGACATTTTTCTAAGGTACAACACAGAAAACAGACAACAAGAAGGATTTTTTTTTCCATTGTACAGTGGAAGTTTAAGATTTGAGGAAATTAAGACAGTAAAAACAATACAGACTTAAGTGTAAAATATATGATAATACTTTCTGATGGGAGGCACCAGCACTACAGGTGTAGGATAGACTCCTATTTTTCTATTAGGTCAACTGGCCTGTGAGATTCAGTAACTAGACTCAGAAGAAATAACACCTGAACCCATTTTATGACAGACAAAACATGGGTGTGAAGACCTGCAGGCAATCTGGGTATGAGCAGTGTTGCAAACCACGCTGCCCTACTAAGCCACACAGAACAACTCTCAGTAGGTGAACCAGGACCAGCAAAGGCAAGAAACGTACATGTGTAAGAATATGTTCTTTTTAGGTTGCAAGCTATTTATGATGCTTGCCAGAGACAATGCTAAAGTAAAGCCAGCAGCAAACTCTCATGGGTAGACACCTTCACACACAGCACTGTTTCAAAACGTGAGACCACCACTTCCCAGGGGACGAAGCTGTCTCTCTCCCTACCTCTTGGTTGAAGGTATTGAACACAATTATTTTTCTCTCTAGTGAAAAAGGAGTATGTGGGGGAGGACTGAGCATTGAACAACAGAAAGTTCTTACATTGTCTTGGTCTTCAAAAGCAGCCTATTTTCAAACTATCTGAGAGTGCTCAGATGTACTATTACATTTCATGTAAATGCAGCTAATTCCTTAACTTATGTGAGTTAGTGAAAGGGCTGCTGTTTTGTGCTCATATTTTAACACTTATTAAGTTTTGATTAAGGCTTCCCTGGATACTAATTGTTAATGAAATTTGAGGAATTGCAAATGGCTTCACAAATCTCCTAATCTGATGAAACAGGCAAGGAATAATACAAAGGGTAAAAAGCCTCAGCATCCTGCTCTCATCAGAGTATTATGGGAAACATGTAAATAAAGAAAACAAATCAGTGCCCAGTTCACACTTCATCAACTGCCTAACAACTTGCAACCAGTTAATTACACACCTTTAAAAGCCATGTACAGGAGAAATGATTCAGAAATAAGCTACTATAATGAGAAAGGACAGTACAGAAATACTGATTCCACTAAGGGAATTTTAACCCCTTAAATATGACAATGCTGAAAGACTGTACTGTATGGATTAGCTGGTTTACAAACGACATATAATAACCACTAATTTACAGTGATTTCTCCTTCACTAGTGTATTGCTACTAAGGATGTTGTGTAATCTCTTCTCTGCAATTAAAAACAAGATAAGGATTTACACATTGCATGTAAGAACTGAATACTGATAATGAAGATTGCAAAATGCTAATTAATATGAGGTCGAGTTACTTTCACATTTCTGAATACATAGGACTCATGTAGCCCTTAATCCAGGAGCGTTGTAGCTCAGTACATCCAGTTTTGCTATGGCTACTAGCAGAACATGAGCTTCGTACAGACTCTGCAAACCCTCAGAAATTGTTGGGCTTTGCTGAGCTTGCTTTATCATGCCTGAAACTCTGTTTTAGTTTGCTTTTTAGAACAATTTTCTAATGATCAGGAGGTTATTGTCTAATATGTTTTAATTTTGTGAAATTTTGTATGTGTGTTATACAACGATAATTTTTGTATGGACAGTGGTTACAAGCAGTTCCTTGTTAGACTGAAATATTTATGACCCTAACACAATAAGGCAACGCAGAGGAATACAGTCATGGTGTGACAGGAGTGGGGGTAGGCACAACATGACACTGGAAACTCCAGGGCTATAAACATCAGCAGACAGTTAAAAATACACTGACCTGGCAGCTGGGGAAAGCCAGCTCTAGGGGTGGCAGAGAACGCAAAGAAAACCGGCAAAATCAAGCAAATGACCTAAGTACCCACAGAAGCAACAGAAGGGTGAGCATAGCACTGTGGACAGAGGGAGGCGGATGTTAGGAAGTTTGTATAAGAATTTTAACTGTATTATTATGTTTTTTATTCCTGTAATAAGACTGTTTTCTTCTTGTTGTACATATTAGATCTGGACTGATAGTTCTTTGATTAGCCTGTCAAGGTTTTATGTACACTGCTGATAAACTCTTGAGTTTGCAAATCAGGTTTGCTTCCTTTTTTTCCTGTGACAAGAATCTGAGGGCAACAACCATTCCTTAGGAAAAGTCAACACACCGAAGCTGACTGTGGTAATTTTTTTTTATCTATTTTATGCCCTTCAGAGATTATGTCTGTTTCACTGGCCATACTAAGGATTTCAGGAATAATTTTCCTATATTTTAACTCCTCTCTTTTTCCCCAGTGCAGAGTTTTATGCTCTGCTGCCTGCCTGACCAATTGGAAGCAAAATCTACTTTATTCTGATCAGTTTTTGTTTCAGTAGGCATGAGGCATAACAGAAACAATGTGCAACAGTCAAAAGAGTATCAACACTAAGGAACAGGAAGGTAATTTTGTTTGTCCATAAGTCGCTATATAAGAGCTTTCATACAGTCTAATAATCAACTTCAAAGACAACCCAGGTATATGCATAGGTATTAACATCAGTCAGGAAGTTTTGGCCTGTGCTCCTGCTGGTATTTGGTAAAAACGGCCCTCAACTAGGTCTGGAAACCTGACACAAGTAGGGTTGTGCTTCCCCTCCCATGGCAGACAACTTGCATGCCTCTACACCTGAGTGGTCATCCAGATGTGTTCAGAAAATGCTGAGGGGCTTCTAAAATATTTTACCTGATTTCTTTGCAACATCCACACTTGAATGACATTAATTCTGTCCTAGGGGGATCCTATGTCCTACAAAGACAGCTGTTACATACACATGGGTAAGTAACTCCCACAAAATAAAAACTTGCAGCAAAGAAGTGTTTTGAGGAGGAGAAAATAAAATAAAAGCAGTGTGTAAGTCCTTATCACAAGCCATTATCAGAATCCAGAGACTAGCAAGCCTTACGTGCTTAGTAATGTAATAAAATGGAAATGTTTAATAATAAAATAATACTTAAAGGTTTATGGCCACTTTTTTATTTTTTTATTTTTTTTTTTATTTCCCCAGTACATTTGTAGGCTTAAGATTTTATTATCCTCTTTTGTGCCACAGCATACTTGCCCCTGGGCCACAGGTCTTTCAAACTCTAGGTGGATGACAGAAAGCCTTTATCAGCAATAGGCATTTAAGTATCAGGCATCTTGATCTTGTGCCTCCAATGATCCTGTATCAGGGCCAGGGGATCGCCCTGTAACCCAGATCAGGAAATGAGATAAGAAACACACACGCTTCAGCCCACTTAAGTTCAGTGATCCAGTTTGCTGCATGGTCCCCCCAAAGCAGCTGTATTAGCATGAATATGGGATGACTGGAGCCACACCACAGGTGTTTATCTGTGTGTTTATCCAGCCCAGTCTGTCCTCCAACACATACCTCTTCAGAACAGCGTACTCAGTCCTATTCAAAGATTCATTACTTTACTATATGGAGGAAGATAAACAGGCCTTAAATTCCCGACTGATAGATGTATTTTCAGTACAGTACTTGGTTATAACTCAGAGGGTCTACATACCTTCTACTGACTTTCCATGCTCTTAAAATGCAAAATGAAATAAACTAGGAGAAACAGAATTCGTTACATGTGTTTTTAGCATAAAGCCATACTCTTGCTGCAGTCTGCTTAGATTCTTTTAAATGTATACTGTGGTACAAAAGTTTCAGGAATTGCCAAGAATGATTTAATGCTACTCTCAACTGAAAAGCAATAGAAGAGTTGATTGAAAAGGGCATTCTTTATATTTTTTTCAGCCACTGATATATCATTTTCAGCCACTGATATATCATTAGCATGGAAGTATCAAAACATTTTCAGTAGTTATGTGTTACACTTGAAAGCAAAATAAACTATTCTCTACTTGCAGGTAGCGATATAACTGCAGTAGTGTAGTCCTGAGCTAAACAAAACAAAGGAGACAAGGTAGGAATATCTATTAAAAAAAATCTGTAAATAAATAAATAAAATGGTTTGAACATTTGTAATGCATCATTTGCAGCCAGTAACTTTACTATCAGCTTTGAGAGATATAATTTTATTTGCACATAACTGTTAAATAAGAATGGCTATTTTCTGCTCATTGTTTAGTACATGTATATCAAAACGAAGAAAGCTGCCAATAAGTCATCATTTGATCAAGAGGCGTACAGCAAAAAAATCTTTAATCAGTATTTAAAAATTGTCATAGAGTCATAGAATCATCTAGGTTGGAAAAGAATTTCAAGATTGTCAAGTTCAAGTATAAACTTGACATACCACGTCCTCAAATTTGGTTCATGAACAAGTATTCTATGGTGTTGTCTTCTGTGATAATTTTGGGTTGATTCCTGTCTCAAAAAATGTGGAAAGACTATTTCACATGTTCAAAAAAACATGGTCTGACTGCAGGTAACTATGCATTCATACTTTCACAACTGACCTCCAAAGTCAAGGTAATTTTGATTGTAAATACAAACAATTTTATACTCAAATTAAAACAATGACATGATTTTAATAATAAATTACAAGTAAGACAGCACAGTTAGACAAAGGTATAATCTTACATTACTTCTAAGAACAGCCTGAATAGTAGTAGCATCTCCTAGCATCCATGCTATGGATTCTCTGAGCCAGAGGCAGTTTGGGTGTTTAATATTAACCCTTAGTGGATTTTCTCCACCACAAATTTGCCCATTTTCTCTTGAAGGTAAGTGAACTGTCTTGTCCTAGACCATAGTGGCACCTGCAGTTGTTTTGGTAGGTGATAAAAATACCCCCACATCCTACATTTCTGAGTGAAATCACAAACGCCAGTATTGGTGTTAGGAAAAAACAACCCTAATTTTTAAACACTGGACAATACAGCCGTTTAGTGAATGATAATGCACAGAACATGTGGTTGCCATCAGTCAACGTGAAACTCGTACGCACCAGGAGGAACACCAACTAAACAAAAAAAAATATTTTTTCCGGGTGGATTATAACATGTGATACATTCACGTTTATAACTAAATGATATTTAAAAACTCTAGTGCTACATGTTAATATTCAAATTGGTTTATTTTATCTGACTGGCAAAAACCAGATGCAACTTTCAAGTATTTTAATCTCCACATTCACCGAAGGGATTCATGACCGCTGTTAACAGTGGCCTGAAGTCTTCCTGGACTCAGGCGAACTGCAAGTAGACTTAAAAATGAACACCAGACAACACACTGTGGTACTTTCTTCTCAGAAATGAGCAGTCAGGCAGAGGGTCGGCCTCCTCTCACAGATAACTAGCGATAGGACTAGAGGGAATGGCCTCAAGCTGCACCAGCGGAGGTTCAGGTTGGAAATGAGGAGACATTTCTTCTCAGAAAGAGCAGTCAGCATTGGAACGGGTTGCCCAGGGAGGTGATGGTGTCACCGTCCCTGGGGGTGTTTACGGAAAGTTTGGACATGGTGCTTAGGGACATGGTTTAGTGGGTGATATTGGTGGTAGGGGGACGATTGGACCAGACGATCTTGGTGGTCTTTTCCAGCCGTAATGATTCTGTGAGTCGATGATTTTACACCGTGCCGTATGACCGCACCACCGCCACAGCCCGACCGCCATTTTGTTAGAGCGCGGCGGCGCCCCTTCTCCCCCTCCACCCCCCCGCCCCCTCCCGCAGCGCCCGGCCCCGCCGCGGTGACCACGTGACCGCGGCGGGCGAGAGGCGGAGCGGCGCGACGTAAGCGGGAAGGGCTCGGGGCCCGGCGGGGCGGGAGGGAGGGAGTGGCGGGGGAGCGGCGGAGGGAGGGGGGAGTCGGGGAGGGGAGGGGGGAGCGGGGAGATGGGGGGCTGAGGCAGGCGGGGGCCGCGGCGAGCGCGCGGCCGCGGCGAGCACGCGCGCGGCTCGCGCCAGGCGCTCGACTCCGCCCCGCCCCGCCCCGCGCCGCCCAACGGCCGCTGAGCGGCCGTTGGGCGGCGCGGGGCGGGGCGGGGCGGGCCCCTGAGGGGGTTGAAGCGCTTCGGGTCCTTTTTTCGTGTTCTTTGTGGTTGGGAGGGCTGGGTGCTGTTGTTTGGTCCTGGGTTGGGTGTTGTTCCCTCTCGACACGCTCTGCAGTCAGACACTTGAGTCAGCTTCACTGTTATTTTTTACACGCTGCACAGAACAGCGAGGAGGTTGAGAAGTTAGGAGGAAATTCTTAACTCGAGGGGGGGATGAGGCACTGGAACAGGTTGGCCAGAGGTGCTGTGGTTGCCCCATCCCTGGAGGTGTTCAAGGCCTGCGTGGCCAAAGCCCTGAGCAACCTGATCCAGTGGGTGGCATCCCTGCCTATGGCAGGGGGTTGAAACTGGACGATCTCTGAGGTCCCTTCCAGCCCAAGCCGTTCTACGATTCTACGATCTATTTGTCCTGTAAGGACTACAGTTAATAACAGCTCTCTCCTGATTGAGAGGCTTCCCTGTTACCATCCATGCTGAACATCTGAGAGAGATTATTTTGGTTTATACTCTCTACTGTAACATCACTTAAAGCAGCGGCTTTTCCATGCTTGGTGCTTGTCCACTCGATTCCTTGTTTAATGCTTCCCTGTATGGAGACCACAGTACTTCTTCACAGAATCACAGAATCATCTAGGTTGGAAGAGACCTCCAAGATCACCTAGTCCAACCTCTGATCTAACACTAACAAGTCCTCCACTAAACCATGTCACTAAGCTCTACATCTAAAGATCTCCAGGGACGGTGACTCAACCACTTCCCTGGGCAGCCTATTCCAATGCCTAACAACCCTTTCAATAAAGAATTCCTTCTTGTAGCTAAAGAGACTGAGCCAGTTACTAGAAATGTCTCCATGATGTTCTTAATCCTTTTTAAGTAAAATTAAGTTTTTTGGAAGTCAATGGGAAGCATAGATAGAAAAACAGCAGAACACCAAGTAGACTCTAACCTCATAATATCTTTTTAATTAGCCAATATTTCATTGTGATTTTTTTTCTTATCTTGCTCTTAAATTGAACTGGAATTAATTCATTACATTGAGATACTGAAAAAAAAATGAAGCTGGTGGTCTAGGAAAGCTGCTTCACCTCTCTTCAGATAACTTTCTTGTACCGTTGTTTTTTTTCCCCCTTCTCTCTCCAGTATGTGTGCATGTACATATAAGTATTTGTTCCTTGTTAAGTTGTTATCCACAACTCAACACTACAGTTAGGAAAGAAAAAAGCTATTGATTGTCAACAGAAGATAAGTTGAAGGGAAGATCTCTCAGGGATTTAAAATAAATGATTTTTTTAACTTAAACTATTTCTCAGAGTTTGGAATTAGACTTTTTTTTTTTTTCTTCCAGTGTGCAGTTTTATAACTGAATCCACATGCATTTTCCAGAAATATAACAGTTTTAACCACTGTGACTGGGAGATTTCTATGATTTCTGTTCATTTCTTTTACTTTAAAATTACAGATTCTTCTGTGTAACTTTCAATAGGTTACCAAAAGGAATTTGCTCCCCAAATTGCTGGGAAGGAGCTATGCACTTTATGTAATAGTGGGTGGTAACCAGATCCTAGAGAATGGTATTTGATTGTGCTGAACAATAGTTTTAAGATTTAAATAGGTTTCACAATCACAGCTTAAATTTTATGTTGAGGTACCTGTAATTTGACCATTGTTCCCCAGATACCAACTCTTTCTGAAATACCTGGATCTTATGCTTTGCTTTTAGTTCAGCTTCTTATTAGTGACCCAAACCTGCGTTTTTCTATTAATTAATATTATAACATTTTCAGAGTTTTTTTTTATCCTCATTGAAATCTCTGCAAGAAGAACCAAATCTTAGTTCCTGTGTGTTAGAGTTCTTCCTGTTGCAATTAACACTTGAAAAAGAGTCATTGAAGTTCTAGATCCATGCTGAAAAATGTAAATTTTAGAGTTCATATTGTATTACAAAGATCGGACAAGCTGAAGCCCCAAAATCCCTGTTATAAACCTAAAACCAGTATCAGTCAGTGTAGAACGAACACTCTTAGTTTTACATAAGTGTGGCAATCTTCTATTTTTTTTTCCAGCTAAATTTTTAGTCCTTGAAGATGAGAAATATGATTCCATTTCATGTATTAAGAGAAAAATACCAATTGCCGTTGCCTGGGATGTACCCTGCAAGTCCTGAACTGCTAGAAAAAGACATATATTGGGTTGTATAAATAATATGCTACTCTTTCTATGGAAGGGTTTTAGTATTATTTATTTTTTAAACTGGTATTTTCCTGAACTGTTATTTAGAGTCCTACATGAAAGGGGGAAAAACCCATTGGATAACTTTTCTTTAGCTTTGTAAAAGTTACTGATTTATGCTAGAAATAAATTAATCTGCAAATACTAAAAGAAATTTTTGATTTTCTACTGTAGCTAAGCTGTAGGATGCTTCTGTTCATTTTTCAGTAAAATGATTAATCATGTCTTCCTCAAACTATTTGTCTTTAGCTGTGCTCTTAGTTTTACAGAGCTGAGAAATTTAGCCGGGAGCTGAACTTGTCATAAATCCCAGGCTCAAAACCAATATGGTGGTGTAAGGTTACTACAGAGCACACAAAATACCCTCTTAGAAAGCCCCACAGTGACCTCTAATGTTCAAGGATAAAACCCGAGTTGTTGAAATAAAGGAAGTTATTTTTCAAAGGCATAATTTTGCATGTTAGTTTGTACATTTAGTTTATTAATGTGCCACAGGCAGTAGATAGTGGTTGCTAGGTTTCATGGAAATAGTAGATTTTGGAGTCAGTTCTAATTCCTGCCTGTTTTGAGCAAATAAACAGAAGGCTTTCTTTGTAGAAGTTGTGGGACTGAAAATGAAAAATATCATTCAAATACTAAACAAGTTCTCTCTATTCTTTCTTTTGGAATTATTTACTCGTACTATATTAAATATTGTCATTTATTATTTTGTCCTTACATACCCAATACATACTTGTGTCGTTTAAAGATTCGTAGCTTAGAAGCTTGTTTCTTATGTTTACTCATTTTGCATTCAGCTAGAAGAAACTTCCCTGTTTTGTGTACTAAACTTACTTGTTCTTAATCCAAATAGAAAAACCTTGTTCACATTTTTTTTTCTTTTCTTTCTTTTTTTTTTTTTTTGCCTAGAGTTTGATTGAGAAAGACCACAACTAACTACAGTGGCAGCTTCGTGGTACTTGAAAGAATACATAGATAAATGTGCAAATGAATTAAAAATCAAAGGTTATGTTATTATTTACTGTAAATATAATCTAGAAATTTACTCTGTTCAGAAGCAGCACCTCATTTATGCAGTCTTCCTGAGACCAAAACATAGCGGCAGCTGGTAGTTGTTTGCAAAGGGTGCTTCAAATCAATTTATAAAATTCACTTGTTTTGCATGCATTGAATCTTTAAGCTGAAAGGCAACACAGAACTTTCAGGTGCAAGAAGATAAATGCTTTTTATGTTGATCACTTAAACGCGTTCCAAAACTGAAGCAATTCAGTACTTTTCCTCTATGTGGGATATATATGAATGATTATTAGTTTCTTTGAAGAGACAGAAACACAAATAAAAGCAGTAACTGTATTTTTCAGGTTAGACCAGCTGGTACTCTGCCAGTCGCCTGTGGGATAGTTCTTGAAGACTTTGCATTACAGCTGAAGTTCAAATGCTCTGAAAAGATCTGGTTTATAAAAATTACTGATCATGTTTTAGTATCACAATGACAATAGAAGAGTGATCGCATTAGTGTTCTTTTTCTTGGTTGCTTACACGTGCAAAACCAAATCCTGAGAAACTTGTCAGATGTGAGAGGTGACTGATTACTCCCCATTCTGAACTAATTACTGCTTGAATTGCTGTAATTGGCATCTACAGTTACATATTCTTCCACTTTTGCTTTGTATTTCAAGAATAAAATGTTTTCATTGGAAATACACAGTTGTTCATGACGGTAAAATTCATGTCCTTGACGCATACAACTAATTAGTAAGAATAAGCTATTTATTTCCAGTCACAAACAACATGTGGATTGAGCCTCTGTACGAGATAGATCCCAGTGATGGGATATGGTAGTAATACTAGCTCGAAGGAATACTCAGTTCCACAATAAACTGATTTTTTCCCCCATTAATAATTCTGTGACAGATCAGGTTGTTAATTGTTGTGCTTTAAGCTTTTTTGTTTTGATGTGGCTTATAAGCTGAAAGGTCATTGTGTTGGTTTGTCTTCGTCTGCTTCAGGAACTTCTATGGATGTTATTATCTCTAAGAAGATTACTAAACCTGATTTTTATTGTTGCTTTTCTGCACTGTGGTGTAATGGAAAAAGTTCTTCATAATTCACAGTGATGGGAACTATCACATGAATATTCTTAGATTAAGCTACTTTTCAATATTTTTATAAACGATCTGGATGTAGGAATAGAAGGTATTTTGAGCAAGTTTGCTGATGACACCAAACTTGGAGGAGTTGTTGACTCGAATGAGGGTGGAAAGGCCTTGCAGAGGGATCTGGATAGGTTAGAGAGCTGGGCGATCACCAACCGCATGAAGTTCAATAAGAGCAAGTGCCGGGTCCTGCACCTGGGACGGGGAAACCCTGGCTGCACGTACAGACTGGGCGATGTGACGCTAGAGAGCAGCCTAGAAGAGAGGGATCTGGGGGTCGTGGTTGACAGCAAGTTGAATATGAGCCAGCAGTGTGCCCTGGCGGCCAGGAGGGCCAACCGTGTCCTGGGGTGCATCAAGCACGGCATCGCTAGTAGGTCAAGGGAGGTGATTGTCCCGCTCTACTCTGCGCTGGTGCGGCCTCACCTCGAGTACTGTGTGCAGTTCTGGGCACCACAGTATAAAAAGGACATGAAACTGTTGGAGAGTGTACAGAGGAGGGCTACAAAGATGGTGAAAGGCCTGGAGGGGAAGACGTACGAGGAACGGCTGAGGTCACTGGGCCTGTTCAGCCTGGAGAAGAGGAGGCTGAGGGGAGACCTCATCACAGTCTACAACTTCCTCGTAAGGGGGTGTCGAGAGGCAGGAGACCTTTTCTCCATTAACACCAGTGACAGGACCCGCGGGAATGGGGTTAAGCTGAGGCAGGGGAAATTTAGGCTCGACATCAGGAGGGGGTTCTTCACAGAGAGGGTGGTTGCACACTGGAACAGGCTCCCCAGGGAAGTGGTCACTGCACCGAGCCTGTCTGAATTTAAGAAGAGATTGGACTGTGCACTTAG
Organism: Anser cygnoides; assembly: GCF_040182565.1. Taxonomy (NCBI): domain Eukaryota; kingdom Metazoa; phylum Chordata; class Aves; order Anseriformes; family Anatidae; genus Anser; species Anser cygnoides. Next base: position 30,104,522 of record NC_089873.1, read on the forward strand.
TCACATGGTCTGAACTTTTGGGTAGACCTGTGCGGTATCAAGAGTTGGACTTGATGATCCTTAAGGGTCCCTTCCAACTCAGGATATTCTATGATTCTATGATTCTAAGCTTTAATTAAAACTAAGGCATAAGTAAATGGTATATAGTGGAATTAAAGCTAACAAACTCTGCTGTTACATATTTGGAACATTTGCAGGGAAGAACGGTAACAAAAGTAGAGCAGTAGTGCTGCCTGAGGGCACGCTTCTGGGCTCTTTTACTGACGTGCTGAAAGTTGCATATTCCTCAGGCTGCTTAACTTAGCCTGTGCATAAGTTTTGCTCCTGTTTCCAGTTGTGCCTTGACTTGTTTTTGATGGGGCTATTATGGGCATGTAACCTGAAGATAAGGGGAACTTTCTTTGCAGTTGAAAGAAAAATCTAGAACTGAGTTGGCTGGTGAGTTTAGTTGAACAGTGTCGGTATGGTACAAGTCCACAGAACCTCTGTCACTGCTTCAGATGGCTTAAAGGCCTTAAACAGTTAAGTGCGTTTCTGTCCAATCTCTGTATTACATTTGGTGTCAGTCCGCAGTTATGAGCTAACTCCTCAGTTCAGTGGATATTTGGGTTTAGTTTCCTACATAACCTTCAGGGAAGAACCTTCTAAGTGCCTGGTTTCTGCCGGGCAGGAAGGTAACTGGGATTTGATTATTCTCAACTTCTTTCTCTTCTGGCTGCCTAGACTTGGGCTATTGTCAAAGTTCTGCTTTGGATACTAAACGTTAGCTATCGTCTGCAAGTGGCTCTTACGGTCACCCGACCATACCTGGTTATAAGTTTATTACATTTTCTGTGGCTGCATCTCTACCGAAGAGTAATGGAGCAGTCACTTCCCTGAGGTGTTGCATTTCCCACGTTGTAATAGAGCAGTATTCTTTAATGACTGTCATGCCTGTGTGCCAAGGGAACACAGGGAGGTTATTAATATGGCGGAGGTATGCTGCTGAAAACCTGTAAGGAGAGCATGAGTACATTAATAGATTAGAAATGTCACCATTACGGTGGAATAATACCAGGATGGAGTAGTCTTTAATAAAGGATAAATGAGAGCTCCTTCTGGAAGGAGACATTATTTTTAAATGAAAACTTTACATAGACTAATCTGTGTTGATTCTTCCGTAGCAGTCATCACCATTTTGTCTCTGTGCATCAGCCTGTACTTGGATAAATTTATATGAATTAAATTAGTTTACTATAAAGCATGCATACCCTCCCCCTTACAAAAATTACTGTAGTGTAAAAGTTACCGAAATGTGTGACAAATGGGAAATGAGTGTCAGGCTGCATGGCACTATTACGCTGGCCTTGTTTCGGGAAAGACTGCAGAAGAGGCACATGTGAAAAAGGTCACACAAATTCTGATACTGAGCAGCATCCTATTCATTATGGTTGTTAAACTAGGTGTAGCCTTGTCATCAAGTTGTACCAGTCTTGCTTAAAACAAGAGCTCTTGTTTCTTGCTGAATTTTGTATTTCATAGAATGGAGCAGAATTTGGCTCGTGTGCTGGTACGTTGTTACAGCAGTCTGCCTTGTTTTCAAACCATATATACCTGGATATATGTCATTGGTTTGTAGAAAAATACTTGCCAAGGCAGGAAAGTTGGTTATTTCAGTGGAACCTGGAGTTACAGTTCTATATACTGTACAGTTACTCATTCCTGAACGAGATTAAATAGGTCGTTTCATACTAACATAGTCTTGGCTGGGTAGTTGTTTTGCATACAGGTTGTAATTCCTTCCTTCCTGTTTCTCACATACGTTCTTGTAGAAACACTTCAGGGGCCAATTTCTTTCCTTTGTGGATGACTGCTAATGCCTTGTTTTTACAGCTATGTTTCCTATCATACTTCTGTGGGTAATTTTTAAGTACTTAGATTTGCAAATATATTGTAACCTGGGGCTTTCTGAATATTACTTGATGACTTTCTGCAGGCTGTTTGATAAACAGTGTCTTCTAATGTGCAGGCAAGTATAAGAAAAATAAACATTTTATACATAGAGAGCTATCTAAATAGCATCTCAGCTCCATATGTTGTAGTACTCACGAGAGGCTCATTATAATCCCTGGACCTTTTGTGCACCAAATACTTCAGTCCAGATAATGCTGTGCTCCATCTGCCTTAATCTCTGAGCTGCACAATGTGAAATTCTTAATGCTTTGACCTGCTGTATGCTGGCATTTTTGATCTTGGATTTTTCTTGTCCGTGTTGCCATTTCAAACAAGTTTTCAAGGTTGATACTTTGAAGTTTGCCAGTTCTATTGAATTACTCAGTTATTATTTTTTTTTCCTAAAACGCGTGTAATTTATAAACAGTGTAAAGTGTATTCATCTGTAAAATATTTTTCTGTGTTTTGCTTGTTTGTTTCTTTTACACCATCTTTTAAGTGTTAGGATTTGTTAATTTTATTCAAGGTGTCGCTGACTGGGCAGAGATCCAGAAATATGTGTTGATGAACTTATTGAGAGCCCTTCATTTATTTTATTTATTTATTTATTTTTAAGCAAAGAGTCCTTTGCTTGCTCCATTGGCATACATGTAAACTTGCTAAGTATTTAGCTGTTAGCTTAGAACAGACACAGCACTGGATTTCAGAATTTCACTCTGGAACTGTGATGCTCATAAAATCTACAGTTAGTTTAGAAATCTTTTAAATTTTACATAGAATGAGTTCACTCAATATCATTAAATAATGGTAGTTCACAGAGGTATTTCTTACCCTTCTGGTAAGAACTTTTTATTGTATAGAAGGACTTAAGGTTAAAGACAGATTTCTTTATAAGTAATTCTTCTCAAACTATTGAAATGTGCATGCATATATTTATTATGTTTGGGAAGAGGGACTTGTACAGTAGAGTAATCTACAGGTTTGCTCAGTTTGTGTCCAGGAGAAAGCTGTCCTTTCCTGTGGGGTATGGGGAGCCAGGAAACTTCTAGAATGTGGTGCATGAGTAGAAATGATGGATTTATCTATGACAGTATAAAAGATAAAGCCAGTGGTTTGCTCAGTTGTGCAAGGAAAGAAGAGGAAAGGAAGGAAGAAAGGAAGAAAGGAAGAAATTCCTCAGCTTTTGCTGGCTTTGGTGGCTTTGAAAATCAGTTGCCTGCAGGGGTGGTGTTGGTGTTTGGCTGTGCCTTGTAACGCTGTGTATGTCCAAACCCACAAAAGTAGGACCTGAGGTCCCGGCTTTGCCCGGAGCTGCCTAATACTCCTGATATTTCCATGGCCAAGTGATGTACCGAGAACACAGCATTTTATCATACCTTTTTTAACCTGGTTGCTAGATTGTGTGTCGCTGTTAATTGGCTTGTAGCTCCAAGAGCATATGGTCGGTCTCCCGTGGATTGCCTGGCCAATTACTTTTCTTCAGATATTGGAATTTTCTGTAGATACCAGCATGGGTCTTTTGCAAGAAAATTACAGCAAGATCTGTGGATGGATTTGGTAAAAGGGATGGGGTCAACATTTATACTTCACTATTCATGAAAATAGGTTGGACTATGAGGAATTTAATGAGTAAGTTTGTCTAATTTCTTAAAGTTTGCAAAAAAAAATCCTAATTTAGTCATATTCTGTTACATTTGTCAAACAGAGTCTTTAAACTCAAAGAGCAACTGTGCATAGAAAGTGGAGGAGACTGTTGTGGGCAATGTCCAAAAATTGCGTTTTGAGACTACCATTTCTGTAAGAGTCAAGAGGTCTGAGATACAGGAGACCTCGCAGTCGAGGAGTACGTTCCAGACAGAAAACTGGAGAAGTGAGGTTCAGATTCAGGGGACTGAGGGAAGGGTGTTAAGGTGCATGAGATGGTATAGGTTGTTAAACAGTAGACAAAAAGCTGATTCCTAGGGCTTCTCTTTTTATGTGGAATACTTCTAAAGGTAAATCCGTGCTGATTGAGGCAATAGTATCTTTTGATCGATTGGTTCCAGTAATGAGTTCTTACACAGTAAGATGGAAATAAAGCTTTTTAATGCTTGTTTTAAATTGGTGAGTTTTTTGTTCTGTTTCACATCCTATTCCAGATTCTTTGTGAAAGCTGTTGATGCAAATTGGATTATTTTTTTAAATGAAATGTACAGGAAGAAAATATAATTGTATTACAAACATTAAATATATTTACTCTTTTTACTAAGTAGGCTTCAGTTGTGTGCAAAAGTTATAGGTGATGGTGAAATATTTCCACATTTAAGAAAAAAAAAAGTAAAAAGGGATTAAAAACCTTGTGAAGGTGAATGCCAGAATTGATGGTAAAGATGTTCCAGTCTTTTTGAAGATAGATCTTGTCATTGCAAAGCTATTAATATCCATAAAGAATTCAAGTGAAGAATATGCTGACGGTATATTTTGTAGAACTGGGTTTCCTCTCGTAATTGTAATGCATTATAGAATTAAGTAGCCATATCTGTGACAGAAATACTGCTTTCAGTATTATTTCATCAGAGTTATTTGAGGTTGTGCTTTGCATACAAATAGTTCATCACCTCCATATTTCTGAAAATGCAACAACAAAAAAATATTGTGGAAGTCTGAATATACTGTTAAGAGCATTGAAACAAACTGTATTTTTGTTGAAAAATAATTCTTTGTCCTTGAATATAAACATACTGAAGGACTTGAAAGTTCAGGGCAGAGTCTGTTCTCATCTTCTATTCCTCTCTGCCAGAGTTACGACGTGATAGAAGGAGCAGGGACTTCGCAAACTGATTTTGTACAGGCTCCACCAGGTACTCATTAGACAGAAACAAAGGTTTAAATTGGATTTGCCGATAGGAGAAGAACTGTGTTTCTTATAATACACTACTTAGGAATCTTGTCTTTCTGCTAAAAGAAGTTTATTGAATTGAACTTCTGGGGCTGCTCAAGCACTTCTCCATGCAGTAGTGTTCAGGCATTGTCTCCCGCATGGCTTCCGCAGCCTAACAGTCTGTCGCACCCTCTTCTCGAACTGAGAGGTTAATTAACATCACGTCAACGAGTGAGATCTTAAAAAAAAAAAATCCTGAAGTTTGACAGCTTTGTAAATTACACTGCAGGATCTCACCTTTTTAGATCATTTCTTGTCAAGGCCATCCAGGTCATGACCAAGCCGCCAGGAGGGCCTGCTGCGGCGGAGCTGGGAGCGCGGGCTGCTTGGTGGCTGGCAGGTGGGCAGGCGAGGAAATGGCGGTTCCGTAAAGTAGGCTTGCACCTTTGCAGCAGTACCCAAGTGACGATTCAAACTGGTGTTTGCAGTTACCACAAGGGTAGAAATGACACACGACTTGTGCGTGTGAGACTATTTAATAAAGAACTGCTAATGTATTGTAAATGGTCAGCTTTTCCTTTACATAACACAATCTATCTTTCGGGCTCATGAATTTATAACTACTAGTTTATGGGGAGAAAATTACTTACGGCATTTTAGTTTTGAACTCCAGTTGAATGTTCTGAAATAGGTTATTACCATATAGCTGATACATCTATCTGTATATTTTTTCAGAAATACGTAGTTGAATTTTGTGTGGTTATATCAGTTTGCTTCTTGTTTAGCTGAATTGTTATCCAGGCATTTTTATCAAGTACTGCTGCTAGCAGAGGATCACTAGAAATGGTCAAATTATGTAAAGGGTAAATGTCAAGTATCACATTTTCTTCTGTACAGTTGACTTTTAAATTTTGATGAATATTTCTGTTCTTTTTCATTCTTATGTGTACATTCATTTTTTCACTGTGGATATTGAGATAACAGTATAACAGATAAGAAATCTGTTCTTAACTCCTCCTCACTCCAATGATATAGACAATATTATTACTTAAAAATTGCTTCATAATGACTTTTTTTCCCTGTTTTTTTTTAATCTTTTTCAGATTATGACACAGGCTCAAGGTTTTGGGAGAAGATACATTAAAGCCTTCTTTAAAGGTTTCTTTGTTGCTGTTCCCGTGACAGTGACTTTCCTAGATAGAGTTGCCTGTGTAGCAAGAGTGGAAGGAGCATCCATGCAGGTATGGTTGAAAATATCTTTCGTGTGTCTTGAAGTTATAAACTGGCTGTCCACTGACAACAGCAAAATGGAAGAAAATCTTTTTTCTCAGTTTTTACCAAGTGATCACAATTATAGTATGCAATAGTTGAATTTTTAGTTTGTTACACAACCAATTTTGTGATATGAAAATAAAAGCTTTTGAGAACAAAACTTCCTAAAATTCTATGTAAAAGCAAAATATATAGATAAGTAGTGGTAAAAGTGTTGGTTTTTATCCTCCTAGTCATTTAGAAATCAAGATTTCTTTTTTTTTGAGCATTACCTTTTGTCTTGATGCACTACTTTGATGACTCACAAAGAAGCTTTTTTTTATTTGTTTTATTTGCTGTATTATAATAATTGCAGGGCTCAAGGCAAAACCACTTCTGGCCATAGGTGCTCTTCCTATAGAACAAATGTAGCACTGTTTCAGTGAAGTATGCTGCAAATGGCATTAACCTAATATTAATACCCATGCTTATTAGGGAATAAATATCCCTTAACTTTTTTTACTTTGCTTATACAGGATACTTATACGTTGGTGTAAGCATATCAATACAAATATGTTTGTAATGTTTGAAAGATATATACTCTTGATAATGAACAGCTACTTTGCTTCCTGTTATTAGGACTTGAAAAATATATGTTGTAATGTAGTTAGCCAATTTTTATATTGTTACCTTGCTTTCTAAATCATATGCCCTGTATACTGCAGTGCATCACTACTGATAATTATAATGTATTTTGTTTTAATATCGTAATGTTCCAATTAGCAGAGACTAAGGATTTGATTCATGGATGCTGAGCTCTCTTTTCTGATTATCAGAGTAAGTTCAGAACCTTGAAGACAGGTTATATAAGAATCAAGACCAACTGTTGGAGTTTGAAGTGTACAACATTCACTCAGGCAAAACTTGGTTTAGAGCCTGGGCTTGACTGATTTGTGTTTAATGCCACAGAAAAGCCTAGGGTGGGCTGGAGGGTGGCATAGTGCCTTTTGCAGTAGCCTGTACCCTGGTGTTCAACTTCTGTCAAGAAACTTCAGCTAGTCTGGAAGGCAGCTCTCACCTCAAGAACGGGGACTGAAGTAAAATAATCATGCTCCAGTAATTCTACAGTCCAAGAACAGAAGTTAGATGTAACATGCATTATTTTTCCCTTTTCATAAGCGTTATTCTGAGTATCATTGATGACCAATCAAATATGTGAAAGTCTCAGGACAGCTTACAGTTGCAGAGCCAGAAATTTGCTCTAGAAATGAGTAGAGGAATGGGAAAACAGGAAAAACAGTTTCATTCTCGGTTCATTTAATTTAATTTCATTTTTTTCTTTTTTTTTTTTTTTTTTTTCTGTCTGTCTCTGGCATAATATTCTATTTCCCAACCATTCTTGTTGGGATAGTTTTAACTCAGTAGCTGGAAAGAAATGTTCTAAATTTCCCTAGTCCACAAGCCTTTTGAATGCATCTGGTCAAGACCTCAGTTTTATGTTTCCATTTGAAGTCAAAGTCTCAAGTGTTAGGGAACACTCTGGTATTGTTCTGGAGTGTTGTTTCTGTGCTCATGTGAAAGGGCATATAGTTAACTGTCATTTATCTTTGGAAAATGTGAAAAACACTACAGTTATGCGCTTAGATTTATCCAACCTAACAAAAAAGGGTATGCAGTCTTCATAGTGGCAAGGGAAAGTGATATGTATTCAATTTACTAATTTTAATGGCATTTCAGTGTCTGTAAAATTCCCTCTCTGGTTTTATTCTGGACTGTAGCAGTGAGGTAGAAGTTTGTTTTAAACTAACATGATTCTGCGTGCATGGATGTTTTCAGACTACAAAAAATCTTCCTGGTGCTTTTAATAAGATACTAATTTCCTTGCCAAGATTTATTAGACACCTAAGTAGGTCTGGCAGGAACATAATTATAAGGAACACATCCCTCTTTTGCAGAATAGCTTGAAGGAGTACAGGTCATTGCTTTGGAATTCTATCTGTTTACAGTGTTCCCTGAAGAGTGATCTTGGTTGAATGTAACTGGCAGCTTACGGGTAGGAGGGAGAGTGAAGCCCAGTCAGCATGTAGTCATATATCCATCAACTGCATGTTTCCAATGATACTGTATTGTCTCACTGTGAAGATATCGTGATACGATTTCCAACAATTTGATTTGTAACAGTCCTCTAAAATATCTAGCTGACTTTGTGTTCTCATTGTTGTTGCTCCTGCTGAGTCTGAAATTAAAAGTTCTGACAAGAAGCAGGGAATAAATCTCTCACTCTCTCCTGCTTTGTCCCCTTTCAGTTTTTGTTTGGACCAGCCATACTGCTGCTTCATAGTTAATGATATTGGTAGTTGGTAGTACTTTTTCACATTCTGGCAAGCACACTGCATTGAGGTTCTAATTAAAGTACATATTTTATGATTTATTCCCAATCAATTAAGACAACCATGCATTTCATTTTCTCAGGCTGGTTCAGTGTTTCTACAGCATAATTCTTTCACTTGTGCTACTACAGTGTATATGAGTATTAACTTTGAAGTATAGGGAATAATACTAAAGTATTGAAGCTTATAATTTCAGCGTTTTTAGTTGCTTCATTGCCTTCTTTTTTCTTTCCAAAATTACTGTTTTTTTAATCCTCACGTGAGGTGTTCACAGTTGCTTAGAATTTTACAGATTGATGTTCTCATCTAGCATTGCTTTAATAGCGGGTTTCAAGTGAATTACAGCATTGAACATAAGTGACACAAATAATTGGTATTATGATTTCTTAATTCAATGTTGTGGATTTTTTGGGACTACTCTTGTAATGCTGGTTGTGTACTTCAACATGTTTTGTCTTGTGTTACATTGCTTGTCTGGTATTATGAACTTCTCATATATAATGGTGTGGAAAAAGCAAACCCTTATGGATATATAAATTCTTAAATTCATTAAATCAAATGGACTGTTTTCAAGTGAGATGAAAGATGACAGTTTATGTGCAGCTCTACATGGATGTTTCTGTCACAAACAGTTCAATACCAAGAATTAGAGCAAGTTGCCTGACCAGTGATCTCTGACAAAGCCCAGTTGTTTCAGCAGCAAATATTATGTTCAGTGCCATTATGCATAATGGCAGTTGTAATTATTCTGTTGCAGTTTCTCCTAACATTATTAGGATTACTGTACGTAAGCCTGGAAGCTTATGTGAATATTCTTTCTGTTCCCCAGGCTAAAAGCAAATAAGTTGTGACCTTCTGGTATTCACTAGTAGCATAATAACTATCAAGTTAATCATTATTTATAGTAAAAGGGCATGCTTTTACCCTGTTACTTACAGAACCTCATGTCCTGTGAGGCTTCATCATATGGCTGGGGATCTCAATTTGCATGCTTTTAGCTTTAGATTAGCTGGTAATTGGAAAGAGCGAATGTTTTGTGACTTCTGCACCATAGTTCTAAATTAAGACCTATGTGTCTCATTTGTAGTAAGCTGTTATGCCAAGAACTTGGGTAAACAAGTTATAATGCTTCAAGCTCCAGAAAGAAAGAAGCCCCTCTATTACTTTGTTTCTTATAAAAGTAAAGAGCTCTCGTGAGTCTGTTGACTGCTTTTTCAGAAATTGTATTTTTGTTTTGCTAGATCTGAGATCCTACTAGCAGTAAAAATGTTGAGGAGAACAAGTTGTCTCTTATACTTTATATTATTTACCTTAGAGAGAAACATTTACTGAATGATTTGAATGATTTTTTACAGAAGATTGTATTGTTGATATAAAGTGAAAGTTGTCTCCTGGTTTTTCTTTCATACCTTCTTCTACCGAAATATTTTTGTATTTGTACGCCTGCATTTTGAATACGTTAGTGTTACTATGTGAGAAAGAAAAAAAAAAATCCACGTTGTCATATTTCTCTCAGATATAAATCTAGTAAGTCAGGAATTGGATATCCACTCTGTAAATCAAAACTATGAGTGATGTATTGTTAAAAACAGAAAGCCATATGGCATTACATTTAGAGTGCTTTGAGTTAAAAGGATTATGAAATACCTAACTGTATTTAAACTGTGAAACATTTCCTTTGTTTAAATACAGAAAACAGTAGGAGTTGACTAGGGCAATGCTGTAACTACATGGTGTGTTTGTCTGTAAGATGAAGTTGATACAATTTTTGTTGCAAGGACAAGTTTATGAACATTCATGCAAATCTTTGCTATGTATTAGCTGTGAAATACATTAGCTTTTGGATTAAAATTACCATTTGCCTTGACCTTCTCTTTCTGCCTTTTAAGGTAAATACCGCAGTTTATTTTGTGGGAATATACCATATGCATGATTCTCACTTTTTTAGATTAGCCTCTTTGTCTAATGTTTAATACAGTTGTTAGCTTCTGGACCAAAGAATGCCTTCTTTTGGTTAAATAAGTACAATTATGAAATGTTTGTGAATTTTTATGTAAAAATACTATTATTTTGTTGAAGATGCTTGCCTTAAAATTGGAAAATCATTTTGGAAATTCCTTATTAAAATAATAATAACCCACTATCTGCATCTGGTTTTCATTTTACTGGCTCTTGCAATGAATAGACTCCACTAAATAAAATAATGATGAATGTTAATGTCCTTACAGTAAGGACATTAACATTAATTTATGTTAATGTCCTTACAATAATGTCCTTACGCTGTAAGGCAAACACTGAAAACCTCTTCTATAAAAATATCAAATTTCAGCAAATATTGTCACTGTCATGTCAATAAATGAGGAGCTGTGTAGTCTCAATACTTTGTCAGATTTGGTGCTGCATGGGGCTATAATCATAGGATCATAGGATATCCAGAGTTGGAAGGGACCCACGAGGATCATCAAGTCCAACTCATAGCTCCATACAGGTCTGCCCAAAAATTCAGACCATATGACTGAGAGCACAGTCCAACTGCTTCTTAAACTCTGACAGGCTTGCTGCCGTTATTACATCCCTGGGGAGCCTGTTCCAGTAATTTGCTTTATTAAATATTTCAAATAGCTCTAGAGTCTAAATTAGAGACCATTGCTGGCCAGTGTGAATACAACATAATTTTATTTGCAGAGTCATAGAAAGCATATTGAAAAATATGCTGCCAACAAACTTTAGTCTGGATTACTGTTATATACTTTCTGTGTAGTAAAAGAATTATATGTATTGTAATAATCCCTAAAACATCAATGAAGACAGTACTAATATTGGCTGCTTACTTCCTCTACTGTTTCTGATGGGTTAACTCAGAACCAGGGTTAATCAGGTACCATAGTTTTGTACTGCATCATACAAAATAATTGTGTATGGTTCTGAATATCTCCTCATACTCATTGCTAATTACTTATTCAATGGTTTTTAACTGTTGAGGTTAGTCAGTAGACTCATTTCAATGTATATTCCTGTGAAAGTTCATGCTTATTTGGATCCTGTTATGGAAGGCCCCCATTTAGTGTTATATGCTGTAGATGTAGGGTTTTTGTTTCGTTTTGTTTTTGTTTTTGTTTTCTTTCCTTTGCAAAGAGCATTGAGATTAGTATTGTTGCAAGTATGTATGTCGTTTTTGGTGTATTATCCTTGTATAAACAGTAAAATGCCTGCAGAAAGTCTGTAATTTCTGGGAATTGGCATTCTCGGTTCTCATTCGTTTGTAATCTTAGATGATAGGCAGCAAAGGCAAACACAATTTTTCATGAAGCTCATCAAAAATATGTATTCTATGTAATTTAATTTGCATATAGTAGTGCATCGAAAGATATGAACTACTTTTTACCATAAATTTATGACATTTAACATAGCATTTAGTAAAGAAATATATTTACTAGAATAAAACAGATTCTTGGTCCTTTTAAAGTAATTGGGTATGGTTTTACTGTTTCTAATGGCTTCAGGATTTGACCTAGTGATAGTATGAGAGTTAGATGGAGGATTCATAGAGGCAGTGTAGATTAAATCTGTTCTTTTGCTCTCCCTAAGCCTTCTTTGAATCCTGGGGGAAGACAAGCATCTGATGTAGTGCTCTTAAACCACTGGAGCATTCGAAATTATGATGTACAACGTGGGGACATTGTGTCATTGGTGTAAGTAATCTTACATATGTTTCAATATATATTCATATAAATGTTCAGCTATTTAATATTTATTTATTGAGTATTTTGTATTTTATCTCTGGCATACTGCAGGTATATGTATGAACAAGGAACATCATTTGTTAGTAATGCATTATAGTTAGTCCTATAATGAGTTTACAAAAGTCAGGAGAAGGTCAAAGAATGTATTATCAGTTTTTTACTTGAAAGGAGTGCAGTGTAAAATACTATGTGGTACAGTAATATCTGTGTACAGAAATTGCCAAGAAAAAGAGCTGTGATATAAAGAGAAAGAAATAGAAAAAACATATGGCTAAATGGAGTACACTTTTTAATTTGTTTGGCTATGCATTCATATTTATGAGAAAAATAGCATTTTCTTACATAATTAACATTATTTTTTTCTGGAGAAATCTTCCTACTGAATCAAATTTTAAATAATGTTACAAGAGTTCAACCTTCTTCATAAAGGACTAAAGTACCCCCCCCCCCAAAAAAAAAAAAAAAGTTTTTCGATTACAAGGGGAAGGTCTGTGTATCAAGCCAAAAGGTGGCAGTGTTTTGCTGTTGAAAATATTCAAGACTAACGAGACAGAAACTCCATTTCAGCTTTAATGTAAGATAGAAATGGAGTGCCAAAATGTGCATAACTGACACAATGATATAATACTTGTAGTACATGCTCGGATAGTTTAAACTTAGGGTATCTAGTTTTGTAAGTGTGAAATGCACAATATATAGATTACAGCAGAAGAATTGTCTTTAAAGCTATATTGTCTGGCTTCCTTTTTGTCAGCCATCTCTTCTAATTGTCTCATTTTATTCTACTTCTTCATTGTACAGGTAATTCATATAACAGTTTTTACTACCAGCTCTTAGAGCAAATTGCTACCCTCATGTCGTGTTTTTTTGTTAGAAACCTAAAATTTATGTTCTTTCTTGTTGTCTGGCATGTAAGATTATCTGTAAACGGTCTAGCTACAAATACAAATTTATTCATGTTTGCAACACCAAATATTACAGAAGGACTCCAGTTTGAAGTCACGTAATGACTACTTGCAGAATTTGATTTTACCTGTGTATGTGTCGCGCTGCCCAAGTCACGCTCTAGTAACGGTTTAAAATACTGGCTGTACCTGGTTACTAATTAATTGACTGAACAGCTTGTTTTCCGATCAGAAAACAGAACAAATAGTTTCATTCTTATACTTCTTCAAGGTTTGTGGTACTATCTGAACCATCTGCCTTGATTGCTTTCACTTTGTTCTACGTTCAGACATGATGACTAATATTTTAGATATTGTGGGTGTTTTTATTCTTTTTTTTGGTATGTTTTGAAAAGTTCACTTACTGTTGATGGAGCTTATGTACATTCACGTGGAAGAAGTCACATTGTATTTGAGTGTTGTACTGAAGTTTTTCTTAAACATTTGAGAAGTACCCTGAATAGCTAGGCTAGGGAATTCATAATACACTTTAAGAACAATACAAACAAACAATGCAAAACTAATATATTGAATAATTTTTGCTAAAAAGTGAGGTATATTTTATGTATCAATAACATCTTTTAGATTACTTCACGATACAGATTTGTTAGAAGCATCTTTGGCCTGCTAGTTGTGTTTAAAAGCTTACTGTAATTTGGAAGTTTTCACTGTTGTTGCAAAGACTTCTTCCAGTGAAGGGAGCCTACAAGAAAGCTGGAGAGGGACTGTTTGTCAGGGAGTGTAGTGATAGGACAAGAGTCTTAAAACTAAATGAGGGTAGATTTAGGTTAGATATAAGGAAGAAGTTCTTTACTCTGAGGGTGGTGAGGCCCTGAAACAGGTTGCCCAGAGCAGCTGTGGATGCCCCATCCCTGGAGGTGCTCAAGGCCAGGCTGGATGGGGCTTTGGGCAGCCTGGGCTGGTGGGAGGTGTCCCTGCCCATGGCAGGGGGTTGGAATTAGATGATCTGTGAGGTCCCTTGTAACCGAAACCATTCTATTATTCTGTGACTTGGAGGATGCAGTATCTGGATGTGGTTATGTACCTATGTGGGTTGTTTGAAACTTAACCTTTTGTACATGAGGTTTTTATTAACAAGTTTTAAATATATGAAGTGAATATTTTTATCCTTTTCATTTTGGTTGTTTACCTATGATATCTCTAACTCAGAAGTGAATAGATATGCTATGAATGTTCATGAATTTTACTAAGTGGTCTTCATATAGTAGATTTGGGAGATTTGGGTGAGACATGAACAGGGAAGGCCAGTTTCCCAGTAATTTGCTGCTGCTTTTCCTGCTTCTGTTAGAAATTCAAATGAGAAGGTGATGGTGTGATGGAAACAGGCAGATGAAGATGTAAACCTTCTTTCATATCCTACTTGGCTGCTTAACATTTAGCATTTGTTTTCTCTTTGCCAAGTCATAGTACAAACTAGCAAAGAGGTTGTGGGAGGGTGGTCTTTTGCAGGATAAGAACTAAGGTTGAATATTCCTTGTGACAGCTTGACCAGAGCCGTCCAAATTCTTTGCCTTCTTCATACCATCAGAAATGTGTCATTCTGGATGGGTGCTGTTTTTACCACAGCTCTTAAAAGGGATTATTGAGATCCCAACTGGCAAAGTCCAACGTAAGTAGATGGCCAAGAGCCAAACCTTGGAGCAAAGAGATGAATTAATCTTGTTGGCTTTGGATGCCCCAAGAGAGCAACAGTCAGCCTGTGATTATGCTTGCGATATTGCTTGCAGGTCCAAAAGTTTGTATTTTTGTTATCTGTAGACTTGATTTACAGATGAGCACCCTGTCCCCCAAGCATTTGGTGGAATTTATGTCGGGTTTAAGAATTAAATGAAGATCATCTTTATGGAAGCATGTCATGTCTGTCATCCCTGACTTTGCATCTGAGCTGACCTGATGTAGCTGTAACTGTGCATCACAACCATGGCTATGCAGTTAGTCACTGTGCGTACACATGTGCATGTAGCTGTTTTTAGGCATAATATTTAGAATGGCATGACTCCTTAAAATTATAAAATTAGAGTCAGATAAAACAAATGGAGAGAATAAGTTGGTAGCAGAGGATGATTTCTTTACTTTCAGTTTAATGTTTTAGAAATAGCTAAATCTTATCCCAGCTTTTTAGAAGCTGTTCTAAGTTAACATTTTTAATTTTAGCTTAAATCATACTTACTGATACCAGAATTAAGGGAGCTCAATGTTATATGTTACAACTTTTGAACTCACAATTTTAAATTTATTTGGAAATGAATATCATCATCCTTAATTTGATCACTTGCTTCAGTGCTTAATTTTGACATTACTGTATTACTGGGACTTATATCAAAAATTAAACCAGGACTATTATTCCAATAAATTAAATAATTTCCATTATTATATGTTCCGTAATACTGCCTTTCCATCGCTTAAACAGATGCAAAGAAAGTGTGTTATTTTCTTTGTTTTGACAATGTTTACTTATCTTCACATTTTGCTTGGAGAACATCATGTGGCACATGGGTTTATCTTTAAAAGATAAATGAATGATTATTTTTGGCAGACAGACCTTGATCTTTTGGTACTTTTTGTGGTGAAATAGGCATTTATTTTGCAACAGCTGTGCTGAGGTAGATGCCAACAGTTATGATGAGCTTTATCAGATATTGCAGAGTGGGTTATAGGATCCTAGTTGGTTTTACTCCGTAAGTTTTGAGTGTCAACTGCATTGTAGTTGTATAAGTCCACATCACAGCGTGGGCTGTACAGCTCAAGCAGGTCCTTGGGCATATACGCTGCAACTGCACTTTGTAGAGCTAATGGAGATTGTACTCTTCCATTGTGTATTAATGGACATTTTTACCAATTTACCTACATGTAGCTTGGTTTCTACAGTGTACAAATGCAGGCTGTGGTAAAAAGATGTTGCTAAAGAATGTTTTATAGCTCTAGAATTCTTTTCTCTACTGAAAAAATCCCTTATATCCTACTCTCCACTATCCTTCAGTCTCTACTGAAAACCTTGTATCCTGAGTATAAACTCTTCTCCTCTTTTTATTCCAAAATTCCTGTCTTAATGTAGCAAAAAGGTGTTGCAAGATGTAGAAAATGGCAAAATTAGTATGTATATGTACGGTTGTGATTTTTTTTTAATGGAAATGACAAATTTTAAGTAAGCTTTTGAAATGAAGACAACAGTATTAGCTCAGATTTACTTATCTGAAAAAAACGTTTTAAAAGTTTGGACATTGTCGAATTCTTTGCTTGGTTAGTAGATTTTTTAACAAAGGAGTATGTTCAACGATTGTAGTATAAAAAGGATTGTTAGATTTTGAATGATGAAATTTCAGGACTATAACTATTTGCAGATACAAATTTTAGCTTTTGGAAGCTGTGCTTGTGTCACACAGATACTTCTGTGTAACAGGAGTATCCGTAATAGAGACAGTACCTTCTGCAAGGTGTGACCGAGAACAGGAACTTTGTAGGTTGCCAGGTGTCCCTCCATTTCTAAATCAGAATGTGTTTTTATGAGTTAAATAGAAATATCTATGCTAATGTAATCTGGGAAAGGTTGAGGACCAATGCAATTTGTTCTGTGTGTTCTGAATGGTAAAATGTTTCTGAAGTTTTTAACTATAATAGCTAAATGAAAACTGGCAGTGTATTTAAAAACATATTTTTAAAGGACAGCAATAATAATAAGGAAAAAAAAATGTATATTTTGTCAGCTTCTTGTGAGTTCTCAAATAAAAGCATAATTGCTTTAATACAAAACCAATGTTCTACATGGAAGATTTCTTGATGTTTAAAAAAAAAAACCTACATCATATCTCCTGTTCTGATGAAGAATATTAAGTAGCTTCTGTAACTGCTACCTTTGAGACTAAGATTGTTTTCAGGCCTTTTGGTAAGCTTATAGTTTATATGTGTATTTGAACTTCGGAAAATACAGTACAAATCAACAAATCAACAATCTGGAGGAAGAATCAAAGTACTACATGCAAGATTTTCTCTGCTGTGGTATCCCTCACTGTTAGCTATTCAGAAATGGAAATGGGAAAAGGTAGTTGCCATGATGATTTTATTCGATAGCTCAACAAATTTCAGTCTATTCACACAAATCTGAATAATCCACATTTTGAAGGAATGTGGTCCTGTTCGTATGATGGAAAGAAAAGAATTCTCAAATGGTGTAAAATCAATACATACTCTTCATAAAACAATGCTAACTGGAATTTCATTAATGAGACTAGCCTAGTAAAATAAAAATCAGTAAGAATGTACTTATTGAAGGAACTGCCATGAATTTGAATCAGTAGCTGTAATTATAAAAAGACTTAGTACAAAATTCTGATAGATGTAGCATGACTGAATATTTACTGGTTCTCGCATAAATTTTACGAAAGTTTTTTCTGGCTAAAATATTGAACTGCCTTTTAAGAATACCTCCGCTTGACCTTCTTAAGTCTTCCAATTTCTATTCTATTTTTGTTTGTACTTAGGTCCCTATACCAAGTCATCTATCTTCTGGCAGGCAGGACACTGCAAAAGAGGTTGTGCTGACATAGAAGCTAAATAATCACTTTACTTTCTGGGCCTCAGTGACCTCAGGAAATCTTTTCCTATTCTGTCCCTTTGGCTGGAAGAAAAAAACTCATGTCTTTTCCTGATAAAAATCAAATATGTAGTTCTAGTATTATTATCTGTGTTACAGTCTAGATATCATACTATATATGAGTGTGTTAATACTGTTGTTGAAAGAAAAATTTTTTTTTCTTTACAAAGTAAGTAAAATGCACTTTTTAAAGAATGTTTTTAGATACTATATGTAATCCCAGGATTTTTAATGAAGTGCCTAGGATGAGTTTAAGTGGGCAATTATTGTAGTACTGTGGAAACTGAGCAGTTGTGGAGGGAAGAATTTGCTGTATTTACAGCTATGGTTATTGAATTTAAAGTCTATTGATACAAGTAGGAAGTTTGAAAGATTTGGTTGCAATAATCATTGCTGTAGAGAGTCTAGCTAGATTATTTGGACCAAAAAGTAACAGATATGATTTTATGACTTTAGAATTCCTTAGAGGCCAATTTGCTACTATGATAATTAAAAAGAAATATCTTCTGTTTTCTAAAAAGTTAATGATGTGGAAGTCAATTAAATGGTTGGGTCTATTTGTGAAAGAGGTGTTAGTTGATAGGGAAGAGTCTTGTATTCTTATAAATGGTGTCAGTGAGAACTTCATATTCTGGTTGATTTTGGTTTTGTCAGCCTAATGATAGTACCTTGCTATTGAATGAAGAAAAAAATTACTGCTTTTTGAGAATATTGCTTACTGTATCCATCAGAATCCTACACTGCAAGTTTACTAAAGCCACTACATTGATTAGTGAGTTAAGCTAACAGGACAAAACAAAACCATTAATGATAAAAGATGAAATTATCATTCTATCACAAGAATATATGAGGTAGTATTAAGTCTACATAAGGTATTTGATAGGATAAAAGTGGATCTAGAACCTTGCCATAACATCAGTAAATCCTACTCTAAAAGCAAATGTCAAGATATAATAACAGGATCAGTTACCTGGATCAGTTTTTTGTTCTAGTTAATATACCTTTGAATAAATTTATGGACATCAGTGTGGTTGTCATAAATTCTGTTTAAAATGTGAATTCCCGTTAGTTGGAAAATAACTTAATCTTAATGACTGCTAATGAGACAGTTCCATCAGTTTTTATCTGAGGTATTGCTATATAGAGGCTGAGTTGGAGAAACATAAATCACTATTACCGTGCCTTTTGCTGTTGGCTTGATCATTTTAATTTGCTGCATATAGTATTTGCTTTTCATTTCAAATGCAACATTGAGGGAGTTGACAAAGAAATTAAAAACAGATATACTGACTGTGATGTTTGCTTGAATTTACTGTTGAGACAAGTAACATAACCTTCCACAAAGATATACTCTAGTGAAATGAAGGGTAGTTATGATCTCAGCAACCACAGTACCAATTCAATAGCCTCAGCATTAAAGCTGTTCTATACAGCATCACCTGCAGATCTACATTCCTCATTTCAAGTATTTTGCTTCTTGGCCCATCTCTGTTCACCCTGGAATTTCTGAAAGATATGGCTGTGTAGCACCTCAGTCAGATTAGGATGAGAATAGTAAAAACAAGGTGCATTTGAAGTTTCAACCAAATATATATGTTTCTAATTCTTTAGAAGGCAAGGAAGGTGGGAGGAAAACCGGTTGTGTTGTGATCTTTAAATTGTAAGATGATCAGATAAGGTGTTAGCAGCTAATTAGTAGATAAGGGGGACATGTGCTGAAGGAGAACTGTTAACAGTAATTTGCAATCTCAAAATAGAATTAATTAATATATTTGTTCATTTGATTAATTGATTCCTTTATTTTTACTTTGCTTTTTAGTAATCAGGCTAGTGATGAGGAGGAGAAAAGGAAAAAGCAAAAACAAAAAAAAAAACACCTTTCTAACAAATGAAGTAACTTTTACCTGCCTCTGTTCAATAGAAAAGGAAACAGTATAGAATAGGCTTTTCTACTGTTCTTGATCATGGGCAGTCACAGTATTTTGGAGATACTGGGTATAAGCGGACAGCTGCGTGAAATATTGCAGAAATTACAGCCACCATGTGATTGGCTGGAAAGCTGTCTGTGGTCCTGTAACTGCCTGACTTACAGCATGATGCCTGACTGCCCCGTGAAGGTCATGTTGAGCAAAAGGAGCTTGAAAGCTGCCTTGTTTTAGAAAAATATCACTTTTTCCTTTTGAAATATTTATAATTTAGATGCTAGGAACTTGCTTTGGTTTCAGCAGAATCTGATGATATAAAAGCCTTCTGTGTTACATGTACAGAAAGGTAACAATATATTTTTCCTAAACTTTTTTTTTGTTTTGTTTAACCTTAGAAAGTTTGACAACCATGAGAGGGGAGTATTTGATACGTTTTTTCACAGTGCTTTGCCAGTTGCTGAGAAGTAATTGCTGGTTATCTCTGACTGGTATTGCTTGTAGGTACCTAGAGCTAGAAAAGGCATTGGAATAGTCTACATACTCTCGTTGTTGGAAGTAGCAGGAAATACAATTATTTCAGCAAATGAACATTCCAGTGCACATCCTGTGAAGGTTGTTCATTTAGAAATTTCCTTAAGTAAATTCAGACTGAACGTCTTTGATGGTGTACAATAAAAAATGTCATGGGTATTTGTATGGTTATCCTTGCACAAAAATCTGAAGTGTATTGTTGATGATGATATGTGTAGATGGATTGTAATATTCAAATGTGTTCTCAATACAGAATCACAGAATATCCTGAGTTGGAAGAGACCCACAAGGATCAACTTGATGAGTACTAGCTTAAAAATTCAGAGGAATGGTAAACTGTAAATAAACTGGTAGCTTAGGAAAGTAATTTCCTTCCCTTGAAAGTAAAGGTCTTGTGGGGAAGCTAATGGACCAACCATGATTCCTAAAGATGTGTATCAAATACTTAAACTTAGGTTCCACTGAACTGATGAAATGCTGAGGGCTAAATTGATGAAACACCAGACTCAATTTAAAAGAACCTTCTGGTTGGATTAAATCTTAGCTTTCGTACAGCTTTACTTGAATCTGGAAGGATTCAAAAGTAATACAAATTTTAGGTCTTAAAGATGTTGTATCAACTTCTATTATGAACAAGTTCCCTTCTTGGAGGGGAAGAAATGAAAAATCTTTTTGTAGAACAACTCCAAAGATCAGCTTTTCCTTTCTTTTCCATATGAAACCATTCTGTTTCAAAGGTGTTCAGTTCCTTAACATCAGGGCTGTAATACTCCATTGCTAAATTGTTGCCTGCAGTAGTGTGAAAGCTTTAACAAAGATGTGTACATAAGGCGTTATAATGTGATTCAGCAATGCTTGAAACCTAGAATGCAGTAATTTCTCTTCAGCAATGAAATTTGATTTTTTTTGAGAAAATAGAGGGACTGATGTCCTCTATATAAGCTGCTAAGCAAATTAAATTGTTTCCATAGCTTTCTGAGTGTACAAAAAGAAATCTAAATATATTTTACCCCTTCATGCAGTTAGGGCAGCTTCTCTTTTGTGTACAATCTGGGAAATACTGAACTGATATTTTATTATGCAGGATATTTCATACTATTTGTTCTTGGACAAATTATAGTTTAAATACTGCCACAGCTGTCTTCATATCTTTTAGTAATAACTTCCCCTAAGCCAGTTGTGTTATGAGCAACCATAAATATTAACTGCAGAACGCTACTTCTAGGAATCTTTCAATGCACTGTACATATGCTGACAAAGTGGGTTCTGCATACCTATCAAAAATATTTATTTCCGATCTAATTGGTGAAGTTGGAAGAAAAACCAAGGGTCTTGACCTGTGCTGAGTATATTGTGGACATGAATATTTTTGCATATAATAAGCAGAGTCTTGGCCTTGTTTTCTGTTTTCTTTCTTTTTTTTTTTTTTTGAAATAGCCTGTTAGCGATGGTAAAAACAAGGGAATGGCAAATTATCATGTTTAAAATGATAATTAACCTTATCATCACTGTATTTTCTAGGGAAATTATATTAGGCTGCATTCATGAATGTAACATTAGTCTTTTATGTGCAATCAGCTGCTCCTGGAAAGTGCAGTTGAACAAAATTTAGCCTTAAATACATACATATATATTTGTTCTGTTGAGAGGGGACCTTATTGCAGTTGTCAGCTGCGTTGTTGATTAGTTTCAGAGAAATGGAGTCAAACTCTTCTCAGAGGTGCACAGAAACGTGATGAGAGACAATGGCCACAGTTTTAACAAGGAAAATCTGACCAGATATAAGACAAATATTGCACAATTATAATGGCTAAGTTATTCTCCAGAGAGACTGTGAAATCTCCCTCCTTGGAGACATTCAAAACTTGATGAGCCTAAACCTGAGCACCCTGACCTACCTTTGAAGCTGAGTCTGTTTGGGCCACGTGGTTGAAGTGGATGACTCCCAGAGGTTGCTTTGAACCTGAATTATTCTGTTTCTCTACATCAAATGGAATTTCAGCAACTGAACTTTTAAGATATGAGACAATTACTAAACCCTTCAAAGTTAGAAGTCAGCAGTACCAGTTAGTGTTTAGATTATTCATTATGTTGGTTTTAACTGGTTTTATAATGCAGAAGTGTAGTTTCTAAAAACCTCTTCTGTAGATGTCTGTGGTATTTGTCTTACAGTAGCATCTAGAAGACCCAGTTGTGCATAGAAAGTCCATTGTGTTAATAGGTGAAGGTACAGAAAGTGGTAAGATTGCATTTGGTTTGATAACTAGACTGTAAATTTTATAAAGCAGAAACAATGAGCAGATTCAGGCAGATGCATATAATGAAACAATCAGTGTGGTGGGTGGCAATCTGCATGCAGACAGCTAAACGCTGGGTCATGTTTAACATACTATAGTAAAGGAAACTCCTCTGCAAATGTGTGTGGAGAGCAGTTCCCAAGTGAGAAGAGGAGCCTGGAAAAGTACACAAGTAATTGTTTGCTCACTTGTTAAATTTTCAATTAAGTCTGACTGGATTCATTCGTAAGAGGCAGGGTCAACATTTTGACTGTAAATCGGAGAGAAATATGTCAGGAATAAAATATAAAAGACACCTAAAATGAAGGCAAACAATTTAATATGATAGAAAAATGAAAGCAGTTCAGTTGCAAAGAGAGGGGTTACTTGAAAAATTTAGCATCGTGGCTGTAATTTAATGACTCGATGCAGGAAGAATCTACAAGAATCTTTTTCACTTATCTCATAGATAGAACTTAAATTGATTTGAACTTGACCTATCTCCTCTGCCAATATACAGCAGAATAGATATAGTCTGCTACTTTTTAGCCATTCAGCTTATATTCTCCCTGGTACTGTAGATATCTTCTTTTATAGCTACCTTTTATGAAATGTAAAAACGTAGCATATGAAAGCTCCTTTTTAATTTTTTCTTTATTCATAATATGGATTCGATGGGGAAAAATATTGATGACTTTGAATAGTAAGTTGATTTCCCCAAGCCTGTTTACAAACAGACAAATAAAAAACCCAGGAGATGATTAAGGTTTTCAATGAACACCTTTCTCATATACCTTCAAATGCAAATCACTAAAAAAGAGGTACCTATTGAACATATTTCTCGTGTTATGTGTTGTTTCGTATGTCTGCTTTAAGGGATGAATTAGTGGCATTCTTAGAACAATAACTTTGATGTTCCAATAACTAGGGCAACTATAATGAGAGAAGTGTGGTCTTGCCATATAAAAGGAAGTATATTGTCAAGCAAGCAAAAGATAATAGCATCCTGTACACCCAGAAGGCCTGCTATGATGTTTGTGTCTGCGTAAGATCCCCTTTGCCCCCAGAACAGTCTATTTTTAAACTAGTGCTGAGTTTGACCTTAGTAAGGAGATACTGTTGGAAGATATTGAAATGCGTGATCATGCACAGTGTGTTATTCAGTCCTATAGGACACCGATAGTAGTAATTTTTCTACAGCAGATTTGTATTAGTTTGCAGTTTCCCGGAGTTCAAAGGCTTATCTGTTTAACATTAAAAGGGAAACCTTAATTACAAATTATATTCCATATCCTTAATCAAATAATAGCTTAGCTGAATGCGTGAGGCAGACTCTTAGTTTCCATTGTTCTGGACGGTTTAGGAAGGGATGGTTTCAGATCCCTGATTAATATAGAAAGAGTGTCCATAGAATGTGAATTGCTGACTTGGTTGAAACTACATTTTCTTTGCTGTAAGCTGTGATTTCTCTCTAAGTTCGGTGAAAAACAGATTGTTCTAGGTCGGTATGACCATTGCTTCACAGGAACAGCATACATACCTTTAGGAGTTGAAGGGGGATGTTGGTGTGTATTTATTGTAACATATTTAAAATACCTTGCAAAGCCAGAATTTGTAGGAACAATAATCTTTCGTGGGCCTCATGTGGCCTTCTACGATAATGCTTGACCTTTACATTTTCCCATGATATCTGGACTGTAATATTGAGTGCTAGCTAGATTTTTAAATGAGTTGACTTAACGTTTGTCACCCTTACTGCATGAAACCTTATGCTTGCGTGTTGTGAGACACTGCTTCTTGTGCATCAGCAGGACTGCAGTACTAACTACAGCCTAACTGAGGAAGAGGGCACCACATTCCATATATTTTAAAACTGATGATGAGAAGGTATGATGTTAGGAGGAGTCTTTACTGGGAGAAATCTTTGAAAATTATAAATAACATTAAGTTAAACTTGATTTAGCAAAACAAAGGACCTCTGAATGTCCAAGAGTGAATTTAGCAGGGGAAAAAAAAAAAACATATATCAACATCTGAAACTCTGTCTTCATGCTTCTTAGTTCTGATAATTAAAACAGCTAAGCACTTTCATATAGAATCTTTACTCCTCTTTGTTTTTCTTTTCATGCTTCCTTTTTGAAACATTGTCTCAGTGGTCATCTTTGTGAGAATTTTGAGTAACCGGTCTTCCAGACATAATCTTCTGGACAGTTGTCATTTTCGAATCCCATGATTAGAAATTGACAACTGATGTTGGAGAGTTTGCATAAAGTGAGTTGAGGCTTATGTAAGTATTTAGACAGTGCAGTAGTTGGTGCTGTGTTGCGTTGCCTGGATGACTGTCGTCTGCTCTAAGTTGCATACTTTTCTGAAGTCTGTCCTTATTGTTCTAGCTGTCTCATTCCAAATACGGTTTCCAGTCTTCTCCTTTATAACACTTAGCATTTTTGTTTGTTTTGATGCTTTTTAATCAGCTTTTACGTGTACTTATTGATCAGGTATTACATAGCATCTCTTGCTAGTCCATATGTGAATGAGCTGATGTATTTGAAAACACTTAGATCTCTCAAAGACTCTTTTAACAGTTGTATTTAGGATTTCTGTGATGTTTTAGCTATATGCAAGGCAACTCAGCAGGGTTTTTCAGTCCACAGGATTTGCTAATGCAGCAGCAGTTAACCGCCAAGGGAAATTTAAATTTCAAGGGACACTTCATGTCCTGATTTGTAAAAGCTCTCCTGTGCTGTTCCAGAAATTTCTGCTAGCACCTATGTTTAGCTGTACCGTGGGGCTTGTTTCACTTGCTGTATACTGTTTCCTAAAGCTCGTGAAGTATTATATTGCAGCAACAAGTATATTCTCTAGGTGGTAGTGGCAGGGCTAGCAAACGTGTCAGCCCCTGGTGTTCAGATAACATGTGCAGAGCATTTAGTCTTATTAGCACAAAGCATTACTCCAGGCTAGAAATAATCCGTTTTGGTATCTAATCTACCAGTTATATTTTTACTTTATGATATGTTAATACTAATGTCACTGATACCGGAATGGGCTCAGAAAAGGTACTGATGTTTTTCTCTTAGTCTCATACTTGCAGCTGACAAAGTGAACAAATAAAACAGATCAATACTGTTTTTGTCATGAGGTTCATGTCATGAGATTTCATTTAGAAAAAAAAACCAACAACAACACACACAAACATGAACCTTGAACACAACAACAGTTTTATGATTCCTGTATTCATAAATTCCTGATAGGTCTCCCATGTGCCTTCTAAGAATAAGGTGATTTTGGAAATTGCTGTCTAAGTTTAATCCAAGTATAAAGATGAACAAATGTAGACTGGTATAATGGCTGATATTCAAAGTGATCTTTACCTTTGGAAGTAAATGAGCCACACTAGGAATTTGTGAACTGTAAGAGCAAAAGTATGAAAGGGTGGTAATTGGTGAGATTTGCTTAAAAAATAAAAGTATTGATCATATTCTTGCTGGCAAATAAGAGGCTTGCATACTAATTTAATAGTACTCATTATATGTATGTAATAGTTGTCTAATTTCATATTGTATAATCTGTTTGTGAAGTATTCATTGTGGGCAAACAGAGGTCATATTTTGGAACAGCAGGCATTCAGTAGCAGGATGAATGGAACATATCACTCATGTCCACTGTGGAAGTTCGTAAAGGTGTATGTTGTTTTTTGAAAGCTGGTCATTTTCTCTTTTCCTTGTGTGATTTGGAACAGAAGTGATGTTTGGTGCTGTTGAGAATCCAGACTGTGAAAGGATTTGGAATCCCTGTTGTCATAATTCTTTGAGTGTATGAAGCTCATGTTGCCTGGGAGAAGAGAGACTGTAATCCCCTCCTTGCTCTTCCAATTTACAGCCCAGAAGATTACTCCTCAACTTTTTATCCTTAGGGTCAAAATCTACTATATATTTTAAAGCAGTTCAGAAAATCAGACTTCCAGTAAAACAGAATATGTTAAATTAATTTATTTTGCAGTTTTTTAAAAAAATCAAAACATAAAAAGGATATCTACACTCTTTTGTTCTATATTATATACAATTTTTATATCCTAGAATGACAGTGTTTTATTTGAAAATAATATCCCTGGTTTTCTATTGTACTGAAGGTGCGTGCAGCAACTAAAGGGCCTCCACCCAGAATGGCAAGCTGCTGGTCAGATATGGAATTATTCGTTTTCTTAGTAATGAGCAGGAAAGATATGTGAGGGATGTTTCAATTTAGGGTCCGTTTAAAACAAAACTAATTCTGATATGTATTTACAGGCAAATGAGATTTCTCTATAAAGCTTTCTGGCTATCTCAGTTAGGATTGTTATATGCGGGAGGATACTAATAAGCTGAAGCAAACTTGTAGCACAGCAACAAATGTGATTAAGAGATTATATAGAAGGGTGCTCTAGAAGCATATATTTGGGTTTTGTGTGTAGGTCATGGTTTCTGATGATCAGATTGTGTCTGGGTCTAAGGTCCTGCCCAAGCCATAGGTGTTGTGCTATGAGACAATTTTCAACTCTCCACTCCATTTGAGTGGATAAATCTTGGGATGTCAGTGTCACTACTTTCAGCCTGTCCTGATAACAAATCCAGAAACATGAGAGAGAAAACAAGGAAGATGAGAACAGACCTGTGGTGGAGAACAAAGGTACATGATTGACACCTTGAGATGCTTCTGTTTTTGTTGTTCCCAGTGGAATTTTAATGGAGAATCTCTACTGAATTGAGATTCTAGAGAAGGAATTTTACTTCTGATCTTATTTTTTTTATTTTTTTGTCTATGCCTTTGTCTATTCCTTAAATAAATAGGTTACATCGATACTTTGTTTCAGTGCTTGCAACAGACTAGTTCATCTGTTAGTTTGTCTCATACGCAAATCTGTCTCCTCTCTTTGTGGCGTATTTTGACTTTTTTTCCTTTTTTCATTTTATAAATCTCTAATTAAGCCTTAAGAACGAAGCCTCTAGGCTATTATTTTATTCTTCTTTATATTTTGTCATGCCTAAGGATGCTGCTTTTGGACAAGAGTTTCATTGTTTAAGAAGCTCCACATAGATTTGTTTGTTCCCTCAAGGACGGGGGTTCTGCATTAGACTTCCTTCAATCATCTTTATTGTTTTCGTAGTTAGATGCTGTAAATCAAGACTCACCAGAATTTCTCTGTAGTTAATGGAGAAAAATGAGTACTTCCAAAAGTGAATTTTTATTAATTATCCTTAGACATTTTACTTTAAATAATGGGCCAAATAAATATCATGGATTTTAATTTAGAGTAAAACCATTGTTCTAAATGGATTTTCCACTGCTGTTCCTAAACTAGATGCCCTAATAGTATTGAAATTACTTGATTTTTTTTTCACCAAACAATTGTATAGATTCTTTATGCAGAATTTACTTACCCTGAAATAATATTTTTCTACATCACATCTTTAATTTCATCGTAATGCCTCTTGCTCTTCACTGTACACATCTTGGAGTATCTTTTTGAGATTATAATAGTAGCTGAGTATGCCAAATGTTGCAGTAAATTTTCATCCTGTGAGTTACACTTGCAGCTAATTAACTGATATTGGGGGTCTTCCTTATTTTTCTTGTATTTGCATCAATATTTTTTTCCTTCCTTTCTCACTGGCAGTTAAACCACACAGAATGAAAAAGTCATAACTTAATGGATGACCCCTTGGATCACAGATGCTGACAAAATGAAGCCTGAAAATTTTAAATTGGCTAGCTGCTGTTATCCTAGCAGAGCCCATTAAAGTCACACAAGAGAGCATAACTTATTATGTAGCTAAACTGTGACTTTTTCATGGTTTCTTTGTAAACATGACAAAATTTATGGATGGCATTAGTGATACTAAGTTGACAGAATTAAAACCACTGTTTATTGATACAGTTCAGTAACTTGATTTAATTAGATTCTCACTGCATTGATCTAAGAGGATTTTCAAGCAGTGTTTTATGACAACGGTTTAGAGGAGAATACTGAAGTTCTCACAGGGATGATGAGTTGAAATAAATATTTTCATTTAAAAATATATATACTTAGTGTTTAGGCTTTTGAACTTTTCCACAGATATTTGGCCACTGGACAGGCACAGACTCCATCCTTAAATAATAGTGTACTGCATTAACACTGGGTGTATTAGTATGACAGAGATTCAGCTCTACTTAAATAGACACATTAGCAGTTGGATGTCAAAATTCAGGCTCCATTGATGGGATTGACTGTAATGGGAACTTCAGATCCTTAGTTCCTTTACTGATACTCGCATTTAGTGTGCTTTATGGAACAATTACAGAAGTGAGTGAGGTTATTAGGATAATCAATTAACTCTGAATCTGTTGGAGCAGATAATACCTTTTAATTTCTTCGTGTTTCTTTCCTAGGCCTGTCTTTCCTTAGGCTACCTGTCTCTGTTAATAAGCAACCTGGTTGTAAATCTGCTAAGCACTGTTTTATACCTTTTTCTATTTCATAAGCTTTACTGAAAATAACGGGCAGTACTGGTCTCTGGTCTTCTAAACAAAAGCTTTTAGACATGAAAACATAAGAAATGATAAATTGAAGGCTAATTGAGGCAAGAAACTTGAAAAACCTTCATGAAATTACTGATAAGTATTTATGAAGATTTATAGAGACGCTTCATGGATTTGCATAAGGCTTTTGTTCTATTAAATATGGTAAAGGGTTGTAAGGGGTTGGTGTTTTATTCAGCTTAAAACTACTTGACAGAGATTTTGCTGCTGTGCATTAAAGTTAGTGTAAACAGTAATGGTTTAGGGAGAGCAGCAAGGTGTATTGAAGAAAATGGTAGTCTTTAAACTTAAGTAAATCTGGTTTTGTACTGCTTGTCATACAGCGTGCTCCTTTTTCACAGTTACTGGTTTAGCCTTAAAAATGCACAAGCTTTCAAGTATTTTCACTACTTTTACTGTTGAATGGATGTCATCACAATAATGAATACTGTTTTATAATAGGAACAAAGATTTTGTTTTACTAAATATACCAAACTGACCAACACTAACATACTCGCTTGGTTGCTTTCTAGTTCAGTTATAAAAATAGCCCAGCAGAGCTTCTTTCTATAAAAGGATTATTCTAGGGAACATTTGCTTTACCAAGAAAAAAATATATTCAGTGTTACTATATTTGACAGAACAGACGATGTGCAGTATTCTTATCCTGTATTTACAATGAAGTGATGCTCCTTCTCTGTTACTAGAATTCGGATATTATTTTTTTAGAATGGTCTCAAAAACCCTTCCTTAAGGAATTTCATGGTACGTTTAAAAATATATTTTCTTTTTGTAGTGTTCTTCATACTAAAATAAATACAGAATCTCTAAGGCATGATGGAAGATATATGGGAAGAGTTTCTACTCTAAAGAAAAACAGTGCAGTTTGAAGAGATTATACAATAAAAGAGGACTAATCTAAGAAAACGCAGCTATAATATTGCTGAATCTTTTCACTTTGAGGCATTCTGCAGAATGCTGATGTAGCCAATAAAAGGGCACATTCATCAAAATGTGTAATTTAATTTTAAAAATAAAACACTTCAGTTTAAGCATACAGTACTCAGATTTCACATGAAGGTGAAGAAACCCCTTAGGCCATTTAAAATTTATGAGGAGTCTTGTGATTTCATTCATTATGTTGACAATATGCGCAGCTTCTTTCGAAAATGGATTGGACCAAAAAAGGTGAACAGACGTGGTCGTAATAGCTCTTCCCATAGTGTGTGCTGAATTATGAGAGTTACTTCTGATTATACGTTACCCAGGAGGACTGTTTAATGTGCTTGGTTATATAGATCTGCAAATTTTTAGCTGTGGGCTGGTATCCATACTGAGCCATAAATTTACAGTTGATGTATTGCTTTCTAGGCAGACAACTCATACTTTGATAGAATTAAAGGCAAGAATTGATTTCCTGCTAAATAAGACACATTTCAGTTTAAAGTCTAATAAATGGAAACTGGAGTCTCTATATGAAAACGTATATGCAACATTTACAATGTATCCAAAATGTGTTTTTTTATTATAGATTTGCATATAGATATGGAAAAATACTTTTCTGAATGAAAAAAGTATCTTTAATCCTTTCTGCTACTTGGATTTCAGTTGTCAGAAACATACCATATTTTTGACTGCTTTGGCTATCTCTCTGTTCTGGTAATATAACATACTATCAAGATATACTTTTGTGGTTTTAGCTTGTGTTAAGTACTGAAGTGAATATTGCATGAGTTAGCAGACTCATATGCTCATAAGTACCATAAAAGATTAAAAAACAAAACAACAAAAAAAACAACACACCTTTATGTGGAAAAACAAATTAAACAGTGGTTGTTTATCGGCTATGTGCCACGAAGGGTCTTTGTGAAATTTGGAAGGAGGCTGGTTCACTAAGACTCAGAGCAATGTCTTCTACAAACCAAAGTAGTTTCTCCTAATCAGCAGGTAAGCAGCCAAGCAAGTCTGCTTAATTTCGCTGTGAAAACCTTCTGCTGTTTTAGCATTTTCATGATACTTGTAGAACAAGTAAAGGAGGAAAGAAGCAACCTGTGCTGACAGAATACGGAAACTTCGCTGTGTGATTTCAACGTAATTTATATTTGGAATTACATCCTGGTTCAGAATTTAAGTTTGCTCTCTCCCCTTTGCCTCTCTCTCTTTTCCCTGTTCCCCATGCACTCTTATTTTTTTCCTCCCTCTCTTCTTTCTATGTGTTAGTTCTGCACTGAAGAATGTGCTGTGTAAAGTTTAATGAACTAGGATAATCCCTCATCTGAGGGAGTTGTATCCTGGAGGATTTCAGGTCCTGTTTTTTCCTTTAGAACAATTTACTATAAACTTCCAGTTGACACGTGAAGTAATGTGTATCCTTCTTGTCTATAAAGGAAACATTTTTCCGTAAATATAATTTCTCAACTGTAGTCTCATTTAGTGTCAAAGCTTCGTTGCTGTCTGGAAGGCCCCACATCCATCTAGTTCTTGTTTTACATGTGAAATTTTCATTTAATTGCTCTGCTGCTATGTACATCTGTAAATGAAATTGTATATCTACTCTAAAATAAAGGAAGCTGTTGTCAACTTACGATGATATAGCTTCTGGGTTAAAGCTGTCTCCAACAGTCTTCTCCTTGGTAGCTTTCAGAATTATTCAGGATACCTGTGGCTGCAGAACTCAACTCAACAGATTTCTAGGATGTTGTTGGAAATACACGTGCATGTCTTTGTATATATAATGAATTTTCTGAAGATAAGTAGTAACTCCTGAAGAAATAAACAATCATTTTTTCTTCTGAAAAATGGTGCCTTTTTTTTTACATTTTACTGTAGAAATTGTAGTGTTTTAAAGAAATTGGGAAGATGAGGTATGTGCCACAGAAAACTCACCAAATAATTCAGTGTGGGTGATAGTCAGGATCATATGCTGAATAATTCAGATGTTCAGGTAACACAAACCTGTCTGACTGGGTCCATGCATATGCTTTTCTGGTCCTATCCATACTTTCCTGCCTTTTCTGTGCATTTTTCTTGCCACACCATCTGTGTTGCTATGTATGATGGATCTGTTAGCTCAGGCTCACCAACCAGTGGTTGACAGGAGTATTTATAAGGCAGGACAGGCACTATTATGCTGTGATTCAAATACACTTCTAAGCAACAGTCAAAAGAACCGTTTATGGGAATGTAGTCCCATTAGCTCTTTGATCATGTGACACTGATGTGACACACAAAGATGATGACAATGAAATGAAATGTGACACTTTGCCTCAGATGTCTGGTATTATTCTGTGACCTAGGATTTAGGATGTCCCCAAGAATTTCAGCATTAAGAAGGAAGGAAGATTCAGCTTTCGTCCTTCTACTCGGATGACTACATGGGAAGGTTTTTTATACCTGGAAGAGACATATTTCAGTTGGGAAACAATTGCAGGTATAGAAGTTCCTAGTACCAAACATCATATCTTTACACATGCGAAATCTTTCATTTCTGTAGGGAAAAAATACTGATGATAATCAGCAAATCGAATTAAAAATAAAAAAACAGAACCAAAGAATTAGCTCTGTTGGAAGAGGGCATCCCGGTTACTGAGAAGAAAGGTGATGCTACTGTTTTCCTACTTTTAGGCAAACTACTTTTCAGAACGGTCAAGGAGTTCCTAAATTTGAGTTCCTTCTCAGCTCACCATTACCTGAAGTGAAGACGTGTCAGGACAACCAAGCCTAGATTTGAAGAGATGACCAGTGGAAGAACGGGTTGCAGTCTTTAGTCTTACTTGCATGCTATAATTAAAAACTGAGATACTACACTACTCTCCAGGAAGGAAAAGATGGAATTTTTCTGGAGTTTCTCATACCCTTCAACTCATATTGACGCATTTCATCCCAATTTATCCTCCTTTTCTAGAGGTGGAAGTGGTAGAAAGTATCACACTAGTTTTTTTGGGAAATGTGTTTTTAAAATAAAGGGTTGATCCCATCTTGATGTATTAGACATTAGGAAGGAATTTTTCAGTCAGAGAGTTGTGAGGCACTGGCACAGGTTGCCCGGAGAAGCTGTGGATGACCCATCCCTGGAGGTGCTCAAGGCCAGGCTGGATGGGGCTCTGGGCAACCTGGGCTAGTGGGAGGTGTTTCTGCCCATGGCAGGGGGGTGCGAACTGGGTGGTCTTTATGATCTCTTTCAGTTCAAACCATTGATTCTGTATCAATGCAAGTTCTTACTTCTGTATTCTTCTTCTCTACTGGTATTAACTGAACAACATTTAAAGCTTTATTTTTTTTTAATTACGTGTAATGTCTTTGTTCATCATGACACTGGAAAAGCAACACTTACCTAGTTCTGTTTGAGCCATCTTAATTTAGAGTCATAAGCCTTAACATTAATTCTTTATTCTAAGCTCTAAATTTTAGCTTATTTTATCTCAATGCTTTGATAAGTGTTTTTTTTTTTTCTAGGTATGTTTTTAAAGTGGTTTAAGAAATAACATTTATCAGAGATTGTCTGAATCCCACTCTAAATTCACAAGAGCTTTCTTTTATTTCTAAGAAGTGTCTGTTTTCAGGTTAGATCTTGCAGGCATTTCCTCTGAGCGGATTCGCAGTGTTGTTATATCTGGTGCTTTTTTGATGCACTGTACATATGTATGCTTGCTAGATGTTATTTTCTTCTGCTGCTCTGAGTTGGCAGCTCTTGGCTGCATCACCTGCAGTTGTACATTGTTTTGCAAATGCAATACATGGCCCTACATCTTATATGGTTCTTGTTTTATGCTGTTTCTGGCAGTATTTCCTTTGTGAGGGTTCTTCTAAGTTTTTACTTTGTATTCTTACGTTTTTGCTTTTTGTCTGTAGTCAAACTAAGTATCTTTGTATTGTTCTTTCTCCTGGGCATTTTCTTTTTGTTCTGAGTGATTTCTGCAGCCCTGCCACGTCACATACGACTCTTTTCCAAGTGTGAAATCATATCTTCCGTTAGTTCCTTGCCCCTCGCCCTCCACCCTGCAGCTTTGGATATCAGAACTGAATTAATATCTGATCTATTATAATGAAATCTGCCAAGTGCCTTAATTATAAGCCTGACTTATTAGTTTAAAATGAATAAAAGATTCTTCAAGGAATTCTTTCACTTTTTGCAGTTTCATATGCAGTCTTTCAAAAGCCTCTCTTTTGAGGGTTGCAGCATTACTGCAATTTCAGCTCAGAGCTTGCACTGACAACCTGGCTCTGTTTGGAAACTTGTTAGCTGATCCGTAGTTACAGGTCCAGCAAAAACAAAATAGTAGTTATCAGTGAAATTTATTTTTAAAAATTTACCACGTGGATTCCTGCATCTCCCATACAGATGCCAGATACTTCTCTGATTTTATCATAGAACATCCCAGTTGGAATGTCCGAGTGGGAAGGGACCCACAAGGATCATCAAGTCCAATTCCTGGGTCCCCAAAGGGCCACCCAAAACAACAACAAAATCAGACCCTATGTCTGAGAGCGTTATCCAAACCCTCCTTGAACTCCAGCAGGCTCAGTGCTGTGACCACTGACCTGGGCAGCCCGTCCCAGTGCCCGACCACCCTCTGGGTGCAGAACCTTTCCCTAACCCCCAGCCTGACCCTCCCCTGTCCCAGCTCCATGCCGTTCCCTCGGGTCCTGTCGCTGTCCCCAGAGAGCAGAGCTCAGCGCCTGCCCCTCAGCTCCCCGTTGTGAGGGAGCTGCAGGCCGCCATGAGGCCTCCCCTCTTCTCCAGGCTGAACAATCCAAGTGACTTCAGCCGTTCCTCATGTGTCTTCCCCTCTAGACTCTTTACCATCTTTGTAGCCCTCCTTTGGACACTCTCCAATAGTTTCACATCCTTTTTGTACTGTGGTGCCCAGAACTGCACACAGTACTCAATGTGAGGCCGCACCAGCACAGAGTAGAGTGGGACAATCGCTTCCCTCGACCTCAAAACTTTTACTGAAATCCAGAAATACTACGTTGACTGGCTTCCTTTGGACAACTAGGTGGGTGATCTTGTAGAAGGAAAGTAAGTTTGTTAGATGTGACCCTCCCTAGTGAACCCATGTGGGCTCTGACCAATGTCTGTGTTGTCCTTTAGGTGTATTTTAATAACTCCCAGAATAATCTTCTCCATAATTTTACCAGGCACTGACTTGAGACTGACAGGTTTGTCGTTGCCAGGATCTTCTTTCTTTCTTGCCATTCTTGAACATTCGGACCACATTTGCCAGCTTTCAGTCAACCGGGACCTCTCCAGATTCCCAAGACCACTGAAAAATAATCTGAGAGAGGTCCCGTGATGATATCAGCCAGCTCTCTGAGCACTCTGGGGTGAATCCCATCAGGCCCTGTGGAGTTATATGCATTTTCTTCCCACCATTCACTAGTCTAACACTTGTTTTGACTTGTTACTGGCCTTTAGTTACAGCACTTCAATTTTTCACTCTCTTGTTCTTAAGTGTCTGTCTTCCTTACTGTTTTCTTCTGATAATCATAAAATAGTTTAGTTCTTTACTATAGTTATAATTCTGTAACTTTTGAGTTACATGGTCCAAACACCTGGTTAAAGCAGAGCTAATGTTAGATCTAACTATGCAGAGACTTAACTAGACATTTTGAGTGTCTTCATTAATGAAGATCACATAATCTTGTATGAGTTCCCGATTGGTGTTACATAGTGCTGTGATTTATTTTTTTTAATAGGAGAGTAGAGGAAATGTTAAAATCGCAAGTGTTACTAAAGTTCAAGCCTACTGCCGGGGAGTCTGTGATGTAGTGAGATGCTGCACCTGACCATATCCTAGTTTAATTTTCCGTGCTAGTTGCTCAAAAAGGATCCGTTCATATTTCTGAAAATACTTACGTTAGGGTGACTGCCTATAAAACAGAAAGTGACAGTAACTGTGCTGAAACAAATGTTATGGCTGATACAGTACTACTCTTCTTGAGTGAAATAGTCTGTATAGCCAGAACTGGACTGTTAAGTAAAGAACATTATAAAAAAAATTCTATTCTTAGTTAGGAAATGAATTCCTTTGTATTTTTTCCTGTCTTACTGTATTATTATTTTTTGGTTTAAGCTCTTTTTTCTATGATAGTGGCCATTTTGCTGTACTTTTTACTGCATTTGAAGTAATGTATTCAATTTAAATATTTTAATGCTACTGTGAATGTTAATTTCTTTAAAATATTAATCCAGTGTTATATATTTGACAAAATGAAAACTGGTGTCATGTAGAGATATGGTGTGTAATGGCAAAGGCTCTTTGGTTGAAAACTATATGAATAGTAGGGAAAAAAGTGGAGGATGCTGTTTGTGTGGGGAAGCTTTGTACTTATCTCCTTGAGGAAGAAAGTGTTATATTTGCCTGGTGATATGTATGCATAGTTAATAAATGATGCATAGGAATTAAAAATAATTTCTATCATTTAAAATATTTTTGTTACTGTTGATTCTTCTTGAAGGACAAATGTCTTGAAGGACATGTGAAGTACTTTCTGAACTGTTTGCTGCCTCAGGCTCTCTGATAAAACATGAAAGTCGACAACATGTATTCTCCTTTCATGGAATTAATCACTACTTTCAGGTTGCTTTTGTTGGTACTTCATTTAACATAGATAGTCTGTTCAGATTTAGTTATTATGTTTTTATAATAAAAAGCATTGGTCTTTGTCTGCGTGATTCAGATGTTTAGGAGTGGCTTTATAAGCAGGGTTTCAGAGTTCAAAATCAAACCTTTTTAAGCTTTTCATAGTGGCTACTCTGCTTCTGTCTTCATAGGATTATCATGTTTTAGTTTCATCGTAAATGTTGAGAATATTGAACATTCCAGTATTTAGATGCATTGTAATTGTATCAGTATTTTGTCCTTGCTTAGAAAGTGTTCAGCTTCATATATTTATAGCTAAACCTTAACTCCCTCCCACTCTAACCTTGTC
Organism: Anser cygnoides; assembly: GCF_040182565.1. Taxonomy (NCBI): domain Eukaryota; kingdom Metazoa; phylum Chordata; class Aves; order Anseriformes; family Anatidae; genus Anser; species Anser cygnoides. The sequence goes on from NC_089873.1 coordinate 30,141,461, forward strand.
TTATTGATAAACGAAAGTCATGGGCATAGTGTGAAATCCTTCGTGAAACAGCGGGAATCACTTGAAAAAGCTGTTTCTAAAGACACCTTGTACTTACTACAGCAAAAAAAAAATGGGAAACAATAGGCAACCCTTTCTGCTTGGTTCATCTACATAGGCCATTCAGTGGAGTGCTGCCTCTACATATTTGTAGGATGTAACACCAGAAGGAGGGAGCGCTGGCAGAACTGGATATTAAACCTTTTTTTTAGATGGGGCCTTCTGTCCCAAAGACCTTTCTTATGGTTGCAGATTTTCTTTGTAGTGACTAAAACTGAGCTGTGTGAGCACATACGAGACCTACCATTCTACAGGTTGAAGATTTGCAAAATTTCCACAAGCTTTGAATGTCTTATCAGGTCAATAATGGAGCCAAATGGGCATATGCTGCCTGGATTTTTTTCCTCTTTCCCTCTTGTTTTGAATATTAACCCTACTGCTTGCAGATCCCTTTCATATCGTCAGTTTTTCCTTCTTTTGATATTACAGTCAGTCATTCACCGTAAGACACCTATTAAGCTAAGGGAAATGGTTCAAGAATATTTTTGCCTGCCTTTATAAAGCTTGGGCTCTCTAAACGAGTTCTGAACTTCCCATGTTGCCTACTGAGAAATACTGTGCATATGAAACTCGTATTATTGTAGGTCATTGAATTCATTTTTAAAATGCCAATTGACATCATTCCCTTAGGGAGTTGTAAGTTGCAGCCTCATATTATGTTCTAGCACAAATGTGGAAATTCAGCATTTTAGAAGGGAACTCATTTGCAGTACAGAAACAACTTAACATGGATCAGGTGATGCCTTTTGAGCATTTAAATCTTAATAGGTGGAAATAGCAGGCTTTCTAGAGATCTTCACTCTCATTACATATTTAAAACTCAGGAGAAAACTGGGTTTTGTTTCCTTACTTCTGGCAGCAAACTTCACAACTGCTGTTGATTGTTGTGTTTTGCATAACCCAAAATGGAAATTAGAGTAGCAATCATGGACACAACTGCTTAGTTCAGCACAGATATGGGACACAAAATGCATGAAGAGTAATAGACAAAAACCAGCTATCAAGGGCTATTTGTGTGAATGATTTTTTCATTGGAAAGGTCTGTGGATGTTACTGCTGTTTGTTATATCTTGCTGACATACGGCATGCATTTTGTTTTTGTCAAATAGTCAAAAATAGAACACTGTATATGAAAGATAATTATCCAATAAAATGAGTCTTTCTTTTACTTATAACCATACCAAGGAGCGTGGCACTTAATGGTTTGTTAGTTTTTTTGATTCCTCATCTGCTGAAGTTTATAAAAATGGTAATTTTTATTTTTTATAGTTGTGCAAAGCAAGGTTGCTGTCTTTGGCCCATCCTCCCCTATAGAAACCCTCCAACATCATCTTGTCAACATGACTGTTACAACTTCTTTAGGTCAAATACAGAAGTTTCCAGAACTGACATATCACTTACTGTGAAAATACTGAGTTTCTTCAAGCACAATTGTATGCGTTCATATCGTTCTAATCTTTTCAATAGCATTTTTTTTTTCCCTGTAAGTATGCTTCTTTATTTAAAGTAGGACTGTTTCTATTTAATATAGTCAGCGTGGAATGATTGTGACCCTCTGAAACTTGTCTGTGATGTTTGTGAGTCATAACTCTTGAATTGAGAATCCACACCTTAGTTACAGGAAATAGACTAAGAAAAACAGTTAGTTTATTTTTAATTAGGTAGGATAAAACACTAGATAATATGTGATACAGCATATATAATTTTGGCAACAGGAATAAAGATAATATATTTATAATATATTGGGTTTATTTTCCAATTCCCATCTCCAATTGGAATGATTATATTCTTGAATAAGCAGAAATCTTTTTGGCATTCTCCAGTGAGAGGTCATATTAATAATGCATCTCTCATTTTAATTTTTCTTCTTTTTCTTCAGACTTAATTCAACGATTTTTGTTTGATTTCGTAGCTTGTCACTGCAAGTGAAGCTTTTAATAGCATGCCAAGCATACCGCAAACTGTGCTAAACTTTAAACGCTGTTTTATATGTTTTTTTGGGTTACATGGTTAAAATGGGTTAAAAGCATAACATCAGTTGAAGGAAGAAGAGGGAAGGAGGGAAATGGTTTCTTTATATTGTTCAGACTGCACAGTGAATTTACATGAGAATTTTATCAGCATTCTTGGTGATATGCCTACTATGAAAGAATTCCCCACAGATGCAAATTTTTTGAACTGGCTTCTTTATCTTTCTTCTTTTGAGATACAGACTAAAAGGATGGATCTGCCTTTTATGTCTAGAGAATGATGCCTTGAGACTTATTTGCCATATATTTCAGACAGCCTGTCCAGCTGTTGAAAATAGAGCAATTTTGCAGACAGTTTTTACTTGTACTAGGATTGAGGTTGAGGCAAAGCAATGGGAAGAGCAGCCACTTCTTTGACCATCCATTTTACTGTAGTTAATGGAAATAACTGAAACCACTCCAAATTTTGAGTATTTCTGACATATAAGCAATCTAAAAATGTTGGCCATTTTGTTAAGACAAGTATCTATGTCTTTACTAAACCTGAAGATCTGTGGTCGTTGCATCACATCGTAAATCATAGGATAATTCAGGTTGGAAGGGACCTTAGGAGGTCCAGCCTTTTACTCAAAGTAGGGTCAACTATGATGTCAGACCAGCTTCCTCTTGACTTTATCCAGCTGGGTCCTGAAAACCACCAAAAGTGGCCCTGTCTGGCAGGCTGTGTCCCCTTATTGGGAAAAAATCTCTCCTTGTATTCTGCCTGAACCTTTCTTGATTCAAATTATGTAGCTTGAAGGAGATGATTCCTCTTAGATGACCTGTTAGGGTCCATGAGGAGGGTCCAGATGAGGGCCACAACGATGATCAGAGGGCCGGAGCACCTCTCCTATGAAGAAAGGCTGAGAGCTGGGGATGTTCAGCCTAGAGAAGTGAAGGCTCTGAGGACACGTTATAGAGGCATTTCAGTACTTAAAGGGGGACTACAAGAAAGACATGGAAAGGTTCTTTATCAGGGAGTATAGTGATAGGACATGGGGTAGCAGTTTTAAACCAAAAAAGGGTAGTTTAGATTTGCTATCAGGAGGAAATTCTTTACTCTGAGGGTGGTGAGGCACTGGCACAGGTTGCCCAGAGGAGCTGTGGATGCCCCATCCCTGGAGGTGTTCAAAGCCAGGCTGGATGAGGCTTTGAGCAAACTGTTCTAGTGGGTGGCATCCCTGCCCATGGCAGGGGGTTGGAACTGGGTGGTCTTTGAGGTCCCTTCCAACCCAAACCATTCAATGACTGCATTAAAGTTCGCTTTTGTATGATTGTGTGAAGGTGGTTTTGTTTTGTTTTTTTCCCTTCAGACAGAGCTGCTGTGGGAGGTAGCATGATTTCTTGGCTTGATTGGTTCTGTCCCCTTTGGAAAAAATGCTGAGGACTACATTAGGAGAAGGTGTAGAATTCATTTTTGTATAATCTTGTGAAATCTGAAGGCTGACACTTTAAGCTGTAAGCATGATCAGCAAAACCTAGCAAGAAAATCTCATTCTACTTGGTGTAGACTGTAGATTTTATCCATTACCTCCTGTATCATTAAAAAAATCACTTGTTTGCTAATGTGACTGAAAAAAGACTGCTACTTCAAGGCAGCAGTGTGTCAGGTAGCTCTTACACTACTGCATAGCACCTTGAGTTCTCAGGGTAGGCAGTTGCTGAGAGTTTAGGGAGTGATAGCATTAAGTATTGGAAAATAGGGTGATAGTGTGCACATTTTTACTTACAGAGTTCATAGTTTTGTGGGGGTCATATCTTTGGTTTAATACTAATGTGACACACATTTTAAACCATCAGTTGTGACTTGCTTTAAAATGGGCATATAGTTTTCACAGAATCACAGAATCACTTGCTGTCATTCATTTTGAAAGCTGTTGACAGATAACATTAATTCTAATAGTGTCTGGTCTAATTCCTGAAGTATGTTGTGACTAAGTGGTCCCATCTGTACAAAGTTTTAGCCTTTTTAACAAATGCCATACCTGGCAGATTGGGTTCAGAGTTAGTGTATGAGCTGTAACAATTTTTCAATGCTCAGTTGTTTTCACAGTCTTAATAGCATTTTCCTGAAAGCCTAGTTTACCATATTGCAAAATACACCTCTATCCCTTTTCTTCAAATTATGTTGTTTATTCACAGGAGTGACTGTCTTTTTCTGTATTAATAATGCATGAAATATCTTGAAATCTGAGGTCTCTGCCCATCTATAAAATAGAAAGAAATCAAGGTGATAATATTTCCCATTTCAAGATGATAAAGATAGTTGCAGGTCTGATCTGATCTGGTAGTCATTATTCCAGATACTGGTATGCGTGTTCTGTAAACTTGATTTGTTTGTAGTTTTCACTGAAATTTTAAAAACAAATACAGAATCAGAATCTGTTCAGTGGTTAGATTACATGTGCATGTAATTACTGAATATCCATTTATGAAATATCTGTGCATGAAGTTACTGAATATCTGATGATTTCTCCATTTCAAGCATTGCTTTTGCATAGCGCCTTGGAACTGAAAGGTCAATAAGTTTATTTTCTTGATGCTTTCCTTCCTACCTTTTTTGAAGTTTGCCTCACAACAGGTAAGATTCTTGGAACATTTAGGTACAAATGGAATTTTGAGACAGAAATCATAACAAACGATGAAATTTATTGAAATTTGTATGTTTGCAAATATTATTAAGACTGCAACTTCTTTCATTTTGTTTGGGACCTCATAAATGCCTTTATGTGTTTACAGATTATTCTGTCTAAATTGGGAAACTAAAAAAAAAATTACATGTATAAACGCAATTGTTAAAAAATTGAAGGCTCTTAATTGACTTCTCAATTCGAATTTGCTTTCTGTCCTCCTGTACGTTAAAGCCATAATCATTCTCTCTTATACTCATGAACACTGACATATAAGTTAAAATATCCAGTAGGTACAGAAGATAATTTGTTCCAGGACATCACTTAATTATCCAATTAATTGGGTATTTTTCATTTTTGCTTTGTCATTAGAACAGTAAGAAATGTCGATTTTTGGACTGCCTTTGTGGAAAAAAAAAAAAGTTTTATTTATGAGCATGAATATGAAAGGAATTTCTATGCCTGACTATAGTGCTTTGTGTTTTGGATTCTCTGACTGAGGCACTTTAAAGGTAGTCATTATGTTGCTGCATATCTGCTGGATTATTTCCTCTTTATTGGGTTTCCATACTTATGTTTAAAAAAAGCATAAAATGTCTGTTTGCAATGGTTGTGATGTCAAGTCTTCTGTTAATACTTAACCTGTCTAGCTGAATTGTGGTTAAAGAAGCTACGTTTCCGCAAACTCAAGATTAGGTCACTCATATATATAGTTATCTTCTTCATTGCACATTTATAAAGAATAGTATTTAACAAATAGAAGGCTATCACCCTGTTCGTGGAATTATAAAACATCACATCTCCTAACCTTATGTTCCTCTATCAAAAAAATGACTATATAAGGTCAGTTACTGCCTCAGTTACAGAAGGAGGTACTGAATTTTGTTTGATGAAGTGAGTCAGTACCATTTCTCTTGCAATATGATTAGTAAATATTCTAAGTATTTTAATTTTCTATGTCATGTGTAAGAGCATTTATTTAAAAAAAACAAGTGTAACACCCTGCAGACAAGGAGCAAAACCATGTGTTTTTTGTAGCATTCTAGCTGTCTCTCCCACTTCTTTATGGATTTTTTTTGTGTTCCTGTTAAATTCTACCAGCATCCACAGTTTAATTTTGGTTTTCATAGGTTTTTGTCAAACAGCTTTCTTTCATACCCCAATCCCTGATTTAAATGGAAGTATTAGCATTATGAGTGCATTTTCTTTTGAAATATTGTAGATGCCTGTGAGTGTATAAATCCTGTTTTTTTCATGTGTAGCAAAGTTAGAGTACTCAGTGAAAAAATAATAAAATATGAGCATAGGTGACTATTAAAACAATCATACGTTTGACAATGAGGTAACAATTAAATGCCATAAAAGAAACTTACCAATATTTTCTCTGAAAGTAGGCATAAATTATATCAAACAGGCAGGTGACGATGATTCTTGGCCCTAATGTTGTCAAATGTTATGACATAGTTCAAGAAATTCCTTCAAAATCCAAAGCTGCTTTTTGTGGGCAGTATGATCTGTTTTCTGAACTGACTAGAGAGTTTATAGTCTGACAAGCTTGCTGTAGAAATTTGAATAAATGAATGTTGTATCAGTTTGCCATACTCCCCCCCGGTGGTGTTTTTACTGTCCATCATCATACAAAGTATATTGCATTAGTTTAGTTCCGTTATTGAAAACTGTTTTATTATCCACTTCTTAAGAAACTGTTTAAATTAAAGTGGAATTGAGCTATAATCTTACCACACTACTGTAGTAATGTCATCATATACAGTGGGAGGTGGACATAGATCTGTCGGTAGCAACACTCCCAAAATGCAGATTGAAATCCACACCATTGTGGTATTGTTATTTTTGAGATCCACAGCCAGCCAGTCTGAATATATTGAATTCTTCCTTGCTGTAGCAGTGAAAAGATCAATTCTGTAGTTCTGCACATCGCAAGTGGCAAAATCAGATTTAGGGTGTTATCGTGCTGATTTAGAAACAATTGATTTATTATTTCCATGAAAATGAAAAAATAAGTGAATACAAAAGCAGGTGAAGTAATGGAGAAAATCATTCTGGATTATATGTTCTCCTTGAAAAAACTTTTGTTATATAATGGTAATCTTATTCAGAAAGAAGCTAAACACTGCCACTTCAGTTGTGAAATCTTCTTAATTAAATCTAACTAATCTAAATTAATGATGCTTCTTGCTAACTTTTGTGTGTCTCAGATGTGTTTTTACCTTCTGCCATATGCAGTATTGTCAGCTTTATGTCATGTGTATTTGGTATACATTATTATAACTTGCACTGGGAAGGATAGAATGAGTGCTAGTACTCTATGTTAAAACTAGCTTACTATTTGTAATGTGCATCTTATATCTAGTAGGTGTCTCTGTAGTGGTGCAGGAGAATAAGAATATTAAATATTTTTTACAAATTGATTTTCAGTTTTTCTTGTTCTTGTTAAATGTATATTCTCTTTACCGAAAAGGTCAATGAAAAACCATGAGGTAGTTTCCTGTATAAAAGAAACTGCATCTCATTTCTCTGAGATGGTTTGTAAAATGCAGAGGCTATATATGCTCTGTCTTCTCCTACCTATCCAATTTGCTGACAGCTGAACAAGTTTTATTTTCCAGATAGTGTTCTTATTTTTCTTAAGGTTTTGGTCAGAATTCTGCTTCCATGATTACAGAAAAGAAGTCACTGTAGAATCTGGGCTCTATTGAACTGGTATGTCATGAAGAAAAACTGGAAGAAAAATATTTAGAAAATTAATGTCATCTTTGTGCATAGGACTGTGGAGAGGAGATGCTGTTGTTAACATAAGTATGAAAAAAGTAGACAATACTGGAAATAAAATTTAGAAGAAACCAAATGGCCTAATATCACTATGTAAGTTTATTCAAATGTATGCAGATAATGGAGGATTGATTTACTTTTTTTTTTAATCCTCCTTGCACATGTAATACTGAGAAAGTGGAAAACTCATGCTGTATAACATTTATAGACTGGAGAGATTAAAGGTGAACAGGAAGAACTGCTTGCACCTGTCTCCGTACCGCGGGGTCCATCCCCCAGGAGCAAACTGCTCCAGCACGGGTCCCCCACGGGCGGCAGCTCCCCCCAGACCCCCTGCTCCTGCGGGGGCTCCTCTCCACGGGCTGCAGCTCCGGCCCGGGGCCTGCTCCTGCGGGGGCTCTCCATGGGCCGCAGCCTCCTCCAGGCCACATCCACCTGCTCCACCGGGGGCTCCTCCACGGGCTGCAGCGTGGAGATCTGCTCCGTGTGGGACCCATGGGCTGCAGGGGGACAGCCTGCTCCACCGGGGGCCTCTCCACAGGCCACAGGGGAACTTGTGCTGCGTGCCTGGAGCACCTCCTGCCCTCCTGCTGCACTGAGCTTGGGGGCTGCAGGGCTGGTTCTCACTCCTCTCACTCTCCCAGCAGCTGTTGTGCAGCCGTTTTTTTCCCTTTCTTAAATCTGCTTTCACAGAGGCACAAACAACTTTGCTTATTGACTCGGCTCTGGCCAGCATCAGGGCCTTTTGGAGCCGGCTGCAACTATCCCTTATCTGACATGGGGCAGCTTCTGGTGTCTTCTCACAGAGGCCGCCACTGCAGTCCCCTGCTACCAAAACCTTGCCACGTAAACCCAACGCATCAACATATGGAGCAGGTTAAATCTGCATTTTTAGATTTTGTGGTAAAAATTATTTTCCAATATTACCAAGGCAGATGTCCTCTTGCATCTTTCGCTTTTAGAAATAATGCTTAAACGTATTCTTTGTTGCTTCATGCAGATCTACTTGCCTGGAGCAGTGTAATAAAATGAAGTAAAACCCAAAATGTTTAGTCTGTATGGTGACTGCAAATGTGCAAAGCTGTTCATGTTCAACTGTCTAGCTGTGGAAATGTACAGCAATTTACATAAATAGTGTACAAATTTAAAAATCAGCTACATATACTAGCCAGGTGTCTGCCACTTACTAGACTTAAAGTATTTCAAATCGGATGTGAAGAACACATTCGTATCTTAATACCAATCCTTGTTCAAATGTTTTACATGTCCTGATGCATCTTACTCTAAACTCAGACTACAGCCTTTGTCACGGTTATGAGAAAACTATTTTAATATTTTATTCACTTTATCTTACATTATTTGTAAATCTAAGATCTATTAATGTAGCTGACAGAAAAAGAAGGGATGTTTCTCATGTTCATTAATATTTGAAGCTTGTATATAACTCTTAATGGTACCAAAGCAGGAATTGCATAAATGCCTTGGCCACAGAAAGAACAAGCTATCAAATTACCACTTCTTACTGAGAAAAATCTGAATTTTCAGTATACATATTTTAATTACATTCTTGGTGGCATGTGCTTTTCCAGGCCTGTGCTAAGAATGAAAGTTAACAAAACAACATTTATAAATCCATTCTCTATATGATATTTTTAAAGCTGTGCCTATTTTATATATGAGATATAAGCTAGAGCTCTAGGTATAAAAACAAACAACACCAACAAAAAAATCAAACCATCATGTATGAACAAATGGCGTGAACTGGGTGTTTGTACCATCTTTCTGGAAATTCCATTCATGTTGGGAATGTTTCTAAATCCTCTAACTCAACCTATTTATAACTGTTTATAAATAGCAGGAAACAGAAGTTGAAAAACACAGCAAAAAATATTTTTGAAAAACAAAAAACAGCACAACCCCTGACCCCCTAAAAACACACAAAAAAACCCACTCGCCATGATTAGAAGTACAAGATAAACACTCAAACACTCTAGTTTTTAATCTGAATGTGAGGTGAGCAAAACAAGAAAAGAGACTTTTACTCTGTTTGAAGACTTAGTACTATATGGCACTAACAAGGCTTGAGGGTTGCATATAAGATTTATAGCTGTAGTTTCATTTCAAATTCCTTTCCTTGTACCTGAGAATTAGAATAAAATATTTTACTTTCTTTTGAACTTTTATTTTCCAGTTAGGAACATACATTCCTTAGAAAGAAAAATTTTAATAAAAATGGTACTGACTACACAGCAACAATTCTGTTCCAAGCTTCTTCGTTGCCGTCTTATTTTTTTTCTTTAATCTTAAATGTATTATTGCCAAGAGTGTTCTGCCTTTTGATCACACACTTGAGAAGAAGCAAGAAAAAGCAGTATTTATGAGTCCAGTAGGCAGAACAGGGCATAAGTTTATTTTTTATTTTTATTTTTTCATGCTGTTTGTCTGATAAAAATCAGCTTCAAATACATTTTTTATTGTTCTTGCTATTTTGGTTAAACAGATGAGTCTCTTTGTAATAGGCATGAATATACCTGCTATGATTATGTATGTATTATGGATTGGATTTGCATTTGGTAAGGCCAAAATGTCTAATGTCAAATCACAAACAAGTAGTTAAGCTGCCATCAAAATCTGTTTTCTTTGCTTTCACTTCAGAACTAAAGGTCTGGCTTTATGAAACAAGTTCAAATTCACAGGAAAATTTAGTTTTTCTATTTTTTCGCTACAATTCTTCCACACTACCCAGACCTGCGGGTAGTAATATCCAGCAGGATTCTTCCATATCTCAGTAATTGTGCCTGGGAACTTTTATAATATTCAACTAATATGTTTATTAATTTATTGACTCATCTTTGTTGTAGCTGTATTCCAGCCCAAGCCTGTTGTATGGAATTTTGCCAGCATGGCAGGAAAACAGCAAACTAGCTAAGAGAAAACTCTGTCTGAATTTGGGTCAGCAGGCAGACAATACCTTTTACCTGCTTGGTCTGTGTCATTCTGAGGAGGTGAAGTATCTCTACTGTCAAAACTATTCCTTCTGATGCCATGTAACGTTTGTATTGTATCTTATTTAAATCTCTCTGAAAACGAGATTTCTGATAAAACTTAGTCATCTAGACCTCCTTTGTAATTGACAGGGCAAGCAGACACCTCCAGAGAGCAGTTTATCCTATTTTAAAAGACATCAGATATATTTGGGATGAATTGCCTTCCTTTGGTGCTTGTCTTTCCCAATAAATTGGATGGAGGTTCTGGGTGAGTAGCTTAGACAAATCTATCTTTTAGGTAGCTGAAGTAAAGTGTGATGAATTTGACACACAGGGTACTATGAGGAACTGCAAACTTACAGTGAACCACCCATTTAGTCTAAAGGTTGTAAGTTTTTGTTAATGAAATCATAAACTCTCAACAGTCTGAAAGTAGGAGAGCTGTATGTAGGTAGTTGCATGCAAAAACCATAGAGACCATAAATCATATGTAAAATAAATTTGAAATTTCAAAAGATTTCACCAAGACATGAGAATAACATTAACTTGAAGGGTCTTGTTGATTCCTAATACATCAAAATACCCATAAGGGAGGAACATTTGAATTGGTGGTGTGTGGTGAAGGAAAACGAGCATCTATCTGGTGCTGTTGCTTTACACTGAGTAGATTTTGAAAGAGCAAGGGAATAAAAAGCAAAATCCTTTCAGCCTGGAAAAGGAGTAGATTCTACTATGTAAAACAATGCTAACATATGAATTAATAAATACTGGAGTAGTAGTACAGTGGAATCTTTTGTTTCCACTGACTTACAGCCCAAGTATATAGGAGCATTTAATGAAATTGCTAAGGCAAGTAACTGATAATTGATAAAAGGAAGTATTTTTTCACATACTGAGAAAATGGACAGCAGTATCAGTTTCCATAGGTTATTTCTACAAAGGTAACTTTAAGTAGGCTTGACTGTCTAGGATAAATGTAGGAATAATGTTACAAAAGTAGTATTGTTAGAATTAAAGCTAATGAGGAAAAATGAGAGGGTCAATAGAAAATAGAACCAGAAGGGTTTTAAGCCCACATTTAATTTTTAAGAACAGGGATGAGGATTTTATAGAAAACAGGTGACCTCCCAACAGCTTATGATGATTTTATTTAGTGTTTGGATTTTCTCAGTCACAGAATATGACAAAATACTCTTCCAGATTTTTAGGAAAAGCAAAATTGGCTGGCCTCCTTATTTTATAGATTTGTTGTTGGTGAAACAAGCAGCATGACCTCATAGAAACTGATGCATATGAACAAATGTGGTGAGCAATGAAAGCAGTTTTTATAAAAAAAATGCTTAAGTTCATTATGATTTAGGTATTTTGAAAAACTGGTTTCCATTTAGAAGATTGTTATAATCAGAAGAATCATGTACAAAGTTGGTCTGTGTTACATTATTAACTTAGTATTGTGAATACTGGTCATGAATAAAAGAAGTTGCTTCCTGAGAAGTTTCTCTTGAAAGTGCTGTATGGGTGGCTTCTTGTTCCTACATGTATGAGTCAAAACATACTGTTGAACTTTGAACAGTTGCAGAGGAGCATGGAAGGAATTATATAGCAAAACAGGAAATACACTGTATAGGCAAATAAGTAATATTGCATTTTCTCTGCTAGTTCCATTTCTGCAGCTCTCTCTCAGTATTTTAATTAAATAGTTAATTTTAAATAGTTGATTATCTATCCATTTGCAATTTACTCTAGCAGAAAGCAGAAATTTTTCATCTTTCTAAGTATTCCCAAATTTCTAATAATTGCCATTTAAAAGTGAATTTTATTTGTCTTTGAAATGAACTTTTTTCTACAGTCACCTATAGACATGTAATATAGTGTTGGGAATGCATTGCAGGGTAAGTGCAAATTTAGGTGCAAAAGACATCTATTAGATCTTCAGTGATTTTGGTTTATAAAATGAAGTGATTCAAACTTTCAGCTTAGTGTGTAGCTAGGTTTATTAAGAGTATTATTCTGTAATATAGAACAGGCAAGAAAGTGGAGTGGCATGTGCTCATGTTCTTGAATAATAAGCTTGAGATGAATGCTCAGATCTGTGTCCTTGTGCTATGGTGATTTTGCATTCCACAAGTATTTTAATCAAACCCATCTTACAGAGGTTTAAGTGTAGTATATCTACAAAATTTCTTTTATAATCTCCTTAAAAATACAAAGTTTCATTATATTTATCTGTATTAATTTTATAGATTTCATTATTCAGCCACACATGAGCAGTACTATTATTTTGTCAACCTGTCTGGAGTATTAATACAGAGATTATTTAATTAGGCTTTTAAAATATTGGCACAATTAACTCCTTTCTGTTCTCAGCATGTCTGAATCAAGTTCACATTAGTAGTTCAGAAAAGTTGCTGCATAGCTCTTTTAAAACAACCAGTAATCTTTACCTGTTAATTTTTAAAGCACGTATGTTTAGAATCTTCCATTGCAAGACACTGAGTAGTTCCTGCTGGGATGGAATTTTGTGATAAACTGATATCAAATGAGGTATTTGATACTTCTAGAAGATCAAATAGGCCTAATATGCTAAATACTTCTGGAAGTATCAAATAGGCCAAGAAGTGAAAAAAATGCAGTTATTTCCATAAAAATTGATCCATCAGTAATTTTGCGGCATTAATAGTCAATCTGTTGGTATTTGTAGACCTTATGTTCCCAATAAATCCAAATAATATAATAACAAAAAAGGACAAAGTGAAACGAGGCTGTAAGAGGTTCATTGTGTTGATAGCAGGATTTTATCAATATTTCTGTATTCAGTAATCTTTGTGTTTTGTTCTGTATTCTGCTTATACCACAGTCTTGATTGCTTTTGTGTGCTGGAATGGCTTATTGCTTCGTAGTGGCCTATAAGAAGGTACAATGCTGCCCTACTACTAAGGAGTAAGTGGGGAGGTACTTACTTAAAGCAGATGGAAAACAAAAATAGAAGGTGAGAAGAGAAAGAAAACACAAAGGGGAGGGGGGTGGAAGGGTAGTAGAGCTGTATGCGAATGAAACTTACTTTGATGGGAGAAGGCAATAACTACAGTCATTCTATTATATGAATTGTTGTTTTGACAATACGTTGTGAGTAAGCCAAATGCAGAGTTTCTATTAAGGCTTTCATTACCTACCCTATCTACTTCTAAGGTATACATAGAGAAGGCTCGGTAATTAGTATGTCAGGCTTTACCTTGACTTTGTACAAAGGGGGATTAAACAGGTGGGAGGAAAGTAAACGTTTCCTTGTCCAGATTTTTTATATGCATATACTTTAAAAGGAAAAAAGCTCACTTAATGAGGGATGGCGAAGTGGCCTAATAGAAGTTTATATTCCCAGAAATTGTTGGTTTTCCTTTTTCTCATCAGGTATACAACACCTCAGATTATTTCATAGAATTTTAAATAATTTTTGTCTGCAGTGTCCTACACTTAGAAAATGCATAACAATGATTTTTCAGTAACACGTTTGTCCAGGGCCTAGAATTTGAGTGAGGAGGCCTATCATTGCCTTCATTGTATTTTGCTTAGCATGCTGTCTTTGTAAGTGTTTCAGTAATAACTCCTTATCCACTGTGCGATTTCGGGTCAGAAATCCTGCACACTTTTGCTGTTTCCTGCTTCTAGACAGTTACGTTGTGGAGAGACAGCTGTTCTGGAGGGGAACATAGATGTTGCATGCCTCTGTTTATTCTGCATTTTCATCAATAATTCTTTCAATTATATATTTTAAGGGAGATTTAGGTCTGTTGACAATGTTCCTTTTAATCCTGATACTAGCCCAGTTTGCTGTTCTCCCCTCCCACCCCTTAAAATCCTCATACCTCACAGTTAGAATAAGCATCTTTAACTCATCTTTTGAACATATATTTGTGTTCAGGTTCTTTTTATTTATTTATTTTCCATTATTTTTGAGTACAGGAATTAGGCAAATTGCTTTGATTTGCGAAAGTATTCAAGCAGTTGAGTTTCACTGCAATCGTGTATCGACATTTCTGCACCTCATTTTATGCACTTTTGAAAGATAAGAGTACATAAAGCTCTTTTTGGTGTGTGAGATTCTACCCAGTGAAACTCACGTCTTTAAACATTGTGTTATCTACAGATGAAAGTCTGCTGGGTCATAGTTGAGATTTGTAATTCATTATTTCCCTAGTTTTGAATGGTTAGTGCTTTCTTTAGTGTCTTTTTTTCTATTGTGGAGTTACATAATATCCAGAACAGTGAATATTCTGGTGTAGTGATTACAGCAATGCTCACTGTACCAAAGAATGAAGGGAATATGGAAGCCGCCCTACCTGCTTTGGACTTTCCCTTTAGATATGAGCCGTTGACTGTGCCTTGAATGAGAGAATAAAGTGCATGAATGATGAGCTACATTGTCATGCTTCCTCTCTGCTTTACATGTAGTCATTGCAGATGCAGGCTCAAAGGCAGCATACCTGTTCTTTTCTCAATCACAGGATGATCAAAGATGAAACTAAAATATAGTTTCGATTTATGAGAAGCAGTGGCTTTTCAATACTGGAAAACCTAAGATGCCACAGAATTGTTTGCAGGAGGTTACAGTAATCTCTCGGATAGAACAGAAGTTCCAGTGGGTTTATATCTAACCTCAGGAGTACAAATAGACAGTGTGTAAGTAGATTTTGGGATCAGCAAATGTGTCAGTGATTATTGTGGATAGAGTAAAATTTGCATTAAAGGTTAGATGTGTACAATTATTCTTCTGAAATCAATTTTCCAGGCGGAAAAAAAAAATACATGAGAGACTTTAAAGAATAAGAATGTCAATGTGAAAAGTATTTCCACTAAATTCTGTGTTTTGGTATAATACACTTTCAGCCTTGAACAACTTTTCCCTTGGATTGCATATGAAAAACTATTGGTCTTTAATGAAAATATATGCGTGTATTCAACTGCTTACTGGTATAAATGAGGCACACTTGCTGTTTTAAGAAGAGAATATAGTGAGAGTAATCTGTTTTAAATATATTCCCTGACTGCCTAGAGATCTACAATGTGATTGTCAATCAAACTCTTAGATGTTTACTTGCTTAGCTGCATCTAGATTATAAAAATGATACCATTACATTTTCAACAAAATTTAAAAAGACAAAATACAATTTTCTTCTACTTTTCACACCATCCTTATAGAATTTGTCAGAATCACTTAGGTGTAGGTGAAGATTCTGAATCGTATTGGACAAATGACTGTTAAAGCCTTAAATTCGTTGTTATTAATCACATTTCAAATTGAGTGGTGCTTTATTATTTTTGGTCATCAATGTATGTTTTCATGTTCTTTAGGTAGGGATGTCCACAAATCTACATTTGGACTTCTAAGGCACAGTTTAGAACATGATGTGTCAGTTCTGTATTGCCTATCTCCCTTCAGTTTTGTCCATGTCCTTCTGTTATTTTTATTAGGATTGGCTGTTAAGGTCCATGAAACCCAGCGGTATCTGTTGTGTAGTGTGAAATGAGTAACTTTATGGGAAAGATAGGTGATAACCTTCAAAGAGTACAGAATAAAACAATATTGTAGGACTGCTGAAATGGAGAAGCATAGAAAACTTTCCAGTAGATGAAACTCATATCATTGTTTGAAAATCTGAAGAATTTTATTAGCAATCTCTTTCCCTACATCTGAATAAATTACCACAGTATAAATGATTGATTGATAGATATGCATGCCATTAATTTAATACCAAATCTAATTTAAAACTTTATTTTAATAAAAAAGAACAAGCTGTAATCTTAAATAGATCTTACTGATTAAAGGATTGATTAAGAAATGAATACATACTTCCTTTTACTTAAAGAGCTACTAATTTAGTGTTCACTTGCAAGATTGTAACTTTAGCTTAGTTTGCTAAAACAGTAATCTTCTGTTAAATATGGATTTTTTTTTAAAGCTACCGTAGTCTTAAATTCTGTTGTGTGTCTGTGTCCTTCCCCTCACCCCCCTGGCTTAAGGTATATATCAATGTTTTGTTTGCGTGGTGTCAGACCTCCTGTTACTTTGAACCTCTTTTATTGTTAAAACAGCGTGGGGTAGCTGCATATTCAATTTTACAAGGTCTTGTCAGTTAAAACAGAAACTTTGGAACGAGCTTGTTTCATCCGGAGTACTCCTTTCTGTGGAGTTTCACACTGATAACATTAAATCATTGTTATCAGAATCCCCCTCCAGCAGTTGATTTGCTCTTGCCCTGTTCTGAGGTTGATTTATGATAGTGGTGGCTTCAGAGAGGATTATCTCAGCTAATAGCTCTGTTCAGCTGTCAGGGAATGGGAGAGGTGGAAGGGAAGTCCCCTTTAGGAGGGAGACTGTGATCTGCTGCTGCAGTCCTAAGTAGGATAAGAAAGAGTTTGACTACCCAGTATCTGTTGTTCTAACCAACAACCTGGCCATCTTGGGGCCACTGGACTGTTCTGCTGACATGGCACCACGTGTTGGTGCTTCTTAATTCAAGCACTGTATGATTTTCAGGTTACAGCTTCCAAACGTTTAGATATTTTGAAAGGTGATGCTTGTCTTCTGTGAGTTTTCTCCTCCCTTTTACGAAAATATATAGATGTCTAGATCCTGTGGCTCATTTGAGAGGGGCTTATGGAGGAGGGGTGCTCTTGTTCAGACTTCCGAGTCTCTGAGCCTCAGCTGGGAGATATTCATATATATGTACACATAGAGAAAGGGAATCAACACTACCAATTTAATAACTATTTAATAGTTGCTGTAAAAGGGATTCAATTCATGCCTCAAAATTTTTATTAACGAGTAATATGATACATGTATGTTCTTTCTTCTATCCTTCAGCTTCCCTCTCGACTCTCTTTTTGGAAGAAGAAGTGAGTTATTTCCAAAGGAAAAGGGCTTGTCAGGGACTATGTCCTTGTTTCAAAAAATGAATGGAAAGCCTAGTCTGTCATCATTTACAGGTTGCAAAATGGAACCTTATGAAGCAGTCAGCAGCTGTGCTAGTTCAAGTGTGAGGAAGGTTGTTGACGATTTTCTCATAATATGACCTTTGTTTCTTAGACAATACCCTCTATTTCTGTGGAACTAAAATCACTATAATTAGTGACCGTCAGAGATTTTCAGGTTTTTCACCAGATCTCTCAGATGTTTAAACTTTATATAGTCTTCTAGTGGTGGTAAGAGGAACTTCTTACAGCCTTCTTGGGAGCTGACCCAGCACTTCGGGTATTGCCAATACAAGGCTTTTTCACATGTGCAACTAAGATTACTGGATGAAAAACCTAAAAATAGTTAACAGCATTTTCTAAGTCTGAAAGTAAGACAGAGTTCCTAGTTATGCAAAACGATTTGCTTATTTTCTTGTAGGAAGTAGGAACGTGTATTAGTAAGAGTAAGATATCTTACTCTTGAAGAGGATCTATCTCTATCTGTCTTTTGAAGAGGAGGCTCAAGGGAGACCTTATTGCTTTCTACAACTACCTGAAAGGAAGTTGTGGGGAGCTGGGGGTCGGCCTCTTCTTGCAGATAACTAGTAGGACTAGAGGGAATGGCCTCAAGCTGTGCCGGGGGCGGTCAGGTTGGAAATTAGGAGACGTTTTTTCTCAGAAAGAGCAGTCAGGCATTGGAACGGGTTGCCCAGGTTGGTGGTGGAGTCACCGTCCCTGGGGGTGTTCAAGGAAAGGTTGGATGTGGCGCTTAGGGACACGGTTTAGTGGGTGACATTAATAGTAGGGGGATGGTTGGGCCAGATGATTTTGAAGGTCTTTTCCAGCTTTAAAGTTTCTATTCTATTCTATCTTGCAATATATATTTAGAACATAAATTATTCATGTGAAATAAAGCATGGACTGCAGAAAAGTGATGCATGTGTTTTCTGAGCTAGGTATATGGCAAAGGGATACCACGAGATATATTACAATGCATTTATAATTTCAGTGGCAACATCCTTTTAAAGTGATACAGATTTAAGGTGATAATTGAATTAATTACACAGGAATTAGGATACAGGAATATAGGGGAGAAATGCAGATGCTTTTTCAGAAGGCTAATTGCAAGTCTGTTTGGGCAAAATAGGGTACAAAAATATTTAGAAGTTAACTAGCTTCTTCATATAAAGCCTTCATCAATTTTATTAATTATTTAATTTATTTTTAACATCATCATCTGTGTCACTATGAGAGAAATGTCAGCTTCTGTAATTGCATGGGTTTGTTTCTTTATATTCTGGATGCTTGGTCTTGCAATATTGATTATTGTAACAGCTACTAAAATAAAATTGTTATGCATGTTGCTTCAGGAACTAGTCTCTGGGCCTTTTTAATTTCCATGCTGTGTTGATCTAATCATTCAGATGAACTCACTGAAGTGACTGCTGTGCTGTAACAGTGACAATGAGAGTCAAGAGAACTAATAAATATGGTTAGACAAATCAGACTTCTCTGGTGGTAGTCTGCTTTTACATCTTAAGAAATTCCTAGGGTAGCTTCAAAGAAATCCTTAAGTATCTTCCTTGTAAAGATTCTGGAACAGCATACTTTTATCTGAACGTTGTCACTTATGCTAGAAAATAGTAGAACATATAGCTTTTGTTACTGTATATTTTTTATCTTAAAGAAAAAAAAGTTCTTTCCTGGCAATCAATTAGAACTTAATGAAAACCTGGTTTTGCATAGTAGTTAAAGGTTGGAATTCTGTTGGGAGACCAGTGCTTAAATGTAAATATCTACATGTAGGTATCCAGGAAATTAGGTGTTTAAAGTACTGTGATATACAGTGGAGAGCTAGTCAATACCATCTGTAAAGTCTAGAAAGCAGATGGATGCTTATACCTAGGCACCTAAATTCAGGTTTGTGAACTTGGAACTGAAGTGTCTTAGTCTTTCTCTCAACAAAACAAAGCAATCTTTGCCAAACATCTTTATTCTTTTGTTGAAAAGTTATGTAGTCGAATTAGTATTTGAGAGAGGATGCTGAACCTTCTGCTCTTATTGCAGTGTTTTATAATTAGCTAGCTTAAAATAATGTATTTTGATGGCTTTTTTCAAGAGTAATTGTTTGGGTTTCCTGTAACATCTTCTGTTAGGCACTTTAAGCCAAAGTGACAAGTCAACAAGTTGCAAAGAGAACATCTGTGGTTAATTAGTCAAAAAATTTTCATTTGTCTCTGTTCAGCACAACATCAATGAAAGGAATATTGCTTCAGAATGTGAAGTGCTCAGGAATGGGGATTATATCAAACAGAAGGATTGTTGAATTACTGCAATGGATGCTGTAACGTGTTGGAGTGTAGTGAACACCTTTTTGATTTAACAGAAGAAGAGAGCGGCTCTCTACTAAAGCTTCTAAAACTTGGTAATTTGACTGAGTCTTTATGTTCAAAACAGTGCTTCAGATTTGACAAGGATTTTAATTTGTCGGGGTAACTGCCATGTTTTTCTCTTGCTTTGGTAGGTTGAGACTGAAGAAATGCATTCTACATAGCTTTCAGGTTTTTCACTTGCCCTGCAAGGGACTGTGGTGGTTTCACCTTGCTCCTTGCTCCTTCACGGTCCCTCTCTGCCCCTGCTCCCCGTGGGGTCCCTCCCACGGGATGCCGTCCTTCCCCAACTGAGCCTGGGGGGCTGCCCACAGGCAGCAGCTCTTCAAGAACTGCTCCCACATGGCTCCGTACCACGGGGTCCATCCCCCAGGAGCAAACTGCTCCAGCACGGGTTCCCCACGGGCGGCAGCTCCCCCCAGACCCCCTGCTCCTGCGTGGGCTCCTCTCCACGGGCTGCAGCTCCGGCCCGGGGCCTGCTCCTGCGGGGGCTCTCCATGGGCCGCAGCCTCCTCCAGGCCACATCCACCTGCTCCACCGGGGGCTCCTCCACGGGCTGCAGCGTGGAGATCTGCTCCGTGTGGGACCCATGGGTGCAGGGGGACAGCCTGCTCCACCAGGGGCCTCTCCACAGGCCACAGGGGAACTTGTGCTGCGTGCCTGGGGCACCTCCTGCCCTCCTGCTGCACTGACCTTGGGGGCTGCAGGGCTGGTTCTCACTCCTCACTCTCCCAGCAGCTGTTGTGCAGTAGTTTTTTTCCCTTTCTTAAATCTGCTCTCACAGAGGCACAAACAACTTTGCTTGTTGACTCGGTTCTTGGCAGCAGCGGGTCCCTTTGGAGCCGGCTGCAACTATCCCTTATCTGACATGGGGCAGCTTCTGGTGTCTTCTCACAGAGGCCACCCCTGCAGCCCCTGTTACCAAAACCTTGCCATGTAAACCCAATACAGGGATTCATACCATCTTTGAAAGTCATATACTTACTTCACAGTATAATTAAAATAATCATCCTTAATTTGTATTATCGCTGGTGTTTTCCTGTAAAACATGGATGCAATTTTTTCCCCAAACTATCTAAATCATTTTTTCACTTAAATTCTCTGTCAAATTCATACACTGAGATTCAAACATTTCTATTCAGAATCAATTTATCTTTGTTTTAGTCAGCATGCAGTCTTCTGTAAATCTGGTTTTCCCATACACATCTGCAACAGTTTGCAGATTGGACTTTTAAAACTTTCTGTGCTAATGTAGGATTTGGTGAGTAAAGTATGGACAGCTAGCATGTGATACATAGTCTTGTCATACCTGTTCAATACATCGGTACTTTCCAGATGTGTCAGCTCCATTGTGTGTGGTAACACTGCGCTTACCTACAATACTGCACTTTCCTGAACAGTTGGTGTTGCTCCTCAAGGGGCATCCTCCTTGCTGTACACAAAAGCTCCCAGTAAATCGTATGGATGAAGGAGACAACTAGTAGTCATTTGGAAAGTCTTATTCTGTTTGTTTGTTTGTGTATTGATTATTTTTTTCTGAGAAAGTTGTAAACCAGTTCAATTCCACGATTCAGGTCTTTGGTAGCTTCACAAACAATCTGTCGTGGTTGGGGTGGAGCATTGAGGGAGTGGAAGGTGAAGACCAGGAGCTGGAGGGTGAGGAGAGTAATTCCTTCATTTGATGCAGTGCTTGGTGACATTTGTTTAGTCTGTCCTTAAAATCACAGGACAAGTCTGCTGCATTTCAAATGGCAAGTGTGTGTGCATCTGTGTGTAGGTGTTCAGTACTTGCTGAGAATATGGAGTTTACTGTGCATATGCTATGTGATACAAGCTCATGCATTTCTGTATAGGCTTCTCCAACACAAGTGAGAAAATATTTTAATTTTGCAGTGAAGTCTTCAGCTTGATGTGTTCCTTTAGACTTGATTTTTAAGCCAGAGCTCAGATAAGTACTGGTTACCCGTAAATCTACTCACATAAGGTCTTAGGTATAGTTGATACTGGATTTCTTGCTCAAGATCTGTTGATATTGGTTACAACAAATGCACTGGATTATCTTCCGGAAAATGTTGCTCAGACTTTTTTTCCTCATCCAATTAACTTGGATTAGTATTTAATCTTTCTTCTAGAGAATACGTTCTGCAGTTTAGACATGGTTCATGTAAATCAGTAGCTAAAAGCTTACACTGTGATTTGTATTTCCATTAAAGTTTTCAAAAGTTTTTCTCTGTTAAAAACACCACATTACTGTATTTCTCAAGAAGAAACTGCTTCCTTTTTGAGCTTCTATGATCAGCAGAGTATTAGAAAAATTAATGATAAAATGAGCTATAAAAGTATTTTTCCTAGTATTAAAATAGAAATGAAAGGCACACAAACAAAATTCATACAGACTCTTTAATCCATTGTGTTAACTATTAATTTTGCGAAAAGTTGTAACTCTATTTTTGATATTTTCAGCTTCACTCCATGTCTCATGGATTTCTTCAAGCTGATTTATTTAATTTGCTGCTTTATCTTCAATTTATAAGTGCAATTTAATCTTTGTAATATATATTTCTCCCATTGAAATATCAAACTTTCTACTCTCAGTATAGATTTTATTTTAGACTTACTGAATTTAATTCCACTTTAGTATCACATTGCGTTCAGTTTTTGAAAGTTCCCTTGTCATAAAAACTCCATTGATTTTTTTTTTTTTTTTGGCACTGTCAGCAACAGCATAACAATCAGCACAATTTTTGAGTAGCCATGATATTTTCTTTGGGAAAGGGAAGATGTCTTGCACGATCTTTACATACTGCAGTGGGTACTGCTCATTTTCATTATGAACATTTCTACTGTGTGTCAATGTAGTAGGAAAATAGAAAGTGAAGTGATTATCTTGCTTTGAAATTTAAAGACATCTGGAAAAATAAGAGTTGAAAATAATGTTATCTGGTGAAAAAATGATAGACTTTTTATATAATCAGGGTACTCTAGAAGGCCAAGTATCTCATGAAGAAATATGACTGTTTTATAAGTTGCATTTATGATTATTCCTAATTCAGTGAAATTGTTAAGGTTCTTCATCAGAACTCAAAATTTTATCTATCACTACTGAGATTAGTTTATTCATTACAATAGCTCAAGGGTAAGCAAAAAGAAAAAAAAGCATGATTCATCTTGGTAGAAAACACTTGAAAGGACTTGATTATGCTAATTGATTTAAATTTTGTAAGTATACAAATCAGCCTCTGGTACCAAAGAGTTTAGCTCTATCACAGATAAAGTAGAGTTGAAAAACATCTTTTGAAAAAATGGGGTAAAACAGGCAACATTTTTTTCATGTTCTGCTGTTCAAACTGAATGTATTTTGCTATTCTGATGTTGCCATTAAACATGGTTAGAAGCTGCGTGAATTAGCAAGTTTTTAATAGCACTTGTGGTCATCACAAGTTGATACGGATGACTGAATTTCACTGTCAATTATGGATAGATAGCTCTTCTTTGTTGTTGGTTACTATGAAATGATACTTCATGCTGTGTCAATTTTTGCTGAAATAAATGGAAGAACTCACTAAAAATCCTGTGAACAGATGACTACTTCTTCAAAGAAAGTGTCCCAAGTATGTAGAATTATTTGTCTTAAATCATTGTTTTTTTACAAATTTCAAATGTTTTTAGTCATTTTCAGTGTTCTGTCAAGCTACTGTGTGCTAACTGTGGAATTTAGGCATTTTCTAGTGTCTTCTCACATTATCTTAATAAACACATGGTGTGCTATTTTTAGGATGTTTTTCCATTTCTATTATTTTGCTAGGTAGGCATCCCTTACTGAGATGAATATAAATTGAAAATAGGTTTAATCAAGTGCATATCGTATTATCTTTAGGTCCTATACAAAATTCAGTTAAGCCTCCTTATTTAAAAAGCATCTCTTCACATCCATAGAGTGCTTAACCTTTCACCTTACCCAAGTTTTCAGTAGCAGTTCAAAAGTGAAAACTCTTCACTAAAAGCATTCTGCTTCCAGTCCTCTTTTATACTTGTCATAATTCAGTTGAAGAAAGGCATCAAAACTTATAAAATATACTATATGGAGATAGATCTCTCTTAAAGTGCCTAAGAACAAACGTCTTTTTGCACTAGTCACGTTTCCATCCTGAGAATTTTCTAGTAGGGTAAATTGATGTGGGTTTTCTGTGTGTTTTTCAATTTAATTATTTATTTTTATTTTTATTTTTTTCCTTAATGCTGTTGTGATATTAATTGCTTCTTTCTCAGAAAGCTACATGGGGCATCTGCAAAATAAATCAATAGCAAATACAAGGAGCTGGTAGGAGCCTTAGGTAAACCTCAGAGGGCACAGAAGCTGTATTATGTTCTACCTCAGGATAGGCTTAGTAGGAGGCTCTGCCAAGATAATCAACTGCTGCAAATTTGGGAGATTAATTTATACACATGAATGAGTGAGAGCTCCAGGAGCTGAGGATTTATTAAGGGTGTCTGAGATTCATTAGAATTAAGACAAGTAACTTTTCTTGAGAGAAGTGAAACAGGGGCTATGGTGACCTGACAATGCAGTAACAAGAAACATTTTTCATCAGTAGGAAAGCTGAGCACTGGAGCAGGTTGCCCAGAGAGGTCCATGAAAAAACCCTGAACAATCTGACCTTTCTGGCTGAGCCTGCTGTGAGCAGAGACCTCCTGAGGCCCTTTCCAACCAGTATCATTTTATGATACTAAAAATCTTGATTTTTGACTCAGAAGATTGCAAGGGAACAATGAAAATATGAATGTATATGAAACTGTTGTCAAATTAGTATTTCTACTAATATTTCTACCGTGATACCTGTAGCATGAAAATGTGTGCCGAGTTTAAACTTGATTATAGTTATTCCTAACGATTCAATTACCATTTTTCTATGAGAAATACATAGTGGGTTCATGTCCTGGGTGAAGTACCAGACCAGGGCAATCAATTTCTAGTCACTAATTCTAGGCAAGGATAGGCTACACTGTGCTATGCTAAGGAAGCCATGAACAAGATGGGAAGTGATGAGGTCTGAGGACTCGATGGATCAGGAGGAAGGTAGGTAGCACTTGTTAAAAACTAACAAAGCCTTGACAGTAGTTCAATAGAAATAAATCATCAATTCAACTTTCAATTGTGCAATTTTTTTGATAACCAAAGGACAATCTATTATGTGCCCTTGTAAAGGCAAAAAGGAATAGTCAGTCTTCTGAAACAGAAGCATAGTGTTTAATCCAAGGTATTTTCTGCATAACCATTGGAATAACGTAAAAATATTGTAATGTTATGTACCAATATGGCACACACAAATACTTTTTCCTTAAATCTTTTTCCTTCTCCTGTGATTTTGTTTATGTGAGCATCTTGAACTGTAAGTATCCTTTTGAATACCCTGCAAAATTAGTACTAAGCCAGAAACTTCCCATGGTTAGGCTTTCTAGAGGGTTAAAAGTCCTGGTCTATGAGGTGATTGCAACAGATGGCTGTGGTTGGACCAAAGTCTCATGAAAGGCCTGGAGGGTTAGCTAAAAGCAGTTCAGAACAACACAGTTTAAAGCAATGCTTTGTCAGGAAATCAATTAACAGCATTTAATGTGTTCTGTAGTCTGTTTGCAAGTTAGTGGCAAATTCTTCATGGCTTTAAAAAACAGGCAGCGTAACCTTGAAGTGACAAAAATATTGTGTGCGCGCGCACGCGTGCTTAATGGTCCATATCTGATTTTCAGCTGCCTTTTTCCATGGAAGTAATTAAAACAGTTTTGTCTGCAATGCTTTCCAGAGAGCCAGAAGGTATCTTGGATACAGAAAGACACCTGCATTGTTTACAGGAATAACAAGCATCAGCGTACGGCTCTTAGAACTGCTGCTCTATCTAATTACTTTTGCAAGTATATAAATATCTTTTTGCTCTTTTGTGGAGCTAATCTCTCACTGAGAACTCCATTTCAGGCAGTAAAAAAATAGGCTACTGAACTGCATCAGAAAATTATGTGAATCAGAAGATCCAACAGAAACAAAGAGTATTGTTATCTACAGACACGGTAAATGTGCCTACAAAAAGAATGCTTCTCACCAGCTCCAGCCCAGCTGTTATAAATTATCCTTCATCTGTTTGCTGCAGTCATCCTTATGTATGTTTTAAATGTTTTCAGTCCAATGCATTTAAATGATATAACCCTGCTTTAAAAAAGTGCTGTTTCTCCCATACGATTAAAAATACTCTGTATTGTCCTGAAGTGATTGTTAGCCCACAATCCACAGTCGCCTTTAGTGATATCTCCTCGTTTCCTCTGAATATTTCCTCTTACTTTCACATACTGTTAAATTGTGGATATGAGTTCAGAACAGTGAGGTCTGAAATCAGGTAGCAATGAATATTCATTTGGTGGTGCGCTGGAAGTATTTCCCAACTAAGTGTAATGTCTTGAGCTCCTGCCTGGACTCTGAATCTAATTGACTGTAGTCTTTAAGAGCAAATCTGAAGGAAAAAGAGCTTGTTTCCCTTTGGAGAGTTACTGGGACTTTTCTGAATAGACTGAATGTCAATATATTTTTTCCCACCAGTGTAGGAGGGGGTTTGATGTGAATTTAGAATTTTAGATAAAGAGAAATAAGTAGATGTGTCCTCATTTTCAGTTTTAGTTCCCTATTGCAACCCTGTGCGCTAGTTTACAACTTAATTATACCAATGCAATGACATTCTTTGCTGAACTCCCACCGTAGGATATTTATGTTACAGCGGTCCTCACTGTTTAGAACATTGTGAAGTTTCTTAGTATTATCTAGGTGAAAAAAGGCTAGATAAATTCAGATTTTAACAACAGATTTTCCAAACTCAAATCTAATCAGAGTACCCTTGAATGTCTAGAATACAGAGTTGCTCTATCCTGGCAGTGATACTGGCACACAAATGACTGTAGCCAGTCTTGCATGCTGCATTCACATTAATCACACTTGCAAAGGCTTGGATCCATGCAGAAAAGTGATACAGAGAGTGCAATACAGATGTAATAGGTGGAGGCAGAGAAAAGTAATATGTGCAGATACAAAAGACATTTTTTTCATGACATGACAGAAGGAAAGCTGTCATGTCAACATTCATTTTATTGAAATGAAACTAGTGTTAATGTACCTGAACATTATTTCATTGAGATGTGGTAGTCTAATCACATTCTGCTTTATATTAATAAATCAAATGGGATATACTGAGGAGCTGTGTAACAGCTTTCTTGAAAGACATAAACCTCCAAAGTATGAAATGGTGTATAATGGATGTATGATACATTTCTGACAAATATGAGATAGAGTTGTCATTCTTTACTCGATTAGACTGTATAGCAAAAAAAATTAATTAAATATTGAATGAATCAGCTAAAATACTGTTGACATAACTCTATATTAAACTTCAATGTGCTTTTCTTCTGTTGATATAGAAGTCACTCACTTTCCTATTTGAATTTCATGAACCCATTTAACAAATAAGAATTTATAGGTTTTGTAAAAGATTTTTTATGCCCACAGTTAGAAAAGTTATTTTTATGATAATGGATGCTGGTTATGTGTTCTGGATCTGTGGTGCAGTCTGTATTTGCACATTATTCTCTGTCATACCTGTTGGTTGCAGTCCAGAATAATACAAAAAAGGCTTCTTAAGCCATTTATTTAGTGGTGTGGCCTTGAAAACATTTGTTTATAAATCTTAATAACATTAAATTCCTGTTACAGTTGTGATTCAGATAAACAAAGACTAAAACTGGCATTCACAGTATTGCAGAAAACCCATAAAGCCCTCTGAATACCACTGTGAGACACATGCTAAAACACGAAGTCACTTCTGGATGTATGCCCTGGTGCTTCATGCTGGAAAAAGTCTAAGGGACTGCATGACAGGATTTTGGGGAAGGCCAAATGAACCTGTGCCATTTCTCGCACGTGGCTCAGGTGGCTGTGAACATCACTCCAAGCTCGGAGATCGGGGTATTTTCTTACTATACAAAGTATTATAGGACCCTATACTCATCTAAAAAGCTTAGTTTTCTCTTTCCTGATCGTCTTACCCATATTTAATTTTAACTTTATGACCATAAAGTGAATTACATACAAGATTTTAAAAGTTTTTTTTTTAATCTAAGAAATACCTACTTAAGAGTAGTCAACATGCTTTATTTTCTCCTTTATACATAATGAGTGCATAATATATACATTATACAATTCATAATACCGAGTAACACTTACTTATAATATATGCTTCTTGGTGTAGTTTTAGTCCAAAAGAAATGTTAAGGATAGTTAGAGATGCATGGCTAATCACGGTCTTTTACATTATTTTCTGTGTACTATCTCACACATTCTGTGTTTTGCCACAGTACTAAATGTGCTCATTAGGAACCAATGTCCTGTAAATCCCAGATGACAAGTTTAATGTTATCTGTAGCATAGGGTGCATTAAAACTCCTCTTTATTGCATAGCAGTTATTGACAGAATATGCTTCTGATGTCCGTGTATAAAATGATCCCGTGCAGGCTGAAAGGTGCTTCAGTCTAGGCTTGACTCTGAATGAAATGCAACCAAAATACTTCACTGCAATTGTGGATCTCATCAGTGATTTTTTTAATATACCTTTGTACATAAATCATTTATTTTAAGGCTATAATTACTGCTAGTTATGCAAAGGAAACAATTAAATCCTGAGTCATCCTTGCTTTGTTTGTTTATTGTGATCACCTATTGAAAAATAGAACTGCTTCAGTTTTTAGTTTCAGATAGAAACTGGTAATTTTCTGTCAGGTTAATGCTAAGTAAAGCCATTAATTCTGACAACTAACAGCCTATCTCACTAGATGAAAATTGCTGTTATGAATTATTAAAAAAAACAAACAATAAAAAACATTAAATAGCTTTTTTTTTTTTTTTTTTTCCCTGATTGTTTGGTTTTAGACAGTGAAAGTATTCCATCTTCTGAGATCAAGGATGAAATCAGTATGACAACATATTAGCGTGAAGAAACACCACACTATTTTAATGTTTTACAGATTGAATGGAGTTTTAGGAAAACCAAACCTGGCTCTGAAATTCACTGAGATGAAAATAGTTGGATGCTGGGAGAATATGGCATCAAGGGGGAGGGAAGGATGATATACTTGTTCCCTGTCACATACTTTTGGATGCAGCTCTTTTTCTACCTGCTGTCAGAAATGGAATACGAGGCTAGATGAGATGTTTGATCAGGTTCAGTCTGGCAGCTCTTATGTTTTGAATTACTTAAGAGAAAAATGATGTAAAATGGTTGTATGAAGAGTTGTACATTCTTGGTTTCGCTTAGTTGCAAAATAGATTTTTTTTTTTTTAAACTTTCCTTTTGTGTCTTTTAAACATGCAGGACAGCTGATACACTGGTACACAGTTGTGTTCTAGGTATGAAAATTTCTTATTTTGTGTTTAGGCAATGTATCCTTGCTGCACATCTTGTCTGTGGAATTTAGTTTATAGTTCTAATCACGTATTGAAAGAAATCCGTGTTGTTGCTGCAGTTCAGTGTTTCTCTCATGTGTTCAAGCATGAACAGTTGGTTCAATGGGATGCCCTTGTTCTGATGGGTAATTCCTGTCAGAGGAAATGTAGATGAAAAGGGTCAGAAAATGCCTTTGTTTACTTCCTGATTTGAAATGTAAATGTACTGAGGAAATTCTAGCACTGACATTCCTGGAGATAGGAATCAAACAGCTTTATGAAGTGCAGGTGTAACACCACAAAGTATTTTTGGGAGAATGATTTGTAAACTGGTAATGCTGTATGGAAGTAACAGGTGAAGTGCAGTTTGTTTTCTCCAGAACTGTATGGCACAGTAAGCCAGAATTTGCAAAGAAATGCAAAAGTTACAGTTAAATATCTTCTGGAAACTGAATCTTTTATCTCTTCCTTGTGTTAGAAAATACAGAAGTGTTTTTTCTTAATCCCAAACCTGTTGTCTACCATAGCCATTTGACAGCATTCATGTGCGCCAAAATGGGAACCTCTAGCAGGATGAAAAATGCAATTGGATCTACTAAGAGTTCACTGAGTGAACAGGGGTGTTTCCACCTGGGGATTCAGCCTTTCTGCCTGGAGGAATAAAGCAAAATGGTTCTCATGGGAGGACTGAATGCAGAATTACAGGTTTGGCTTGCTTCAGAATTGTCCCAAGTATAAACTCAGAAGCAAACCCCAGGACTGACTGGGCACTGTGTTAATTTCTCTTCTTCCACCCATCCATCTACCAACTTTCAGACTTGAATTGAAATATAATATAAAAGCAGGTATCTCTTGCTGTAAACATTCTTTAGCATTACAGGTTTAAAATGAATAAGAGGTTTGGCCAGAGATATGCTGTAGGTATTTTAAAAGTTGTTTTTATTAGTATGATGCTTTTATTAGTAACATAAAAAGAGTTCAGGACTAGGAAATTCAACCTGAAGGTTTTGTTTCAAGTTAAATGATTTATATGCAGTCTGTAACACCAGCATAAAACGTCTGTGTACCTCTTTGAAAGAAGTATACACTGCATACTGTTTTAAAAGGTCATTTAGAGAGAGACAGTAAGAAAATAAAGATGAATATTTGGTGAATGTGGATTCCTAAGACGTTAGTCACTGACTGACAGGAGAAGTGAACAAATGTTTTAAACTGTAAATACTGTTTGGTTTTTCTTTAATGCTTTTCCATTTAGCTATGGCAGACCTGTGCTGTAGTCATATTTATAGTAACACTGGCAGTAACTACTGAGTTCTTACCATGTCTGCTGCTGCTGCTTAGCTTGGTGCCCATCTACTGATTTTGGATTTGCATTTTGTACTCTTTAGGAGCTGACAGTGATTAAGATCTTTTGACTCTGTCCTATGCCACCTCTTGGAGGTGTACTCACTGTCTTGCCTCTCCTTACATGGGTGACTCAAACCCTGTTCTTTACTCTCCACCATCATGCTTAAGTGGTTTGAGTCTGTAGGTCTTTAAGTCCACAGTAGACTGTCCCTTGTTTTAGGCTGTTCTTTGTTTTTCTGATTTTTGAAGCTGTTGGTGGACATGCTGCAGGCTTTAAGACCTATTGTTTTCATCAATACATGCATTCATGCTTCTGTCATTCCTTTTTGTTATTTCCTTCTACTCCCCTGCATTCCTTTTAACTCTCCATTCATATTAGTATTAACATTTTATTTACAAATCTGTACAGATCTCTTACTGTGTGCTTCAGCTTTTTTGTACCTCTGTGCTTGTAAACAGCCAGGATATTCAAACTTAGAGAATGCCTTTGCAGCTAGTGGTAAATGTGAAGTGCTGCCATACTGGGTCAATACATGTGCTATTTTATCCAAGGCCAATATTTTGGATCACTGGTACCTGTAACATCAGTGAAATGATGAGGAAAAAAAATAATAGAAAAATATTCCTGCCTTCACACTCCCCCTCTCCTTGAAAAAGATTCAACCCTCCCCCCCCCCCCCAAAAAAAAAAGTGTATAATGTAGTAGCACATCAATTAAAGAATATTACTAATACTGTTCAATCTTTTAAGTGTAATGAACTTAATGAACTTCTTTTTAATCTATGACAACATTTTCGGTCTCCATTGGGATGAAAAGATATAATTAATCTTTGATTTATTTATTTATTTTTTTTTTGCCTGCTTCTGGTGATATATGGAACTAGCCCACCAGGGCCAGTAAAGCTGTTGGAAAACAAGACTGGTTTGTTATGGCCCCTGGAGGCTGCAGGGACATCCAGGGAGTCCTGAGGCATGGATAAATCTCAGAAGCACATCCCTCTCTCTTCGAATGGCACCTGGCAGGAAGAGCTGTGCTTCGAAGCATTGTCTCATGGTAATCTTCTGCAGCTGATGGTGTTGACTGTACACAGAAACAAGAGGTTAGTACAGAGTGCAAGACAACAGCTCTGTAGTAGGAGGTACAGGCCTGGGCTTTTCTGGTTTAGTGTACTAACTCAGGCATATACTTAATTTGTGCAGAACTTTTTCAACCTGACAGATACTGTGGATGTGAAAGGCAGGGGGAAGCCTTTTCAGTTAAACTTTCATCTTTTACAAGAAATTAAAGTGGTTTCAAGTAGCAACAGCAACTGCTGATAATTCATTTTAAATAAGTGTATCAGTCTTTCAATTCTCTTCATTATAAAGACACCATAAACTCTTCACTGGGAAAAGCATTGAACTTCTGTGCTGTAATGTATTTATTTTAATATTGACAGTATCACATGTGTCTCTTTGTGTTTCTTTATTTCAAATAGAAAGAGACAAGAAGTTGAAAAAAGTTACATTTGTGTTTCCTACTAGATTGAACATCCTGCTGGATGAAACATCTACAATAAATAAAGTGCAGTCTTCTGTGACTTGGCTTCAGCAGGGGGATGACATCTCTGTGATTTATTTTTTCCGCTTTTCCAATCCACTAAGTTGAACTGTGTCCACAAAGAACAACATTGTTTGTTTGTTTTAAATCTCTGTTTGTAGCTTAGTCACCGATCTGCGGTTGCCCATCATCAGCTCTTGGATTTTGTTTGCTAAGCTACCTGTAAGTGCTTAACACACTTCAAACTGATCACCTTGAAGGTGGTTGTGCAGGTGCAGGGGACTCATACAGTTTTACCAACTGGAGCAAGGTAGAGCTGTTTAAAGATGCAAGAAGCTCTTGAACTTGTGGGTCTGCATGCAGGAAGTTTGAATTTGAGGCATGATGACTGAATGAACTGTTACCACTTCCTAACTTCAAAGAATCAACAAGAAAATGAATTAGTTACTCAATATTCCAGTACAGTACAGAAATTAGATGCAGTCATAGAACATCTGTATCAATTCTTTGAAGCAGGAATTGTATTTTCTTTCATATATGAGCCCTCTGAAGCATAGGGTAACATTAGGTAAAATGCAATTTGTAGTAAGAAGTAGGCAATATTGTGAATACAGAGCATACAGTAGTTCAGTTTTCAGGAAAGAAACATTTTCATATTTATGACAGATTAGTAATATTGTCTGTTTAGTCATCATCATCATGTTTTAATAATGGATAAGACAAATCCTCTGAGCAGTTTTGTAAGATTTTAGTTTGACCAAGCCAAGATGATGTCCTTCAACTTGTAAACTACATGATACCTTATATTAATCTCACAAATTTATAGCAGTGTTTTTTATATCTTAGTGCTAAACCAACTCAAAAATGTGCTTAGATTTTTGCATATGTTGAAATCATTATCATATAGCAATTGTATGTATTTCTTGCAGTTCAGATTTTCCATTAAAATTTAATAAATAAACTTGTAATTTTTTCTCGGATCTAAAATGTAAGCAGAGATGGTCTTTTGTATAGTAGCTTGAAAGTTGATGCTCTACTTAGTTTGAGAGTCATAGGCACTCCTCAGCTTGATGGTGTTTAAGCCAACTTCCTAGGAGTATTTCTTTCAGAAATTGTCTTTGTCCCTTCATTTGAGATCACAGCCAAGACTAAAAGGAGGCTTCTGACTGCTTTACCTCGTGGGCAGAGCTTCCGTTCCCTGCTGGAAAAACAAAAAGCTTAATTCTAACAATTGGTCACTTCCCTAGGTCTATATTCTTCAAATAAGCTTTTTTTTTTAATTTTTTTTTCACAGTTAAGCATTTTATGTGTTTCTAGCAATACTTAGAAGAATGTCTTACTAAAACTCTGAGTCTGATTCTTATCTGAACTACTGTTAGTGGCATTGCGTTTGATTTGAAATGAATCGTCTGTAAGCAGTTGAGTAATGAAATTCCCTAAATAAACAGTCTCAAGATAAAGTAAACTATAAATATGACTACTTGGATGTTTCTAGAATTAGGTATTTGCTTCATATAATAATGTAATCATTTGTTCACAATTAAGGATCTGCATAAATGAAGACAAGCATATAATGAAGATAAAGAATGGTTGTGAAAGTTTTTCGATCTTAATATGAAAGAATTAATTTAATTAACCCAAATGTAGGAAGCTCTGGCAGTTAGTAAAAGTCTTGAAAATATAAACAGACTTTTATACTGATGGCCTGAAGAGGCCTGCAATTTTATATGACGTATTACAGATGCTTTCAGAATTTGTATGAAAGGTTTGAATATAAAGTTCAGCAGATAAGCTGCGTATTTGAGAAAAATCTGTTTTCTTCAACTTTCAGCAACAAGGTGAGTTGGAAAGAGAGGTCACCTCATCAGTGAAACTGATAGGAAGTTTCAGGAACCAGCAGGAAGGGATACAGAATGATATGAGACAATGGAATGACATAAGGTGATTTGACTTGGACAGTGCTTATTCTGGTTTGTAAATTACTGTTTTAAATTACTTTGATTTTCTTGTCATTACAGATATAATTATTTCCCTCAGTTTCCTATCTCACTGTCCACTGCTGTCATTTAGAGCCGTTGCTTTTTGTCCCATCCATAATGGAAATGTAGAACTCTTTCTTACCCTCCTCTTTACAGTACCTTCATGTTTATTTGAAGACTTTAAGTCTTTACTTCAATCATCTCGTTATATTAAACAAACTCAACTCTCCATATTTTTTTTAGATAATTTTTTATAGACTTGTGTTTGTTCTTAGTACACTTTTCTGGACTTCCGGATTCTTTGCAGTTAGTCCATGTCCATGTTTCTCTAGAATTATACTATCCAAAGTAGGACACAATATTTCGTGCAAGTACTTAGTAATACTGAACACAGTGGCAAAATTGCTCCATGCATTATATGTAATCTTAAAGGAAAATGTCTGTTCCCACTGGGAAGACGGATAATTGATGGTCATACTCAGGCTTTACTACTGATAGGAATGATTACTGCTAGTAGTATACTACTTTTCTAAATTTAAACAGGGAAGGCTACTTGCTTCTAACAAGTTTGACATGATATGTAATGAATGTGTTACCGTGTGGTACATTCTGGAGTTTTTTCGGTTCTTTCTTTGATTATCACTATGGTTTCACATGGTTTACCTTTTATTTATGATGTCTGTCAACTCTCTGAGCAATTAGAGCCCAGAATTTTGTTGTTTTTATCCCCGGTATGTCCTGAAATATAAAATATCCCTGTTCAGAGATCATATTTTTTGTTTAAAAGAAGATGACAGTTGACTTACATAGTTTGTAAAACTCTTTGGCCCAAGTTCTTTGTTTTTTTTCCCACTGCAGAGAGAAATAGCATTTCTACATAAATGGAAGAAAACATTTCTAATCCCTGATGGTAGACTGTAAAACAGAGTTTATACTTTAACATTTCCACAATACTATACTGAAAAAGTGCGTGTAGATATCAAAGATCTTGAAAGTATGATTTGAAAGAAACAAACTCATAAACATATTTCTCACAGTATAAATTGTGTGTTTCCAGGCATTATTGGAGCACCAGATAAATCATTCTACGTTATTTAATTTGCTGAGCCCTTTCAGAGCAAATGTTGCCAGTGGCAATCAGTATTCAAATATTTAGAAGCTTTTCTTACCTGATACATTAGAGGCAATGACGTTTATATCATTAAAGGTGGGATCCATCTTAAGTAGCTCTAGATGTCTAAGCAGTCATTGACAGAGAGGAAATACCACCTTCAGGGGTTAGTTCATCAGCCTGTAAGATTGCCAAGTAAAGCTGCATGAATCTGTTTAAAATATATCTCTTTCTCTTCACTGACTAAAGAGGGGATTTAGATCTCTAGCTTAAACTGCATGCTGATTTCAGATGCGTAAGGTCAGATGAGGTAAATCCCTGCATGGTTTAGAAGTTGTTGTTTACAAAACATGCATGAAGCCAGATTAGATATAGAATAAACCTCTCCATTGAGATCAAATTTATATTCACTTTTTTGAAGATGGATTATGGATTTATATGTATATAGTAATGTCACGTGCAAATAAATTTTCTGAATATTTTTATTTACTGCCAGCACTACAATGGAAACTTCTGAAGAATATGCAATGTTACATGTCCCAGTTTACGGCAATAGTATCTTCTCTATATATTTGGGGAGTATTCTGATCATGAGAGATCTGTGTATGGATTTATTCAGAAAGTTCACTCAATTAAATACCATTATCATCTCCAGTTTTAAATTCACATTAGCTAGTGAAATTCATTGCAGTGAACAAGAAATGATGATGGGTCCTAAATAAGCTGTTTTTCAAGAATGCTTCTAACAATTAAAACAGTAAGTATGTTCATTAAAAAAAAAAGTCACAGGATAATTTTGTATACATTGCTTGCTCATCATTGAGAACTTCTTTCACAAGAAGTAAAGAAATAGGAACTTGGACTCAAGAGAGCTTCTGAGGAGGTGAAACTTGTTTACTGTTGCGCCTGCCAGGATAGTATCTTTTATCTTCTGCTTTGCTTACCAGTAAGGAGTGATAATGAAGACTGATTTTTTAAGAGCTTATCGTATACCCCAAAAGATGTGAGAATAAAAGATTTCAAATAAAACCGTTACATTAGTCCTTTTACAAATGCACTGTCTTCATTATCTTGTGAGTATAATGAAATGAAAATCACAGAAAATGAAGTGAGTCATAGCTAAACATTTACTAGAGACTGGATGTGAAGCAGTACGCTTTGGAGTTCTATTTCTGACCAATGTACTGAATCCTTCTAATTCTGTTTAAAGTGACACTTTGGTTATAGTTTTGACTGGATTTGTGCTGCCTCATAATCAAGACCTAAAACAAATTATGCACATCAAATTACTAGAAAATATTTATGTTTCTTTTGATTAAAACAGACACTAAAAATATAATTTGCCTTAGTGCCACGGGAAATTAAGGAAATCTTTAAATGCTGTCTCCCTTTGATACTGATCTCTGATTTCTTTCTGTTTGTTAAATTCATAAATCCAGGTAATTGGGTAATTTCTAAACTTCATTCTGTTCTCTGCTTGAGGTATAACATGCACTACCACTTGTGACACCACTGAATCTGTCATGAAGAATCAGTGGACAGGTTTCTGTGCGCCGTTTGTTTTTTCCATTTTGGAGATTTCATCTTAGATAAATGTATAAGTAAAGCAAGTTGATGGGCGTGTTAAAGTTGCATATGGAACTGCTGTTTTGGAATAGGATGCAGTAGCTTCTCCACTGTTTAATGGCAAACACTTATGCACATCACTTCCCAAGCTATACATCTTGTTTTGGCCTTTCAGTAATATGTAGAATCTACCCACAAACTCACACATGAATTCTCTCCAAAATCTGACTGTAATATAATCCAAGAAGCATTATACTTCTAATTAATACATATTGGTTCAAGACACAGGTCATAGATAAATGCAGTGTTGCTTGTAGTTTTCTTTGGACTTTTTGTTTGTTTGGGATTTAAAGGGGTAGGGCAGGGTGTTGGGAAGGCTTTGCCTCATCCCTGAGTTTTGAATTGCTTTTGAGACATGTAAATGCTTCATCAATTTTTCAATTCCTGCTTGAGATAGGAGGCTCAATATGAGACTCTGACTTGTCAAAAGAACTGTGAGATACTGCTTTCTGATTAATATTTTAGGTTAATAATCTCATCACCAGTGTAAGGCATAGAAGTATGCATTGTCATTAAATTCCATTTCAATAGGGAATTCCAAATACAGGTTTTTCTAAAAAGGCCAGGGGAGCATGTCAATTAGAAAAAGAATATTTTCCAGAATGTTCAACTCTATATTCAGATCTTTGCAAGACTTACTGAGATTCAGACAAAGATCGAAGTGTTATAGTGAACATCTAAATTATATTCTTAGGTACCTGAAACATGAAATTACATATCCAATTTTTATATACAGTGTATGTAAAGAAGGACCAGGATTGAGATACAAAATTCTGGCACAGTAAGCAGGCAAGAGGGCTACAAAGATGGTAAAGGGCCTAGAGGGTAAGACGTATGAGGAGCGGCTGAGGTCACTTGGCCTGTTAGGCCTGGAAAAGAGGAGGCTGAGGGGAGACCTCATCGTGGTCTACAGCTTCCTCACGAGGGGGAGTGGAGGGGCAGGCGCCGATCTATTCTCTTTAGTGACCAGTGATAGGACCCGCGGGAATGGTGTCACGCTGCGACAGGGGAGGTTTAGGCTGGACATCAGGAAGAGGTTCTTCACCGAAAGGGTGGTCGCACACTGGAACAGGCTCCCCAGTGAAGTAGTCACTGCACCAAGCCTGTCTGAATTTAAGAAGCGTTTGGACTGTGCAGTTAGTCACATGGTCTGAATTTTTGGGTAGACCTGTGTGGTGCCAGGAGTTGGATTCAATGATCCTTGATGGGTCCCTTCCAACTTCGGATATTCTATGATTCTATTAAGTATTTAAACTATAATGGCATAACCTTTTAACTCCTAGGAATTTGGGCATCTTGGCTAAATAGCAATGTTGCATCTGTGTCATCTCAAGATCCTAAAATTTGGCCTTAGACCTTTCATTTTTTTTAAAGAAAAATCTAAATTTCAAAAATGGAAGAAAAGGGAGGTAGGTAGGACAGCTTTCCCCTTTCAAAAAGGGCTCCATGCCCTGTGGGTGGCTGTGGCTCACGCTTCCTCTGATGGAGGAGATTGCACACTCAGGAATATGCTGTGCCCACAGCGCCATAGGATACTCCGGGATAAAGTTATCTTTTCTTCTGCAAGCTTTAGGAGCTTAATCATAGGCACTGAGGTGCCTGCAGTGTTTGCGAACATCAAAAATCTTAAATGTCGGT
Organism: Anser cygnoides; assembly: GCF_040182565.1. NCBI lineage: Eukaryota > Metazoa > Chordata > Aves > Anseriformes > Anatidae > Anser > Anser cygnoides. The sequence goes on from NC_089873.1 coordinate 30,180,028, forward strand.
GAGGTGCCATGTTTTCCATGCTTCTAATTTAAATTTCACTTCATGTAAATACACAAAGAAATATGAAGTTATATACAAATTGCTGTTACTTTTAAAAAATGCAAACATTTTTTTCCACAGTGTTTTTTCCAAAATTCACACCTGTGAATTTTGATGGGTTTGTATTTTGTAACTAGTTACTGTACAATCTTTAAACTGATGATTGTAGAACCATCGTGTAAAACTATTTTCATGTTTGTAGACTTTTAACGGACATCTGCCTTTACAAATGGTATATTTGAGTCAACTCACATGTCATCTCCTGTGAGAGCTGGTTATCTGTCAAATACTGTAGCTTGAAAAACTACTAGATTTGCACCACATTCTCAATTCATGCAAATTGGCCTGTTACCACTGAAACTAATGGAGCACTACTGATATATACAGGCTGTAGATTTGGTTTGTTGCTTCCAGGTATTTTGAGGATGATGTTAACTGTGTGCAAAAAGGCTCACTTTCTCTCGTTCAGATTGCTGATGCAGTAGTCAGTGCTCTTTGAACTATGTTCCTGAAGATGACTTTCCCTTTTAATTTGCTGAGTGGTCTCTTTATAGCACATTTACTGTCAGGAAGTCACAGGTAAAATATCTTAAGCTGTACACATGTATTGTTGAGATCCTCACTAGCTAAAGGGTGTTGTACTGCCTCGTTAGAGTGAAAGAGTTATTTTTGTCCTCTCTGTTCAGCAGCACCAAGTGTTATCTGAAGAGCCTGTCAAATTGTACTTTCTTCTTTTTCTGTCTCTCACTTTAACCAGGAACTACTTGAAAGGAGTGATCATGGTCAATACCATGCAAAAAGTTTCGTCTGAATGTTTCTAATCTAAATCTAAAGTTTTCCTGTAATTTGTTCTAAACTGTTCTATTTTATCATCCTCTATTAGAAATATTTTCTTAATGAAAGTAACACATGGGGGAAAAGGTTTTAACATATTTTATGATATTTTAAATATAAATATTTTAAAATAGCAAGGGAGTTTATTTTAGGTGTAGCTTGTTTTAGATATGCTTGCTTGTGTTGAAGTAGGTAAAGGAAATGGCCGAGAAATGAGGAACAGAGCAGTTTGCATCTTTGAGGTACTGATCAGTACCTGAAAACGTCAGTTCAGTTGCTGTACTTTCAAATTATGGAGGAAGTATATTTAAGAACAATATATGATTCTATTTCTGTCACTGTTGGGAGAATAACATGAAAATTTGTAGAAGTCTTCTTTGACTTTATTTTATTTTTCTGAGAAAAATTATATATTATCCACATACTTAGGGCAGTCTTTTAAATTTTTGAAAACTCCAAATATCTTGTAATACAGTAATGCCTTACCTATTTAGTAAAATTCATTGGAATTGTTCTTTTATTTGTAGACCACCTTAAAAATACATTAGAGGTGTACCATCATAGCTTTTTGGCTTGTTTGTAAACTAACTAAAATGTATATGGCTACATGAGGTTAAATGGTATTGAGTAATGTGTAGAATAAGGATAAAAATTATCACAGAAATCAGCTTCTTTCTTGCAATTTAAAAGTCATGCTGCTGGAAGAACATTTTTCTTAGAAGAGAATGTTTTTGTCTTAGAAGAGAAATTGTTTTGTTACTCGGTGAATATATTATGACTAAGAACTAAATGTTTCTGAATTTAAATATTCAGCATAAATCTAGTGGATTAAAAGCTGAATTTCAGATAAACAACTTTATATCCACTGAAACCACAGGAATTTCAGGATCCTTGCTACCACAGATATAGCCTGGTATTGTAATCTCTGCCAAGAAACTCTTTTGACATATGCAGAGCAGGTGCTACCTATTTACAGAGAAGAAAAGGGCCACAGGGATGCTGTGTGAGGTGTGATTCTGGATAGTCTGTGTGAAACTCGAACAGAGCAAATAGGGAATTGCTGGAGAGTGACAGAGCCTCAAGTGAAGCCCTTTGCAGCTGTGAGTCTCTGTTGCAGTACAAGATCATGTGCTGCTTCCAGAAACTGCAATTTATAGTGTATACTTCTGCTATGACAACTTTGGCGGGCTTATATCCAGTCTTTATCCAGCTGTTACCTTCAGAAATTACCTTGCACCTATTCTGTGAATTTAGAATAGTAAAACCAAACAACGTACTTAGCTCTCTCCCCCCAAAAATCAATATACTAAACTGTTTTAATGAAAAGCCTTTAATTTTCAGAGAATAACATTCAAAGGCTATGAGGTGTGGTTTAATAATTTGTAATACAAGTTACTTACCCTGGCCTCTGTGATATAGGTGCATAGTGGGTCAGATACTCGCAGTCGCATACTGGTTAAAATACTGGCCAGTTTTGGGTAGAATGTCCCACGAGATCCAACAGTGCATCTGAATGTGTAAGAACAATTAGATTTTCCAACTAACACCAACAGTTTTCCCAAGTATTTTAACAAATGAACTTGTTTACTTTGGACAGCGAGGAAAGCCTTATTTGAGACAGTAGCTTCAGTTCCAGATAATCTCTTTGTGCCTTTCCTTTGAAAATCTGTTTATCCACATTATCTTTCCTTTTAGGGCATTTATGCTATCTTTGTCAGTGTGTGTGGATTTATCCCCTGCTGAATGTAGCAGATCGTAATGAGTTATATTCCATTGAATCAGTGTGTTTTGTTTCATGGATAATTATCGAGGTACTGGAGTGTGATGGCTGGCTCTGGGTTTTTAGGTTTATCAGGATAATCTAGCACTTAAGAAAAAGTAAAATGACATACCAAAAATCTTGTGAAATCTGCAACGAAGAAAACCAGTGTGGGTTCCACCCTAATAAATAAAATGGCATTTTTTAATGGTTTGTTTTTAATACCCAAGGGCAATAATCCACGTTAAGGACTTAATGGTCTGCGGAGAATTCTAGAAGGCATAACAAGGACTTTGAAAGCAATAACTTAAGTTTTTCTGTTGTTGTTGTTTTTAAAGTAAATGAGCATAAAACCCAAGCTGATTCCTCCCCTTCAAACTTCAGTTTGCTGTAGCTCTCCAAGAGAAGGGTTTTGAACAGTGTGCAGACATCGGCCATGTGGTGGTTCCACCCTGCTGGGCGGAAAGGGAGAAGGTGGGCAGAAAGTACGATGGGAAAGAAAAAGGCTCATGGGCTGAGATGAATTTAATTAAAGGGAAAAGGAAGAGGGAAAAAATACGCATGGAAGTAAAGAGAGAAAGCAATTATTCTCCATGAGCCATGTTCAGCCACATCCTGGGAAGCAGGGCCCCAACACACGTAGTGGTTGTCTGAGAAGTCAGACGTCTTCATAAGGAGAGCCCTCCCTTCTCCTTCCTCCTTCCCACATTTTATTGAGTGTGACACCATATGGCATGGAATATCCCTTTGGTTGGTTTTGGTCTGCTGCCCCGGTGATGTCCCCTCCCCACCTCTTGCCCGCCCCCAGCCTGCTGGCTCTGGGGGGTTTGGAGGGAGTCCTGATGCGGTGCCAGCACTGCTCAGCAATAGATAAAGCACTGGTGTGATACCAGCGATGTTCTAGCTACAAGTGCAGAGCACAGCACTGTATGGGCTGCTGCAGGGAAAGTTAACTCCATCCCAGCCAGACCCAGCACAACTTGGATTGTTATGGCCAAAACATGGAAACTAAAATGGGAAAATGATACTGAATATTAGCTGATGACTAAGATGTCTGGAATAGGTAAAGACCCCTTTTTTAACATTTTGCACAAATGCGTAAACAGTTTACGGTTTATGAGAGGGTGTGGTCTAATATTAGAAAATCTCTCAATTTCCCTGCATTAAATATTTTTGTATTATTTATTATAATATGGCTAAAGCTACATTTGCAACTTTGTGTAGGTTTTGTATATTCAAATTAAATCTTGGTAGCAACTGTTGCAGAAACTCATACCGACAGAGCTTTTGCCGTGTTACTGAATTAATGTTGCTTGTTCTATTTTTGGGGAAAAAAAGCAGTATTTCAAGGGACGTGGCTGGCATGTAGGTCAAATGTCTCGTGGTAGTATTCCATTCAACCAGGATTGTTTGCATACTTTGCAATTTTTCATAAGGTTGAGGTCTCTTACATAAAAACAGGACAAGTCAGTAGGCTTGTTACTTAATTGGTTCTGACCTTGTAAATAATCAAATGAAAATTATTAAACTATGAAAAACACTGCTTGCATAATAAGATAAATGAAATCTTACTCAAAACTACAAAAATCTAGTGAGCTAATCTCAATAGTTGGTTACCACACTTGTAGTAACTTAGGCTTAATGAAAACGAGTATAGAAGACAATAACAGACCAGATTTAAAAAAAGCTATTCTCACTCTCATTGTTTCGCTATATAGATTGCTTTTATACCTCACCACCAATTAATCTATGTACATGTGTAAATTATACCTCATTATGGTATAGATGGTAATATCACTTTCTATACTTAGTGCACCTCTTAACTGCTGCTTAACATACAGTGCAGTGCCTGATATGTTTTAGCACAGTAGAAATGAAATTTGCAAATATATAAGAGGATACTGCCCTTTTTTTCTGAGTAAACTGCTGCTAAAACATTATTATATTTGGTTTGAAAACATTTCAAATCTAATATTTAACCTACCCCAAAAGTAATTGCTCTTGTTACTGCAGTAAGAAGCCTGTATGCTCTTCCTTAAATTAAACTACTAGATAATTATCTGAGTTTTATGTGCAGTGTAGAAATACTTTTTCTGCTCTAGACAAAAGAACATTGTAATCAGGCTTCTTGAAACCCTACATGGTTTTATTTTATTTGTCTCCATACACATTAGCACTAAAAAGACCTTTTTGCTAACAACAAATGCTTTAATGCACTCACAGCTTTGTAACTATGGTTTTATAAGGATAAAAACATTGCACTTTTTTTTATTATTATTTTAGGAGGAGGTAGACTAATTGAAATAACAGAAAATAGACCTCCTTTTGAGCATGTGAGCTTCTTCAGGTCTTATATGGAGGGCTCTTGCAGGGCTACTGTAAGCTGTTACGAGTTTAACTTGTTTACTGTGCTGCACCATCTGAAAGATAACATAGTGGATATCTGTAGAACAGAGATGGAGGAAGGAGAAAGGATATTATCCACAGAAACGACAATACAGTCATTAAGTCCTTTTAGGCAGGGAGATTGAGAAGAATATGAAGCATGAGGTTAGATATGAGGGACAGTTATAATGCACCAGAACCTAATATGCTCTCTGTGGTTTTTAGTGTTCTTTGGAGTTTTTGTTCCAGCTCTCTGAATGATCTGGGCCTTGTGAATCCCTATCAGAGTCAAAACTGGGAAGTTTAGAAGATTCTGTGAAAGCATGGATCTCTAGAGTGGTGCGTTTATTCAGTTAAAGGTCTTACATTGCTGAGCTGGGCATCAGCAGAGTGTGATACACAAGGAATGTTAGTGGTGTCTGAGGGCTTACTCTATTTTACAGCCTTCTTTGTTTTGGGAAACACCTAGTTTGATGCTGGATATGATATTTTGCATGGTTTTTATGTGTAGTAGTTTGTAGGTTTTCTTTTTTTGTTGAGTACAGTGGGCAAGACATTGATAGTGCTGTTGATGTATTTGAGATTCAGTTTGATGGTTATTAAATCTTGTCATAAAAAATTGAGGGAGTCCAGGAGATAACTGTCCAGAATCTTCTCTGTGTATTTTGTGTGTGAAAATAAAATGGTGCTACATTTAGTGTCTGATTTGTAACTTGGCAAACTGGGGATCAGTCAGTATTGGCAGGTAACGTAGTTGTGGGTGAGAATTGGTGAGAATCAAGTTAAGGTCAGGCAGGAAATCTGGGTATTGGTCTTGTTCTTACTGAAGACAGACAATGATTTGCTGTTGTGAAATGGGCCAAGGTAGTGGTGCTTTCTTTTTATTTGTGTGTGTGTGTATGTGTAAGAAATCTGCTATGCTTCCCAGAGAACTAACCTATCGAGCAGTTGTAGGTTTGGTGATGGTTTATGTGAATTCTCCTGATTCTTCAGTAAGCATTATCTTGTGTGTAATACAAACGGGTTAGGATTTCCTTCGCTGTGATTTTAAAATGCAATGGCTCTGTGAGTATCAGTTCAGATTGTATAGTTTTTCCAGGAACTAGTAAGGATGGGATTTGATATCGTTGCCGAATAATGTGAAGCAGAATGCAGTCTTTTTTAAGACCTGGCAATAGGTGGGGTCAATCAGTGGTTGCTGCAGTTTATAATTACAAGATCACATATTTCTATTGACTTCAGCGGGAGAATCAGTGTTGAACTCACGAGCAAAAAGTGCCATCACCACAACTTTTCTCCTTCTGAAGAAAATCTATAAAGTCCTTGGCTGTGGTCATGAAATCAATAGACCAAAGAGGAGCTTAGGACGAGAGAGATCAAATACGAAGATGCAGTTGTGTACCTGAAAGATGACCTGTTCAACTCTTCACATTTATGATTCCAACTGGAAGGGAAAGAAACTGTGAGACATGCAAAATAAGTAATTCCTGGGATTGCTTTTCCCTTTCCCTTTCCCTTTCCCTTTCCCTTTCCCTTTCCCTTTCCTCCCTTTCCCTTTCCCTTTCCCTTTCCCTTTCCCTTTCCCTTTCCCTTTCCCTTTCCCTTTCCCTTTCCCTTTCCCTTTCCCTTTCCCTTTCCCTTTCCCTTTCCCTTTCCCCATCCATTTACATCCAGGGAACAAGAATAACTTTTGACATATGTTTCAGACTATACAGTGGAAAATTTAACAAGCTATCATACTTTAAATGAAAAGTATAGACAGATTGCCAAGAGCAAAATTGGGTGGTGACTACAGAATGACAATTAAGGGTACTCGAGAAGACTTGATGTTGTATACCCATCTACTTGACCACTTGTAAACTGAAATAACTCCACTCAGTGGAGCCTGTAACTAGGTATCCCTTTTAGGTCAAAGCTGTGGACATAAGGCAGCCAGCCCTGGCAGCAAGACATCAAATGTCCCTTTCCAAAGGACTAACTGGAAGGCATCTTGGAGTCGCGGCAGCCAATACCTGCCACGACTGGTCTTTGTTGATGACTTTTGGTATCTGGACTCTTATTAACCCCAACTGGTATTGACTATCAGTAGCTAAACATCTACACAGTACTATGAAAGCAGTCAAAAGTCCAGATAATGCATGGGAAAAGTTTAGCAGATTTTTGTGCTTGAGGTATCATTTTAGCTGTGTTTTGGCTGAAAATACTATGCATGTGTTTATTCCTTTTCCAACAGAAAACCTTGACATTTTTCAGTAGAAACATACTTGTCTTTACATATGTATGTACAGATAATGCTTAGAGAAACTGGGAGAAGAGTTTTACAAGATCCACAATGTGTGGTTCTTTAAAAATTCTGCACTGATTTCTGCGGTGACAAATGTTTCTTTTTTTTCTTTTTTTTTTTTTTCTTTTCCTGGAGGGACAGCAATAGCATTGATATTCCTCTGGTCATTTGAAGAGCTGAAGCATTCCCCTTTGCTTTTCTGACCTATGAAAACTGTTATTCCATTTTTGGTTAGGAGAAGAGTTTAAAATGAGATAGCAGAAAGGAAATGTTTATGAGGAAGACTTCAGTGTGGGAAGAGGTGGCTGGTAAGTAGGTTGAGTGCTGCTGAGGAACGTGCATCTCCTGGCAATTGCTTGCTATGTATTGCAAAACTTATGAGGGAGAAAATGGTAGTTACAGACATGAAGAGGAGGTCTCAATCTTAGAAAAACCAGAGGATAGGATTCTAATAAAAGTTACAGTTCCTCAGGGGAACAGAACAAAGCTACATATTATCCACATTTTAATGCCAAGGTCAAGTCAGAACAAAGCCTGTTGTTGTAGTTCTTTCATGCTTTTATAATGAAAGAATACAGGTCTGTGGGCATATGATGGCTGATTAATTTGTATGTGTATTCAAGTATTAGGAAGTATTGCATAATTTTTTAAGACTGTGGTATTTTTCTTTAAATAGGTAGCTTCCTAAATAGTAAGTAGGTGGAAATGTTTTATGAGGCAAAAAATAGATGGTGTTTTCACTATAAAGTATAGCTCTACCTCAGTTTGAAAAAAATATTTCTTTAGTAAGAAAACAGTGGAATGAAACATGAATATGTTGTCTCCACACAGTCAGTATAAACAAATGAATGGTAGCCATTTCATCTAACAGATACTTGTGTCTGTACATGTTTGTGTTTTTTGTCATGTCTGTTCATGCCTCTTTGTCAGCCTGGCAAACTAATTCAGGGTCTTAATCTATAAAATTCACAAATTCACAAAGTATAATTACCTACTCATCACTAGCAGGGAAAATGACAGAGAGATCAGAATTCCCTGCAAGATGATGCTGAAATCCTGATTGTGTCTGAGCATGTTCCCTGCAAGGTGACATTGAGTCAGCGTGACCTTGGAGCAGGCAGGTGTTCCTAGTAGTCAGCAGAGCTGTAGGGGATGCTGACAGGAGGATTTGACAGGCGCGAAACATTCGCTACTGGCTGGGAATATATTCCTCATTGTGTCATGGTAAAACAAATCTGGTAGCAAATTCTCTCTTTCTTCACCCCCAAAAGCCTTGTTTCAAAGTGGGTTTCTACATTCAAAGGCTAGGTGATACATAAAAAAAAAACCCACCACCAACAACAACAAAAAAAAAAAACAAAAAAAAAAAACCATTTTGTTTGTGGATACAATTCTTGATGTGAAAAAACCTGTCTAGGGGTAAAACTGCACCATGGACATTATAAGATAAATACTTTGATGAGCCATAGTAATGAAACAGTTGTATTTCTTAATAGAGTTATGTATAAGCGAAATTGTCAGCCCAACAGCATGCCCTACCAGCAAATAGGTGATGCCAGAACATTTAGAGTCATGGGCTGGAGTGGGAGGGAAGCACATTACCTTGTAGTTAACAAGTAAAAATAAACATTTTTAACAATAGAAATATTTTTTTAACCCTGAAGTTTTCCCACTTCTAAAAATAGATTTTCATAATTGACCAAATGTTTTGTTGTTTATTTAGTAAGTTTTATTTCTCTTCTGTAATATTTGCCATGTTTTCTTCAGGAGGTGAACATTTGCAAGTATTTACTTCAGAAACCTTTCGACAGTATTATGTTCTTTGGATACCCCATTTTACACATAGGAAACTGGAGGATATTGAAACCAAGACAGCCAATACTATGCAACGTATTTGCTATCTTTGCATCCCGGTGTTAGTTAAGGAAAAGTGTTGAATAGTAACAAATTTTATCATTTCTTTTCTTGCTGGCCTTTTCCAAATCTTGGCATTGAAGTGAAAAGCTTCAAGCCAGCCTTTATGTTCATAAAGCTTCCTTTTCAAATTTGGGTACTATTTTGACGGTGCTTTTTTTCTTCTTAAACTCTGGAGGGTGACACAAGATGTTGTATGCATCATAAACCTATTTTATTAAAAAGAAGAAGAATTGCTTTTGTTTCAACAAAATAATTATGAGCAATATCTACATTACTGAGAACTTGAAAAACTGATTTTGTTCCTTCTTCCAATGATTTGTTTTCATTGCTGTCTAGAAATGTTTAAAAAGGAAATACCAAGATATCATTTATAACACTGTAGGTTATATATCTTCTCCTAGTCAAAATGCCTGGTATATATTATATATATTAAATTCCAAGCCCTTCGTGTACATTTCTGCCATGCAAATATTATTTAATGCATAAAATACTTCTAAAGCAAAATTCAATAAATGCTGTATTCTCCATGGAGTGGCAGTTGAAAAACTCATAAATTTAGATTACACAGTCATGTCAGTGAATTCAAATTAATGAAATGGCATCCCACACAAGCACTACAGTAATTTACATATTAATTTCCACTAATGTTTTTTTATGGCTGTAACAGACTTGTACTAGTCATATTCGATAAAATACAACAGATTGTGACACAACAAACAGTGAGCAGTTGGGTATGATTTATCTGTTGTTCCAATGGATCCTCATTTTCCCAGGAAAATGCTTTGTCTACATTATTAATGTCTGACAATTTTCTTGTATGCATGCCCTGAAGCAGAATATGTCTGCTAATTTTGTGCAACGGCTGCTTTCATAACAAATGGTATTTATTTTTCATATTATGACAATACCAATAAATAGAAAATAAAGCTAGTTGTGTAGAGTTGGACACTAATATGAAACATGCATTTCTGTGTATACAAGGTGTACTTATTTTAGGTTGCAGAGATGAAAATTTTCACTGGATTTTATGTGCTTTCATCCTATACCATAGCACCTACTTTGATATTGAAAGTTTCTTTTTCTATTTGATGGCTCTTAAAAACACAGGCAGAGAACATGCCATGGCATCATGTGCTAGCTGCTTTCCTTCAGCTCAGTTATAGCAGCCCCTTCCTGAACCCAGGTCTCTTATCACAAGAATTAGCTTTCTTAGATGCTCCTCTGCTGGAGGGTCGATATAGAACAGAAGATAGAGTATGTCTGGAGAAAATGCTGTTTTAGAAGCTCTTGTGCTGCACTAGCTAAGTGGTAAAGCTGCATAGAAATTCTCCAGAAAATCTCAAAAACTTCTAAGATGATAAAAAATAATAATTAAAAAACCCACTAATGCACGCTGGTAACTTTGAAATCAATATATTGTCGTAATGAGAGTATTAGCATTGCATGACTAGTCAAATACTTGCTGACATGTAATCCTAGACCTTGGGAGAGAAATATCCTGCTCGTATGTAGTTGTGAGCCTTTGTGGGAGAAACATTGCAGAAAATGTCCACTGTTGACAGTGTGAGTAGGGGTAATGTGAGGATGTGCTTAGCAGTAATGTTTGCAAGGAAGAAGAAGCTACAATGTCTGTGTCTGTATATTATTTTGTATGCAAAATCTTTTTTTTTTTTTTTTTTTAATTCTGGCAATAAACTTCTCCCCCTGGAATCTCAGAAGACTTCAGTTCTCATTTCTTTTTACTGCACATCATTTGTATGCTCTGTGCTATATCTTCTTATTGACTTTGACTTTTAGAACTTCTTCAAAAAAAGAAACACTGGGTAATTTTTCATAGCTGGGCTGAAATAAAAATAAACAAAAAGCTAAATGTTTTTGAAAAAATGTAGGCAAAGAGAGTGTGTTAGACAACTTTCAGTATGAATATTTAATAATGCTGTTAAACTGATGCAAACAAAAGGGCTTTAAAGAAGTTGCTAAATGTAATGCACCAGGGTGTGTTTGGGAAACAAAGAGTATCTCCTGACTCCTCCAGCTCCTGCCTGTGCTGAGGGTTTACGCATATTGCGTGTTCCTGGCTCCCCAGAAGGCACGATCGCAGTTTCACGTAGCTGTTTACAGTGCCAACCTGCATGTGTTTGAGTGGGATGGTTAGGAGCTGATGGCTGCATCTTTCACTAGCTCTAACTGCCTACACTTCTCAATATTTTTAGGCAGTAAAATACAATTTCCAAGCTAAACAAAATCTCAATTCAGTGCAACATGCATAAAGATGTAGATTAAACAAATTTTAGGTAACAAGGTGTTACCTAAAGTTAGATTTCTTTTCTTTATTTTTTTTCTTTCCTTTCTGCATGGGTAGAATGAAGAAAATGAGATTTTTTTGTTTTCGTGTTCCTGGCCTCTTTGACATCACGTGAATAATAGCTTCTAGCTTCATTCAGCCAACTTACATTTTTGCAGTCACCATTGTCAAAAATATCTGTGAGGGAGCCTGGGCAAGCCCTGCCACCCACCACCCTGCCAGGGTTTAGCTGCTCATGGCCAGGGCCAACGCTGAGGCGGTGTCACTGCGTGTCTCAGCTTTGGGAATGAAGAAACAGAGGCTCACTAAATCTAAAGAAATATTACTGTATTTCAACATATTTTTACCAGCATGGACTGCTTTCAGAAGTTTCTCCTGAATGCTCAGAGTGATTTGCTGCTAAGGGCAGGGGCAACGTGCACAGAAAGTGAAAACTTGTGGCCGGAGCCCTACAGATGGCTTTCCTTGAGCGTCCCTTTTCCAGGGAAGGTAGTTTTCCACGTGGTGAGGGGCAAGTGGCCCTAATGTAGCTGTAATCAGATACTAGTATTTGAATTATTATATCCTTGGTCAAAATTTGTGGCTTAATAAATAGTATGCACAGAATTCTTTGGAAATATCTTGGCAATGGCTATCATGACTAGGGAAAGGAAAATAAAATTCAGGCTTCATACTTTAAAGTATGTAATTCCGTATGTATGTGCATATCTTGCACATTTTAAGCCTTTTCTTGAGGCATTCTTTCTTTATTTATCCTTATTGTATTTTTTGTGTGTGTGCATGGACCTGACCTTTTTCCCTGTGCTGGCTGACAGCAAAGCCTGCTTAGCTCAGCATCCCCTCCCCAGAAGCATTATCCTTTTTATCCTACAAGTGATATCCAACTTTGTGTTGTCTTCTTTCCATTACTATAGACAGGGAATATCTTTCTTGTATAAAAATGGCATTGTATACATCAATGTTGAGCCACATACTGTACCAAAACTGTATTTACAGCTGTAGAGAATTGGTTGTTTTACCTAGACCAGTTGTTTTTGTATCAGCAGTCTGGAAACTTCCCCTCCTTTTCCCAGCCTTATCATTCACCTAGATCTGTGTATATGAAGCTGTGCAAATGGATCACATGAGATGAACAGGACTGATGGATCACAGAAAGCTGTCCGAATTAACCAAACTTGAACAAGGTTGCACAGGTAGAAGTTTCAAGTGTTGGGGGAAAAGTTAACGGCAAATTTCAGAACAACAGGTTAGAAGTAGCAGTTACAAATGCGTATGGTCATAAATAAACAGAGCAGGTTTTGAAGAACATCGTTCTTCCCACTTCGTTAAAAGCAGATTCAGAGGAAAAGATGTCAGTAATGAAAAGAGCTGTTCACAAGGCTGTTTTCACCTCGATCATGTAATTGTTCATTTCTGCATGCAAATATGTTTTATGCAGCCGTTTTTACTATCTGTAGCATTACTCTTGCAGGAGAGGGAGAATGCCTTGGGTGGTACAGATTATCCATTAGTAATATTATGCATAGTAAATTAGTTAATATTAATTAATAAACATTTTACAGTATTATTATAGGTCTTCTGGTTAAGTGGCAGAGAGAACTGCTGAAGTACCTAAGGTTTCAAAAGTCTTTTGTAGGAATGTCATTTGAATTGCCATGTAATGGTAAAACATATTTGCTTATCTTGTAAACAGTTACATAACAATCTTTATTCTATAATGATAGATTTTCTTAAAAATCAAGGTTTAAATTTGTACATAGAAAAAACCCTCAAACTTCCCATCAACTCCATGGGAGACAGTACAGTGTTAAAGGAGAGCACTTCTCTGAGGTTACCTTGTTTTTGAGATGGTCTTTATATCGCATATGAAAATATCCTCTTTTTAAAATATCCTAAAAAAAATTAGAGAAAAAGTTTGAACCATTACAGATGTCCCTGCAGTTGTTCAAGCAATTCACAATAGATAGTCATGAAAAGACTACATTGTCTTTGTGTATATTTGTTCTGTATATTTGTTCACTGTTAATTAATTACAGAATTAACAGTGAACAAAGCACATTATTTTTATGCAAGTTTGTATTTTTAAATTCTCAATGCATCATTGAAAGGAGTGGTTTCTATTGTAAATGATTTATTCACTATTCTGATATGAATACTTGCTATTTGTTACTTTTAAGTTTTACCTAATGGCTTCTTCCTTGGATGAGTGAACTAAGCTAAATTTCAAATAATGCTTATATCCTTCCGATGGCTTGAAATGCTTTCCTTGTCTGATTTTGCCTAGTAAGAGAGAGAGAGAAGGAGACAAGAGGAAGAGGGGAAAAGGGTGGAAGTGGGAGAGAAAAAGAAAGGGGACAGAGAAGAATGGCAAGAAGGGAAAGAGAAGAGAAATCAAGTAGGCACAGGGATGTTTCAAATTTATAAAACTACCTTTTTTTTTTTTTAAGCTGTATAACATTTTAGTTTGTACTATACATAGCACCCCTTAATCACTGTGTATGTGTTCATTATAATTTTCTGAGGTTTACTTATTTGTGCATTTCATTCAGCTGAGATGTTTTTCACCTGTGCACTCTCCTACTTTCTAGGTTTTTTTTGTTTTTTTTTTTTTTTCCCTGAAGAACTAGCACTAGAGTAAAATCCCACTTTTCTTTCAGTCCAGCTCAGATCACCCCAAGCTAGCAGAGCATTTTCTCACAGGATCTTTCAGTGGCACGAAGCCTGTCAGACTGTTCTTTGCCACATAATAGGCCAAAATCTTTGCCTTTGCCTTACCAGGACAAATGGGCCCTGACATAACACACTTAAGGCCTTCCACGTTCACAGAAAGTTCACAATGTGAGTAGGGAGATCGGATATGAGGCAGCACATTACTTCATGTTGCTTCATGTGGGTCAAGGAAGATGGAGAGTTATTGGTATGGAAGCCAGCTCCTGCAGAAGCTATTCTGCAGCCTGAGGCAAAATTCTGTTTGAAGCTTTCAAGTTGTATATATTTTGTAAAGTTGCCTTTCCTTTTTAATCTTTTTTTTTTCCCTGCATTTCTTTGTTCTTTCTTTTTCATTTATTTGTGCTTCAATAACTAAGTACTAAACAAAACAAAACTTTCAAAAGCGAAGGAAACTTATGAGAAAGTGCCTAACACTTTTATTCGAACAGCAGTGACCATCACATAGCAAATGAAACTGCAAAGTACAAAAACGTTTTTTGAGAAAAAACTTTTTCATAGGTTCAAATGATACTCATTTAGGTATTTTTCCCCTTGTGAGTGGCACAACAAGTGACAAGTCACTCTATAACACTTATAATCTGTTTTTAAAGGAGTAAGTAGATGTGTTTACGATATCGATTACTTTTACTCAAAGGCTGTTGAGGATTGAAACCTTTCTTTATGTATTTAGTAGAAGCTAATTATTCCCCTTTCGGGAAAAATGCACTCAGTGAAAAGTAGATCTTTTTTCAGAAGAGTTGGTACAGTTTGGGATAGTTTCAAGTCTATCAGTATTCAGTTTATAAACTGGCTTTCTGGTGCTTCGTCTTTTTAATGAGGTTAGTCAAATGTGTAATACAAGTGCTGATGTGCAATGAAGATAGCAAAAAATAAACAACTTATTTCTAGATTTGGAATGCGAGTTGATGTGTACTAGCCATGCGTCTGGTGGTCTGTAGTGAGGTGAGTGGGGAAAAAAAAGGCTCTCCAGTATTTATTATGAGCTCTCTGGCTTTGTTCTTTCGAATATAGAATATTTTAATTGTCACATTAATTACAGGTACTGTGTGGGGTTGGTAGCTTATTTATGTGCAGTTGGCTAGGAGAACATGACCAAACTTCTGTACAAAACCAAGTCTGCGATCGTACTTTTAATTCCCATTTGGTAGCAATACGTTGTTCCAGATAGCGACAAAGCGTTGCTGAAACATTATCTATACAAGACGTACTGCTTTGAAGCTGCAATGTTAACTGTAAAAACCTTTTACAATTAAAATAGTAGCACCCTCTAGTGTGGATTCAGTTATACTGGTTAGGACCCTTTACATCGGAGTAAGTATTTAAGAGGAAGATGAATCCCTGTAGCATAATGGGTTTTTTTACTAGTATTAATATGTTGAAAGTAGAGGTTGTACTGTACAACTCTGGCTCAGCTGAAGGGGATGTATAAATGCCTGGTGGGTAGCCACATCTTAAATATATACAGATATTTGTGAAGTTGGTCTGTATCTCTGCTCTTCTACAGATATTCAGCACTTAGGTCAGGCCAAAAAAATAAAATAATCATTGATTTAAATCATTTTAAAGTAAAGTGATTAAGATTTAATGTAAAGTGACACCATACGATGATAGAGTTGAAGTGCTTTTTACTTTATTTACAGCGATTGTTTCTCATAAAAACTAATTTATTTTTCAAAAGGTTAAGGAAGGATGATAAATTGGCTTGCACTTTCCTTTGTCATTAAGCTGCGGGTTTTAACCAGAGAACATATGGACATTTATGAGAACTGATGGAAATCTGAAAATAGTGGTGACAATTAGTGCTTCAATAAATGCTCATCCAACTGAATCCAGCAGGAAGGGCCATTCATTAAAAAGTATTTTGTGGTATTTAAAGCTTATTCAAAAGCTTTCTAGAAAAAAAACCATCAACAACAAACCTTGTATTTTTTCAAGGTTTAAAGTGATTTCAATGTATTTTTGTCCTGCAGACGTGAGATGATATTTAGAGCCTTTTTGGCTTCTTTCCAGAAGGTGGAGGAATTGATCAAATTAGTTCTGCATATTTTGTATGCCATCATGTTTATTTGCAAATTCTGTAATCCAAGTCTTCATTCTTTGAATATAATAGCAATAGGTTAATAGTAGCAAATGTAGTAGTCCTTGTTCTCACATCCAGACCTCTCTCTCTGTTCATTGAGCGTCTTTAGCAGGATCTTAGCTTTGGTCACCTTCTTCTTTGCATCACAGAAACTTAGGTCTTTTCAGCCCATTCTTTGCCATTGTCAGGGATCAAATTATATTCTTGTTTAGGAGCTCCCGTGACCTCCACAGGCTCTGGACTGAATGGACTGAATTCTGTACTGGTACCTCAAATGGCTGTGATATTTCTAGGAATCATTACATCATATGAATCTCTTCCTTTGCATCCAAAATAACTTTCTCTGTGGTAAATAAGTTAAATTACTTTATATTCACTGTAATTTTTAAAAGTATTTTGTAATTTGTTCTTGGTCCACAAAATGTATAATATGATACTCAGAGTATTTTTTTTTGTTTCAAGAGTTTACCTATTCTTTCTGTTAACTATACTTTCTTTGGATGTTAATAATTATTCTTTTTAAAGAAGGTGTGAATTCTGTAATTCTTGTATGTAGTAGTTTCTTAGAGGTAATGTATATACATACTGTGTGTTATAACTAGGAAATAATTTATGATATTTTCTTGTAATGCTTTGGTGCTAAATTTAAGAAAATCTCACAAAGAAATGAGACGTTACTATCTAGGATAATTTGCAGATGAAACTGTGAGAATCATCTATTAACTGTTTTTTTTTTTTAATTCGTAATTTAATTAACAATGCACCCATTTATAATCAGTGAACTCAAGCATAATTATCTCAATTATGGTTGCTTTTCAAACTGTATATTTAGATAAGAGTGGGGGATTTTTAGGGTGGATATCAGGGAGAAAAACAAAACTAGAATAACATTTTTTACAGTAAAGTAAAACACTGGTTTATATTGACTAAGGACATTAAAGATCCTCTGTCTTTGGGGATGTATAAGAATTCATTTATCAAGAACACTATAGGTAAAGTTGCACCTGTTTTGGAGCGTAAGTATTAATTTGTAGACCTCTTGAAGTCCCTTATTCTCTCCAATGCTGTTTACAAATTAGGCTTTCTCTGGAATGATGTTCTGTTGTCTCTGCAAAACAATTTGCAGAAATGAAGAATATATTTTTTTAAGAATACTTTTTTATTACTATTGAAGAACTTATTTTGGCTTTGTGAAGTTCTTTTATGAAGTTATAAAGTACAGTGTTTATGATGTTCTTTTCTCATGAATACTAAGTAATTTTCTTTTTGTGGGATGATATTATAAGAAGATTAGTTGAGAGAAATCAGAAGTAGTTCATTCATTCACTCATTCTCCATGCTGGTGATTCATAATACCATTTTCTTTCGTACAGTGGAAGTGATATCAAGAGAGAGAATATTTCAAATTCTTTTCATATGTTCTTTAACAAATCCTTTGCAATTCTTTGCAGTTTAACATAAACTTTCCTATTCCCTGCCTCTGGTGTTTAATTTTCTATAATGCTTGTTAGTTTTCCATGCGTTGGAGTTGAGTTTGGGGAAAAGGAGGATTATAACTAAAGTTTCCTTCTCTTACTGTTTCATCAGCCATGTATATAAATTCTGTAACTTTTAAATGACTTCTTCTAGTTGTTTTTTTTTTTTTTAATTTATTTTTTCCTCAAAGGATCTTGTTTGTTACATGAAAAAGTAACTGAAGCAATTGGCTGCTGAAACTCCACATTTTTTTTCCAATGAAAAGTGTACCTTTGAGCCCCATTACAAACTTCCACTTTTGGCCAAATGGGACAAAGTAAGCTCAAAGAACATTGGTTTTGGAAAAGTCAAGAGGAGATTTTTCTTTTTTTACTGATTTTTCTTTTGCACTTTTTTCTGCTAGAATTGTATCTGCTATGTAGAGATTTTGCAAGGAATTGTGGTGTTAAGAATCTGCAGAACTCCAGAATGCTCTAGGCAATGTTCCTGCCAAAAAAGTAATGAGATTGGAGAAAAATATATCTTCAAATAGAAAGAGAGCTTAAATATAGAAAAATTGATAACTGGAAACTAAAATGAATTAAATATAGATATACAGAAATTTTGGCCTATAGTCCATTTGCTTTTTTTTTTTTGACTAGGTTTGGAAAAGTCTTCTGTAGATTGTAAAAAAGCAGTCAAGATTTTAGAACCTAGTCATGTTTCTGGCTCCTGAGAGGACATTGACTGTCCTATGGGGTATGTTTTAGAGATTGTTTATGTGGTTTTGGAATGGCAGCAGTGTCACATTATCTAGTATAAAACATCATACTAAGTGCTTTGTGTTTCAGTAAATTGTTCTTCCCCTGTGAAGTAATTTCATAGAAAAAAAAATTATGTGGCAATATTTAGACTGTAAACTTAGATGTGAAGACTGCATGCTGCCTTATACCAATTACTGATTAAGATGCTATGATAATCTAAAACCTAGTCTTGCAGTCAGTAGCCAGAATAGGTGATGTTCAGCAATAGGATCTTGGAACTGATTTTTGTTATTACATAATATTTTTAGTTAAAATTTGAAAAAAAATCTATATTGAAGAAGAATAGAATACAATAGAAGCTTTCAGACTGACATGTCATGAATGTTTTAAGCTGGAGGAATTCTAACATTTTAAAGCATTTTACGTGTTGGATCTCATTCGTTTGGAATCAATCTAAGAACAAATGTGCACTTCCTCAATAAGTGCATCTTATTTCTACATGTATTCCTTCTGTAAAGTATATTTTTTTCTTTTTCTTTTGACACACTGTTTCCTCCAGGAAAGAAACTCTCCCTCTATTGAAGCTGAGACTCTGATTTCACTTGGAAGTTTCTTAGGTATTCTATTAATTTAGAAAGTAGTGAATTTATAGTCAACATTTCCAGTGCATTTTTGAAGATTCTTTTACCTGAAAGTTGGCTTTATTGAAAAGTACTACTAATCTTTTTTTTTTTTTGAATAATTCAAAATACGCTTTTCTTTAAAATCCTGATGAAATCTAGAATTAAAGGAGTTTTCTCTTCATTTTTTTGCAGTAAACAGTATGACTATTAAGAGAGGAAAGAAGAAATCAATAATTCCTGCGTCGCTTCATCCAGTAACCTCCCATTACAAACTGTCACGCACGATAGTATTTTTTATAACTTTGTTTACCCGGTGGTTTAACTGGAAGGCTGTTCCAGAATCTCATCTCTTCCAGGATAAGAATCTGTAATTTTAGCCTAAATATATCAATGACCAGTTGACTTTCATACATACATACATAGAGGCTGTGCATATTTATTTATTCTGCTGTTACTACTGTCTTTCAGCTGAAATAGTTCTTTCCTACTATCTTCCCGCCTAATACATTTTAAAGTGCAGTGATAGCCTTCTCAGTCTTAATTTTATGTGAATCAAACAAAGCTGTTAGAGTTAACATGTAAGGCTAACAACGTGATGCACTTTTGTTTACCTGAATATTGTAGATGTCTTAAATCAGTGAGCAGTTGTTAGCAGTATAGGAGCATCAGTCCAATGGTGTTAATGCCAATCTCAAAGTCTGTAGAAACTATTAACAAAACTTGTCGTTGTACACAAAGAAGAGCCTGACTTTGTTCATATTACTTTTAAAAACAGTAGGGAGAAAATGAAGGGTATGCACACGTATAAACACCAAGAATTGCTGCTTTTTGGTTTCTTAAAGGGAATCAACTGTAATGGAAAATTTACTTTCCATTTCTTGTTTTGAGCTCAGTCATATCCAGATTTCTGCGTGGAAGCTAAGTCTCATTTACCCAGCTGCTTTGTCGTATAGACTGTGGGACACTTCTTTTTTGGGAGACTGAAGAAGATAGGGGGCAGTTTCTGTGTTAATCTAGTCCTACTGCATTCAGTAATTGATTGTTGGGTTTTTCTCCTGTGAAATGTTAATTAGTTTTAGTCTCCATTTCTAATACTTTTATTACATCGAGATACTATAGTCGTCATCTGAAGTTTGTTCATAAAATAATTCAGACCAAGATATCAGAGACCGTTTCCAAATATTCCAAATGATTTTTATATTCAGCGTGTTTCACGTAGTTAGTGAATACAGAAATGGTCATGCTAATCAGGTAGATATCAAAGCAGGAAACGCCCCTGTACAAGGGGAAATACCTTAAGCTACCTTTGTGGTGGTCTGGATAAGAAGGATATAATTTGCAGCAACTGCTGCCCAGAGTCATTGAAATTGGTAGAAAAGATCAATACAGGTATGAAAATGCCTCCAGGGTCATGGACAACCTTTTTCTTTAATGTGTTCTGATTGTAATATGACTTTGTTGTTTCAAGTGCTATAACAGGGAGCAAACTGGAATAGCCTCTATATGTTTACATCCTTCATCTCCGTGTGGAGATAACAGGATGGTTTATCTTTCATTTTTCAAAACATCAAGCACTTAATACAGATTTAACTTCACCCTTTTCTATTAGGTCAGTATTTCAGGATTATTGGAAACCAGGACTGGATGACTTCTTGTTTACTACTCCTATTGACGCTTTTGTAATTGGTACTCTATAATGCTGCTTACTCATAAAATAGGGAAACATTTTGAGATAGAAAAATAACCTATGCTTTCACAGAGCTTTTTCTCTTTAATGTAAAACATGATTCAGTGGAATAGCTGTGGTCATTCTTGATGGATTTCTGTGATCGACACTCTAAAAAGATAAAGCCTTTATTTGCTTTGTAATTCTTTCCATTTGTGAAGTGAAATATCATCACTTAAAGTCAGGAGCCAATATGGAATTTTCTAGGACAATTCTCAGAAAGAAATTCTAGTTGTGCAACTTTATTTCTTCTTTCTGGGATAATCGATTGCAACAATTCAATTTTACTTGAAAGGGTATCATTTTTGAGGTGTTTAACATCATAAACAATTACACAGTGTATTAGATACACAGCTAAAAGTTGAATTCCTTTACTTGTAATTAAAAATTGAGAAGCGCAGTTATTTGCTCCCTGTTGAATAGAAGTGCCTGTTCAACAAGGGTTACTTAAGTAGCACTTACTAACGTAGTAATTTCTTTATTCTGGCAGAAAATACCTACTAAATGGACAGTGATATAACAGGTGATGTCACAGTTTTGTCTCTGCAAAGATCTTTGGAAATGGATGAAATTAAATGGGAATTAAATCTCTGTCACCAAATAGAAGTACGACAAGGATAACATACACTGGATCTGCTCACTGGGAAAGAGTATTAGAAATGGAGGCAAGGGATTATCTTTTGAGTAATGAGTTTTTCCATCATTACTGTTGCAAAAGCCACAATATTCTGTCCTGAAAAATATAGGAAAGAGAAGAAGAAAACGTTCTATTTCTATTTCTATTCTATTTCACCTTCCAAACAGATAGGAAGCTTGTATTTGTCCAAAGCAAGGTTGAGATACTAGGGAAAGGGCTGCAGGACTGGGACCAAGAGTAACTCATTGGAATCAAAGGTCTTTGTGTTCTCATTAGAGCTGTGAGGGAGAAAAACCACTACATGCTTATAGTTTGCTTTTTGATGGTAAGGTCATAAGCTATTCCCTGGCCCTGGAAATTATTAATGCCCTGTGTATGAAGGGTTAGGAGAAGATCTTTGGGGACAAAAACAGGCACAAAATACTAGAATGCTTATGTTGTATTAAATGGGGAAAAATGAGAGAAGTGCTGTTTATGGTGTCAGTTTGCAAGATTTTAAAAGTCACAACTTTGTGGCATCTCCACTTGCAGCAGTACACTGTAGCTTATTCACCAAATAAACTGGAAGAATGGAAACAAATTGTTCAACTGAGAAATACAAAAAACAAAAGCCCACCGTTAACACTTTGCATTGTGTCATTTTAAACTTCCCAATTTACTGAATTCTTACAACATTGGTCACGGTTCACCACTACTGCATTTTAATCATTTATGAAAACACGAGAAGAAAAAAAGAAGATCAAAACATATATATAGTCAAAACAAATGTGTAACTGCAAAATGACAAAAAAGCGAAAAAGCATTGCAGTCGAAGTATTTTTAAGAACAAGTTTATTTTCAGCAACTTTAAGGTACAATATTTTAGGATCGCTTCTTTTTCCCTTTCCTAACATGAATTTTAGTTATGAAGAAGTGATTTAGATTTGACAGCAATAAGAGGCAAAGTGTGTCCACAATAATACCCAGACAGTAATGAAATAGGGAAGGATGGTGGGTGGAAATTACCTTGTGTTTACAACAGCAAAAACTGCAACGTTGTGACTTGCTCAGACTGGGATTGAATTTGCAAACATGTTCTTGTTTCCATGTATGACAGAAGGTCTCAGATTAAAAAGGGAAATTACTTTTTAATCTTATCATTTCATTCACTCTTATCCATAAACATAGATCATGCTAAGTACTTGGCAGTCCTTCCAATTTGTTAATTTAATTATTACACTTCTGCAATGCTTCTCAGCAGTGAAAGATAGTCAAATATTTTACCAAGCTAGAATAATTCTATTGATCTCAGAGGAGCTATAGTGTTGTATAATTAATACCAGTGTAATCAAAATAAGAGTTTCTATTGTAAGTCACTGGAGCCCATTCCTGCTCGACATGCTATAAAGGGACATGACTGCTTACAATACCGTAGAAACCAAATCTGTAGAACAGTTTTGTCAGATTTTGCTCATCTATTTGTAAGGCACTACAGCTGAACACCCATAATAATGTTATTTTTTTACAGTTAAGTACACTCTTTCCTGTAAGAAATAAGAAAACCCACAGAGATTCAAATGATATGAAATTACAAAATAGTTACTTCAAAAAAGTAATTTTTGCAACAGTAAATTATACTGAGTTGTAAAGTGCCATGGGTATATTGTGTCTGAAAAACACATTGCCTCAGCCAATTTTTGACTGACTTTGTTCTTTTTTCTTCTTCATCTAAAAAAGTATTTCTTACCAGTTGCTTTATTTCAGTTACCCTGTTCTCCATCTTGTCTCGTTGCTCATATTTTAGTGAAGGCAAGCAATCCTCTGTACAAGCTCCTGAGTGCCGTCATTTCCTAGACATTCATTTTCAAGGTTAGCATTTATTAGTCCTAATGTTCCGTATCTTCTTTCCTACTCTTTTATGTATGTTTTTCAGTCTATCTGCAAAGCAGTTTTGTTCCGTACCTTCAGATCCCTACTGTAAATTTTCTGATGCATATGAATAATTTACAAAATTGTCACCTGTGGGTATAAATTTTAAGTCCATTTACACGTCTGAGTTAACACAACATTTTAATGTTCTTTCTTCCACTCTGAATACTATCTCTTACTGGTCTTGCAGTTTCTTTACGTCCTTTTCAGCCTGTAAAACCCCTAGTATACCAATAATATTTTAAAAAGATAATTACATCAAAATTTTATATTTTAAGTTTTGGAAGATTTTCTACTTCCACCATGATTTATAAGAAAGGGATGTAAGGAACCTCTGTTTCCCGACTTGCACTGTTCATTTAACAAGGAACACAGGCTTATTCTCTTAAAGCAACTGGGAGCAAATACATTCAGAAGTGTGTTGTTAGTTTGTGAAGTTTTCTGAACCTAAACTCTTCTGAACTGTGCTCCAAGTCTTGTTCTCTCTCTCTTTTTTTTTTTTCCCCTATCAGGAAGGCAAGATTTATAAAGAGCGGTAATAAGTTTTGTCAGCTAGAAAAAAAAAAAAAAAAGGCAGGCAGGCTTTTGGGTACACAGACCCAGGTCTTAAATGCAAACAGCACAGCTATATGATCTTGTTTAAAAAAAGATAGTACTTCTTCCTCCAAACTCTGACTTGTTTACATCCTTAAATCTTCACAGCTATAACCACAGTTTTATTTTTGACCTAACTGGTATTAGTCTGGCATAGAGAGTAAACTCTAAAGGCAGAGATACACATTATTATATTTATCAGATTCTGTTTCCAGTTGTGAGAATTTAAAACTTTACCCAAGAGTACTAAATAATAAAAAGCATATTAACAGTGAATGATATTACGTATGTAAGATCCCTGATAAGATTACAATCTTTGTCCTGGGGAGAGTTAAATTTACATTTCTATAGTTTAAAAAACATTGTTAAAACTATTCACTGTGTCCTAAAATTCTGTGACTCCAGGAGGATTCTGAAACTTCAGAACTTCTTTTCTTCACATTTTTAAACTTGCACACTATATCTTAGCTTTATGGGAACAGTCTAGGAGATTTTTTTCGCTGTAAGCAGGCTTGAGTGGTGAGGTCTATGATAAGGAGGAAGGCTTATCTTAACAGCTATTCCAAGAAAATCAAGCTGTTCAGTAATAATTAAGCTGTCAGTAGTGTTTCTCATGTTTACTGCTATAATAGCTGGAAAGAAATGTCAGAAAGAAAACATTTAATCAGTTCCAAAATGAGTTGGAAAGGAGATGAGGAAATTTGCACGAAGGATGTCTGTTACTATATTTTAGTATTTTTTCCTGCTTTTCTATAGAAAAGGCTTGACAGAAGCAAAGATCATAGGGAAGAAGCAAGGTTTCTCAATTGGGCAGTCTGTGACAGAAGGAAAGCAGGCAGCAGGAATCTGTTTGATTTTTATATTAGTTGTGCAGTGTACTTCAGTTCTTTGCTAAGATTCACATTGCTTAATGTGCTATTATTAGCTAGAAAATGGAAGATGTGCAGAGAGATAGCAAATTTGCAGAAGACACAATGTCATTTCGGCTACTTAGATTTGGAAGGCCAGGAGGTGCTCTAGCAAGGCTGACTTACAGCAGCATGATTGCAATAGAAATTCATTTAGATAGCTGCAAGGCAGGACATCCTCAATAGTTATTAGAAATGTCTATCAGTCCTGAAATTACAATCACTCAAACAAAATATAGTTGAATCGCAGGAGCAATCAGACTAGCATCAGAAACTGATAGTAACACATAACACTGGCTAACTATGTAACTGTACTACTAGCTGAATTCATCTTATTGCAGTTTTTTTTCTTGAATGCTTCTGTGAGCCAGTCGCCATTCCTTTAAAAAAATAAGATAAAAGGGCATAATGCTCTTAGGCAAACTGCTGGTGGCGGACAATGAGGAATACTAAAAAAAAGAAAAAACTGGGACCACGGTACTGATGGAGTTCAATTTCCTTCAATAAGGGTCTCTCATTTTTGTTACCAAAAGAATTAAAAGCTGTAGCGTGAAAGGTAGGTGATTCGAAGTCATTAACATTCTCAGAAAGGCTGGGACTTCAGAGCGAGAATGGTATGAAATCACAGAAGACTCATAAATTATTTGAAACGTTGAGCATGTTTACTTCATGTGGAGATCACTGTAACTGGGTGATTGCACTGCAAAGAACCTGAAATCTTCTGTAGTAGTAGGTAGCTGGAAGAGGAGGTTTTAACTGCTTCAGCATAGTAGCTTATTTGTTAGCATAGTTGCCCAGCAGGCAAACTCTGCTTTATTTAACTAAAATGGCTTTGTGTAACTCATCCGAGTGCTCTAACCGCTGCTATGGGGAGAATCCTTCGTCTAAGCTGTGAAATTGGGCCACTGGGGACGCAGTGCAAGAGTCCTACGTGCAGAAGGAAGGATGAGCAGTCGGCAGCTTTGTGTCCAGTTTGATAAGCGGGGGCAGCAAAACTCCCTGTTCTCTGGATGTTTCTGGACTTCTGTTGGGCACGTAGATTGAGCACACACACACTGATAGTACTTCATGTTGTAGAAGCATGTAATTCTGGGTGCCCAGCTTTTTCCTGGCTACAGTGATAGCATCTCATCCCTGTGTCCCTCAGGTGTTTGTCAAAGTAGAATTAGCACAGTCAGCACTGATTTAACTTGTTCTCAGAAAACTCCCTGTGACAAAGTCCCTCTAAGCTCCAGAAACAATCCGTTCTATTTTTCTTTTTGACAATTTCGATACGATATGGTATCAGTACAAAGTAAGTGTATTTCAATAATTTCTTGTTGGAACAGTGAAAGCTGAAAAAAACTTTGATTTGGTCACATCGTCTCAGTATTCCCCTGACATAAATTAACTTTCATCTCAATTTTCTGGAACATAGGCCAATGAAGTGCCTCTGATACGAGCAGTGGTTGTTCCTAGTCCAAGATCTGATTATTTTTTTCCCTGTAAAAGGAAATAAACCTCCCATCAATCAGACCTGCAAGCAAGCGTGATCTTTTCAAAAGATAACAAAATCCTTTACAGATAGTGTGTGTACTTAGTATTACAGCTCCGGATTAATCTTGACATATCATCATCCTGAACAGATACATCCTGAAAATGTAGGTCTGCAAAACAGCCTTACAATGATAACGGGAATGGCTGGAGATGTGGGAATACTCCCTCAAAACTTAGAATGAAATTACTGGGGCATTGCATTTTTCAATAAGCAGAAGCCTCTGAAGTGATGCAAAGATGCAGGATAGTTTAGAAAGACATAAGCTTCAGATTGGTCTGGGAAAGAAATAAAGATGAAGTCTCTTTGGGAAACAGATATTTCAGCAAAATCAGGTAGCATCGAAGACTAAAAGAAGCTGGATGTGGTTAAGAAAGAGACTCAGAATTGCAATGCTTTCATTATTTAAATGAAAAAGACATTCTTTATAAAGAAGTATTTTGCTACCCTAATTGTCTAAACAAATGACAAATGTGCTAATCAGTTAAGCAAATTGACATTATTGTTTGAAATAATAGGGAGACACAGTGATGTGCCTCTTTGATATTTGTTATGTATTCTGTTTATTTTCGAGAGCACAGATAAATAACGAGGAGAGCAAAACAACTGTTGCAATGTTACTGTGTATTAAAGGATTATGGAGTAATAGGAGTAATGGAAAGTGCATGCAAATACAAGCTGATGTTTTAGTTACTCGTTTTTCTCATGTTTGAGGAATACCAGACTATTTAGTAATGGTAAGCTAGCATTAGGCTCTATATAGCCAACAGTACAGAGGGATGAGACATCAACTTTGCTAGCAGCTTGCACTGGAAATTGTGACATAAGGCTGGTTTTTATAGTCTTCAAACACAGGTTCTGTTCCAAAAAGCAATACGCAGAGTTGCAAAGACAATTTTCTGTGTGTCCGTCTCATCCTGTTTTTCTGTTATCTCCCCTCCGTTGCCCTAGATTATTACTTAGTCTGCTTTTGTTTTCAGCTCCCAGCAAGACCAGCTAGTTCTATTTTCTCTGACTTCCCTAAATGCCTTTGGTAGAGCTATTGAAAGTACAGGAGAGACAGTCTGCTTAATTGAAGTTCTCATAACGAACGTCTGCATCATCATCTGCATAATACCAGGCATGGGGAGCGATTGCAGGAAGAAGCTTGCATGCTTGATAGCTCTGAAACAGATCATGATACCAATTGCCTAGCATGCTACACGCTGCATTCAGTGTAGGATTCACAGAAAATATTGAAACTTCTAGTCAGTTTCTGGCGTGGTTGGTTTAATTAGGAGATGAGACAAGCTGGTAAACGTGCCCAGTTTTCCTTTGGGGGCAGATGAAATTTGCTAGCTCTATGGGAGGATTGAATCTGCTCAGTATAAACCAGCTTGTCATAGAATAATGTAGATGACCTCAACAGACTACAAACAAAAAGCAGTCTTCAAAGGTTTGTCCCTTTCCAGAATTTAAACAGGCTTGTGTTGGCTCAGAAGGAGCTATCACTTCACAGAAATTTAATCTCCTGACAAACTCGAAGATTCTGGTTCAAAACAAAGTGTCATTAAAACCTCTCAATGAAATAGTTGTAAGAGCTTTGTAGTATTGCCAGAATAATATATTCTACTTCTACTTGTTTTTCAGCAATAGTTGAGCAATTGTAATTGGAAACTTAAGAAGAAAAAATCATCTTTTAATGGACAGCCAACGTGGAAAATTCTAGCCTGAATGGTAGAGGTTATAAAGGCTGGATTTTACAATTAGGCAATAGGTGTCACTGTACATGCTGTCTCTAATGGTCCTAAGGAGAAAGTAATTTAGGTATCAAACAGAGAAGAAATATTTCAGATGACCTGCTTTTTGTTGAGGCTAATCAAACAAATTAAAACAATTTACAAGCTAATTATAGTCCCTTCGCAGCAGCAAATGGTAGCGTGGTAGAGCTTCAGATAACTTCTCACATCGGTGTGGAGCAGGACATTTAAAAGAGACAGTGACAAATCTAGATTAATAACTTCAGTTAATCACTTGTATCCTGCTTGCTGGGCTTGAAGAGTAAAACGCTGTCAACCACACATACATGGGGACATAATTTTGGACACAGATCAAACAAGTATTTGAATCATAGTAGTCTCTTTTATGGACTCACTTAGGAGTGAAATACCTTCACTGACAGGTGCTAGATTGAATCAATTTGAGCTTGCTGTTTCTAGAAACTACCAGGGGATGTTTAAAGCATCTTTAGCCAAGAGTGATCCATAGCAATCTAAATCCTTTTTTTTTTTTCTCCTTTTTTTCCCCTTCTTCACTATATTTCATTCACAAAGAAAAACAGCATTTGCGTTATAAACTCTCTGGACAGAGATGTTCCTGCTGTTGTACAGGGCTTTTCACAGTGGCCCTTTTGGGGCCTGGTGCTGCTGATTATAATTATCCTTCTATTCATGCATATTGAGAGAAGCTATCACAAATAAATCGAGTCTATTTTAATCCCTTCTTTTAAAACATAACATTATAAATCGCATGTAATAGTAATTGGCATTTGACCTTTATTTTTATTGTATAGATTACTTTCTAAGATGATTTGGAGTGAGTGCTATTTCTAAATGAAATATTTTGAGTCATCATCCTTCTGAACTGTGATTGAGTTTGCTGGCCAAATGGATAAAGATAGATGATGTAGAAGTAGTTTTAATGTGGCCTTGTCTGTTGACCTATCTGAGACCCACAATGAGCATAGGCCCGTTTTAGAAATATGTTAGGCAGCATTCATTTCATGAACATGAGTTAGAGAGCTCTTTTCAGGACTGTAGGGTGCCTTAAAACCTGCAGCAAATGTGCCATCCTTTTTGGCATGGCTGTACAGCTATGCTATGAAATCTAAGTTTTTCTTATTTCTGAAAAGTTTTGAAATTGTTGATTGTGAGTACAGGCTAGTACTGTTCACTGAGAAAGAAAAATAGATGAACATAATTTCAGTGCTTGTGTTGCTTATTTATTTATTTTTTTTCACTGGCACTGATGCAATTTAAACTAACTTCAAATCCAAGTACTATATTTTAAAATCACACCACCTTTTACCCTTTCCCAACTGATAAATGTCAGGGTGATTTTTGTCTTAATATTGTCTCTGTTCATAGTGGCAAATGTGTAGTTTGCCATCAAAACGTATTGAGGTGTTGGATAAGAAACTCTTTCCTTTTTACTAGGTTTGACTCCTTTGTTTCTTTCCAAAAACAGGACAGAGCATACAGGTGAAGGGCACTTGTTGCTTACCAAGCAACGATCAGGGTTGAGTGAAAGACTTATCTCTTTACACAAGATCTCAAGAAAGCAAAGCCATGCACCAACTAGAATGGTCTTTTTACTATGAGGACTTTGCTTAATTTATTGTGTTTTTATTAGTCTTCTTCATTTGTCTTACCCGTGCAACATATCTTGTCATAGTCCACAAGTAACTTATTGAATTAGAGGCTTCTCTTTCTCCGTTGAAGTGTCTTAATTAATAGTGTTGTAAGTAATATTGTCTTTTCCAAAATGAAATGATTTTCCCTGCTATGCAAAATGAAACTAGGAGGCAGCAGCCTGAAGTGTGTGCTTGCCAGTCATCATCATCTCCGTATTTTCTTGGTGAGATGCATAGTGCACTATTATTTAGCAATCTGTTGCACCGTCATAGGTGCAAATTTAACATCTGGGTTGGAAAAAAGTGTTGTGATATATTTTGGAGCCATTTTCCACTCTAAAAAATTGTTTCAGTCCTATTGTCTCTATTAAATGCATTTTAATATGGAACACTAATATCTGATCTCATGAATGAAATAGTGGATTAACATTTTAAGAAAAGTAA
Source organism: Anser cygnoides (assembly GCF_040182565.1). Taxonomy (NCBI): domain Eukaryota; kingdom Metazoa; phylum Chordata; class Aves; order Anseriformes; family Anatidae; genus Anser; species Anser cygnoides. The sequence continues at coordinate 30,210,345 of NC_089873.1, forward strand.
TTCTGTTAACATTATTTGCATCCTCTTAATACTTTAATTTAGGGTAATAATCTAGTTTCTGATTATTAGATCCCTTTTAATAGCTATATTTCCTAAATGCCATTTATTGCTTTTGAATGATTTGTTTCGTAATGGAACCTAATGGAATGAGTGAATCTTTATCCTTTACATCTTATTATGTTTTTTTTGTTGTAATTGTTGTTGTATGTGCTTGCTATAGCATTTGAAACTAACTGTAAGGCTGTGGAGGAGCCATTTATTCACCTACTTTTTCTGAAGATGTTTTTCATGCCTTTGAGTTTCAAGATCTGTTTTTCTCCACTGGATACCCAGAAAATTAGGACGTTTCTCCAAAAAGTCTTTGTAAAAATCCCAGGTGCTAAGACTGATTTTATTTTTTCCTCCTTTTTGAGACCAACTATAAGAAAGAGAAGAGGTGATTTTTGTCTGTGTGAGAGAACAGGTGAGTTTCCTGAGTGTCTGCATTTGATTACCATTACATACTTTCAGAAACTACAAGCTGGTCATACTGTTCAAACTGAAGGTCAGCTAAATTACTGTTCTAAAGAACAACATAATCTGCACATGTAGTAAAATTTCAGCATTTCTAATCATGATTTGCATGGAGATTTAGCCTCTTTATATATATATGCACTTTGTGTCTTAAGAAGTCCTTTTTCCTGTCAAATATGCTTGTCATTCTGTTGTTCTGTAATTAAAAAAATTAAGGTGCTACAAAGTTTTGAGAATCCATCAGAATTAATACAAAATATGGCATTTAATAATAAATGCTGAGAGGTGATTTTTCAGCTGAAGATAGAGAATTTCCATTGTGCCTATTCATATGATCTCTGGATGTGGCTTGGGCATTATATTGTCCGGCTTTCTAATTTGCACCTGTTTGTGTTCATCCATCTGGCTGAATGCAAGGTGCTGAAATCTATGCCTCTGCCAAATATAACCAATATTTAACACATGCTTGTGCCCATATATGGGTGTCTGCTTAGTCATATTTTTCTACCATATGTCTTGATTTTCAATTTAAAATGATTTTTTTTTAAGTTAATAGACTAATAACTTTGTTAGATGAAAAATGAGTCATCTTTCACTGAGCTTTTTGGTTCCTGCTTATCTTTCGACTTGGGTATATTCATAAAATTACTTATTTCTCCCCATTTTTCATCTATAAAGACAATTTTTGTAGCCACTGAATATGTATAGTTAGAAGAGATTCAAGAGTTTTGAGACATAGATAAAAATCACTTTTTTTTTAACATTTGCTGAGTGGATACTGGGTAGGAGAAAAGGAAATCTAGGAAGGATAAATCTTAAGGATGTTTGGGGGGCAAGAAGGACTGTGGCTCCTAAAGGGCTGGGAGGACAGGAGCCCTCTTTTTCACCATTCCCTCTCTTCTGTGCTGCTCAAATCCCTTTGTCCTCCATTGTTTTGGTGTGGAGAATGCCCCTGCTTCCTTATGTTTATTTCCATTGTATCCATTAAATAATAGTATTGTATTATTCCTTCCCAAAATGTAGCTTGTTCTGCTTGTTTGCTGTAGCGGATGTTGGGGAGGAGAAGGAAACAGAGAGATGGAACCTGGCTCTGCCTCTGCAGAGGAATTTGGTCAGAGTACTCACTGTGCTAATGGAGCAAAGTAATTATTTGTTGAGCAGGTATTTTCAAAAGAAGAAAGACTCAGTTACAAGCTTAAAGGTGACTGACTCTAGATGTATACAGAACTGCACGATTTCTGTTGATCAGGTGCTTCTTTCTGCCCCTAATTATGAATATGTTTTTACTGCAAAACTGTCTGTACTTGGCATGCTTTTGAGCGGATTTGTTCATGAGATTAATGTGAACAGATGGTAAGGTGAGCGTCACAGCAGCACCTAAAATATGGACCAAGGCTTGAAGGTCTGTCTTGTTCCAGTAAAGGACAGTGCTGGTGCTGTAAAACTGTGATACAAAGTGCAATGGCATGCAGATTTCTTTATAAAAGGGAAAATCCTGTTCTGTGCGGCTGTTTGAAGTCGAATGGCTGCAGTGGAAATTAGTTTAATTTACATAATGATTTCATAGGCTAAAATATTAGCTGTCCTATAAATGACTGAAAAGGCTGCTCATTAATGCACAGCTTTTATGCAGTTATTACAAATGTCTGACATAATCTTTGGGCAGAAATACAGACTGAGGAAATTGAGTATGAAAATAAGCCACTTTTTGGATCTATCTGTCCTGTTTCCGTAATTCTGAGGAAAACATTCGATCGCCTCCTTCATTTTGTTTAATCAATGATTGCAAAACAAAAACTCTTACCATATGAAAGCATTTGAAGTTGGGGTTAGAATGCACAGTACTCATTTTTCTGATGGTCTTCAGTGAGGATTTGTCTTTCTTGAAACTACTTTACAATTTGAGGACTGCGAGTAGCAAATGTGGCTGCAGTTTGAAAAAGAAAGTAAGCATGGTTTCAGAGATGACCAGGAGAAGTACTTACACGGCCAAATTAGTGAAAACTGAATGGATAATAGAATCAGTGAATGAATGGATAAGTGCAATATGTTTTTGGAAAAGCAAGCGTGGCTGTTGTGAAAGAAACATCCATAAATACTTGATTAAAAAGCATGCATGATGGTTTGGTTTCCAGTGAAGTTTGTAAGACCTTTATTTAATGTAGATTTTTCAAAATATTCACAAATCATATGGGGAAAAAAAAAAGTGAGCAATTTGCTGTTGACTTACTAATAAATAAATTAAGGTGACTAAGATGGCACCGACAGTGAGAATTTGCCAGAGTACTTTATTGAATTGAATATCTGGCAAATAAAACAGCAAACGAAGATCATTATTGGTAAATATAAAATGGTATGCTTTGGGAAAAAACGAATCTTAGCTCCATATATAAAATGATGGGGTTCTAGTTGATGATTGTCACATGGCAGTGAAACTTTGGGATTATGACATGTAATTCTTTGAAAACTTGATGCTCAACAGCAGTCATAAGGGCAAAGCAAGTGTTATGATTTCTCAGCAAAAGAATAGAGAATCAGACAGAGAACATCCTTGTAAGATTGTGTAAATCCATGTTTTTTCTGCATCTACTGCCTACACTTTTATTTACAATTTCATTTTATCCTTCAAAAGGATATAGTCAAATATGTAAAAATGCTGATTTTGAGGTAAACCAGTGGGCAAAAGCATATTGTCAAATGCTCTGTTTCCCCTGTTCTTATAGTTTTCCAAAACCATCTTGGGAAAATAAATCCTGGAGACAGCATGATGGGTCAGATCCTGTTGGTCTGACTCAGCATGGATGTTTTGCTGTTCTTTGGTGATACTCTCTGCCAGTATTTGCCCTCCAATTAACTGCAGTTTAGGTGTTTCTGAGCTGCATGTGGTTCCTGTCTGGACTCCTCAATAGATTACTTTCCATTACCATGTCCATTTCCCATTGAAAAAATATAAACAGTGAGTTATCTTTAGATAAATATTGAGTTATATTTAGACAAGGGGTTGTAAACCTGACAGGAAGAAACACTGTTGATTTGTCTGTTTTGAATTTGGCTTTGTCTCAGGTTCATTTGATGCTTTCTCATTTTTTACTCTAAAAAAGAGAGGGAACAGTTGGTCCTTATTTATCCTTTCAGTGTTACAGGGAGGTGGTGGAGTCACCGTCCCTGGGGGTGTTTAAGGAAAGGTTGGACGTGGTGCTTAAGGGACGTGGTTTAGTGGGTGACAGTGGTGGTGGGGGGACGGTTGGACCAGATGATCTTGGAGGTCTTTTCCAATGTTTATGATTCTGTGATAACTTCATGGACCTTTCACAGGTCTGTAAGATAACATCTGAGAGGCCTTTTGACTTGTCTGCATCAGTTAGCTGTTAGCACAAACACACATCACATCATATAACCAGTGCTGATTCTGTTGTGACTCTTGATTTTTCTTGTATGTAATAATCCATATATGCATATCTGCAGTAAGAGGTATTATGTCTTTTTTAAAAGTCTGTAAAAAATTATTTTCCCACAAAGGTATTCAAAAATCATCACAAATAACTAGAATTCTAGCCTGACAAGTCTTTTAAATGTTTCATGCAAGTAAAAGTATGTATGGAGAAGACTGTCATCCTTGTTCTGCTCTTTTAATGCTATTCAAGCTGTGTGAAGGGAGTGAGGCTTCAGGCTTAGACTGTTGGCAAAGCTTACCAATTAGGTGGCCTATAAGGAAGAGAAGGACATTTGCGTGTGGTAAATGCATGCCACTGGCCTGTGGGAAGCCAAGGGAAAGCTTTTGGAGTAGGATCCCTTTTACTGTCTACTAAATCTACAGGGACTATGCATTTTGCAAGTATTACTAGCTCTCATGTGCCTAGTACAGATGTATGAAAAATCCTGACTGTACGTGGGACCCTGAAAGTACAGGAGATTTGGCAGTACTGGAAACACTGTTGTAAATAAGGTGTTATGATTTATATCTCACGGCAAAGAGCTTCTTGGCCACCATTTACTGGAAGCTTGGGTTCTGTCACATATCTAAATTATTCAGAACTTCACAGTCTCAGTCTATAAATCATACTTCTTCAAAACGAAGAGCTACTGGACAAGGATTTTATTCATTACAATTGCATCTTTCAGGAAATTGATATGATGTGTGAATCTTTATTTGTGTAACAGTTTATACCAAAACAGTAAGAGGTTCTGAAAAAAAAAAATAAACATTTTGAAAATGAAACATTTAGATTTGTGTCAAAACAATTTAGCTAAATTTACTTTAAATTAGTGTAAAAACAAGTCCAAATTAAACCCATCAGCCAGTCTCCACTTCCCCGTACTCACCAAATTACTTAGCCCTGCTAGATACCAGACATAAGCATTCACGCTGATTTCTTCATTATGCTATTTAGTATCCAAAGAAAAGAAATAGCATGTAGAGATCCTGTTTCTAATTGTGAACAGTCTGAGCTCAACTTTGCTGTAGATTTTTATCAGTTAATATGGATGGGAGACAAGAAAAAGATTCATTCTGAAGTTTTCCATCTTGCCAGAAGATTTCAAATTAGACCAGAATTTCTTGGTCTCTGATGGCTGTATTCCTGGAATATTCAATATGTCAAAAATGTATAGTTAGCAACACAAACCTAAAATATTTTGCTGTGTCATATTTGATTCTGAGAGATAGGGGATGCATTCTGCCAATGTGATTAATGACTAATTAGGCAGCTCTATAAGTGAGCAGAGTACAATTATAGCTACACACTGACAGGGACTTTTAGTTCTACATATGTTAGTTTTTGAGAAACTGCAATTTAAGTTTCTCATTAGGCATATTGCTCTGTAGCCTAGAAATATTCATGATGTTTTTTCCAGCCTGTTGAATTTTCCACAGCATATGAAGCAACTAAATTATGAAGGGGTGTAAAGAAATGGAACTAGAGAATAGAACATCATGTATTAGCTCATAGGAACTAAACTGAATAAAGAAGATTAACCAAAAATGCGTGACTTAAATAATCAGCCATCACAACAGGTCACAAGCTATTGTTAAGATCAAAGGGCAACAGAAGGCGTTGCATTTAGATTCTCCTGAAGGCCTTTTTAGTGTTAAATGAGAAGAGAGATTGTTCTCCAGCAACAGCCTTTTACATATTTTGCTCACTGAACGGTTGCATTTCTTACATAAAATGCATGTTGCTGCTTTCTCAAAATACTGCCATCTCGGCAGTGCAGGGTTAGGAGACCAAAGGCTTCCTTTCTAGTAGGTATTTACTAGGACTGTGTGGCCATGGACCAGTCTCTGTTCTTTGGAAAAAAAAAAAAAAAAAGAAACAGTATGATGATTCTTGAAAGCTTTTGCATGTACCATGGGTTTCTGAAAGATCTCTGCCAGTTCCAGAGGAAAATCACGTGTAACATCCATTAGCTGCTCAAGAAGAGATCACAGCCTCTGAGGTGAGCATAGGAAGCCCTGGATACGCACTTCTTTCCATGACAGGCAATGGACGAGTGAGAAGTTACAGCTTCCAATGCCTGTAATTTAACAAGAACTTAACAAGAAATTAACAACTTCTCAATTTAACAAAAATTTAACAAGAAATTGGCCAACAGCTGCAGTAGGGCTTGTTTCAAATTTATATGTGAGAGAGAAACTATTGTATTGTAGAAGCCATGTTCTTCTATTTAACCTCTGGCTGGAAGAAACTCCAGAAGTTTTATGTATAAAAGGATTAGGAATGGGTAATAATGGAAGTTAAAGCTGCCTAACCCATGCTATCATGAATAGGTCATCACAGTCACTCTCTTAGGCTCACTTCTGTTTGCAAAGATTGTGTGCGCTCTGGGTTTGTAGTGTTGGGTCTTCCTACAGTGAAGTTGAGCTTTCTTTCCAGGAAATCTATGGCTTCTCTCCAGAAACAACTCAGGAAGAAAATAATACAGTCCACCCCCTGTTGCTTATTGACACTTTATACTCAAGAAAGGTCTAACACTGGAATTAATGTATATAAGTTAGGATAGAAATGCAATGGTGTATGTGTAGAAAGAAAGTAACAGATCATTTTCTCCACGCAACTTGGCTGAAATCAATTGCATTACATATATTTCAGTGTGCAGGTAGAATAATTCTAAATACTTACAGTCTGATCCTCCAAAGAGATTTCTCAAAGCAGGAAAGTGAAAAATATCATCAGGGTCACTTTCTTTGTGAATCTTCTTACAGCGTTTCCATATGTGGTCAGCAATATTTTTTGACCTTGCGTAGTGACTTTTGTTACCAGCAATTCATTTAGAGAGATTTTTTTTTTTTTATTCTTCTGGGAATTATTAGGATGCTAAAAACCAAGTCCATTTTCCCTAGTGTAATCAGATTGAAATAAACTGGAAGAATGCCAGGTTTATTTCTGGTGCACCTCAAGCTTAGAATATCAGTGCAAACAAAGATTTTGTCCCTTGGTTTTGTGTTTTCGGTGTCTGAAACTAGGAGATGTCAAGTAGGTAAAACTGCAAGTGATAGTGTGCAAGTGCTTTACATACTGATGGAGAGAAGGTGGTGTCTTTAATCTCTGTGAAGCATTAATACTTTAAACAAGTATAGCTGTACCATCTCTATTGGGAATTAGGCAAAAAAAAAAAAAAAAAAAAAAGCTCTTCTATTTTTGTTCCTGGCTCTGGGAAGAAGTATTTGTTTGTTTTAAAGCTGGTCTTTGAATCCAGTGTTACCAAAGAGATGTTCAGAAAACAAGTGCTGCAGTGTGCTTGAACATCCTCATCTCTGGTTTCTGGGAATTAGAGGTATTGGTAATTTATTTCAGTTTATTAATTGCAAAATAACAGCAATTTTAATTTGAAATGCTTGTTAGTAACAGTCTTACAGTCTCTGAGGGGTAGTAGATAACCTTCTGTGTCCTGCAAAGGGATTAGAAAATGCGGCCTTGGGAATTAAATAATTGTTTTATTGTAAATGAGTCCAAAAGCAGCCCATCCAAAAAAAAAAAAAGTCTAGAGATTTGGAAAGAAATATAAAGATACTGCTTTTGGCTGTTAACTCTACTCATAAACCCAGTGTTTAAACTCATAAACCCAGGATTTTTAACATTTTGTGAAGGAAACATTTTGTGAAGGACTGTCCTAAATAAAGGGCACATATGTAAGAGAAAGGGGGACCTCATTTAAATCACACAGAAACCAAGCTGTTGGCACTTCAAATCAAGAAGATTGCAAGAAAGTTTTTGAACTGTGGAGCTGTAAGAAAAGCTAACAGGCACAGAAGAGCATGTGGCTCCGGGTGACATTCCTGCGTTTGCGGATTCTCTAGCCTAAGTGCAGGATAGCTCAGAGGGTGGAACTAATCTAAAGGGAAACAAAACAGGTTGCCTTTTAAAGAGGGTGTCAAAAAAGGCATCAAATCAATAACACACCAGCTTTTAATCAAATTCTGGAAACAGAAGAAATAAGGAGATGAAAGTGCTAGCCCTAGGTCTATCCGAATTTTGTTGAAGTCAGTCTATCTGATGTAATAGCAGAAACCACAACGTACAGGCAGGACAAAGCAAACCACGCCACTGTTGGACTGTTCCCATCCTGTACAGCATTTGGAAGCATGTTACTGCACTGACCGTGCAGCAATGTCAGTAAACGGGGTTTTGTTACACAAGAATACCTATAGCTGGGCATGTGGAAGGATTGGAAGCCCACGATTCATTTGGCCAAAAGGAGGTGTCTAAAGCTAAACTTGTTGTTTCGACTTCTGTTACAGTCAATGGAGAGGAATGTGGACTCCCAGATGAAATTGGAATCTGAAATAATTTACACTAATTAGGTCCTAAAAGTGACCATTTTCTTTTTGTTTGGTATAAAGAAAGCACAAAGGGACTAGCTGAGATACAGACATGGCCAAAGTACATGACATGAATCTTGCCTGAAGTGGCAAGGAAAGTAGGCCACACAGATTTCAAAGCTTTTAAACTGGCAGAAGAAACAACAAGGAAACAACAGTCATGCAGATTCACTAGAAGAAGAATTGAATTTATTCTTCCTTCCTTCCTTCCTTCCTTCCTTCCTTCCTTCCTTCCTTCCTTCCTTCCTTCCTTCCTTCCTTCCTTCCTTCCTTCCTTCCTTCCTTCCTTCCTTCCTTCCTTCCTTGGTTTATGAAGAGACCTTTTAGCAATTGAAGAATTTTTAAGAAAGGAGAGTTCTAGAGATGTAGTGATTTCCATTTTTTTACAGTAAAACTCAATGTAATCCTGCCTCCAAAGTGGAGAGTAAACCAGCTGAATAGTAGCTTCTGTTTTCCGATTTTTAAATGAGGCTATCTGTTTGGTTTGTTTGGATTTGGTGCATATTACCACTGAAGCAATCCATTTATCTGCATTCTTTTAAAAATGCAGAGCATTTTAAAAGTGTTAGTTAGAAAAATGGGGGTTAAGTGTGGTTTGATGAGCAGGAAAATAATCTGGAAAAAATGAGTACATGTGCATTTTGTTCTCACTGTACTCATTTAGCTTTTTATGGAAATGCATGAACTGGTATAAACAAAGACATAATGTGTTTTTAATTCAGGAAGAAGTAGATCAGTGGGGTGAAAAGGAGATAGCAAACTTTAAAGCATTTGCCTTGTAGAATAACTTCAGAATTGCTTCAGTAAAATCCCCAAAGAGTAAGCTTTTGCTGGGCAAAAGAATGTGAGTGTATTAAAACTGAATATTTCTGAGTAATTTGAAATCTGTGCTGCCTGAATTACTGTGAATCAAATCAGGTTGCTATAAACAATAACAAAATGGGTGACTGTGCAAATAAATGCACTGGGTTATTTGAATTTGCATTATCGTATTTTGTGAGATGCTGTGAAAGTGGCAATGTGTAATTTATACGTGACCTAAATCAGTCTGTTTTGCAGAACGACATGCCTTTTTCATTAATTTTTACTTAAAAATAATTTAATAGCTATTACAGCAAACAAATTCCTTTTACGTTGTTCACTGAAAAAAACAGCACATCTCAGTGGGTATTGGTTTGATGTGTTAGATCATGTTCATGTAATCAGGAGCAGGGTTTTTAAACCTTTATTTAGTCTCTGCAAATGTCTCTAGTGGCTTTAGAGTTAATGGGCTTAGGTCTCCACTACGTTAGCTTCTGCATCTATTACCTGAAAAAAAACATATAACCATTAAGAGCAAAAATTTAGCACAAATGAAAGACTACTGAAAACATAGGCAGAAATGTAGATAAACATGTGATGTTAGTCAATAAATCACTCTGTTCAGCTGGGTTAAAGAATGCTATTCTGGGGACTTGCCAACCAGAAAGAATTACTTTGGAATTAAAGAACAAGAGCGTAACGGATAATCACTGTATCCCAAAAAACTTTCATAATCACTGTTTTGTCTCTATAAATGTGAAGCTCTTTTTTTTTTGACATGGTCCAACCTTTCCTTTCTTTCCTCATCTATACAGATTTAGTGCTATGTTTGACATGTTCAGCCATATTCTTGATTCATGGCACAATTTTCTAGTGTACTCTATCGCTTTTTCCTCTTTATTTAGTTCCTTTTATTGAACACTTAAGGTTTGTGACTGGCAGTTTACATTTTCTTAGGCCTTTCTGAACGCAGATCTCCACTAGATCTGTTCACAGGTTTCAGTACTTTACATTCTCTATCTTGTGTTCTCATCCTTGATACCCTTCAGCAGTCTGTGAACTCTATATCCCATTTATGGTGCAGGCCTTTCATTATTGTCATCAGATGCTGAGGAGAAGAAAATATTTTGAATCAAAGCATTTCTCCTCATATTTGGGCTCAGAGTTTTAAAATATATGTTTGGAATTCTTTAAAATAGACAAAGTTTTATGTTTACATGCGGTCTTCTTGAATGAACAAAAAATGAAGTGTTGCTCTGATTTTGCCATATGAAAACAGAATTTTACTGGAATTTCAAAGTGTAAGTGTTTTATCATTTAAAGACAATTTTTTTTTTCTCTTTGAAGATTTGAACATTGAAATTCTTGGAGAAATACTTGTTTGCCAATCTTCTAGTATTTTTTTCCACTTGAAGGACTCTTGACCAATGTCTTAGGCAATTTCCCATCCTAAATTGGTTTTGTCTTTGATTTTTATTTTGGGGGTACATTGGCTAATTGCAAAAGAGTTCCAAGAAAATGCAAAGCACTATATATTTCATTAACTTATTTTTTAAATACATTTTAAATCAATTTTGTCTTTATCATCTGTGCATTCTGCTCTTTTCTTTTTCATCATTACATCCTTATTTTACCCTTTGGAATAAGCTCCGTGTGTTTGTCTACTAATAGGCTATCTTAATGTCTTGTAAGAAAATTAAAAAGAAAAATCTCTCTCACAGCTTTGCTGAAAGGATGAAGCTTAGTGTTATTGTTAGCATTTGTTTCATTAATTACTATTAAAGTACCAAATGCTGGTGATTCAGGGGATCTAGAAGAAAGCTAAATCAAGTGCATTATGCATATTTTCCCCTCGAAGCTGTGAAGGAAGTGACTAACTTTCACTTTTAGGTGGTAGCACAGCATCCTCTCAGAGACGCACTGGGATGTGCTTGCCAGAGAGTATTCCCTACATTTATCCAAGAGGTGTCAAGCATGCTCCTAACCAGAGGCTTGCTTAACGAAGAATGGGCCATGTCTGCTCCATTTCCTTTCCATTCTAGAGAACTTCACCTCCTGGCTTAAGCAGTGTGTGCTAATAGTGTTGTGGTCATCAGAGGAGCAGCAGTACTACGTGTTGTCCTGGGCCAGGAGTGCTGGAATGAGTGTATTTGAGGTAATTCACAAGTTTCTCAGAGGAGCCGTTATCAGGGCCATAGAGATGTTTTAGTACTCAGCACTCTCCTTATTACCTGATGCCTTCTGGCTCCTGGGCTCTCCGTGCGGAAGGGTTTATAACACTGTGCACTTACAGTCGTGGCCATAGTGAAGCCATTTTGTTACACTAGAACTACCTTTGTCAGTTCTTACTCTCAAGAGGAGCTGTACAGGCAAAAATTGTGTAAGAAAGAGGTGGTTTTAAGAGTGGTAGATGCATTAAAGGATTTTAAACTTTCATGTATTTGTAATAATTGGAGCATATCTCTTTTATCTGAAAAAATGCCTCAGATTATTTTTACTTTTCTTTGAATGGAAGATGTATCTTCTGATTTGAAGAATCCACAACCCATTTATAAAACACCAGATGAGATGAAAAGTTTTCATTGATACAGAACTAGCCAATTTCTAGATGAGCACAATGTGATTTATGCGGTTGCTACAAAATGTCAATATGTTAGAGTCATCAGCTATCTAGTCAGTAAGTTATTGTGTATTCTGACAGTCCTCCATGAAGACAGATTTGTTTTACTTTGCATACAACAATAAGCTGCTTCTGTAGCAGTTGCTTCAAAGAATGTTGTCATCTGTGAAATAGCTTTTTCATGTAGTTTTTGCTATATTTTGCTGTCCTCAAACTGCATAGGAGAGACAATTAGTAAGAGTAGTTAAAAAAGAATATGTATCAAGAAGAAAATCAAATGATTAAAAGTCTTTTAAGTTGTGGTTTCCAAAAGGAATATTTCATATCCTGTAGTTGAGTATTATGAGCCTTTTAAGTGCTGTAACCTGAAAAGACATTAAAGCAGTCTATCACAAAGTTCAGCAATGTACTTATTCAACAGTATCCTGCTTAATACTGTCTTGCAGTACATTTCATCTGTATGTGTAGTTGGTTCTAAATATGAACTAACGATAAAAGATTTAGAATTAACTTTTAGAAAAAAACAACACATTGTTAAGTATCATTTCAAGTTAAAAATACTCATTATTGGTCTGAGGTAATAATCCCACTAGAAAATAGAGCTTTACAGTTTAAGATAACTAAAAAGGGACAGGAGATACAAATCTGACAAGCAGCTATATTCAGTCCTATCAGTGTAAATTACTCCAGATCTGTTTATTTTTGCTGTGCTTTGAATATCAAGAAGTACTAATAAAATCTTTACTGGGCTAAGGGTGATTTTTTTTTTGTTTGTTTGTTTGTTAAAGCTCTGGTTTGTTAAGTTAGGGTCTCTAGAAGATACCGTATACTGTAAATTTGTATTTAACTGAAATTTTATCTGTGAATATTCTTTTAACTTTTCTATCATGTTGTGTCAGCTGTATAAATATGAGTGCTACCAAACAAAAAAGAATATTGGGATTAGCGGTCCAGAGAGGCTGACTACAGTCTGCATAGCTTATGGCTTGAAACAGTGTCTCTTGGGACATTTGAGATGCCAAGAAAAAAACAAGTGCAAAGGATAAGGAATTAGGTATGTCATAAATGCAGCCAAAGAGCAAAGACTCCTGGTCAAGAATAAGTGACAAGTGGAGTGAAAGGCTGTTTTGAGCTAGATAAACATGGATGAAAAGCAGAACAGAAGGACTCCAGAGAAAGGAAATAATGGGAGGAAATGTACGCTCCTGGGGAGAATACATTCAGAGCTCTGACAAAAGGGCATTTTGGAAAACCTTTTATGCTTCTGACGTAGATCTCAGGCAAAAGGACAAGTTAGCAGCAGAAGTGAAAATTGTCTTTGTTGGGAATTGTCATTACTTCAAAACGTAAATTTGATTGATGTTGTGGGGAGCAAATAATATATAACTTCATAGTAACTGAAGGAAAACGTACTAAATCAGTCATATTCTGTAAGACTTTTTCAAAATCAAGCAGTAGGGAGTTCAAATACTGCAAACTTTAAGAATGCATCTAAGACTGGAGCATTGAGAGGACCTTGGTGATAGTATGTATGAAAATCAGTGTGTAATAGAAGATTTCAATACAATATACATTAAGTTCCTACGTGCTACAAAATAGATTTTTTTTTGAAACAGTGTCCTGATATGGATAGAACTGCAATAAGTAACAGCAAAATGGTATGCAACTTTGTTATTCTTTGTTTCAAGATAAACCTTGTAAGTCCTTGATTTCTGTGCATGTGACTGTAAGCATGTGCTGGTACTGCAATACTGTACAAAACTGTATTTTTAAAAATCTAAGATGTTCATTGTTAAATTCACCTTCTGTTGTTGATGTATGCAGGATCCTACCTGCTTTTCCCTCATTAACAGTTTTTAGACTTTTAATGGAGTTGTACAATGTTGTTCCTGAAAAGGCATGAGTGCACTAGGAATTTCTATGGATGCCACCACCACTTCCTCAGATATCATTGTTGTAATCCAACACAGTAATGACTAAAAAACAATAAACTATCACTATGGACTATACGCACTAGCACTGAAATTAAAGTAGTGTAGAAATCTCAGGTCAGAACTAGATTTACAACTGGGTTTTAGTGGGTACATTTGGAATTACTTGTGAGTGTAATGGAGAGGCAATAGATTCCTTGTGGAGTTACCCCGTTTTGAAGATACTTGCTACTGCAAAGTTGAATTATGATGACTTTGTACTTTAACTATGTGGCATCAATAATATTATGGCCAGAGAAATGCAAAGCAACCCTGCATATGCTTACCAGCTTAGTCAACTGAATGCCCTTAGCAGTATTTGCAGTACTTTTCCAAAGATGCCAAATTTACAGCTTCACAAAGAAGTTACCAGCTAATTTTATTTTAAGAATCTGTTAGGTTTTGATCTTTTTTTGGCAAAAATAACCCAGACTGCATCCAATTTTTTTCTACTCTGCAACTCAGGAAAGATGAGACATGCATAAGTAATTGCCATAGTTTAGCTGATAAAACTGAAGTAACTCTCAACAGAACAGTACTGCAAAAAGTTGCCCGTGACAGCTGAACCATACACTCCAAACTAAAAGTGGGTAAGCCCCTTTTTTGGTATACATAGGGAGTAGATAAACCGTATACTAACCAGTAAAGTGAGTAAATTTCTTGACTCTTGCTTCCTATCCTGTTTAGATGTATTGCTTTATAGTTTGATCCTAAAATGGCTGTCAAGAAGCCTTCACTGCTCTCACACTTTCAAGAACATTACTACTGGGCAAATTTAAGGTGTCTGATAAGGAATATGGGCAAGCTAGTGACAGAAGAACATTTATGGGTCTTATATTTTCCCATGGAAGTTGGTTTCATAAACAACCTAATTGTGATGCTTAGTATATTAAATAAATAAATAAAAATCATCCTTAATTTAGAGGCAATGTAAGATGAAAGGAAGCCTTGGGAGGGGGAAGGAAGAAGAAAAAGAGTATAAGAGGACATGTAGAAAGGCTGTTTGTAGCAGATCTTCAAAGAACTGTCATTTCTGATAGGAGTCTCTTGAGCATCTACATTTTTAGTGTTCACCAAGAGAGACAGAAGTACTGATCCCTTTGAAATTCATGCACTAATACATAGTAAGTTAAAAAAAAAAAATCAAATGTGTAATATTTTCCTGATGAAGTTGAAAGTTAATGTGTTTGGTTAGAGTATAGGTGAGGAGATAGCAGCACAAAAATACACTGTCAGGTTGTCCTGGTTTCAGCTAGGATAGAGTTAATTTTCCTCCTAGTAAAATGGTATGGTGCTGTGTTTTGGATTTAGGATGAGAATAATGTTGATAACACGCTGATGTTTTAATCGTTGCAGAGCAGTGCTTACACTAAGCCAAGGACTTTTCAGCTTCTCACTGTCCTGCCAGGGGGCAGGCTGGGGGTGCAGCAGGAGCTGGGAGGGGACAGACCCAGGACAGCTGACCCAAACTGGCCAAAAGGATATCCCACACCATGTGGCGTCATGCTGAGCAATTAATAGGGGGGGCTGGCTGGGGTGGAGGGGCGGACTGCTGCTCAGGGATGGGCTGGTCAGCAGGTGGTGAACAGTTGCATTGTGCATCACTTGGTTTTTACACATTGTTAGTAGTAGTTCTATTATCATTCTTCTTATTTTTCTTTCATTTCTGTCTTAATAAACTGTCTTTATCTCAACCCACAAGCTTTTTTTTTTTTTTTTTGATTCTCTTCTCCATCCCACTGCGGGGGAGGGTGAGCAAATAGCCGTGTGGTGCTGAGCTGCTGGCCGAGTTAAACCACAACACAGGTAAAGTGATTACCTTGCGTTACTGGAGGTAAAATGCTATGTCGTATGTTTCATCAAGGATCTTATTATTTTCTGCACATTATTGAGGCAGTATTTCTGTGGTTTTTTTTGTTTGTTTGTTTTTTATGATAGTAAAATTATTTTCTTGGCTGAATCTCCCATGCTACTAAATGAATATATATTCCCGCTTATTGGAGATCATGACATTTGCATGTGACTTTTTGAATCGTATAGCTATGAAGTGACAGCTAATGCCACTCAGAATGGCTCTAATTTTCTACCATTGAGCTGGATGTCACATATACAAGCAAATACAGTCTCAAAATACCTTTATTTACCTTTCCTGAGGCCAAAGAAGATAACCTCTGAGCACTCCCATTTTCCTCAATTTTTCTTAAGATTGAATTCTTTTTTAGAGTATATTTTGTAAAGTAAGATTACAATAATATTCAGAAATAACCATTCTCCTTATGTGCTGAGATATCTATAGGGATCTTGATTCTGAAAGCCTCCACCCTATCAATGAGCTTTTAAAACCCATCTTCAAAATCAGAAGTTACTCAGAAGAACAGTCAGCTTCAAAGCAAACTAATAGTTTCCCAATGTGAGCTCACAGCTAGTGAGCTTCGCAAACCTTTATACAGAAACATTTAAAGAATATATAGTATCATCCAACCTCCTGCTCGGAACAGCATGCAGCATCCAAACTTACATCTTTCCTTAGTATTTATGACATATCCAAAATATTCTGAATTTATCAACTCTTTTTAATGTTCGTTTGATAGTTCAGTAAATGCATTATATAGGGGCAATGGTCATCATTAATTGCTAATGTTTTTATTTTATTTTTAGTTCTTATTTAGTAAAGTTTCATTTCTCCTGTGCTCATGTCAATTATATTCTATAATCTGATTATATGACAACTCTGATTTTCATTCCTTGACCAAAAGTCCTCCAGTGAGTCTCATATTATTAAGTAGACATGTATATTTAAACCAAAGGCAACTGTACACATCTTTGGCAAATACATTGCTCAGTTTAAACTGTCCTGTCACATCTATTGATATTTTCCCTACGGCTAACATATATTGCCTATCAGTCTATGATATGTCTAGGAAATCCCATTTCACACATCACTTCTCACAGTATTTCATAATCACACAGTCAAAGGATTTTACATTATTGGAGGAACAAGGAAGTATTAAGTCAAACCATCTTTCATACTGTTACTTAAATTGATAGTTGGGTTCTTTGTATCCTCACCTTTTCTGACATCAGTTGCTCTGTTGTTACTTGCACTGTTTTAAGTTTTGTGGTGTCACAGAATCACAGAATATCCCAGATTGGAAGGGGACTCACAAGGATCATCAAGTCCAACTTCTGGGTCAGCACAGGACCACTCCAAAATCAGACTCTGTGTCTGAGAACATTGTCCAAACACTTCTTGAACTCCAGCAGGCTCAGTGCCGTCCCCAGAGAGCAGAGCTCAGCGCCTGCCCCTCCGCTCCCCTCGTGAGGGAGCTGCAGGCCGCCATGAGGCCTCCCCTCAGCCTCCTCTGCTCTGGGCTGAGCAAACCAAGGGACCTCAGCTGCTCCTCATACGTCTTCCCCTCTAGAGCCTTCACTATCTTTGTAGCCCTCCTTTGGAAACTCTAGTAGTTTTATGTCTTTTTTTTTTTTTTTTTTGTACTGTGGTGTGCAAAACTCACATAGTACTCGTGGTGAGGCCTCACCAGCGCAGAGCAGAGCGGTACAAACACTTCCCTCAACCATCTAGCAATGCCGTGCTTGATGCACCCCGGGGTGTGGTTGGCCCTTTTGGCTGCTGGAGCGCAATGCTGGCTCATATTCAGCTAGCTGTCAACCACAACCCCCAGAGCCCTCTCTGCGGGGCTGCTCTTCAGCCTCTTGGCCCCCAGTCTGTATGTATAGCCAGAGAACATAGTCTGTATGTATAGCCAGTGTCAGTAATATTGATCTGCAAACTTTGGATAGAAATACAACTTTTGATTATTTGAAATAGAAACACTGTGACTAGAAACAGTATTTTTTCCGTCTTAATAGAAGTTCTGTCCCTGGAAACGTTTGATCCAGGTAGGGATATGTTTATCAAATACCTCTGAAGTTCATTTGTATTCAGATCTAGAAATGTTTAACCTGTCTCTTGCCCTTAAAAGATTATTTTAAAATGTTTTGCATCTTCAAATCTTATATATACTTTCAGTGAATGTTTGCATAATTTGCATAATTTTCATGAGTGTTTTTTTGATACTGTAATGCAAAGGATCATGTGATGTCTTACAGGTATATAAAAGACAAACGCTTCTCTACGAAGTACATTATTCCCCAAGTAGAGCATTTAATAGTTTCTCCCAAGTAACCCAAACACTTGTGATACTTAAAATGTCAATAGGAGATATACACGAGTAACAGAGGAAGAGGAGACAGGAAGCAGCAGGGCCGGTTAGCTCAGTTGGTTAGAGCGTGGTGCTAATAACGCCAAGGTCGCGGGTTCGATCCCCGTACGGGCCAGCCGCATATAATTTTGAGGAGAGAGAAGTGCTCATCTCTCCTCTCTGGAGAACAAGGCAGGAGGACACCAGGGAACCTTCAGAAGGAGAAGTCTGTGACGGGAGGTTCAGGCTGGATATTAGGAAAAGGTTATTCACTGAGAGCGGAGTGGTCGGGCACTGGGACAGGTTCCTGGGGAGTGGTCATGTTACTGAGCTTGCTGGAGTTCGAGGGGGGTTTGGGTGACACAGACATAGGGTCTGATTTCTGGGGGGTCTTGTGTGGAGCCAGGAGTTGGACTTCGATGATGCTTGCAGGTCCCTTCCAAGTTGGGATATTCTATGAGTCTCTGATTTTATTTGCATTTCTTATAAAGCAGGTAGTTTGATAAGTATCGCAATACTAACAACATGGGTACAAGCAGATAAGACATTTCTCATCTTCTGGTCAATCTTGAGAGTTCTGTCTCTTCTTTGGCTTCATTTAACTATCTCTCCATACAGCTTTCCACTTTCATTGTTGTATTGTTAGCACAAAAGACTCCCTTCTTTTTTGCCAAGGTTCAGTTATCACTGAATGTCTTTTAAAGTTTGGAGGTTCTTTAAGAAAAAAAAAATTGAGATTTTTTTTTTTTGCTCAGTTTTCATGTTCAGCATTTGGACAAGCAGAGCCTGATTACCAGGCATCTTGTATATATTTTTTGTAAATCATTCTGTTCTTCACTAGGTGCTAATTTATCCAATTTCAAATACAGATCTCTAAATTGTCTAGTACTCTGTTTTTGACCTTTTGCTTCTCTTCTATTTGAATGCTTGCCATAACTGCTGCCTCTTCTGCTTGGAAATATATATATTGAATTGTATTTTTAGTATTTTTTTTCATTTAAGAAGTATTTTTCAATACTTTCGAGCAGAAGATCTCATGTGCATTGCTTCTTTTCCATTTTTTGGTAATTTGTATGACCTGGGATTTGATAATTCATTTTAAGTACATGGAGAGTTATAGCTTTGCCTTTAATTGTTGAACACTGACTATTTTTCTACCCTTTTTCTGTAGACCTCTGGGGTCTTCATGGAGCCATTAGTTACCATTTCTGAAAGTTTTCAGGGTTTCCTAACCCTAGTTTCAGGACTGCAGTACTGCCCGTTTGCCAATGTTGTACAGATTATCTCTGAACATTCTGACTCACTGTTTGGTGTGGGGTCATTTTTAGTGACTGGAGAAACGCTCACACGATCTTTGGCATGGAGAAATGAAAAGCATGAAAAGCTTTGGAGTAGATGGTAAGGATGATATGAAAAGGAACGGAAATTAACCCAACATTGTTATTGCCAACCAAAATTCATTTTCCATTATTAAATTTCAGTTAATATATTTAGAGTTAATTTTCAGTATAATCACACTACGTGATAAAGTATTTGTATTTTCTTCTTAGCTGATGTTATGTGATTTTAGTGTTTTTACAGGAATTCCAATATGAAAAGTGAAGTGTTTTTTTTCAAGTAGAGTGCCTTCAAATAGCATATATAATAAAATTTAAATCAAATTAATTAGAAAAACACCTCATGGAGGTGCCTGATGCCAGGGACTGGGGCTGCCCCCAGCTGTTCCCCCAGCTGCCCCTCTCCCAGCTGGCGATGGTGGGATGAGCCCTGGTTGTACGGCTCTGCCCTGAGGACCTCTGGGGAGTCCCTGCCACTGCTGCCTGTGGGGAGCTGCCAGCCCACACAGCACCCTGGCTTTTTTTCCCTTCTTAATGTTTAATCCTAGAGTGTGTTTTCCTTGTATATAAAACAAGAATGATGCTAGTTTTCTTAGTTTGATGAAACTTGCAATTTAACCACGTAAAATAAATTGGGAAACAGTAAATGAGATGAAATATGATCTTTAAGCCAATGAGTGTATATTAATAATCCATAATAAGAAATGCTCGTTCTACAAATGGAAGTTTTAGATGTGATTCAGAGCCCTTCTGTTTCGCCACTTCACATAGTTCTCAGCTTCTAAGCAGCTGCTTTATCAATCATTTCTGTAAGTGAGCCTGTAGATTGGCGTGTAAATGAAGTGTTGTATCTGCTCTCTCCCTTGTTTTCTTTTATGCCCTGAACCAATCCTGTGAAAGGCAGATTCATTTGTTGTTTAGTTGAAATAGAATGACTGCAATTCCACAAACAAATTGGGCCTCAGTCAGGTGCACTCTGTCATAAATAATCTCTGAGGAGATTGGATTTCTCTCCTTGCTGATGTACTTCAGCTGTACGTTAAACTCATAGCTTCTTAAAGGCACTGAGTTATTGCTCAGCTGAATGATCACTGAACAGCAGGCACCTGTCCTTGTTCTCTTGTGTTGTAGCCGTGTTTATTTCCCTAAAGCATATTCAGCAAGGTTTATGGTAAGAGAAAGTACTAGTCCATTTTCTAGTTTTTTTTTTCACTCTTTGTCCCAATCTTTTCTTATTCACCTCCATGATACACTGCTCTTTTGGCACATATTTCCTCATGATCTGGAGAGAAAAGCCATTTCATAGATTGGTTAAGGGCATTTTCCATGGTCAGGTCATCTCATACTCATATTTCACATTTAGAAGTAGACCACTTTGAAATTTAGCAGCATGTCTTTATTAGTTGCAGGAAACATCTTTAAAATTTCATTTATAATTTTTACACTTATTTCTTTGGCTTTGTTGTAAGTTTGCTTTCCACTTCAGTGTACCCTTTTCCCTTTTTTTCTCAAAAGCAAAATGAAACTCCTTAACTCTGTGGCTGGGAAGTCTGTGGTGCAGGCAGTGTGATAATGTAATCTCTGCCTTTACCCGGGCTACCTTTTGCAGGTTGTGTAATGGGTCGAGCGACATCTGCTAAAGTTTGATAGTTCTGATCTACCATTTCTGCACACAGCCAATTCCGCTGAACAGTCGGGGTTATACTTTGCTTAGATTGGTTTATGTCACTGCCACAACTAAAACTGAACAATTCCCACAAGACAGCAATCTTTAAATCTTGATATATAAATAGGAGGTTGTGCATGTTTGATACCTGGTATATTCAGATTTGGAGTGTCTTTGCATTTGATCTGTTTCTCATCTGCCAAAACAGCAATACGTAGAAGGATAGTGAATAATAGTATAATATTTAAGTCTTATGTAAAATACTAAAATAACAGAATAGCAATATCACTCATTGGTGAATGTGCTGATTTTTGATATATGTGGGGTCATTTAGAAAGCTAACAATAAATGGTTTCTCTCTGTCTCAAACCCACCAGTAAATCTGTTCAGGTATGTGATGTGATGTTGGAGAGATGCAAATGTGGGCTTTTAATTCACAAAACCAAGTCTCTTCGCTGCAGAATAGCAGTTAAGAAAAAATAACCAAGAAAGCCATTAATATAAATCCAATTGATAGACAGGGGAGATGAGTACAGGCAGTGTGGTAGCTAGTGCCATGAAATGGGACTTTTCCCACATTACCCAGTGGTTTCAGGCATTACGTATCAGATGCAAACAATTTATATTATAGTATTTTAATAGTTTAGGGGAAGTGAAGTTCTGTCATGCATCATATGTGAACATGGGTGTAAGAATGGGCAAATACTCTCATCACTACAAACCATATGAATGTACTATAAATGAGCTAATAAGCAGTATATATCATTTTTCTTTCTTCTGCCATATTGCACTTTGTATAGCTCAGGTTGCATTTCTGATATAAGCCACCTCACCAGCTGTGTCAGGTTGCACATGGCTATGAATAAGTAGACTTGGGCGTACGTGCATATACTTGTCAGAATGAATCAGCTGGCTGCTTGGTACGTAGGCTGAAAGGAGATATTAACAACAGAGCAACTTGGAGGTAAAAAGGAACAGGCCTCTGATGGAGAAGCCTAACAAAAAGGGGTTTGAAGGTTGTGTGGCTAACCTGTGGTGGATTGGAGGTATGGGGTGGGGACTGGGCACAGCAAAATAGGCTGAACATGGTGTTCTAGAAAATTTTAGGGTAGCAATAAATTCAAGTTTTCAAGTGGTAGCAAAGAAGGACTCACCAGAGGGATTCAAAACCATGTGGTTTAACAGCAACGTTGCACAAAAATTGCCACTGAGACAGAACGGATTGGCAGGAGAATAGCTCAGGACCAGAACAAGGCCCTAATAACAGAAGAGAAATGATGAGCAGCAGAAAGGCAATGCTTGCTGAGACATGGAGATGAAATGATAGATACTAGAGAGAGATTTTGGATAACTGATGGTGGGATAACAGAGAAGAAAGAAAAGGCAAAAATATAGCACATGGTCCTCAAAGATTAGGAGACTAATAGTAGTGATAGTGATAGAAGAAGGAGCAGAAGGGATTTGAAAGTGAAGATGGGAGAACCATCTGTTTAAGGTGGCAGAGGCAGGCCTAAGAAGAGAGATTAGCTGGGCATAGGAGATAAGTTATTGTGACAGGTGGGTTTTTGAGTCATCAGTAGATAGCTTTATAAGCTATGTGAGTGGAAGAAAGTGTTCACAGTCACTGCAGAGTGAGAAGAGCAGGGGTCGAGGCCCAAGCTCTGCTTTATCATCATTATATCAGAAGAAAAAATATTTTTTTGAACAGAATACCAATAACTTTTCTGTATTTATGGCTCTCTTACTAAAGGTTGTATCTTCTTGTCTGAAGCATGAAAGGAAACTAGTGGGAATATTTTTTTTAATCCCAACTGAGTTCGTACAGGTCTATTACTTCAGTGGTAGTGTAAGGAAGGTTGTAAATAAAGTTTCTTTCTTCCTAATTGAAGGAAAATGCGTTTTAAAACTGTTCTTATTGCATATTTGAATTGATTCATAGCTCTGCAAAATATGATTGAATTATTCCTTCGTGAAAAGTGGACTTCAAGTAATGATGGGTTCCAGTCAGGGTGCTTTAGTGTAATTGGCAAGCAGCCATCCATTTTGCTCTCAGTGTGATGTTAGACTTCAATGGAAAATAGAGAAACCAAGGTAGAGGCTTTCAGAGGAAGTGTGTAGTGGATTGTTCATAGGCTCATAAAATGCTCCACAGTACACATTATTAATTAGGTAAATACGTTACATAAAGAAAAAATCTTTCTATTATTGTGAAAAAGGACACAGGATAGTTTAAAAAAACCAACTGAACTTTTAAAAAGGGATTGCTGTGTTACATACCTGCGGTACAAAAGGTGTGGGTGTTTTTTTTTTAAGTGTGTTTCAATTATGCATTAGAAACATTCTTTTAATTTTATTAGTGCTACTGCCTTGCTAGATTTTTGCGTGTAGTTATGACTATTTCTGTATTTAAAAAAGAAATCAGAAATTGTACTGAACAACATATGCTCTTATTTTCTCCTTGGAATCCATGGTTCTTACATTGCTCACTGAAGGCAGTGACAGTTACTTACCTTGCACTGGATATCATGGGTAATAAATACACAGAAGTTATCACACTTATTTTCCTAGGTGGATATTTTTTGAATGTATTTGAATATAGAGTAAAGGTTTTTGACTCTTCTGTGTGGTTAGAAGGGATGGGTGGATGGTTCTGGAGGAGTAGGGCTGGAGGCCAGTACATTCGGAGTGTTGGTTTTCCTTTCTCCCATAATGTCATTACGAAGCTGTAGAGACAACTATTTTGCTTCAGTTTCTTCAGCTGTACAATATAGACAGTGACAGCTGACTAAGACTGACTTAATTTTAATAAGCATTTGAGTCAATTGATCTGAGAAGCTTGCCATCTTTTCTCAGATAGGTTCACGTTACTATATTTTATTTAAATTTCATAAGGCTAAAAAAAGCACAGTAGCTTGCTCATTTCTCCTACTGTGATATGGGGTTCTCTTGTGGTTATTGCTCTCTGTTATCATATGTCTCTCTTGGAAAGTACCTTGAAACAGCTAAATGCCTTATTATCAGAAAAGAATGAAGAACTGGAGTCATTTCTTTTCAGATTTACCTATTTAATGAGCGAGGAAAGGAGATTGCTTTATGAATCAAACCATAACATGTTTTAATGTATTCTCAGCAAAACTCCTAAAATTCTTCAATTGATGCTTATCATACCTTCACTGTGAGACTATGATATTTTTCCCTCAAATTACCTGGATGTTGTCTTGCAAGAATTTTCGCTAAGTGTGAAACCTCTTTTGAGCAGATCAAGTAACTTAAGCAATTGTGCTTCATTTGCTCTAACATTTCTTCTTCCATAATAGAACAAGATTATTCTGACAGGTTTTTTTTTTAACCTCCGTCACATGAAATTAATATAATGTAAATATTGTCCTGTGAAGAACCAATATTCTCCTATCTAATGTCTTTATCTTTGTGTTTCTGCATATCTGTTCATCTTTTCCTGTCACTGTTCTAGAATGCAATTCATACTTCTATCTCCTCCCTTGCTTTAGAGAATGTATGTGCAGACTGTATACCAAGTATACAGTATTTAACCCTGTTCCCCAATAAAAAGTGGTATCTTCAATTTCACTTTTTGCCATAAACTCCTTGAACACAAATTTCTTTAAAAGATTAATTAACAGTTACCCCCAAAACAACACATTGCAAGGAGATAGATGTCTGGCTGAGTGTTTTTTTTTCTCTCTCTCCTCTCTCTCTTTTTTTTTTTTTTGGGCTATGTAATGTTGTATTTATGGAACTGTAGGTTTACTGAAATATTCTACAAATGTACACTTTTTAACTGTACAAGTAAGATGTAGAGTACAAATCAAGCAAACTCAGTAAATGCAAAACTTAATTATGAAGATTTTTGAGTGATTTCTTCAGAATTATACTTTCCATATGTTGTTGAGCTTTACTTGCATGCTGACTGGCTAACCTTGCTTTCTGCTATATAGTTCTCTGGCCATTTTATACTAATTAGGTGTAAACATCTTTTCAAAATCCTCTGTGCTTTCCCCATCATTTTAGTTTTCTTATTTTTTTCCAAGTCTCCTACATGGGGTTGAGAAATAGTAACTTGATAGATGAAAGCTTCATATTGTGTTGATATATTTTATTACGGAAATTCAGTATTCTAATAATTTTTTTAAGAATATGAAAGGTGGAGACCTGTGATCCCTTAAGCAATAATGTTATTTTAATGGAAGGATTTTTCTTTTCAATGCAGCTGACTTAAGAAATATGGCAATAGTAGCAATAATTTTGTTGGTATCTCACACTGAATATCTGTTAGTGAATAGGCCTATGTTGACATTAATAGCATTCACATATTTATTTCCTGCCATAAATATATTCTTCTATTGTAATGTAGTGTATTATGTTACATTTTAGACATGTTTATGTTGTATAAACCATGCTCTTTATATAGTGATCTGCATTCTTTACTATGGTACAAATTTAAGCTTAGATTTTTGAAATTGCTTAATATCCACACTGGGGCCACAATAATAGAAACCTCATAATCCATCTAATTTCCTAAGCGTGGTAACAAAGCAGTCAGTCCTGGACACTTGCCACTGAGAAATCAATGTTATGAAGGCTTCTCACTGTTGTAGTAACCAACCTTCTTAATCCACTAACCAACCTTCCTAATGCAATGAGCATTGCTCATCAGATGATACAGACCACAGTGCTGAACGTGCTTCATCTGTCAGGCCTTTGGAGGCTACCTTGGCAAGTGACAGACCTGTCACAATGATGATGGCATCGTTTGTGGGACACGTCAAGTGAGAGTTTCTGCAAATATGTATTTGTATAGGGGTTTATCTTGTTAGCATGTCTTTGAATTTAAAGCCATGTATACATTTAAAGGCAGAAAGGAACCTTCTTTCTTGTCTACGCTATTATCACTTTCAGTTTTGAAGAACGTGTGAGAATTCCTTTCTGGGCTTTACAAGTAGGTCGAGTTTTGTCTACTGAGTGGGTGTTATTAGTATTTTTAACAGCCTCAACAGTTACTAGAGAAGATGTTTTAAATCCACAGAACAGTGGTTGCTTGTTAGACTACTACAGTTGCTATGAAACAAGATGAAAAATGGCCTGGGTTACTTAGGAAAATTGCAAGTACATAGGCAGGCATAACTTTTTTTTTTTTTTTTCCCTGCAGTATTTCTGTTTTTGATAGAATCACCAGTCTCATTTTTAATGTCTAAATTATGCAATTGAGGCACATGGTAGTAATTTAGTACAAGGCAACATCTTATTGGGAACATTCTCTAGCATTGCAATTTCTGAAACCTAATTTTTGCTGAGTACCCCTTAATGAAACATATGTCTTCTACCTCGCCATGCTGCTTGTATGGAGATAATGCTGCAAGTTTGTCAGCTTCTGCTTTGACATTACTGTCTTCGGGGCAATACAGACATGCCATTGCATTCACAGGTAGCTTTTCCTGTTCTGCCTCCACACCTGTATAAGGGTCCGATAGATATGTCTTGATAATGAATGTGATTGTGCTACTTCAAAACAGAAGCAGCTGTGCTCTAATGGCCATCTAGGAAGCCTGGGATATGTATGCAAGTGAAGTATATAAAGTAGGTGGCGTGAATAATCCCTTACTAACTTGAAATACTCAGTTTCCGAAGGTCAAACCTCCAATATGTTGCAACCTTCAGTTAGAGTAGTTCGGGTTCATACTGGTGGGTTGAAACAGCTGGTTACATGCCACTGTTTTCAAAGATAAAATATAGCTGTTCATGGTTCTTTAAGTTTTGAGTGAATCCACCAGCCCTTCATGGATATTTTCTTTTGCAGTGCACTCTAGGACAAATGTAGTCTGTGTATCTGAAGAGACAAGCGAGATGTATGTCTCTGATTTTCAGGATTCTGCTGGAGATCAATTGCTGCAGATTTTTATCTGTCAGCTTGCCCTTGGCTCTCTCAAGGAGGTCCCAAATGATCCATCAGGACGATTCATCAGGAGAGTGTTAGTGGTGGTTGTCAATGTTAACCTGTGGTGTGCTGGTGACACAAATAGCCCTCAGTTTGTAGATAATCTCAGGGAGGCTGATAAGGACAACCTCTGCCTCATGACATGTAAAGCTTCCAGAGGCACAAACTGCTTGCGCAAAAGCTGTAAATTAGTTGGGACTGCTTTGACGAATAGTAGGAAGTTGGGTAATTGGGTGATTCATATGGATTTAGTGGAGACAGAACAAATCACTGAAGTACAATGGCAGGTTTACATAAAATTCTTGACAGTGAAATGATTAAAGGAGGAAAACAGATAAACTTATAAAAGAACAAAATCAATCTTGTGGTTTGCTTAATGAGTTGTAGGTTGCGCTCTGGCCTCAAACCTTGCTTGAACCTTGCTCAGAGGGTGCTTATCCAGTAAAATTCTTAACATATGCATAAATGTAAGCATGTGAGGAATCCCATTAATAGCAATTAGTATTGTGTTGACAATCACAGGAGACTACTTGGCCACTTGAGCAGTCCAAAGGGCCCGGGGTGGTCAGTAGCTGTTAGGTGGGTCTGAGGCCCTGGTGGGAAGCCCAGGCAGGGACAGACCTGCGAGGCACAAGGCCAGGCCCAGGCCCAGCTGCACGGGGTCCCTGTGCGGATGAGGGGGGACCCCTCAAGGTTTCCCCCATCTGCAGGACCCACGGTGACATGGCTGCGCCGCCTCAGAGCTGGCTGTGGGCAAGGGCAGCCAAACCCCCATAGAGGGAATGAGATAGCAGGGCCTCCGGGTCTGCGTGGGACCCTGGTGCTTGTTTTTGCATTGTAACAAAAATACCATTCATATAACAGCAGCTCGTCAGTGCGTTTAATTAGTAGCCAAATAATTCAGACATACCTAGTCTTAGCCAGTTGAATATATATTAGTAGCTGAAGTAATCTCAGAAAATCATCCAGGTTTGCTTTATAAGGGGGAAGGACTCACCCAAAGGTCAATTTATCCCGTCCTGGAATAGATATCTGAGACAGGAGGTTTTAAACAACTTCCAATATACTTTCCCAGTTTAGGTAAGCAAGAAAAATGACATGCTTACTGTAAAAAGAGCTAGTTTACGGTCAGAAGCTGCTCTTCAGTCCAGGGAAACCCATGATAAATTTTGGTGTTCATAGTTGTTTCAGTTACCTGTATTTGACCTTTAGCAACAAACTAATCTCTTCAGCATGCATTGCGTGGGCATTGTGCAAATAACTTAAAAACATAATTCGTTTTTTTTTTTTTTTTAATATTTGTATCTCTTTTAAATATGTATTTTAAAGTAAGAACTAAAAAAAATAGTAGTTGAGTATATAGATACCGTGTTTTGTAAAATTGTTGTAAGTTGTTGAAGAAAAACATTTCTGTTTTATTTTCACAATAGTCACAATTCTAGTGTTTCTCAGCATTTAGAAAATACACCTTACAGATACATCCTTAGCAGATCTCATTTCTCTTATGAAGAATACATTTATTTTCATGAACAACTTTGACTATTATATGTATTGAATGTAAAAAGGATGTGCATAAATATTTTCTGCTTTCTGCTGGGTAATTGAAGTATAAGAGAATATTGGATTTTAAAAAATTCTTTATTAAACTAGAGAAATGACAGAACACTGAAAAAATTGTGCTTTTGGACATTTATTTATTTCATGAAGAGGAGAAGCTACGGAGACATAAACTTTAAGAATGTCTGGTTTGCTTACATATCTGAAATAAGTATCACCTGAAAAAAGTTTTTGTTTGATTGTTGTTTTAAGAAAAAAAAAAACTTCAGATGCTGGTAGATTATTTGGATTATTATTTTGTTTTTAACAAGTCCTTTAAAATTAAATTGAACGGTGGTATGACTTCCTTTTGTCCTCTCCTTTTTCTAGCCATATTTTCTACAGCTTGGGCTCTTGAACAAAGAACAGTTTATTATTGATTTTACTTCGTTATTCTATTTGAACATCCAGGGACAGAAAGTGTCAACAACATGTTCCTGCTATATCCAAACTATGTTGTTTTTTTTTTTTTTTTAATATTGTCAGATAGAATCAAGAGCAGACTTGTTTGTTGATGGAATAGATGCGGATTGTTTTTTCTGGTGCTATGCTAAATTTGTGAGGAAATGTTTTTATCAGTTTAGTACTTTGAAATTCTGTGCACCGTTGTCTTGCTCTAAACTAATACAATAATTACATATTCATCATACAAGAATAACTTTCAGTAAGTAGTTTTGGAGTTTTCGCTTGCTTTAGTTGCCTCTCTGCAATTTCTTTAGACCTGTTTATTGATATTATAAATAACTTTTATAAATAACAAGGGAATAAATTGGTCTGTATTAAGTAAAATATATATTTTTCTATCTACAAAATAAACAGAAAACCATGCATTAGTTGATGGACTCCATATGTAGTTTCAAATTTCATATTTAGATGGTTGGATATCAGATGTTGAAACTAAGCATTCTGAAGCTGAATTACCTCTTCTCTGAGTAACTTTTTTTTTATAAGCTTATATTATTTGAGATGTTCTTTGATTCTGGTGAAGTGATCACCTTCCTTTAATGTAGAATATATTAAATTGAACTGGTATTATTCAGAACAAACATTTATAGTAAAAACATATTTTAATGGATTTTTTTGTCAGGTGTAGTTCATAAATAATTCTTTTTTATTTCTAGAGTTGTTACATGGAAATTAATAAATCTAGGATTATTTTTCTGTCCTCAGAGTTAAAGTTCAGGAGGATATCAGGTAGGAAATTAATAGACATTATTTTTTGCTTATGGTCTTCATAGCCTGATTGTGCTGACATTTTTGGAAATTATCTTTTGGACCAGACTTTTCCTGTTCTATCTTTTAATAGATAGAGCAGACAGTAAGAAAAGTAGCTGCCTAGGTTTGATTACCAGACTGGGAGGGGTAGCTAGTACCCTATAGCATTTAAAAAAAATGCCTTAGCATTATGACAAAAGAGTCGTATTTATAGAAAATGTAGTTGAGGCATTTTGGATGCATAAGAATGTGGATTTCAGAAGTAGGAATTAGTTCTGTCAAAATTCAAGGAGTGAGGAAGGAATATTCATTAGAAGGATCTCAGTGAAAAGTAAAGAAAGAAGAAAAAATACAAATACTTTGTGAGCAAAGCTGAAGTCTAATTTAATGAGGGTGATCTGAGAAGAAAATATACAGATTAATATATCTCTTATTTAGGAAGACTTGACTTGATTGGAAGTTTGGAAGTACACCAAAGCTAATTCTGCTATTTAGGTGACATTTTAATCAAAAACAGTGATAATGGGTCTAACGATTGATCTTAAAAACGTAATACTTAAATGATTCTAATTTTTTGTTTACTGTTATCTCAGTTCCAGGAGGTTTTAAAATGTATGAAGGAATTATAAAGATTGATAGCATTACAAATTTATTAGCTATCTAATTTGTATTTAAGATAGAGAAATGGTCATGCTATGTGAAATTACAGGTTCATACAGATATTACTGGATATAGTCCTTAAAAATACAAATATAGTGCTCAAATACTTAGTTGGCTTAACTTATGTTACCAATTTGAAACAGGAACCATGTTATGTACCTATAATGTTAAGTCTTCATCAAGTGAAATGAAACCAAGTAAAACTTGCCCTTTTAGGAAATGTATAAAGCAATATGAATGTCCTATTACCGTACCAATGAATAGATTCCTTTCAGCTTTTCCTGTACTTACTGAAAATAACAGTAGCGATAAAAACATGTTGGCACATGCTTTGTTATTAGCCAGTATCCCCAACCTCTGCTTCGTCTGCAGGAGGCTTGCTACTAATGTATGCTTCTGCATTTTCACTGCTGTTGATAAACCCTCTAGCTAGGTTGTGCTTACCCATCCTGCTACCCATGGGTTGTGCTACCCATCTCAATGTTCCTTTTGCTGAGAAGATACACCAATAATTCTTAAAAATTGCTAAAAGGCTTTGTCAAAAGCAGCCTTGATGACAGACTAGTTTATTAAATGTAAGATGTATATGAAAATCTTAAAGCCTACTCATTAATGGTTGTACAGCTCAGTCATTTTTGAAGTGTTATTATTCCAGGTTTATGGAGAAGTAACAGGTGTAGACAGTATAAATGACATAAATCGAACAGAACTAATGTATTTTTTAATATTTAATTTCAGTGGACAGTTTGGTTTATCTCTTTAAACCTTAGAAATTCTTGTAAAAAGGCTTAGGCTTTTAAAATTGCAGCATTCGGCATTTTGATATTTTCTGTTAACACATGTTCATCGGTGCATAACACTAATTTTATTTTCTTCTAGAGTATATAAATTGAGGCATGGCCCCCAGTAGTAAGGCAGTGAATGTTTAAAGCATTTATGCATAAAGCTGCCTCAAAGGATAATTAGATGATTATAATGTTACTTGCGTTGAGATAGCCAATTAAAAAAAATCTATTGCTCCCAAGCTTAATTATTTGAGTAATGATAACATATTAGCAACCTCTAAATTTGAGTTACTATAGCCAGCTATGATTAAAAAAAAAAAAGAAAAACATGAAATCAAGATTTCCTCATGAAGACCAGTAGACTGAAGCTTTACTAAATTTTAATTTTAATAGTTTAGTTTTCTACATTTCTACATTTCTTCTTTTTTTTTTCTATAATCTTGGAAATTTCATAATCAGCTAATGAGTGCTTTATAAATGACCCTCTGCTCTTGTGTGACACGTGTGATGTGAATGCCAGAGCATTCTTCTGGTGTGTTGTATGGAGTTTGCACGTGCTACTAACTGTTTTTAGAGGTGGCAGGCATGAACGCATCAGCTCCCATTGTCAGCTCTTACAGATTGTGTAGCTTTGAAAGCCTCTCTAAATTTGTCTTTAACTAGCCAGTCTACTGCAACCTTAGCATTGCAAAAATAGTGGGATGTATGCAGTTTTTGAAAACTGCTGTTTTATTGTGTCACGTCTCCTTTAGTTACAACAAAATTTATCTTTTATTTACTTTTTACAGCTAAACGTTAAGCCATTTGTAAACATTTCTTCAGCTCACTGTGAACACTTTACTGACATCATTCCATTCAGCTATACAGGAAAGAGCGAGGGGAAAAAGTAAAATTTCCTGGTTGTTACACCAGAAGACTATACCTGACAGCTTTGCCTTCCGTAAATTAATGAGTAGAATTTCAGGTTGCCAGTGTTCTCCAGTCT
This sequence comes from Anser cygnoides, assembly GCF_040182565.1. NCBI lineage: Eukaryota > Metazoa > Chordata > Aves > Anseriformes > Anatidae > Anser > Anser cygnoides. The sequence continues at coordinate 30,242,467 of NC_089873.1, forward strand.
GTTGTTTACTAGGATGTGTCTGGTGATGCTGAATTCCACTGCTGATTAAAGATTCTTCACTATTTTAAAAACAGACTGTGAAAACACATTGTTCTCTTCCAATTTCCTCTGTAACAAATAAAATCAGTAATTTATAAAGTTACTCTTTAGACTAATAGGGTCTGTAGGTACAATATTAAGTTGACCATGTATTTGTCAAAAGGAAAAGCACTGACAATATTAGAGCTGTAATAGTGCAGAATATGCATTAACAGCAATGACAATTTTGTTAAGAAATTATAAGTAGCTATTTCTATAAATAGAACTGCAGATGTATTGATATAAAGATATATGTATGTCATATGTTTTTATACATTGAATAGCTCAGCACTGATTAATAATTCAGAGATGTCCAAACTCAATAATGTAGTTTAAACAAACAGGTATGGTTTGTGTATTTAAAGGAATTTTACTCTCAGGCATGATATTAATATGTTGAAAATATATTAGAATGTTTTTTTACAGGAAAATATGAAGAGAAGCAAAACACCCAAATTGATGCATAACAGCATATATTACCCGTGTGACCACTGATAAGCACTTTGTACAGCTTATATTCTCAAAAATTGTGCTATATGTATCAGACTAGAAAAAAGATTAAATCTTTTTTTTTCCTTTCCTATGATTTTCAGTCTTGCACTGTGTATATCACAGAGAAGAACTTCTTATCTTTATTAAAACCTCAGTATCTGCATTTTTATTTATAATGTTAGAAACATAAAATTGAAACCTGCAAGTTGTGAAGGATAAAAAGTCATGTTTAAATAGAGACGCTAAATTACTCCTTCTAAGAGCCAATAAAACCAAAGATCATTCATTATAAAAGTAATAAAAACTTATGAGTCCTATTTTATTAAAACTACTATCCAGTTTCCTGATGGGTCTGGATTACTTTGAGGATAAAACCAGGGACATTTTATGTCTTGCAATGAGGTTTACGTCGAAGGTGAGGTCTCCTGAAATTAGATTGGTAGTTTTAATGTGAATCCTAAGGGACAAGTTTTTATGTTGTAAGATTGCAACTCCCAATTTAACATGAGCACCTTCTTTTCATAACATCATTCTGCCTCTTTTTATATTGGCCATTGTGACGCTGTTTATATTGGCAAAGAATTATTTTGTCTCATAATTAATGAGAGCACTAGGTTTTTGGAAGTAGTATATTAGCACTGTACATTAGCACTAAGTCTCGGGGCCACATGTAATGTAATTCATTTTTGATATCCTTGTTGCTTAGTAATCTCTGATAGATATTTTCTTGTTCATAATGTCTTTTAAAAATTATCACAAAGGCTAGTTCAAATTTAAACTAAACTTATTTCTCTAAGGGATTTTAATATTAATAAAAGTCGTAGTTTCCAAGGATACTTTTACTGAAAACATTTTTATATCTATACAACAGATATATGTTAGGTCAAATTAAAAGAGGTGAAGATGGTTGCAAATGTGAAAACATACTGTATATATCTGATCCACACTAGTATTTTTGTCCATGTTTAATTAAGATTATTGTATCATCACAATGATTGGAAAGTACAGCAGTGGTGTCTCTAGTCCTTAATAGGACTAGCTGAACTAATCCGTTGAATATTTTAACCCTTTGAATACGTTGCCTGAGCAACGTGTCACAAAGTGACAGGCAAGGAAAGAAAGAACACAGAGCACATTGATGGGGAGAAGAGTAGTTCAGATGGAACAGAAAAGGTATCAACCGCTGCGTACAAACAGTCCCAAACTGGTAGAAAAGGAAGAAGAATGAAGACCAGAGGACAAACTTTTGAGGCTATTAAGAGAGAGAAAAGCATAGAAAATTAAGAACAAAAATGCTATATTGGGTGAAAGCTCAGTAAAGGTGGGAGAAATAAACAAAAATTACGAACAGAGAAAAACCCCACTTTTGCTGTGATGATTTTTGTCATCACAATAATACGTATCGATAATATGTATCGGCCAACACTAGTAAAAGTTGTTTTCCATGTCAGTGATCAGACAGCTACTGCTTCAGTAATCGGATGTCTTTAAGGCATTCAAATAATGTCATTGCAAGCCGCACACTTTAAAATATTTTGGTATATATAAAACAACCAAAGAAAAATAGTATTTAGGAAGATTTTCAAAATTATTTTTGACTTGCTCGTTTAACACATTAACACGAAAAGCAGAAAGGGTTGTTTTTTCCAACGAGTAGTACTGCATCACCAGTTTTGGTGCATCAGGACCTTAGTCTTTGTTTTTGATATTTATGACTAAAGCTTTAAGCACTTATCCAATATAGGAACAAAAATCCAACAAATACAGCGTGCCACAAATGTACAGCAATTACACAGAAATTGGAAGCTTGGACTTTTAATTAGTTTATATTGAATTGTTTTGCAGTCCATTATGAAATCCGAGTTCTAGTTGATTATTATAGCCCCTCTCCTCTGTTTTGCTTCTTTTGTGCCACAACATAAGTCTTCACTAGTTATGGAAAGATTTGTGTCACATACATTTAATGCAGTTTTTTAATTGGGCCTTCTTTTCATCTCACCCATTTTTATGTTTTTCATCTTCCTTAACAAACCAGGCTGCAGTTAGTTGTTTATCTGACACCTATGACAAGGTACAGGAAAATGGTAGCCAAAGTAGATCCATCTTGCTGTTACGGAGGGCCTTGCAGATGAAGCAGCGTGTGTCCCTATCTTATTCTAGGCTAAGTTTATTTCTTGTTTTTAATACCAGAATAATTCAAAATTATTAAGTTTTCATATTTCTAACTGTAATATTTTTGTAATTGTTTCTTTGTGAGAATTTCTAATTGTCCCTGTTTGAATGAAAGCAATTTCTGAAATGTTAAAGTTGTCTTTTAAGTACAAAATCATTTTTCTAATAATTTCTATTAGTGTATGTTGTGGTTTGACCCAGCAGGCAGCTAAGCACCACACAGCTGTTTGCTCCCCCAACCTGTGCCATGGGATGGGGGAGAGAATCGAGACAGAAAAAAAAGCGAAAGCTCATGGGTTGAGATAAAGACAGTTTAATAGGACAGAAAAGAAAGAGAAATAATAATAATTATTATTAATGATAATAAGATGTACAAAGCAAGCAACGCACAATGCTCACCACCCAGTAATTGATGCCCAGCCCATTCCTGAACTGTGGTGTCTGTCCATCTCCCCACCTGTCCCCCATCCCTCATCCTGGCTATATGGGCTAACACCCCGTATTAATTGCTCAGCATGGTGCCATAATGGTATGGGATATCCCTTGGGCCAGTTTGGGTCAGCTGTCCTGGGTCTGTTCCCTCCCAGCTCCTGCTGCACCCCCAGTCTCCTCGCTGGCAGGGCAGAGTGAGAAGCTGAAAAGTCCTTGGCTCTGTGTAAGCCCTGCTCTGCAACAACTAAAACATCAGTGTGTCATCAACATTATTCTCATCTGAAATCCCAAACGCAGCACCATACCAGTTACTAGGAGGAAAATTAACTCTGTCTTAGCTGAAACCAGGACAGTGTAGAAGATTTGGAATTTGGAAGTTGATCTTGAGAGATATTTTAGCTTATATCATCGTCTGATAGATGGATATGTAGTTATGTTTCACACTGCTGAAGCCATTTGTACTGGCAGCTACTGAGCAAGAAAATGTGAGGGAGGATTGTTATTTTAGTTGGTATTTTAGTTTCTGTTATCCCCAAAATTGTCACAAAGTAGTGCAAAAGCTTTGCAGCTGAGAAAATTCTATCAGGAAGAGTTTGTCTTTTAAGCACTTTTCTATCCTCTTAAATTTGCAGGCTTATTTTTTTATTTATTTTTTTCCTCAGATAGTACAGAAATGCATCTCTGGAACTGTCTTACTCTACAGGCTGCTTACCTTCTCCATTATGCCACAACTACCTTTTATTTTGCTTTTCTTCCCATCTCCTTTCAACACTATTTTCTTCTACTCTTTTTACTCTTGAAAGAGGTTCACTTTGTCTTTATTGCACTGAGCTGTTACAAAGAGCTAAGGAGGCCAGATTTCCTGCACAGATCTCTCTCTATTCCGTCCCATTCCCCCACATGATCCATCCCACTGTGGTACACTCCGTTCCTTCCTTTGCTGTCTCCCACAGCACTAACTCCATGCCCTCCCCAGGTTTCCATTGCTTCGTCTAGTTTCCATCCAACACATTGTATAGTACCCACTGCTGCATTGTGAATTCCCACCTAGGGCTGTGGAATGGGTGGAAATATGCCATGGCTAGGCTGGCCACGGTGCAGACCATATGGAACAGATAACGTTTTGTTCACTCTTACAGCCTTTTTCCATGAGGGTCCATTAATTGAAGTGTCTCCTTCCCCAGCTGCTGATTTTCATTAAATTTGCAGAAACTTAACACTGAAACTCAATACATTGATGCTTCGTACTCCTGTGCTAAATTGGGTGCAAATCGCTCAATAAATTAAAAGAAAACTTTCAAAGGAGTGGATCTGTGGAGATAGGTAATGCAATCCCATCAGTGTTGGTTTGCTTTTTACTTCATGAAGACAAATCTAAGCTGTAAAGATAGCATGTATGGCTCAGGATTCTCTAGACTGAACATTGCTCAAAAATTTTCTAGGGTATTTTGAATATACACCTGTTCTGTTCTTACACTTTTCCCTAAACAACCTTTTTTGGCCATTGTCAGACAGGAGGCTAGTTTATGTGGACTGTCCTCGCTTTCTTAAACTCAATTACAATGAGACTGATGTCAGAGATTTCTTTTTGTAACAAAGTGCAGAGGAGACTGATATACAGGAGAATGATGCAGTTATCCGTAACTTACTCGGTTAAAGCAGTGCCCCAAATCAGCAGAATTAGAGAACTATTAGAGAAATACAAGGAAAAAAACACAAGGATGGGAAAAGAACAGGATAAGTAAATTGTACGTAAACTGGTACCAGAAATATATGATTGGGCTCTGAGACTGGCTCCAGAACTAGTTCTGATCATCTGACCTCAGATCCTTCAAAACTATGCTGTTATTTCAGTCTGTTAGAAGCATTTTAATAAGAGTATGAGTGTCTGAGCAGCTGTTTCTGACTTTAGAGCACTTTGTGAACACGTGAACACTGCAGTGCAATAGGTAAATTATTCCCATTTTAGTTATTTATGTCATTAATAGAAATTACAGAAAAAATGATTAGGTTATGTCATCCTTTTAAGTTGCAGAATATTTATTTTCTTTTACAAGACTATTTTTAGAGAGCTTTTTTTATCATTGTAGTTCTCAGAGTCCTTCACATATTGGCAAATTCTATCTGCTTGTTCAGTCTCTTTATTTTATTTTTTTGACATTGCTCTCTCTCTCTGTTGGGATTCACATGTACGCATATTCTTAGATTTCCTTTGTGCCTAAAAATAGTAACACTGCCTGTTCTTAACCTATTTTCCCACATTATGCCCTTGTAGATTCAGATTCACTTTGAAGATTCCTTGAATATCTAAACTCTTCCTCTAGAGCTAGAAAGTTGACCTGCACTTACACTTTGTTCTAGTTACTCAATGAACACCAGATTTATTCACTCCCTCTTATATTTGTCATTTTTAGAAGCTGTGTTTGATGTGTATATTTGAGCGGTACGTGCAGAATATTGTTGCCCCTCTGGTGGCATTCTGGTGGCATTCATGTTGGTTCTGCTCCATCTCTGTGATAACTTGTCTGGAGAGAGTAATCATAACCTAATAACTTACCATAACGATAACTTTTATGTAATATCTCATTTGAATATAATAGGAACTTGGATGACTGTCTTCTTTTCTTGTGATTCAGGACTGATGCTTTAAGTCAGATACAGACGTAATTCCAACTGGGCAAATTCTGCACAAGAAAAAACTTCAATATTAGCTGAAATTCATTCTCCCTGTTAAGTGCAGCTGACAGAAGCGTTAGGTTTTAGGTAAATAAATGGAGTCTTTCCTGATTTAACATTAAAAGATATGTCTGTAAATTTTATAGATCTATAAAGTTCTCTTTGTAGATGTTATAAATCTTTATATAAAGCACATCTCCATAAATTGTATTTCTATAAATTATATATCTACAAAATTTATAAAAGTATAATATTGAAATGTTAATGAAATACGTTTTCATAGTGGGATTGTAGCAAGCTGTCATGGTTCCCAGAGAAGGCCAGAGCTTTGAAGAGGATCTTATTTGAACTTGTCTTTATGGGGAGCTCCTGTAAAAGAGCTTAAGGTTTTTAAACTCAGAAAAAACAGTTTATGCAAGATCATTATTTTTAAAATAGAAAAACAAACAAAAAACAATAGCAGTGCCACATGCAGCTAGGTTGGCCAGAACAGAATAAACAGGGTTTACATTGCTCTTTTCCTGTCCAATGAGCCCTTGCTAGCACGTTCTTCATCCCACGCTTGGTTTTAACCACCACATGGTTTTCTGGGATGATGAGAACTAGAAATCTCCGATCCTTAATTTTCTTTCTGTCTCCTCCTGGTTGGATAAGGCCTGCCCGCCTTGGCACTCCCTGCTCTGCCATCCCTTGCTGCCTTTGGGGGACTTTCCTTTGGTGCTTGGTTGGTCACTATGAAGGCACAATCGACTCCCAGTTCCAGATGGTTTTACCTGATTCACTCTATTTGAAGAGAGAAAATAAGTGATTAAGAACACATAATGAAGCAGGTCATGTCCATCACAGAAGCTGTAATTTAAGTGAAAAGTACTCTCTGATCTATAAACTTTATATTATGTGGCTGTGAATGGAAGGAGAGTAAACATATATTGCTATCAATGGTAATTTTAGGCTTAAAGTCCTGAGATGTTCATCCCAAAATGCTTTCTTGGAACATAAGTAATGTAGTCCCATGGTCAGCATTCTTAGGTATGAAGCAGGTGTGCATTCTTAGGTATTAAATAGGTGTATAATTTAGCATAAAGTTGCTAAGTTCTGGTGTCATTCTTTATTTTGACAAATTACCAGCAAATGAGTTCAAATAAATTCAGTGGGTGATTACAGGAAAAGATTTATCAGCATAGTCCTTACTGAAAGCTGATGTTTAGAAATGTCCATTAAATAAAATCTAATGATTCATGTATATAGCTTGGCATGTTGAGGTTAATCTACCATAGCAGTTTATATCTGTGCAAAATTTGGTTTGAGAAAAACAACCTTTGATGCCTAATTCTTTGAAACAGTGTTAGAACAGTTGAAGAGCACCAGCACATTTGGTGTCACAATATGTGGAACATTATTTGCTGAGTCTGTTACAGGGAAAAAAAAAGAAAAAAAAAGTCTACTACTTGCAGAACATCCATTTATTTGTGCCATATCACAACAATCAATGAAAACCCAACATAACTAAAAAGGAAAATATCCTGAATGTGGCACTTCATGGACTTCACATGTTTATTTTTGTCAGTGTCTCTCTTATTTTTTCCCTGGGGTAAGTGGGTTTTAAAAAATAAGGAATTTTCTTGACAGAATGATGACATAAACAGTATTTAAAAACAGAACAAACTCCCATAGTCTGCCCAAGCTATAACATATGGAGGAAGAAGCATGTGTTTCTTTTCCTGGTGCGCTGGGCTTCCAAGAGATAAGATCCTAGCGATTGTCTGAGCCACGGGCTGCATTTGTATTGTTTTGTTTAATACCTCGATCTAATTTAATATCCACCCTCCATTAATCCCGGTGACCCCTTTTGTAACTCTTCAGACTTCTGGATGTTAAAGCATACTGCGGCAATAAGCTTCTCATTGCAATAACAGTTGTACAACTGATGTTGACAGTAATTCAAAGTTGTTTTGAGATGGGAGTTTGTGGCAGACATCTAAATTTAAATATGGTGAGGCATTTTGCCTCGACTTTGCTGTGCTCTGGATCAGGCCATTTTGAACTTTGCTTATTTGTTGGTTTAGTCTAATGTCTATGCAGCAACTGTCTATAAGCAATAAGAAAAAAATCAGAAAATAGTTATGCTCTTTTTAGTGAGTGTTAGTGCAATTTTGCTTGTCCCTAATGTTGAGCTAATTTCCTGTCTGACAGGCACTGGCAGTATTTCACTTTTTCATTAAAAATAGAGTGAGAGGAATAAAAATAAATAAATAAAAGAAAGAAAGAGAGAGATGTTGTAGTAGATGATGTAGATTACAATAGTAATTGACACAGTGGTTTAACATGCCGCTGGGATAGTGTATAAAGCTTTCTGCCTTTGAAAACTGCAGTTCAGCCAGTGCTGTCTGGGAACATGAACAGTGATGGAATTTACTTTTTTTTCCTGAGTTATTTGATGGAATCCAGATGAGAGAAAATGATATTTCAGTTGTGTGAACCACTAACTCAACTACCAAATAGCAGTATGTGACTGCTTGCTGGTGATAGTCCAGTCTAAAATTAGAAGCAAAAGAAATTTTATTCTTAGATGAAAGTGGCTGTTCTTATGGTACTCCCTGTTCTAGCAAGTCACATTTATAGATCATTTATCTCTAATAAATTATCATTCTCAGGTTTGTCCATCATCATGTTCTGGTTCTTTGAGGAGCTATTAGTGAGATGCATTTCTTATTTCCTAGTTGTGTGTTTGTACAATGAGTATTTCTGAAGTCATATTTTATTTAAGGATGAAAACCTCATGTACAGCCACAGTGATTTTTCACTTCTCTGAAAGTGAAATACACTCAGGACATGCATTTCATTGTCTAAATAAGTGTGCTAGCAACCAAGCCTGTTTAACTCCCTGCTGCCGTCTTCCTTCACTCTGCCACTTACCAAGTCCACTTGTCCTTTCTTTTTTTTTTAAAAAAAAAGAAGGGCTTCAGGTTTTGCCAGATGCTGACTGAGCCGTAGGAGTACACTGAGGCATCGGGAAGCTAACCTGGCCACCCCAAAAAAATACTCTTTTGCCAACTTAGCATGCTGAAATTACTCAGTGAAGGGCCTGACAGGTATCAGCCAGCAAAAGGAGAGGCAAGGGGCAGACCTAACATCCAGCAAAACTGCCTTTGAGGGAAAGCTTTGATATGTTTTTTCATGTTCAGCTTAGAACTGCAGCCCAGGTTGTGTGCTTGGGCTTATGCAGCAAATTGTGCTATTGAAAAAGTATTTTTACAAGGCAGTATATAGCACTTTACCAAAAAGCACTGGATTGGTACAGGATGTCCTACCTGAATCAGCTGTTGGTAATGGGAACTGTGGGAAACCCAAGGGTTAATTTACATCAGCAGAAACAGAAATGCAGCTCTGAAAGGGAGACCTGAGCTGAACTTTCACCATTTTGAAAGTTGGAGTCCATTTTGTGGAAGGGGTGAGGTTTTTTTTTTCAAAAAAAAAAAAGTGTCTCATTTCTAGATATCTGTCCAAATCATATAGAAACTTGACAGTAACTAGAACAGAGAAATCACTGTGAGCCCAGACCAGAGTGAACGATAGCTCTCAGGCACGTTATTGTTTCATGTTTTTGTCACTAACTATAGCAAGTAATATCTTAAGCTGCTCATTTTAGGTAGAATGAACTGACTTGAGAATTTGTTAAATATGAGGGACTGACAGACCCCAGACATGCCTTTGCCTGGAGGTTGGCAGCTCAGAAGTTTTGTACCTGCTAACAGGAGCCCGAGGTCCTTCACAAGCTGGTGGAGCTCTCTTAGGCTGACGTCCAGTGCCTGATTTGGAAACTTGCTTGTGTGAGCTGCTGGTTCGTGACAATGGCCTCATGTTGGCAACTGTTATCTGGTACTTCCACGGCATCCGTGTGGAAAATGTGCTTTCTTGCCCCCCCCCCCCCCCCCCCCCCCCTTTTTTTTCCCTTTCATTTAACTGAATATTATAAAAGATTAACCACGACTTGGAGATAAGCTATAAAATTTTCTTCATGCCAGAACACTGTCATTACTGAGTTTGGTCAGATAGCCATTCTGTTGTGAGTGTGTAAGCATCCTGAATCGAGCCACTTTTAGCTAATTAGTAATTCCTGTGAGTGTGTTTTCTTCCATCCGGAAAACCATATGTTTAGAGACAGTTTTGTAGACTTCAAAATCCCGCATATTCTCCAAGTGCTTCTGGAATCCGCTTGATTCTTGAAGCATTTATGTACTACACTAACTTATTTGTTGTCAACCCCATTTGGCTAATGGTTGCATATCAGTAAATGAGGATAGTATTTGCATGTTGTTTTCTATTTTGCCTCCAGTTACTAAAATCAAGAAGTACAGATTTGAAAAGGTGAGTTATAGGTGATTGCTTTTATGTATTAATGGTGCCTATGGAGGGTCTCATTAACACTCACAGCATGGAAAATTCCTGCAGCTACCCTACAGAGCTCTGGAAAACATGACTGCTGAGCAGACTTTATTGTTTATGCTTCATTTTTCTAATTTATTCTGTAAAAGGGTATTTTTGCAGCTTCCATATGACAAATAATATACCATATGGGGAAAAAAAGAACTGGACAAAGGCAGCAGGAATACTTTATAAATTCATTTATTTATCACACATTTTTTATTTTGGGAGTGGGACTTTCATTTTAATTGTATTCTTGTAAATGTTTGATTTCCAAGCTGGTGTTTGGTACATTATTAGAGCAGCAATCAGTGTTAAAATGTCCTGTTGCAATATTTACACTTGGAAAACTGAATTATATATGTACAATGAATATATATATATTTTATAATGGAGTTATTTTTTCAGCTATAGCATGAATTATGTATGTCCTTATGAAGGTATTCATCCAAATCAAATACTACTACTACTTGTTGGTATTTTAGGGTAATTGCATAAATTGGAAGCATTTTAATTTAATTAAAAATTATCCTTAAAAAAAAAAAAGGAAATATTTTTTATACTCATAAAAGGAGTTCCTTTCTTCTCCTACCAGTAAGAAGATACCCTGCGATTCAGTGGTTCAATATGCATACAGTCAAGGGCAAGGAGACTGCATTCTCTGAGGGCACTGGGGTTGTTTAGTCTGGAGAAGAGGAGGCTCAGGGGAGACCTTATTGCTCTCTACAACTCCCTGAAAGGAAGCTGTGGGGAGCTGGGGGTCGGCCTCTTCTCACAGATAACTAGTGATAGGACCAGAGGGAATGGCCTCAAGTTGCACCAGGGGAGGTTCAGGTTGGAAATGAGGAGACATTTCTTCTCAGAAAGAGCAGTCAGGCATTGGAACGGGTTGCCCAGGGAGGTGGTGGAGTCACCATCCCTGGGGGTGTTCAAGGAAAGGTTGGACATGGTGCTTAGGGACATGGTTTAGTGGGTGGTAGGGGGATGGTTGGACCAGATGATTTTGGAGGTCTTTTCCAACCTTAATGATTCTATGATACATACCATAATGCTTTGTGTCGCTAACGACACAATAGTGTCTGACCCTTTCTGTCTTGCAATTACATTGGTTCGTGTTTAGTTGGATGAGCAAAATGGCCTTCCTGTGCTAGAACTGATGCCACGGTTGCTCCATAAAATAGCCAACATCAGTACAGCAGTACTTAGGTATGTGTTACCTTGAACGTATCAGTCTTCTGTGATCTACATCCAAGGTACTTGTTCATGAACTAAGAAATTGAAGCTGGCAGCCGAGCCTGTCGTGCCACCATGCTAGCCAAAACTTTTTATACATAGGCTGTTGAAAACCTGTGCAGAATAACATCCACTGATTTCAGAGATAAATCTTTTTAAAAGATAAGATTACTTCCAGAATATATTTGGACTTTTAGGATAGTTTTTTTTTTTTTTTTTCATGAATAATTCAGGAAAACTTGTCTCTTTTCCTGATTGCGAAATATACCAATTGTTTAACTGATTATTTTCCCTACATGTATTTTCTAAAACAATATAACCAAATTGTTTGTGAATATTTCCTCTTGAAGGCTGAATATGCAATGTTCAATATGTACTGTGCTACTAAATTATGATTTTGCAAAAATATTGTTACTGAGTAGTTACAGGTCCTTCATTGGTCGAATGTGTGTGTGTTTCTCTAAATAATCATGTATTTTTACATTTACACATAGTATTCCCATATGTGGCTTTTGCTCTGACTTTAAAATATCATTTAGCGTGGTTTTAAAAAAAATGGGAAATAATTCCTTAATTTTAATGTGAATTTGGAAGTTAGAAGTTGCCATCTACCATTGATAACAGCATGAAGATGTATGTAAGGAGTCCACAGGCATTTTTGATTCCAGGCATTCCCTTTACACAAACTCTTGGTGTTCCAACTTGTATGTTTTGAATATTTTAATGGACAGAGCATATCAGAGAAAGATCTGCCAGAACTTTTGAAATTTTGTAACTTGTGAGTATGCTACAATAAAGATGGATCTGTGGACTTGACATTCTCTGGGAAATTAGAACATCTGTCTAAGTCTGTTCAAGGAAAGTACAAAAAGAAAGGTTTTCTTTGCCCCAGTCACAAAGAAGATTCAAGCAGGTTTCTCAAGTCCTCTGCTTGTCTTTGTTCTTATTAATTTACAGCTAGCTGCTGTCTGGATGGATCGCTATGCTTGTCATAGGGCCGTATGGTGGCATACAGAGATTAAAAGATCAGGCTCCAAGGTCTCTAAAGTAGAAGAGAGAGAGAGAAAGATGTGACACTCACAGATGATCCCTATCATTTATCAGGACTTTCCAGGAATGTTTTAAATATTCAGTGTTTTAAGCATCAGCCATTTATGTGCTTCTCATCTACAGAAGACTTTAAAAAAAAAAAAAAGGACTTTTGTGGATAAAGAAAAAGTGAAAAGTAATACTGAAGAAACCATCTAATACCCTTCAAAAAGTATATGCCTTTTTTTCCCTTTCCTTCTTTTTTGCTAGGTTTTCCTTCTAGCCTATGTTGAAATCCATAGGCAATGACCATGCTTTATATCCCACAGCTTCTGATGTAAAACTAGCAAGTTCATGAAATTCAAGGAAATATGCACTAAAATGAAGGTGGGTAGTTGCCACCTAAAATACATTTGTTTAATATATTTTTAATTGAATTTGTCACCATTTTTCCTTTATTGGTCTGAGGCAATTAAGGGCGCTGTTACTTTGATTTTTGTGGAATTATGACTTTTTTTGTAATCCGGTCTACTGAATGTATTTCTAATACCTATAATAAATGCTGAGAACAGCATACATCACAATGCTTTATTTCACGCAGTTCAAAGAAATGTTTACTGGTGTGAATTTAATGGAGATTTTATAGGTCTGTAATTATAAAGTGGTACAAAGTATCACTGAATAGGATGTTAGCCAAGTGTAGATAATGTGTGTTTTAAAAATGCAACAGTTTTCTTGACTTCATTAGTTTAGGTGTGTCACATTTTAGTGCTACTCAGCAGTGTTGGAAAAATTGAATTTTGCCCCCTCGAGAGCAGAGATAAAATGCTTTATTTTGCCTTCATCTAATGAATTGTAAATTTTTGATGAAGCAGAACAGCTGCTTTTTTCTGTCCTCTCTCCCTTGCCCCTTGGCATGATGGCCTCTTTTAAATGAACTCTCTGCCCCAGCAGTCAGCCAGTTTGCTTCCCCGTGCCCTAGCCTCCGCAAATGTCCCTATGAGCCATGCAGGGACACTGATTAGAAGGGGAGGTGTGAGCTGCTTCGCTCCGTCCCTGTGACCATCAGGCTATGGAAGGAGGAGCTGAGAGCAGCCACACAAGCGGGTGCCCCATTACCAGCCAGCTAGCTTAATGACCGCCGGCACCGTGCGCTCCTTGGGGAGCGCGATGCTGCAGATCTGCTTTCCTCCTGCCATATTTTGTTGCCTTTACTTTGCTGCCTGACAGCCTGAGTAATGGCCTTCTTTGATGATGGCTGAACATAACTCTGGTCAGACGTGTGAAAATACAGCCATTTAAGCATCCAGTTCAAGTATTAGGAGGATGTTTTAGAAATAAATTTAAATAAGTGGGGGAAAAAATCACCATACAGCTAGATTGCTAGTATGCATTGTAAATAGGTGTGTGCTTATACGTTGCTGCATGATTATTTGTCATTTTGTACTGGTAGTGTAGGGAGCCAAAACTGAAAGGGATGAGCAAATTGCTGCTTGGTGTTCAGGAAGGCATTCAGATATTAATGTCGACATGGAATCTGGATATCAGCTTGCAGTCTTTTCTGTACTTTTGTTTGTTTGTTTTTTGTTTTCCCAACCTTGTCAATTCATTTTTAAAATTGATTAATATGTCCTTTTTTCCTGGATTTACCTAGTGAGAGGTTGCAGGTATATTTAAGCCCTAATGCATGGAAGAGAGCATTATTTTGGAGATAAAGACAGGAAAATAACCTTTCTTTAGCTTTGCTTTTTAAAAGGTGGTTCATCCTTGTTAGCATGTTTTTTGTTTGTTTGTTTTTGTTTTGTATTTTGCATTAGTCTTTGAAACATTTTTCCTATCTCTGTATAAGGACAATATGGAAGTTATTTCATTATCTCATTACATCCAAAATGTTCTTATCTATGCAATGTCCACTTTGTATTTCTTAAAACAGTTGCATTTGCAGGGCAGACTTAACTAGAGTGAGGGAGGGAGAAGTTGCTACATGCTGTTTCCACTCTAACTCACATCTGCTTTTACATCTCAAGGCAAGATGAGACTCCCTCCCACAGAACACTATGACTATACTTTGACCTTTAAAGTGTTGTACTTTCTTCAGCAATCTTGACGTAGCAAGTCTGGGTGCTAAGCCAAGCGGCAGATCCAATCCAGCTAAAAGTTCTACAGGTGATGATTTAATTAAAAGAGAAATATCAATAAGTAGTGATAAGAAATCATTAATTGTCCTTTAAAAAAGTATTCTAGGGATTTTTTATGCTTTGGATTATTGAACTGTCTTTTGCAGCTCTGTAACATATGGAGATTAAACATCTATTTGGCTTAAGTGTTTACACAGATGATTATTTGGTTTGATATTTGTTAGAGTCAGTCCATAAAAGCAGTAATAGCAAGGCATGAATTAGAATCTGTTGTTCCTTTCTGCTCACTGAGAGAAAACTGTATACTTGAGCCATTCAACCATTCAATTGCAAGAAGGCTTCTGGAAAACCCTGAATTTAATTTGGAAATCTTGTGATAAAATGCCCTCAAATTTGGTCTTTTGCTTGCTTTCTGATGTTTATTTTTCAGGATACAGTGTAGGATACAGGAGGCTTTAAAAAAAACCAATAGTTTATTTATTTATTTATTTTTGTAATGACGATTAATTTTTTTAATTAAATCTGAGATTCTTGTTTAAATAGTTTGTCTTCTAAAAACTAGATTGTACAACATAAAATGAATATGATGTCTTTTCAGATAAAATAATTTGAATTATTAGTGCAGTAAGTGGAAGTAGATATTAGCTCTGAACATACAATTGCCTGGTTTATATATTAGCTGATCTACAAAGTGCCTGTGTTTCCTAGATGTTCTTTCTCCAGCCCAACAACTATTGGAAGGCTGATGGATATGCCTATCATATTTGTATTGTTATTAATATTGTTCTGATGCCTAATACCTAGCCTTGAAGCAAGACTCCTTTTTGCTGAGTTTTGAGCAAAACCATTTTTTTTTTCTAAAGCAAGCTGTACTCTTAATTGTAAAGAAAGACACAGGTATGGTAGCTGAAGTGGACTGGAACCTTGAAATGTTTATTTGATTTGTTTAAGTTTGTTTATTTGAATTCTGTATTCTGCATCAGTGAAAGATGTGTTGAAAACTTGCTACTTGTGGCTGGGAAAAAACCTTTCTCCAGTAACTCGATTTTAACTGCTTTAATATTTTTCTTTGATATTTTTTCCAGGAAGATCTTTGAAAACCAAGAAGTTATTTATGAGGATGATGTAACTTCACTTTATTTAGCATGTTTGACTCACAGTGTTCTGATATTTTGATTTGCTTTGTCCCAGAGAATATCAGTGGTTAGAAAAAAGAAAAAAAATTGGAGGCAATCATGGAATCATGAAACGATAGAACGGTTCACTAATATTAATGTTATTCATACAGGTATATTGTCATCTGACCTTCAGTTAGTGTTGTCAGTTAAAAGAAGAAATGGTGAATATAATTCCCAAGATATATCTGAAACACAGTAGAGGAATCTCAGGTTCCTCACCTTTTGCTATCTGACTTAACTAATTTTACTTGGTATTAATTACAAAACTAACAATCTTGATCAATGTCAGAAAGGACTTTAGCTTTATTTCCTTATCCGCCATGTAAGATGATTTGAAATTTCGTCTTAACATACAGAACTGCTTCACAACTGTTTACTGCTCTTGCGAACTTGATAGCATATACTTTCCCCAAACTGTCCTGATTTATTAAGTTGCTTCAAAGATTCTCTTCTTGGAAGCTGAAACACATTTTAATATTAATAACATGATAAGTGAGCCAGGATAGAAATCATGAGAGAACTTGAAACAATTTGTAGAAAGTGGTTTATTCTAGGGATCTTCGCTTGTGTCTTTTGTTCCTGAGGTTACTTCAAACTAAAAGGCCTCATTTAAAAGAAAGAGAAGGCTTTAAAAGGAGAACAGCTCTTTACTGTTGCAAATGTTGAGTAGGCACCTTTAACAAGTATGTTGCATCTCAAATACAAAAGTATGCATTTTTCAGGTGGCGGTTTAAGTTTTTTTTTAAATATTTGTCTTCAGTCAAATAGAATAATGAGAATCATAGAATCATAGAGAGCACTCTATAGAAAAGAGTGAAAATACTTTATATCAGGTATGTATATCTCATGTCTGGATTAGGTATAAAAAAAATTACAAATTCTCTGTCACAGGAAGGGAATTTTGAATGACAGTGTTAGAGAGGTATCATGAGAATTTAATTTGGGGTTTCCTATTTTAGTTTCCTGTTTTAGTTTAATGTTATAGGACCCTAAAAATGCATATATAAACATATATAATAATTTATTTAAATACAGTGCCCCTATATAATGTCAGTAGTGGTAAACTAATAAAAATATGCATAATTTACTACCCTTAACTGCTACTCTGATTATAGTCTTACTTCTAATAAAGTGACTTAATATTTTAGTTTTAAGATGTTCTCAGAAAACTACCTACACTGGCCAAAAATCATTATAAGGTTAAAAAATATACAGTTAGACTGTTTTACTTGAGTGCAAAATGTTAAGAAGTTATTTCTGAGCATATAAAATATTCTCTTTGATTATACTTTTATAGATAGAACATACTGCAAATTTTCTCTTTATTGGCTACCCCTGGAGTCTTGTTTCTGTCAACAAGTGTATTGTAGTACTTGATACAGTACATAGTATAT
This sequence comes from Anser cygnoides, assembly GCF_040182565.1. Lineage (NCBI taxonomy): Eukaryota > Metazoa > Chordata > Aves > Anseriformes > Anatidae > Anser > Anser cygnoides. Next base: position 30,259,714 of record NC_089873.1, read on the forward strand.
CACAAAATAATATCAAAATATTGTTGTTGCTTTCCAGTTTTAAGAATAAAATTAAAGTATCAGTGAGGAAATAGTTTTAAAAAACAAACATATTTTGCTATTCTATTTGTTAATTATTATTTTTTTTCATATTTATATTTATTTCAGATTGGAAAATCAAAATAGAGTACTGGAGTTTCTTTTTCCTTGCTAGGAAACTTTAATTTCACAGTACCTTTTCTGTGGCATGTATGAATTGAACACTGGCGATAGGGTTGCAAACACTGGAAGAATGTTTGATTTGAAACTCTGATTCTCAGGGAATTGATTAAAAACATAACAACTGTAGGTCCTTATTGGCAGAGTATCTGGAATGAATTACCAAAAACTGTTTAGAGATTTCCAGGATAAGGATGTTCATTGCTACGTGAATAATTTTCTGGTACCTTAAGTCAGACAAATGGCAGTCTTACTAGATACTGAATCATAGAATCATTTAGATTGGAAAAGACCTCTAAGACCGTCAAGTCCAACCGTTAACCTAGCACTGCCAAGTCTACTGCTAAACCATGTCCCTAAGCACCATATCTACACATCTTTTAAATACCTCCAGCGATAGTGACTCAACCACTTCCCTGGGCAGCCTGACCCAATGCTTCACAGCCCCTTCAGTGAAGAAATTTTTCCTAAAATCCAACCTAGACCTCCCCTGATGGAAACTGAGGCCATTTGCTCTTGTCTTATCACTTGTTGCTTGGTAGAAGAGACCAATCCCCACCCCGCTACAACCTCTGGGGTAGTTGTAGAGAGCAATAAGGTCTCCCCTGAGCCTTCCTTTTTTCCAGGCTAAATAACTCCAGTTCCCTCAACCACTCCTCATAAGACATGTTCTTTAGACCCTTCACCAGCTTTGTAGCCCTTCTCTGGACGCGCTCTAGGGCCTCGATGTCCTTCTTGTAGTGAGGGGCCCAAAATGAACACAATACTTGAGGTGCAGCCTCACCAGACTACAGAGAGACAACCACCTCCCTAGTCCTGTTCATCATGCTATTCCTGATGCAAGCCAGGATGCTGTTGGCCTTCTTGGCCACCTGAGCACACTGCTAGCTCATATTCAGCTAGCTATTGACTATTCCTGTATGTATTCTGCTATACTTCTATTTTACTTCTTCTATAGCTAAATGTAAATTAGAGTCAGTTTCGTAATGCAGAAACACTAAGTATATTTAACTTTTTTTTTAAAACAAAACTTTGTAATCTGAACTCATATCTATCTTCAAATGAAGTTTCCAAATACCCAAGTTATTTATTAAAAAACAGTTGGGTTCAGTGTAACCACTGAAAAAATCTTAGTGATTGAACAGAATAAGAATACACTAGCCAAATTATAGCATTTTCCCTTATGCATTCCTGTGTAGCAGCAGTTTTTTGAAGTCTTGCTTGCAAATTGATTTCTGGTAAAGTCATAATACTCATAGTTCAAGCAGAATACACTTTCTTACAGAGCTGCCAATACCTTCTACCAAAAGGTTAAACAGTTCATTTTTCATATGGTCTAAGCTGTGTGTGAAATCAGCTTTTTAAGTGCAAATGTAGATCTGTGTGTTGTGGAGTGGCTGGACTGGGAAGCTGAGGCCTGTTTGAGCTGCAAAGAGTGAGGCTGGAGAGCATGAAGAATTGGATGGGTTTGGTAGGAGACATCCAATTTTGAATTACTTTGGCAGATTAACTGAAATGTTTCTGACACTTTTACTGATGGCTAGGATAGGAGGCATGACTAATAGGGAATGGTATTGAAGGGGAAATTGATCTGTGGGTAGAACTTGGGCTACTTAGGCATGGGACTGTATATTCTTTTAACAGTAATTTTTCAGGATGAAATGCTATCTCACTGAAGTCAATGAAAATGTTGACCTAGTATAAAGAGATTTTTTTTCTTACATATTGTGTAGAATACAAAGATCTTCCATAGAAGATTGTGATCTAAACTGAGCGTATCTTTGATATTTTATTGTTTCTTTCCAGTTCCTTAGTTTCCATCTGTGTGTTTTTGACTTTCTCAGCTATGCAGGAATTAAATATACTTGAATATTTAATACTTGCTTGAATAGTAGAAGTGCATAAAGGAGATCCAGAATAAAATTACGTGCTATCCTCAGTCTCATCAATGGTGAGAAAATTTTCATCTTTTGTGGAATTTGTACCTTGGTGTTACATAAATAGCCCTGAATTTACTCTGGTGAGACACATACTCATCCGTGTAGTGTGTTTCTGCCTGGGTGAATCAGTTCTTAGTGATCCGTTTCCCAACATGAGGTTTGACTAGGTGGAACAAATGAGTTAAAGGAAGGCTGTTATCCAGAGATGAAGGCATATATTTTAAACTTTTCATTCATTTAAAAACATTCTTAAGCATTTTTAGCAGTTTACTTACACACTACATTTTTCATCGTGTATTTTCATTTTTATCATAGTTTTAAAGGAACTGCACAAATTCCTGGATTTAGTAATCATCTCAGTAAATTTTTGAGTCAGTAATTATTGTTTCTTAATTTTTTCTAATATCTGATAAATAACAGAAGGCAAATGGCTGGACTATGGCTGAAATAATTAATTTAAAGAATTTATTCAACCAACTAGATGGTAAAATATGGATTAACAAATGAAGAAGTCCTGAGTTCAGATAAGATTAATAAATGCCTAAGAAAACCTTAGATTATATTTTTGTTGGAGTTCAAAAAAACTTCCCAAACCTCCCAGACAGTCTAAATCTGTGAAGCCTAACATACAAGTACACCAAAAATTTCTGTGCTATGCTGGCAGGTTAACAGGGTTTTAAATGATATAAAAATTATACTTACATCATTACAGATTGAAGTATTACAGTGACACAAGACTGGAAATGTAATATCCTGTGATGTTCAGGTCTTGAGCACAGAAAACAAGGAAAACGTGTCAGTATATAATGGCTGTATGTTCTTCTTCTGCCTCCAACTGTTCTCTTTTTCCAGAAAGACTGCACTTTTGGATATTCTCAGTAAAGTTAGAAGTTCTGTAAGCTTTTATCTACACTTTCTCCTCACTGATGGTGCCACTCCATTTTCAGTTTCAGAAATACTCGGTCCAAGGCAGCAATGCTCAAGGTGATGGTGGCAACTCTTGTAAAATATCTTAATGTTTGCAGGCCAAAAACAGTCTTTAGGCAGTGTGATACCATTATTCTGCATGTCCCCTTCCCACCCCCACTGCCTTCTTCTCTTACAGGGAATATAAATTAGCTATCATCATATCAGCTGCGAGAGGAAATGCCTCTGGCTTAAAACAAATTATTAAAAAAGGGTGGGGTGGGGGCAGAGAAAAGCCAAATGGCATCCTATTGTCACATATTACAGTACAGTTCATTGTGATACTCAGTGGACTTCTGATCAACAATGTTAGTTACAAATATTCAGAAAAGAGAGCTAGAAATTCCACCATTATTGTTTGAGTCCATGGCAGACATTTTTTACCTGCGGGCTGATTGTTCATGTGAAAGCGAACACATTTTACATTTAAAAGCACTTCAGTTTTTGCTTGGATAAAGTTTCTCTTGCAGCTGGCAAAGTCAGGATGACCTCAAGGCTTTACAAATAAATATGTTTGCTACATTTTCATTATACTAAATATGGAAATTTGTAAGCATAAAAATTGTTGTTCAAAAAATGAAAGACTGAATACTCCCCAAAATAAAAACAAACACAGATTAAAAAAGAACTCCTATCTGATATGCCAATTTTATCATTTCATATAGCAATCAGAATTTATTTTTAGCTCATTTGTGGTGAGAAAACCAGGTTGCAGTTCTCCAACTTAAACTCAGGTTAATTTCTGTGATTTTCATAGCTACATCTATAAGTAAAAGTATTTAGTGATGGGCTTATCCCCTCAGTTCACTTTTGTGAAATGATTTAAATTTGGCCTGTTATGAACAGGAGCAAGACACAATTTTGCTGTGTAATCAGCAGGGAATAGTGCGTGTTTGCTGCTCCTTTGGTGGGCAGACAGAGTAAACAAATTTGTGTTTATTCTTGATTCGATTGTGAATGATGGAGGAAGTATTTAGATATTTGTTCAAAAATGCAATTAAGGAAGAGAGACTATTCTTTAGAGCATGAAACATGATGTAGTTTGTAAATTTCAAAACAAGTGTGTGTGGTATAGGGTTGTTTTCCTTTCAATGGAATCGCTTTGTAGTATATTTAGAGGATTTTTTAAAAGGATAGGGCCATTGGTGACATTTTATCGGATAAACCTGTGTTTGGTTTAAACATTTTTAAATACATTGTTCTTGTTTTAATGCATGTGATCTGTTATATTTAGAAAATACTAGGTTGTGGTTTCATGTAAAATGTATAACTATTCTAAACTTTCATAAAGGCTGTTTTAGAAATATGAGGTGCACGATAAAAGTCATTACACATGCCACTGAATAGATGAGTGTGTTTAGCTGTTTGTTGTTTGAAAGCTGTTTTTCCTGTAATTTTTTAGGCAGCCTACACTAGACAGTAGCAGTATACTTCATTTACTGTTGCAGCATCGAAAGGTTCTCATCTATTATGGTCTTTTAAAGTATGCTTTATTTATTATCTTTTTTTTTTTTTTTTTGTCTGGAGAAGATGTGGCCATTTCTTTACACAGTCCAAATCGTGTTCTTTCCTGCCCTTGTTGTGGTCCAAGATGAGATTGTCTTTTTGAGGCAGCTGAGATTCTTTAGGTTCATATGGCCTTTCGAAAATAATTTCTAAATATACTGTTATCTTAAAAAATGTGTTACAACTAATGGTCAGAGTACCTTATGCAGGGTTTATGCTAGCATGGCTATGCTATCTCAGCAACTGAGCCAACCCATTTAGAACAACCTTAGGCACCCCTGTGATGCACATGCGAGCAGAAAATGACTTTCAAAGAATTCATGATATGGGTTTTGTCTATGCGTATTAAATGTGTACCAAAAAACGTAGACTGCATGTCTGCAAAAATGGATTATTTAATTCCTTAGTTACTAGTATTTTCAGGGAGGACATGCTCCACAGGTTTCTCAGGATATTCAGGTTCTGACAACATAGACTGCCATGTTTTATCTCCTAACTTCTGTTCATGAATTCATGTTTATGAGGTGGTTTTTTGTGATGCAGTAACAGTGGAGACAAGAATATTAATGAAGCAGGTAGCTCTGTGTATTAAAGAAAAATGTCAGGAAACTTGGAGTATTTTATATTATTTAGTCTGTTAAAAAATGTGAATTAGACAATAATCGTTGGCTAGGTTTAACAAGGTATTTCAGTGCTCAAGTGCACAAATAAGAAAATAGTGCCTGGTTCAGTTCCAGATGGACACCTACATTTAGCTGATTGCATATGAACTTTCTAAGCTACCAGTGTAGCCAGGGAAGATCTACCCCATGTCCATGTCGGCAGAGCAAAGCCTTTAGCATTTGTGTAAAATTGTGAATGAATGAATGCAAACATGTTCCTGTATCTACTGTTGGAGAGCAGCAAGAGCAGGTTGGCTCCATGGGGAAGAGAAGGCAGGGTGTAAACCACTGAAAGGGTGTAAACGTGGGGGGCAGAGCTCAGGGTTGGTATGGGAGTCCATTGGTAGCCCCATGCACAGCTAAGGTCCAGGCCCAGGGGCCATCCCAGGAGTCTCAGCAGCAGCCAAATGTGATGGGACTAGAAACAGAGCTGGAGACAAGGCTACAGAGTGGGTCCAAAGTCCATTCAGATGGCAAGGCTGGGATTATCTGCCTACAGCACTGCTGTTGTGGGGAATGATGGCTGCAGACTGAGGTGAAACTGGGCTCCGGGACCGTGGGCAGGGATGGTGGGGCAGGTGGGGACATTAAGCCCCTGGGTGCCCTTAGGGCTCAGGCATTTGTCTGCAAAAGAAACAAAACCAACAGTGCACCACTCACAGTTTGGTGGTTGTGGCTGTTAGGTGCACATTAAGAGACGTGCTATGTTTCTTTTTCCTCACAACATGTAAATCATGTTTTTTAATGGAATTACTATTAAACTAACAAGCATGTTCAGTTTTAAGAATCTGCTAATGGTTCTGAGGCTTTTACTAACATAGCTTTTACTAGTACCTGCTACCTTATCTTTGTCTTTTGAATGCAATTTGTAATGCCAAGCTTTTAAGAACTGTCGAAAAACACGATGTCAGTATCAGCAGGCTTTTTAAAGCACACAGTGTTTTGTAAAAAGGGGTTCTTTAATGAGCCCTTCTGGCGTCTCTGTTTATATACATAGAGTAGATGGATTTAAGAACTTGCTTGAGTCTAATCTAATCCTCAGCCCCAGTCAAAAGAAGCCTGAATAACACAAGGAAGTTGTTGGTAAAACTAGAAGTTACTGTCTTGCCTGTTCAAGCCCAAACATATGTATCAGAGATCTTAAATAATGCTGCTCACTTTGGGGATGTTTTTCCTCAAGAATTGACAGGATAAGTAGACAAATTCTAAACCCTCTTTCAAGATGATAGGAATGTTATAAAAATCCATTTCTCTGCTTGATTTTTTTTTTTCCCCCACTTCTGGAGAAGTAAATATGTAGACAGTATTTTGTTAAAGATTGAAAATCAAACGAGGACCAACAAATAAGGGGGTGTGGAGGATTATCTAGGGCTTAACTGTAAAAGAAGTTGCTGCTATTTTCCTTGCACTTGGTAGTGATGAGAAATGCCTGGCATTACTGTCATTGCTTAAATCTCTGTACTTTTGACAGTGGTGATCTTTCAGGTTATGCATTTCCAATTCCTATATCCAAAACCATTTTTCTTTTTCTTGTATCTGAAAACATAAAGGTTGGAGATTATTGATGTACTTTTGTTACCGTAAAAGTTAAAATGTTGCTGATAATGAACAAACAAGGGCATAGAAAATAGGAGAACTAGTTGGTATCATCAGTGCTTTGTTTTCTGGATGAGTTTTTTTTTGTGAGGACACAGTTCCACTAACATACACTTTAACACGCTGTTTTTTCCACTAAATATATAAACTTCACAGAAGATTTTTTTTATTTTTCTCCATTTCACATTGTTTCTTCAGCTCAGAATTGCTTCAATGTCAAACTAGTAACTAAAGAAGAAACCTTAACATACATGTCTAAGCCATACTTTTTCCTCATGGATCTGACACTGAAGTCTTCTAGTTTCTGAGACCATATTTGTTTATTTCTGAACGTACTAATTGGGGCAGTGATTCTTCCATGTGGTAGTGCAGCGGATTCACAGCAGCAGGATTCTGCAGTTTGCTATGCTTAAATAGTGTTCTGTTTGAATTAATACAAAGATCACTCTGAAGAGTTTATACGCTCAATTTCAGGGTAATGATAGATTGCAGCATAGAAACATTATATCAGCCTAAGAGATAGCACGTCTCTGGATCAGATAATGTGGTAGCTGGCTAATTTTCTGTGAATAGGTCTGCTTTGATTTACCATCATTAAAATAAAGAAAAGAAAGAAAGTACAATATACACTGCTCACTCAGGGGTAAGTGCTCCGTTAAGTTGTATGTGGCTTTCAAGATAATAAGTTAGAAGTTTATTGCATGGCAATTGCACATGTTCAACCTGGTTATGACTGTATTATTTTTAAACACTTGATAGATAGTATTAAAACATATAAGTAGAGAATTATACTCTCCTAGTATATGGAAAAGTACTATACTTTTTGATGCCTTTGGTTTAGAAATACCCGTTCATGGAAACTTAGCGTAGTATGAATAACTCCAGCTTTTCAGAGAAATGAAACAATCTTAATAGATGCAGTTAGCAAGACTAGTGTCTTCTCTAATGATGTGAAGGTTTACAGTGTAGTGACCTACAGAACTGGCTCCCATCCAAGCCTCCTGTTTTACAGTTGCTGCCGGACTGTTTGCCTAGCAACATCCTTAATGGACCCCTAGGGAATTTAGACTTACAGCTAGATGAGTGTAGAATGCTGAAGACGAAGACCAACAGTTCAGGTAGAGGAAACAACGAGTAGAAGAAAGCATCTTCTCCGACAGAAGCCTGAAACTGTGTTTTTTTTTTTTTCTTTTCACAGAAACAGCTCCTTCCTAGTTTTCCTTTCACTTGCTTTATATATATATATATATATATAAACCTTCAAAGTTCCTACTATAAAGACAAGAAAGTAAACTTCAGTTGATTTTATTATCTTAAAGCATAAATGTTTTTCTACTTCCCAGCACAAGTTTTCATGTAATGAAGTTGTATTGGATGAAAAAAGAGTTTGAAAGTAAAATGAGTGAATTGTGAGGAGACCAAAAAAAATTAAAAAAAAAGAAAAGCCTGACAGAAATAAGCAAGGGAATTTTCTGCTGATAACGGATGTCCTTGATTCTGTTTGTCAGTCTTTCAAAGAAACTGCTATCTAATAAAGGTTTTCTATGAGCTTGCCCACTAAATTAAATAGTCCCTGCAAAGGGAAAATGTCTTTCAACATTTTCTGTGGTGTCTAAGTGATGTCTTAGATATAAATCAAAACACAAATCAAATCTTTGTATATGGGGAGGTAATACTTTCGAACAGTAGAAATCTAAATTAAGTTTTGGTTATTTTTTTTTTTCCTAAATCACCCTTCTAGATACAAATCTCAATTTTTTTTTCTTCAACAGATATGCTGTCTTTTTTTTCTTTTCTTTTCTTTTTTTTTTTTTTTCCCCAGATTTATTCAGTGAAAGGTTTTGCTGTGTTTCAAGTAACAAATAATGGCAGACACTGTTTGGAGGTCATTACATTAGTTCTTTCTTCATAACATTGCATCAATCAGTTACACTAAAATTTGAACCCTTTTTGTATTGTGTTATTTTGACCCCGCATTATAACATTGCAAAAGCAGGTCCTCCGTATTTTATCAAATAATATGTATGCTCTAGATCAACAGTATGTTGCGTCAGGAACTGAAGTGGTGTGATTTGCAGGAGGTTAGACTAGATTATGTTAGTAATGTCATGTCATTTTGAAAATGCATTAGTACTGTTGTAAGACTTTCACCCGTTTCCATGCAGAAATAGCTCAGGTCTATAAGGCAATGTTATCTTATAAGATAACATTGCAATGCTGCAAAAACACGTCCATACCACTTCAAAGTTCCCCTCAGGTCTGAAAATGGTCTACTTTCATTTGGCATGGAGTCAAAAGGCAGCAAAATGTCTGTACCTGTTGTGTACCCTACAGTTATGATCCACTGATGTGTACCTTTGTTGGGTCCTTGGTGCAGGTTGTGTCCACTGTCCTCTTGAATGCTTAGATTTCCTTCTGAGGAGGCCCAGACAAATAGTTGGGCAATGTCAGCAAATTATGTGGATTAGCTTATTGAGTATCCAGGATATTTCCCAATGGAAAAAAAAGCAGAGAAATGATTATGCTTGAGAAGGTCTAGTCTCTTAAGAGTAAGTCCCAAATGTATTCCACACTTTTAGATCCTGGGCATTTTAAACATGGATGTTATGCTTTATGTTCATCTATCTTTATTTCCCCCCTGACTATTTCAATCTTTGTTACTACTCACTTGCCTTCACTCATGAAGTGCAAATAGAGAACACGAGCATTCTGTTGGCTTTAGTGTTTTAATTGCTACTGTGATCTTAGCTGGGTTACCTAATTCAGTAACAGAAACATCTCTACTGGAGCTGAATCTATTTGGCTAAAGTGGCTTTTTGGAGAATTGATCTGAAGGGTAACTTTCCCTGACATACTGTGAAATCTGTGGTTGTAAAAATAACCACATTGCTATTTAGTTTTCACCACTTGAAAACCTAAATAGATAAATAAATCCCCAGCTGTTATTATAAAACTAGACTGTGTCCTATAATATTTTTATATTCTCTCTATCATGGAGAAGAATTCTTTTTTCTTTCTGTAGGAAAAGTGTAGGAAAGTCCTGTGATCGATGGTCCAAGATAGCCTGAAAAATTAAAAAATGATAATGAAGGACAATTCAAAGAAGATGTGATACAAGAAATGCATAAATTTTTCAGTTTGTCTAGGGAAGGCCCTGAATGGCCTTATCAAACTATGAAGTTAACAATAGATTGAGCAGGATGATCTCCACAGGTTCTTAGCACTGAAAATCATTCTATGATTCATTGTCAGTAATTTTTTTTTTTTTACTTAGGTAACATTTGTTTCAGTGATATAATTAAAATATTTGTAGTGCGTTTAATTTAACCTTGTAAAAGCCTATAATAAAAGCATGCAATTCAAGAAAAGTTTTCAGGAAATGAAGCTAGCAAACATCTAACACAGGTGAGATTTAATAAGCATCTGGGAAGGATTTTTTCTCATATTTTGGCTTAATCAAAATGTGACAGCTGTAAACTGGGGTCACCTTTTGCTTCCTGTAATTGATTAGGCAGTTTAGCAATAACATACGTTGTGGTTGCAAGTAGATTGTTTCTCACAAGAATTTCACACATGATTTATTTCCTTCATCAGATGCTTTTTCTCATTTAGCTGTTCTATAAAATAAAAGAGAGGTATACATCATTTGCAGTTCTAAAATGTAGTGTTCTAATCATGACACTAGTATATGACGTACTGTATCTTATTTTGTATTATAAATTGCTGTGACAGAATAGAACAATAGTGATGGGTTTAGTTTATGAGCAGAGTACTGATTTGGTGTTACTTACTGCTGCAGAATAGTTTCTGTCATAATTCCTTGTTTCTTAGTCAAAAACATTTCCTTTGATGCTGAAAATCCCTTTTCTTCTTTATTAGGAAAAAAAAAAACACAAAACAGTTCTTTGAATATCTATAGTTGTAGCCAGAGCAAATAAACAAAGATTTGTACTTTTGCCAGAGGTAGCTGGAAGGCCAGCATGAATTGTATGAGTATGCACGTTTTAAATAATAAAACATTATGAAAAATTGAGTATTATGAGATTATTACAAATCACAAAAGAAAATATAGAGTTATGCAGATTATAATCTTCTAGAAGAGACAGAGTAGATCTAAATTATGACATTATTTGAGAAAAATAACAGACCATTTCCAATTGTAAGGCTAAGTGACACCTTAAGTATTCCCCAGTAAATGTGACAGACTCCATTAAAATTGCCTTATTGCTATTGATTTTGTGCAGATGGTATTCAGATAGCGTGGTAGTAATCTAAGGCAAGACTGGAGAGATCAGATTAATGAAAGAGTAAGAATAAAGGGTCCTTTTCAGTATGACAATATAGTAAATTAATATATTGTTCTAAGATTTGGGCTGTTTAGGAATGGTGCTATTGAAGAGGAGATGAATTTCACGTCATATTGAATGATTCGAATGAGTTAATACAATGGAAGATTGAGGAACTCCAGAAAAAAGCCAAGCTGAACAGGTAGTCTAATGGGATATAAAGCTCATCAGTAACAGATGAACAGAAGTAGTAAGCTGGGTTACCCTAAGAATTCCTAGTTGAATTAAATTTACTATGACTATACAGAAAGGTGGAATGATGAATACGTGGAGAGATTTTCTTGAGAAGAGAGGGTTTAAAAACTACAACTATTTCATTCGGTCAATTGATGAATAAATGTTCTCAGGAGAAGTGTAAAAATGAATGATTGTTACAAGGAAAGCAATTGAATTGTGCTTATTACTGTTTCTGGAATCACAAGAATAAAGATACCTTTAAGAAATTCAAAAGCCACAAAATTATAAACACATTACGGTTTAATTTTTCCTTTCCTGTCACAGTACATGTGGGCACACAGAACAAAAGGCATCACTGTACTGAGGAGAATTATTCAGATATAAAATAAATTCTCCTTGCTTGTGGTTCCTGCCTTCTTTTCCGGGATGAATCGCAATAAGTGCAGATATCTTGGCAGTGATAAAGTAAGGGGCCTTTAGCAGACACGTTACACCTGTGAAGCTCCCTGGTCAGACTGAAGCTGCAAGCTGCATCTGACTTCTTAAGTACTTACACACACATACAGAGAACTAATAAAAATGTATTTGATGTGGCATAAATGCTAATCATCAGAGGAAAGCGAGAATAAATTAAATATATATTGTTTGATAAATATGGGTGCGTTTCCTCTGTGCATAGGCTATGTAATGCATGTGCTATGTATTAGAATCTGCTGTATATATTTAGAAACTGTTTGAATGGTTTTCTTTAACTGAGTCATTTAAACCAAAAGGTACGCTCTCCTTAGCAGGAAATTCACGTTAATTTCCCTTGTTATACAAAAGGTTGCACTGTTTTCGTGGTAAGAATAGTGTGTATAGTGATTGAGCAATAGCATAGTCATTTTCTGAATATAAATAAAACAAATGCTAAAAAAAGATGCAGAGGGCTGGTTGAGACCCATCCTCAGGAACAAACAAACATTCTCATCTGTATGTGTCATCTTGATGGTAATAGACACTGGTTGTTTTTGTTGTTGTTTGTTTGTTTGTTTGTTTTTCCAGTACTGTTCTCTTAAACCTCTGTTGTACTCTGTTATATTATGCTGCCATTGCATGTCACTAAATCAGAACAACAAAAAAAAGATTTAGGGAGATTTATAAAATTTTGTTGGGCTTGAACCTCCCTCTCTCCAGGATAAGGTCTGCCTCTGGCTTAAGTTGATTTTGATTCCAAGCCTGAAAAAGTTTCATGAAATTGCTTCTTCTGTGGATTTCGTTTTTTAATGTGTCTGTTATTTAGTTGTATATTGATAGCTAAACTTATAACACTGTATTCATACCTTTTTGAAGTTAATTTTGACTGAAATAATTTCCAAAGACTAGTTCAATGTTTGTAGCATCCTTTTCAGTGCTATAGAAGGTAAGAGTTGTGTGGAACAGTCCATTTTAGATTAGTAATTAAGGCAGTTGTTGTTAGCCATGTTACTAGCCTTTTCAAACTCTCTAATCTTGAAGACAAAAATGATCTCCATCCTCTAATGTAATTATAGTTGATTCTTTCCTAATACTGACATTTTCTTTCCTGCTTTTTGTCCTTCACTTATACGGAAATTTTATGTCATTGTGTGATATTGATATCTAGGAAAGAAAAAAAAAATGTTTCATGGCAGCTCAACTGACTGTAAATATGAGCTATTTTTTCTGCAATGTTAGTGTTGAATCTAACAATACATGTGAAATAAATAATTGCATGTTAGCCAGATGTTTTTCCAAGTTGCGTATAGTTTATAAGAAGCTTTTGTCTAAAGCAAATCAGGTTTTGTGTGTGTGTGTATGAAACACAGTAGTTCTTGTTATTTTGTTTAGGAATGAAAAAGGTGTTCAGTAAGCTTTTACCTTGATAACCATGCATTTGTGCATTTTTCTGTGCAGGATGAGGGAGCTGCCATTTTGATTTTTTTTTTTTTTACTTTACTTTAGAAAATAATATAATTTCATGGTGTTCAAGGTTGTGTGTCCACTGATCACAGTCCTGTTTTCTGAATTTCTTATCAAAATTAGAGATGGAATGTTTAATTGTACTTCTGTGTTATGGTGTTGTAAAATGTACTAGCTTACGTGGTGAAATGCCAGAAATGGTTAAGTTACTAGCGATGTTTTGGGACTAGTGCTGGAGAGACGGTTCAAATGGACTCAGAATCTTTTGAACACTTGGGTATCTCATACTGAATATAGTGGTGGTTGATTTCTACTTTGAGCAGAAGGTGATAGGGCAAATGATCCGATGACCACAGCACTCTGGGACAGAGTCTATAGGCACTTATGTTCTTAAGTACATGCTAAATTTTATGCTTGAATCTACTCTTAAAGTCAATGATTGCAAGACTAGAAAATTGTGAACGTGTTCTTATATGAATATTAATGATATAATGATAATCTCAATGCTGTTTTTTGTTGTTTTTAAGATGGGAATTAACCTTGTAATTTCTGCCATTTGTAGTAGTTGCTGGCTATTGTAAGTAACAATAATGTTTTCTAGAGGACATATGCATTTATATATATATATTTTTAATGTAATATGTAGGCTAGAGATTATGAATGACTCATTCTGTGACAATGAAATTACTGGGAACTCTCTCTTTCTAAATAAAAGGAAGAAAGCAAGGGTGTATGAGCCTTCAAGTGGCTCATAAAATTTTTTGTGGAGAATCATTCACTGTAACATCTTGAGACAATTAGAAAATGAGATTTGAAGTACACAAAATTTGAATAAGCAGTAGAAAATGTGAATCTTTTTGTCCTTCTTTTAACTAGATACAGTAAATTGTGTTGTGCACAAGGGAAAAATATCCATGCACTTTATGTGGCAATCATTTATACTGAGTGGATATGAACAGTCATTCAGAGAACAATTGATTTTGCAGTATCCTAGACTGGGTTGGAGACTTGTGCATTCATTGCACTATATGCTACTAAAATTTATATATAAAGTTCACATTAAAGTGGCTGTTTTAGTAGGAAAATATTTTAGAATTGAAACTTGCCTGTCTTAGCTGCAGAAGAGGATGTTTTATCAGTGTTTACAAATCAATTGAAGTCTGAAATCTTTATAAAGTGAAGTTAAGAGAACAAAACGTTAGAAATCAATAAATATATTGCTACACCACATTTGAATAACTTATTAAGAAGTATGGAAAACTTTTAAGAACTTTGATATCTCCTAGAGTAATGAAAAGAGACACTCTTTTTTTATAGGTAATATTTTGGAGATAGTTTCAAAGTCTCAAACTTTCAAAGTAGTAAAAAGAAAAAAAAAAAAGGAGCAGTGGTGGCTTTGCCACTGAGGTGAAATTCGAAACAAGGAAAGATGTTAAGGTAATGAGGCAGTTAAATGTATGATTGGTGTGAAGTTACATTAAATAAGTTGCATTTACTGGTCTGACTAGCACATAGTAGAAAGAAGTTGAAGCTGCAAAGAGAATTTCTCTGTCGTGTACATATCTGATACTTCAGTGTGGCATTACAAAGTAGATTCTAGGCAGGTGACTACACAAGTAGAAAATTTTGAACAAACATGAACTTAAATATAAAAGTTATTCCACTATTATCAGCTTGACAAAAGAGAGGAATTATTGCTGCTGCTGTAACATGATTGACTTGTTAATGTGAAGAACAAGGATTAATGGAGGTCTGTATGACTCAAGACTTTAAGAAACGAGTGTTTTAAATAAAACTTGATTCCCTGCTTCTAGTATTTTCTATTGGCTGGGAGCTTTTGAGGGACGGGAAAAGGAAATATTGGGGACAGGGATAAAGGTAGAATTAGGAGTGCTTGTAACTGTGTTAAAGTTTAGCAAGTGCGTAGGAGAGAACGCCAAGATCACAGGCATCAGTCATAACATGGGAGTAAGAAGAACTAGGCAAACAAACTAAATCAATTATTTGTGAGAAAAGTATACTGAACTCAAGCTGATATCATTAATTATTGCTTGAAATGAAAGAGCACATTATTATCAGAAGGTAAAATGAAAGCAGTTGCTGTTTCTGAACGTTCTCTCACCAAGGGTGGAATGACTAACGAAGGTGCAGCTCTCCTAGGTATGATCCTCAGGACACAAGAAGATTTTGACCCTGGCTGGTGCTGTCAGTTTGAATGGTTAGTTGTTAGGATCTCAAAGGTAGAAGCAAAGGTTGCTCTCTTCAGTAGCAAGCAGTTCTTTTGCCTGTGGACAAAAAAAGCAAATGGTTTCAATGGTATAGCGTGTTTGAAGTTTGAGAGAAAAGCAGGCAGAGTGTTTGTCAGCATGCATCAGAACCAATAATCCTACCCCTGATCAATTCTGATAGCCTGTGGTGATGATGTTGCAGTGAGAGCTTACTTTGTGTTGTAAAGGGGAAAGAAAATGCGAAACAGTTTGGAGAAGTTTTATAGTGGAATATTTTTAAACTAGAAACTATTGTTTTTAAACTAGAAAAGCACATATATGTATAAACTGTGAGATTAATGCAATCAATCATCTGATATTATTGCTTACGATAAATATAGATAGGGTAATCTTAGAAATTGTGTTAGAGGCATCGGGTTCTATGAACTTAAGGACTCAGGGTTCATCGTGGCCTGCTGGAGCCATCTTTGGTTCGTTGTAAGACCTGGAGATGCCTCCTGTTCTGGTGCAATAAACATGAGTTGCTGCAGTTCTGTGTCCCGAGGTTCAGCCAGTGGGAAGGCTGAACACACATTCCCCCCAGGCAGATGCACATGCTGTGCAGTACACACGTGGCCAGCCACACAGATCAGCACGGACATGAAACAGCATCTTTACCATCGGCAAGCTAAGCACATAAACGTGAACAGTGTGGATCAGCTGATCCTGTTCCCCCTTGTCTAACTGATAAGGACTGAAGTTTGCTGCTGCTCCCATCCAAAACCATACACAACACATCACGGTTCTCTGAAGAGCTGGTTTCAGACATTCATTCAATCTACCCCAAAGCTGTGGCCCAGGCCCCAGTTTCCTACAGTTACTGCCAGCCAGTCCTATGAGCCCCCCCAGGCCTGCAGGCCCTCTTGAGCAGTTGGCACTGAGACCTCTTGTCCCACAGAGGTTCCAGATCAGCTTGATGTTCTCTAGCAGAGCGTGCATGCACGCACACGGACTGGAAAGCATACTTACACAGAAAACAGTTGGGACTAGAGTTTAATGAGACAGGATGGATGGCAGTGATCAGGTACAACACTTGGCCTGACAAAGTGTACTGACCAGCCACTGGCTTACAGGTGAGTGGCCCCTTTTATGTTTTTTTCCCCTATGTTTTCTTTACTGATTCCCACCAAATTCTTTCTTCCTGCTTTTCCTCTTACTACTTAAAACTTCCTACACAATTACACAATCCCCAGATTCTTTTTCCTGTGTCTCCCAGATCAATTTTTAACACTTCTTTGGGCAGTAATCCCCTTTAAATTGCATAGTATTTGGGGACAGTTTCTTCCGCTGGGTCACCTTCTTGGCTCTCACCCCAGGGTTCACATTAGGGTTCCTCCACCTATTCCTCTGATTCCCAACTGGTCTTTGTGTTTAATTTGCTAAGGTTTTACTCAGGTAATGTAACATGGCGTAGCACCTATTTTAGGATGCTGGCCACATTAAAATTCTAAAAAAAATATTCACCAAACATTTGAGAAAGTTGACCTTTAAGTTAAAAATGAAAAATGTTTGTGAATCCTCTGCATATGTGAAAAAAGAAAGTCTCTATAGTTGCATAAGGCTGTAAAAAAAAAATCACACATCTCTTTAACATGTTGTTAAACATTATTAGAACCCATTGGCACATCAGAAGGATGTTTTGAATGCTAAATACTTGCATAGATTCAAAAACTGCTTAGATGAATTCATGAGGGAAGAGTCCATGAAAGGCTGTTAAACATGAAGATGCATGAATGTTCCCCTGTGCAAGGAAGTTCCCAACGTCTAGGAATGCAAAGAGATGGTAAGGTACCATGGAAAATCACCCTGTTCCTATGCTCTTCATTAGGCATTTTCTGTTGAACATTGTCAGAGACGGGATACCAAGCAAAGAAAACTTGTGATTTAAATTGTATTCCTGTGTATATACCAGAATGTTAGTTGGTTGCTTAATAATAAGAACATAATGCATGTGTATCTTAGATTACTAGATTATTTTTTTTGAAGTATTCTCACTAGCCAGTGATATTATCTCATATCCATATTTGAGCTCCCCTTATTATCGTTTTTTTTTTTCCTTTGTGACTGAATGTCTTGATTTCTGCTGCATTTTCCATGCGTATTTCCAATAATTTTCCTGAAGGGATAGATGTCTCCATTTTTTCATTCTTTATTATTATTTCTTTGAAGAAGTTAATTTGAATCTTTTTTTCATGTTGATGAATTTATTTTGAACTTTTTATATTCCAGAAAAATGGATGCTAGTTATAGCTAGTTACTCATGTCTGGGTTAGAAAAAAAAAGAAGCTGGAAACATTCTTAAATTTAGTTTCACAGTCTGTTGCTCTACATTTATGCAAAATCATGCCGTTTGGACATTTAGAAGGAACATCATAGTGAAAATGGTAGATTACACATGTAAGAAATTCCTAAGAATTTCTTCCAAAAAAAAGTAGATTAAGTATCTTTATTTTAAAGTATGATCACATATTGAAAAGGTATGGAAATGTCTTTCTGCATTATGAATGCAGTTTTAAAATTTAGGGATTCTTTATTTATTTTTTCTTTATTTATTTTCATTTTAATTTAAAATTTTGGGATTCTACCCAAACTAGAGCTCCTCTGTGAGGCTGCAGCTATTTTGAAACCTTTTTAAATGATAACTTTAAAAGGAATAAGACAATATTCCTGATCAAAACTTTGGAGTCATTTCAGCTAAAATATTTCTGCTTCTCTAAACAGTTTACATCTTGTATATAACCTCTGGGGGTATAGTTCCTCTTCAAAATTATTCAGATTGAAGAGAGGTCATCTAGTTCAAACTCATGGTCAAAACAGGTTCAACTGTGAATCAGATCACGGTGCTTGTGATTTTTCCCAGTTGGGTCCTGAAAACCTCCAAAAACCAGAAATTTTGTAAGATTGCTGGGCAACTTGTTCCCAAGATTATTTTCCTCAAAATTAATTGTTTTTCCTATATCTGGATGAGACTTCCCTCTCCCCTCCTTTCACTTCATGGATGTTGTCACTCATTCTCCTGCTGTGCACCTCAGTAATGTGCCTGGCTCTGTCTTCTTAGTACCTCTTACATACAGGAAGGATGCTACTTACTCCACCCAATCCTTTTTTCTTCTGGGCTGAACAAGCCCAGCTCCCTCAGCCTTCCCTCTCAGGGCAAGTGCTCCAGCCCCCAACATCTTGGTAGTCTTTTGCTGGACTTGTTCCACTTGAGCAATGTCTTTCCTGTGTGGGGGGACCCAGAATTGAACACAGCGTTACAGACATGGTCTAGCAAGTGATGGGTAAAGAGGAATAATAATTTTCCTCAGTCTACTAGCTACATTAATGTTAATATGATCCAGCATACCGTTAGCCTATGTCACTACCAGGGATATTTAGCCAATTGTCTTTAGGACTCCTGGGTCTGTTTCAGCAGAGCTGCTCCACAGTGTGCCAGTCCCAGGGTTTTACTTCTTCAAGGGTTAGTCTGTCCCAGGTGCAGGACTTGATATGTCTCCTTGCTGGATTTCATGAGCTTTTTGGCCTAATTCTCCAGCCTGTCTAGGTCCCTCTAAATGGCAGCCCTGTCCCCAGATATATTGTCTGCATCCTCCCCTTTAGTGTTGTCACACTTGATAATGATTTCGTCTCCTCATCCAGGTCGTTGATAAAGTTGCTATGCAGGATAAATCCCAGATTAGACCCCTGAGGAACATTGGTTATGTCTTGTCTCTACAAATCGGTAGCCACTACTCTTTTGAGTGTTGTGTATTGTTACTCGAACTACTATGGATGATAGTACTGGGTATTTTAGCATCTTTCTGAATGAATGTGGGGTCCTTCCAAGCTAGTCAGGGGGAGTGATATTAAGCTGATTGATTATGTTCAAATGTACTTGGACTCAAGCTTGTGAAAGCCTTGAAAGTGCTGCACTGCACTTTGTGGACTTATTTATTTAGATCTCTCCAAACTGCATCTGCAGAGCATCTTAAGTGTAGATACATGTCCTCAGAGACTGAACGGTTCAGCTCTGGGTTTACATATGGACACCTAGTTAGCTTATTCAGTCTTACTTTCAAGTTTTCACTGAGTTTTCAGTTAGTTTATTCCAGATTTTTAATCCTTTTTTAAAATGGATTTTAAGAATTTTTTTTTTTTAATATTTGAAATTTTTCATGTTGAATTCTGTCTACCTCTTGCTTCAGTGAGTATTTTCATATATAACTTAAATATATTAGCTTAACTTATGTAACTTAATGTTTAATTGTGATTGCCTTCCATCTTTCCTCTTAATTTTATGGGTTTTTGTTTTCTTTGTTCTCCCCTCCACTCCTCCTCTTCCCACTTCCTTCTCTTCAAGCTTTTAGTCTGTGTGACAATGATTGGCTTCTTTTTTTTCGTGAAATACATTTGCTTTGGATATAACTTAGAACAAACTTGAATACATTCCAATGTCTTTTGTTATTGCCTTTAAATGGATTTTTTGAGTTAATCCTTTAGAATTAATTATTTTTAAAGAGTTTTGAGGCTTCTTAAAAGCAACAATAAGAATAGCTGTGGCTCCGGTAATGTTTAGGAAATCACAAACCTTAATTGGTTATTAGTGGCATTAAAATTGATATTGTTAAGCGCTTTCTGGACCTTGAGCTCTGTCCTTAATTAGAGGCAGTAGTGTCTCCTTCCCTCTGAGACTTCCCTATGAAAATATTTTGCCTAACACAGGGTTATCAGCTTTCAATTGTCTCCTGGATGAAACATCCCGGATGACACGACCTGTTGTAGCTGCTTTCCTCATTCTAGCCAGAATTTCCAAACATGTTTTTCTTCATTGTTTAAGCCTTTATTCCTTACGTTCTAATAAATATTTTTGTATTGATTGTTTTACTATTAGTACTGTAACTTTTTCTTGGCACTTGGCTTATTTTTACTAATGAGGTACAGAAATTATAATTTATCTCCTAAACATGTTTGTTTTCCCAACATTTCAGAACATCCTTGTGACTTTCTTATTTACTAAATATTTTGTCCCAACCAAAGCACATACTCCTGTTGTCTTTTATTTCTTCCCCATTCTTGTTCATTCTTCTTCATTACAAACTTCTGTATATGTATATTAAATAGTATCTTCAAGGTCACTTGTTTCATTTAGCCATTCCTTTGTCTCTTTATCATTAGTCTTTCTCTGGTTTTGATAATTCCGTCACTTCCTCTGGCCCAAAATTTGCTTCCAGCTACTGATTCATCTCTTGCTAAATTTAATTCTTGTGATTCCAGAATGGGCTGTTAGACCTGTGTCTTAGCTCTTTCCTCTTAACAGTCTTTTCCATACCTTTCCTCTACCCTATGTTTCTTCTTCACCATCATTAAAACTACTTGTAAAAGCTCATTCATTCATTCATTCTTCTAGTATTTATTGATCTTCTGCTGTTGCCAACTTGATCTTTTATCAGTTTTGTCCTTTTTGGCCACACTTTTCCATCTCCTTTCTAATTTGTTCTAAAATATTTCTATCATCTTGTTACCAATTTTTTTTAACTACTGACTTATGCACCCTTGAGTATCTACAGCTTCTTATTTTTTGTCACCTTCATTTATAATATTTATATGGATTGCACTTGATTTGTTAGCAACGTGTGACGAGGTTTGTAGTCTATTTTTATTTGTTTTAAAAGTTTTTTTGTTCGTTTGTTTGTTTTTTCCTTCCTTAGACTTTCATTTTCTGAATATTTATGAGGTAGTTTCCACTCTCTTGATAAAAGTAAACCCCACTCACTGGAAAGTACATCCAGCACAGTGGAATATTAGTTTTGGAAAGGGAAAAACAGAGTTCAGTGCCAGAACATTTAGCAAAAGAGGAGATGGTGATAGTGGGAGAATGATGTTGTACGACATACAAAGACAGGGAACTTTCACATGTAAGATAATTGGAGCAAAATTTAATTTTCAGATGAAGGAGACAAAAGGAGGAGGAAGACAAACTAAAGCCTAAGAAAACGTGTAGGAAGATAATTGATTGTTAGAGATGAGTAGTAGGAGTGGGCTCTTGCAAACTTTTTGGTCAGGAAGAGTAAGAATTTGAGGAAACATGAATTCTTGTCTTACAATAGGATCATTAGAGTATAATTTAAAATATATTGTATGGCATATGAATTTTGTTTGTAATTAGATAATATCTGAATACAAAGAACATTCCTTTGCTGGTACACACAATTCTAGACGATTATTTCTTCGGTATATATTTAATTATTTAATCCTGAAACAGATGCTCTCCACAAAGTATTCTATTCAAAGTATTTTAAATAAGTAATATAATTCTTTTCCCATTTTGTCATAATTAAAAATCTATGTAATGTTTTCAATTAAATGAATGATGTATGTTGCTTTCATACTGTCTTCAGTAGAGCCATACTTTGGCATAATGTGTTTATTTGTATATGCTCATAAATTGTAATATTCTTTTGAAAGTCTAGATGAACAATAAGATTGTTTTCTTTGTTTTCTCTTTCTAATAAACCAGATAGCATACGAGCTAGAAATAACTTAAAATTCCTCTAGCACTAGCAGACATCCTCCATTTTAATCAGGTTTTTGAAGACCGAGGGAGAGATTGAACTTTAGTTAATATAATGTTAAGGGTTAAGAAGGGTTAATTGATGAAGAAGACAGAGGAACAGAACAGCAAAAAATTTCAGCATTGCAAATCTTAAAATTTAACCAAACTCTCCACTGTTCTCTGGCAGGCTGTGAACATTACTGTGATATGGATTGTGGTTCATATGTCTTGTTTATTGATAGAAGCAATTTCCCTCTGGCTACACTTGAAATTTGCACTCAAATCCACAGAACAATTCAGCTTTTTTTTTTTTTTCATATAATCGTGCAGAAATAATAACAAATAGCTTAGAGAAGGATACATGGGAAACATTTCACAGGAGCATGGGAAAAAGACGAAGCATTAATGAAATAGAATGTAGTTAGAAAGGAGCATGCCCATGCTTCTGTGATTTTGTATAAGGACAAACAGTTTAGATTAATGCTAAGTGAATGGAAGAAATATGGAAGGTGAGAGAGAGACTGAAATTTCAAGAAGGGCTGAAAAGAAAGTAGTTTTGAATTGGATCTCTAACATGCTGAAAGTCAACAGTGATTTGGACATACATTCACATATGTCAGAAATGTCCAAATTAATAACATGAATACACATTTATAAGTGTTGTGAGGATAGACATTGCTATTCTGAAGCTCTGACTAAGAGTCTGGAAGTCATGGAGATACAACTCATACTAGCTGGAGGATTGAATCCTCATATGGCTTTAGAAAAAATGGAATTGATGTGGTTGTGTTCGTGTGTTATATTACTTTAGGTAAAGTTGTGCAAGCAGGTATTTCAGGAGAAGAAAACATGGTATCACATTTGGGAATATATTATGTGGCACATGAATATTCAATGTAGCACTTGGCTAAAAATGGTCATGTACTTCTCATAAATAACTGCAGAGCATTTATGAACTAAATTACATAAGGCTAACACTTAAGGTCAGTAAACACTTCAATTTTTTGCAAAGCACAGAAACACTACTGAGTCGGTAAAATGCATATGACTGCGTTTTAACATGATGATTCAAAGTCATATTAATGGATTTATAGAACGTTTTTTTTTTTCTCGGAAGCTGTCATAGTATTACTGTCTACACAATAGTCTAACTAAGCAAAAATGCATTTTTTAAAACAGCTACCCAAATAATATATATTTACCTATCCAATTTTATAGTAAATGTTAAGGTAAGATTAAATTAACCTGAGAAAGTTGAACTGATAATAAATTTGATTTCATTTAATCCTTTTATTACCTAGTATGTAAAGAAAGACACATCTGATTGCGTGTAGTTTAATGATCATGGTTACTTTATTATACTGAAATGAACTTTATTTTTTATTTTGTGTAATTATTAGACACTTTGCACTTAATTTAAAAGTGATAATTCTAACTTTGTAGGCCTTTTCTTATAGCTTCAATTTAAATGTTCGAATATATAGAATATTGTAAATATAGAAAATATAGAATAAACAAATTTCCTCAAATGATTGAGTGTCCTATAAAATCATTCCATCTTTATGTCAGAGCATTGTCTTTTAGATGTACTCAGCAGTCATCAGAGAGAAACACAATTTCTTTGGTGCTAGAAAGTATTAGCTTTAAGTTTAAGTTAAGCTTTAAGTTAAGTTTAGCTGAAATTCATGGTAGAGACACAAACAAAAAGACAAGACGATTTTTAAAAGGAGTGGCCAGCAGGTTGATGGAGGTGACTGTCCTCCTCTACTCTGCCTTTGTGAGGCCACGCTTGGAGTACTGTGTCCAGGCCTGGGGCCCCCAGCACAAGAAGGATGTGGATGTCTTAGAACGGGTCCAGAGGAGGGCCACACAGATAATCAGAGGGCTGAAGAACCTCTCCTGTGAAGAAAGGCTGAAAGAGATGGGGATCTTCAGCCTAAAGAAGAGAAGGCTCCAGGGTGATCTTACTGCAGCTTTTCAATACTCAAAGGGGGCTTGTAAAAAAGATCGAGAAGGAGAGCGACTTTTTGCTCAGTCAGATGATGACAGGGCAAGGGAGAATGGTTTTAAACTAAAAGAGGAAGATTTAGATTAGATGTTTGGAGGAAATTCTTCACTCAGAGGGTGGTGAGGCACTGGAACAGGTTGCCCAGAGAGGTTGTGGATGCCCCATCCCTGGAGGCGTTCAAGACCAGGTTGTACGAGGCCCTGGGCAACCTGATGTAGTGGGTGGCATACCTGCCCATAGCAGGGGGGTTGGAACTGGATGATCTTTAAGGTCCCTTCCAACTCAAGCCGTTCTATGAATCATGAATCATTCTATGAAAAGCATAGAGTACATTTGTATACCAAAAAAAAAAAAAAAAAAGGACAAGATTCTGCCCTCAAATGTTATGCCCAACAGCCATCTCATGGAATATGAGTTGTGCTCACATGCAAAAAGACGAAATTGTAAACCTTTTGACCTGTAAAGTGTATTACATGAATTCTACAATGCTTTCTTTATAGAGTCTAGGGCTGAAAGAAATGCATAGAGAAGAGAATCATCACTGCTATTTCAACACTAGCATTAAATATTTCTCTTTGAGGTTTGTCTGTCCTTGACCAGTGCAAAATCCATGTTTAATCCATGTTTATTCTACTTTTAAAATGAGCTTATTCCCTTTTCTCTGATGAGGTTCTGAAGTACAACTAAGTAAGTATCAGGAAAGCTGTAAGATTTTTTTTTTGTTTTTGTTTGTTTGTTTCCTAATTATTTGGTTAGCTTGAAAAGCAGCATACTGTTGTCCATACTGCTGCATACCTCATTTTGGGCATGCCACAATCCTCTTTTTCTTTTCTTTTTTTTTCTCTTTTTTTATATATTTTTTTCTTTTTTCTTTTTTTTTCTGTTACAGAGATAACCTTCTCATTTGTTTCTCCTTCAAGGTGTACTGATGCAGATAATGTAGTTGCTAGCCTTAAAAAGATGAATAAGGTAATTTTTGCACTGTTGTGATGCCACTGGAAACTGCGTTTAGTGAGTTTAGTCCTTGAGAAAGAATATATATATATATAGGCTCACTTTTGTGTGTTGATTTCTTCCTTGTCTTTTGCCTTACTATTGATAGAAGAGACTCTTACTGTCCTACTTGTCCTTGTTCTGGCAGCTAGCGCTCAGGTCATCCCACATGATGGAGAGTGAAATACGTACATGCTTCTGTAGGAGTTCAGTTCTTGCTTTTTCATCTGTAACAACAGGCAAAACTGAAGAGATCAGCCATTAATACCTTGTTATTAATATGGGACTGTTTAAGTTTGTTTCCTTCTCTCTGTGAACCTGAGAGCTGTCTCTTTGGCTACCAACAATTTTTGTCTGATTAAATCCAGTCTGTTCAAGGACTGGCAAGGTGATACGTTATGCCAAATGTCATGGAGAAGCCTATTGTTGCATTGGTCTTGGGAAATCTCCATATGCCATGCAGATTTACACTTAGATTAAAAAAAAAAAAAAAGTTGGGTTGAACTGTCAAAAGGAATCAACCAGTATATTTTATGATAATGACTTGGAAAGTAGCTTTGTGTCATGTGTGGACATTTTGAAGCAGTAAGTAGTATCTAGGGCAAGAGTTATCGCCTTCCTTCACCCTTGATTTAGCATTGAGCAATGGAAGACTATCTCCTGTAGGTACAGCTGTCCTCAGCATTTCTGTTTTCCCTTGAGTTCTAGCCAGGACGCACAATGAGTTGTGAATTCCGAGTAGTGCTTAGAACTCAATAATCTGTAGATCTTGGTGGTGTGTTTAACGGGTAATTTAATGGGAAGGAAAAGTAGGATTATTTATGATAGCTGTTCTAAGAAGGTGTTTCAGTATGGACGTATCTTTCCATGTACTTTCCTTTCATTCATTTCTGTTTTAGTGGACAATTTCCGCTTCAGGAAATCCTGTTAGATGATTGAGGTGTTATGTGACTATATACTTTGAGTGGGTGGGAGAAAGTCACTGAGTTCAGTTTGTGGGGGGAAGTTCCAAGTTCCCATCTACCATTAGAGGGTATATTTTGTAGACGTGGATGCAAATGGTCATGGATCAAGAAACTACAATTATTATAATAAATAATATCTTGTTCTTTTGAGCATTTATTCTAAATTTCTCTTTGCACCTGAATACATCCAGCATATAGCTTTGTGATTCCCAAAAGCATTATGGCTATTTGGAGCACAGCATGAAATTGTCATCAACACGAATAAGGAACAATAGCTACATAAGGATAAGGCAGATGGAGTAGTTTTCCACTCTTCTAAACTGTAATGTTAAAAAGAACATCATCTATTTTAGGATCAGGAATAGGCCATCTGCCCAAATTGCCTGCCCTTTCAGCTTTACCTTACTCCCACATTACTGTCATTATTTTCATCTGAATGTCATTACATTTTTATGCTGTATTTCTCTGAAAGATACTTCATGTCATTAGCTGATTTGTTTTACACCAGGGTTTTCTTTAAGAATTCCAGGTCTTTCTTTAATATTTGTATTTTACTATTCATGTGTTTTGCTTCCAAATATGATGTTTGCTTGCTGATTTCATTATTAAGTCAGACAACATCTGTCCTTACTGGCAGTGTTGGAAATGATGTGACAGCCTGGCAACAATAGTAGCAGGAAATAAGCAAAGGACTAACAGGGATCATGAAAGGCAGAGGAGGCAGCAAGGCCAAGAAAAGGACTTTGGGCCAAAAGGGTGTAAAAATAATTGAAGCTGAGAGAAAGAAAAAAAAAACAAAACACTTGAGCAAGTGAACGAGATAAGTAAAAAACATTTTTTAGCAGCCAGAGGAATTTTGTTTGTAGTTTTCATCTGTCTCTGAAGGGAAAAATGATTCAGTTGTTTTGAAGACTATTGATTTACAGACTTGAATGTCTTTGTGGGTTGAGCAATAGAAGGAATTAAACATTTTCCAGTGGAACTTTTTAAAATCTGAAACTGTTGGTTCAATGAATATCAGTTGTTCTGCAAGAATGTCAACACTTCATATCTGCATTTCTTTTTATGTTTTTTATTAATACATGTTATGTAAATACCCGCCTTTGATCTGTTACAATAATTTGGCAAATGAGAATGGAAGGCTTTCTTCCTAAATTTCTAAAGAAATCCTTAAAACCATTTTAATGTTCCAAGTACTGTGGACGTTTGTTTTTTTTTTTTCTTTTTTTTTTTTTCCCTCCCCAAATAAACTGAAATACATTCCTATCTGAGTCAAGAAAATGCAATCTAGGGAACTGAACTGCCATCCCAGTTGGGTGCTGAAAGTAAGAGTTTCATTTATGGTGAATAGAAATGAACTCCACTAACTGTAAAATCACAATTTAGATAAAATTTTCTTTGTGTACATGATTGTTCTGAGTATGTTCATTCATTGTTCTGTTCATTCATTGTTCATTCATAGTTATGTAGTTATGTTACATAAACATCTAGAGGTGGTGTTTTTTTTTGTGTTTTTTTTTTTTTTTTTTTTTTGTGCTCTGGGATACCATAGATCCCAGTACATACAACGTTGACAAGACCTATGAGAGATAGGAAGATAGGTGTTCTTTGGAACAGCAACTGAATGTCAGAAGGGATGCACCCAAAAGCTTTCAAAATAAAACAGCATATTTGTGTTCTGTTATACCTTTGTCCTCAATGTTATACCTAATATCATCAATTAGCTTTAGCAGGTACAGGAGTTTACAGGTTATCCGAATTGTTGTAACCAAATACTAAATTGTTTATCTATCTGTAAGGATAGACTTTATTATTCTTTTCTTGGCATTAATTAAATATATAAACTACTTTGTACTCAATTTTTGTGGTTGTAATTCTAGAAATGGAAATTAAACAGTTGTAGTTTATGTTTTGTTCATATTTGGTAGCTGTGACAATTGATCATAATTTCTTAAGCAGACAAGGACAAAAGCAATTCATTTTTTTTTGTTTGTTTTGTTGGGGGGAAAGGTTGGGAGGGGGAACAGTTGAGGTTAATGGTTACTTGTAGTATTTCTTTTACAGTTGCATTCTTTGAAGATCAGGCTACTTCATATATATATATATATATATATCTAAATTGAAATTGTAAAGAATTCAACATAACTGCAGCTTTATATCTTTCTAAGAATATCATAGCTAAGCAGGTAGGCAAGTCAGTGCCTGTCTGTACACTACTACTCTCACTATAGAAATGAAATACTACTTAATGTAAACACAACAGTAAGATGAAGTGTTTCAATGTGTGTATACAGTGTAGTTAGTCTCTTTTTATAGGGTCAGTTTTCGTTATTTGTTACTACTTCTACTGTATGCTTATGCTATTTACAAATTATGTCTGTAACTTTTGTCTCAAAATACTGAATCATGGACAGAATTTAGTATGATACAATATATTGTTTTTTCACTGACCTGTAATTCAAACATGTAAGAGGATTCAACTCCTTCAGAACTTCTATTGAATTTTCAGTGAATATGTCAGTTCTCAGTTTGACAGCACAGTTATCATAGAATATCCCGAGTTGGAAGGGACCCATAAGGATCATCAAGTCCAACTCCTGGCACTGCACAGGTCTGCCCAAAAGTTTAGACCATGTGACTAAGTGCACAGCCCAATCTCTTCTTAAATTCAGACAGGCTTGGTGCAGTGACTACTTCCCTGGGGAGCCTGTTCCAGTGTGCAACCATACTTTCGGTGAAGAACCTCTTCCTGATGTCCAGCCTAAACTTCCCCTGCCTCAGCTTAACACCGTTCCCACGGGTCCTGTCACTGGTGATAACGGAGAATAGGTCACCTGCCTCTCCACTCCCCATCACGAGGAAGTTGTAGACTGTGATGAGGTCCCCCCTCAGCGTCCTCTTCTCCAGGCTGAACAGGCCAAGTCACCTCAGCCGCTCCTCATATGCTTTCCCCTCTAGGCCCTTCACCATCTTTGCCGCCCTCCTCTGGACACTCTCCAATGGTTTAATGTGCTTTTTGTACTGTGGTGCCCAGAACTGCACATAGTACTCGAGGTGAGGCCACACCAGCGCAGAGTAGCGTGGGACAATCACTTCCCTCGACCGACTAGCGATGCCGTGCTTGATGCACCCCAGGACACGGTTGGCCCTCCTGGCTGCCAGGGCACACTGCTGGCTCATATTCAACTTGCTGTCAACCACAACCCCCAGATCCCTCTCTGCGGGGCTGCTCTCCAGCGTCTCATCGCCCAGTCTGTACGTATAGCCAGGGTTGCCCCGTCCCAGGTGCAGGACCCAGCACTTGCTTTTGTTAAACTTCATGTGGTTGGTGATCGCCCAGCTCTCCAATCTGTCCAGATCTCTCTGCAAGGCCTTTCCACCCTCATCCGAGTCCACAACTCCTCCAAGTTTGCTGTCGTCTGCAAATTTGCTCAAAACACCTTCTAGTCCTACATCCAAATCATTTATAAAGACATTGAAGAGGACTGGTCCTAAAATGGAGCCTTGAGGGACCCCACTAGTGACCATCCACCAGCCAGATGTGGCCCCATTTACCACAACCCTTTGAGCCCTGCCTGTCAGCCAATTGCTCACCCATTGCATGATGTTTTTGTTTAGCTGTATGCTGGACATTTTGTCCAGTAGGATCCTACAGGAAACTGTGTCAAAAGCTTTGCTGAAGTCCAAAAAGATCACATCAGCTGGTTTCCCTTGATCGACTAGATGGGTGATCTTATCATAAAAAGAAATCAAATTTGTTAGGCAGGACCTACCCCTCATGAACCCATGTTGGCTGGGACCAATGACTGCATTGTCCCCCAGGTGCGCTTCAATAACTTCAAGGATCATCCTCTCCATAATTTTACCAGGCACTGACGTGAGACTGACAGGCCTGTAATTGCTAGGGTCTTCTTTCTTACCCTTCTTGAAAATTGGCACAACATTTGCCAGCTTCCAGTCTACCGGGACCTCTCATGAGTTCTAATGAGATAGGTTATGGTCATGTACTTTAACATTCCAGTCATGCAGATCTCACCAGATGTCAGTAATCAGGTTTCACTCATCTTGAATTTATCTATATACATGTCTAAATACAATTATTTTCTTTAAAATCCAACTTCTAAAACTATCATATGGATAATTTAAGTATTTTTTCATTTTATTCTCATGACCTTTGGCATCTTGGTTTCAGTTTTGGTTCTGAGTGTCTAGATTTTACGGTCACAGAATGTTTAGGCAACCTTTCTCCTTTTTTGATAATACTTCTCATTTTGTTGTTGTTGTAGCATAGTATTTATTCCCCAGGTATTTCTTTAGCTTGGAAGATTGGTTCAGGTTTTTTCAAATGGTATACAACTGTAAGCTATTCAAATTAAACATTTGGTAGGGCAACCAACTGACCTGTGAAACCAATTGGTTAGAGAGGTAAACCAATATTCCAGAAAAAATGTAATTTTTATTTCCTGCCTAGCATTTTATGGCAACACCTTTCCACTGTTGCTCACAGGTATTTTAAAAAGATCATTTTCTTAATGGTATATATTGCTACCCCTCCAATTTTATTTACGATTATGTAAGCTGTGTTGTGATGAAGTATCATGATCTAAAGTAGACAAGACCAGTATTTTTTAACTCAGTGTATATTTCTAGTTATCTTGTTTATAACCTCTACAAAAACAGTATGCGGTTGTTAATCGCATACCATGCAGATTTTCTCATCTTTAGCATAAGACAAATTGTTAGTCTTGTGTTCAATGTCTATTCTCTCTCTTCTGTTTAACTATATCCTTAAAAATGTCTTCTTCGCTTTTGATACTGATTGTACATTTTCTGCTATGTAGAATTTCTTGTCAAGAGTCTGTTTTTACTCTATTCAGTTCATTAACAGAATTATTTTTCTCCTTTAAGTTTGATGGAGTGATTCTTTCCAAATTTTTCTCCTTGATTCTTCAGGAATTGTTCATTATGTGAACTTATTTTCTAGACTATATAGGCATTTCCCTAAAATGTTTCTTCTGGCTTCATAATAACAAAGACTACTTGATAACTGTTGATCACTGCATCTTTTCTCTGACTGGGCAGCACAAGATTGAGGAAGGAATCTTTTTATTAGTGAATTTTGGAAATGGAAATTTCCTTTTAGAATGGAAATCAACATTTGTTCTGCGATCTTTTATTTATTATTTTTTTTTAAGCTACTATTTGGAGTTGTTTCACATTGTTGTTGCTAGAATAAAAGTTTAAATGTACATATGCATGTTAGCATTTTGGCTGTGTTAGCTGATGGAATTTTGGAATTGATATTTGTAAATGTTTTACCAAGTAGTAAATGCTTAATATTTCCATGAATAGAACACAGTAATTTTAAGTCTGGTAGCTGACAGAAAGACGTAAGGTAACTGAATTCAAACATTGAATGTCTTATGTTTTGGGTATTGCCTAGCCAGACTTTTCAAACACTGATCTTGCCTTCTCCTTTCTTTTGTTAGTAACATGTTTCGGAGTGATTTTTGCTGTCAAATGCCAAGTTAAAATTAATCCTATTTTGAGCTACTGTTTTCTGGTATGAATAATCAGTAAGTAGTGCTTTTAATGTCCTTAGAGTCCTTAGAGAAAACTGTTAAATAAGAAGGAAACACAGGTGTGTAGCAATACTTTTTTCTGAAGAAATTAATTTTCTGAAGAAATTTAATGTAGCTAGTTTCTAGTTCCTGCTTCTATTAAAGAGAGTAAACAACCCAGCTAATTAAGAAATAAATGAGTTGAATATAGAGACTTGAAACAATACTAAACTAAAATATAGGTAAATCTTCTGAAAGTTCTGCAAAAGTCATAAGTTTGTGTGATAAGTTTTGCAGTGGCTGGTCATGTAACAAAATTTCCTGAAGAATAGATAATTTGTTCTGAATTGTTCTAATTGTTCTGAATTTGTTCTAAAAGGATGTATACTCAATACTTGCTGTTGTTTTTTTTTTAAACATAGTCAAGTCAAATGCCATATGTTCCCAAGTACTACCTTGCTCACTGTGCTCTAAAAAATTCAGCAAGGTTACCTGCAAAACTCAGAGCAGTCATTTAGAACCACAAGTGTTTTATATAGAATGTGTAAGTGTGAAGCAAAGTATTAATGATAGGAAAATATAAACCTGCACAAAAAGGTCACAAATTCATATTTTAAGTTTGATTTCTGCTTTCTTGTGATTTGCAAACAGAGAGGGAATTGGCATGAAGTTGAGTTAGTTTGAATGTGATTTTCATGAGGTAACTCTCTCTTTTTTAAACTCTCTTTATCAGAATTAGAGGAGTTTCCTAGAATTTAAAAGGCCCTTGTACTTTGTTTTTCCTTTGGGAATCTTGCGCCAACTACCTACCTGCTTATCTTAGAGGAATGTGGGAAAGCTGTATACAGAAAATGAAAGTCTGAAATGTAAAGGTCTACCAGCAGAGTGCTTGTTTAGTTTACTGTATTTACTTCATCATGCTGTAACGCATAACATTGAAGACTGGACTTTATAACTTAAATAGTTTAAAATAGTTTATTTTTATAGCAGTAAGTGGATGTTTGGTGATTTATACAAAATAAACACCTATCTCTGTGGTAGTAAGATATAAAATGGTAATGTCAGAATAAAACTTCTGATTAACTTAAAATGGGATACAAATAAACTGAAGTTAATAAAAAAACAGGAAAAAAATAGGTCTTTGCCTTGTGTGGAAAACAAACAAACAAACAAAAACAAAAAACAACTTCCCTGTAAATGAAGAGATTATTAAAAAGTTTACTATACCACCATTAGGAAGTTCATCCAGTAGTTTTGTTTGTTTGTTTTACAGGGGCTGTTTGGCTGGGAAAAAATCTGTTTAGAATTTTTTTTTTACATGTCTGTAAAGTAATGTAAGTTAAATATATACTAAAATATTGTGGCTGAAAAGATGATTTATAAATTCATATGTTTATGGAGTAATATATCTGCAGAAGGAACAGCTATCCATTTTTACTTATTGCTACACAATCCCATTGCTTGCCTGTAGCTTCATTGGGGATTTTAATGTGAAGAATGTATTTGGTCATGGAGAAATAATGAACCGTTTCAGAGATTTGTTAGGCTAGTATCTTGGAGAGTTTCTATGTAGATGTTAAAGATGTTATCTTTATATGGATGGGAGGTGGCTCACAGTAGTGCCGTTCTGAGCATTGCCACGTGTTATACACATGCATAAAATAATATGAAATAGATATAATGAAATAAAGGTCTGCAGGCTGGCTAACATGTTTCTAATGGAACACAGGTACTTCACACACACACACACACATGGTGTGTATATAATAACACATTTTGCATGTGTTTCATTCTGCAGATTTTTTTGGTAAGAGTGAGAACTCTTTGAAGGAATATCCCTGTTCTGGTTATTATAGTTGTATTCCTCCTCTGTACCAATTAGATAAGCAACCCTAAAAAATTCTCAAGTGTTTTATTGGATGAACTATATAAAATCCTGTGATCTTGTAACCTATTGTAGAGAAACTGTTGACCTTGCTCATGTGGACATTTTCCTAGTATTTCTTCAAGTGGCACTTTTAAGTGAAGGTATACTTGCACAAATAAACAATATTACTCAATTTAATTATGATTAATTACAAGAGATGCATCTTTGTGGTTGTTTGGTTACCAAAGTGCTTTTTTTTTTTTTTCCCCTACTGAAAACAAAAGCTCAGCTTATTCTTTAAGAGAAAGGAAAGTGCAAAGTTGTAAAATGTCTTCTTCAAGGTCATGGGAGAGGAGGATTGCAAAGGTACTTTAACAAAATGCAGTTGTATTTTTCTTTTTGAGAGATAGGTGAAAACATATGCATCTGGGCAATTAGAAATAGAATAATCAATTTCTTCTTAAAATGTTATGTATATTTTCATTTGATATCAGTATAAACTATGGAATTATTCAAATAATTAGTTACTCAGCAGGTTAGTATGAAAATTCTATATACCAATGCATTTGGTCTATTGAGAAAAAAATTTGGTGAGATATTTAAATAAAGCAAGTATAATCTCTATTTATTCAGTGGGGCAGGAAGTGTGAAATTTTCATATCAGTGCTCCCAGTTAGACTTGTATTCATGTGCTGTTTTATAACACTCTGTGGAGCTGTTTTTGCATGAAAGAAATGAGATTCTTGTTTCTAAGCTCTAATAAGTGTGAGTTCTAAATGTAACTTGATTCTAGAGGTAGGCGTGCAAGGTATATCCACAAAGTTCTTGTTACCGTGTACCATGTGCACAGTGAAGGCTGTGGTGATGGGTACCTGTTTTTCATAAACAAATCCCCTCCAGAAGCTCTGTCCATGGTGCTGAAATCTGACATGCCCATTCGGCATCTTTATCTGATAGATTTCAACGTGCCTGTGTGTGCAGCAGAGATTCATCGAGTTTGTTATTATTTTTTTTTTTCTTCAGCGAAGCATATAAAATCTATGAATATCCTATTGTTTGATAGTTTATAATTAACATCAGGTTGTTCTTTCTGCCTTTGACAACTTTGAAAACAACCTTTGTGATTTTGAAATCCTGGGATTTAATTATAAAAAGGACATCTTTAACATGAAAGTATGTTATTCATTAGCAGTAGGTAAAATGAAATGATTTTTCCATGTTGTAAATGTTTGAAGACCAATAATATTTTGAAAGTATGTAAAAAAAGACACACTATAAATAAGTGGAAAAGTTAATGTCTATGCACAAGAAGTAGCTCGTCTGCTTCTACCTCCAAAAATCTTGTCAGTGATTCCACATAAATGTTTACTTCAGACAAGTCTATAAAAAATGTAAGTTATTATAGAGTTTAAAAAATATAAAGTTTACTAATGACTTACAAGAAATATTCATCACTCCTATTTTTACTGTGTAATTCAAGCTACCTATTCATCCAATAAATATTTAATTCCCTAAGTACAATTTACAATGATAACTTTTTTTTTTTTCATTTTCCCTATTTGTATATATAACTATCAACTGAAATAACATAAAATTTTTGCTACCAATTTCTTTGTTTGGAGTCACCATATTTTTTCATCAGCTATCTTTACAGTCAGATATCTTTTCTGTACTGGACTTAGGAGTAGTCACTTTTTTCATCCTAACAGAATTGGTTTTAGCTTGTAATCAACATTCTGATCAACAGGTTTTTGTGCACATTTTCTGCTTATGGGCCCAGTCCTACTCCCGTGAGAACTTTAACTTCAATATAAGTAGAGTCAGGTATTCAATGTTCTCTTTTAGTCTCGTTTCATTTCATTTCTACTAATAATGTTTCTGTCAGTCATTTATTGCTTGTTACACTGTGAAAGCTGGGGAGGTTTATAAGCTAGTCAGTTGTTGTTATTGCTGAACAGAAGTGTGCAGGTCCAGAAAGAAATCCTTAATATCATCTAAACTGTTCAAACTAGCCAAGTTCACTCTATCGCCAGCCTAAAGTTTAGACATTACTAATAAATGAATAACCATTTTGACTGAAGACAAAATATTGAATTTACATTTTCCGGGTCTAAAAATTGCATTTAGTTTTCAGGTTTCTGGGGAGGTATCAAAGCAATTCAAAATGTGCTTTAAGCAGTAGCTAATAGCCTGTTGCTCTATCAGTCTCATACCTCCTTTCTGCACTTCTCTCTTCCTCCTCCCACAGTAAGCAACATGTAAAATACAACATTATTACTTAACAATATGGGTAAGTACTTTGTGAAAGTGTTTATTGTGTAGTTCATTGCAGTTGTACAGCCTAAAAACAGCAAAAATAACCTATGTGCTCAGATTGGCGTTTCAACAGGAGAATATGTAAGGAAATATTTTATCAGACTTTATAATGAATTTGTTTATTGTTAGACAAGAGCTCCCAGAATATGTTTTGGAAACAAACAAGACAAAAACTGTTTTGATTTTAATCAAAAATGTATTTTCCTCATAAAAAAATTTTACATACTCACTGTGTCTACTCTACAGAATTTGTCCATTTCATTACACCATGTGTCAATCCTAGTATATCTGTTCACTGCAAAAACTCGTGGCTAGTGTGTGTAATACAACACAGGAGGAGGTATTGCTCAGTTCCACTACTTTTATGTAATAATAATTAAAAAAAAATACAGAAAATGTGGCTACTTTCACTGTATTCCAGACTTAAAAGTCTCATGAAAGTTCTAGAAAATGAAGTTAATCGTATTTGGTTGGTAGAATACCCTTAGAAGCCATATTTAAAATTCTTCTCTTATGCTGAGGCAGTACATATTCCCATTTGTCAGCAGCAGCAAAGTCCAGGCATCTGATTTCTAAATGAAATACTTTTTCTTGTTCCCTTTTTGTTCAGCACAAATGCAGTCACGTGATTTTTATTTCAGAAATTGATTGATATTTATGACATATTGGTTGGTACACCTATTACAGTTGCTTTTACTTCCATTGCTGTGCTTTTTTCTTTGCCCATGTCCCAAAGACTGATTAAAGGAGGATAAAGCTCGTTGAGTGAAAAGGATTGCTTCTTCAGGTAATTCTTTAGATAGCTGTGTCCGACGTCATAGTTTGTCTCTCGTGAGACGCAGCTGTAGAGATATACCACAGAGATGATTCCCAGAAGAGTACCAAGGCAGACAAGGAATCCTATTATGTTGTTCTTTTCATAGCGTTTCACTGCTAAGTCCAGTCCTTTTGTGGTTACATTGACACATTGTTTCTTATTTTGTGGATAGATAGTGGGAATATCTATACAAATCTTGTATTCAGTTGATGGATTTAAATGCGTCAGGTTGTATACCTGTATATCAGATGGTACTCGAGCGCTCTGCGCAGCCTGAGAGTTTTCAGCTTTCAGAAAAGCAGTCCATCTAACGCTGGACTTCAGAATTTTAGAACTTGCTTTCCATGAAACCAAAACAGAATTAGATTTTATATCTTTTATTTTAATGTTCAAAGGTCCATTGCTGTCCTGAGGGAAAGAGCCATCCACTTTAATCATGACTGACTTTAGGTCTGCCCCAACTAAATTTGTTGCTATGCATGTGTATAAGCCACTTTCTTTTTGTGTTACATCACTTATGTCTAATGTTCCTTCAGAGTGAATGTAGTACTTATTAGAAATAGTATTAGGCAAAAGTTTGTGTCCTGATGGCGTTATCCAGTAGATTTCAGGTTCTGGTTCTGCTGTTGCTCTGCAGTGTAAGGAAACATGGCTGCCAGTTTTCAAATCCAGAGTAGATGGAAAGCTTTCAGGAGCTATCAGAGGGAGACAGATTTCCATCATTTCTCGGAAGTGTATCTGTCTGACGTTCTGGCCTTGGAATTCGGGAGGGTCTACACAAAACAGAGACTCCGGCTCCATGAAGCGAATATTTGTTTTATTCATGTTAATCCAGCGGATGACACAATCACATCTAATGGGGTTGCTGTGAATACTGACTTCCTTCAGGTTAGGCAATGATTCAATTGTGCTGCGGTACAGGGCACTCAGCGCGTTGCTGTTGAGCATGAGTGATTCCAGCTTGGGAAGTCTGTAGAATGCATTTGGATGAATGTATGATAATCTGGGGTTGTTGGTAGCTTCTATTTTTCTTAAATCTGGCAAATTATCAACAGCAAGGCTATCTATGGAAATCAGTTCAGGCATGTTATTAATTCCTAACTCTTTTAGGTGCAGCATATTGCTAAAGTCTCCTCTTCGTATTCTGTTAATGGGATTCTTATTTAGGTCCAGAAATTTAAGATTTGTAACCTTTTGAAGAGCAATGTGGGGCACTCTAGCAAATCTATTGTCATAAAAGGAAATGCTTTCTAAGTTGTCAAGGCCAGCCAAGGCATTATCTGGTATTTCAGTGAGATTTATTCCAGCTAAAACTAGGCTGCGCAGATTGGTAAGGGCCTTGAAGTTCATATTTTCGATTCTGATTATTGGATTTTCTCCAATCATGAGAATCTCCAGATTAGGAATAGCTTCAAACCACTTACTGTTGATCATTTGCAGACCATTTGAATTGAGATGAAGTCTGAGAAGATTATTGAGGCCTATGAAAGCTCCAGGTGCAATCACAGAAAGCAGGTTATGATTAATGTAAAGCTCTTGTAAATTGTGGAGTCCAGAGAGACATTCTTCAGGGAGTTCAGTAAGTTTGTTTTCTTCAAGGTACACAGAAAGCAACTGTGGTATCTTTGTAAGATTAATGCTGGCCACTGAGGATAAATTGTTCTGAGATAAATCTAGACCAGTTAAATTCACTGGAAAGTCTACTGAGTGTTCAATTTTTGCAATATTGTTAGTCTGTAGAAGTAAAACCTGTGTGTCAGCAGGCAGTCTGGCTGGAAAATTAAAAAGGCCTAAATCATTACAGTCCACTGTTGGAGCCTCCATATACACAGACTTGGGAGTGAACCAAGGTCTGATCTCACATATACATGACTCGGGGCAGTCTGCTTTTTTTTCTACAGCTTGTACTACTGCAGTGATAACTAGGCCAAGTAGAAAATTAATTTTGAGTTGCATGTCCTTCATCTTAGCTCAAATGTTCAGAAAAGTAACAGACCCCGTAAGTATTCCACGGTTATGGTTTTGCAATTCAGTATGACCCGGTCAATTGATAAAACACACACTTGCATTTGTCAAATGCTGATTGCGAAGGACTTTCTTCCTGAGGATAAGTGATAAATTTGCAACCAACTTGTCCAGTAGTAAGAGACATTTTGTGGAAATGAAGGTCACTCTGTCCTTGATGACATAAAATTGATAAGCTTTGTGAAGATGAAGCATGTATAGATGGTCATAGGAGATTAAGCAATTCATTTATTTAGTAGTATTAACTTCAAATCCCATGATTGATTAGTGTTTGCAGGAATGACAGGATGACCTAAAATATAAGAAGAGGAAATAATTAGTATAAGAAACTATAAAGTTATAAATTAATTTAGCCATCTCTTGCTATCTAGTGTTAATTATTGCAAGTAAGAAAAGAAAATGACTGTGGTGCCTAGAGTATTGTAGTGGTATCCGGATAGCATAAATGAAGTTAATATAGTAATATATCTTCAGACTTGTAGCTTGTCATACATCCAGTGGAGCATTGCTCTGAAGAAAGATGAAGATCCATAAAGTATAAAGCAAAATATATCAGTGAGATTTTTCTACATATTTTATGCCCCTTTAAAATATTTTTTTCTTACAGTTATCACTAGAAGCAGACTGAGTTCTGTTGGCTTTGAAAATGTAAAC
This sequence comes from Anser cygnoides, assembly GCF_040182565.1. Taxonomy (NCBI): domain Eukaryota; kingdom Metazoa; phylum Chordata; class Aves; order Anseriformes; family Anatidae; genus Anser; species Anser cygnoides. Next base: position 30,299,030 of record NC_089873.1, read on the forward strand.
ACTGAGCAAAATCCTACAGAGCATGAATATTTAACTTTTGAACATAAAATTTATAAATATAAAGAACATAATTTATGTTTAATCAAAGGAAAATTGAATGGTTGGATTAATACACATTCCTAATGATGACATTCTTAGGCAAGCCTTTGAGATATTTATACAGATATTTACAAAATTGATAATCCACTAATTTTATCATTTTCTAATTCCTTTTGTAGCTGATGTTTAGGAAGAAAACTTTTTCTTTTTTTTTTTTTTTTTCCTCTCTCTCTCTCTTTAAAGCAATTAGAAAGGAACATGTACCTTATATTAAATGTCTTGTCATTTTGGCAAATTTAGTCTAATTACTGGCTTGCTTATTTTGGCTTCAATAACTTCAATTGCAGGGAATAATAAAAACAGAAAATTGTCTTTAAAGTGATAAGAATATAAGAAAAAACAGCCAACACTAGCAGTTGCTTTTTCATCTGTAGCTCTGCAAGAATCTGAAATTTGCTATTAAGTTGCAGATTGTCTTCATATTCCAAATGATAATAAAGACTGGAGTTGTAGCATTCTGAAATGTCAAATGTGTCCTCTCTTCAGATTTTTGGTATCTCTTTACTTTTCCTGAGGAAAAATATCCTACTACAAGTGTACATTGTATTCCAAGTGATATAATTCAAAAGCTTCTGTGTTTTTATATATGAAGTAGTATACATTAGCTGCTGCATTTACTTCAGAATATAGACTATACACTAACCGTTACTAGACTTTGTCTCAGAAGGCTGCTATATGATACACATTTATGCCCTTTTTCCCTTTGGCTTTTGTATTAAAATTCACAATGGCATTGTTTACAAACTGTAAGATGAGATCAATGCTTCATTGACATTGATAAATAACTTCTGAGATGTCGTTGGTATCGATAGACAGAATTACAAAAGTCAAGTGTCAAGGATTTGGATTTTAGATTTCCTTTGCAGGCTCAGGAGGATTGGACATGTTGATCAAATAGGCATTTCGTATCAGCTCAGAAGAAAGGTGTTGGACAATGTTGAGTATTGAAGAACATTTGGCAAATGTTTGTGGCTTCTGTGTTATGTACATTTTAAGACATTTAATATTTTATTTTAACACATAAGTATATCAAAAAAGTGAACAGACAATGTGTGAGGTAAACATACAGAAACATTCTGCTGTTTTGAGGATTAATAATATGTTTTTTGTGGAAATGGCCCAGTTTATACTGAAATGCAAAGCTATGTCGATAGAAATAGTAAAAATATAATCTGTTCCTTTGTTCTGGGAAATGAGATGAACTTGGAGCTTGCAGAAAAATAGAGATTTGCATTGGACAGCTAATGCCTATAACTTGCTCTTAGTTTAGTCATCAGAAGGCAAGGTGATGTGCCTTTATGGAGTACTGTCCCATTTACTAAAGGTCTCTCAGTAGAAATCATTCAATGCCAAATGCACAGATGTAATTTACTATATAGGCGGAGGAGAGGATTTGGAGGAGGAGGGGGAGCACTTTTTGAGTCCTGTTCCTGATGCAGTTTCTTAGGCATGTGTTCCATTGACTTCTGGAATTTTAATTGGATTGTATATTACAAATATATTTGTATGGCAAATACAAATTGTTAGCTTCTAATAATTGAAATGTCATTGGAACTCTTACCTGAGTAATATAGATATTAAGGTTCAATAAATTGCTCCTGCAGATATCTAAGCTCAGCATTTAAATTCTGTTATGATGCTTAGGACTTCTGCTCAGTAGAGGTGCTGGGAAAGTATTTTCGGGGAGTATAACTATATAATTGACCTGCTTTTTTGCTCCACCCTGACATTTGCTGTTGGTCACTGTGAATGATAGGATGTAGACAGAGATGGACTTTTCACGTGTAAAGTACTAGGTACCTGAGATGCTGTACCAGGAAAAGTATGTATATTACTATGTTTTTGTGTGCAAAAAACCAACATCAGTTAGCTTCTATGGGATTCTTGAGCCCAAAACAAGGACATTTGTGGAAATTTTCACTTCATATATTAATTAGACTGGGCTTTCTGCAAAAGGCGTCAAAAAGATGTGGGAGATCCAGGCTGAAATTCTTCTTTATGATTTAATCTGATGTCTTTTCTGTTTCTGGTGAATGCTTCAGCTAATAAGACACCAGCTCAAGCTCCTGTAGTGTTCTAGCATTAATCTTTCTTATTTCTCCAGTTGAAGTGCTTCTGCCACGTATAAAATATTCACTGGGGTTGAGTGCCTTGAATAACAGATTGTAGAATAATTTTCACCCTCTCCAAGCCTACAGAGTCATCATTCTGAAATACATTGTTTCACTTCAGAAAGTTTTTTTGGTTTAAATAGTGTTATATTTGTGTATTATTTTATATGAAAATGATTTGCTGTTGACTTCATTCAAGGTATGGAATAAAAGAATATTTCTAGAGTACTATGGGCATCCATGGTGGCTTGTGGGACACTAAAAAAAAAAAAAAGAGAGAGAAGCAGTGAAAGGCACAGGAAAAACAGTGTAGGATGGTTTGGATGGCAAAACATTTGCTTTGGTCTTTTTGTTTCTAATAGTATTATTTTGTGAATCTTCAATATACAATGTTGACAAAAATGTTAAGAAAGCATGGATTACTGATGTTAAGCTTTCTGGTCCCATTTGAAGAGATCAAAACCCAAAATGAAGTTAGGCAGTATGACTTTGCTCATGTCAACTGGTTGTATTGATTGTGTGAGTCTGTGTTCCTGTGTGTATGTAATTAATTTCTAACCTTGAGATGTGTACAAACCATTTTGAACTGAGAAGTGAGCTGCAGTTTACTGTAATAAAATAAACCTCATGTAAACTGCTATCTTGCACTCAAGACTATAAATTATAATTGAAGTTCAATTTCCTTGAAGAATGCAGCCTCACAGAGATAAATGTTTATACTGAAAAATAAGCATTTAACTTTGTGATACTTTGAACTTTGGGAACATGTTGATTCCCTTTCTTCATTAATATACTGATAACAGTAAATAAAGATTAAATTGAAATACTCTTACTAACTGTGACTTTCAGAATTTTTATTAATGCCTTCCAGTGCTTTAAAGCTAAGTGCTTTGTACCATCTGGAGCTTTATGTGAAAGTTTTGCATTTCAAATATCCAATTTTAAAGGTACCAGTAAAGAGGACAAAGAGAACCTGAAGGTCATTTGTCCTGTTCCTTGGAATAGTATTTAAGGTACCTGAGATTTACATATAGAGGCTTCCTGTGCAAAAGTAGATTTTTTTTTCTAAACAAACAAAATAATTCAAATACTGCAGTTACGTAAGCATAATCTGTTAAGTAAAAACACTATTTTTATTATAGCTCTTTTTAGTGGATTTTGATGGTGATTCAATGTATTTGATGTGATGCAATTGATTCTTAAAACTTGTGCTGACTATGATGCACAACAGCCAAGCCTGTAGAGATGAGGCTCAGCAGCAAACTACCACCTGCTAGCTGAGCTGTGGGATTAGTGTTTTCACACAAGCAGCAGCAGGAGCTATGCACGGTAGTTTTAAGGTCTTTGATGTAAAAGTCTTTACTAGAGTGCACTGAAAAATTATTATTAGCAGTCTGATTGTACGTGTATTTCTTCATTTGGATAAAATGTTGTGGTTTGCTTCCTAGTGTCTGCAATTGAAAAGCCTAAATAGCTTCTGCATCTAAAATGTTACTATTGCTTATTAGTAATAATAATTATTCGATATTTTATTATTGTTTTTCTGTGCTATAACTTCTATCATAAAGTATTTAAATTTTTGTCGAGAGACTCTTTAATTTCTTTTGGAAGTTCATCCCTGTTACATTCAATCCATAGTTATGGTCTTATTAAATACGGTGTGTCTCTTGCTTGTAAGGTATTACCTCTTGCTTTTAGGAAGACACGCCCTGGATTCTTTGGTAAGTGTGACTTTTTGCAACCTAATTATCTCTTGTGTAGACAATGATTGGTATGTCTTAATTAGGTTTGTTTCGTTTACTGCTACTGACAGCTGGAGCCTTGGTTTACAAGAGGGTATCACCATTATTTGAGCTGGAAAAGACATTCAGTGAATGAATAAACTGAGCAATGTTTCTCATCACTGGAGCAACAGACAGCTAAAAACCAAGTCAGAGTGGGCAGAAAGGAAAAGAAACACGTCAGGTTTTGGCAATCTTTCTTTTCCACTTCAGCAGTTAGAGAGACAGTGATAAAAACTAAAAATGCAGCAGCTACACTGCAATGTGCCCTGCTGGCAATAAGGCAAACAGTTCACTTCACAAGGACCAATTTAGAGGTGGCAAGCATTTTGAAAACACAGCTGTTCATACAAAGCTACCTTTCAAAAACATCAACTGAAAGAGCCACTTCTCGGTTCTTGTCATTATAACCACTTTGAGCATTTCTGTGGACAGAAATCCTGGAAATGTCAACTAACCAAAAACTGGGGATGAGATTTCATTCCTCACTTGACTGTGGTTACAGCACTTCTTTTTTTTTTATTATTATTATTATTATTTGTTATTTTTTAAAGTCAGAATCATGGAGTTATACAGACTACATTTGAAAATTTAGTATTTTTCTGACACTTTTTGTGATGTTCTTCTTCCATGCTTGTTGAATGATTAAAATAGAAAAGATGTTTTTTCCTGGGGCATTTTTATTACAGTACTATTGATTAAGAAAAAAAAAAAGTGCAACAACTTATTTATTTGAAGTAGTTCAAGAATTGGTACTTTTTTTTTTTTCCCCTGTATAACTAGGATGTTTTTGTTGAAATAAGTGTGGAGTCTGTGATGGAGGAATAAATATAAGTTTAGTTTTAAAGCACAAAAAGATAATACAGTAGATTTTCATAAGAGAACCTGTCCTGAAATAAGATATTTCTGGAACTATGCTCTACTAGACGGTCTGATACAATTGCTGGAAATTATATAGGCTTTGTAAAAATAGAAGGAATTTCTGCTGGAAGGAATATGGAGTCTTGCTTTTATTCCACACTCCATAGCAAGGAGTTTCATACAGAATCCTGCTTCTCTTTACAAATTAACAAGTGCAAATTAACAGTTAACTGTAATACACTCTTACTGTTTTCTGTTGTTATATATGGCGAAGACACAGTTTCACATTGAAATGCGAATGGGTGTTTCTGAGAGTCTCAATTTTGAGGTGTTCAACTTGGGTGGCTGACAGTATCAGATGATAGTTGGATTTTTAGAATCTTAGGCTGAAAAACTCAAAAGTGAGTATCTAAAATTCGTGGACATGTTTGAAAAATTTGACTAGGGATTACTGTTGGGATGTTGTTTTAATTACGAAAATCTACTTTACTTTCTTCTAATAGTGGATTTTTAGAACTTCAGGCTTGCTCTGTATAGCAGTAAGTGCAAGATGCAAAGGAAAAGGCAAAGCTACTTGTATTTAACCCTAGAAACAATTTGCAGTGTCTGAATATTTATATATTTATTTCAGTGCATGTGTTTATTTTGTGAACTTGTTACACTTTTTTTTTTTTTTTTCCATTTTTGGAATAAATTTTCCTGGGCAAAAGCCAAAAGTATAAGATGCTTATTATGTCTGTAAAACAGAACAAGTTCTCACACCATAGACACTACAAGATAAGAATGGCATGATTTTATATGTCATTAAAAGTTCTTAGCATCCATGGGCATTATGTGATTTGAGTCTACTTTAATGTAAAAATAAAAATAAATTCATAAAAACATTATGACCAGGTAGATCCACGTGAGATTTACTCTTTCTCCTTCATTAAATGAGTCTGGTCTACTACCGTTGTGCTCTTGTTTACTGTATGTTGAAACAATTTCACAGATATCAGAGGAATCACCAACATATACAATTCATTAAGAACTTATTGTAGTTGTATCTCTTGTATCAGTTAAAAATTACATTAAACAAACTTTGTGATATTATAAAGCACAAAGCCTTAAAAATAGATTTAAAATAGATATGTTAAAAGTATGTACAAGAAAGTAAAATGGAAGCCAAAGGAATATTAATATATGATATGTGAGAATTTATTACACATTTCATTTTAGAAAAACATTTAAAAGGACTTGAATGAACAGTTGGTAAAACCTTTTAAAAAATTGATAATGGAAAAGATATTGCACTTGTTTCCTAATGTATTTTAAACTGGATTAGCATGATTGACCATGGAGTGGCAGATAACTGTGGGACCACCTGCATGTGAAGCAAGGCATTTATCAATCATAATCACAGTGCATAACAGAAATAATACATAATTTTGTTACTATTCTAAATTTGGCACTGGTTGCGACTGCAGCATTGTGCATTGGAGCCATAGTGGTGGATGAGGACCACTGTCCTGTGCGCTAACTCGCTGCAGAACAAAATTGTGATCTGTATTCCATGGAGCTTACAATTCACATACAGGAAAAGTGACGACAGATGACAGGGCAAGAAAGAAAGAGAAGTCACCATGACAATCTCAGAACATACCAGGTTTTATTTTTTTCCTTTAACCATGGCATAGTAATTTATTATCATGATCTTGGATAAGTTTTCCAGGCTTTTCTTTTAAATTTTCAGTCTGTAAAACTGAAACTTTCTCTTTCATGTGCTTTTGACTTATTTTGACTTATTAAAATCTGACAGTTTCACAAGTGGCATGGCAAAAAAGGATGAAAAGTTATGATACTGGGTAAAGGAAATCATCTTTTCATCAATTAGTTACCTTTTTTCTTTTTTTTGACTACTGCTCCTAACATGAAATACACAAAATAATATGCAGGTATTTCTTTCTGAGTGAGCAGAGATATTAGAAAATTATATTTACATGACAAGATGATGAATTTCAATTGAAGTTGCGCACTTTTCCATTTTTGTTATAATCTATCATCTCTGTTCTGATTCCTTGTATAGCATTCCAAATCCTCTTGTAATAATTTCAATGCTTGTCAGTTAGACTACATCTAATAACTTTATAGACTTGTATTAATTGTAAAATAAGCCTCAAAGTAATCAGATTTCTTTACTTCTTCAAAAATCAGATATTGAATGTATAATTCTGATTTTTTTCTATTTTTTTCATTGCTACAATTAATTGTTTTGATTTCTAAAATAAAGCTACATATCTATTTTCTAGTTGTCAGAGAAAATAGTAAAAAGATTGAGAATAACTTTTCAAGGTACTTAAATCTTTTGTATCCTTGTTATAGTTCCTACCCTCAGAAATGTTTCTTTGTGTAAGTGGGTTATCTATTGTTGCCATTACCAGGCAATTATGTTAAAAAAAAATAATATTGCTGTAAGTTGGGAAAGTAATGTGTTAGTTCAATTTAGATTCATCCGTACATGTTCAACTTCTTTTTGACAGTTGTCATGTTAGTAGCGGCAAAGCACATTTTGGCAGTTACCTAGGCACATAGTTGGCAAGGGAACGATCACGTTCGGGATGTGGGTGAATGTACCCAGTTACCAGATGCTCCAAGCAGATGGCCAGAACTAAAGATGAGTTAGACCAGTTTTGGCTGGATTTTCTAGAAAGCTACCACACCAATTCTGGGGGCCCATAATACATATGACTAGTAAAGAATCCTAGCCAAAATCAAGCAGAGCTGTTGGCAAAGTCTGCATTTTGTATTTTTATTTTGTGGTTCTTACAATGTAAATGTTAAACATGCCTACAACATAGAAGCAGGTGTGCTCAGGTGGTTGTAATATAGGCAAAGAAAGATAGTGGCGGTATTTATCACATAATATTTTCCTTGTGAATTTATTTTGATTTTTTTTTTTAATTTATCATGGGAAAAAAAGGTCACTGTAATAAAATTAGCATAATAGTAAGGAAGATAATTTTAGGAGCTGTAATTTCTGTGTATAATTTTTCAATAACAAAGATTTAGGTTTGAAAGACCTGAATTAATTTAAACCGTCAATCTTTAATGGCAGACTCCAAATGTTTAGTGTTTTCATCTTTCAGTTGTTGCTATATTTATAATTTGTTTTGAGATATCATCATGTCAAGGTAAATGTCCCTACACCTAAAAAAATAAACACCCAGCAACAAACCAAACCAACCAACCAAACAAACACAGTGCACACTGGATGGGATTTTAAACTACAATAATCTAAAGATATAAAAGGGCCTAGTGAATACAATTTTATCAGGAGCATCCTGATACAGTCTCAGCCTGTATTTGATGTATACTGCATGGAATGTGGTTTAAGATCCACGAAGGGGAAAAAAAATATTGTCATTGGAATTAGTGGAAAATCCTGAGTAAAATATATATATATGTTTGAAGTGCCAGTAGTGGGTGGGATAATCTTTTCTATATTTTGAATCTTCCCAGCAATTTAGGCCAAATTGCTTTAACTTTATGATTGTGAATATATGGGGTGATTACTTTTATCCTGAGCCACCTGTGGAATCAGATTCACAATGTATTGTTCAACAGAAGTGGATTATATATATATATATATATATTTTTAAATATTCTTCAGGCAGTGTAGAGATATGGACTGATAAAAAAACAATTTCAGGATGCAAAAACTGACAAGGTGTAAAACAGAATATCCTTTGTAAGGATTAGGAAATAATCCTTGCAATCCTATTTTCTGCTGTGTTTTATATCCATTGGAGTGATTTATGCATACTCATAAATTACCTCACAAAGATACTCATTTCTGATTGCAGAAAGTATTTTGATTTGTGTTTAGTTTTAATGACAGTTTTTGCTTGGTTGAGCATCTCATTGCTAATATTTCATGTAAAGTTCTTTTTTTTTTTTTACATGATTTAAAAAACTAATATTATTTTCAGACCTGAAATTATTGCTTTTTTGTATTTATGACCCATTCGTCAGCTCTAATCCACACTATAAGATTATCATGGTTCATTTCTTATTTCCCCAGAAATGAATACATTTAAATGCAGATCTTATTTTCTTTTTATGATTCGTTTTTCAAAATAGGACCAGAAGAAAAAGGATAAATACAAGATAAATAAATAGAGGCACTTAAGCTAAGTACAGTATCTCTTCTTGTATGTATAGCACTACAGCTCAATAATCATATACTTCTAGAAACACTAAATGTATCTTCTTTCATTTTTTTTCTTCCTTTCATGTTGTTAAGATAATTTATGTCCAAGTTTGCAAACTTATTGATTCCATTGTACCTCTCCAGCATGTGTAGACTCAGAGCCACCCTTCCCATCTCATTTTTCCCCAGTATATAGTCCTTCTATTTTTTCCCATTATATTAAAGGATTTTTTTTGTATACCTGAGTTTTTTAAAGTCATCCATGTAATCGGCAATATTTAAAACCACACATGTTGCTGTGTTTCAGAGAAGAAAAGTACACATACACCATGGAAAAACTTAAAGCAAAGAACACGTTATCAACTCTCTATGACATTTGGAAGGGTTGATTTCTCTCTTACTTGGTCCTTCCTTGGCCATTGAAACCAGGCAGAGAGTATCTCGAAAGTTAATCCACTATCTCAGAAGAAAAGGTGAAGGTGGCAAGGTGATACTCTAAAATTGTAACATAAGTCTGCTTTTATGCAGTAGTGTGTAATAATAGGTAATGCAGGTATTTGTGAAGGCCAATAACAGACCTACTTGCTTGCATTACCTGATGCAGTACAAAGGCCAATACCAATAAATGTGCATTGGGGATCAAGTTGTTTAACCCTAGCTTAAACTGATAAACAAGAATAATTTAGCTTTGCTGTGTGGCTTTTTCTGCCAGTTCTTATAAATGTGAACTGAATATGCAGTATAAGTTCTCTTGCAGGATAATTATCCTTCCTTCAGGCAACAGGTGTCACCTTATTTAGTATTATAATGATGGAAGATATAAACCACCTGTCTTTCTCCTTGCAAATGACTCTGTGTCCTCTGTTAATGAGCATGGAAATGTCACCTTAAATTGCTTTAATGTTCTCAATCCTAAGAAAACAAAGCATGGAAATAATTTGAAGTTCAAAATCCACACCAGTTGTTAAGTTTGCCTTAGTATGCTTTAAATTGTCCTTACTATGATATCCTATTTTTATGTGGGCAATGCTGATTTTGAAGTAAGTCTAGATTTGACTTCTATAATTTGGAACACAGAGTACAGAGCAGTGTGAGCATTCTAACTTCTTTATTTTCAGACCCTATCTCTGGCTCAATTTTCATTACTGGTTATCAAGAATAATTGTCATGTATTCCTGAAGTTCCAGCTCTGAATCTCCAGTGCCATCTGGTAACTTTAAACTGGTTAAAGGTTGACATTATTCTGGAATCAAATGAATGGGTAAAGCAACACATCTGAATGGCTGAGAACTTGAAAAGTCCTGAAAGCATTCCTCTGAAAGTGACAGAATGTTCTTTTCTGTCTCCTGTCATCCATGAGACAGAAGAGATAATGTGAGGAATCCAGGAAAGATTTGAAAGTTACAGAAGTAATAAGTAGAAAGTTATAGCAAATATGAGGTGAAATAGCTTTGTTTGGCAGTCCTTCAGGAACAGGCTTTTAGGGTTGATCAAGACTTGCATTACAAGCAGTAAGGAAAATACTCTGAAGGCCATAAAAATGTTTGGCTTGAAAACTGGGTTTCAGTTTCATTGGTTAATAAAGGTCTGTCTTGGAACAAAACAATGAAAAATTATTGAGATGAGCTCTCTTTACAGTCAGGATGTCTGATTCCTTTTAATGTCCTTGTGGTTTATACAGCCATATGGACAGAGAAAACTGATTTTCACTAGCCTAAACTTTTAATGAAAGGTGCAGGATCTACTCTAGGTAGGGACATAGACACTTAGTTACAAAAATCTATCATTACCTTGAAAGAAAACTGGAAGACTGCAATTTCATATTGGTGAAGATAAAGCGAAGCTTGGTTTTTGGTTATTGTCGGGTAGGGATCGGTGCCCGGCCAAAAAGATTTCACAACAGGTTGAGCAGGTTGTGTTAACAGTAGCTTGGTCTGTTATCATTTTATTTTTTTTTTCTGCCAAGAGAATCCCTGTTTTGAATATTTTTGAATGTATTTCCAGCAGGATTGTGTGTGCTTTATCATAGTTATAATAAATAAGACATTATCTAGGATATTTTGGATATAAGCAATTCTTACTTGATATTTGCAGATCAAAATATTAACTATTACCTAAGCTCAGCTAATAAGCACTTATATTTGTGTGTGTTTTTTTTTTCTTAGGGTGAATAATATTATTATAATGCTGTGTGCTTGCCAAAATGATAACCTAGGAAATGCTTAGTTGAAGAAGTCTTTATGACTTTCATTTGTTCCTCTTCCTGGTTTTCCTTGCTACCTCCTGGGTTTTATTAATTTCAGGCACTGCTATAAGACTTTGTGACTGCGTGTCAGAGAAGAAAGAACTACATTCTGTTCAAGCAGAAAGGCTCCTGATGATGTCCCCAAATACTTCTTCCTTATATGTGGAATTAATTTCTAGAGCTGTTAAGGAAAGAGGGGCAACATGTCTGTTCTCTGAAGTAGTTTACAGAACACACAGTCCTACAGCAACCCAATAACGCTTTTTTGAATTGAAAGGTTTGTTTTGATTTATTTTGCTTTCCTTTGTAGATAAAATAGTAGATTATGTACAAATGTGATCCCTGAAAGATAAACCTGTATATTCTAATGAAAAATATTTCTGCTTAATTTGCTCAATTGTGAAATACCATATATTTCAAGCAGTTTCTAAGGTTTGACATGATTAGACTTCATTAGTTTGGTAATTAGTTTAAGCAGATTGTTTTGGAACGGGCTCATTCCTGCTAGTGAGTCAATCATATTTTGTTACAAAAGTTCACTCTCAAAGTATTTTTCACTACAATTTTAATTGCTTTCTTTTTTTTTTTTATTAAGAAAAAAGATAGTTAAGAAGCATGAAACTGCAAATTTGTCTCACTGAGAAAAATCCTTAATTCCAGAGGCTGCACATACTAGTTTGATATTGTAAAGTTTGTGTTCTGCTTCTGCATGTTATAGAAAGAATGTTGCAGGGTTAGGTGGATTGTATAGACTGGTAACAGGGAAATGCAGGTAATTACCAGGAAACATCCTTCCACTGTAACAGTTGTTATAGTACAGTCTTTATTAAATATCCTTTGTTATGTTCAAAATTATTATCATCAGATTTTCTGTCTGATGTGACAATACTAATGGGAGCACTGACAATGCCTGAAATACCACATGCGTTTCTTCATAACATAGACGTCAGATAAAGTTGAAGAGATTGGCCATAGGAAAGGAGGATCCATATAGAGTGTTCAGCAGTTAGGACATGTTAGAATCCAGGTAAGGTTAATTGTGGTCTCATTTAATTTTGTAACTGGAAAACATTCAGAGTAGTTATTGATGAGAAATCAATTTAAGGTAACTCCATCCATATCTCCCAGCCTGGCACATATTGATTTGGGAGATGCTGATATGTAGCATTCACAGTCTTCTTGTCAGTCAGTTTCAGAGTGTAAATGAATAGTATTTGGTAAGAAGAGTTATCATACTCTTTGTCATGGCTATGACTATTTTGTTGTTTTGTTTCAGTTTGGTCATCTTAGACGCTGCTTAGCTTTGTAAAATAGCTTTGGAATTATAAGGAATTTGCTGATTTCCTTCTTAATACCTACAATTCTGAGCGCAAAAGCACAATTTAAACTGGTAATATAGTACCAAAATAAAGCTCTGTTTTTTTATGAAAACTATAGGTGCAAACAGTCATAACTCAGCTTTTCTCTGCTAGAGGCAGAGAGGAGAGTAAGATGAGGGGAAAAGAGAATCTCTTTTTTTTCTTTCTGGTTTTGTCTTTCTCTTGCTTACCATCTTTGGAAGTTAACTGAGTTAGAAGTAAAAATGAATAGATTTTAACTTGTTTCTACTTCTACTCTACTAGATGAATAGCAGCACTTCACTAAAAAAAATACATTTATTTTATATATCCTTTGAGGACTCTCTTTTTTTTTTTTCTCAATCTGAGGGCTTGTTTTGCTCAGGCTGAAGCTATCTGTGTAATGGATGTTTGGAGACCCATGTGGCAAGATTAGACTTCTCAATCCTTTTTATGCCCAAAAGAGGCAACTGAAAACAGCAATTATCATGCCATCAGCCTCCTACCAGACCTCAGCTTTCATCACGCGTAATTTGAAAGATCTCAAATTGTAGTCAAAGCTCTATGTTTCTTTAGGTTATCAGTGTTTCCTGCTTTCTGCAGCGTGCTGTCATGTGTTCACTTACCAGTTCTGGATAATGGGTTTTAACAGCAAATGATTAATTGATAAATTCGACCACTCCATTCAAAAATCGCATGAAAACAGGTTATGACTTCTAAATATTTTTTGCAATACTTTTTGCATATAAGCAATTTGAATTAATACAATAGCTGTTGTTTGATATTCTAAGCTTACTGTTTAATTTGTGTAACTTTAATCTGTGTAATGCATTCTGTTGGAGTGACTCTGTAAATGAATGACTCACTTTTCCAAAAATTATTTCTTATAAACTGTGTTGAATCCAAACCACAATTTCCTTTGCAGCTGAAGAATTGCAATAATAGACCCCAAATTTATTTTGAACAGCTTTTTATGTGAATATGGTTTTATTCATAGAAACAAGTTTAAGAAGAAGAAAAAAGAATGTATTTGTGAATAAATATATTATAAATTTATTTTTATTATAAATAATTATATGTGTGAAAATATATGTGAATATTGTTCTAAGATATGATGCAGAAAGTCTCAGTCACCTTGCATTATTTCCTCCTATATTTAACCTCCTATGTGATACACATGGGTTCTAAAAATGCTACAAATACTTGTGAACTGTTTCCTGATTTTTTTTTTTTTTTTTACGTACAAGGAACTTGCAGAGTGGCCCAGTGCACAGTGTTTTTTTCTGCTGAGAGGTGCTTTTTATGCCACTCAGAAAAGTCTATTATTTCCTAAGGGCTCAATTGTGTCTGGTTAGGCATAGATTACAGAATAAAGTGGTGATGAGCTGCATTTTCTAAGATAACCACGTGGACCTAGAGTGTCTCTGGAGATTAGACTTGTACAGAGTCACGCAAAACTTTACTGAGATAACCACATTGGCCTAGAATACCACCAGAGGTTAGTCTTGCACAGAGTTGTAAACAACTGTTCCTATCTTCTTGCAGTGGTTCGTCAATGCTGTAGAAATGGTGGATCAAATTCCCTATCTGAGGACAGGAACTGAAATTTGGGGTTCTCAAATCTTTGTTTCCATGATACGAGAAGCAAAAGTCACAAGGCACTGTTTTTCGTATAAGCAATAAGATTTTGACTGACAGAGTTCTAATCACAATCAGGTTAAGTTAGTGTCAGTTTGCTTCCATTGTTATAAATAAAAATGAAATATTATTAAACCAAAACATACCATAATAAATAAGCTACAGTTTAAGATACCAGAGCAGGATGTTTCATTGATAAGAATAGAAAAGTATTGCACAGATAAATCCTCTGGAACGGTCATTATACACACCAAATTATTGCTCGCTTGCTTTTTAATAGCATGTCTATGGCCTTGACATTTAATCAGAGCAAGAATGGCATTTATTGAATCTCATTCAATAAGTCACCAATTAAAATTATTTTTTTAAGGCCAGTAAAATGCAAAATGCTTGTTATTTTTATTTTATTACTTTATGTGGTTTTGTTTTCCCTTGAAAACATGTTTGGAAACTTTAACCATAAAGTGTTGTTCCCCTGCATTTCATATATTTATTTTATCTGTTTATCTATCCGTACAAATACAAGAGAAAACACAGGCAGGATTTTGTTTAAAAATAAGGAGAACAATTTCTAGATGTATATACCACTAAAAAGGGTATTAGTTTCTTCTGAAGGAGTACTTGGATCAGATATTAAGTTTATATAAGAAATAAAGTAAGTAATATATGAAGAGCTAGAACTGACTTGAAAGCGTTCATGCAGATAGAACGCACAACATACAACCTCTGTGCTGTCATGGATGGTTTTACATATCTATACCAAGTGTGTCTAAATGTAATAAAATCTTTATAAATTCTCATTAATTGATGGAGGATTTGATACACTCAAATAGAAGTGTAGAAATTTTCTAGTAGTTTGACTCTAGTTTTACTTGTTTAATAGAGATGTAGATTATGGTTTATTGGTATTTACATCCTTGGTAATTGTTTTGCTTTCCAATATAAAGAACTAGGCTGCATACATGCATAACATATTAGAAATGCCATTAAGCAAATGAATGTGAATTAATGTTTTGCCTCTTTATGCTATGCAAAACACAAATTTTCCCCAATTAATTTACAATTGATTGCTCTATATTGTGCCCCAAGGGAATGGAAAAAAAAGTCTGTTTCTATGTTCCCTACTATTCTGTTTCTGTAGTTTGATTAAACTAAACATCAAAAGAATAAATTATTTACGCATTACTAAAGGTAAATGATTTTAATTGCAAGAATCTAATCACTTGTATGTGTGTGTATTCTGGACTAGGATAACATTGCACCTGAATTTATTGTGTTTATTTATCTGTGATATATTTTTAAAGCACATGTATCCAAAGGGTGGCGTGTGTTTTCAGCATTTGGACTGCCCAATATACGTAGGTATATGTGGTCTATATGAAACAAATGTGTTGATCTTTGTCCAGTTCACCAGTGTAAGCTTGCATTAATATCTGAAGTACCTGTAGCTTGCATTCTTGCCAAAGCATAGATACATATTTAGCCTCTGTTAGTTTACCTTCTCAATCTAAGAGTTTCCTGTGCTGCTCAACCCGTTCAGAACTTCTGACCTGTTCATGACTGCTGCAACACTGTTGTTTTTCTTGTCAATCTAATACCAAAATTCACAGTTTTAGCCAATGCCATCCTTCCTATGTTTTACAAAAATCTCCTTTTGTGAAAATATAACTGGGCTTCTTTATACTTCTTTTTGTTCCTCAGCTTCTAAGGTGCATGGTGATGTAGAAGAAATCAGAAGAGACAAGCAAAATAGGCAGAGCAGCATTTACTTGTTAGACCTTTTGAAAATAGCTGTCAGGAAGAATATTCAAACATACAAATGCTTATTTAAATCCAAAGTTTTTAATTTTTGATTATTCTGTTTCAAGTACAAATTTAGAAATATTTTTATTATCTGAATTGACACAGTCATGTATTTTGGATGACAAATCAGTATTTAAGCAAGCTTTTTCCTGTATTTTATCCCAAAGTCCCATCCAGAAAAAAATGAACTGGGAGGTGGGAAAAAAAGTTTAAGATTATTGGCTTGACTTATGGAACTGAGGCAGGACTCATAGTTTATATTGACTGCACAGAAAAAGGCCTGTGTCCAGGACCTGGGCTGTAGACCTCAGGTGGCCTCTTTCCAGCCTTCAAAATGCAGAAGAATGACAGAATTCTCCTTAATGTGTGCTCATTAATGGCTGGCTTCAGATGGCTCCCTTTTTAGCATGCTGGTAGTATTATTATTCTGGTAGTATTATTATTCTGAGGCATCTCTTCATAAATTATATAGCACCTAAGCATGTAACGGAGTTCACTTCATTTAGGCGGGGAGGGCAGATAATTAAAGATTACCTGTGAAATGTTTTAATTCTTACTTTGAACTA
Source organism: Anser cygnoides (assembly GCF_040182565.1). Taxonomy (NCBI): domain Eukaryota; kingdom Metazoa; phylum Chordata; class Aves; order Anseriformes; family Anatidae; genus Anser; species Anser cygnoides. Next base: position 30,315,660 of record NC_089873.1, read on the forward strand.
AACCTTAACCCCTGACAGGTGATGGGAGTTGGAGATCTACCTTCTGATTATGCTTTGGAAGATGGTATCTCCTACATCATTAAATAAGTTTTGAAAGTTTTACTCATTTGGTATATGGCATAGAAATACACTAGAGCTGTAATAAAAAGAGAATGTGGAAAACAGCTGTCAGATTGGGCAGAATATGAATCCTTCCTCACACAATGCTTAATCTTTGCTTCCCATTTACACATAAAGCAATAAAGAAAATGAGACTGCAAAAAAGATAAATGCAAAATATGTAGCTTTTCCTTCTTTGATATGTCTTCTTGAAACTTTGGGGAAAACCGTGTATGTGTTGTGACGCTTAGTTCCCAGTTCTCTGTGGCGTTGAGACATCCTGATAAAAGTGAACAGTATTATTCTTTTATAGACTGCTCTGTATCTCAGAAATAAACGGAGTAACATGTGGCAGTTGCCAGGGTAACAATTTTTTTTCATTATGCAGAAAAAAGTCCAAGAATAAAACACGTGTAAAATGGCAGTGTGGAAAACAGTGTCATATCCAGTCTCATATACTCAATTTGCTTTTTATGGTTTTCCTCCATAGCATTTACATAACAATGAATTAGATCTGTTTCAGCTTTTACCTTGAATTTCTCTGTACTCCCGTATTTTGCCTGGCTCAGGAAGTAATTTAAGCATTCAGCTTAAACTGTTTTGTGCCCTGTCAAACTATCTATACTTACTGTCAATAAGATATAGCTGGGAGTAGCGTAAGTGGTGATGATGTTCTCTGGGTGTGATTATCAGGTCGCGTAAGCAGAAATGAAATCTAATTTTAAAACGTGTTTCATTCACTTAAATGTGAGTTGTAATCGGTCAAATTCCATTAAGCATCTATCTTGAATATGAGTATCAGTGGAGTGCCAGAAGGCATTTAGAAAGCTGAGATTTTGCTGCTCACAGAGGAGCCCGGTGTGGGGCCTGAACAGAAGTTCTTATTAAGGGAAACTTTTTTGTGCTTGTTTTGAAACATGTTTGGTAATGAATTCCGTGAGTTGTTGCATAATGAGAAAAGATCGTTGTAAGAGGAAATAATTGTATCATTAACATTTAGATTCGAACTACATGCAAATACTTAACCCCATTAATGGCAACAAGCAGGCTTTGTCAGGCATCTTTGTAAAGACCATAGCTAAGAAATAGTTAATGGCACTATGTTGGTATTATTTTGGTGAAACACTTGGTGCTTCTGAAACTTCATTGCATTTTACACTTCTGAATTTAGAGTATACTCATGTTGGGATATTGGTTTAGTAACTTGATATAATACCAGTGATTAATATAAACGATATAATTTAATTTTTGCAGGAGTACTTTCCATAAAAAAACATTATCAAAGTGTAGCTTTTACTCATTGTAAAGAACAGAGTTGCAAATTATCTACATAGATAATGTATTCTCTTATAAGAAAAATACTTTAAGGGCTTCCTGACCCTCCTTCTAATCCTAGTACCAAATAAATCTCATTACAATGGTTTTATGTATGTTCAGACCTTCAAACTGAAAAAGCTGTCTTATATAGTGGATAACACCAGAGCAAATTCTGGAATTTGGTGCTGCAGCTAATTTTTGCCCTGTTTTACATGTAGTATAATAGCATTGTTCTAGTTCGTCATCGTTTGCACATTCCTGTCTTTTTTTCAGAGCTTAGGACTAAAAATGGTGTTCATTTAACCATCTGTATGAGTGTTCTCTAAATTTTCAGTGACTCTAATTGACCAGTTCATGTTTCTTAAATTACTCTGGCAGAAGTAATTACTGGGTGGATCTTGATATTGGAGATAACTCTGAGAAAATCAGCACAAATAATAACTCTAAGCAGGCAAGATTTCTCAGCAGAATCCCTTCTTGTGAAACTTGTTGCAGGTTTATATCATGCAAAGAGTGAAACAGATTAAATATATTCACTACATGAAATAAAATACCACTCTAGGAACTGCAAGCTGAAGTTTAAAGCTTAACATGAAGTGGTTATTATGTTAATTCTTGTTCACAATTGTTAATGCTGTATTTTCAAGACTGTGTATAAATCTGTAGTATATTCAGCATCATATTTGTGGAATACACTGAACACCTGGCTGAGCAGAAATACATGGGTCACAGACTAAGGTGGTAAAGCTCCAGGGAATTGTTCTCCCCTACTAGAAAATGGATATTTTCTGTTACCTGAATAAACATTGTGTTATTTTAACAATTTAAAACAAAATAGGAGGGCATTTAAAGAATTGTTTTTGTATCTGTTGGGATGTGATCAAGGTACCCTTGTATTGATGGTTAACAACAAAGCAAATATTGCCTCATGTTTAAACAGTTTTATTTTCTTTGTAGCTGTGAGCAGTCTATCAGACTGTCCACCTTCTCAAAATTTTCAGTTCCATACCACTGGATGAGATACCGAACTCAAAGCGTGTAGAGATTAGCAACGTTCCTTCCACCTCTGGTAGCATCTTAATTACTCTCATCCAATGCAGTCATACTGAGCCATCTAAGCAGACTCCGATGAAGACAGTGATACTGTAAATTGTCACCTCTGTCAGCAAAGTAGCAAGCCCCTCTACTGAAAAGATCATAACACCATAGGATACTTCAGGTTGGAAGGGACCTCAGCAAATTTGTAGTCTGACTTCCTGCTCAAAGTAGGGTCTGCTTTTATGTCAGATCAGCTCATGGAAGGTAAAGTTTTATATATATATATATATATATATATATATATATATATATATTTGTATAAACCTTTTATCAGTTTCTAATAGAATTGTAGAATGGCTTGGGTTGGAAGGGACCTTAAACATCATCTAGTTCCAACCCCCCTGACATAGGGGAGTCTTCTTTTTCTTATTATTTTTTGTAGTGTTTTCTCTGTCTTTGTGCTATTGCTAGCATTGATATAATGACATACCAACACAAGACATTGTTGGGATAACTGATATGTAAAACGTTTAAAACAAGGACTACAGAAGTTTAATCCACATCCACCCTAAGTAAATAGAAAGATTTCTCTTGCTTTCTGTGAACTTCTGGTAAGCATCAGAAACTGTCAACGCAGTGATGAAAAGTAACACTTGAAAAACAGAAAGTTTAAGATTTTTTTTAAAAGAGCAAGGTCTTGTTTTTCTGTTGTAAACTTAAATACCTGTGTTGGTGTAACTCCACTGATGGAGCTTTACTTTACTTCAACTGAGAGGATGACCAAGGACCCTAAACACACTTGAGAATTTGGACAATGTATGGGGAATTTAATCTTTCAGCAATTAAATCTTTGAAATTTCATGTAATTTTACTTCTTTATTCTATTTATGGTTTTATTGTTACATGATACCTGGAGAAGGTAATATTTAAATGCTTTAAAAAGGCAGCAGGATCTGGATTGCAATGAGAAGCCTCTGAAGGCAGTTGCAGCACTGACGATCAAAACAACAATAATAATCCACCTTTATTAAAGGAAGTTCTTTTATGTAAGTACCTAAATATAAATTAAAAAAAACCTTTCTCTGACTTCCACTTTCAAAACCCTCAAGGCAAATACACAGTTATAAGAAAAATCGTTCTATTCTATTTGAATCAATATTTTTCCAATGAAATCACACATTTTTTATGGGTGTACTGTACTATATAAATAATACAATCCTTTTAGAGCAGCTTCTAAATCTAACTGTTGAACAGGAGAAGTAATAGGTGTAGAAGTGGGAAATGAAGCCTAATCATAGAAGCTATATAGCTATATAGTATAGAAGCTGTAAGTATTATAGTTTCTATTCTTAAAATGCACTATTGTTATTAATTCTGGAAATGGAGACATTAAAATGGGCCTATTTCTTTAAAATACTTTAAAAATGGTAAAAAAAAAAAAAAAAAAAAAAAGACTATCTTTTCTCCATAATGTCAGTGACATCTGGGCTAGCAGCTTGAGAGCACAGGTCAAAATATGTAAAAAGAAACAATTCTGTTATTTTCATTTGCTTTGAGATTTTATTGCCCAGTGTGACAATAATGATCATGGATAGAATAACAGAATTACTGAGATGTGCTAACTATAGGTGAATGGAGCATTGTATAAGTAATAGGCAAACATTAATGTCTATGTTAGACATCTTTTTGATAGGCTGGAGAGGATGGATTTATGCAGCAAACGTGCAAAGATCTGAATATCTGAATATCTCAATATGAACATTTATTTTCCAAGGGATAAAACTCATTAATGGATAAAAGGAAGGTACATGAGGCTAGAATGGAACTGGAGAAGATAGGACACAAATCATGAACAGTTTGGAAAAAAAAAATCTTAGTTGCAAGTTATCTGTTAAGACAAAACAATAAAGAGCAAAAGCTTTATTGGAAGTCCCTCCTCTGAATGATTGGGAAGTTGAACTCATACCCCTGTCATTAATAGCAGTAAGAATACTTCTTTGATGTCCATGCTGCTTGAACAAAACTTTGTACTTTCATCATACATTTGCTAATTAGCCATAGACCTCCCCATCCCCCCCAAGTAAATTGATTATGGCAGTTCTAAAAACTGCCTAATCTTATTCTGCTTACTCCCAGGTAATAAACTGACAATTTAAGCACTGATGTTCTTCATGGAAAAATGCCTAACTACAGTCGAGTGAGATATGAAATAGGGGGACCATATGTTTCCATTTTGGAACATCAATTTACTTTCCATGAGTTACATTTCAAAGTAAAGTTTGTCTTAAATATTGAAAAGGCCTGCGTCTCCTTATCAAGACTGATGATATGCCATTTGTTGTTTCTGAGTATTCCTGTTTCATCACACAGGCAAAACAAAATGTACAATAGTTGCAAAATGTTTGCCGTAATTCTGCTTAATTAAACTCCATTTGACCCAAAGTCAAGAATTCAGCTTGTTTCCAGGGTCTCTCAGTGTGGTGCTCGAAAAACTACCTAGCCAGCTTTTCTAGGGGATACGGACTGATTCCAAAGTTGGCTTTGTTTTGTTTTGTTTTGTTTTTGGAGCTGGCTAAGTAGATTCCTTTTCATCTGAAATCCTGGTTTTCAGAAAGTTTTGGATCTCCATCTAGGTGTTTTAGACATAGAGGCTGTGTCATAATATGTATAATAATCAGGATTATTCTAAAAAACAAGAAAAGGTCTCAAGGATCTTTTACTTTGTGGCATTAGCAGAAGTGATCCAACATGATGAATTTCATGTTTCTGGATAGAAACATGATGGAAGCACCAAAAAGCAAAGAGAAAAAGCTTTTACAAATCCCTTCTGCATCTGTTGACATCGATGGGAATTTTGCCATTTACCACAAATGGAAGTAAAATTACACTCAAAGATAGCAATTCTGAGGACCATCTGTGAAAGGTTTCTGGATTGTTCTATCTAGTGTGGAAATTTTCATGGTAACAGTTTCATTTGTGTGTTTTTAGCAGATAGTTCTCTTATAATTACTTTTACACATAACTCTGTTAAAACAATGTTAATGGGAAAGTAGAAACAAACACAATTAGCAAAAAATCAAGAAAGAATAAAAGATAATTTCAGTTGAGACTCCCACGATGGTTTTGATCCAGCCTGCTTTTACTGAGGTATTTGTATGGAACAGAAATCAGCAGCAATATACAGTATCACCAGATTTAGAGGTACATAAGAGGGCAATTTATGTTTTAGTATCTTTGAGTAATGGCACAAAATTATAGCTAACGTGAGTTTTTAACTAGATTTTCTTTGGCCTATATCTTAAAGTTGTTTTACCATGCTCTAAAGGCATGGAAGTGTCTATACCAGCATGGACACAAACACACTAGCTCTCCTGACTGCTGCTGAAATGAAGCAGTGGTGAGGCTATGGTAGGCTTTGTTCTGAACCCTGGATTATTGAAAGCAAGTTTAGGTTTTATTTTACCAGTAACAAACAACACTGAAATATTCAGGAAAGTTCATCCTATTAGAATTAGTCTATGCACTAATATCTAAGGGGATTGCTTCTTATCTGAGTGTGCATCAAGTTTGTATGGTGTATGTCCAAACATGTACGTTACTTTTGGGCCTGTGGAAGTGAAAAAAGTAGGACCAGTGCTGTGCCATACCTCAGATTCATGGGCTGTTCTTTCTGCCCAAGAAAAATAGTCCAGCAGCTTATCTGCTGCTCTTGAAGAGCAGTATACTTTTCCATATGTGTTTTGGGAGTTCAGAGTCTAATCCTAGAATACTGTGCTGAATATCCTTTTTGTCCTGTATTGCACAATAAAAATGGAATGACCGAAAACGTGTTTTTGTCTGACAGAGTGTTGATGACTACATAGCAAAGCAACATTCAAGAGGGTATGTTACCTGAATTATACGTGCTGGGTGAAATTGCTGTTCAGACAACCATTTCTAGCTTTACAGACGATTATATTTGCAATTACCTAGTTTTGTCTTCTCTTACCTCATAATGATACCTCTGTAAAGTGACATAATAGGCATTAGTCTTTTCCTTTCTCTCATGTGCTGTAGTGTTTTAGCCTTGTGTTTGTACTTACCAGTAAGTAACTGGCCAAAAAAAATTAAAATGGAGTGAACAGTGAAATTGCTGGATTCCAGGAGAGTGTCATAAAACAGCTACTGTACAGCCTCAGCTGTCTTCTTTCAAAGTTAATATGGCGCATCCATTGTTAGAAGAAATAGATATGCGAAAAGGTGTAGTACACTGAATGTATCCAGGATAAACTTAGAGTTTTATGCTTCAAGAGTAACCTAAATAAATAGCTGTGCTTTGTTATAAACTGGTATTAAATGGGAGTTATGCAGATAACGTCCCTCAAGCTACACTTGGGTAATGAAATTACTTGGCTGTAATTCTATTTTTCATACTGAAAGACTTTTTCTGTTGGTTTAGAACTTGCTAAGGGGAAACAGCATATTTAATAAACCCATTGTACTGTTTCTGAAACACTTTTGCACTTGGGAGGGAGGAAGAATTTTTGAAAGACTACCTGATTTCTGTACGGAACGTGTGAAATGGCAGTTTCATGTGGTGTGGTGGGTTTGGAGGGGTTGTCATGGTGGGGAAGAGGTTTTTCTGTGAGGCTCGGCCCCGCATGAGTCTTGGCTGGAGTGGGTTCTCCTGTCTCTCTGCTTGTCTGGCCAGCAACATGGAGCTAGCTGGGGTGGAAAACTCAGCAGGTAATTCTGCACTTTGGTAGAAACATGGGGAATTAGCTCGCTGTTAAGTGGCGTCTGCAATTGCTGATGCTTGACATGACCTCGAGAGATAGCTGCTTTCCAGAGGGGAGAGGAGGTTCAGGGGCTTGAAAGAATGTGGCCACAGGAATGAGCTTAGGGTGAAGAAAATGAATAAATGTCTCTAGTAGATTTACTGCTACCGTGACACTGACTAAAATGTTTGAGAAAAGTCTCTGTTTACGCATAAAAATTATCCCTCTCAGGATGAACAATTTTATTAGGACTTCAGGTACAGAATAAATCACATAAATATGATATAAATAGTGGCATGAATATATATCTGTTTTCAGCAGAGATGTGGTATTATGCAGCAGAACGAGGAGACATTTGTGTTTATCCTTATTCAGGGAACAAGTTAAACATTTGCAGTTATTTAAGTGCCTCCCAAGTCAGGGATATATTTCTTTGTCTCTCTTTAGTATGGATGACTTTGCGTTTTAGCACCAGGATGACAAAGCCAACCTGATTGTCAGCTGGAGTTTCCTTGAACATCTCAACACCACTCTAGAAGAGCCCTGGCAATTTCTGACCTTTGTGTTGCCATTACACTGCCTTTGTAAAGACTATTAGGGGACTCATCTTCTTTTCCCCAGGATGATGGCTATGTTGTGATGATTTAAAAAATGTCTTGGTGCACATCTTTGCTCTTCATTGTGTGTTCTACTACCTGGTGATAATTCTGGATTATTGTTCTGTAATTTATTCAACAGGCAACTTCTGAAATTGTCTGATCCCTAGGCAGAGAACTGTATAAACAATAATTTTTTTTTTTTCAATACTGATAACTAAATAGCCAGGGAAATGTTTGTGCAGTTAAACTTAAGACAGGTATTTTTACCTTTCTTCTACCACATGTTTTAGACTTTGGAGTATTTCCTTGCAGAGTGTTATTTGCATGACAAGAACACTCTTGTTAAAGATTCTTGGGTTAATTCTAATAATCAGTAGATACTTTGAAAAAAATAAATAAAATTCCTATAGCATTTCACTCAGCTTTGCAGTATTCGACTCTAAGTACAGGAAAGGGAACTGCTAAATGATTTCTTTTGTGCCAGTGTTGTCAAAAAGCATTTCCCAGTTTGACTAGAATTGTGGGAGTTGAGAGCAGAAAAGAGGTAAAAAATCTTTTCTGTTCTAAATCAGAGGTCAGTAGAGTTAAGCTACCATTAAATTTGGGGCAGATATTTTAATGAATTCCATAAATACAGCAGATGAATAGAAATAATGGGAGTACAGAGATCTTATTTCCTTTGAATTATAGCGTTACTGCTTGTGGCCAAGCAGTTACAGCAAATAGGCTGGCTGAAAGTTTTATAGAGACAAATCTTTGGTGAAGAAGAAATATTTCCAAATGAATGATAATCATTTCAAGAACGCAATGTATAAATATGTGTTTATGAAATTAAGCTTTCCATTCATTTTAATATCCGTGCAGTTTGTGCTTTGCAACGAACCAGTAAGCAGGTTTGGGAATGCTAGGGGTGAGAGCCCATCTGTAGCTTGTTCTTCCAAACACTTTGTAAATTAAAGCCAAGAAGTCATAAAATAGAAGTAAATGAGCATGATAAATATAATCCTATTTATAAAATGATATATAATTTTCCATGTATGACTACAGCATGTCTTTATTGTGAGAAGAAAATGTGCACATGTTGACTCTCTTTATTCCTTTACTATTCAATTTATTATGGTAGATTGATTATATAGTACCATCTTCCATGTATAAAAAAAGGAAATCCTGTCAGAATAGGGTAGTCAGATCAAGTAAAATTGTGAAAGTAGTTTGTGTTTTGCCCTCATGAAAGTGCTCTTTCTCAGGAGGTGGCACACTCAGCTCCTCCAAAAGAGCCCAGTGTGGAAAGACTTTATTGACATCCATATTGTCAATATGCATTCCTCTGGTGCAGATGAGTACAGCTCCATGGGCTGTGCTAATGATACTTCATCAGTTCAGGTCAGCTGAGGATAGGAATTTCTTGTGGTGACACTGATGACATCATATATAGATTTGTTGTGGTGACATCAATGGTGTCATTTTTAGATTTTGTGTATAACACTGAGGTTCATACTGTTTGTTTCAATAAAGTTTTTGGCATCAAGAGCATTAAGAAACGTTCTTGTGAACAGTGTTTCACAACAATGGCATTTAACAGTTTGTGGAATGGTCAGTTGAATAAGTAAAAGGTAGGGTAATTTTGTTTTACAGTTACATTACAGTTTTAATGAGAAGTATTGATTTTCTATTAATACTAATGTGCTTAATGACCTTTTTAATGACATCTGTCACTACTGTTTCTTCTCAAATTCTACTGACATTTTCCCTTCAAAAAAAAAAAAGGGGGAAAGGAAAGGGTTTTAATTGTTTATTGTATTTTTAGAATGAGAATTACTGTTCTTTTTGAGGTAATATGGGGGCTTAAATACATGGAGGGGGGTGTTAAAAAAAAGAAGAAATTCATGTTTTAGAAGTTACACATTTTTGGACAAATCTACTTTGGGAAACAGTTGCTTGAGTGCTATGCGTCCAACAAGTTTTTCACTGTCAAATTTTGCTTGTTCTTGTTATGTAGAGTTTGTCGAATTTAAAGTGGAAGGGTTTGCTAAGATATTTTTTGGCCTTGTCTCTCTCAAGACTTTTACTTCTTTTTCTCCAGCTTTTAACGGTACTAAGTGAAGGAAGGATATATGAGTAAACTGAAACATTGATGTACCGTAACTTACAGAATACATATTTCTACACTTCAAAACATGCTTGATATAGAGTTTGCCTTAAAAACCTGCTTATGTTCTTCTACAGTGTCAGCTGCCCAAAATCTGGCTATTAAACACCAGCCATTTAAAGATATAGTTGTTCTCACCAAGCAGCAAAGCTTTTTTTTTCGCTTTTTTTTTTTTTCTTTTTCCTGTGGAGTAAGTATTAATAGAATAAAGATTAGGGGGTAAGAGTCACAGAAAGTGGCTACAACAGTGCTAAATAGTTTGCTCTCACTTGCAAACACTTAATTTTGTCCTCTAGCGTCAAGGGATGAGTGATCACAAGTGACTTGCAGGATTTATTTTCATAAGCTGCTTTTCTTCATCAGTTGACAAAGATCATACGTGATACTTATGATCTGCATTTTAGGTAGCGATGTTGCCTAGCTGATCTGCTCTAACCCTGGCGCAAAAGGGGAATGGTGCCCTACCTGCGGTACTCCGGGCGGGCGTGCTGTGATGTCATGCTGGAGCACACCGCCCCGAACGGCGGTACGCCCGAGTTGCCATAACAACATCAGCCAGTCGTTGTCTGACACCACAACGTTATCGCAGGAGCTTTTAGGGAGTATTAGCCGAAATAGTCACCAAACATTGGGGCTGGTGTGCTAGTTCAGAATGCGTGTGCTGTGTGCTCAGACGGTGCATGTGCAGCGTGTTTTCTCTGTACGTGCATGGTTGGGATGGCCAAATTTTTCTGAAACACTTTGGCTTATCTATATAATATCTTAAAGCAGTGCATTAGAGTGGCAAAAATCAGTGCACGTTAGTGTGAAGTTACCCACAGTTACTTAATTTTTACATTAAAAACCAGTGAGACTTAAATCAGAAAAGCTGAGCATGTACCGTGATATATAATAGAAAAAGTTTCATCCGAGTAGTCCTTTGCATATACCATGAAGAGATCAGAATCAGGCTTTATCTCCTTTTTGCATGCTATGTTCTGTAAAAACACAACCCAGTAGCTTGAAATTCTTGTTTGAACAACGAAAATGCACATGTAATGTGGGTGGAAAAGGGATATTTAATGAATTGAGCCAGAGACTGTGGTTCACATAATAAAATAAACCAGCTTGCTTTAAACAGATTTCATACAATCTCTGAAATAGAGGAAGCAAGCTTGCCAATAGCAGGAGCTAATGCTTCAATATCTTTCATTCTGTACTCTGAAAAGGAAACCTCTTCTTAAGCTCATTCATTTTCCAGAGGGAAAATCGAATGCTGTGGCATATTGTCAGAGCTGCTTTATTGTCACCATTTACAAAGGTCACCTGAATTAATTGACTTCTTACCATACATATTGTTAAGCTACCCGTTTCCTGACATTTATGGAAAGGTGGCAGGCTTACAGCCATTGGCTATCTGTTGATGTTTCACAATGTTTGTTTTTCAAAACACAGTAACTCTAAAATTGCAAGTAAATAATTGCATTGCTGCAAAGGAACAGATTCTTTATGATGTTCTCTAGGGTGTACAGAGAGGGGGTTGTTGGTGGTGGGGAGAAGTAGAAGAAATAATCTAAATACTGAGCTGTTTTTAATGCAGGCACAGTATTCTAAAAAGCAAACAGGAACATGCAGGACTATTTAGGTTGTAATTTTTCACTTTGAAGCACACAGCAGATAGCTAACCTGTCTTTTCCACAGCATAAACTAAAATCTCTCTCTGGCTTTCACTGGTGCATGAATCACAGATCCATGCTGATGGACTTTACTGAATATGTTTTCATCTGAAGGCATACTAGGATACAGTTATACTGCATGAAAGAAATGACACACACATGAGGCAACAGTACTGCTGGCATGGAATTTTATGTTGATTAAAATAGTGAATAATTACTGTCTTTTTTTCTAGCCCCCTCCCCCCAGCATTTACTGCCCCCTTGGTCTCCTTGTGTTGGGCTCTTGTCTTTCTGAACAGCAGTGCTGGGCAAAAACTCAAACTAGACATGTGAAAACAAAGGCATGGAAAGCAAAGACAAACACTTTTGAGCCTTCCTATACTAAAAGAGGCGAAGCTTTTATAGTGATGGATTTGAACAAGCAGTCTCCTTATATGAAAATACACTTTGGAGACACCCTGCTGTGATCCTGTTAATTACCAAAGAAGATGAGAACTCTTCTGCTTAATGCGATCCTTTTACCTAACGCGTCTGTTCCAGCTGCATCAGTAATCAGACGTTCACACTGTCCCTTCTGACTGGAAAGGGGATATTTTTAAGCGAAGTCATTTGCCACAATCCTTAAGATGTAGCCTGGCAGAAATTCAATAACTGTTTGTGATATGCTCATTCAGCCCTGCCGCTCAGTGGGTTTTAGGTCCTGACATAAACAGCATTTCCCTTAATCCTTGCACTGGCGAGAAGAAAGGAGGCTGTCCTGTGTCTTGTTTTATTGGTTTCAAAACACAGAGCAACTGTGTAATTTGATTTTGCATCCGAAACATCAGGGGGAATGTTCTCCCTTTATAATTTTCTTCCCTTTGATGTTCTTTCAAGCTAACAAATGCACGAATCTGATACTCTCACAAGCATATTTAGGTTATCTCTGGCACAAAAAGCAAATTGCATTTGCATTTCCGTTCTGAAAGTAAAACGTGAAAATGCGCTAATAAAATAACTTTGCAAAAAGAAGAAAGGAGAAAGAGTTTACATGTTAAAATAAAAGGAGAAAAAGGAAAATACAGAGGAACTTACCCTACAATAAGAGTAGTTTCAGAGCTGGAGGAGTTCTTGCATCTCGGTAATTTTGATTCCTTAGTTCAGGCAACCACATACTTGTATTAAAGCCAGAGTCTGAGCAGACGTGCATACGTGTGGGTGTACGTCTAATGGTATATAATACAAAGATGTATCTATCGATATCCTACAGCATGAGAGCCTCTCGGTGCTGCCAGCTGAGATCCCTTACGTTTGCCAGGGCGCTGTTGCTGCCTGGCTGGCTGAGGCTCGCAATCCAGTGGGGGGAGAGTGGGAGAGGGAAGAGCTGCTCGCTAGCTTTTATTTCTCCTTGTTTCCATGGTGGTTAGCGGTGCGTCGTCCACCCTCCCAGCTGTCACACTGACATGGTGCTGCCTGCTCAGCGGTCATTAATAACCGAGCCCCTTCCACTCCCCAGAGAGGAGCCAATGCCTCGGCGTGCCCGGCTGCGGCGTAGGACGCGCGGCTGCGCCAGGCTGGTTGGCCACGGGAAGCTGTCTGTTACGTGACACGGCTCCCCGGGTACGGATGCACGAAGCTTGCCTTCGCACGCTTCCAGAGATCTCTTCCGATTCGTGGGAGTCGCAGGGCACGCTTTGTGTTTTTGCAGAACGGCTCGGGAAGCTTACATGCCTTATTATTTATTTATTTTTTTAAGGGTACATAAGCATATGAGGATGTTATCTGTGTTCGGCACAACTGATCGGAGATCGCTGAAGTTCTGCAGAGGTTACTGCAGTTCAGGGGATGCTGTCTGCTGAACCATTCAGGAAAAATGCCCCCATCCGCCCTGTCATTTTGCTGCCTTTTTCCTTTTTTTTTTTTTTTTTTATAGTTTAAGAAAGTCAAGGATTTTTCATACTCCCCCTTTCCCAAATTTTATAAAATATTAAATTTTATTGCATATGCTTATCAACAGAAAGTAAGAGCGATGATATACCTTTTTGAGAAATAAAAATTGAGAATAAACCCGGGAAAGGGTCACTGAAGTAAAATCACTTTCTTTTAATCTCTGTCTCCTTCTTGGCCATCCAATTATATAAACAAAGGGCTACACAGATTTTACCTTTCCTTCCTCCCCTCTCCCTTCCTTCTTCCCTTCCTTTTCCTTTCTCTCTTCTTTGTGTCATATTCTTTGGTGAAGATTCCCCCCCCCCCCCCCCCTTTTTTTTTTTTCTCTGTGAGCAAAGGGCATACAAACTGTGGAGGTTTCAGACATTGTAAAGTAATTCAAGTAATTCCCTTTTTTTGTGTGTGTGTGTGTTTAAGGGAAGTCTACACTGAAATTTATTATCCCTTCTAGATATACAAAACAATATAGATGCTGTTAGGAGAAGCTTTTTCATTGTATATAGTGTTTTATGTGAAGGAAATTACTTTGTAATGGCAGATGAACAAAAGGGAAATACATAGAGTTAGTTATCAACAGGTCAGAACTAAGCGTTGGCTGCCTTGCATGCATTTAGCACTCCAGCCCTGAGTGGGACAGGCCACCCTCTAGTGGAGCACAGTGAAATGTGGTTCTCATTTCACGTCTGCTGTGTTTGAAGAAAGAAAGCCTCGTGGTCCTCTCTAACTGTGAAAATTTTCTGAAGGTTAGCAAACAACGTAAATTCATGTACTTTTTGCAACAGCAGTAGCACCAGATTTCTCCTATAAAATGGTTACTGTTTTATGAATGCTGTGTATCATTTTGATTCACTTGGACTCTGGGATCGTGGACTGCATTAGTTTTGTTTTTATTTTGTAAGAAAATGATTTTACACTTCGCAAAATCACTTATTATGAAAAGTGAATTAAGGTACTGCCAAATTCTTCAATAAATTTCTGTTCGTTTTAATTGGTTAGGGGAAATTTTGCAAAATCAATCCTGACTGATTCACCGGTACTTGAATTGTTGTGGCTGTAATTAAAGCAGCTTTTTTTCCCTTCTCCATCAAATTTTTGAGTCCTGCAATTAGAATAAGTACAGAGAGCAACTTTTAAAAATCTTTAAAGATGTGTGCAGTTCAGGTTTCATCCATGCAACTGAGCATATACGAAATAATGGTATTTAAGTGAGAGGCTGAATACACATGCAATACTCCAGGGTGGGAGGAAGGCCGTGTGGCCCTTCCATTTTTTCCCTTTTTCTTATTATAGCCATTGTTTGTTTGTTTGTTTGTTTGTTTTTAATTTAATTTATTTTTATTTTATTTATTTTTTTAACCACCCAGAAGGTGGTTCAAAGCACCTCTGATAGTATTTTAATGTTCACCACCATGAGCTGCAAATGTGAACTATGATAAACTTCCCAAAGTGAACCTATGAGCCTTCCCTGCTGCCTGTTTCCTATGGGACAGCACTCAGGATGTGTTAAGGAAGCACACCCAAAAGCCAGAAAAATAAGGCCGCTTGCCAAGCTAGCCCCCATAGGAAAATGGAAATTCTGCCTGATCCCAGCCATGTGGGTAGTTGCACCTGGCCCAGGACAAAAGATATAAACCCTTGCTCTAGCTATTAGGCATTGGGTGGCCTGGGGGGTGAGGAGTTAAAAGAAAAAAGAAGAGATTTTCACAGTCTGGCCCAAATGAAAAATAGGAAAAGGTTAAAGCCAACAAAGTACTGCTACTTCTCTGATCTTATCCAGTGGAGAAATGAAGATCTGGAGAAAAGGGAGTAGGTAGGGACTGCTGTTGTTCAGCGTAAAGGTTTAGTTAAGTTTAGTAAAAGTTAGTAAAAGCTTAAGTTTTTGCCCCTAACCTCACATACTCACTGTCATTCATGTAAAAATTTGGCCTTCTAGTTAGCATGAGACTCATGTAAAAACCTATTCAGTGATTTGACATGTGAACTTAAGATTATATAAGTGTTTCATTTTGGTTGATTGGTATGGACTGTGTAATTAGAAGGCTAAATAATTAAATCAGCTAAAGTATACTTGCATAAAGAAAGTGAGTTCTTATGATAGACTATATGTGCAATTAAAATACCTCCTTGATAGGCGTACATTTTCATATTAGTTAAAATGTTATTATATCATAATAGAGTTCTGATTCATAAAAAATGAAATAATTGAATTTTTTAATTAGCTAATGCTAAGGAATACATTTTTTTGAACTGTCTGCAGGTGAAAAATACCTTTTATAACAATACAGTCATGATGATTAAGGTTCATTAAGTTATTTTCCTGTTGATTTCACCGTGATGCGTGGTGGTTTTAAAATAGCAGTGTAATCTATTTCACCAGAATTATATATATAGCTTATTTGGTTACAGGACAGAAAAAAAAAATCTCAAACTGATAGAGAGGTGATGAAAGTAATGTGTGCTAGCTCCAGGTATTTATTCTGCACACATTTTATCTGATTACTGGGTCCACATGAAAATAAACTAAGTATTTATTTAAACATTTAGTATGATGAATAAAATCCTTAGTTATTAAAATATAGTGGTTCTATGCATGCATTCTTCTTAAAATTGAAAGGGGATTTCAGAACTTTTGTCATTAGGGTGAAGCATCTCTGGGCTTTAATATCCTGTAGGCTCCCTGTGGGTCAGGCAATTAGCAGAGACCATTTCTGGTATTCTTAGGCTCTGAGTACACAGCTGTGTTTAGAATGCAGCAAGGGCAGTTAAAAAGTGAAATAAATACTATGCAGTTAAATGGAAAAAAAAAAAAAAAAAAGCCCAACCACTACAAATATTTGACTTAAATTCCAGGATGAAACACTTTATACTACAATTAGCAATTAAAAAATTCTTCTCAAGTGCTTATCCACACAGATTACGTTCACATGTAAAAAAAGCAGACACATTTTGAGTAGCTTTATCAATTATGAATACGTGTGCCACTTTCTTGCTTTCTGAGGCACCACAGTGACAGGCAAGAGGGGTGAGTGGCGACTCTTTGCACTTCACTCTCCCTTCCTGTAGCCTTTAGTGTAGAAGAGGAAGGAGCTGAGATTTGAGAGGAACGCTCACCAGTTCTGCAAAGCATTCCCTTCATGTATCTTCCATGTCAGGTGTGGGGTGATGTTCTGTTCTGAATGAATGTCAGAATTGCTCGGATTCAAGAAAATCTATCTTGTGACTTCATCAATTAACTTATTAATTGACTTATTAATTATAGGCACTTGTCAGGCATGATTTGCCTGGAAGAGGAAAAAGTGCCATCGCTTCCTGTAACCCCGTTCTAGCAGCATTTTCAGTGCTGCTTACGCAGTGTCGTTAACCTGACACTGTCGGGCACTTCTAGATATTACGGCAGCTAACTGTTGACATTTTCCTAAGGGCTATGCTTCCATTACAGACAAGTAGTAACTTTTATTAATGTGTCTCCCTCTGCGACTGAACCATTTTTTCAAGGCACAAGTAAAACTAACGTTTCTAGCTCTAGTTCTTTGTCTTTTTTGAAGATGAAAGGCTTGTTGCCAACAATGAGTTCAAGTTTCTGAATGCAGTTGTACTTCATAATGGAAAGTGTTGTGCTTGCCTTACTTAACCTGCTGCCGACTCTGTTTTATCAGATCTCAGAGTTAGTGTTGATAGGATGGAGATAAAGCAGATGGAAACAAATCTAGGCCGTGAACCTGTAAAGAATTTCATATAAGGAAAAGTTCACATCTCCACAAAGCACCAGATACTTCATTAAAAGCTATGCAAGTAGAAGGTGCTGTATGACTTGGCAAAATCTGGAACTGAGTAGTAATAGGAGCTGAATAGTACAGGCAAATTCAATCGTGTGATGTGGATGAATGAAAGCTGTGGTGATGAGCTGATGCTTATCTTGGTGATCAAGTGGATTTTGCATATTCCAGCAAATTTGGCTATTCATGTAGCAACTGTGCTCGGTGAAACAGAAAGGATAAGATCCCAGGCAAGAACTATTGTCTAATTCTTCATTATAGGTCCCACTGCTCTAGTCAGCCTTCCTCAGGAATAGTCTGAGATCCAGAAAGTCTTAATGTGTTTTATTTATACTGGTACCTACCAGGTCTGACTTGGAGGGATATTAGAGTTCTTCTGTTTTTTATCCCTGGCTCTATTTTAATAGGCAAGAATCTCTGGCATAGCAGCATCCACCGAAGGCTGGGAATGAGTCACACGTAGCAACCACAACCTTGCTATGCCGCGTGGGAATCTTAATGAAGATGGAGTAGTGAAAAGCAGCCAGAGAATTCTTATGTGCAGCTGGATTAGGTAGATGAAATATGAGACCTGTAAAGAGGTTCTCAAGCTCAGTGTATGTATTCAGCTTTAGAACTGATTGCACCTCTGTATGTTTATGTCTTGCTTGTGGTCATACCTCAATTTTTGTAAGCTATAATAACTGGATATAATTTGTTGGTATCTTCTCAATGGTAGCTCTTGAAGACTGAAGTGTTCTTGCTGATTTCATAAGAATCTGCCTGTCGTTCAAGGGACCCAGTGCATGCATGGGATATACCTTAAAGTGCCATGGTTGTCTGAGTTAATCAGTGTCTGCAGTTGATAAAGAAAATGGTGGCAGTAATGATTTGAATATAGGGTCTAGAACTTTCATAATGATTGTGAGCTGCTATAGTTCTTACAGCTGGTGGTAAGTCGTGATTTTTGTGTCCTAATCAAGAGGATTTTCTTCATTTCTTTGCTCAAATCTGTTTTACTTTCTATGGAGAATTAACTGATTTTTTATGCAAAACAGATTGACCCTTTTTCTGTTAACACTTTGTGGTGTGGAACATAATAGATGATCAGTGAGAGGGAACCTCATTCAGAACCTCAAATCTTTTTTTAATGGTTTTTAGCTACTTTCCCCAGTAAAGTCACATTTATTTTTTTTAAGTATATAGGGCAAGCCATAGTATGTTCGTCAAGGGTAGAACTTCAAACTTGGGTGAAACTAAACAGACACTATTTTGCTATAGTTTGTCATGGTTTAATATTAAAAATGGATGGACAATAATACTAATTCTAGATTATTTGCTTTCATAACTATTTGCATGAGTTACATTGCTGATTTAGAAATCTGTAGAAACACAGTCAGTAAGCTAAATATTAGAACTAGAATGTTGTTTTGCTTTTACTTTTTTTTTTTTTCTCTGAGACTAAGAGAAGTATCATAGTAATTTTCTCATGCTATCAATAGTGTTCTCAAACAGTGGTCATGGATAATTGCTATGAAGTTATTTTGGCGGTGACAAGAAACAGCATGGATATGGGCAGCGTGTGTTCAGAATATGGTTAGCTAATGGTAATCGAATACACTAAACTATTGGAGTGTATTGGGTACCAAGTTGAAGTTCTTAGTACTTTACTTACACAATTTCCTTTTTTACAACTTACAGATCTAGAAAATTAATTAAAAGGTCACTGGAACATACAACATCCTTACTGGTTAGAAAAAAAAAATTGTTTAATTATGAATGCAGTAAATGTTTTCCTTCTCCTCTGTAATTTGACTGCCAAAAACTGTGGGTGCACGTTAAATATATTTTGTGGTATACTTCAAAAGTTATCTTTACATTAATAAGTTGGAAGTAGAAAGGATCGTGTACATAATGACTTACTGGAGGAGGAGCTGTTTCAGAGGCTTTCACATAGTTCCCATTACTAAGGAAACCACTTATTTTGTCTGTGCATGTTTTGAATAGATCTCTCATTTGAAGTCTGGTGCTCAAACGCTGAGAATTGCATTATAGCACTGAGAAAGAGGCAAAGGAGACAAAAGAGGCTTAGAAACATCACTTCTTTAAGGAGCACGGTCGAAGACTATTGCATTACATGCTTATGAAAGTGTACACATCTGTTTATATTTCAGGAGTGTATATGTATGCATTTTAATTGCTTTGTTCCTACTAAAAAAAGAAAAAAAAAAACACAACAGAATGAAGGTATTAATCAGTAAAACAAGGCACTTTGCATGCCTCTGTTGTAAGGACACTTGAGAAATCTGTTGTACCATTTTGGTAGTATCAGATATGAGTTCTAAAATGAAATGTGGTGTTAATTTGAAGTAGAAAGAAGTGCCTATCCAATGACAATGGCTAAAACAGTGCTGTGAGGATGGCCATGGATTCAACAGTTGACCAGATTTGTTTAGAAAGTGAGCCTGTGTTGGCAAAATTCCTGTTTTAAGACGTGACTACAAACTCACAAACATATTTACATTATATTAGAGTCAGCACATTTTTCCCATATGAATAGCACCTGTATTTTGGTCAAGAACTGACTAAACACTTGTCTTAATAAGTGAATGCAAAATCCCCCTATTATAAATTGCATGTTCTCAAATGATATGCTCAGAAACAAAAGGTTGCTTTAGTACCACCAGAAGAATCTGGTTTGAAGGGATATGTATATAAAGTGTAAGTATTTCAATTACTTGGAACTGAGTCCAAACTATTCCTCAAATATTGGAATTGTTCACAAATAAACTGCAAGTGTCAGAGAGTTGTAGTAATCTAACAGATTGACAGGGAGCTGTAGGAAAATTAAGTCTGTGGTCAATAAATGTTCTTATTCAGCATTTCCAATACTTGAATTAGTTTATAAGTTAGTTTTTCTGTCAAGTGGGACAGACAACTGAAGACAAAGACAGAAATTCGCATTTTTCAGGTATACAAATCCCATGACTCTGTAGGATAATGTGGCAGCAAAAACAGTGCTACAGAAAGTTTATTTTCTGTGAAAACAGAAATATATTCTATACTTTGAAAGCGTTAGTGCCACTTTGATATATTTTGAAATGAAGAACCTTAAGTTGTCAGCAGTTTGGGGTTTATCTGATGTGTAATTATTCTTAATATACATTGTGTAGTTCATATGCCATCACAGTTGACAAGGGATTACTTTTAAAGCTAACATGCTTTAAAGGGATTTGTTTGTGCATTTCTGTGCACAATTAATATGCAGGCATTCCCATATAGATTTTCCTCATTAGCTCCTTGACTATTTTATAAGGGAGAGAATGACAGCTGTGTTAAAGCTTAAATGTCCTTGGCTTGACCTAGTTGAATACTTTTGGTGAAAGAAAATAAATGTCTTTAAATTACATAGAGATATCAGGACTCGGTTGTCTCAGCTAAGAAATATCAATTTTTAATATTCCCTAGTATTTGTGTTGTTTCAGTGCTGTACTGGTATGTTTGCTTTCTGCTGCCTTACTGCGAGGATTCATAACATGTCTCAAGGTAAACTAAAAGCATTGCTATTCATTATCCTTAAATTTATGTTTGCAGCAAGAAATAAGGTCTTTGGTGTTTGGTAATACTGACAATTTCTTTTATGGTGTAACTGGTTTGTTTCCAAAAGAGTGCATTCAGCCTCCAACTCTCATCAGTACTATCACAAAAGAGATTAAATCAATATTTTTTATAAAATAACTGGGATAGGAACTTTCAGAAAAAGCAAGGATTTGTTTTGATACAAGAGTGTCGGTCTATCTGGTGAGAACTCTAAATGCCTTTGGAGGACTGGAGGACACATAAGAGTTAATAATTAAAATTGTAATCCTTTTTACCAGAAAAGAGAAACTAACATTTTTTTTAATAACTGAACTTAAATATTTGGTTAAAAAATATAAGATGCAGTAGATACAGTAAAGAATACTACAGTCCCAAGTAACTTTTATAATGACATCACTGTGAGGAGGAGGTGAAGGACAGGCAGTAGAGGAGGAGGGAGTTTTTCCTGTGATAAGCATCTCAGAGGAGCATAGGGATATCATTCAGAAAGGTTGTTTGAACTTCAGTAATAGAAATGGGATTACACTCCAAGTAGTCTACGATGAAAGGTCATTTGGAGCCAATAACATGCAATTCTGCTGTAAGTTGTGGGCATATTACTTAGAAATAACTGAGGAGGAGAACATATCTCTGTATTACTGGCCGATCAAGAAGTATGAGTTGACAAAATGGCACAGCTGTGAAAAAGGCAAATATGATCCTAGTATGCACTCCAGTAGCAGTAGGGAATTAGTATTACTTTGGACACCTCATTTGGAGTAATTCATTCAGTTGTGTTTTTATGCTTGAAAAAAAGGTGAACTCAAGCTGGAACACATGCAGTTAAATACTGTTTAGATGATGGCAAAGCCCACGTTACAGAGCAGTTTATAAAACCTTGCCTTGTTTGGTGTAGTAGAGTCAGAGAGAAAATAAGATTCCTGCTGATAAATACATTCTGCTGATACACAATGAGAGGTAAAGCTAGCCAAAGAACAAATGTGTAAGTGACTATGATTAAATTTAAGTCTGGAAATTAGGAGAGGTGTTTTTCTGTTTGCTTGCTTTTGTTTGTTTGTTTAATTCTTCAAGTTTGAGTCATTACATCCTGGGACAAATTTCCAGCGAAAATAGTTTGGATAGAAAAAACAGTCAAGAAGATACCAAAATAGTCACAAACCAGATGAAACCAGCCAACCCCAAAAAAAACATCAAAACCAGCCAACCAACCAACCAACCAAACAAAATATCCGGCCTTTGAAGATACAGTTTGTTATATTTGTAAAAAAGGTATGTTAACAAATAACTGACTTCACACTTATAGAAGAAGGGGCTAGACTTACCATTTTAGCAAGGTCTTTTCAGTCCTTTAAAAACCTTACTTAGCAGATTTCTGTATAAATCCCATCCCTATCTATTATGTTCTAAATTCTATTAAACCGTCTGTGATAATCTGGAATATTTGGAAGGATGGAATTTTCTAACTCCCAATCTGGAGAGAGCACTGTTGTTTCAGTTGTAAAACACCTTCTCTCAATATTTACCCCAGCAAGAATAAGTAAAGAAAATATAAGTTTAGTAATTTACAGTTACTTACCATTATAAAATATTGGTTTACCTATCTCTACTTAATAGTAGTTGAGTGGCAGTGCAAAAAAAATTGGAAGAAAAAAGGAAACTAACATCCTGCATTATACCCTTTGATTTCCAGTTCTCTTCATATTTTTGAAAACAGTAAAGACATTGATAATATTCTCTAAAACTAATTCTTATCCAAAGGCCTTAGATTTTACCATAACTTTTGTTCCTGTCTGCCAGTTTGATCACCTGATACCTGTTGTTCAGGTAATGTTTTCAGTAACCTCACGTGTTTTTGTTTGTTTGTTTGTTTTTAGTTACTGTGACAGATAATTAGGGTTTCCAGGTTCAGCTACATGGAAGTCACAAAAATCCTTGTATGCACAAAAAGTACATATAAACCTCATTATCTTAAAGGCAAAGTCCAAATGCCCCAAAATTACCTAATTTTTTTTTTTTGATACAATCCTTTAGCAATTTCAGTTTGCTGACATCTACTTTTTCTACGAGTAGCTGCAAGAAATAGTAATAAATCCACTTTTTAGATCGTTCTATATTTTTTCATTGGGCCTTAGGTTGAATTTCTCTAGCAAATAGGCCACCTATGTATTCAGCCATCTTTTAAAGTGGCTTTAATAGGCAAGTGCATTAACTCATTTCAGGTTTTCCTACAGAGGGAGATTCATCATGGTAACAAACTTGATGATGGAAGAGCGTACTTTTCTCATTACTGCTAATTCAAATGTTGTGCCAAATGGGCTTTCAGGAACCGGAACACAAATAGATTTGGCCGTAGTGAAATAGTATTAACATTCAAACTGGAAACCCAACAAGTTAAAATGCCTGGGTTGAAGAGGGGGAAATCAAACTGCTGATTCAGTGTCAGATTTTGCTAAATGTACTCTCAGGCCACATATTTTTATCATGGTTACTGTTATTTCACATGAAGAATATTGAACTTAATATAAAGGAGACTTTATATTGTCATTTACAAATGTGCCTCAAGAGTGACCTAAATGGTGGATAATTTGGTATGTCAGGCAGGAGACTAACTTTTGACCAGGAGAGGAGATTCTAGTAATTCCATTAATTCCGCTACCCCCTCCTGAGACTCTCTCTTAGTCCTGGGTGTGAGTGCAGCTGCCTTTGGAAACAAGCCAAAACCTTCATTGCTGCCTACACTGTACTTCAAAACCTTTAATTGAATATTCCTAACTTGGCTAATCATAAATTACTTTAGGCTTTGAATCTCACTTTCCACTGATTCAGGTTCCCAATGCCCAGTCTTTCCCTCCTCTTTGTGGCCGTGCAAAGAACATTCAGTTGTTTTCTCCCACCTTGCTCCTCATTTTGAAAGAAAGTAGTCGACCCTACTTTTGTCTGAAGAAGAACAGAACAGAATATCTTGAGTTGGAAGGGACCCACAACAATCATTGTAGTCCAACTACAATAGTAGTCCAAACAGACCATATGTCCAAGGGTGTTGTCCAAACATTTCTTGAACTCCAGCAGGCTCATTGCCGTGATCACTGCCCTGGGCAGCCTGTCCCAGTGCCCGACCACCCTCTGGGTGCAGAACCTTTCCCTAACACCCAGCCTGACCCTCCCCTGTCCCAGCTCCATGCCGTGCCCTTGGGCCCAGTCGCTGTCCCCAGAGAGCAGAGCTCAGCACCTGCCCCTCCGCTCCCCATCATGAAGAGGTGATAGAAGTCTTGATTGACACTGACAGCTCATGTCTTTGTCCTGGCTAGTTTCTTTGTCTTTGCTAGCTTCTGTCTTGAGGGATGTATATTTCAATCCTCTGCTTCCTGCTCAAGTTTAGTGAAGGCATCTTTAGCACAAGCCACTTTCAGAGATGTCAGAGGAAAAGCTGGGCCTTCCTGGTTGTGTGGAATCCATTTCTTCCTTTGCTTTTGGTTAAAAGACCCCTCTGAAGGGGTCTGCTTTAACAGTGCTGAACACATGGCCACTCTGACCCCGGGACACAGCCGTCAGCCCAAGACCTGGTTCCATATCTGCTGATAGGGATTTCCCTTCTTTCCATACAGACTGTGTGTGGGGCAGTCAGGGAGGCCTGTATGGACACATGCTGCGTGATCAACACCTGCCCCCCTTACTGCAATGCTTCTGGAGTCAGATGGTGAAACCCTGTTTCCGTTTAAATTGTGGGAAGGTGAAATCAAGAGTGCAGTCACATTTTCTTCTTTTTGATGGGATGGAAGGGCAGAAAGATGTAGCAAGGCATGTAATTCATGGGTAAATGCTTGGAAAGCTTGTAAGGCAAATGGATTGAAAAGTCAATGTTGTGGCTATGATAAACTGGTGAGAGAAGCTTCCATGTGGCATGTGTCAGTATGACCTTCTCCTTGCCCACTTTCAGCACAGTTGTACTCCAAGGGCTCTAGGGTATTTGTGGCACCAAACATCCAGCATTTCTCTATGCAAATTTTCATACCACTCTGTGCATTGAATAATTTTTTTCTCTATAAAGCTTGAAGGTCTATGTTGAGAATTTACTAAAGCCCATTTAAATATTTATTTATAAATTAGGCTGGCACCTTCAGTATATTTATGGTCAACCGTTATTTCTGTGTTTAAAAAAAAATGTTCTGCAGATTGCTTTTTTTAAAGGGAGTCTAAAGTTTTATGATCTTGGCTAAGGAGAGGTACAATATGAATTATTATCCTTATTCTATACAGTTTTTATGGTTCTTCTGAGTCAACCTAAATGACAAATTTCAATGCAAGTGCAAACAACAACAAATTAAGCCTTTTTTTTTTTTTCTTAACACACAAATCACTAGGGAGTTAAGATATGCTTATTAACTGGCTCCAACTCAAAGCAATGAGCAGGGTCCAAAAAGGTTCAGAATTTAAAACCAAGTGCTCGACATGTGAGGTATCTTTTGCATAGGTTAGTAACTGTGAATTACTAACTCTGCCTGTATTAGTTTGAGCATAAATGTGTCACAACCTTTAAATAGTACGATTAATCAACCCTTTCAGAAGAGCTCCAGTGTTAGAGAGCTCTATAATACATGGCAAATCTTTTTGTTCTGAGAACCATACTTCTATTATTTTACCTGTGTCTAAATCCTGGGAATATTAAAATCTTTCATAAGCTTTATAAAGGATTTAAAGAAAGAGAGAAACTGCTTTTAAACAATGAAAGGCTGTAGGTCTTTATTTTTGAAAGCATTCAATAGGCTCTATAAACACGTACCTTAACTTAATACTGCATAATTCAGTATTTCAGTAGTTCAGTGGGATAATGCTCTGGCTCTTTAAAGAGCTTGTGGAAATGAAACATTTTGCAACAACAACATGGGGCTTATTTGGTAGCTAATTTGCAATAATTTATTGATAACATCTCAAGGAAGCATGGAATCATTCTCACTTTCGTTGACAAATCATTCCATGACATATTTGTATGGGATGAGATAGATGGTGTAATAAAATCTTTTACATTATGGGCTTCAAAATTAAAGTTTTATAAAGACAAATTTACTACTGATTTTCTTGAAGCCATGAAAATTGTGAAATGGTGGCTTTCATCGTACTGATCACTGCATATGTTATGGTCACTTTTCTAAGGCCTATTGTAAACTCTCCAAATTACCCATAAGCTAAAATAAATACTAGTGAGCAGTATATATAAATTAAAACCTGGGTAAAATGTCGGTTTTGTTGAAGACAGTTTTGTGAATTACTGATTTCAGTGTGCTCAGAATTTTATGTCTTGTTTTTAGCAATATTAATGCAAAACAAGTCCATTAAGAAGAAGAGAAGCAAGAGGTTATATTTTCAGATATGCAGCTTTAACAGTTAACAGTTAAAGTAACGTATGTGCTCCTGGATAACATTTGCTGAAATACTCCCCTGTCCTGTTTTGTGTGTGTATGTGTGTGTGTATGCATTAGTGTGTGTGTGCGTATACATTTCTAATGAATTTGTTTTTAGGGAACACAAATGTATCTGCAGGTGGGATGATCCCATTTTCCATCTACTGTTGTGTTGGACAAAAGACATTAATTAGAAGAACTTTTGGCCTGATTCTAGTTTAATTTTCTTTTGTCATCTACATTTAGTCCACATATACAAGTTAGTTCCTTGTGGGTGTAATATTCTGCTATTTACTATTTTCTGCTTCCACAGTGTACCTGGTTACCATAGAAGCTTATTTCCATTGCCTTGGGAACTTGAGTCAGTTATTAAACTCAGTCATCCTTCCAGGTATATGTATATAAGTACATTTTGTTTAAATAATATACATAGAAATGAATACAAATAAAGCATGTGGTATACATTCTTAATTCTGCAGAAAACAGATCTCTAAGGTGGTTCCAAACAGTGGCAAATGCATACAACATCATGTGAATGTGTAAACATGTTCAAGAGGGTTTTGAAAACACTTAATTAGGCTAATTCTTATTATCTTAAAAGAAGGGCCATCCCGATCTAGCAGTACGACTCTGAGTTTCAATCCTGGCTCTCCATATTGTACAAGGTACTCTCAAATTGAGCTCCAATGTGATATGAACTTCTTTTTTGTAGGAATATAAACTGACAAATTTTATAGCTGTTTCATTTTTCTGTTCTCTTATCAGCTTATAAAAAGAACCATTGGTATAATGTATAAAGGAAAGAAAATTACACTGTTTGGCATGACAGATGATTATTTCTCTGGATTCTGAATCTTTTTATTTAAAAATTGGCTGATTAAATTTTAGGATTTTAGTCCAGCTGTAGTGCTGCTTACATTGTTGGATAATAATGATGTTTTCAGGTTTGTTTTTAAATATATTTTAAATACATATACAGAAGACAGTATACCATGAATAGAACCCAAACATGGCAACTTTGCACAAAACCAAACAACTTAAATATCAGGCTTATGATCATTAGCATCGACCCACTTATGTATTTAAAATCCATGTTAGTTCATTTCCTTGCATGTTATTTTATATAGCCTTCACCATATTCGTACTATATCTCTTCAAGCAATTATAGCCTTTTCTTTTATGTTATGCTTTTTCTTTCAAAATACAAAATTAATTTTTGTTTGGGCAAGTATGTTCTATCTGTCATTCCATTTCTAGCCTTACTGTCAGAACTAAGAGATGTTGTATTCAGTCTGCTGGCAAGGCTGTTCTTCAGGTGTAAAAGATGTATTGAAAAAGGATGATTTGGGTAACATTATTTGCTAATTTAGCCAGTTAAGCCTTTCTGTAATTTTTACTGCAGGGGAAAAAATGTACCATCAACTAATGTAAACAGTTTTGAAACTGTCCTCGTTTCATTCATGTTTCTTATTGCAGTTCATTTCTTCATGTGAAACTTGAGGCTATATCATACAACACCTGCCTCTCAAGTTTTCTGTTTTTTCATGTGGGTGGTTTATATGAGTAGTCTTCTTGTGTCATTTCTGTTTTTGTCATCTATTTGAAACATAGCCATATATTTTCATATTCATTTCAAAATTTTGCCCAAATGATTAAATCCGTATCTATACTTACACAGGAAATGTTATTTTCCAATAATATTGTGAAGATTTCTTACAGCTCACATTGCTTTGTTTTAAAGATATTAATATAACTTACCTCCCTAGCCCTCTTTGTTGTTCTATATGTTGTGTTTTAAAAGTATATGCTACCTCCGGAGTTGGGAAATTACTGAGGGTCTGATGACTGTCTTGAAACTAATGCAGTTTAAAGTGAGAGGCACAAGATAGGACTAGAAGGCTTATCATATGATGGTAGATTGTACACTGGTGGATATTACACAGAATCTTTCAGCAGAATCAGTCTTACAATATTTTATAATGGTATCATAGTCCCTTCATATCAGATATTTAATTTACGATATTCTAATTTCTATTTCTAATCTCAGAAGTGTCATTAGGGTAACATGGCAACTTGTGACCAACTGCACTGTTTTTAGTACTATATTCTGATGCCTTAAAAATTGACCTCGTAGAAAGGTTTAATATACATTTAAATAATAGGTTGTTGTAAAGTGTTCAAAGGGGTAAGTCTAATGTCTGAATTATTTAGAAAAATGTGCAGAAGCAAGTCAAAAAGGCAAGATGGAAAAGGTATCTAGAAAGCAAAATTAGGCACTATATAGCTGATGCCAGAGTTTATCCCAGAATTCTTATTGTCCAACTTACAAATCTTTGTTTGTTTGTTTGTTTTAAAAAAAGATGGAGATGCAGTATGAGATAGGAATGCAAAGATAGTAATATATATATATATATATATACACACATATATGTATAAATGAAAACTTGATTTCTAAACCAGGAACACATGCAGTGTAGACAAATGGTTGGAATTTACAGAACAGAACACTTAAAGTGTGTCATTGTATTGGAGAACAGTCTTGGGCTGATTTTCCTACAACAATGGACAAAAAAAAATAAGGTAACAAATCTTTTCTTTCTTTCTGATCCTATGTGGAGTTCACAGCTAAGATGAAGGATGGATAGTACTGCTGAGAGTAAGTAGGGTCAGTAATCAGACGGAATTTATAAAATGAAAAGTGTACTGGGGCACACAGAAAATTTCCCTGGATAGCTTTTTGCACAATTACCTGCAGAAACAAATGTAGTCCATTTGCTACACAAATGTAGAATGTTGCAGTTAAAACAGAAAGAAAAATACATCTTTTCATAAGGATGCTAGGTGGCTCATGAGGAGATAAATTTGTTAAGTCTTAATCCTGGAATCCATTTCACACATTCTTGATACTGTTTTGCATGATCCACAAGACTCGGTTAAGTGCACAAAAAAAAAAAAAAAAACATCTGCCAGGTTGCATAAACTAACCTTATCACTTCCAGAAGTTCTGTCCCATACCTTCCCCCTTTTTGCTCTTTTATCTATGTCTTCTGCTCCTGTATTAGTATTTGGTACATAATGCCTGTTCTTATCACTTCTTCCAAATAAATAAAATTTATATGCAGATTAGGAATATGTTTTGGCACTTCTGATACTTATTTTGAAATAAATAAAATAAAAATAACTACTCTTCTTTGTGTGCTTATCAGTTTTGAACGGTTGCTGGTTTGAGTGGAGTTTGCAAGGTGTACAAATTCTGGCTCTGAAGAAAACAGCACTTATTTTTGGAGAACTTTTCTGTATGGCCAAAAGGTTAATTGTGTCAGAACCTGTTCTCTTTTCCTCTTTTCCCAAGTCACGTAATAACTAGGGGAAGTTTTCTCAGCTGCTGCCCTGGAGTTAAACATAGAGCTCTTTTCACAAGTCTGCTCACTCTGCTGCCTCCTGTCCTCATTAAAGTTTCATGATTTTTTAAAGGAGAAGTTTATCTTTATACAAATAAGTAATTAAGTCATAAATATTTGGACAAGATACATCATTTAATGATGTATTTCTTTGTCTGCAAGTACGCCTGCAATCTAACACTATGAGATGGTGAATGTCTATTTCAGTACTGCAGGGTGTTATCCCAGTATATATATATATTTATTTATTTATTTTTTATTATTATTTTTTTTCCTTCTGGCCTTCTTATGAAGAAATGTAGTATCTTTTCTAATTGATCCATTAGGCAATCGACACTGCCATAAGTTCATATTGTGGAATCTGGCTGAGTTAATTATTTAAATCTTCCTGACTTCTAAATACCTTTCATACATTTAAATTGACATATACAATAATATTTTTAACACTGACTGGCACTCCATTTGGTTTATAGTCAGCATCTCAAATACATTGATTAGTTATTAGTTATTAATATTACTAATTCTTCATGTGCATTACAAGTTTATAGATAAAGCAGCTCTGAAGGAGGAGAGATGCAAAATAGAGCTACACGGTTTGGGGGGAAAAAAGCAGTATTCCTGTTAGTGAAGCTTTTGAGGGTAAAGATACTTCTGCTGGTTATAATTTACTTACTACTTTAACAAAAATATATTGAAAATAAAAACAAACCTTTAATTTAAATTAGCAAAGTATTATTAATTTGATTTTGCTAATTATCTTTAGATATACCAGTGATTTAGATAAAAAAAAAAAAAAACAGCATTAATACATAGCAAGATATTGGTAGCTCCTAGGATATATGTTTTTGATGTACAGCCTGTTAAGGTGAAAGGACATGCTAGCTGCTAGCATTCAGTGTGAATAAGGAGCAAATTATTAAATGCCTGTTTTTTTTTTGTTTTGTTTTGTTTTAGAGAAAGTAGACACAATAGAAGCCATTGTCCATGGTTGCACTGGTTTGCTTGGGCATGCCCCAGCGAAAATTGAGGCTGTGGTTTCAAAACTGAGCTTCCTCAGCATCTGAAGGCTTTCCAGTCTGCCTTCACACCTCTCTCATCCTTTTCTGTTCCCTGATGAGTGTTCCTGTCACCCAGCTTATGTGCATACTGTCAGTCATTGTATTTGGGGTAGCTGTTTGCTCTGAGGTGGGTGCAAGCAGTTCCTAAAGGGGTTGAGCAATGCCCAGAAGAGGGCATGGCAGGGGAGCAGGGGAGAGAAACAGTAACAGCAGGGAAAGGGACAAGGAGGAAAAGATCTGTCCTGACAGCAGCAAGCTCTTCGTGTGCCTCAGGAGCCCTGGTACCGGGCCATAAGATGACCTGCTGCAGTTGTTCCTGCCTTCCCCCATCCACAGCTGCTTGTTCCCATTGCCTCCATGGGCTCTCCTACTCCTCTGACCCCCTTTCAGCCCTATCTGCATGCTGATATTTGGTACTGGCAACAAGCAGACAGAGCTCTACTTTCCTAACATCCTGGAAGAATGCAGTGAGTGATGGATCCACCAAGTGCTGCAGCCAGGAAGAGATAAAGGCTAATGGCTAAGAGAAGACCATGGCAATCAGCTGTTAGACAGGCTGAGGCTAGTGAAGAACTGCAGGGTAATGCTTCTGAAGTGTCTGCAGATTACATTGCTGTTGAAAAAAGCACATCCTCCTTTCCAAGGCTTGTTTTCACCCTGATGCTGGCTGTTGGCACAAGAACTTGTATGATAAACTGGATAGGGAGGCCGAGCTGGCAGAAAAAATAGCATTTTCTCCCCCTCTTGGATTAGTGTAATTCAGATCAGTGCTACTGCTGAAAGACATTTTTATTGAACTGTGGTTTAACTTGGAGGCAATAGGAAATATTTCTCTGAGTATAAAAATAAAGGCCAGGAAACTGGCAGATAGAAGAAGATGGGAAAGCCAGATCAGGCAAGTCAGAGAAGCAAGGGTGAATGAAACAAAACGGTGTAGTACAAAGTCTAATTAGGAACTAATAAGATTTTCCTGCTATAAGCTGGGAGTTATAATTGGAAGTGTCAGAGGAAGAGAGATCTGGTTTTATTACTCTCAGGCTGACTAAAGCCACAATGTGACACAGCAATGAAAAAAGGCAAGTGTAAATATACACCAGGATGTATTACTTACAGCGTTTTTCAGAGAGAAAAGAAAATATTAAAGGCAGTGAACATGATACTAGCGGAATCTCATCTGTTTGTAGTGTTGGTCACTTATGATCAAAACACAACTTCTAAAAGGAAGAGGTACAAGATAGGTACCTAAAGGTGAGGAAATACAGACTCTGCCTTATGCAGCTATTATAAACAGATCTGATTATCTAGCCTTACAGAATAAAGAATTTGTACTGTCTTTTCTTTCTCTTCAACGGGTAATGCACTGCAAGAGAGAGAATGCCTGTTTAAGCTGTAGAACTATGTCAGCAGAGGAACAAATGTGTATATGCTGGCAGTGATGGCTTATTTCGTAGAAATGAGAGACAACAACCATCTGGGAGTGAGATTCTGGATTAGTCAGAAAATGTGCAGTTTTGGTTCTTTGTCCTAGTGCTAGGATGCAACTTGACCACTTTGTCACATGGAATATATAAAATAGGTAATTGTAAAAGCTGGAAACTAGACCTCGAAATCAAAAGATTCTTTCCAAATTGAAAACTTGTTTTTTTCCTTTGCACCAGACATGCTGGAGGGTAGAGGTAAAGTGGGAATAACTAGGCACATACCTCTTTCATTAGAGGAAAACAATTGGTTATACTTCTTTTAATTGTGGTATTTAGTGCAGCTGAGTTTTATTTTCTATGACATGAAAGAGTGGTTTTTAAGTGAAATTTGTATATTGCAGTACTTCCTCTCCTGAAGCCTTTGAAGGCTTAGGCCTTCAAAGAACAAAAAATTCAGGCTATATGAGGATATATATGGTGATAAATTTAGTCTTATTTAAGAGCTGAAAACAAATGAAAAGATTAAACTTGTTCAGTAACTGACAGCATGTATAAAACCAGTAAGATAGATCAGGAAATTATATATCTATTTATGATATATCTATTTATCTGCTTGTAGTTAGCAGCTACACAAAAGGAAATGCATGTTCCCTTTGATATCTTTTGCTTTTTTGAATTGATTACACCTCTAGAAACAAAAATAAGTGGTTAATTACAGAATATTTTTGCATTGTTGCTAGCAACATTGGCCATTTTTTGATTGACAGAAGATGAGATAATGACCACTGAATGTCATTTCTTTTTCAGATCAGTCTTTTAACATAATTACACATTTAGGTTGTATATAGGAAGTCTGCCTGCATCTGTAGTAACTATATAGTGGTACTGCAGCAAGGTATGGTACTATGATACTATAGTAAGGTTTTTGAAAATAGAAAATGAGGAGCTAAAATTACAAATAGAACAGAAATAGAAAATACAGACTAATTTTAGACTAATATTATCTCTTGCTGCTTTGACCAATTCAGAGATTTGCCTTTATATTTTCATTTAAAATTTTAGTTTTGATTGCGTTTTCTGAAACTTTTCCTTTGGGGTATAAATTCTGAATATTTCTTTCCTGAGGATTTTATACGCTCAAGTATGGTGTGTTTCTGCTGGAGGAGAGAGAAATAAAAAAAAATAATGGAAGAATAAAAAGGTGAACGAGGCCTTACTTTCCAGTAATTAAAAACTCTTTTACTTGTTAACTTTCCAGATTTTATAGCGGTGTTTGCTCCAAAGAGTGTGCCATTAATATCCTAAAAATAAGTGCGAA
Organism: Anser cygnoides; assembly: GCF_040182565.1. Classification (NCBI taxonomy): domain Eukaryota; kingdom Metazoa; phylum Chordata; class Aves; order Anseriformes; family Anatidae; genus Anser; species Anser cygnoides. The sequence continues at coordinate 30,349,155 of NC_089873.1, forward strand.
TAAAATTAAATAAAATAGAACGATAAACTGAAAGACAGTTCCTGGATTTTATGAAGAGGCTTTGGTAAAGATTTTTGGTATAGGTTTGTTCTTCATCGTGATGTTATACTCAGAATATGAAGAATTCTGCTTCCTCCTTAAGACAATCACATGTACTATTGCTTTCAGAGAAGTGACAGCATAAAGAACATACATATGAAATACATAAACTCCTCTAAAAGCTTCCTTAATAATTTGAGATTTTCAACCTAAGGATTCTGGATATTTAGATGCCTTTGCATGGTTGTCTGTGTTTCAAAGTTTCCATTAAACTCTAAGATTTTATGTAGAACGAAAATATGCTTCTCACATTCATTTCTTATAAATATACACTCATCCCAACATACATCACTGTATCTTCCTCAGCCCTGCCTTGCAGAGAACAGTCTGTACTATGTAGGTTCATTGTTAACTTCAGGTGTGGCTGTCAATGTATATGTAAATCACTAAACAGTTGCTGAGTACATTCTGTTCTTTTTTTCTCTTAAATGATAGAGAAGCTGAATGCATCAGTTCTCTAAGCACATTTGTACATTTTTGTGCATGTTTTTATCTGGCCCTAACTCCGCAAAATGCTTAGGCTCAATTCAAGTATTCCCAGCCAAGAGAGCCCTTCAGCACACGGTTAAATGCTTTCCTGAAGCGTGGCCATTTAGAACAGATTGCCAACGTTTCATGTCATGAGCAATAGACATTCTTACTTACATTCGTCCACCTTCATTGTGGATAATAGCTTGCTTAATGTATTTACCTACAAATCTAGCATGCAGTTAGGAGTCTTACAAAGTAGCTCCTTTATCTCATAAGCTGTGTAGAGCATGAATGTTTTCTTCATTTGGGGGGCCCAGGCCCATTTTAGACCTTTGGTACTAAAGTTACATAGTAATAGTCATCTAGCTAGTAATTAAAGAGCCTATAAAGTTTGTAGGTTTAGTGTGGCAGAGTGACCAAAGATGTTGACGATTCTTTTTCCTTGCTACTGTGCATTTAAATTTTTAAAATTAATATTTTATTAGAGCTGTCTTTCTGTATTTAATATGTATTTTGGCAGCACAGTAAAGTTGGTTTATCGTGAGCATTAGTTTATGATTAACATTCAGAACCTTTGAGCTAATTGTTTAATTAAACATCAATGCTGGCCAATGTTGTGCCCCTGGAGTGAGGTGAGTCCATTCCAAAGTGAGGACTGACTCTCAGTTCCAGAGTGGGAATGGAAGATAATAATGGCTATAATGTTTGTGTATGGTACAATAAATCCTTCATATGCATTTTAAACATTAGTTTATGACCAGAGAATTGCAAATATAACTCTCTGTGGACAGAGACTTAGGGCTTGGTCTTGAGAAAAATTTTCTCCCCGTACTCTTTGAATTAGTGCTCATCCTTTGTTTTGTAAATGTTGTTAGTAGTGTCAGGCCTGTAACTACTGATTATTAAAGAGATTTGTGATCATTAGATTAAATGCTAAAGCTATGTAACTCAGACTAATTAGCATTTCAGTAATATATATTTTTTTAATTTTCTTTTTCACTTGTGAACATCCTCTTGCACATTTCTCTTAAAAATACTGTTATGTTGGAATAGATGAAAAAGTGGGTGCTCACACAGGATGGCTTTCTTACCTCTTAATTTTTTTACTGTGGTCAAGAGTGCTGTACGTGTGTAAGTGGCATATAATTCTGACTGCAGTGTTCTCATTGTCAGTAGGTAAAGAATAAAGATATTTTCATTTCAAGATCATCTGATAGATATGACTTGACTAGGACATGTGGGTTCTGTCTCATGATGATGGACTTTCTGAGAGATCTCTCTCCTTTCTCTTCAGCCCTCACTTGTTGAAGCATTGCAGGTATAAGCTTTTTGACTGCAATGTGCCAGAAATCATAACAGTATCAATAAAGTTATCGATTTTTGTCTCTATTTGTCAGAAACAGACTGCAAACCCAATCCACATGTTTCAGAGTTAAAAAGTGAGACTCTTGTAGGAGCCACTGATGTGTGTGTTACATGGCAGCCTGCAGAGAGCTGCTTAGTACATTTCCTCATTCCTACTTTGATTCTGCTGCCAGACAGTCCCAAAGTTTTCCATGCTCTTGTTGCTGCAGACCTTGGCCTTCCTCCTTGTAACATTTTTCCTATCATATGGTCTTGTAATTTTACTCATTTTTACTGTTCTGTTACTACTACTCTTCAGATTGAGGACTTTCATTCTCTGTGTCCAGTAAAACACCAGAAAAGCCCTTTTGGCCATCACATTGACCCATTCTCTTTATTTCATTATTTACTTTCATTTATTTTCATTATTCTTATTGCTACTTTCCATTCATATAAAGTGTTCTGCCAATACTGATCACCCCTATCAAGAGGCCAAGAACCCCAAATGGTTTGGCTCATCCTTAAACAGAACACTCTGTTAAATAAGTTTGCTCCATGTTTGTGAGAAAGCCATATTCTAATAGAAATAAAAGCTGAAGCTCTTAGCTTGTTCCATAATAGCTGCCTATTTTATTGGAAGTGAAGTTTGATTTAACTTCAGGAATGCTGGCCTATATATCTTTACCCAGCAGAGTGAGAAAAGAGTCTCAAGTGAATACTAAATTTTTTGTAGAATGACTGCACAATGTACAGATGTAAATTTTTATAGTGATGTTTTCATTAGTTGTCTTTCTTTTAAAAGTAGAACTAGTGGAAATTGCTTGTGACTGGGGTGACATCATGAATTAGAAAGGACATGAATTTAATCTCTCGTAGAGGCAGCTGTGTCTGGTATTTTAATATGGTTTTGGAAAGAAACAAAGGAAGGCTAATTAATGTGTTTATGTAAATTCTACAGATTACAGTGTTTACCACAGTCAGTTCTGCTTTACCACGGAAGGAAATGATGGTTGTCCTGTCTATGTCTGTTGCAGTGATTTAGGGCCTACCCAAACAAATAATTAAAAAACTGTGAATGCTCTGGTTGCTAAAGACAAAAGCCATTAAACAACAGGCTGATGAGAAGAAGCTTCTGACTAAATAATTTTATACTAAATGAAGAAAGAAAGATTTCAGTTCAGATGGTGATAAGTAATTGAATTGCGAAACACAGTGCAACATTACCGTGACCATAAAACAATAAAATCTGTTCTGCAGTAACTGAAAACATTTTTAAGGTTGATAACACTAGCAAATATGGATGTACCACTGTGAATCATACTTTGCTTTATGGAAGTGGTGAAAAGCCTTGTCTACTTGTTTAAAGGTCTTGTCCTCTTGCTCCAATACTGAATTCCTGCAGTGGCAGTAACAGAGGCACAGCCACAGGGAATAAGACTTCAGTGACCACCGTCATCATTGCTACCATGCTCAGCAGACTTCAAGTGTTGATCAGGTGTCCTTATGCACACCATGAAATGCGTGAGCTATTGTTCATGTCTGGATCAATTTAGACCATTCAATTTTTAATCTGTAACATAGGAATCATCTTTTTTACTGATTTTATTTCTCTGCAGATTGGTTTCTAAGATGTGTAGAACTTTAAGCATTCCTACTTATTACTAGTCTAGCTTTTGTTAAAGTCAATGCTGAGTTAATTATCATAAACAATTATAATTATGTGGAGGAAGGAAAATATGAAAAGTAAACAATTTAGTTCTAAATTGTTCACCTGGCACTGAGATTCAAATGGAAAAAACAGGGTGCAGAAACTCTGTAGCAACTAAGTTAAGTCAGCCCTCAAAAAAAAGAAGTTTTGCAAAGATGGTAATAGAAATGATTTCAGGCATTTCTTTAAAAAGTATATTCATACTATAAAAAATAATGATATACAGATAGACTAAAAAAACTAACGGAGGCAGAAAATCAGTTCTAACACTTCCTGTTGTGGTTTAACCCGGCTGGCAGCTAAACACCACACAGCCGTTCGCTCACCCTCCCCCCTCCCTCTCTGGGATGGGGGAGAGAAACGAGAAAGTGAAGCCTGTGAGTTGAGATAAAGACAGTTTATTAAGACAGGAAAATAATAATAACAATAATAATAATAATAGTGATAATGGTAATAGTATTAACAATAATAATGTGTAAGAAAACAAGTGATGCACAATGCAATTGCTCACCACCCGCTGACCGATGCCCAGCCTATTCCCGAGCAGCCGGCCCCCCACCCCGGCCAGCCACCCCTATATATTGTTTAGCATGACGTCAGATGGTATGGAATACCCCTTTGGCCAGTTTGGGTCAGCTGTCCTGGGTCTGTCCCCTCCCAGCTCCTGCTGCACCCCCAGCCTGCTCGCTGGCAGGACAGAGCAAGAAGCCGAAAAGTCCTTGGCCTGGTGTAAACACTGCTCTGCAACAATTAAAACATCAGCACTTCCTTTGCTTCAAATTTGGTAAATAACTTGGGCAAAGATGATAAAATTCAAAACATCTCTTTTTATTTTATTTATTTATTTATTTATTTATTTTTATAGTTCATGAGTTTGATTACAAAGCAGCAAGTACATAAGTTTGTATTTGGAGATACCAAAGTGGAGTCAACAATCCTCCATCTCTCTTACAGTAGAGGTAGAGGTCAATATGTTCTGTTTTGTTCCTAGATGTACCCTCCCTTGAAGGAATCTTTCTAAGAGTGATCTTCCTGCTTATGTTTAATGTTGAGATGTCTTTCATCTCAAGGCAGCATTTCTGAATTTATTGTAGGCATTTGGTCCCTTTGCTGATACTCCAAGTTTAATATTCTGACAGACTTTGACATTCCAAAATTCTCCAGAATGCGGACAATAATTTGGTATGTTTCAAAAGGCAGAAAACTGACATGAATTCGGTCTTTGTGGTTAAATTATTGTTTATTGCTTTTCAGTGGGCAATGTTTCATCAGTGTAAAACTGGGATGGGGAATCCCCAGCTTCGTGCTGTTTTACTGTATGCTAATGAAGCTATCCTATCCTTTGTACTTTGTTAAACGTGCATTCATACTGACTTAATTCCACTAAAAGTAGGAATTTTGCCGGTGGGTTTTGCATGTGCCAATAACATGACAGTTGCAATGTGTTATTTTTATCTGAACAAAGGGATCAGTGTCATTGGGACAGCCTTGGGACCGGGGCACTTTGGCTGCCAGTTGAAATTAGGCCAAAGAAGGAAAGAAACAAACACAAAAACCTGCAATGAGAAGAATTTTTCTTTTGCAGAGTGTTACATTTTTATGAAGTGAAAAATCAATATGTAGAGGAACGTTAATTTTATTACATGTTAAAGCTTTAACAGAGTGAGAGAGCTTGACTTAATGTAGCTTTGGTTGGAATAAAGGCAGTTGGGCTGAGTATGCTGCAGTCTTCAGAGCTGCTCCTTTCCCAGGTGTGCCATATTTAGGTTTTGCCTATTACTCCAAATTACCACTTCATTGATTCTTGCTGATACTAAAGATCTATAGATGACATTTCATTTCACTCTAAAATTGAAATGCCTTTAGATCACTTTACATCAGAAGCTGTAAAGATTTTAAGGTTTTGATACCAAATGTGACATTATCAAATAGAATTTAAGTGTTGTAAGCCTCTGTGGATTTTGATAATATAACTATTCACTTTCCTTGTTGTCTGAAATCCAGAAGTATTTTACCTACCTGTAGTGGAATAGTCATAAAGTGGAATAATATATGATAATTTTCATATTTGAGTAAGTCCTGTATTTTGTGTCTTTTAATGACTGTTGTTTGGGCCTGGCTGTATGGCAAGTAATTTTCAATTTATCTACTATCAAGTTAATGTTGTCCAAGATCTGTTCCATGCGTAATTGCTGTTGTGCATTTTCTTACTACTAGGTGATATGAAAGATCTGGAGTTCTGTACAGGGTTAGAGATGCATCTGACAGTAACTCCTAGCAGGCTTGAGCTATTGCTGTGAAATGGCAATTTTAACAGTTTGACTGACAAAAAATCTTATGATAGAGCATTTTTTAAGGAAGAAAAAAGAATACCCTACTGTGATCTGATGTAACCGTCAATAGTAAATGCTTCTTGAAGAGGAATAAAATCAGTGAAATTATTAGATGTCTGTAAGAACTCTTATCTACTTATTTTGTATGAATTCACAGTTTGGTTTTGGTGTGGGAAATGTAGATCTTGATTTCTATGTTTGTATGTCTAGTATTTTTGTGTCTGTTCTTTAGATTAGCATATATACTTGCTCATACATATGAGACTAAGTCATCAACTTTTTAATGATTTAGGATGAATAGCTACAGTTGTTATCAGTTCATTAAATGAACCATAGAAAACAGGACTCCCTGACCTCCTGAGGATGCTTCTAATGTAGCTACCTCTCATCAATGTAGAGTCAGCTTTATCTAAATTATATCTGACAGTTCTCTGCCTAACCCCCTCTTAATAGCTTTCAGTGACTGAGTGGTTTAAGCTAGACAGAATTTCCTGAATTTGCTTATGTGATAGCACAGGAGTCAGTACCAACAGTCTAAATTCATTAAGTTGCAGAATCATCTTTTTTTTTTTTTTTTTAATGGTCACTATTAACATTTAAGAATGAGTTTACATTCATTCCATAATGAGAATAAAAGAAAAAGGAAATAAAAATAAAGAAAAGGGAAAAAAGTTGTCTTTTGTGGCAAACTTTGTTATGATTCTAGAGTACTGTATAATGAGGATAGTTTATAATGTATTATTTTTTAGATGCTGGATTGTTATACGGACCTATTAGATAAAAATTTTCACTGTTGTATGGTAAAAATCAAGACATGTCTTATCGGACTCTGGATGCAATAGCATCCAAAGATAAATCAATATGGCAAGAGATACTGACAGTGGCACATTAGGTTGTTGAGGATGATGAACAAAAGTGAGGATGATGGAAGTTTAGATTTAAGAGGGAAACATTAAGTGCCTGTTTATCTTATACATACATATATTTACATTTGTGTGCATCTGTATGTATGTATTTACATTCAAATTATGTATATGCTCAATTTATACGTATGTTTGTGTTATATTTACATAAGATCTCTGCATATATTTTTAATAAAGTAACTGTTTATATTTTAGCTAAAAATTAGGAGATTGTTAAGGAAGATGAAGTTTGAAATATTTTGTACCTATGAAGACCAAAGGTAGGAAAGAGTATGTAGGTAGTTCCATAGGATATTATGGATATTATTAAAATAAAAATTTAGGTTGAATCTTGGAAAAAAAATCTTTACTTATTAAATGGAAACAGTCTTCCAAGAGGAATGGTACAATTCCTATTTTTAGGGCATTAGAAACGTCACTGGTGAAATACTAGATATGTACCATGATATACTAGATAATGTACCATGGAGAACAATCTTTGTGTAGTGCAGACAGAATAGTTGGCCAACTAGGCATTTTTAATTTGTAATACATATGATTCTGTTTTTCTATTCAGATTTTAAGCATCTCTTTTTAAAAAGGCCTATTCAATGGATATAGAATAAGATATAGATATAGAATATAGAAAAGGGAATACTGGGAAAAGGGAAGACATGCAGAAAAAGGGCAGCATCCATTTCATGTGCATTAACAAAATGTATATCCTGTACGCTAGTACTTTCCCAATAGTGAAAAACACTGCTGCCTCCCTACACACAGGCAAAGACTATAATATGGGGAATAAGAAAAATGGTTTATTAATATGATGCATTGCTTTATTGTAAATGAGATAGATTCTGAGGAAGAATTTTCATGTGGCTATTATACTGATATTTCAATATGAGCTAGTGAAAGTCACTGGGACTGCACATGAAAAAAGACATGAAAAGGATTGTATGAAGAGTATCTTAATCAAAGTTGTGATTCAATAACAAATTAAACTGATTCATCTACCATTAAGCACATGAGAATTTTAATTGACTTCAGTAGGTCAATATGTTGGTGATGTAAGGCAAGTATTTGTGTACATTGGGGCCTGCTAGCTATTGTTGGGGTTGCTGGAAGGTAAGTGTAAGATGTTTGCCTAACAGCATACTACAGTGCTAGTACCTCCTTTGTATTTGGGAAGCATGCAAAAATGTATTTGCAGCAGGCATCCCTTTTTCCATTTCAGTAGCCTGTATATTAAGAAGACTGACTAGTTATTTACAGTAGTAATAGTATTCCTTTTTGTTCCATTTACGTTGACAAATCAGTTCAAACCTTTACTTTTTTTTTTTTTTTTTTTTTTTTCAGATCTTAAGTATCCAACTGTGTTATCTGGTACATTATACATGAGAAGGAAAAATAAAGCCTGGAGTCAGAGTTTCAACAAAAATTTAGTCCAATTATATTTGCCACATATTTTGCTTTAGTCATTTGATCAAATAATTCAATCTCTATGGTGACTGGCTTCATGATGCATTTTAGAATGGCTGATTAGTGGGTACCTGCCTTGGAAAATGAAAGAAGAATCACATTTGGTAATTTGAGATGTCTTTCATTCCTAATAGAATTCCGTGATTAACTGTCACGTTCAGCTTCCAAACTTGGTCTAAGCTGGTCAACAGAGATGACTGCATGTCAACTGCAGTTTCATCTAGAGTTAACTAGAATTTCCTAGAAATAGGGTTTGTTTTGGCAGGTGGTCTTTCTTAACTGAGCAATCTTCAAATCTTCACTGGGAAATCACAAAGGCACTGTTAAGCCTGAATTGCTAAGTTTAAGAGTTTATCTTTTTTGGTGACAAAAAGGTCACCACTGGGTTTCATCCTTTCTTATTCCGTATAACTAGAATAGCAGAGGAGATCCTCCCTCCCTCCCTCCCTTCCTTCCTTCCTTCCTTCCTCTCTGAGTTTGTGCTTTATTATGTTGCTCTTAAGCATAAGTGATTTAACAAGTGGATAACACCTCTGAATGTTAAGAATTGCAAATGCAATTCAAAAATGTATTTGACTAGCAGTAATTTTATATTAGGACATGTGGCTGTTCTTGCTAGTGCTGCCTTTGGATTGCACCATAGGCTTAAAGAGGGACTAGGGAAAACTTTGCTGTGAATTGTTGTTTTGATGACATGACTTTGAGAATTCCAGAGCATATATCAAAATTAATTGATTGGCATGCATAGTTGAGTGATCCTGAGATCAAAGTATTAAAATAAGAATGTAATAGTCCTAATAAGTAGGATTTTTTTAAAAAGATAATAAATGCATTCTTATTAAAATATAATTTAAAAATATAAGCCTCTCTTTCTGTCATTTTCGTGCCTTTGAAGGAGTAATGTGTGTAAATTAAAACTGGACTAGAGTAGAATTCTCACATAAAAATCTACAGTGAAAACACTGGAAAAGTATTATAACCCAGTGAAGTAGTTAATCATTACATGAACTGAAAAGATTTGGGGTAATGTTAAAATATAATATTTCAAAATGAAGACATGCAACAATTGCTACAGATACATGGAGAAAACAAGTGGTCTGAAAGTTAAAGTGGGAAACAGGAATTCTTATTGCAAATTTTGGTAATATGCTTAAAGATAATAAAGATTTCAGAGCTACAGTATGCTAGTAATTTGACCCAGAGTAGCCACAGTAATCTTGAAATGGAGATGATAATTAAATATGTAATCAGAGTTGCTTATAAGACAGATAGTTCTTTTCTTGGGAAAAGAGTGCTGCTTATGCATATTCCTTTATGGCTTAAAGGAAGACTGGTGAAGATGTATAAACATGTGACTTTAAATACTGTTAGTGATATGTGCTTAAGTTGATGGGAAGTTTAATTAATATCAGAACATATTTACCATTATTGCTTGTCTCGTGATTGAAACTCAATAACTGATCAACATACATTATGTCTTCAATGAAAACACAACATCTACATACGTTACGTTTTAGTTGGAAGTTTCAAAAATGCCTCTTTTGTCTTCTTTGCCAAACTAAACATAAAATAATCTATTTACTCTTGTGTTCACAGTATTTTACTTTTACTGCTCTCACCTGGATGGTAATTCAGTGTTGTAGTCCAGAGATGTTCCTTCTCAATTACAAAATAAATGTATATCTTGACTTTTAGTAGTAAGTACTTATGGTAACAGCAAAACATATTTAATCTCATTCCTACAACCTGATATTCTTCTGATAGACAAATCTGTCCCTTAGTCAGTAGTGGTTTGGCACTGAGAGTGAGGTGTGAATGAGTCTGTGACTAAAGATGAGGTTACTTGGGAGTCAGAATCATCAGTTCAGCCAACTTGTGTGACTCAAAGTTGCAGTGGGTAAGTTGGAACTGACAGATGCCAAATTTGCATTTCATTTAATGTTTATGTATTTTCCTGAAGGTATTTTTGGTAGCATGTAAATAAAAGTGTCAAGATGTTTCTTGCTAAGTAAATTCAGAACTGTTGTTAAGCTGCTGGCATACAGCGTGGTGTCTCAGCACATATTTGTGCATTAATAGATAATCTTTTGTGAGAGGTGTTCCACATACTTGGCTAAGACCTTAAAATAAAAGCAGCAGAGTAAATTTTATGCATTGAGGTTTTTAGCAAAGTTTCTAAGAAGTGTGGTACTTAAGTGTAGTACAAAAATATCTGTGATCACTCTTTTAGCACAGACTAGTGGGGTGTAGTTGGAGAAGAATGAAGCCTCGCTGATGCTAAACCACTGCAGTACACACAGATTTCTCTAATCATCATCAACCAATCAGGGAATTTTTGCATTCAAAAAACACCCTGTGCATGGTTTTCAGGTGAGTTATTAATTTACAGGCAAAGAATCATGAATCTTGGGATAACAGTGATCCAGTTTTGTTTTCCTTGAGTGTGAATAAATATCACTTGCCTATGCAGTACCATCTTCCCCAAAATTTCATTAAAAGGCCCGGTTACAATACACAATTTAGCTAGAATGAGAGTATCATCAACACACACTTCAGATTTCCTCTGAATGAAAGCTTATTTAGTTGAACTGAAAGTGTGTGTTAATTTACAGTTTAATTAATTTACAAGATGTGTGTTATTATACCAGTTAGCCCACCTCTTTAATAACCTTACATAGCCATCAAAATTAGTGTTTTAGAAAAAAATATAAAATGCAGAAAATATAACTATTCTAGAAAAAACATACTATTTAAGACAGATCTCCAATGATCACTGATCGTTAAGACAGACCTTGCAATTCAGCTACGTCGCAGATGCTCAAAATTTACATTGGATGATTTATCGTTATATTTTTAAAGGTATCTCTCTGAAGATAATATTAAAAAAAAAACAAAAACAACACATTAGGCCTTGGTTAATCAGACCTGATGGGTCTATAAGTGAGGGGAATAGCATTTCAACCAGCTTGTAAGCAGGAGCAAGCAAGCATACACGCTACTGATAATTTGTCATTTAAGGCCTGGAAGTTTCCTGGCAGTATGGTCTTTCTTCATGAGTTTAAGCAGGCTCTTGCACTGTGATTTAAAAAAGTCCTTTTTTGTATGTTTATAGTAGAAATCATAAAAAAAAAGAAAATCTGTTTTCTTTGAAGTCTTTACAATCTTTTAGTTTAATATCCTTGGGGGGGGGGGGGAAAAAAAAAAAACCTTTTAACATTAAACCAAAGCAGTAGCGTCTTCTGTTAAAAAATATGCCTTCAAAAACCACATCAGCTTAGTATCTTTGATATCTTCAGAATCATTGCATATTATAAACACTAAAATGCTCATGCTTTCTGAAACCACCTTTGAAAATGTGTTAGTATGAGTTGCATGCTAATTGGAGGCTTCTTACCTGGTTTTTGGAAACGGGTACTCTGCTGCAGGTATCTAGATGTCTTCCTGTGGACAGTTGATCCTGTGAGACATTTTAAGAACTATACTTTCTTATTTTGAGTAAAGTTTATTATAATAAAAATGTCTTTTTTTTTTTTTTTTTTACTTTCTTGCTTTTTATAATATAAATGCCTATCGTTTTTTGGTTTTTTTACTTTCTTGCTTTTAATTTCAAAAATATTTTGTTCTAGATAAAGGCTTCCAGAGGTAAGGAAATCTAATAGGTTTATAGAAATCAAGTTATTCTTGGTAAAGAGCTTTTGAACCCCTGAAACTATTAAATCATCACAGCCCTCAAAAAATTTAATTTGATAATTAGTGCGAAATTTAGCAGTGGCAGAAGATTTAGCAATAGTACAGTTCTCATATAAATATTTTGAAGTTATGCAGAAGTAATTGAAGAATCATAATAATTCTTGCAAACAGAAACAAAAAGAATTCTGTAGTTTCTAAATGCATTAAAGAGAGGACATCAGAATTTATTTATGCTGTAAATGTTATTTCACAGTTCAATCAGTTATCTTGCTGTGTAATAAAAGACCCTGAAATTAAAATGACCCCTCTTTGCGGAGTGTGACTGTAGGATTCTTTTACTATGAGACTGCCTTGATTTGATCTTATTCCTACTGAAACGGAAAATGATATCCAACTAATGCATCTGAAGTGGGTTTTTATACCATCCAAGGCTCTCTTGTGAAATTAATGGTTTCTGCTTTTGGCCTCAATTACATCTTATGATTATCCAATTTCATATGGTTTTCCTTTCCTTTCTTCTTTGATTTTTCAGTAGACTTCTGGTGATATTCTAAATCTATCTGAAGCACATGCATCTGATACAGCACATATTTACAAAACAAAACAGACCCGCCGAAATTTGAAAATGTCAGGAATGTGATTAATGTTCTGTTCTGTGTGAAGTAGTTAAGGACATCTTAGCCTTTTAAAGCAACTAACAGCTTGATCAAGGAAATCAACCTACAGCAGAACAGCGTAATGACTACAAAATATTAATTAAATTTTTACATGTTAAAAAAAAATATCATTTTCAGTCTGAGTGACCCTAGACAACAAGTTTATTAGCTGAGAGCTAAATATCTGCTTTGTACCTGTAAGTACTCATTAACTGTAAGACCCTTATTCTTAGTCTACATCCATACTCACTCTGCTGCAAAGCATTGTATCACTCACCAAAGTCAAATTTAGAGACCTGTTTTCCTTTCTAACTGCAAAACCCACATTTTTTATTTGAGGGTGATATAAATAATGTATTCTGAATAAGTAATGCAGACTGTTTATATAAGTAAAAAAATCAGGCGTGAGTTTCCTTTTCATCTTTATTCTTTATTAAATTTATAAATTTATATAAATATCAAAATATAAATTTATATATAAAAAAGTTCTGTTTCTTCTGATCAAAAATCATAGTATCATAGAATGGTTTGGGTTGGAAGGGACCTTAAAGACCACCCAGTTCCAACCCCCCTGCCATGGACAGGGACTCCTCTCACCAGACCAGGTTGCTCAAAGCCCCATCCAGCCTGGCCCATCCAACACCTCCAGGGATGGGGCATCCACAGCTTCTCTGGGTAGCCTGTTCCAGTGCCTCACCACCCTCTGAGTAAAGAATTTCCTCATAACATCTAAACTAAATCTCCCCTCTTTTAGATTAAAAACATTGTATCTTGTCCTATCATTATCTTCCTGAGCAAAAATTTACTCTCCGTCTTTTTATAAGCCCCCTTTAAGTACTGAAAGGCTGCAATGAGGCCTCCCCAGTCCCTTCTCTTCTCCAGGCTGAACAACCCCAACTCTCTCAGCCTTTCTTCATAGCAGAGGTGCTCCAGCCTCTGATCATCCTCATGGCCCTCCTCTGGACCTGCCCTAGCAGGTCCGCATATATTGTTCCTTATAATAATAAAAAATTGGCAACATTTATAGTGTAATTTCATTCACTAGTTTGCTACTCCCAGCATGATAGACCTCTGGTTATGAGATACTTTACATTTACACTTTATAGTTAAGAATTCCCTGCAAATCTGTAATTTTGAATTCTCACAAAAATAAAATCTGAAGTGTTTTAAAAGTTAAATAAATGAACAGGGTTGTCCCAAATCATTGTGATATTACTGCATGCTCTATCTCCTATTTCAAAATGACTTTGAGTGAGTTAAGACTGCAGGAAATGCTTTTGTGCGCAGTGTTCGTGTTTGTAGGTTCCTCTTGAGCTGGCAGAACCCTTGCTGTCCTGAAGTTAGAGTCAGGATTTATTGTTCTGTTGGATTCCAGAATCAGGTCTAAAATCTTATGTTTAGTTAGATGTGTTTACCTCTAAAACCTCTTCATGTCCTCTGCCAGTGGTATTTTTCTCACTTAAACAATCTGAAGAGAGAAAAAAAAAAAGTAGGAATATAAACCTCTGTCCTCTGTCTACAGTAATCATTTATAATACTCAGTGAATCCCATGATCCTGGGTTGTCTTAAGATTGCTTTCATTTTCTCTTGACTGTTTCAGCCGTGCTATCACCACTAATTTGTGTATATACAACTGCAATAAAAACCGAGAAGGAACAGAAATGCTGTTAAAAATTGAATAGTGAATCTGAATGTTTGTTCCATAAAGGACTTTTATAGCTTACATTACAGATTTGAGTGAGATAAATAGTGTTGTGTGTGTTTATTTTTTTTTTCTTTCATTATAACATATACTGGGTTCTGATGAGAAGAAATGTAACTGAATTGCCAATGATGGTCTTTTTAAAATCTGTTTTGGGGGTTAGTTCATCTGATTCAGTTCAGTTGACAGCAGAGGTGTTTATTGTGAACAGATGTTCGTCACTGAAGTTTTAGAGTGGCTTATCTCTTATTCATTGTCTTCTGACTGGACACTGGTCTGTTATTAATTAAGATAGTTCGTAGTGTACTGCAAAAAGCAAAAAACAAATTATCCCAAATGCTCAGTTCTCAGCTGCACTGGTCACTCAATTCTCACTTGAAAATTTGCCAATGGCCTTTACTTCCACATCTTCCTTTCTTAGGAGGTCAAACCAATTCAGATTGTCAAGATCGTCGTGATTCTATCCCACACCTTCAGATAAACTTGACCGATGCTAAGAGTTGAGCTCTCTTTTGTCATTGGTAGAAACTGAGTTGTCCATTTGCTTGCTGTTGACTGTTTTAGTGGCAACTTGTGGAAAAGGTTATTAAATACTTTGGCTCTTTCTCAGCACTCTTTCTGTCAATAGCCTTTCCTCTCTATTGAATGGCAGGTCAATATTTTCTTTAGCTTTCTCTCACTGCTAGTGTATTTACAGGTTTTTTTCATGGTAGTCTTGATGTTTTTTATTTATATTCCATAATGTGTGTTGGCCTTTCTTATTTTGTCACTGTATGTTCTTTTATACTTGTCCTATTTTATTTTTGTTTAAGATCGATGAAAGCTCTGCTTTAGTGGAATTCCATCCTTTTACCCCATTGGAAAAAAATGCTCTTTGATCCTATCTTCTTAACTTCCTTTTGTTGTTTTTCTTTCCACTGATCCATCCAAATTTTTTTGCCTCCTGAAATTCATTGTTTTATTTTGCTGCTTTCCTTCTCTCAAAGGAATGCGAATTCTTTAAGTTCATCATCAGTCTCACCCAAGCTGCGTTTATCCCACTGTCATATTCTCAGCCAGCTTGTTCCTTGGAGTCAACATCCAGTCTAGAGGAACCCTTCTTCCAGCTCCTTTTTCTAGATGGACACCAAATGTGTGTAATATTGTATGATCTTAAGAAAAATTATATTATTTTTTAAAAGCCATCAGTGATTTTCAAGAACTTGCTGGTCATTATGCTTGTCCCTGTATTCCTTTCCCATCATCTTCCCTGTTAGTTAACAAGTGGCTTTTGCACCATGCCTTGTGCTTTTTTTGATTTATATATCTTCTGGCAAAAATCTTCATCCACTTCATAATAACAATGCTTATATTCATTTCGTTTTCTTTTTTCTATTTATTTATTTTTATTTTTATTATCATGACTTGTTCAAAGTGTATTGCTGTGTCCTGAAAGCAGGCCCATACAGTTTCCTATCAAGGGTTATCCTAATTAGGAATTTACTGCCATTGAAAATGACACCAGTTAACAGCATGAGCAGCAGTGGTGGTTAACAACAGCTGTCAGGTCTGTGCTGGATCATGAATCCTATTTTTTGAAACTCTGACCATTATAACTGTGTTTAGAAACTGCCAGAAATGCTCTTTCAACAGTTTTGATAGTTGTTGAAAAGTTATTTTATTTGGCTATATACGACATATTTTATAGAGGTCTCACTAGCAGATAAACACTTCTCTCTAGTGCCTCTCAGGAGCGTACTCCAGTGCTGAAATCAGTAGACACTTTTGTGAAAACTTGGTACAGAGCTGTACTGTAGCAGCAGTGAAAATGATCTGCTTCCCCCCTCTAACTTGAATGTGGGAGTGTGTGTGTGTATATATATATATATATATATGTATAAGCCCATCCATTGATTAACAGTGAAGTTGGGATATCACATGTCTTTGGTGATGTTTCTATTCTGTATTCTAGTAACATGTCTCAACTCTTAGGTCCTATGAGAATTAAAGGATATTTCATTCTTTTTGGCTTTACTGCCAACATTAGTGATTTCCATGGGTATTACTTCTCCTTATGTGTCCACTGGGAACTAGGAAAAAAAGCGTGTCAAGTGCTCATTTCACATGGGCCACTAGGCAGGCATCAGATGTCCTGGGTGTATCTGCATTCCTCTTTTCAACAGCAGTTTCATACCTGCTCAAACATTTATAGTTTGTCCCTATCCCATTAGCTAGTGGTTGGTTTTCCAACACGATGGAAACCATTTGGCTTGCACTGTGAGTTACTGACAATTCTACAAGAAGTGAAAGGGGTGAGTTTTATCACCAGCATTCTTCGTGTGCATGCAACTAACAATCCTGATGTCTGCATGTACAAGCAGTGGATCATTGCATAAAACAGGAATGATCTGAGCCAGGTTCCAGGCTGTGACCTAGAAGCTGAGGAGCGCAGTATGCCGTTATATGTCCCTGGAGCTATATACTCCTGCTAAAGAATTTACTTTGACATTTGTCTTGTCTCTATAGATTAAGCAGTTTGCTGTTTGCTGCAGTCTCACCATGAGAAAGTAATGTGCTTTGTGTTTTTTCTTCCTTGCTTTCAACCTTTATTGGTATCCAGTAATGTAATAATAATTTATTTACAATGTATTTCCTTGTGTGCTTTGTATGTCTCATAATATAAACACAGTTGAAAGTACACTTTAAATGATTGATGTTGCGGTACAAATAGAAAAATAAAGTGGTTTTGGTCTCTAAAAGTAATGAAGTAGCTGATTTAATACAGTGCAAGTCTTTAGTGGGATCACACTGTGTGGTAAGTCCCATAGTACCAGAAAAAAAAAAAAAAGAAAACTTCAAGACATGATAAATATATATAAAAACAAAAATACCTACTATAGCTGTTGAAATGTGCAAATAAAGACACTGATTTATGTCTATGATAAATGATGTTTGTATGGGTGCAAAATCATAATGGCAAACTAGAAGTCTTACACATGAATAAAATTTAATTCACAGTACGATTAACATGTCTGATTTAGAAGTGTTTTGCCAGAGCAGGTAGAGGCATTATTATTTGTATATTGACATGTACTGTATTTCTATATAGAAACACAAGTCAGTGTTTTTTCAACCAATGTATTCATTGTACATCGACTACCTCTCATGTATGATACTGAATTAAAAAAAAATGTTGGGCTAGGTCCTGAACCTCTCCAGTAAGATAATTTAAACTTTCCTCGATATTTCCTTTTGAAATGTTGAAATCTGCCAAAATACCTTGAGTCTGTCAGCTATTTCCAGTTCATATCCTTATCTAAAGCTGTAAAATATTATCTCTGTAACATCATAGCCTACTTTTTTTTTTTTTTAGTTTCTGAATTATCCCTTACTAAATACATTTTACATATAGTTCTTTACTGGCTAAACAGTTACAGAAGAAGTCTTCAGATCCACAGAGTGTGTATAGAATGCCCAATAAGGGGGATAAAATGGTCCTTTTCCAAGTAGATTGCTATTTCAGTTGAACCTGAGAGTCTTCATGAAGATCTACATTAGCTATAATAAGATTCTTAAAGCATCCCAGCTGTTCTTTCTCAGAGCGAGAGAAAAATACATGAAAAGCTTTGATTTTCCTCCATCCTTCCCCTCCTCAACGCCAAGCTATTTTTTTTTACTGAGTCAAACTATTGTCATTGACTTCCCATTTTAGATTATTCATCTTTTATGTTGGGCATGCCTTTTATGACATTTCTCTACACAGCTTTTGCCAAAGGAGCACCTCAAATAACAGGTGCAGTACAAATATAAAGTAAAAAATATATACATAATTGAGAAAAAGAAAATTATATTAGTGATATACACAACTTTTACAAAGAAAGAAACTGACTGAGTTTTTACTATATAAATGAGATGCATGTGAGAAAATTTTAGATAGGTATATAATATTTTTTTTGTTTCCTTTTGGAAGAACCTCTAATCAAATAGTAAGTATAAGCATGTTTGCAGAATACTGTGGATGCATTTTGAAGCGCTCTCTTTGCATTGGGATTTTGTCATTAGTTACTGGTGCTGGTTTATGTGTATATTCTTTAGAGGATAGTTATTAAGCAGCTTCAAAGGTGATGACATCTGCAATGCCTCTACACTGATTGCAACAGCTAGTTTGTACAATTTAAACACAAAATATGTCCTAAAAGTATTGTGACACTTTGCTGTAATATCACTTGCTGCTAGTGTTTGTTATTTCAGAACTGTATGTAAAGTAGGAAGTGGCTAGAAAACAACTATTATAATAGTAGAAATAACACTCGTATTATAGCTGATGAAATATTTTTTCATGTTTACAAGCTGTACTTCAGGAGTTGCATTCAGTGATTTATTATCAAACAATATTAAACATTTTTTTTTTTCCTTTGGGATTGTGTTTGTACAACTGTGCAGGAAAGAAGATTATAGGAGATTAAAGAGTGGTTGTACAGAATACTTTCATCATTTTGTCAAAGCTTGTAAATTCCTCTGTTCAAAATTTTTTTTTAATGTTTTAAATTTCATTAACTATTAAAGCAGATGCTTTTAACCATTGTATTGACTGCAGAACTCTGCTTTTCCTGTTAGTTGCAGGTTTGTTATTTGAACTGACACTGCTAATCTTAATGTAATCTCAATAAGAATTCCTTTAATTCATTTCCTGTTGGGACATTAAAAAAAAAAAAAGACTAGTAAAACCCCAGTTTGCATTTGAAAATCATTGCAATTCTAGTCTTTGAAACTGAATCTCATATTTGAGATTTTGTCATTTGGTAGTGGTGCAAGTACTTACTATTCCTTTTATCTTTCTAGGTTTTTAAAGTTTGAAAAAGGAAGAAGAAAAAAAAAAGAGATATAAATGTTCTGGTCTTCTCTGTTTCTTTTGAATTTGCTTCTTGTTCTTGGTCAGTGGAAGAAGAATGCGTTTGACCTTAGGCCTGCAATAGTAATACACCTCTAAAATAAGTGCAAAATTGTCCTCTTTGACTGGGAATCCCTGGAGAAAGATACTGTCAGCCACTTTTCTTCCACTAGCCTTTAGTGATTGAAAGTTTCATCTCTGTGGGACAACCTGTATGAAAATTTCCTTACAAGAGTCTGAGGCTCAAGTGGTCTAATTAAAAACAGGATTTATTAACAGCACAGGAGCAGCTCAAGATTAGAAGACATGTTTTGCATAGTGTATCTAGCCTGACATTCTGCAAAACTCATCTAGATAGATCTCCCCTGAGTTTAGTTACAGTGAATAAAAATACCTTACATTTATAGAGAATCTTTTTCTTTTTTTTTTTTTTCCCTGACTTTCATTTTAGTAGTGTATTTGCAGAAATCTTTCCTTTCTGAGGACTCAGGCTTTCGTTTTTCTTCTTTATACTCCACTCTTTTACATTTGTGACCTTTTTTGTTGTTAAAGATTCATTTTCATGTTATTGTATCAAGTCACTGTTAGAGTATATATACACCTTCCTAAGCCATGTCACCCTATTCCTGATGATGGAATTCAACACCCTTTAGAGAATCTTGTTCAAATCAATTAAACAACATTTATGAGTGGTCATCTAATCATGTCCACAGTCTGGGTTATCTGCAAACCCCACCTGTGTCTGCCAACTGAGTGGTCAGTGAGCAAGGCAATGTTTTAGTAGAGAAAACACTGCTGATCAACCCCTTGCTACTAAATGATAGTGGTTTTGATGACATTATTCACTATTGCCAATAGGACTTGTTTCCTGTGCCTGGAAGATATCACTGAAAATAACATTTCCATAAGAGTTGTCCCACCTATGGACATACATCCACAACAGCCTTGTTAAATATGTTTAGTTTTCACATGCAATTCATGCACCTTAGTTCTGTACCTCGTAATTGGTGAGGCCATCTTAATGGCATGGGATAAGTAAGTAAAATAGGGTGGAATCCACAGGTAGAAATATTGCCAGATCTACGGTGTCTGCTGTACCACACCACCTTGACCTGGGTGGGCAGCAACTGAGGAGGCAGCAGCAATCTTAAGACAGAGCAAATAGTGAGTTGAGCTTAGTGAGAGTCAGAATATTTCCATCTTTCTCAAGCAAGCCTACAAAAAGTTGGGGGTCATTGACTTAACTCACAGGTATCCCATTGACTAAGCTCTGGGCTATAAGTAAGGTATTCCTAGGCAGAAATAGAAATATGGTGTGTTCAGACTATATTCTCAATGTTGTTCTTTTTACTCGCATTCTGCTCTGTGGAGCTCTTATGTAGGCACGATTGGCTGATACTAGAACTGAACCTTTCGAATGACAGGAATTCATGATACTGGAGCTCTGATTGGTATGGGAGTGCTTTAAAAATTCTACAGCTCTTTCTCTTCCAGTAAAGACTCTATAATGGATTTCCATCTTTTTTTCTTTTTTTTTTTTTTTTTGTTGGATGCATGGTTGTTATAATCACCTCACCAAGCACTGAGATGGACCTAAGCCTTGTGTTACTGAACTTCTTCTTATTCTATATCTTAAGGTACATCTTGGGTTGAAATTTCTTGGCTATTTATATGTAAATAACTAAACTTTCTGTAATTGCTACCAGAATAGTCTGCTTTCAGCCCAGTAATCTAATCTAAGTTGCATGTTTTTTTCTTCATTATCCATTCATAATGGCATTTGAGGGCAAACAGTTTGATCCATCTGTCAACATTACTTTCCTGTGTAATAACTGAGAAAAAAAGAAACTTTATTTTCAGGATTGAATGCAGATTTTTTTATTTTTATTTTTTTTTGTTAGCAACATACAGTGTTAGACATGGCACAACTGAGTAGGGAGCTTTTAAATGAAAAGAAAAAAGGATTTAAATTGTTTGCTTAAAACAGGCATAGAAAGAGAAAAGAGAGATAATTGGGATTTGCAGGAGATGGGAGACCCAGAACAGTACATCAAGCAAATAAGTTTTGAATATAAAATTTTGGTATTTAGCATAAAGGCATATGTTCCACCACAGAGCTAATTCAATGCTCTTTGGAGTCAATGGAGAGCTTTCACACACTCTGGTGAAGTTAAATCAAACCTATGTAAAAGATCGTTGTGCTGCTACAAACAGGACAGTCATATGTTACATCCAGAGAACGTCCATATTGAAGGGAAAGAAATAGCTATTTAAGACCATCCCTCAAAAAGAAGTGACCCTGATCTTAATGACGTTGATATTTAAATCCATTTAGTTACATCAGTGCAAGTTCTTCAGTGTGCTCATTTGAATCTACAGCAACTGATCTATATCAAGGGAGTTTTACAATATGGTCAGTTGCCTAATTAATTTAATTTATTTATAGATAACACAATATGATTGTGTATATACAATTGGGAAGTTATGGGGAAGTAACTCATATTTCTCTAGGAAGAGCATTGGGTGTGGAAGACCTCAAAAATAGCTTTGAGAGAGTAGATGGAGGAAAGATCAGTGTAACAAGAAAACAATGCCAGATGCAGAATAGACATAAAAGTAGTTTTGTCAAGGAGACCTGTATTTCCAGGTGGCATCATGCAAAGAGACATTTTGCTGAGTGATTTTGAGTTCTTGTACTGGGTATCTCAAAGAA
The DNA here is from genome assembly GCF_040182565.1 of Anser cygnoides. NCBI lineage: Eukaryota > Metazoa > Chordata > Aves > Anseriformes > Anatidae > Anser > Anser cygnoides. Next base: position 30,371,123 of record NC_089873.1, read on the forward strand.
CTCAATTTTAGAACTTTTATTGGATTTGGCACATTTCAGTGGTCTGAGAGGAGAGAGCCCTGGGTTGGCACAAGAACTTCAAGAGCACTGTTTGCAAAACCAGCAGCAAGGAAGAGGGTGACTTATTCAGAAATACTTCATGTACATGCTACAAAAGGGTGGATATGTTGTATTATTATTCATAGCAGAACATTACTTACATAAGGTATAGTGGGAAAGTTGAGTTTTTAGTTTTGCCCAGAGTATGTTAAGAGTATTCTTTTATGAAAAGCATGGAAGAGAATGTGAAGTATTGCTTTAATGTTGTTTGCAAGTCGGTATATGTAGACTCATGCATGTGTATGTTAAGCTATTACAGGCTTATAGTTTAGGTGTTATGTATTCTCAACGTAGTCTGTTAAGGCACATTGCAGATTCCTGCAGAGGGTAATTCAAAGCATCTAAGCTAGATACTGAGGAGCCTGACAATGAGATAGTATCCCTGAAGGTCTAGATGTCACTTATCAAAAAGTGGTACAAAATGTCTCATTTATGTTCATTGTCATTCATGCAGTTTTCATGAACTCTTACATATTTTAGTGAATGTTCATATAGTGTGGTCAGTGAAGAATTGTGAAGTATTCATGAATATACATTCATATTTAATAACTACTCCCAAGGGGTTCTTCCTGTTCTGGTAATTTGTGTTTCACATTCCAGCTCCCGTACTTGAGAAACAAATTGTGTCAGATTCAACAGGCAGAGAGACTGCACAAAAGATTGTTCTGGAAGCTGGATAAGTTGCTTGATGTTTCAAACATAGCAACATTCACACTCTGAGTAGTGCATGGCCAAAATTTCATTAGACCTTTTCCGTGGGAGACATTTTTCTATTCTGTCATCAATCTGGTAACTGTCTTCTGTTCTTTCTTCCACAGAAGTCTTCTTAGCTAGAACCTGTGGAGTAGCAGTTTTGTGCCAAACACCTGTGTAGTCTGGCCTTAAAGCTAGTTTAATTAGTTTGATCATGCTTCTTTCAGGTCAAGAAGTGGTTTTCCCATGGTTTAAAGACAACCTGTTAGCCTGACATTGTCACTGTTTTTGATTTAATGAGAAAGTAGTGCCATGAAGACTAGAAGGTAATCTTTAGTGTTCTTTGGCACCGATTTTGATTTTGGATACTCTTGCAATGTACTGTAAATTAAAGATGCCTTCAAGCCTGGGCAGATGAAGGGAATGCAAAGGTAACGTGCATTTCAGTTTCCACACGTTGTTACCTACTCTTCCCAGAAGAAAGCATGCAAATACCTGCAGATTATTGTGGTGGGATTGTTACAAGAATCTATGAAAATCATTTGTCTCCAAGATGGTTCACTATAGCACCAGTTTACATGGAACTATTTACCAATACATACCTGGAAACATTATTCCAACTAGGAAAATTTTGTTCATTATAACAGCTTTCTAGCAATCGGAGCTATTTTCTGTAATTATCCAACAATGTTTAGGCTCCAAAGGGAGACTTGCAGTGCTTGATAAACCTTAAAGAGAAATGACAGTATGCCTTCAAATGGTACCTTGGAGAAAATGCTGCAAGAACATATCTTTGGAACAGAAATATTTTGCTTTTCCTTCACTGTGTTGTCTAAAATGGATAGAAAATGGACAAAAAACGTTATAAAATAATATTAATCATATTACATGCTTGGAAAGCTTAATCATGAATGAAAAAAAAATGTTATCAAAAGTAGGATTCCTCATTAAACACTTGATTTTTCATGATTTTTTTCTCTGTCAAGTCTGAGAGAGAGAAAAAAAGAGAGATGAGACTAATATTTTTCATTTTGGATGATACACTCATTTACTAGGACAAATCCTCTTTTCTCTACAGAAGCACATATGGCAGCAGGAAGCAAAATAAATCTGGTTCCTTTCTGTACAACGGAACAGGATGTGGAAAGCTTATGTTAGAGCGTAAGAGGGATGCAGCCTTTTGCATTAGGGACATATGCTTGAAGGGGATCTGTCTGTACTGCTGTGCAGGAGTGTCATCGGGGCTCTGTGACTGCACTGGGCGGGAGCCAAGGCTGCTACTGCTGTAAGGGACTCCAGCCATCTCCCAGCTAGTGCTTGGAGTGAGTCAGGGTTCTCTGCCCTACTGAGGGCTCCTTTGCCAAATTGACCTTCTTCACAGTGATGCTTGGTTTGCTCTGTGTGTTCGCAGATATTTATTTATGTTTTAATTTCTCCTCAGATACTTCCTGGAAAAAAATATCTAAATATCCGTTCTTGGGCTGAAACCCAGTGTCTCCCAGGAGTATATTTTCACAGGTGAATTTTGAACCCCTTCACAGTAGAGAATTTTAATAGTAAAGAAATTTAATTTGAAACTCAGAACAGAACTTTGTTACTGTGCAGCTGTGACACGTTATCTGAGCTGAATAGCATGCACAATGAAGAGCTTTCAACTTAAGTGTCAGGTAAACAGGAAGCAAGAACATTTCTTATTCTTATTCTTGAAATTCTTTCGCCTTAATCCAGTGTGCTTAGCATTCCATGATTAGCACTTTATTTTAATACAGAATTATTGGAGTCTGGACAAATAGTAAACAGTGATTCAAAGTAGAAAATTCTAAACTACATGGAACTGCCACTCACTGACTATAACTGTCTTTGGTCAAGGGCCTTTCGAGGTAGTTTGACTAAAATTCAAACCACACAGCTATTGATTAAATATCATCTTTTAGTCACAGGGAGAAGGATGTTTATGTTCCTTTTATTTAATTTTCTTTTCACTTTTCTTTCCCATGTTATCAGTATATGACTCGACCAATTGCTGTAGCTGAGCAGTTATAATAACATAGGAAACGAAATTCAAACATATTTGCATGTAAACTGAAGAACTGACCTGCTTTATTTTGACTCACTGCTTCCCTACTGTTTTCCAGGCATTGATAACATACTTCTGTTTATTATCAGAACTGCCACTGCTGAGGATGGTATGGATTAAACTTTACTACAGTGTTGTGATAGTATGAGATTGCTCTTTCAGTGTGGTGAAATAAATGTTTTCATCACTGCCTTAAAATAAATGCATTTGGTACCTTGAAGGTTGCAATGCAAGCAAACCCAAACTATCTTTAGAAACCTTCACTGCATGGAAATAATTTCTTCTTCTTCCTAGTGAAATATTGCTGCCCTTTCATTTGCCACATTTTCTGTCCTATGTCTGTCGTAATGCCAGTAAGTGTTATTTTTCATAGGGCCAAAATCATACTTCAACACTGTTTTCTTGCTGAAGACTCAGCAGCCTACCATTTGGATAGTAACAACCTGCTCTACTCAGTGCAATGTGCTGCTCAGTCCAATCATGTTCTTAGAGTCATGAGGACACAGGTGAAGACCCCAGCCACATCCCCATTCTATTTCAGTAGAGACATGTCCTAATTTCCTTGGAAAGGAGATGTGGGTGCCAGTTCCAGAAAGGACATCTGTGTGTCACCTGTTGTAGATGATCAGGAGACCAGAACTTCAGGACCACTGCAGAGGGCACCTCTCTTGCTCTAGACCTTGTGGTCAGGACCTGTCGATCAGAATACCAGCGGACATAATGAGCACCCCAAATATACCTCTCTCTGTGTCTTATAATAAACAGGGGTCCAAATACTGCAGGGAATAAATATACATAGGTATCTACATCTGTAGTGCAGGCTGGGAAGATTGTTTCCCTGCCTGATCTGAGAAAACAGAAAACTGATTTATATGCTCAAAGATGCACTCAGTTTCTTCCAGCATTGTCTGGAATCCTGTATTGGAGCAGGCATAGCTACTTTGCCTAAAGCAGAAAGCATTCTCCCAATGGTATCTTTAAATAAAAGGCAGTCTGTCCTTTTCTTGCTTCAGTGGTACTAAAACATTTGTTTTTGCTATGTCTACAAAAAATGTATGTGCATGTGTCTCTGCATTTGTGTTGGGGTGGTAGTGGTATTAATCACTGTTCAGTTTTCTTTTCATAGCCTTTTATAGTCAAATCATCCTAGTTTCATCTGAGATTACAAGCGCTTCAAGCAAGGAAAAACCTTTATTTTGTGTGTTGAATAGTTTCTAGACTACTGACAAAATTTGCAAATAAGGACTAGCTTCACATTATACAAAACAAATGGATTGTGGGGGTAATGTCATTTTACATAGACAAGACAGGAATGACTAATTGGGTGTATGTCATTGAAACAGAAAATTAGTTCATTGGGAGGACTGAGAATTAGAAAGGTTGTGTCAGAGTATAGAAAGTCAAATGATTATCTCTTTAGAATAATACTATACAGGTAAAGATATATAAGTAGTTTAAAGATACCAGAATGATAAACCACAGAAGTAATAGAAATCAAACCTTAATAATTTATTTTCAAGCTCTCAGATGAATAAGATTTCTGCTATTTTAGTCCTATGAAGTCTTTGATATGTCTTGGGAACACTGCAATTAAAGTCAAGCAAAACATTCAATCACCAGCTATGATGCTCTTATTATAAGTTATTATTAAGATTTTAAACCAATTCTTATCCGTAACTAAGATGAGAGGAAAAAAGCCCACCCATTTTGGCCTCGTTAGATTTGAAATTAGTTGTCATCTCTTGTTTGGGTCAACACTTGTATGAGTTGGTCTTCATGATTCATCAGCTTTTCAGCTGGTAGTCCGTTTGCATGTCTGCAGCAAATTTTTAATTTCCTTTCCCTTTACCTTCTCCTTTTTCTCTTCTTATCTGACACTCTCAAAGCATCTTTAAGCTTAGAGTATTATATATTTTCTTTTAAATTTAAGCTATTTGGTTTAGACTTTAAGATTTAACAGAAGCTTTACATAAACCTGAGCAACTTATGTTCATATACTACTTTGCTATCTCACAAGAAAATCACACAGAAACTGAAGTTCAATAGTCATTATCTCTGTATCTACATATTTCTTAAACAGATTAATGCAGTATGCACACATTTGCTGAATATTATTAGTAATAGTGGGGTGTGTCTCTCAGATCATTCTGTTTTTGCACAGTGCAGCTGAAAAGCAGCCCAAAGAAGGCAACTGAGTATTTACCTAGGCCAGAGAAATCTTCCAGTCAGATGAGACCAGTATATCTCCTTTCCTCTTACCAAAGAAACTGTGTTAAGAGCTGACCAGAGAAAACATTTGTTCTTTTTTTGCTAATTGGCATCCAAAGACCCTTTTAGAAATCTCTGTAGGTTATAAAAGCAGATAGGCTGACCTCATATATATGAGAGCTAGTTGGTTCTACAACTTCTTGAGTGTTTAGAGAAAGCAGGAATGTGATAGAAAGCCATTGATTTAAGTAAGCATTGTTAGGTGTTGAGTCTGTCACATCAAAGAAGAAGTCCTACAAGTCCTTTACAAGACATGTCCATAAATAGAATAATTCTGGAAAGAATTAAAATCCTGTCATCACTGGAGTATGCTGTTTTTTACCTTAATAGTTCAGGCTACTAAAATTATTGTAGTGCTATAATGATGCTATGGGGTAATAGCATGCTGTATCCAGATATCCTAAAGCTTTGGGAACAGTAGTTGTCCTGTGGAGGTATCATGTTTTATATTGTCCTTTATTTAACATCTGGGAATATTTATTTAAGTTTAAATGAGGTGATTTTATTTTTAACTTGCATAGGACTTCCCTTAGAAATACATAAAGAGTTATTCGAAGAAGAGAGCTTAGTGTTCTTCATTAGTATTGTGAATATAATTAATAGAACTAAGCAAGTGAAATGAATTGACATTTCAATAACTGTCCAATGGACCGTGGATTTACTAGTCTTTTGTTTGCAGCAATTTTGATCAAACTTGGATCTGACAGGCATGAAAATAAATGAATTCTCTAAGTTGAAAAGGTTCTCTATTGTCTTATACTCTGATGCAAAGTAGTCTTGTAATAATTGTAGTTACTTTGGTATGATGAGGTTGGCTAGCCTTTCAATTGGTTATGGTAGTCTAGTTGAAAGGGATGACTCAGACTGTGCACTTTACCTATACATGCAGTTTTTTTCATCATTTCTGTATGTATGTAATCACTAGAGGCTGTATTTCTCTATTTACAGGGTCAGTAATGCAGGATTGCATGTATGTTGGTTTTGTTCAGTTGGGCTCGTGCTTGGGGGCAGTTTAGTTTTTGCAAGTACTTTATTAGTAGCCTTTCTGATAATAGAACAAAGAGCACCAAATACTTCTTTGTTATGTGAACTTGTCATAGAAGAACTGTATGTGTAAATACCAACTTTACTCCCTTATGCTATCAGTAAACTTGCAGCTAGGAATTACTTGCCAGAGTTACCATAACAGCAGTCCTTTTGTTCATGTGTTGTCCCACTGTCATTGTGAGATTTAAGCTTTTGTAACCCTTTTATGACTGCAGCCAGGGAATAAAATTGCTGTCAGTCTTGCATATTGTACTCATTTCGATAAGCTAAATTAAAATAGCTGACCCATTATAGTATCAGTTCTTTTTTATGTATATCCCTGTATAACATATGCTACGTATTTCTCATCCTGGGGAAAAAAAAAAAAAAAAAGAAAAAGAAAAAAAAAAGGTGTTAATCGGGGCATACACTGCCAGAAAAGAGTAAGGATGTAATCAAGACAAGGTGGCTGGAGTAGGGTTGAAAAAGCCACTCTGACAAGCATTGGCATGTCAGTAGGTGACATTGATTAAAGTAAACAATCTATGTTGCAAGATTGATGTCTGCATATATTGCATTTGTATAATTCATGTCTATTTCCTTCAGATTGAAAACTGAAATGGCAGATGATGAAATATGGAAGTTTCAGCATAAATATTGAAAAATAACAACTTCAATATCTAGTCACATTATGCTGCAGGTAGTAACAGTAAAAATGAGTTGTTATCATCAAAGTCATTTTTGTGTAGAAATTATATCTGTTGGAATCCTAAAAAGCATTATTTAAGACAGTTTTATTGGTTTCCTTTAGCCAGGGCCATGCCAACCATAAGTGCCTACTTGCAAGGTAACAAATAGGAATCATTTCCTATGTATATGAAAAAAATCATGGTAATCTCCCAGGGATGCTCTCACGTATTTAAAAATGACTGCCTGGGAGAGGAAATATTCAATTATGGAAGCAGTGGGTTAACAATTTATTTTCACAGTATATATTACTGCATTCTATTTTTATTTTATTTTTTCCCAGATTGAACTTCCAAGTCTGGATCAAAAGAGCACCACTGTTGTCACACACCATATGTTTTTCATTTTTCTTCACTTAATTAAAAAAACAGAGGAGAAAAAACATGAAAAGTTTGATGAAAATGATTACAGGGTTACATTATATTACTGTTTGCCCAAAAACACATAAGAGTTTAGTACTGCAGTTGCAGCACTACATTCAGCTGTATAGTGCTTATGCTACAGGTGAGTGTTTATTCTCTGGGGAGATTGATTTCACTGAGCAGACAAGTATAATTGCTCATCAACGTTGATAAAGGTTTTGCAGTTTGCCAATGTGATTAGATTACAGTAAGATACTACAGCTACCTCTGAGGCCTGCAGTATGTTAGTCTGCCGTATCGAAAATCACTGGTGTCTAAAAATATCAGGGAAATGTACAGTGGTGACTCAGGAGTGACAGTTGGATGTAGTTCATTATTTGTGTGTTTGCTACGTGAGATGCCAGCTGTATAAAACTTGCTTCCACTTCTTAGAATGGAGAATATTTCAGCTGATTTTCACTTATCTGAGAATCCAGCAAATGAGCTACTATTTGATGAAATAACTGGATATTCTTCTTTAAGTTCCTGTCTGAATAGAGCATTTAGGCAAGCTGAAATTGTGCTCATCAAGTAACATGGTATCTGCATTTCCTAGGAAGTGATGGGAATGAATGTAATTTGGTACTATCACAAAGTGTGTTGCTCAGTAATGTACTGGCATTTCCAGGGCAATAGTACAAAGCTGTCTCCCCCTACATTTGGGAAAAGGGTGCTAGAATGCACCCACTGCTTCAGGAAAATCTGTCTCCCGCTGTCCCCTGCATCAACATTGTATTCTTAAAATAGTCTTAAGTTTTATCCTTTAAAGATAGAGATTTGTTTGTTTCTGTGTTTTGTGCTTAATACTCATATTTGGAGGCTCCCATGGAAATTATTATAGCTTTTGTCTAATCCCAGACTAAGTTTATTCGTGATAATTTTATGGTCATCAGTCCAGTGTCAACATCTTCTATCCTCACAATATTTAAAGAGATCAATTAATGCCTCTTTTCACCTTTCACTCCATGTGCCATCCCCCTAGTTTATATAGAAAAGTATCATCATGCAGTCTTGTGTCTTTGCTTTGTCAGGCAAACCAAATGCTGTTAGTCACTTTTGTGAAATAGTGTGTGACTTTTGGTCTTGCAATTGCCTCTCCTTGTCATGTGTTCTGAATTGCTTCAAAATGGATGGCCGGATTTGTATACGGTGCTGCAGTGATACTTTCCAGCCTTTATTGCAAATAGGCTACAGGCATCTTTTTCACAGCTGCATCACAGCGGTGCCTTGTAGTCACCTTGACTGACGGTTATGCCACGTTTTATTCTTCTGCTCTTTTGTGTCTTGGGAACATATGTTTATTCTCCATAGGTATGAAAGTAAAATTTTAGTTTTTTGCTGTGTTTTGATTTTTTTAAAACAGCTGTTTCTATAACATATAATATTATGAAGGGGATCTTTATTAACAGCATGAACTTTTAATATTAGTAATTTTTCTATTGAAAAATCCTTAAGAGCACACATCTAACATTTTTGGTTTTGGTGAAAGGGTCTGTTAAGAATAAAATAAGGAAATTATAGGATTATATGTTTTTATAGGCTTTTGTTTTTATATAAATTGAGATAATTTTTGCTGGGTTGGATCTGGCCTTCATCAAAAAATATGTATAGTTCCTGACACCATGACATGGGAAATGTCTTAATACTCATCTATAGAACTACAGACACAATGATATGATTAAAAACATTAACTGTCCAATTAGAGCTAAATTGCATGTCAGCCTACGGCAAGTTTGGTTTAATAATGGATATGATGATATAGAGATTTTATTTCTTAATTCCTATGCCAGTGAAAGAATATATTTTAAAAATGTGATTGTTGTCTTAAAACATTGACACAGTGCATGAATGAATTTCAGGACTGATTTTTAATTTCTCTTCAAAGCCTGTTGCATTGCCCTCAGACCACAGAATTTTTGATTGGCAATGAGAGCCCTGTATGTATGTAAAATAGATTTCCTTAGGTTATTTTGCTGTTCACAGTGTGCCTGACCTTCACTGGGCAATGGTATTTACCTTCTAACAGTCTTTGGGACCCTGTTAGGCTCTTAAATAACTGCAACCAGACCAATGGGACTGCCTGAGACAGGAGCCCATAACTTTCATCTTACCATTGCTTAGATCAGTGATTTTCAACATTTTAAAAATTGAAAAGCTTTTTACAATTTTCTGATGGAAGTGAAGACCCTGGAATGGTGCTTCTATTGAAAATACAAAATCCATTGAAAATAGGCCTGCATTTCACCATCACCTCACACAGACTCCTTACAATAGTCTACAGCACATCTCTTCCTCTCCCCTTCTGTTCCCCTACTTCTGTTCCTGCGCCAGTTAAGCCCTAGGGTTTAACAAATGACTTGAATGTCCCCTCTGTATCTTTAAAAAGTTTCCCGTTATATTTTATATCTGAGGTTTATGTGGAGGAGAGACCTGCTGCAAAAAGGATCCCATCCACCTCTCCAGGACTTTCTCTCTCCTGGCATACCCAGTTGTTTTAGGAAGGAGAAACTCTTCATCATTTGTTTTTAATATCTATTGCAAGAAATATGTAGCAATCAGCATGTGGTGGAGAACAAGCTGGGAGGTTCTCCTCCATCATAGACTTTGTTAGCAGTGCAAGCTGAATAATTCAGTTCTGATAAATAAGAAGGTAGGCATTTAAGTAGAATGTGGGATTTACATTAAATTATGTAAAGAAAACTTATTTTTTATGTTATGAGTCAGACTTCTGGCCCATCTCTGACCAAGATTCAAATTGGCATTCAGGCTAACTCCTAGATGTTCACGTGGCATGGCAGAGAGTTGGCTGTATCCATGAGATACTTCTTCATTCTCATGAGAAGTTGTAACGTAAAGTTTGGACATGAAGATTTTAGACACTGGAATAAAATACAATTTTCATGTAAATGACTAGAATGAAAACTCGGTAACGTGAAGCCACACTGATTGCACCCAAATGAGATGTGACCAACTCAATTTCTTTAATTAACCATCAGAGAAATTAACAAAAATATACTTAAACCTGTAATCATCTCTAAATGACAGTTGGGGTTATACTTAGCAAAAGTTAAAAAATCAATATATAAATAGTCATATTTTACTACCTTTGGACTCCTCTTATGAAGACCACAATCTACTGCCAGAATCAGTTTGTAAACTGTGATTTCCACTTCTGAGTGCCCTGTGATTTGACAGTTCTATCTTACGAAATGCGTAGTATTAAATGATAATCCTATATCAGAATCGGAGTAGGTAAGTACAGCCATTGTGAAATGATGTGGTTACTGCTTATTGTGGTGAGCAACTTAGGTTATAAATGAAATTGTAATAGCTAATATGGAGGGATTATATTAATGACGAAAATCACTAAGTAATCATAAATGGAATAAAAAATAGTACAGTGAGGAAAGCAAGATGAAAAGAATCACAATAGTTCTTTACATAACTATAATAATGATATATGCTGAATTTCACCCCAGTAGATTTTACAAATGCTTATGACAGAACATGTTTGAACAACAGAATATCTTTGTTCCCTTGAACATCACAATATTACAATGATGGTCTGTCTGATTTTCTAATGAAGATGTTAGCGTATTGAAATGACAAATTTAATGTCCCTTCCACAATATCTGTACTCAATAACGTCTTGCAAGAAAGGCAGAAATTTCAAATGTAAAATTTAATTTATGTATTAACCAAATTCTGCAAGAACTGTAGTTTTTTTTTTTTTTTTTCACTAATTTTCACTATATTAAATGCAAGACATGGAAAACTCATTCAGAAATATTGTACAACCTGTTGTGAAAGACAAAAAAAACAAAACAAAAAAAAAAAAACACCTACAAAACTTATTTGTTACACTTAATTCTTTAATCCAAAATAACCTGTACGATCAGGTCAGAGGCCTACCTTAAATACCTCAACAATTAGATTAAAAACACACACACACACAAAACAAACCAAAACAAGCAAACAGAAAAAACATGAATAGTAACTATAACCAATAAAGGAATAAAACTGTAGTTTTTGTATGCTGAAGATTATCTCTCAAAATGGGTGAGATGTACACTGGCACTGTTTCTTTGTTATTGCTGTTATTCATAACAGTCTTTAAATGCCTTTCACCAGAATAGTGCTGCATATAAAAAAGGCTAAAATTATATTTTAAAAATGGTAACAGTCTCCTTCATTGGGATATATTTTCTAAGAGGTGTTTTTAGGCCTGCATCTGAAGAAGCTTCATATTAATATCTTCAAATATCTTACCAGTAGTAGTGGAACTTCATCCTATCCATTCACGCAATTTTGTCTGAAATATACAGTATGTTTGACATCGTTGCATTTGTAGTTCTAGCATGTTGCCTCTGCAATGTACCCATTCTCAGGAGCATCTAAAGGGCAAACATGAAACTAGATTTCTTATACTGCCCTGCCTGAGGGTCAATAAGAAAACATATTTGCCCTTTTTGAGAAAATAGATGTGATTTAATAAGTTCAGGAATGAAGACAATTCAATAATTTGGACAGAGTAGGCTAGCAGAGCTAACTGGTTTTTTCTTCAGTTGCTATTGCATACATAACACATTTAATGGCAAAGTATTTGCTAGTTTGTTGTTGTTTTCCTTGAGAGGCTATTACTTTCTCCTCACTTTCTTCTTGCTAGTCACAGTGTTTTCTACTATTTTTTTGAATTGTTTTGAAAATTCATTCAAGGAATTCAATGAATTTTCACTGAATTAATTTTGAAAATCCACTCGCATTTGTTAGTGGGTGTGGCCTGCAAAGTATCATTCAGTAGTCCTTTAGTTTATGTAGAATGTTTTGATTATATATTAATTAGTTATAGTGTAGAGATTCTTGCCCGTGAATGGAAAATAACCAGTCATTCATGCATAACAACAAGGTTAGGTTAAAGCTCAAGTAGCTACAAGTTGCTTGTAATTATCTTTCATTTTATATTTCCTTTCTGATCCAATGAATATTCACCAAGGGAATGATAATTTTAACTAAGTGATTTGTAGCTGGATGTTAGCCAAATTGCTTTAACTCCAGGGACTGAATGCAAGTGACATACAAGGACAACACTAATATATTCACTGTGAAGTTGGCAATCTGAATAAATATAAAAAGTAGTAGTATGCGTGAGTGTATCCTTAATCATAAGTATTTTGATATTGGCTTAGAATTTTGATGCATTTGGATGAACTTTTCCTGTGAACAAATGCTCAAACGGTCTTATTAAAGCTGTCTAATGAATCTGCTCTATACTATGAAGTTCTTGCCAAGACATTTAGAAGTGCAATTAACTAAAAGAAAGGTGCAATGGCAGAAGTTATTTTCACAGAAAAATAATATATTTGTTTTATTCAAACTTCATTCTTAAAGTCCCTGGTGGTGGCTGGTTGCCTTAAAAATGCTTTACTGTGATATTTTGTTGGATAACAATAAAACATCTGTGTCATACTTAAAATGATCGTGAAGGAATAATTCCCCTGCTTATTACTAACTAGAAAGTCTGTGGTTTCAAATGCTGTAGCGTATTGCTGTATTCCCATTCTGCTGCCAAAATTAATCAAGCATCTTTTGCTTGTCTCTGGATTGTTCAGGTAGACCCCCCAGAAGGTCTAAAACTCTCTTCTCTGGAAAAGGCAGCAATTAAAATAATGTATTTCCTTTCAAAGAAGACTGCTTCAGGACTCTTACTATTCATTTTAGTCAGTTTGTCTTGAAAATCACCTTCCAGTTTCTGAATGGAAAGTTAAACAAATCATTGGAAACAGACACTATACCGTACTCTAAAATTCTCTGGTTGGTTGAGAAACCTCAAAGCATGAGTTGCATTTGAAGTCTAGGTTATAGCTTATAGTTTGATAGTTATTTACAGGTTTCCTTGTTCTAGTCCTAAAGATTTCAGATAAGAATTACAGGCTTGGTCTTGGCCTGGCTTGATCAGGGGAAGCTTTTCTATGATTCATTTCTACAGAGCTAAACTAAGTACTGTAATTTAGTTTGCATTAGATTGATATATACTTGAAAATGATACCTTCTTCTAGAGTCAAGCAAATTGACCTTGGCTTTTAGCTTTTAGAGTAGAAACCTGCTTATTTGGAGGTGAAGAGCCAAAGTGCACATGGGTAATGTACACATGTAATTTCATGTTGTTTGATTTTTATTTCTTAAAGAACAGCTAATTTTTCAGGGATAGAGACTTCTGTTTTCAGTCTACATCAATCCCTTTTTCATTAACGAAACAGAACACTTCTATATTTTTCTCTGTATCATTGCTAATTATGTTTTTCTGTGCATTATGTTGATCTTATATTCTGTTGTAAATCTTTTCATATTGCAAATTTCTTTTCAATATTGAAATATTCTCAGTATTCCAAAATCAAAATTTTTAATGTGTGTCAGTTTCTAGCATGTCCTTTGTTTAACATTCTCCCTGCTAGAATCCTGTTGTAACTCGTAATTAGAAACAGGCTGATTTGGATGCAAGTTTGCATCTTTGGAAGAGAGAAAAGTACAGGCGGTTGCTTGTATGTGGAGAAAATACAGTTTTCACAGTGAAACCCCCCAAAAAAAGAAAAATTACATGGCAAAATAAGGTATTTTCATGAAAAGCTTTGTAACAAACCTCAGTGACAAACCTTAAATAGTTCAAGTAAGGTTAGGTAGTATGACTTCTGAGAGATCATTTCACCATCTTGCTTTAACGACTTATTTGGTTAGAATTCAGTATTTTCACAAGCTCAATCCCTTTACTAAATACAGTCAAGCTGTTATTTGTTTAACAAGAATTTTATTTAGAAACCGCATGCTCATTTTCAGTTGCAATACATTTTTTTTTGTTTGTGGAGCTTTTGCTAAAAGGCTTGATATCAAATGTTAGCAAATAGCTTGGAGTCCTGAAGAGGATGATGTGGAAAGCAGCAGATTTCCAGAAGCTTATTAAAGAAATCACAATTGAGCTTGTTGGGAGACTTTATTCAGACAATATTATGGCCAGGAAACTCTGTGGGTAGATAAGTAGATAGGCTTTGAGTAATATATTTTGTCAGAAAAATGTATATATGTATATATATATATATTAAAAAAATATAAAATACTTGGTCATATTCTATGTGCACAGAGCTTCTACTTAATGCAGAGAAGATATAACTCCTACTAACATTCTCATTTTCCGACCATCTTTGAAGATGGTCCATGTGTTGTAACTGATAGGAAACCTCTAGAAAGTGCCTTCCTCCTGAGCAGAATCAGAACATGCTGCATGCAAGCTCTTTGCCTTGCTCCAGGGGAGGAGTAGTAGGTGTGTTGGTACTCTAGCTTGAAGCTTGCTGTGAGGGTCACACAGGAAATTTCTGGAAAGAAGGCTGGCAGGACCACATCATTTCTGCTGCCTTTTGTGCAAGGAGAATGGGGCAGGGCAGAGAGAATTTGTTCTTAAATACTGAGCTCATTCCTCAGACCTGGGTGTCTGTGGGCTATCTGTGTGATTGTATCTTGAGCACTTTACTTTACAGAGCCAGAGCTATTAGCACTTACTGCACAGTGAAAAATGTACTGGTCTGTAGAAGCTGGAGAATCACTTTGACAAGTAACCTTATAAATAAACAGTGGTTAATTGCAGAGGCCTCTGATATTTCCATTTCAATGAAACCTACTATTATGGTGACCCTCACTTTTACAAGATAATTTATTATCTAAATTTTAATGATGTGTGATTACTTTGTTCTGTTAGGTATTTAAATATAGCTTGATATTCTCTTATTTTACAAAACCTTGAAAACAGTAAATATCTTTATGTGATAGTTAATCCCTTTATGTGATTTTTCAACTCTCAGAAAATCCAATATGCAGTTATGCATGTAAATAATAGGTTTGTGCAGTATGATACTGTGTATACATTATCTATCAAATCTGTTTATTCCTACAAGACTTAACTGCAGCAACTATTATTCAAAGTGAGAAAATCTATTTAGAGCTGTCTCATTGCCTTGTGTAATCTGCTAAATCACTTGTGGCCACAGTGGCCATTTATTGTTACAGTAAATAGTGTAAAAATTCCACACCCACGTTGGACTGAGAAAAATCTCAGTCCAAATCTCTCCCAAGATGGACAGAACAAGCATTGCCCTCCCTCACAGAAAAGAAGTAAACTGAAACGAACTACTTTGGAAGGGTGAAGGTAAGACTCTAAAGACTTTTATTAATTACAGAGAAGGAAGAAGTGCATAACAACTTCCCAATTGTGGCCTGCAATCAGAGTCTTTTTAAGGTTTAATGAAGCAGAGTACTTGAAAATAGCAGGAACGTAGCTGGGTGAGTGAGTGGGTTGGTGATCTGAGAGAGTGTTGTTAAGCTGTACACAAATGATGATGAACACAGAGGCATTGATGCAGGAGGCTATCAGGACCCATTCCTTCCCCTGCTGTTACCGTAATTATTATGCCCCATGACAGCCAAATAGGAAACGATACGTGCTGGATAACAGGCTGTTTTTAGTAAAGTTGTTCAGTTTTAACTTCACTCACCAACTGGAGCAAACCAAACCTTAAATTTACTTAAACTGATTTAAGCAAGGACTGTGTTTGTCTGAGTGTAATCAGGCAGTTACAAAGAATTGAGCTAAAGCAATTTAAATAGTTACTATCCCTCTGCAAATGTTGCTGGTCTCAATGTAATAATAATAATAATTAAAAATTCTAATATTTTATTTCACATTGCTTGACTAGTTTCATGAATACTGTTAATCACTGACTTCAACCAAATTGGTAAATTCTCCCAACGTTTTCTTTATCCATCCCAATTGTAATGGTCTAGCCATCCCATAACTTTCTGGTTACTTCAGAATAAAACAATTTCTGTCCTTCTGTCCATCCATCTGTTCCATCCCACAGTTAATGATACGTTAGTCTCCGTCCCACTGACAGGCTACATTGTGCAGCTTTAGGCATGTGGTTTCCTTGTTGTCCAGCGTAGGAAACCTATGAGATTTCCTCTTTTCCCCTCAAAGTGGTAATTTTCTTTCTTGCCCTGAGCTGCTCATCTAGCTTTTGGAATGGTCTCACCAGCTGGCAGATGCAATTGTTTTACTCAACACCCAGAAGCTTTCATTTGCCATCCTCAAGAAATAGCTGTTTCTGCTACGCTGAATCAAGAACACTCATGGAAATGACCTAGAGCTTTGTTAAACTGGTTTAAGCTCAACTACATTTGGGAATTTGAATTTGTTTAATTAAATTAATTAAAATTTACTTTAGCTACTTTGAAGCCACTTTGTCAATGCTAATCAGGTCTTTGTAGTGCTTTAGTGCTGTATGAATTAAGACAAAGGCATTCTGGCTTCGTGGGTGGCAAGACCGCTTAAAGAGTTGCAACAGAAAACCATCAGAGAGCAACAGGAGAGAAGGGACACAGGGAGCTGGGGGCAGCAGGGTGACAGGGCAGTCCTTCACCCCCAGGGTGCAGCCGCTGGACAAGCAGCACGCTGCCAGCCAAGGGACGTGGTCGGAGCAGCCCGGAGTCCAGCTTGCCAGACACATCTCCTTGTATGAGGCAGGTACAGGGTCAAGCTGGCAGGTTAAATTTGAGGGTAGGATTGTCAGTCCACCTGGTAGGAAGGAAAAAAAAAAAAAAAAAAAGCATATGTAAAGCACTCCAAAAAAAGGTACTATAGTATTTTCTCATGACAAAGACTATCTCTGGATAATGAGAGATGTATTGATTATCTCAGCCTTGTCTTTGCTGTTGAATGCACACTTTCACGGTCCGTGTCAATTCAGAAATGCAGATCAAGTGATATAAGCACCTGCAGCTTGTGTGTAGCGCACAGTTAAGGGTCCTTCAAATAGATATTGGTTGACAAGCTCTTTTTTTTTTTTTTTATATACACCTAATGACTTTTGTACCCACTTTGAACTAAGCAAAAAAGAAGCTCTTAACCAAGAAAATAATGAGGCCCTCAGGTGTCTTATGTTGGGTATCCAGTACCACTGCTCATTTTATAAAATTTCATTTGAACTATATTAGCTTTCTAAAATATGTATGATTAGAAACTGATCAGTTGAGTACAGGGATGTACTGTAATTCCACACATAATAAAAAACATTAAATACACAGTATGCACTAGTGTTTATATAGCTAATTTTCTTGCCAACATTTATTATGCTTTTTAGGGTTTGTTGTATTAAAATGGGGAAGGCCTTTTCAATTTCATTCTTACATTTTCTGCTTCAGTACATGAATGAAGGCATTGTGATTCAACAGTTATGGAGACGACTGCATCTGTCTCATTAAAATGCTTACAGTCTAAATTTTTTTCTGGAAGATACGTGATTTCTCACTGAACTGCTGGCAGCAATCGAAAACTCATTTATTCACAAATGAACTTGGCAGTAAAAATTCTAGTTTATACATTTTTTCTCTCTTTCTGTGTTATCTCCAAAAGCTACCTCTTGATGTCATTAATATTTTAAGAAAAGAAAAAATACATTTGTTTTCATAATATGGTTATAAGTTGTTATTGTAGCTTACAAAATTGTTCTTGAGTGAACAGGGTTGTATGTACTGTTAAATCTAATCTATGCAGTTTTTAATTATTTACATTTACCCTTTTATGCAAGTAGTTTGGGATTTTCCATAAGCTGGGAAATATCATCTTGTACTTTTAGGAGAATAGTTCTATTGCCTTTTGCAAAGACCAGATGACATGCCATCTTCTCAAGGTTGAGAATATATTTATTAGAACAAATGTGACCTGAGATCTATCAGCCAAGGTTGTTGTAGAAATTTATTTACTCATCCAACACTCAGCTGGGTGGACCAGCACTGAGCTGACTTTTTTTTTTTGTAATGCAATTCTTGCGACTTTGTGACTGTTCAAATAAATTCACAGTTCCTGGTTTATGCTTTCTTAATTATAATCTTTATTGTTTATTTGGGTTTTAAGCTGTTAAACAAGCTTCCTTCTAGCCTGTCTGACCTTCTTTTTAGAATTTTCTACTTAGACTCCAATGTCAAAAATTCACATGTTAACATTTACAATGCACCAAAAAAAAAAAAAAAAAGAGAGAATAAGAGATAAAATCTGGTATTAATTTCCTTATTTCACACTCTCACTTAAGCAATGGCCACACCTTTTGTTTAGGTTACACCATGGTATATTTTTTACACTTTTTTTTTCTTTACATATTTTTGTCATTTTTTAAAGTCAGTTTTTCCTCTGGCTAAAACAGCCACTTCTTCCAGTTCACCCAAGGTTTAGGCATGCAAATGTAAGTTAGTAGAGCAGAAGAGAGGAGGGGAAAGTTTAAAGAAAAACTTAAGAAAGTTTAATGGAGAATAACGTGAGGGGAATGCCATTTTTTACCTTATTTAATTTTTTTTTTCAAACATAGCATTAAATTATTCAAAAAGTGGTCATGATACTGCTGATTATAATTATATAAAAGAAAAAAAGGGTCTTGCATCTGTCTTTGGATTGAATAACGACTTATAGGATGGAAAATAAACATAAGTGTTTGTCAACCATGTCTTGAAAAGGGGGAAGATCTTCTGTTCTTATACCCAGCATTTGTCATGCATAAATGTAGGCAGTAGAAGTGATGGTAGCATTGCTAGCATGTATATACAAACCCTGGCATGTGTCAGAAAACAAACTCCATATTTTTTCCTTTTCTTATGGACACTGAACTATAAAAAACAAACAAAGAATTGAAAAACTCTGAGGAATAAGCTAAGAAACCACTTGAAATTTTCTCACAATTGTGCCACAACAATGACATAGTAATCATATAATTACATACTACAGAAGTTAGGCCACTAATAACTTGCTTGCATTACAGAAGTTCAGTTGACACAATGCCATGTTTCTTTGAGATGTCTAGCCTTGAATGTGCTTTAGATTCCTGCCTTCCAATTCAGTATGGGTATACAGGATGTATTTTTTGCATGGTAGAGACCCCATGAAGAAAATGCGTGTTGAAGTTATGCAGTTATCTTTATTAATCATAGGAATTGAAAAAGAGCATGAATTAGCCACGCCATTCGCAACAATTTTTCAACCAGTTACAGTCACAGTGTATAAACTAATTATCAATGGGACAAGAAGTCTGTACATAATATTATGTTATGTACTTTCCTATCTCAATGGAAGACAAAATATAATGCACTATGGTGAGGTATTTCAACTATTCCCTTTATGTATATTTCCCATGGTTTATTTATTAAGTAATAATATAAAAACAAACCAAAATATTTATTTTTCCAGATAGTGATTGTGTTGGCTGGCCTAATCCAGCTGTAGATGTAACAGATGTTGAGAGAAGGCAAGTGGAGAGACAGCTGTGCATGTACCAGCAGTGTAGCCCTGCGATGCCTATGTGGGGTTACAGGTCAGGGTCTATTACGGGTCTATTCACTTCATTCAGAGAGATAATACCGCCTAATCCTAGTAAAGACAAGTTTGTGAAAATCTAAAGGAAGAACAGCTTTCTTTTTTCCCTCTGAGGAGCTGATAAACAGGCGGGCGCTTGCGGGAGTTCCTGTTTGTTCTTATACAACATGTTTAAGTCACAAACATCCTTGCCTGCTGAGCAGTCCTTGCTGTCACTAGTTGTTTTGCAGTTGGTGACTCATCTTGCCAACTTGAACTGATTGCAACTTAAAGCTAGGAAATGTCTTCTCTTTCAAATGTGACAACTGTATATGTATTTTTAATAATGTTTTGATTATGTTCCGATTATTTATTTTTGAAGACTAGAAGACTAGTCCCAATGCATACTGTCTGCATAGCAAACTTGAACATCAGAGATGTGTGCACTGGTAGCTTTTGATCAAACATTATAAATCACAAATGTTAATAGTATTGTCAATTAGGGCTTTGAATATACAGAGTTACTTAAGTGCTAAGTGCTAGCATTGCTAAGTGTTAGCATTGTTACCTCTCAGTTAAAAAGAGACACGGTCTAATCCTGAAATGTATGCTTTAAACAATCCTTTAACCAAAATATGTAGACACCTTTTTATACTCTCGTATAGTTTCTTTCAAACAAGTAAGGCTTATTCTTAGAATCATAGAATCATTAAGGTTGAAAAAGACCTTCAAGATCATCTAGTCCAACCATCACCCTACCACCAATGTCACCCACTAAACCATGTCCCTAGGCACCAAGTCCAACCTTTACTTGCATCATCATGGCATCCAACAGCCCTACTGTTGTATCGTCCTAAATGCTGCCAGCTTGAGTTTTAAGGAACTGTGTGAGTAACTGTTCTGCAGCGATGCATCATTTGGAGCATATATACAAAACCTATATTTGGATTTTGAGACAGAATTATCTCAGAACACCATGCCATACAACTCTAATACATTTCAGTATTCATATTTATGAATATTTATGGTCTTTGTCTGCAACAAATGCCTATTAGGAATAGATAGTAAAATAGATAGTAAATCTATCTAAAAAATATATCTAAAAAAATAGATAGTAAAATATTACTGAGAGAAACCACATCAAAAGGTTAGATTGTTCTAAACAATTAAATTTGTGTTGCAATAAGCACCACTGTGGTAAAGATCTGTATTGTTTCCACAATTTTCCACAATTTTCCCTTGATATTTGTCTCTTCATAACCCCAGTAATGTGTAGCGCTGTTCTTGCTTTCTTAAGGTAAGGGGCTGAAAGTGCTTCTCTCAAATGGCAGTTTGTGTTTCAAACCTGTTTTGGAGATGCACTTGTCATGGAAATATGAAGTCTTAAGTTTAAATGCCAAGGTAACAATGCTAAGTTTGAATTAACTGAGTTAACCGAGTTAATCTTTCTGTGCTTTTTACAGGTGTTCTGGGTCAACAAGACATGCAGTATCAACACATTTCAGAATCTGTCAGTACTGTCCAAAATATACAGAATAATATGTGAACCACATATTTATAAGATTCAATCCAAAATCTAGTAGAAATTCTTAAAAGTTTTGTTAATGCTGCTGCATATCCTGCATTTATTCCTCCCAGGTTTTCATGCTGCTAGCAGTGATTACATTTCCAACCACTAAAAAGTAAAGAATTGTTTTCTTCCATATTAGTTTCTTACGCAAGCCTATATCATCAATACTCCTAGCATGAATTTTATTTGCTAACCTCTTGACTGTTTTCTTGGAGGGGACTTTCATCCTTTTTTCCAGGAAATGTTCAGAAAAAGAAAGCTTTTTTAAAAATAAAATGTGGATCGACAGACTAGAGAAATGTTAAGCTGGTATAAACATTTTGACACTTATCAAAACTGTAGAATTCACCTAGTTCTAACATGGATTCAATCTGAAAAGAATAAAGATACAAAATTGATAACTTATTTGAACTTTTGCCTCATGGAGGATGGTGAGGAAGGCATCTTCAGAGTGTGTGACAAGTGTATGGAAAGTTTAATTCATCCTTTTCCCCTCCCTTCTTGCTTCTCCTTCCAGTCTCTACCTTTTCTAGCAATATTCTGAGCAGTGTATCATTTACTTGGAGAAAAAGGTGACAGCGACCTTCTGCAGGGAACTGTCACACAGGATTGGGTTTGACAGGCTGGGTGGGCGAGGGCTGGTTTTGCTGCTGCCTGAGAGGGAAGAATACATTTTGGGTGGAATAACCCAAAACGGTACGGTACACTACGGGACGGTAGTGTGGGAAGAGAAACATTGCTGGGGAGCTGGGGAGCAAGTGTGCAGACCAGACCCTCAGGCTGTGTGTACAGATTGGCCTTCACAGAGCAGGGGAACAATATCTAAGAAGCCTGTAAACTGCTTTGTGTGAAGGGAAAATCATCTGTAAGTACAGATATGTTACTAATTCATGCTGTTCACTGTTGTAAACACTTCTGGTTTCTCTCATCTTTCCTTTTATTTTTTAAAATAAATAATAAATATGTTTATCATCATACAAGACAGGAAGTGTCTTTGCAGACCAGGATTCTGAAAATCTTGTGGCAAAAACCAGCATAGGACACCATTTTATTCTTGGCAAATTTTTCAGAGTTCTTTCATGTCTGCTCAGGTGATCAAAGTCTGTTAAAGCAATATCCTCAGTTACTGTTCAGGGTTCCTTCTGCTATCTGTGAAAGCACACAAGTAGAGGATAATGCAATTAGTATCAAATGGAGCACAATGCTTGATGACCTGCTGACATAGTAGATCAGCTTTTGACAAAGAATATCATGTGGAAATATACTCCCTATTAAATTTCTCATTGCTGCTCTTTGCCAAATCCTCATAAGCAGGTCATAACTCCCATTATTACAAGGATTTCTCTCACAGTAGCCAATCTATGGTTAATTCAGCCTGACTTCATCTGCAGAGTGGACTCCTGCAGTTAATTGTGGGCATTTTTCCTGAAAGGCTATCTAAGCTAAAAGCAGAAGTTGTGAAGGAAAAAAAAAAAAAAAAAAAGTTAGTTTGTAGCCATGTCCAGTTGTCTTAGCACTGCTTTTTTTTTAGAAAATGTTAGTTTTTTTTTTTTTTAGAAAATTAACTTTTAGAAAAAACTAATTCATCCCACTTTAATTATTACCTTCTGTGCCTTGACAATAATGGAAAAAAACATTTATATAGTATGTGGCAATATTTTACAAAAGTAATTAAAAATAATTCCAAATTCAAGACTTGTATTGGCCTCTGTAGATATTTTCTAAATTGTTTTTATTTTTCTTTGAATTTATGTTTAACTGATTCTCTATTCTTTTTTTTTTTTCTTTTTCTGATTTCTCAACAGAACAAGCTAAATTAGAATGTAAGAATTCAAAGCTATAAATAGTTTGTCTTTTCTATCTGTTTTTAAAAGTAGCAGTAGAAGTTCATTTAGCTTCCAGGAATTTTGCTGCTGATCTTAGCAGACAAAGATCAGCTTGATCTCTTATTTCTTAATCCACATGACATTTGAAGATTTTTTATTAAAGGTGTGTGTTACAAATATACGATTTTAAGAGTATACATTTTGTTGTTATTGGTCTTCCCTTTATCTTACTGCTAATATTTTATTTCCTGTCATGTGTATTTTTTTTTCTTTTTAATCTATTCTAGATTCTTATAAAGTAGATGAAACAATATTTTAAAGAAATTTATCTTTAATCATTTCATATTGAGATGGTTAGAGTAAGCTGAAGTTTGGCTTCCTTTGTAGTCAATGAGGAGAAATTCTCCTCCAAAAGGTGATTCATTCCACTATAATTGTCTGGTATCTTCTGTGCCCTGACAATAACAGACTTAACTCCTCTGGAAGGCTTAGCCTCTTGACCATAGTAGAGGTTAAATGCAAGAAAGTATCAAGCTGTTCAGAAATATCAAGAATGAGATTTTCTCAGCAGGTGCTTGAAGTGGCATTTAGGAAAATGTAAAAAGCAATGTGCTTCTTCTCATTTTTAGGTGATTGAAAAAAGTAGACAAAAACTTAGGATTCTTCAGAATCACAAGATAGTTTCCTCTCTAAATTAAATAAATTATGTCTATCTAGTATCCCATATGGTAATCTGAGAATGATTTTCAAACATTTGATTACATTTTGTAGTTTTTTGTGCCTTTCTCTGTTGTCTGTTTCAGCAGAAATAAGTCATGTTTTATTTCTAATCAGAGTAGAATATTTGAGCAGCTATGATAATGATGAAATTTGTTTCTTACACTACAGCATAATGGTTAACAAAACTGAACATTTTACTGTTGTTGACTTAAGCGTAAAAGACCAGATATTCTCATAGATCGTAATAACTTCCTATTTGATAGACAGAAATTTCTGTGTATGCTTTCTAAAGCAAATGTTAAAGTATAGAGTTTTTCAACCCTTTGGAAAAGGTGAAGATAAGGTGAAATGGCCAGTTAAAACAGCAAGTAATTAATTGAGTCTCTCTGTTAGCAGGAAGAAGGTCAAGTGCACATAACTGTTGTGATTACACAGTCTGCATTACAAGCGGCTGAGTCATTTAATCTCAAAGTGGTTAGACTGGAAGGCTATTAAATGTGATTTTACTTCAAAATACTAGCTATGCTTGTGAGTTACTATACTATCTTAAAATTTTCAGAGTGAATTGTCATACAGTTTTGCAGTCTACCAATTATTTTTACTCTAATGAAACAATTATTTTTCAGTTTTTCGTTTGCTTTGTTTTTGTTTTTCTTGCCTCACTTTAGCTAACGGTGAAATTTTGAAAAGTTAACTTACTGTCTTATGGAGACATGTTTGATTTTTTCTTTCTCTCTTTTGTCTTGACTTTGCCCTGTAAGTGATTCTGAAAGTTTTTCAGATACATAGTTTTGATTGCTGGATTCAAAAAGGCCTGCTTAATTTTGTCACATGGCAACAGTAGATCTAGTTTCCACAGGGGAAAAGTCCAAAGTTATCCACTAAGAACCAGCTTATTTGTTATAACTTTTCAATATCTCTGTTGAAATAAAGAAAACCTTCTGCAACTGATGTTTCATTTGAAAATGAGGCTGCAGCTATATAGCATGCTGTAGATAGACCAGGGAAAACTGAATTTCACTGAAAGTGTGCAGATCATAGAATCGTAGAATCATTCAGGCTGGAAAAGACCTCTAAGATCATCTATTCCAACCTTTAACTTAGCACTGACAATTCCACCACTAAGCCATGCTACTAAGCATCGTATCTACACATTTCTCGAAGACCTCCAGGGATGGTGACTCAATCACTTCCCTGGGCAGCTGATTCCAATGATGAACAACCCTTTCAGTAAAGAAATTTCTCCTAATAATCCAACTAAGACAACCTGGTGCAACTTGAGGCCGTTTTCCCTCATCTTATCACTTGGTGCTTGGGAGAAGAGCCCGATCCCCACCTCATTACAACCTCCTTTAAGGTAATTGTAAAGTACAATAAGGTCTCCCCTGAGCCTTCTCTTTTCTAAGCTAAACAACCCCAGCTCCCTCAGCCACTCCTCATAAGATTTGCTCTCTAGACCCTTTGCCAGCTTTGTTGCCCTTTGGACACGCTCCAGCACCTTGATGTCCTTCTCGTACTGAGGGGCCCAACACAGTATTCAAGGTGCGGCCTTACCAGAGACGAAAACCAGGGGACAGTCACTTCCCTAGTCCTGCTGACCACGCTATTTCTGATCCTTATTCTTTTTCTCCTGAATTTATTTTAGAGATCTCTGCTAAATAGCATCTGGTACCAGGAAATGCGTTATGGATGTGTATTTACCATAAAATCTACTTTTTTTTCCTGAATGTATTATCTTTGGAGAGATACTTTCCTGCTCTGCTGGAAGACTCAAGACTAAATCAGAATGTAGAGAGGAACTAAAGCTCTCTGTGGCATGGGGGGCAGTGAGAAGGGGAGAGAATTGTGAATATCCAAGAACTGCAGATCTTGAGGCAGTTGTTTACGTGTCCTGTGTATTCCATGGCTATATGGCAAAGCGTATGAATGCTTCACTGGGACTTTATGTTTTATGATATTCAGATTGTTATTTCTGTGTAGAGTGTGCTTAAAATTCCCCATGAAGTTTCAGGGATGCTTTGCTTTAATTGCTGTGAAGTTTAAAAATTAGTAAATCTAAAATACTATCTTTCCAACAAGTACATGCTTGCAATCTAAAATTGTTACAAAACACTACTTTGTGTAAAATAATAAATATTTTTTTGGCAGTGAGTGCTTTTTAACAGAGGTTTGACTAATAAATGCTAATACAATGTGGAGTTAAATTAAGAATTACAGGACATTATTAGAAATATAATTTTCCTTGTATTTTTAATTATATCATTGTACATATTTTCCAGTGGAGCTGCTGAACAAATCAAGCATCACTGGAACTTATGCTTAACCAGTTGGTGCAACTGCTGTCTTGAAGTACTTATTTTGTAAATCATGGATGAAAAAATGGTAAATGCTCAAAATGTCTCATAACAGAGGGAATTCAGGAACAATTGAGGAACGTTTTCCATTCCTGTCATTATCTGTTAACATTGTGAAAATTATGTATGATTTCTGTATAATATTTCAGTTTGAAAAAATTTCTAAACTGTAGAGGTTCCTTTAAATTTATAATACTGTTTAAGGTCAAAAGGTGCAAACATTGCTGACAGGCAAGCATGGACTGAAACATGTTTTTTATAGTGTGGAATACCATTTTGAAAATGCCTCTTCAGCATCTGAAGGGGAAGAAAGACAAAGGGGAAAATGCAAATAATTTCAAAATTTGCAATACATTTTCAGTATTTAAAACAAACAAAGAGAAAGGCCTTTAGAAAGTCTTATCTGAACAAAATGATCACAAGGCTTATTGTCACTCTATCAGTAGAAACTAAAATATGGTTAAGATTAGTCAATTCAGAATTAGGATTTGTCAAGCAAACGTGGAAGCTCTTACCAATAAAATTACAAAATGATTAGGTAAAGGCAATTTTGATGATAGCAATAATATAGAATATATGTTTTCATTAAGACTATTTTTTACTAACACATAATATCCTGAAGTAGAAGCTTGCCTTTTATGTAATAAATGTAGGCCATAGTAGACATTGTAAATTGGCTAAGTTCAACTGTGAAGATGTATGGTAATATTTCTATCAGATGGCTTTGTGATCCAAAGTCAAGTACTCGTTTTTTTTTGTCAGTTATCTTCATAATCATTGGTTAAGCCTGTGAAGAGCATAGGGATAGACAGGGCAGTAAATAAAGCATCCCAGTTGTTATAGCATGGCCTGAATCAATCACCTGGTTACAACAGATATATATCACTTTACAGAATGTGAAGTACAAGTAGTAATCAAAACATATTGGTTAACTGTTTTAGCAGGCAGTTTACTCAGAGAAGAGTTTAGATGTTACTTTTTGTATCCTCTTAACATCAGTTCCTACTATGAAAAAGATGAGCTTATTGCCTGAATATATGAAATTAATGGAAAATAAAAAAGGAAAAAAGGAAAGAATTTTTGCATTAAGCCAACATAATAATGCTAGATTACTCTCCTAAATTTATTGTTAAGTATAGTAGTAAACCCAGCTGAATCTTCTCATGTTTGTGTGCCATGAAGAAATTGTAAATGTTGGAGAAAGTTTGAAGCCTGGTCATAAAAATGATTCTGGAATCGGAAAACTAACTGTATGCTAAGGAGCTTGAGGAGCTGATGTATCCAAGAGAAATCTAAGAAAATTGTTGTGCCCAAATCTTTCTGCATGAAGAAGAAATAAAACATTGAGTGTTTTTTTTGCCTTGGAGGAGAAGGCATGAACTTGAAATTGAAGTTGCATAAATTCCATTTTGAATGCAGATGCGATTTCCTAATAGGAAGGATAATTAAACTTTGAAGTAATTTATCTGGATGATAGACTCATTGTCATTCAGAATGTTTGAGATGATTCTATAACCTTCTATACAATGCTTTATGGTAGAATTAGTACTGTTCAAAAAGACAAGCAAAAAGGGATCCGTAGGCATTAAGATGATCAGTATGATCTCTTCTGGCATGCAGAACCTGCATATTGTTGTTTTTGTTGTTTTTTAAGGTATCAGAATCATGATTCTTCATATATTTGAATGGGACCAAAGGCTCTGCATAGTTACAAGTACAAAATAGCATATGTTGGAAGGCACCACTGTTGATCATTTAGGCCTACCAACCACTCAAAGCAAGGTCTGCTATGAAGTTAGGTCAGACTTCTCAGAGCCTTGTCCAGTCAAGCTCTGAGCATCTCTGAGTTTCTCAGTCTATCTGTGAAGCCTGTACCGCAGCTGAACCACATGCAGTGCGATTTTTTTTTTCAATTTTTTTTCTTCTGGTGTCCATCTGGAATTTCCCTTGCTGCAACTCATGCTGTTTCCTTTCCTCTTTCTGTTGTGCACTTCTCAGAAAAGTCTGACTCTTTTCTTTCTAATCATCAATCAGATAGTTGAGAGCAGTAATTAAACCTTTTTCTTCATCTCTCATCTGCACAAACCCAGTTCCATAAGCCACTGCTGTTACATTACTCTTCTGTTACTATTTTTTTGGTGGCTCTTCACTATATCCGGTTGGTCAATATCTGTTCTGGTGGGTCAATACTGAGCACAGATACTGGCCCTGATTACTGGAAACATCTAATAAAGCAATTTTACACAACAGAATATGGCAGCAGGAATGACAGCAAAAAAGAAATAAGTGCGGTCAGTTTTTTTTCCCCTGCTATTATATTGTGCTATTTTCCACAATGTAAAAATTGTCTCAGAATCTGTGATATTATTAGTTAAATATTATGTTTATTGTTGTATTCAGTATCTGCTGGGACTAGAAAGAAATTAAATATTCACTGATGAGGTAAAAAAAAAAATTAAGTTTAAGTCAAATTATTAATTGTGATCTTTCTCTGCATAAATTATGGAATTAAAACAAAACTTATGGATTGGGAAAAAGTGAATTGAACGTATTAAAATGTTTTGATTTAGAAAATATGTGCATATATTCGGTAAATTTGTATTCTTATACAACTTTTATAAATAGATCTGCTGGATCTGTTTATCCTAGCTATTGTACTAGGAGTGATGAAAGAATGGATATTGCTACGTATTTCCCACTGCACAGAGCTTAAGCATCAGCTACTATGCTGACAATGGGAAGCTCCTTCTTCATTGACCAAGGGCACAGATCTTGTTTTTGATGATAAACATCTTTATCTAGTGTATGATTCAACCAAGTAGAATACCCTCTTTGTCTTATTAAGCAAAACCAGCAAATAAAGATGAGATAGCTACTACCTCTGTTTTTCCTCTTCCTCCAAGCATGGTTTAAAAATAAAGCCACCAAAATTGTACTTTGAATTGTACCCAATTCTGTAGGTATATTAGTGCCATTTATTTTGGGCTCCAACTACATTTTAGTTACTGCTCTGGCTATTTTCTGGATCCCCAGAAGGCTCAAGAAGGAGATAAACAACTAATTTTTCATCCTGCAGCAGGTTTGGAAATGCCCAGAAGTGTAAACTGTAACCGTATTGGAATTTTCAAATCAGACAGGAATGAATTTTGGGAAATGAAGAGGTCATTGAATGGATGGCTTTGAATCACAGCTTTAGATTAAGATCTCAAAAGTTCCCCCTTCATCCCGTTTTCTGGAATTGAAACCTTATTATCTAGCATTAATGATGTGAATCAAAGTGGAAATGATGTTTGTGAAGGAGATGTTCTCCATTATTTCAGTCTTTTCATGCTATAACAAAACAGTGTTCATTGTTTCAGTCACTTCCATATAAATGGTAATCAAATCACATAAATCTCAATCTGAAGTAAACTGAATAATCTGAAGGCAAAATTCTATCTGCTGCCTAAACATCTTCCTTTGATCTCATAGAAAAATAAAACCATGTGCTAACAGTAATATGCATGTATATGCATGTAAATAGATAAATTTAAACACAACACAAACTTCAGGCACCTTTCACTTCAACTTATTAATAAATACCATTCAATGGCCTGTTTTGTAAAATGCTCAGTATCAAAATTCAAAGAATTTTCAAAAGTGAGCACAAAGAAACTAAACAGGTTGACTAAGATAATGGATAGGTAAAATTAAACTTCTAGATCATCAAAGTATTCAATTCAAGCTGTTTAAAACATATTAGCTGCTTTTTCATGATGAGTTCACGGTATAACATCTTTTCCCAGCACATGCACCTAGAAACTCTGAGTGCTCATTCAGGGAAGAAAGTAGTGAAGTAGTATGAAGTAGTATTTATTTAGTTAAATTTTGTAGCTATTCAAGTCAAATTTTTGTCTTCTGATGATAACTATTGTGCTAATATGTGTTGAAAAGTATAATTGTTTATAATTGCTTTTGGTGTGTCTGCTGTGTGAGCATCAAACATTGTGTTTGAACATTATCTGGGATCAGTGGATTCCTTTTTTATTTATTACAGAGACAGCATGCTTGGCAGGGAATTATATCATATAGTATTTGGGTACACATGTTAATATATCCCTCTGGGGAGTAGAAATGAATTAACTGTTTTCCTTCACTTATTTTGCTGGGATCTTAGGGTATAGCCCAAAGCGTACTCCCTCTAGAAAAGCCTGTAGAAATTTCAGGTCTAAGCTCTTTAACATGATTTGCTGTGAGCACTTTTGAGAAGAATATAGTTAGACAATATAGTTAGACAAATCAAAGGGTTAAGTAACACATACAAAAAGTAGAATTGCTACGTTAATTTAATTATAGATCAAATTTTAATTAGCTAACGGAGCAGTTATATAAAATTGTGCTAGGCAATATCCATTAGAGTAAATAAATAATCCAAATGATGGAAGGGGAAAAGTTTTGAAGTAATATTGTGACTGAAGTACTCAGATATTCAATCAGGAAAGCAAGACTTCAGAGAGTCATCAGCCTTCCAATTGTTTTCCAGGTAAATGTGTTCTGTAGTACTGCTATCCTACACTGTACGTTCCCCAATACAAGAATGAACATAGAAGAATGCATGCTTGTATAAACTGATGTATGTGTACTTGTTCATGTGTGTATGTATGTATATATTTATGTTTTCTGTAGGAGTGTATGTTTAAATAAAAACATAATCAGTGTTTCAGTTTTAGTGGAGTAGAGCTAATAACTCTAAAAGGTTGTCAGTACTTTCCTGAAATAGAACAAGGTCTTGCTTTCAAACAGAGAAGCAACTGTTATACCCCTCCTCAATAAACTACCTCTTCTTATAAACTTGTCAATTATCAGTATATTTCAGACTCTGATTTTGGGGATGTACCACTTTAAAAACCTAGCTGTAACTGTCTCACCAGTCTTCCTTTTCTCAATATTTTCTTCCCATGATGATATGCAGTATCTTTAGCTCTGAAATTATTTTATTTATTTATTTATTTATTCGGTAATAAGGAAATTGAGCTCTTTATAGCTCTACTTCTAAAGCATATCTTTTAACTTTTGAATCTAATGTGTGTGTAAGCAGGATAAGGTTCCTATGTATTCTCCTTTTTCTTTTTTGTTTTCTTTTTTTCTTTTTTTATTATTTTTTTTTTCCCACCAGTATCAGCTGGAGAGAGAAAAGTGCCAGAATACTGTGTAGGCTGGAGATTAGAATATTGTATCTTAAAGTACTTGCTGATGATGCATAAGAAATTTGAATCTGCCCTAATTGCTGGGGTGATCCACCTTCTCTTCTACTTAACCTAACTCGCTTATTTCCTTTTCAAACAAGTTGCCCAACATGACAGGCTTTAATCCAAAGTTAATGATGTCCTGATGGCATAGGCATTTGTTTTTCTTCTTTTACTGTAGTGGAATTGCTCATTAGTTTTTAATTAAAGCTGTGTGTAGATGATGGCTCTACAGCTGAAAGAGCAAGACAAACATACAGGTTTAGGATATCCAGCTAGGTTTAGGAGAAGGCTAGGATTATTACTAGAAATTAATTATGTCAGGTTGCTTATACTGAGTTGCTAAGGCTGCATCTGGAAAACTGAATACAAATAGATACCACGTCTAGTGTTCCCTTGGTATTTATTTTTTACCTTAAAGCTCTGAATCTGGATTTTGACGTCATTATTCATGACTTTGTGAATGAGGCTGGGATTTCTGCATTGCACCGTGCATAAGCTCACTTTTACGAACAAATCAGAAATTGTTGCTAAGGCAGAGTGAAATGTCCCATCAACAAATGGTGTTTCAGACAGAGAGGATGTTTCTCCTTTGTTCTGTTATTTGCAGCCAGCCATCAGGTGATCTGTAGGTGAAGTTTAAAGAATTGTTTTGACAGATAAAAATCTAAAATATTTATCAGTCTTGGATGCTACAGAGATCATTGCTTTCTTTTTGTATTACAGTGTTTGTTCTTCTGAGGTGCTTGAAAAAAAAATAATAGTTCAGCTTAAATAGAAGTTGTTAACAATGAATTATCATCAAACTTGAGAGACACACTGCTAGACTTGCCTGTTCTACTTTTCTTTACAAAAAAAGGAAAAGTGACTATAAGTGGAATAGAATTCAATCTCTATTTAGCAAGTGGATTTATTTTCCAGAGATGTTTTTCCTAGTGCATTCCTGATGTGTTGCTACCTGCTACTTAAGCATTAGTTTTTGTAATGTGCTTGAGATTTTCATAGTCATCCTGACTGTTTCTACTTGCTCTATTGTCCCTAATTCACGCATAGTGAGAAACGATTTTATGTAAATGAGAAAGTATATTTACTAGGGAAAATATGGACTTAACTGTTTTAGAGACCGATTTAGAAAATGGTTAAGATGTGTCCAAACTGACCCCTCTGTGAAACATAAGATCTGGATCTGTCTGTTAAGTGTATGGATGGTTGTTATTAATTCATATTAATGATATTTATATCTTCTGAATGCCATCTTTGGGAGAAAAATAGTCATTGTGTGTTAGAAATCTCATTTCTTCCCACGCAATATTGTTTGAAATGAACTTGTCTGAACATGACCTTTTATGTAAGGAGAATGAAGAAACAGTGTAATTTAGGAGCGGTGCAAAGAAGTAGATCAACAGTTTCTTTCATTTTTTCATCTATTTCCTTCTGTTTTGAACAAATCCCATTTTCAAATATTATTTTTTCTTATCTCATGCAGATATTAGTGAGAGAGGAGTACTAAAAGATTACTGGTTGTTTGTTTCTTTCCCCACTTTATTGTTTAATTTTATCTGTAGCTGAATATGGTGAAATTTCAAAGACAGAAATTGCCTATGTCTGCATGTTATTGTTATTTCCATAATCAATGAAATCCCACTGTTAAACTAAGCACCTTTCAGGAAGGCATCGATATCCATCATTTTAGAACTAGTCTCTCTCACCTCCTGTTTATTTAACGTGGCTCTTGAACAAAGCATTCTGATCTCCTGTTGAAAATCCTTGATTTAAAAGTGGTTGTGAGCCTGCTACTCCCTCTCTTACCATTCCTTTGCCATTTTCATGACTTTGATTCAAAATGTTAATATAAAGTTTATTTTAAATTATTCTGGCTTCAAATATTAAAAATATTCATGAGTTATAATAACTATCTAGAAGGAATTCCTTTAAGTCTTTTTGATAAATTATGTGTTTTGTTTAAATATGTCATTAGTAGCAGAAAATTACCCATACTTTAGAACTCATATCTCAGAGACATGTTTAGTCTTCCTCAAAGATGTGAGGTGTTGTTTTGGTGATGTTGTTTTGTTTGCTTGTTTGTTTGTTTGTGTGTTTCAGAATGAAGGCAAATTAAGGGAGATGTTAGTACTTTCACTACAATATATAAGTGCTAATCAAGTGTAAATGCTAACATGGGACATTTCAAAGAACCTTTGAAAGTAAAGTGTTAAAACAGGACAGAATTTTGAAAGAGTGAACCTAAAATTTGTTTTCATTCAGTCTTTAACAAATGCACAATTCATCACAAACAGTATGTGTTATTTCCATTAGTTAAATTTTTACAGGAAAATGCTAAAATCTGAGTATATGTGTATAAATGATAATTAACAATGAAATAGTTTTTACAAGTATTTTAAATGTAGAATAGCATGTAATAATAAAACATTCTTATTTAGGCTGCCCTCTAATTTAGAATGAGAGAAGGCCAACGCCTGCTAGAGCGTGCACTGAAGCCTGCTAGGAAACAGCATGAGAAAGTGCTGTGGATCCTCCAGATATTTGAATCATATGAACATCTAAAACTTGATTAATTCTGCCCAAGACTGAAATGTAAAAATATTACAAAAATGTGTATTCTCAGCCTGAGATGAAAGAGAAGAGTAAACTGGAATATACAGCTCTTTGGGTAAAATCTATACTAAATAAAATCTTACTGTAAATGTTTCACAAAAATGACTTGAAAATTCCAGTGCTGACTAGGGAATCAAAATATGGTCCTTATTCGTGTTCACTGTTCCACACTGCTTTGTGAAAATAGGGTTTTCAGGTTTTTAAACTGTAAAGTGAATATATCAGATCTTTTGAAATTCAAAATTATGCTCCTTTAATTTTATTTCATTACGTTGAAATATAAATATATTGCAAATATATTGACACAAAAGTAAAACTATTGAAACATTTGGAATACTTTCTGAATTCAAATTAAAAAATTATTTTTGAATTCACCTGAAACAATTTTTCTTTTTAACTTTTGGAAGTGAAAGTGAACTGCAAATGCCTGTAGTCTTGAAGTCACTAAAAGCAAGTTTTTTAATCTCAGCTTTGCTTTTTAAGAAAATGTAGTCTTAGTGTGCTACCTCTTGACCAGAGGTGAGCTCAAATTTACATTGTGAAGATGGCATGGCCAATGTTTTCAGGCACAAATCCTGTAATATACAGGTTTGTTATTGCATTGCTAGCAGGCTGTACTTGGAGTCTAATATAAAGAACCTGAGCATCAGCAGAAAATCAAAAAATTCACTGCCTTTTCAATATACAAGCAGCAGATAAAAAGATTTTTTAAAATAACATAAAAACACTCTACTAAGTTTGCATAGTTAAATAATTAAAAGTTAAAAATAAAAGAAAATGACGTAAAGTATGTAGGAAAGAAAGTCCTTGGTGCACATGGGTCTACGTTAGTCTATCATTAAACTGAAATAGAATAACACTTCTAGGGTTCCTATCTCTTAATCTTCCTATCTCTTAATATACATTCAGAAAGTTGGACTATTCAGACTGGGCATGCAACTTCAACTTTGTTTTTTGTAATACTATGTAATGCATGATCATAATCCACTCAGTATAGTATATTCATATATTTCATAACTTGAAGTGAAAGCTTGGTATTATATTAAGAATCCTTGATAGCTGGAGAAAATTTTACTTGTCTTTTTAAACTCTCCACAATTCCCTAGGCAAGGTTTAACTAAATTAGTGATAAATATCAATATAACATAGGGATTATTATTTTTTTTTCCCAAGGTGAATGAATGACATTCATGTTTAAACACAATATGATGTTACAGTTTCATGGAGAATTTGGGTTTTAACATATGAACCTGTTTGCAAAGGTACCCTCTTCTTCAATAGTGGGACATTTTATTTCTAATGATGTGAAGTATATTTTTCATGATAAAAGGTATGTTGATTATTGTAGTGTTCGTATGCAGGTCATTTTTCAGTATCTGCTCTTCAATGATGGTTTGCAATGAGAATGATTACAGTAGCTTCACTTCAGGATGGAATATCATGATTGATGCTATATCAAGGAGAACTTGGAATCTCCTAATAACTTTAATAGTGTCTATTTCTTTGTGGAATTTCTTTTCATTTTCTTAAAACAACGGGAACATTACTGATTGTATAACCTTATCCCCTGTCTCAGGTCTCCTAGAAACCCTGAACAGAAGATCATTAAACGAGTGATTGCTCTTGAAGGAGACATTATCAAGTAAGTATTTTAAGCCTTAGTCTCTGAGTCTTTGTAGGAATAGTGCAGCTTTTCAGTGGATTTTAAATCAGTATCCTAGACAACGAGAACTTTCTAGTATTTTCTTTCTATCTGTCCTTAACAGGGTGTCAGTGTTGTACCTGTCTCCTTTTTAATGAGAGGAGAAATGCTACACAAAGCTACTCACTCTCTCATGAAAGGTACATGTGTGCAAATAATGCTTATTTCTTAGAATATCACATATCCAGGCAGGTAAGCATACATCATTTTTTTTAAATAAGATTATAGGGCTCCGGTTTTTTAGTTAGAGAGTCCAGCTGCTGTGTCATACTATGGCTGGCAAATTAAGGTCAGATATTCTTTTTTTTTTTTTTTTGGTGGGGGGGGATGGGGAGGGAGAGGTGGGTCCTTTTTTTCTTTTTCTTCCTTTATTTTTGAGACAAAGAACCCTCACAGATGACTGCCTTTCCTGCAGTCTGTAGGAATCTGTAGGGAATATGGTGGGACTGGTTTGGAGTAAATTATTCTATCAGAAAAAGAATTGCAGAAAGAGTAGACTCTCGAGTACTCCAGGACTTAGTTTACTCTGACAGATAGCCCTTCCTACTGGGGCTGATTGGAAATAAATTACTAGTAGATGTAAATCAAAAGTTTTTGTGGAAACAGTATCATTTTGATGAAAACGCTTATTTGAAAGGGTTTCTTTTTCCCAGGTATAGAACAGAATAGGCACAGAGCTGGGATGGTAAATCCCTAGTTTCCCACACTAAGATATGAATGACCCTGGGAGCTCTTAGACAATATGGCAGTCTGAGACTCAATTCATTTGGATAATGATTCTTGCTCTGGTGTAGTGAATATTTAAGAAGTACTTGGCAGCTGCAATTCAAATCAACAATTTGAGTGTGGTCTCAATGAGCCCTAGTTAATGGCAGCACTGACGGGCTGTTGGGCTCTGTGGGTTATGTCTGTGCCTTTTTTTTTTTTTCTTTTGCAGTCCATATCACTTTTGTTTTACTAAAAAATTCACAAACATCTCAGTTTGAGAAAGAAATTCTGACATTTCTGTTGAAGCAAAAGGCTGAAATAATAAATGCTAAGAAAAGATTTTGATGTTCAAAAACTATGGATATCTACAGCTAAGACTAGCTATCACACAAAAGAAATAAAAACATAGGAATAACATGTGCTACTGAGTCAAAACCTATTATCTGAGTAAACCTATATCCTAAAGAAAGTACTCGTTCCTTGATATCGTTGATATTATTGCTGATATTATAAGTGGTAAGACTGGTATTCGTAATTCAGTATTCCTCATTAATTTCTGTAGCAATGTCAGAAAAAGATTGCAATAGAAAATAATTTCAAGTGTTACTTTTCAATATTCTATATTATGAACATTATTTGTCTGTATTTTTGAAACGGAATGGAAATTTTGATAATATGAAAGATGTTTAATAACTTAAATTCCAATTATAGGAAATTAATTATGCTGTACATTCAAATGCCTTAAAACTCTGAACTGTTTGTTAACTTCTGTGGGTGTTCTTGGCCAAGTGGACAAAGGTGTTGGAGCATAATAGCTGAGAGTGTGTGAAGAATAGTGTAAGAACCTGTAGGTTAGTGTATCACATGGGGGTATAGAAGACTGAGTGATGATTCTCATTTGTCTTTGTAAAAACAGGTTAGGTTAATTTATTGTTAGAAATATTAATACCAGTAATTCAAATGTACTTTTTATTTTCTTTTCTTTTTTTCTTTCTTTCTTTTTTTTTTTCTATCTGATCACATGGAAATTGTCTCAGAGTCTTTTGCTTAATCTGTAGAAAGTTGTTTTTAGCTGAAGAATACATTATTGGGCTATTACAACTTTTAAGGTTTTTTTACATGCCATTGTCCCTTAATTGTTTGTATGTGTAGACAATGTAAATAATACTTTTTGCAGGACTAGGTAAAGCAAAAGCTTAGATAATAAAAAAACAAAGTGGCAAATTTTTTCTAAAATAAATATTATTTTTGTAATAAAACCACAAGCAGGTGTCTGACTAGGATATTTCTTACTAAAACAGATGACTGGTTATGCTAAGAAACAAACTTTTTGACTAGGATTTTGATAGGATTTTGATTCCTATTTGATATATCTGAAGACAGTCTTTATTATTACAAACCTGAAAGTATTGGTGTTGATGATGAAGATTTTATGTCTATCTATTTATATACATTAAATTAATCCAGATCAACATAAAAATGATTCTCTTAATAAAATTGAGAGTTTCTGAACATGTGCAAAAAGTAGACCTGAAGGTATTAAAATGATACTCTTATCTATTGTTCTGATTCCTTTTTGGTATGGGTGAAAAGTGATGTGGAACTGATATATGCTGACCTTAGAGGAATATTTGAAAATCCTTGCTCCTAATGTCTGAGGTGGAATATATATGCCTGTACACTAAAAAAAACACAACATGTAGTTAGGCCTCTTGCTGCTCCAGTGATCAATCTGAATTTCTTCTTGCCAAGAAAACAACCTGGCTCACTGCAGAGCAGTTATTTCATTTCCCACGTACAGAAAAGTGAGAATCATGAATCGTGTATAGTGGGGTTCATGTGCTTATGGAGCTACTTGCAGGTATAGCGGTTTTGCAGAGAGGTGGTGGTTATATAAAGAATTGTGCCATGTTGGACATTTTATGTGGAAGGTCAGTGAAATGTATGAAGTCTGTCTGTTGCTCTGCAAATTTTGTTTGATGTCAACTGACAGAATTAATGAGGGCATGCTTTCAGTGGTGAGCAGACTTTCATTGTGAAGAAAGCTATGCAAATAACTGTGAGTTGGAAGGTATTTTCATTTGGTGTTCCACTAGATGGGTGATAGATGATACGGTCTGTGGGTCTGTAGTTATGCTATCATAGATGAATGAATCATCTGTATTCAATCTGTTTGGTGCGTGTTATGGGATAATTTGTTACAGGAATACTGTGTTGTCTTATTACTTAAAATAAGTTAGTTTTCATTTACTATCTGTTAATAACTGAAAGTAATGAGATACCATATAGACAGAGACATTATTATCAAAGGGCAGGTTCCATGTATTTTGACTTGTGTTCAGGTGTCTTAAGTCCACAGCTGAAAAATCCTGTTTTTCAGTCCTTCATTTCTAAAAGGATTAAATAAGAGGAAAAAATATAGCTACATTTTGAAAATAAAAATGGCTACATTCTAGTTTAGGTGAGACATCTATAATGGGTCCATTCTGACCTTTCATTTTGCATTATTCAGGTAGTCAGAAATTATGAATGACATGGTACTTCACTTTTTGAAAATATACTTTGATGGGTGGAAAAATGGTACAAACTTGCTGAATAAAAATCCTGTTCTTGTTTCTAATCTAGTTGAAAGTCCAGGTGAAATGAGTTGTGTCATGTAAATCCCTAGAAGACTGTAATACACTTCACAAACGTATAACTCATAATTTAATTTGGATAAGCTAGTGTAACTTCCTCCTGAAAGGAATTTAAAGAATAGAAAATCACCATTTAGCCCTTGAGATGTCAGCTTGTATATAGATAATATTGCACAGTGTAGATCCCATAAATCAGGTTTTGTTTTGTCTTCCATGGATTCACAAGAGAATTAGCTTTAAGTAGGAAATCATTACAATGATTCCTGAAAACTATTTAAATTATAATTCTTCCAAGGCAGGACTTCTTTTAAAAGTCAATATAATTTAATTTGTTAAAAATAAATGTTGGTATTTTAAAACACTTTATATATTTTGAAATTAAGCATATTAAAAGTCATTTATCTTAGATGCACTAATGCAGATTCAAAAATCTATAGTAATCTATCACAGATGGCTGAGTCATGGTATGTTTTCAGTAACACAAATAAATTAAGGTTTATGAGAAGGAAAATAATATTAAAATTGGGATTAAACTAGTAACATTTAAAATTAAGTCCGTTCAGCAACTTGCTGAACTAATCTTTCTTCTGTCTATCACGGTTGCCCAGGTCTGCAAGAGCTTGGTGTGCTAATTCTCATTCTTACGTGTCATTGTTTGTTTCTTAACACCACAGCTGATTTAGGAATTACTGGTGAGCCACTAGAAAATGTAATTTTAAAAACTTTTGTCCAGGGATATTGTTAAGCTATGAGGAGACAATGTTATAGCACTGAATGGTTCAGCAAAACAATGTTGCATTTAAGTGTGGCATCTTGCAAAACTGCTCTGAAGATGTGAATAAGGAGATATTTACTTCCTTTTTCTCACATTACGACAGTGCAGAAATATATCATTACATTACTGTTCTGTAGGTCTAAAAGAAGCATCAGTAAATTTTCCAGTTTTACCATGAGGTGCATCATTAAACTGGGAAGGAAAAAATTATAAATGAGTTTGAAATAGGAGTAGAGATTTCATAGGAATAAATCCCATCAGCAGCTATTAAATATAGTGATCACAGTATAAATTCGTGTATTCCTCTTGTCATGCAGGATGTTATATTTCTTCCAGACAAAGATCCCATACTGCATTAAGATATGACCAAAACCTGGTTATTCTGTCCACTTGTTGGAGTACCCTTTCAGATTCAAGCAAACCCCTTGCCCTATCACTGCATGCTGTTGTAAAAAAATCCCTCTCCAGCTTTCTTGTAGGCCCCCTTTAAGGTACTGGAAGGCTGCTGTAAGATCTGTCCCAAGCATTTTCTTCTCAAGACTGAACAATCCAAAATCCCTCAGCCTGTCTTCATAGTAGAGTTGCTCCAGCTCTCTGATCATCTTTATTGCCCTCCTCTGGACTTACTCCTCCAGGTCCATGTACTTCTTATGTTGTGGGCCCCAGAACTGAATTCAGTACTGCAGGTGTAAGAGAGCAGAGTAGAGGGGGAGAATCGCCTCCCTTGACCTTCTGGCCACACTTCTTTTGATGCAGCCCAGGATACGGTTGGCTTTCTGGGCTGCAAGCATGCATTGCCAGCTCACATTGAGTTTCTCATCAGCCAACAGCCCAGGTCCTTCTCCTCAGAGCTGCTCTCAATCTATTCTCCATCCATCCCGTATTTGTGCTTGGAACTTCCCCGACCCAGATGCAGGACCTTGCAACCTGATTTCGTTGAACTTCATGAGGTCCATCTCTCAAGCCTCTCCAGGTCCCTCTGGATGGCATCCCTTCCCTCCAGTGTGTCAACTACACCACATAGCTTGGTGTTATTGGCAAACTTCCTGAGGCTGCACTCAATCTCACTTTCCATGTCACTGACAAAGATGTTAAACAGCACCAGTCCCAGTACAGACCACTGAGGAATACCACTTATCACAGGTCTCCACTTGGACATTGACCACAGCTCTTTTAAGTGTGACCATCCAGCCAATTCCTTACCCACCAAGTAGTCCCTCTGTCAAATCCATGTCTCTGCAATTTAGAGGCAAGGATGTCATGCAGAAAAGTGTCAAATGCTTTGCAGAAGTCCAGGTAGCTGATGTCAGTTCTTCTTCCCTTATCAACCACTGCTGTAAGGCCACAGAAGGCCAACAAATTTGTCAGGCACAATTTGCCCTTATTGAAGCCATGTTGGCTGTCACCTTTAAAAGACTAGCAATCACAGCTGATAATGATATACAGGCTATGCTTATGGCTATTCCCTTCCTCAAAGTCCATTGTCTCTGTTGGGCTTGTCAGCACAGAATGTGGCGATCCACATTGACAAGGTTGCTGGTGGGATCAACAGAAATGAGAGCAGTCAACTCTACAGGTTCACAGCACTGTCCTTGGAGACTACAAATTTTGGAACATCTTTCCTTTGGAGTGAGTAATTGTAGTCTTCATATCTTTCTGTCTTTGCAATTCATGTATCTAAAGGAAGTAGTAACAGTCAAGCTTCTTCTTAGATGAAAAGCTCTTAGTCATCCAAAATGTTTTTATGTTTTTAAATGTCTGTATGCACGGAATGCATATCTCGTGGTATCTATGCAGTTTATTTTGCACTACTTATAGTTAGGTACTGATGGGACTTTTTTAAGTCAATAAAAGCTCTTGTTATTTTCCAGCAATACTGCTCTGTCATGACTCTTCAGCATTGATTATATCCTTGCAAATCTCCTAAATAGAGTTTCCATTGATTTTGATTCTGTTTCCATATGCAGAGTCCTTGCATGACTGGACTCCATTTCTTTAAATGCAAATGATGAGAATGAATATTGGTACAGAGTCTTCAAGTTATAAAGGCAACGCAACAAAACTGGAATGATTTCCTATATCCATAATGAATTTCTGAGGTTCTGTAGATCTTTAGCCCCAGTAATGAAGTTCAGCAAAGCTAGATTTCTAAAATTCGGCATTTTTCAGAACCACTATAAAGTAGGGAGAGACGTTTTTGCTTTGCATTAGATTTTTGGTTGTCTAATATTTAGGGAAGATCCATGAAGAGAAAAAAGGTTAAGAACAGAAAGTTGAATTTCAGGAAGAAATATATAGATACACTGTCTTTTGTCTTCAGAGAAAAGAGTTATATATTTTTTCAAAAATGCATAAAAAAAGAGAGGAAAAAAAAAGGCAATGCCAAAAATGATAATTTGCAGTTTTCTGGACAGTCTTTTAACCTCCACCCCCCACCCTGCCATGGTATAAAGGTGATTATTAATATTATATTAATATTTACTCATTGTTCCATGTACTTAGGTCTTAATTCCTTAAATCATATCCATAATATTTATAATTCAGGTGGTGGAGTCACCATCCCTGGGGGTGATTAAGGAAAGGTTGGATGTGGTACTTAGGGACATGGTTTAGTGGATACTAATGTTGGTAGGGAGACGATTGGACTAGATGATCTTGGAGGTCTTTTCCAACCTTACTGATTCTATGATTCTGTCTATAAAATAGTATCTGTAACATTTTAAACATATTTTCCTCTTCAGAGTACAGACAGCAACAGTAAGATTGCTAAAAGGTTGTGTGTATCATCAGTGCCATTTCTCTCATATTTCTGTTGGTTGTATTTGTTGAAACTCAGTGAAGGCAAGGGAGTTTCCATGTAGATGCTTTGTGACCTCTGGAACTCTTATATTAAAGGGAAAGAGTCAGCATAATGTGATTCTCCCAGACTGTACAGAATTTGAAGGATCGGCTTATAGAAAACAAAACAAAACAGAAACAACATATCCTATTACCTCTGAAGTGAGGCCATTTGATTTGGGCAACACTGAGACAATAAAAGAAATACCATCAACACTAGTTTTCACAGCTACTATTCAGACTAAAACCAGAAGTACTAAAAAGTTGTAATAAAATATAATAAAATAAAATAAAGTGTAAATAAAATGTGCAATTGTGATAAAATAAGTAGTCAGCAACTCTCTATTAGTGTGCATCTGAAGCAAGACACAAATGACAGCTGCATCTACAGGAGGGAGAAAGGTTTTTTTAATCGTTTCTCCTCCCTTCGCTCCCCCTCTCCTTTTTGAGGGGAGTTTAATTAGGGAAGCAGCACTCTAAAATGCAAAAATCAGCATCTCTTTTAAGATGGCATAGCTGTGAACACCGTGCGTAACGAGTCTCAGTAGTGTTCAAAGACTATTTTAATCTGCCATAGTAATAAACCATGGGGAAGTTTTTTAAATGCTCTGTAGACAACTTGGAGTAACACTTGTCTTGGCTTTCAGTAAATCCCTGTAGTTATGCAGCCTATGGTTATTGTGAAGTATACTCCAGCATATGCATGAAATGTATCTTCAGACACTCATTGCCAGCATTAGCTGTAGCCGTGTGAAGTACCATTCTATCTTGCGCTAATATATATTATAGAAGTAGGAGAAAAGA
Organism: Anser cygnoides; assembly: GCF_040182565.1. Lineage (NCBI taxonomy): Eukaryota > Metazoa > Chordata > Aves > Anseriformes > Anatidae > Anser > Anser cygnoides. Next base: position 30,414,587 of record NC_089873.1, read on the forward strand.
GACAAACAAGCATCTTATGTCTTTATCATTGAAAACTAAAAGGATGGAGAACAGAAATATTGGAGAGGAGCTGGGAAAAGTGCCTTTTAAATAACCTCAGTCTATCTGGAAAGTGCTTGCATCAGCACCTGAGAGCATGCAGCTTCAGCTGGTTCATTCCACCACTGGTCAGTTGTGAAGTTCTCTGTGGTGTAAATATTCATCAGAGTTATGGTCACCAATTTACTTCTCCTGTCAGGCTTCCATTTGCTGGACACTGAGTAGAAACCAGCATAAGAAAGGGTAATAATGCTATTAGGAAGGTCTTTATTTTCTAGGAAATTATCTCTTAGGACGCTGAGGCATTTTGATGGGTTTTAAATGCAAGCATTCTGAATAGGGCTGTGACAGGGGCACAAATACTATTTTAAGAAAAGAAAAGTACCATTGTGTCATAGACAGTACATAGCCTTCCAATGTCCAGTTTGGGGCAGGAAATACATCAATAACCTGGAGTGAGTTCAGCAGAAGGAACCCAAGCTGGCTAGGGGCTGCAGCACTTGCCCTGTAAAGAGAAGATGAGACAGCAGGACATCATGGAGGAGAGGAGGGTTTGGGGTCACCTAACATCAACACCCCAGTATTTATGGGGAGATTTGCAAGAAGATGGAATCAGGCTCTTCTTAGTGACAGGAGGACAAGACAGTAGGCATAACTTGAAATACAGAGAGATTCAGACCAGACGGAAGATGTTTAAGATCCAACTGGATAAAGCCCTGCTCTGAACCACCTGGTCTGACCTTATAGCTAACCCTGGTTTGGGTGGGACATCGGACTAGAGACCTTCTCAGGGCCCTTCCACCATGAACTGTCCTATGATTTTATGACACTCAATACTAATTTTTAAATGCATTATGTCACATTTAGAGGAATGATATATTTGTTATATGTTCTCTTATTTAAGAGAGGATGTATTTTGGAGGCTTTTTTTTCTTTAACGAAACACATTTGATTTCTGTTTCACTGAAAGTTGATGTGCTGCCAAGATATCAGATGGTTAGAAAAGACACACACAAGTGTAATCATCTCAATGGGAAGCTCAATAGGTTGTCTTTATGAAGATTTTTTAAAAAGTGAGCAGCAAGTGATTAAAATGCAGTAACATTTTAAAACATTTCATAGTTAATAAAATGCTTTCACATATTTTAATTCCAGCAAATTATTTTCTTTCATTCTTTCTAAACTATGGATACAAATGTCATTGGTGGTCTGAAATCTGGCACTGGAATACATACTTAGGCATCAGAATAAAGGGTTTTTAGGAAAAACAGTATTTATCCCAAACAGTTTAGGACTTCATCTTCTCAACTTCTAGATGTTTGCTTAGTAGTTCATGGAGCAATGTTGGGGTCACGGATAGTGTTGTGTTTGCAAATTGAAGGAAAATATGCTGAAACAAAAAAGTCTACTCTGAATAACATAAATAAATCTTACTGTTCATTATTTCATTCTACAGCAGCGCAAAAGTCCTCTTTCTATCTTATGTAAATATATTTAGGGTGGTAAACTCAGCCAGTGACATGGCGAAAGAATTGTATCCACTTACCAATAATGGCTAGAACACGGTCCTGAGAAGTAGACAAGATACGGGGTTGTTTCATCATCTGTATGGTTAATCATGGGTTCAGAGTCCCAGACCATGACTTTTTTTTCTTTCTTGACCAAATTCCATTGCTGCCTTTGGAGCAGAAATTAAGCAGACTTTCTGTTCTTTTCAAATCAATTAATGGTCAGGTAACTGCAAGTGACTGCTTTGGGGGTTTTAAAAGGTATTACTTTTCTTGTCTCCCGTTTCTACATGCACACACACTTCCCTGCCTTCTTCACTTCCCCACAGCTGGAGATACTGCATCCTGAAGTGATTCATATAAACTGACCACATGCATGATACTACTCTAGTCTAATGAAGAAGACTAATTTCAATCTTTATTAGTGTAGGGAAACAACAGCAGTTGTAACGCTTTTGATATGTATATATATATATACATATTATATAGCAATAGTTCACCCCCAAAGTGTTCTTCCTAAGTGTCCATTTTTCCCTCGGTTTCACCTGGGCTCCCTTTTGGAACTGCTGAAGGCAACTCAAGTGGAAAATGTATACTTGACATTGCAATGAGTTAACAGGGACGACGTATCTGCCTACCAATGCTAGCTGAAGCACAGTAACTTCTTTAAAAGCACTGACACCTCCAGTTGTGACCATATAAGCATACTCTCATAGGATCAATCTCAGTTGGTGTGAACCATCTTCGCTCTCTTAATGTTAAGAGACATAGACCAATTTAGTCTAAATGAAAATCTGGTTAAAATGTATTTTCTGCAGTATTTTTCTTACCTTACATGGTCTTTCCTGGGATGAGAACATATATAAAGACTACAAAAAAGTCACCTCTTCAAAGATTTATAGTTGTTTGATACACTTCATATTTTTCCATTGAGTGAATTAATCACCACAAAATTGTACAAAATATGACCTGATGATGCTTTCTCTCTCTCTCTCAAATTTAGAAAAACAGTGTAAAGTTTTACATTTGTTTGCTTCTTTTCCTCATTTAGACCCTGATAAAGTTCTTTAGTGCCAATTTGTGTTTTATAGCACTGTTTTTCAGCCATAAACAATGATTGCCAATGTTGTAATTTGAAAATTTCGATATTATTGTGCTTGTCATTATGTAAAGCTTACAAGTATATATTGGCAGAAATATTAATTGTAAATTGTTCATTTGAAAAGATTGCCTCCATAGTGTTGTGCTGCAAACTGATCTTGAAATGAGGGTCTGACTAGGTCACAATAGCAGAACTAATAAGGTTTTAAATTTGATCACCCCAGTGGTTACGAGATTCAAATGAGGACAGGAGGGAAAATGACTATTATCTTTTTTCATTATTATAGAACTCACTATTGTTGACATTCTACTTCTGTGAAGTAAATTGTGTGATAAAACTGTAGAGTATTTTGGGTATAATGGGTAGCAAGTCATTAAGCAGGGTCTCCAGCATCTGCGATTAGGGGAGACAAAAATATTTTCTGCTTTACTGTTGTTAGTTGGCAGTGATTGCACAAATGGTTTCTGCTCACTGACCATTATGCCACAAGCTTTTTAATATTCAGCCATTATGATAAACTGTATGTCACGTATTTCTATAGCTTCAGGTGTATCTCAGGTCATATTTCTAATGAATAGGTTTCATTTTTGTACATATAGCAAAAATAAATTACCATTTAATCTTTTATTATAGCATGAAGGGGAGCAAGTGATACATGCTGAATAAGATTGTGATACAAGTTGCTATAATTGAAAACCAAAGCATAGTGCCATACTAGTAGAGGTAGGAGTCCGATAAGTGATGGACCTCTGAAAGAGATAGAATAGAATAATGGATGAGGAAATCAACGAACAGATTAGAAACTGGTACATACCTAAAAAAGAAAGGTGACCTTTAATGGATTTCAGGGGACTGATTTGGTGACTGGCTAAATTAATCACAGTTCCACTGCTAGTGCAACTTTCTGTGCAAAAAGACCAAAATTGTCTACATGCAACATAATGGAAATGGATGGTATCTATTTGGAAGTAGTAGTATCATGTGTGATTCAGAAATATTCTGGAGCATGTCGTGTCATATTTCCAGTGTAGTATATGTAGATATGATCATGTTTAAAAGAAGGATTTAGATTTCTAGTAATAAAAGTCATTCTACTGTTTCTAAAGCTCATGCAGTAGTTAAAACTTTAATTAAACAGGTTTGCAAGAATGGGAAATAGAGACTAAGTTCATAAACCAGACAGATACGCTTTGTAAATGAAAAAGAAAGCTAATTAAGCCAAGCATAGCAGCATAATATTAATTTTTAAAAACACTTCAAGCATATTTGTAGTAAATATTTCCTAATGAGTTATTCTACAGTTTAAGTTCAGCATTTATGCTGCCAACACTCCATAGGCAGGTATAAAAATTGTATCCTTAGGCTAATGTTTATTTCAGTACAAGTAGGGCTCTTTGAGCCCTATTTATGAAAACAAAACAGCAAAAATGACATATGGAATTTTTATGTACCAGAATATTTTTCTTTCCTGTAAATTGGATTTGGCTAATGTTAATTCTAATTTCTTTTCGAAGAGACAAAGATTAATATGGAGGATATGATTGTCTCTGTTAAGAGGTCTCTCACATGGGATAGAAGAGGGCTAAGTTTTGTAATAATTATGGAAGACAATTAATGAACTGCTGCATTTTCTTCCATATGGAGACAATATTCCACTACATGTTTTTACATTGTGAGATTTAGATAGTTAAGTGGATAGCACTAACTAGTGTTTGGATACGGTGTTTGTTTATGCTTCTGTGTTTCCTTAAACTATTTGTAAAAAAAAAAAAAAAAAAAAACTTTAAACATTTTTGAAATGCAAGTATTTGAGAGAGGTGATAAACCTGCTAGACTACTGTTTCTTTGGCTGAGTTGCTGTATTTCTTTAAAGAAAGCCTTCATTTCATGACAGATTACCAAGGGATCCCTTATTCTTTTCTTCTTTGGGTGGGAAATATTGATGATGTTTAAAAAGGTTCAGATAGATTAGCTTTAGATATGTTCTTTTGGGATCTGTTAAATAGAATCTGAGAATTTGGGTCAATTTTTGAAGTAATATCAAATGCCTAAGGACTTTTGAACTGTTTCCCTCTGTAACCTCAAATACTCTTTTTTTTTTTTTTTTTCTCTCTACAGGATATGTAGTTGCTGTTGAACTTTTCATAATTATTTTCCTTCTGTCTCATCCACTTAGACTTAAGTTGTTTTATTGTTATAATTAGTAGCACCCTTAATCTTTTCTCGGTCGTTCATGCTTGACATTATCCAAACTTGGGCCAAAGTAGCATATATAGTGTATATATATAATTCTTAAAGTCCATATTATTGTCTTTGTTGCGTGAGGGATGAGGAGATATTTCTGAGCCATTTAAATAATAATTATCTACTAGTGTTATCTACTCAGCTCTATGTATTCCTGAGTTTAAATTTGTAATCCAAAAGCTACAAAGTAAGAGGTAAAAAAGGGAAAGGAGAAAGGGTGACTTAAACATCATTCACAATGCATTCCCTTGAGAAAGCCAACATCAGAGACATATCAATGTCTTGAAATTTGAAGGTACAAGGCCATGAGGACAAAAGCCTTTGGGTGTACAAGGTAAAAATATTGCCCCAGCAGCCATGGGGTACGTCAGTGAATGACTTACAAAGTCAAAGGTAGACTTCAGTGCAACAAGTGAAAAGCTACAGGGCTGTAAATAGAAAGACTCTAATTTTGCAAACCTTAAAATACATGGCAACATCTGTGCCCTTCATTTCTCTGTGAATATAATGTGAATAATAATAATAATATGAATTTTATCTGTGAATGATAATGTGAATTTTTTTGATAATGATGGTGAGAAAGAAAATCCAGGATCATTTCATAGGAAATTTGAGACAGTATTTAATGTGAAGACTAAAATTCTGCATGAACAAAACTAACCATTTACAGTAGAAATACCTGCATCAACAGTTAATCATATATTGTTGTGTAATGTGGTGCAACTCATCCCATAACCTCTCTTTTAATTTTAATGAACATTTTAGGAAATGACATTTTGATCCCTACCCCATTTCCCCACCCCCAAGTATCCTCTATACATCTTTGTACTGGTGCTAAAATTGGTCTGTAAAACCCTGCATAGGTAATTATGTCCTGCTCCTCTGACATCTATAACAGATTTTGAGGAGTAGTTTAGAAATATTTACAGATTAGTGTAAACTGCCCTTCATACACAGGCATGTGACGATCATTTTGAACATGCCATGATAAGTTGGATGTCTGCTCTTTAGACCACACTTTAAATTTACCAGAGTTTAAGAAGTTTCTGGCAAGTTTCATCTTTTAGTTGTTTAATCCTTTTCTGCTGCAGTCAACTGTTAGATGCTGATTTATTGCCAGGACAAGGACAAGAGGTTAGCATATGTTGCTGAAGGATTTTTTTTTTTTCCTTCTCTTATTGGTGGCTACTTTAGGTCTTGAAATAAAATGTTTCCTGCTATGAGCACTTTCCATGTTGTATATTCAGTGCTGAAAGAAAATCATGTAATTCAAAGTTGAATTTTTTTAATCCAAAGTCTTCTATAATAAACAATTGAGGGCTAAGTGATTAAACAGAAATCTTTTCCTGCACAATCTTTAATTTTTGAATGAAAACAGTAGATTTTACAAGTTTTATACGTGTGATTCATTTGCTTAAATATACCTGTCTAGAGACGTTTTAGATGTCCTAGTTATCATGTCTGGTCTTACAAGCTGCAGTTTCAGAAAGTCTCTTGAACATTGTGTTATAGCTGCCCCTGTCATGAGGATGCCTCAGTAGAGTACCTAAAATAGCAGCAGTCACTTATATATAGGCACACAGGTCATTCTTCGTAACAAATTAGATGGTTCATGAGAAGCAATTAAAAACATCATGCTGAAGTTTTGGCAAACATCCAGCAGCATTTTGGGGCTTAAAACTAAGTCATTTTACTCTATAGAAGTTCTTGAAATTTTCCTACATGTATGTGAAGTTAGCTTAAGGACAGTGTTTATCTTTGGAATGTAAGGAGTACACCTTTAACAACGACGAGTGAAAACTCATTGTATTTGAATTATTATTTGTTTCCCAAGTATCTTCAGTAGTTGAATTTTGAAGAATAGTCAACAATAGAACAGCATTACTGATATTAAGATATGTGACCTGCTTCCAGTGCAATTGTCTTCCAGACATTATTTAACATAAGATTGATGGGATAGCTGCTTTGTTCTTGTGAAGAAGTTTGTGTAGAGCACTATGTGTGATAGCGTACAGTAAGGACAGAAAGTGACAAGGCACTGTTTGTGCTAAGTTTATAAGCCTTTCTAAATATTTTCTATAGTGGACAGATTTTCAATTTGTATATAGAATACAGATATATATGCATATATGTACTCATAGAAATGTATACATATGAAGTATACATGAATAAGAAAAAAAACTGCTGAATTTGTTAAGAATCAAGAGGTATGAGATTGGTCTTCAAGGAACAGAACTGAAAAATAGACTGAAATGAATCATGATTCAGCTATTCAAAACCTAGATTCTGTGTTGTCACTTTACAGGGAACTCAAGCTTTCAATGTAAATATAAATTAAGTGTTATATAAATTAATAATACATGCTTAGGCAGACTGACTTTAATTACAAGAAATTCAAAACATCCATTACTCACTGGAGACAAATTGTGATATTTTGCTTAGATTAAACAGAACCAGATTGGAGGAATAAGCTTCATGTCTCTTATAACAAGGAAAGATTGCTAAACTGGTGTTCTGACATACCTGAAACTTTCCATCATACACTCACAGCAACTGGCAATAAATGCAAAATTGAGTCGAAAAAGTTAAATTGTTTTGCTTTCACTCTTTTGGAGCTTTGATTGGTATGCTATACCACAATGATATTGTCAGTGTTGCATCTTTGGAGACTGGATTTGCATCCCTGTAGATCTGCAGAAAGATCTGATAATGAGAAATTTTCCAGAAATTGCACCTGAAAATCAGATTAAATTTAACATAATTATTTTGTATTCAGTTCTGGCCTCAATTTTAAAGTATTGAACAGAAATAAGTGTGATTTGCTAAAGCAGATATTTCTAATGTCAAACACTTAAACACTGGCAACTGTGGTCACCCTTCAAGCTTCTGTGTAGAGATTGTTGTTAGATAGGTCAGTAGTTGAGAGATAATCAGAATCATTAGTCATGTTTATTCCCTGACAGATTTTCAGGTACTTTAATTAAGCTAGGTATAAAACTCTTATTGCCAAATGGAGTCTGTAGTCCCCACTGGAAGATGCAATGCAACATGAATCCTGAAGTCCAAAATAAAACATATGGTTTAAATTGGGGCACCACAAAAGAACTCATGTTTGCGAAAGAGAATGGAGTTCCAGCTTCACAAAGATATATCTCCATTCCATCTTACACGCGTTCTGGGCGGATATTGAAAATAAAATGAGTCTTAATTTCTGACATGAGTCACCCAATAGCAGTTGTATCAGCATAATATCAGAGTCCCAAGAGTATCGCACTATTGGCTACTGAAGATCAAGGCCGTATGTAAGTGTAAACCAGCAGATTTCTGACACACAAAATCCAGTTGAGAATTGGATATCATGAAGCTGGCTGTGCCCAGACATTTAGACGGTCAAAAAGAAGAAGGGGACCTATCACCAAAAAGTAAAAGAAAACAAATATATATAGATATAAATATGTGGGAAATAATTGTTAAGTTGCAATATTTAATGTATGTTAAAGATATTGGGAATCCCTGAGAACAGTGGCTGGTAGAAGCTTAGGAAGTTATTAGGAAACTTATTAGTCAAACTAACCTTGTGTTTTGTAAATATCTCCAAGCTTTTTTAACAGTAACAATCACTTTGATATGCAATGTACACATGATGTTTATACATATATTATTTTAAAACATTCAGTGGATTTCTGATCCCCTGATCATTTTTTTTTTTCCTGTAGTAACAAGTATTCTGACCCACAAAGTTATAAAAACAAACAAGCTGTCTAGTTTTGCAGAGAACTGTTTCTCCTTGTTTCGGCAAAGAAATAATTGACTCTTCCCTTTATTTGTCAGTTTCAGAAAACAAAATACCTAACTAATTTTTTTCAAGCTCTTCAGTTTCATTGCCATCAATATCTTATTTGAAAAGAATCTCCTGCAAAAGTAAGGATCTGTTTATACACAGGAGATTAAGCAAGGCCAAGGACTGTAACGAGTCTTTAAGGCTACCTTTCAGCACTTGATAATACAAATATTAACAAAACCTCATCTGAACTCACTTATATCAATGGAAATCTTTCCATTGTGTTGAGGGAATTTTGGATCAGATCTCTATATTATAGTAAGCACTGGAAATTCTGAATGGCACTTGCTGAATAGGTGTCTGAATATGAGGTGTTATTGGCCAAGCTTTCACAGGTTATTCGATGGAGACATCTCAGTACAGGTTTGAAAAATCTTACTTTTGGCTTTTAGAAATTATGTCCCATTTAGCTTAGAACTGATGGCATAAAAGTTATACTGACAAAAGGCTATTCTGAGACAAACAAAAATTTACAGAGTACTACATCCAGTCTGTAAAATCAGAGTTAAAAAACTGTGCAGTTGTCTCAGTCCTGCTGCAAACACAATTCCTTCTCTTTTCCCAAGAACAACACTTGTAATTCTCTACTTGTGAAAATGGAAAAGCTCAACAACAATGACAGCATAAGAGGCTGAAAAACTTGACACACGTTACCACATCTCACTCAAAATAGTAGGTGCAGATGTCATTTTTCTGCTGTTCTTTGGAAGAGGCTCTGGAGGTTTGTCACAGTATGGAGCACCTCTACAGCCACAATATTACATCTTTTGGACAAAGGCTGTAGCAGAAGCAATGACAAATACAAATTTCTGTTGATTCTTGACAACAAACTTTGGTTTATATATTTAGTTTATATGAAACAGTAACTTCAGGATATTGAAATGCTACTGAATACATGATTGTATAACATACACTATAATGTACAGTTAATATAGCTGTAAATAATTCATATCTGGCCTTCTAACACCTTCTATGTTCAGTGGTCATTACTTTAAAAAATGTTGAGCAGTAATCTTGAAAACCCCTGTAGCAAATCTGCAAATACATGAGTGACTCTTCACTGATGTTATACTAAAGTTAAGCTGTAGTATTCAATTTTTTCACATCTTGTCAATTTTATTACAGTGGAACTGCACAAAAATAAATGAATCTGGGGAGTTCTAGAGTTTCTAACCTGGGAGAAGTGTATGCTAAGTAGTTAATTTATGTTTATTTCACCTCATTTAGAGCTATATTTTGTTCTGAGATTCATACTGTATTGTACTGGGAGATAAATTGTACATCTAAGAGGCTAGCAGTAATATCTGTTTGAGATTGCTGCTCCACCAGCATCTACAGGCTCCTAAGAGTGAACTAATGTAGTTATTAAGGCTTAATATGCCTTACCCTGTGACAGTTAAGAACATATTTGACTAAACTTACTGGAGAACGTTTTAGTTCCACATACGTGTTAATCTCCTGTATACTGTTAAGAACTAGACGATCAGTATTATTTTCTATGCTTATGATATATTCCATTCATTTGGTGGCATAATCAATATAAATCAGTCTTCCCACATGTAAGCTCAATGGAGAACTACCAATCTGTATGTGATTTCACACGTTGTTTGTCTAAATGGAAGATCCAGATGCAAGGTTTTGCACTGGAACTAGTAAGTAGATTTGATCCCCAAACAATGATATGTCTTGTTGATAAACTGATGAATGTGTGGTACTAACAGATATATAAGCAAAGGCTTTCTTTTTTCCTTGCAGTGCATATATGTTATTAGTAATCCTTTGGGAATTGGAGATGCTAAATACAATATAATCACAAATTCAAAACAAAGCAAAGTATGATAGACAGTATCTAACAACACAAAAAGCAGAAATATATATATATTTTATATATATATATATATATAATTCCATGCTATGGACAGGTGAAAAAATAAGGCAGATCTTTTCTGAAATGAACCTCCATTAAAATAAATAAGTAAATCCATCCAAAGAATCCAGGTTTTCTTAACAAATAAACAAAAGTTTGGAGTAGACAATGTCTTCTCACTGTAGTGATGCATTGATATAGGTAGTCTGTCAGAGCTGATAAGGTAGTTTGTAGTGTGCTTTTTAATTCACTGAGAGGCATCCTTCTTGTCATCTCATTTGTCATAAAAACTGCAAGGCTAGGATTTATTGTAAAAGAAAAAGATTGGAGTAGGGGGAATATATGTAACAAATTGTGAATAGTGAGCAGGAATGCAATAGTTTTACAGAAACTATATTTAACAGAAACATCATCTGAGGATATAGTAGATAATTGTTCACTACTGCAGAAACCTCAGCAAGAATGGCAGGTTGATTTCTGAGTGCACCTAAAAGATGCACGTGATCTACATAGATGAGAAAAGGCTGAAAGAATTAGGTTTGTTTAATTTAGAAAATAGCTCTTGATCGAGGAGGTCTGATAATTTTCAATAAGTAAAAGTTTGCTACATGATTAATGTGATTAACTACTCACCATAGTTTTTGAGGATGAAAGGAATATGAGATTAGAAGAAGTGATTGGATTAAGTTTGTTAAGAGTTATGCATTAAATATTAGGAATAATTTGATAACTAAAGGATTGTTATATGTTACACATTATTTTATGCTAGGAATTTGTTGTACATCTGCCACAGGGAGATTGTAATAACAGCTTGAACCAACTTTTGAAGAGATGACTATTTTTCATCAGACTTTTGTTTATTAGATTAAGTGTGAATGATATATAGATATTTATAGATATATATAGATATTTAATATGGAGACCTTAGTTCCATCCTATGTCATTTCTGGGTAAAAAAGAAGAATGTGGATGTATTTCTTGTGACCATATTTGCAAGATGACTGGACCTAAAAATTCTTCTCAAGGAGATCACTCATGATTCCATTAAAATAATCAGAGTTCTGTAAATGTATGTAGAGTAGAGCTGAAATGAAATAGTTTCTAATCTACATAGCATAACATAATGCACCCGTTGTTTTCACTCCTGCATAACTCATGCTGTGCTTCCTTTCTGGCCTTTGTATACCTGATTTTCCTTTTCAAGGGAAGTAAGGAAGGAGAGGATACAATGTACTTGTGGGTCTTGTACTAACACCAGTCTAGGATGGACGAGGGGTAATCTGGGAGCCAGGACGTGTTCCTGAGATCTACAGGTTGGCAATACCCTGGATCTTATAATTTTGATAGGCTAATGGTCTAGTTCAGAAGTCCAGAACTTAAAATACTTATGTACCACAGAGCAAACAAAGTTAGGAATACAGAGCTGCATCATCTATAAGCCCCCATAGTAAGAAAAGGCACAAGTATAAGGTAATTTCTTTCCACAATCACAGCCTTTCAGAATGTCATGGGTTTTAAGTAATTTTCATCACTTTTTAGTGACTACAGTTGGTAATGCAGAGATAGCTACTTGAAGACATAATCTTGGGAAGTAAGTCACTAACTTAAATTCCCTTTATTTTTTTTTGTCCTCAAAGCATGTGGAGGTTTTGTTGTATAATATTTTATGTATATACACACAGACGTGTATTCAGGGTGTATGTATAAAATATATATAATATATTGTATTATTAGAAATTATGTTATATGTTTATAACTATATGTATGTGTATGTATATATATGTACACAAAATTGCTGTGAGAGTTTCCTAGTGTACCATGGCTGGAAGAACAAGGTTCTCTACTGTACCATGGCTGGAAGAAAAAGGTTCTCTACTGCTATTCTGCCATTTTAAAAAGAGTACAAAAGGAGTCCCATCTCCTTAGAACACAAAGTCTCAGCAGTTACCACAGTCAATATGATGAGATATAACAGAATTAAAGTCTAAGAATTCTAGCTTCTCTTCCTACCTGGAATGAGGAGGTGGGAGCACAGCTATTTAGAAGAGTACATTTTAATGCATATTAAAATGCAGTGTGTTTAAATGCATATATAAAATGGACTTCTCCAGGCAAGAGAGAAAAAAGAAAGATTTAAGCTATTTGAACATTTTCTGAACCTGGTTATCTTTTGCATTCTCTCTGTCTCCTTAGAGATTTTGCATGCCAGTTCTGTCCTCAAGTACTGCCCATTTTCATCCTTTGTCCTAGATGCTGTTGGAGGAGGAGCCCAGGGAAAATTCCTTCTGGACAATAATAATTTTAATATGTAATAGTATTAATGGGAAAGGGCACTTTGTGCTCTGAACAGAAGGCCTAACTGAGCATGCAATTGCATCATGTCTCTCCAATAGCCCTTCTTTTGTGCTGTTAGTATCTCTTAGCAGCTCTATATTCCCCCCAGACTCCCTACCACTTTTGAAAGAGACTATGATAAACCATCAGAAGACAACTGCATTTCAGGAATTTTTTCCTGTCACTAGAGATTTCATCAAATAAAATATGGACATTTCCATAAATACTATACACGCATATGATTCTTCTCTCTACTCAATTTTTTTATACAAATACAGTGATTTCTGTGAGATAAAGGTGATTCCTGTTTCCCTCCATTTCTCTCATTACCTCCTGTTCTACTCTTTCCAGTTATAGACGTAACAGCTTTTTTGTCAACTGTATTTCTCTGTCCTTTGATGATTTTTTTCTTCTCTGTTTCTTTGATGAATTTTTATTCCTTATCCTCTTTTATTTAATCTTTTGATTTTTAATCTTATTTATCTGTCTCTTTCCCCTCAGTCTGTAAAGACTCATTGTTCAAGTCTGTCTTAAAGAAACTTGTCCTTGATCCCAATTGTCTTTTTAGAATGTATCTCATTTCATTATTATTATTTTTTTAAATCTATGAAATAACTGAATGCTCACTATTTATTTATTTATTATGTTCAGTGCCTCAGGTTTCTGGCCTACTGTTCTGTCATAGACACTTTCCTGTTTGATTTGCCCCCTTACATTCACCTGAAACTTTTCTCACCAAAGCCTTCCTAGGCAAATTTTAGGACCCTTATTCTGTTCTTCTCTTCCTTGATCAACCAGCTACTTTCCTCCTTGCATTCAAAGTTTATGTCTACTATAAAATCCAGGGTATAGCCACTATTTATTTATTTATGTTCCTATCACAGAATCAGCTTTGATAAGTGACTTGATACTCTGCGTAAGTTATTTTCTTAACGTATGTTCCCAGTTCTGGGTATATGTTGTGCTGCTGACATCATTAAGCTATCTAATTTAAATCTCAGTCATGTTAGGTGAGGTCATTTGTGTAGCTGCAGGACGGAGTTATTTCTACTCCAAATCTTCCAGCTGTCCAAAGTAAAATCTTGTTCTGCCTCCCTGACACTACCTTGTGGGCGTGTAATCAGTAACCCATCTGGTGTGTTCCAGTGCTCTCATTTGCCTTACATCCTGGCTGGTCTCACAGTTTTCTTTTTCAGTCCTTGCATGTCACACTGTCTGTGTTGTATTTCATCTCACTTAGGTCCACGTGCCAAAATGCATGATTTTCTCAGTCCTCATATCAGGCTACAGTTATGTTCGAAGCTCACATCACAAAGAATATTTCATAGCTATAAAATGGGCTAGTAAAAGTCCAGTAAGGGCTCAGTATCTTTAGACTTGATTACTGTAGCTCCAACTTCAAAACACTGCCGAAGATGTGTTTTGTATTTATCTGTATAGTGCACTCCCTGTTCTTTTGTGTGCTGTATGCTGATTTGTATCCAGTGCAACTTATACTTTGATTGCAGACCTTTTGGGACATGATTAAAAAAAAGCTGTCAGAGTAATGACAGTAGTCTGTTGGTAGAGATCCTAGATTCTAGTATAACAAAAATAATAAATTCCCATAAATAAAGACTTTATTTGCTCTCAGCTATCTGCTTGCATGAAGTTTACAATGTGAATTTGACCTACGTAATTGATGCTGTTTCTGTAGAAAGCTTAAAGAGTCTTTTACATATCTAAGAGACAGAAATTAGTTATACAGCAGCTTGAAATATTTAAAATAGATTCCTGTTGGAAAAGGGAAAGGGAAAGGAAAAGGAAAAGAAGGAAAAGACGTGTTTTTGAAGTGCTAGGTAGCATTAATGGTGTATTACCCTTTTACTTTGTACATATATCTTTCTTCATTTTCATCATTTTTCTCTGTTGTTTTCAAAAATCAAAATCCTTTGGTAATGTAATTTGTAGGAGACAAAGAATAAAGCACCACAAATGAAGTGCTTTTAAACAAACTGTAATTAATTACATGTGCAAATGCATTGTCTAAGTTTGCGTTTGCAATTAGATAACTAATTATGTTGAAAATGGCATAGCATATTTAAATAGATGTTGGTGCCTCTGGCTCATCTAGTTCTCTCTAGGCCATTACTTAAGTATGCAACTATTCTCTTGCTGCTAGGTATCACCTGTTCTAGTTCAAAAGCATGGTTGCATGCCTAATTAGACATATAATTGTGACATTTACATATGGAAAATATAAAATCTTTGTATTAATTTAAGGTGCGTTCTTCTACTTCCCACAACTGTCTGTCAAACACTGTACAGAAGACCTGTTTATTATTGCAGCATTTCTTAACAAAAAGAATAAGTTTTCCTCACTATAAAGTACAGAATCCAAATTGTGACCCCCTTGTATAATGTCTAGCAACTACCTAGTTCATTTCTTTATAGTTACACTTTTAGCTACCTGTTTATACCTGGTTCCAACCTCATCAGTTTTTCAAGGTAATTGTTTTAGAGGAGATTTAACGTCCCCGTAAGAGGAACAGTTAGAGTTAAGAAAGAAGATAGACAATTGTCTCTCAGAAATAGTGTAGATCCAGCCTAGCTGCAAAGAGTAGAAGGAGATAAATCATTTCACCAGTTTCAATGCCATTATTATTTTCTTGTATTTAATTTTTGACTAATAATACATGAGAACCATAATTCTGATAACGAATATTAGAATTGTCAGAACAATCACCATCAAAGCTAGCTTGAAGGGTATTTTATGCAGAATTTTTGTATATTAATGGCTTGATAAATTGGATTCTAAATAGCAAATAACCATTTGGATAGCCAGTTCTTTTATCAGTCTGCCAAAAGATAATACTGTCTGCTTATATATGTTCACATTAACAGAAGATACTTGAGGTGTTCAAGTCAATGTATATGATTTTAATATACTGTATATGCACATACTTCTGAATTATTTCTTTTCAAATGCAGTATTGATTCCTTGTACAGTAGATGATAGTCTCATTGCTTTAAAAAGAAGGCAAATACTCATTTAGCATTCATGTCTATTTTAGCATTACATTTAGGAGAGACTGAGAACAGTATTTTGATTTTAAAGTTGTTCTATGAATGACATAATAACACCTTCCATACAAAAAAATTAAAACCAAAAAACAAGCAAAAAAACCCAGCAACCATCACATACAAATTTTTAAAGGGCCAGCATTCCCTTTATCAGTTCTCAGACAGTACTGGAATAGTAGACATTGGGCAGATCTGATGCAGACTCCTTGATACTACACAAGATACAAGTGTAGAAAAGACTACTCTTCATCTTCCTGTGTTTTTCCTGACAATTTTCATAACATGGTTATAATTTACTGTGTAAACCTCAGATTAGTGAACCAGTTTTCCTGCCAGAACAAGTTTAGTGCTGCTTGGTGCTCCATTTTACTCTTTTTCCAGGGCTATAGTGTATGTGTGTGTATATATATATATATATATATTTATGTATATATATATAGGTATATTCCAGAAAATAAATATATTGCCTTCACGGGATAAAGAAAACCTGATTGTCATGTGCTGAATTTGGAAAATGGCCAACCAAGAATTTTTAATACTTTTTATTTTGTGATTACTCTTTTCTGTGGGAAATTTTACTCAATAGCACTTTCAGAAAGTAATTATCTTTAACTCTCAGTTAAAAAGTCTTCTTCCACTTGTATTTTAGAGGGATTTTCACACTTAAGAAGCAATTACCTTTCTTCCTTTCATCCCCCTTTTTCTCACATATATTGGTAAAAATCTGTGCTGGAAAAAATACTGAGCTTAGGCCCTCTTCATAGATTAATGCAGTATTTTCACCTTAAAATATTGCTGATAGAGATCCACCATTAACTATGTGTGACAAGTTTGCTAGAAATACTAAAACACCTTTGTACAGCGAAAAATCACGTAAACGTCAGCATATTGTAATTATATTTTTTCTAAAAAAAATAAATTGGTTTGGCTTCATGAAGGCATCTGTCGTGGTTGACTAGTTTAATATTCATTATGTTAGCTGCAATTGAAGGTTATTAAGCCTGACCTAGATTTTGTTGGTGTACAGGTTAATCTACTCCATTATCTTTTTGTGTCTGTATGCATTTTAACTCTCACCGATTTCTACTTTTGAGTTAGTGATTAGGAAACTCTTAAGACTAACCCAGAAATGGTAAGAGAATTATTCTTTGTAAAAGTTAATGATGTACTTTTTTTTTTTTTTTTTTCCTTTGCACTGCATCCTTTTTGAAAACAGTTATCCAATTATAAACTGGATAAAAGTAATGATTTAACAAGCACTGGCATCATGCTTCACTAGTCTGGTACAGCAGCAGTTACCATAGGAAGTCAGATCTTTATCCCTCATCGCATGCCATACAGAGAGGACAACGTGAGATAAAGAGGGAAGACAAAGACGGGTTCCGATAATGGACAGACTCTGTGGTAACAATCAGATGATAGAAGAAAGTTGCTGGAAGCACATCTATTCCCACTCTGAAAAGAGAACAATACTTCCTCTGGAGAGACCTCACATTGCCTCTTCTTTTGAAGCTTTATTCTAAACAAACTAGAAGGTTTTGAACTTTGCATCTTGATGAACAAAAGTGGTATCTTTTTTTGTTTTATCTTATTAAATATTTGTTTAATACTGAAAAATGCTTTCACATTTATTATTATTTTTTGGTGTTGTTTGGAGTTCTTTTCAACTGAAAATAATTGTTTGGAAAATCTTGGAGTTTTAAGTGTGCTATATTTATCCAAAACCTGACTCTGTACAAGATAACAGGAGTTCATATATGGGCTTATTCTCTTTTTATTCAAGAGATGACCTTCTGTTAATACTCGTGCACTGAGGCTCAATTCTATGCTCATAGTTAATTTTCCATCACTCAGGCTTACTTTCTCTTCCTATCTAAAAGATTTTAAATGATAAAAAGTGCCAGAACATTTTTTTTTTTAAACCTTCAGTTTTGTCCATCACAGAGTAGGCTTTTGAAAGAACAAAGCCCCATATATGCGGTCTCAAAACTTTACTTAATAATTTCATTAGGTTTAAGGTGTTTTTAGTTAAAGAAGCACCTTTTATTGAAAAACATCTTTAATTTTCTTCATCTACTCCGGTAGCAATTGTAGCCATAAAATAGAAATGAACTGGGGAGAATGGTTTAATCAGTTTTCTTGCAAAGAATGAAGATAACCATATTTGACAAATGTTTGTCTGTCTTGTTCTAAACCTTGCAGAAAGCTATTCTACAGTTATCTGAGTAGCCAGAATATTTTTTCACAGTAATTCATAAAAGTAAATTATCTTAGTGAAAATTAAGCAATTTTCTCCTGCTGCTTCTAGTTATTGAAAAAATTGATCATCGTTTCTTCTGAAGAACATCATAGGGCACTTCAGTTCTGCATGCTTCTTCTTTCCCTTAGTCTACTTTTTCTGTAGTAAAGAAGCCAAGCTTCTGTTTTTCCTGATGAATCTTTTTTGTCACAAACCATCCAGGTCAGAGAAGAGACTGAAGAGAAGGCAAGAGCATAGAGACTCTTCTCATAGAATCATAGAATCATTAGGGTTGGAAAAGACCTCCAAGATCATCTGGTCCAACCATCACCCTACTACCAATATCACCCACTAAACCATGTCCCTAAGCACCAGGTCCAACCTTTCCTTAAACACCCCCAGGGATGATGACTGTACCACTTCCCTAAGCAACCCGTTCCAATGCCTTACTCGTTCTGAGAATACTCTTCTAGCTTTGAGCAGTGTCTTGAAGACTTCCCAAGGCTGATTATGCCTTTAAAAAAAATTTTTCAACAGACCAGTGTCTGATCGCTTTTCAAACCCTTAAAACTCATAGCATCCACAACATCCCGTTCAAGCAGTTCTGAAACTTTTCTGTGCACTATTTGAAGAAGCAGTTAGTTTTGAACTTACTGCTTTTTGTTTGATGTTCCCTACTTTGCCTATTGGAAAAGTAGTTTCCTATTTACCTTCATAAGGTACACCTTTGTACCTTTACGGTTCTTAATTTTTTTGATCTTCATGATTCTCTTCTGCCCAGTTATCTCTTTCCCAAGCTGAAGAATCCAAGTATTTTTAACAAGTGTATTGCCCTTCTCCGAATCTTTGTCAGCTTTACTGTATCATTTTCAATTTTTATCAAGATCTATCATATCAAGCATCTATATTAAAACTGCACACAGTACTCAAGAGGAGATACACCATGGTTTTATATAATAACAGAAGGACAATGTCTGTGGTTTTTTTTTTGTTGTTGTTTGTTTGTTTGTTTTTCCTCTTTCTTACTATGCCTGACACTGGATTTGACTGCTAATAATCATTGAGCTGACCTTTGATCAAATTGTCAATAATTTTCTCAATTATAATTTACTGTGGGGTAAGTAAGCCCATCCTTCTGTGTATAAAATTATCCCATAATTATTGCTTTACCTACACTGAGACCTAAATCTGTGTTTTAAATCTAGCATGACTTGTTTGCTCTTTCCTGGCTTCTCTCCAGTAGGTTTTTCTTTTTCTTAAGTTTGATTTGGAACTTCAGCTTGGACCTAAGCAATTCATAGAAGAAACAAATTGTCCATTTCCCTCATATTTTATATGCAACAAATCTGTTAACAAATCTCTGTATTACATCTCTCAAATACTCGTCTTTTTTTTTTTTTTTCTTCATCAACATTATCTCATATTTTGTTTGTTAGCAGGTATAGTGACCAAATCCTTTTCTGCAAAATAGTTGTGAAAATAAAATTGATGTTTTCAGTTGCTCCTTCCTACAGAGTATTTTGTTCATCTTTAGTCAATCTCATGGTGTTGTGTTTTGGGCCATCTTTAAAATGTAATGGAATCATTTAAAATTCTGATATTTCTTTTCAAAGTGTTTAAAATCCATCACATTTTTGTTTCATTAGAGTACTCTCTATTTCGTCTCCTACTTCCATAGTAAAAATGCCGAGAAGATCTAAGCATACACTTAGAAATCTTTCACCCATCTAGTTTTACTGTGAGATGAGCATAATTCTAACAAATACTCTATCAAATAGGATCAATTATAGATACTGTAAAACAGGTAGTCCAGGTACTATGGAATGCATTTAGGGACCCTTCATCAACTGCATTGTAACTCCAGATCTGCAGTGTAGTGATGGTACAGCTGGCACTAAGCTTCTCCTGTGGAGGCTAATTTCTGCAGAGCTACACTGGATAATATATGCTGTGCTCTTTGATGCTCTGGAAGGTTTAGTGCATCCTAATTTTTTCTTGCCCCTCACAGAATCTAGAAGTCATAATAATGTGGTATGCTGCAATAAACAGTGATCTCTCCCTCCCCTTTTCTGTTGGGTGCTTTACAATATGCACTGCTGCATTACTGTTACACATGAATGTGGCAGATTTATTCCCATGACTGCAAAACAAAAACACCCCCAAAACAATAAAACACTTTTTTGAGAATGTTTCTGGGAGGGCACAAAAGGCTCCTTAAAAAGACAGTAAAACACTTCTGTTGCTTTTCCTACCTGTGATAGGCCAGGAGTTATGTTAAAAATAATAAAAAATTGATTGATTTAACAGAAATTACTTTTTAAAATCCAAACTGGGTGTTTTTCACTTCATCATTGTATGTATGTTTCATATTGAATTTATCATAATATCCTCTAGCATTTTTTGGCTGTTGAAAAGAGACCAACTGCTCAGCAATCTCTGGATCCTCCTTTTCATCTGATATGAACATAAGCACTATGCTTACTTTTGTTAGGTTTCAGAGATACCTTGTGTCCTGCATGAATTCTTGAAGATAATCATTGGTTCAGAGACTGTCTTGGCTAAGGGAATTTCATTCTGCATTACCTTCTTGAGTTCATCCAGAATGTATATTTTATATAATTTATTCTTTCTGTATTTTGGTTTGCAATCCTAGCCCATCATTAAAATCCCTTTAATTAAGTGTTTGGCCATGAATTAAACTTTTCTGTGAAGGCCAGTGCAAGTAGAGTATTTACCTCCTTCAGCCTTCTCTCAGCTCTATGACAGAAAATCATAGCTTTTAATTCTATGTAAGTATTATGACCATATTATAGCTATTTTTTTTCTCTCATTCTATTAAGTAAATGCATTTGAAACTGAAATGCATTTTCCGTTGCTTTGTTTTCCCATTTTTTAATTAAACTGTTTGCTTTTGCCTTTTAGGCTTCTTTCAACTCATTTTGTTCTTTATGTTACCAGTTTTATGCCTACAAATTTTTGCTATTCATTTGTAACTATCTTTTTTTCCTACATCTTTGTTTCCATTTTCTATAAAAAAGCAATGCTTTCTCTCCATCATTAAAGCATGTTCTGTAGTTTTATGATTGCTTTCACAGAAACATGTTTCATTTTCAATTTTACGAGTAAAATTTAGTAAGTAACAAGTAACTTACAAGGCAGAAAAAAACGAACACTGTTGTGCCACCTTCCTAATTTCAGCAGTTTAAAAACATGAGACTTTCAGAGAAACTGTGTGATATCCCGTTTCTGTTACAAACATTCGCTGAGGAGTTAAAATTCCCCATTGCAATTACCCTTCCTATTGAGAGTTGCCTCTAAAACTCACCCGTCTGTTACCTCCCACTTTTTATATGTGCAATTATATTGAATAAAATAGGCTGTTATGATAGATGCAGTGAATGATAATTCATCTGAATGTGTCTTCTTTGATAGCAATGAGTTTAGAATAGGTTTGTAACCTTTAAACTTAACGAAGAGAATTCCCGGTTAATGGGTATATACAGTATCTAACAATGGGACTCCAATCTTGATAGCTGCTTAGAGTCTTAGAGAAGAACGGTAAAAAACATAAATTGTATTTTAATATACAGTGGATAGAAAATCTTGGGATTAAGGGTCATTAACTGTGGGTCTGAGCAGATAATTAGTAAAAGATATCACAATTTATAATTTTAGAAGGAAAATTCCACTTTCATAGAACTATTTAAAATATAGCCTTATTTAATTTTTTAGTACAATAAGGTTAAACTAATCATAGTGGAATCTAATCATTGTCGGGGTGATGAACCTTCCTGTAAGTTGTTACCTAACAATAATCTTTGCAATAGTAAAGGTTTTGGGGGGAGGATATTTACATAAGACTTAAAAAAACTTAAAGTTGAAAAATGTATTATAAGACTATAATATCTATCAAATACCCAGCAATGGGAAAGTATTTGGCTAATATTTGATCTGCCAGCTAGTAAGTGATGCTCCTAATGCTAGTAAAATAATGAAGGACATAATCCTGACAAAATACTGAATAAATTACAAAATATTAATGATTGCGGATTTTGATTAAATAAAATGCATACCAAACACCATAGTGTAATGAGAAGTAAATGTGTTAACATATATTTCATATATGCCAAAAATATACTATTCACCTTTCAGTCAGTTATTACAAAATTTTCTGGCACGCAAAGTGTGATACTGTCTGAGAAAAAGCGTGGCGTGCACTGCAAAATCGGAGATATTTGTGCAATGTGACAAGATGAGTTGGACTGTAATACAATAAATTGTATCTGCAGAGACATACATCTGCAGCCAGGCAGCACCACTTATCTTCTGGTTTTCTAAGACAAAATATAAATTCAGAGTAGGTCATTATTCTGAAAAACCTTGAAGGGAGACAGATATCACCAGTGCATTTTCGTACAGCAAACGTTAGTAGTATGCACAATGTAGTAGTCTGGATACCTGCAGAATTTCTAATGGTTATATATAAATTACAAAACAGTACTAATTAAACATTGATTTTCTAAATGTAAAAACTTTTTTTTTTTTATTCAGACACAAATTATGCATAAATATATTTCTGTTGAAAGATGTACTGTGGGTTGCCACATAATGGCTCATAAACTGGGCTTAAGAAAAAAGCAGTTAAAAGACAATTTTTTTTAAGTAAGTTTTAAAGAATATCTGGGTTTGTCTAGAAGGAAAAGCAGCATGATCTAACAGAACAGTCAGCTGGAATTATGCTAAGAGATGGGTTTGACCGGTTTATTGAGTGTACAATAGAAAAGTATAGACACTGAGTTTTCAAAATAGCAATAAGTATGACATACATTAGTAGTCTTGTCAGCTTTTTGAACCTTAGATGTGTTTGTCTGTTCTTTTCAAGCAGGTTAAATATTAGTGAGTTATAAGTAAGAGAATTAGATATTTGAAGGTTGAAAGATTTATATATTTGTCAGATGGTACACAGTTAAAAAACACACATTGGATTTCGTTACAGTGCTTTTCAGTATTTCTAATCTCCATTTTCTTTTCTAAGGTGTATGTATTGAAACTTTATGGAAGAATAAAATTTCGTTTTTATACTTAAAATCATTCTAGTTTTATTCTTACTCCTTTGCTGTATGCAATTCATTGATTGTTCCAACAATATAAAAAACATCTTTTGCCCCAATATATGAATTCACCAAAGAGTTTACCACTTAAGGTCCTCTACACTACTCTGTGGTTGGCAGACACATCAGTCTTCCAGGAGGGCTATTTCTTCTGTATGTCAGATAAGGCTGAGAGAGTAGGAGTTTTATCATTCACATTTATCCATTACTTTGACCCCAACAGTCATCTTCCTCCTCATAATAGATATAGGAGATAAAAAAGAAACAAATGAAAAAGAAGCCTGACATTTGGAGATTGACGTAGCCTTCAATTTTCAACAGTGAGGAACATCTAGAGCTCTTACTGATTGTGAAGTGTGCATAGTCATATCTTCTGAGAGTCACTCACAGAAATTTACAGATCAAATACTCTTATTCATTCGCGCTAAAAAAAAAAAAAAGACTTTTTTTTTTTTTTAATCATGCAAATTTCTGACACCTCTGTCTCCTTACTTACTCTGTAGGGAACTGTGTGTTAGTTGGGATTATTTGGATTATTTGGGACTGGAATAGTCAGGTATGCATGATTCTTGTACATCATACAGGAGTACATATATAAGAACATATGTACGCACACACATGCTCACACACAAACACATACAGTATTCCTATCAGACTTCAACAGGCCTTCATGAAGCTCCATTTGTGCAGCACTCACAGATAACTGGAAGGTGACTAAGCCCTTTAAAATGCTCAGCTGAAGCAGAGAAATTCCATGTCTGAGTCTGTAAATGGCAAAGTAAAGCAGACAGGCCCATAAATTTTGATGTCAAAATGTTTGCCATTAATGCTCTCTCTTTGGACACTACTTCCTCTAGATATGCCCAGCTATCAAATCACATCTGAACTTATATTTAGAGCCTTAATAAATGTCTGACTTCATTTTGAAAAAGAACAGATGGGGTCATTGAAAAAAACCAGGCTAGGTAGTTCCTGAGACATAAAACTGTCTTGATTATATTACCTTTGGATTTATATTGTTAAACTGAATGATGGGAAAATTGCCAAAGAAAATATTAGCATATAAGTCTGAAATGGAAGAGAGGACTTGTTTGTTATCTTACTTTCTCTAGCTTTCTCTTGCTTTCTTGCACTCATGCTCTCTCTGTCTCTCCCTGCCTCTGTTTCTCTCTCACCTTTTCTGTTCAGAATAAGTGAGATCAGAATCAGATCTTCAGGGCATATTCCTAAGCAACACTATTTGGTGCAGAGATCTGGGATGAAATGGTGACCCCCACTGAAGCTGACAGTAGAACTCCCATTGATTTCAAAAAAGGCAGAAGTTCATCCAGGGAGAGCAGCGTACCTCTTGTGAGGAAGCAGTCCCCAGAAGACTGGTGGGGAGAGAGGGAATTTGTTACAAAATATTACATGAAAGAAGCATTATGTCTGATAATGTATGTACATAAATCAGGAAGTTTAATATTTTAGTTCCCATAGCAACAATAACAATGCCACTTTGCACATTTCTGATATGGTGTCAGGTTTTTAAAAGCATATAATGTAACAAAACAGTATTCAATATATAATGTAGAAGAAGAAAGCATTATAGGGTCTATAACTTTGAATTTCTTTCTTCTTTTAAATCCTTAAGAATTTTTTAAACATCTTTCTTCAGGTTGAGTAATCAATATCTTGTTTACATTTTATATGCCGTATTCCATAACCATGGGTGCCCTGAAGATAATGCTATAATCTGAACACTATTTTAAGTTTTATGTTTTGTCAGGTTTTGGTAGCTGATGAGAGTTTTGATAAAAGACATCTCATGGTGGTGACTTGTTTGGGAACAATATATCCAATAATATTTTCTAATTATCCATCTCTGACCAGACAGTAGACCCAATTTAAATCATATAGAATCATAGAATCGTAGAATGGTTTGGGTTGGAAAGGACTTTAAAGGTCATCTACTTCCAACCCTGTTGTCATGAGCAGGGACACCTTCCAGTAGCTCAGTTTGCTCAAAGCCCTATCCAGCCTGGCCTTGAATACTTCCAGGGAGGAGGCAATCTGTAAGATCAGAAGGAATATGAACCTGTAATTCCGAAATGAGAAGGTTCTCTCTTCTGAGCTATCCAGCTTTGCAAGTAAGTTATATTACTGTACAAGATTTAAGCCATTTGCGGTAAAGACATTGACTTCATGTTTGCACACTGATGTTCATGAAATGGCAGTACTGAAAATAAATATGCTATCTAATTGAACAGGTGAATGACCTATTTATACTCCTGACATTTCTTCAATTTATCTTTTTATCTTTTACTGCCATTTTTCTCTTATAACCATTTGATTGAAAATATGCATCGAACAGGCATAAAACAAGACTCAAATGAGAGGTGATGAAATATGAAAATCAGACCTTTATTGAGGTTTTCTCACTGAAGATGTATTAGCTATTAATAATCTGACTAGTCAAATATTTACCTGATGGTTTCTTAGCGAAGTGTTGTCTGTGTAGAAAAACCACAAGGGCTAATGAGAAATTCTACATTAGTTCTGCCACTCCTGCTTCTAGTTAGTTGGTTTAATGAAACCCTGAAGAAATCTTTTTGTCCACTCCCAAAATGTATGCAGGAAACATTGCCATTTACTAGACATTCAGTAAAAGAGGAAAACTTCTCACTCAATTCAGTATTGTTGAACCACAGATTTATTCATAAAAGAGATGGCTGCAGTAAACCTTTGTACGTAGGAACGTATTTACTGAGACTGCTATTTGTAGCAATAGTGTGCAACAAAACCTAGTTCTTCATTAATTTTCTTGCGTTCTTGTAAGGAATGAAGTTAAATAGTTCTCAGATTCTTTGAGGTTTTATGGAGAAAATTATTATCCTGTTCTTTTATTCCATATTTTTGGAAGGCTAAAGGAATGTATACTCCTAATTACATATGTTGTATTTCCTCAGTAGGGACTGAAGACTTTTATGTCATCCATCTTCCAAACCTACTGCAGTCAGACTCACAGACTGAGTGTTGAGTTTCGTAAGTGCCGTAAATGCCTTAAATTAAATATGAGACTGACGTGATTTGTTATATTAAGAAAACTCAGTCTTATGGAAAGCCACAGAAAACTAAGAATTGTAATTGTGCCTTGAGTATCATCTAAGTATTAACTGAATACAAATGTCTGTGTATCCGAACATTATATATTTGTCCATTCCTATTACTGACTAGTCTATAAAATATAATTTTATAATATAGTCTCTATAAAATATAATTTTATAATATAGTATTTTATAATTAATTTAGAGTTAGAAATTTCACTCTAATGTATTCATTTTTTTTCCTGCTCTGTTTTTCTTATATTTTTGTACTTTCCTTTTTATGCAATACGGTTTTGTTAATGAATGCTTAATGATAAAAGTAATGCTATAGACCCAGGAAATGTTTCATTAGTGACAGGTTAAGGTAGAAGTACCTATTTCTGACTTTTGATAGTGTTTTCATGATTATTTTTTTTTCACTGTGCTCAAAAGCTGCCATCCATTTCCTTGCACTTTATGGCATATGTATCATGTATGCACTGTGTATGTATTGTTTTCTAATATTCTCTGGCTACAGAAATATCAAGGAAGTTAGAAAGTGTGCCGTCTTGTCTGAAAAAAAATAAAAATAAAAAATCTTCCTAATATCTTCAGCCTGAAAAATCCAGTGCTCTTACCAATTTAATGGCTTACAACCTGCCTTTTAGCTGTTGTTGCCTCTACCAATGTCCTCTTAGAGCCACTATATTTCTTATCAGCGAGGTTGTCATTTTGGAGAAGCAGGTATGCACAGCAGCAGAGAGCTGTGTTGACAAAGGAACTTGCAGATAAAAAACATACTTTAATGTGCTTTTCACAAAGCAAATCTTTGCAGCCTCATGTGAACAGCTGCAGCTCTGAAGCATGGAGGGAATCTTTTGCTGTCTGTAGTTAGTAAATGACATCCTATGAAGAGAGAAGAGATGCCATAGAGCTTAAGAGTATGGCTCTATAGAAGGGCTGTATCAAAGCGTAACAGTGCTCAAGGTTTTGCTTGTTCTATCTCAACAAGCACTAAGAATTTATTGGACCGATTCCACTGAACCCTTGTGAAGTGCATGCTGTCTCTAGAAGTATTCCTTAGGGTTTCTGAGAAACCTAAAAGCCATTGTAGAACAGATCTAACATTTATTAGCTTTTCCCTTGAGAAAACATAGAAGAAGGGGAGAAGTATGTGAAAGGAAGATATAATGGCCTACAGAGAAAGAAATGATGATGATGACGATAATAACAATAAATAATTAATAAATAATAATAATAATAAAATAACTAAACCATTCCTAAAAAGCAACAGAAGTCTGAAATGGAAATGGCTGTTTTGACTGCTGTAGAATTGCTGTTTTATCTTCAAGTTTCCCAGTAGCTGTTTTTAAGCTATTGGTACAACTGAGAAGTCCTTTTTCAGTTACAGTGTGAAAGGCTTGGGCAGAAAACCTGCTTCCTTCCTCCCTCCCTCTCAGTAACTCCCATGTTAGATAATTTCAGTGTTGCTAGTAATTTGCTTTTTCTCATTATGTCAAGTTCTGTAGTATTTCCACAGCGATATGGTAGGTAACTTGTAGCTCTGAAGTTTATCCAGACATACCAGGTGTACTGACCAGTGCCACAGCGAGGCGCTGGTTGAGGTTTATCAGGTGAGACACTGAGGAATGAATAGGATTTGCCCTACAGGGGAAAAGCACATGATGTGCCCTTAGTCATTTTCCCAGAGGAGATAAAGTCTGAGTGCCCCTCTTATAAAGAAAACACAAACTGATTCATTGAACGGGACAAAGAGTTGGCAGTCATTTGACTGCAACTCTGTTTCACTTTCCTATGGAACCCTATTTTCCTTCTCTCAATGGCCTATACAGAAGAATTGAACTCTAAAGCTGTCCTCTAAAGAAATTCTTGTGTGCATCTTTTTGCTTTGAAGCAAATATTTACTTTTTTTTTTTTTTTTTTTTCTGAGCTGTCACATGTCTGTCAGATAATTTCTTTCTCTTGTAAAGATGCTGCATTATGACAGGGAGAGCTACTCACGGGGGATTATATAGTGCCACTTCCTTGTGTAGCTAGGCATGAGGAATTAATTAGTCTTAATGCTCCAGGGAAGTGACAGATTATGACTGACGGGGAGTTGTGCTGGAGCAGCTCATCTGAAAGAAAGGCAGGAAAGGTTGGCTCCCTTGGCTCCCCTCCCACTGTTAGGCAGTACAGATATGTGCTTTTTAAATGGCAAGTGGGATAGAGGCCTCCCCATCCCATCCCTGCCCTACAGCAACATTGACCATTTGGTCAATGGCAAGCTGAATCTGAGTCAGCAGTGTGCCCTGGAAGCCAAAAGGTCCAGTTGTACCCTGGGATGCATCAAGCATGGCATTGCTAGCTGGTCGAGGGAAGTGATTATCTGGCTCTGCTCTGTACTCACCTCTGCCTTACCTTGAGCACTGTGTGCAGTTTTGGGCATCACAATATAAGAAGGACATAAAACAGAGAGCATCCACAGGAGGGCTACAAAGCTGGTGAAGTGTCTAGAGGGGAAGATGTATGTGGAGTGGCTGAAGTCACTGGGATTGTTCAGCCTAGAGAAAAAGACAGAGTCGAGGTCTCATGGCAGCCTGTGGATTCCTTACAAGGGGTAGAAGCTGATCTCTTCTCTCTGATGACAGTGACAGGACATGAGGGAACGGCATGGAGCTGGGACAGGGGAGGGTCATACTGGATATCAGGAAAAGGGTCTTTACCAAGAGGGTAGTCAGGCATTACAGCAGGCTCCCCAGAGAGGTGGTCACTGCACTGAGCCTCCCAGAGTTCAAGAAGCACTCTCTAACATTTAGTTTGTTTTTTGGGTAGTTCTGTGTGGAGCCAGGTGTTGGACTTGATCTTTGTGGGTGCCTTCCAACTTGGGATATTCTATGATTCTATATTATGTAAAGTGAACATGTTATCTTTCTTGCTACATGCAGTACAAAAGAAATGTGTAACCCAAACTTGAAAGTGATTTTCCCATTTCACATCAAAGCCTTTTAAAAAGTTTCCAAGAGAATTGACAGTGAAAATGCATACCATAGTATGATTGCTGGCTGCAACGTATTTTATACACAGCTTTATCAGTACTAGTTTTAACCATCCCTATGTAGCTAATATGTTTATTCTTGTCCATGACCTTAATCCAGTAGGTGTTTGTGTCTGATGGACATTTCCACCGAACCCAAGAACTGGTTCAGGTAATCTGATTCATCTTTCTAATGTCACTTTTTTCTACTCATTTGTGGTAGACTGGCGAAGTGCTAGCCCAAAATAAGGGATTCAGTGTCTCCCCTTAGAAAGATACTGGAAACTTCTCAGAGGTTCTCAAACTGTTTGTTTTTGTTTTGTTTTGTTTTGTTTTGTTGTCCCAGAACCCTTTTTTTATTATTTTTTTTCCCAACAAAAGTTCAAAAGTTCCACTTGAACTTCAGACTGTTCAAACTGAATGGGTCTCCATATTTTTTATCCTTTGACATTACTGGGGGTACTCAGGATATTTTCATCTTTTTTTTTTTTTTTTTAAACCAGGAAATGCAGAATTTGTGTGATTTGCTGTTAAAAGTCTATATTGATATTGGTAAATGTTTAGTTATGGGTGTTACTCGTTCTGAGGATGGAAATTCTCACCAAAAACAGAAAGACCCATCCCAGGGACTGTAACTCAGCAGCAGGCTTTGGTCTGAATCTGAGTTAGGCAGAGCTGGATCACCATGTGGAGTATCTGAGATGGCCTGGGACAGTCTGTAGGATGCAATACTTGTCCTGGCTAACTGTCTCCTCTCAGTGTGGTGAAAGATATCTGTTTCATCCTTATGAAGAAAGGGAAGGTAATTGAAAGAGCAGACTTTCTCTGGGGACATGAAGATAATTTCCACTGGGTTGAGTCACCAACCTATGGAATCTAATGTTAATAGTCTAAAATTGGGAGTTACAAAGTTTAAATAGATTAATTCCACAAATTGTAACATTGAGACTTATTCATTCTCCTTTTGCTTTGCAGCATGCCAATAAATTTTCAAACTTTTCAGTATATATCGACAGAAAACAGAGCAACTTTTCTGCGATTTTTAAATAAGAATTTGGATATTTGTGTCTGTCTCAGGCTATTATGGTTAGAAGCCTTTTCTGTGGCTTCCTGTCACTGTATTCTCACTTCTTTAGAACCATCTGATCATGCAGATAGTACTTCTCTTTCCAGAAATGCCAACATGCTGGGCTTCTCCATTGTTAATACCAAAATATCTCTAATTTTTTTCCTGGTCTCACACTGCAAGATTATGTAAACCAAAATCAGAAATACTTCCTGTGTAGCACTTTGCAGCTCAAAAAAAAAGAAATATAAAAGTACTCCTAGTTGCCAAGTATTTTGTAGTGATACAAGACTCAGTAAAGTGTTCGGCATACTTGTGTTCCTGTTAACATACAAGTCAGTGACATGCAAGTTGCTGCAATGGCCAGATGCAGGCTTAGATTCTCTATTGATATGAAAAATGATCAAAGAATAATTCTAAAGGCTTTTTCAAGAACTGATATTGAATGAACATTTTCTTGGCTTAGTAACTTTAAATGGAAAAACATACCTGGGGAGAAGGAGAATAGGGGCAATATGCCGGTTTAATGAGACATCAATTGACTCAGTGCTGTGAGGTTACTGAATGCAGTGGAAGTATTAATGAGGGCAATGTCCTTTCCTTTTCTAAGTGATTCAGATTATTTCTTTGAGGATCTTTGGTCTGAAATTTCTACTGCTTTGCAGTGTTTTGCTGTTAACAAGGCAAGATGGAATTCCAGTATTGTGAGAAAAAAAGGAAACTATCATTATTTTCTATTCCTAAGAGCAAAGATCAGCTTTCTAAAGCTTTTTAGGCTCCATGAAGAACCACTTTACTATAGTCTAATATTAGACTGCATGTAATTGAGCTCTTTCAGAAAAAAATGTTTAAAGATGAACTCATGGCAAATAGTAGGCTGCTCTGAAAGGTATTAGACTATTCCTAAGTTAAGTGTTTTTGTTTATTAAGTTTCCACCGGTGATGTAAATTGCAGTACTAAAGCTGAACATAAAATAAAATAAAATAAAAAATAAAAATAAAAATCAGCATAGATCTGCCTTAACAGGCCAAGAATGTAAAGCCCCTAAAGAACACTATTAATTCTTACTTCTTGAGACATGATTTTAAAGACGGACAGAGAGAGATTAAAGAGAAAAACAACTAAAATGATGCTGATGGAGCAGTTGGACAGATATGGACAACTGAATCTTCAGTTTGCAGTTTGCAGAGGGTGAGGAGAGAAATACAAAGGTTTGTAAACTGGAGATTTACAAAATTGGGAAAGCAGTGCATGACCTCAATTGTTCACCAGATCCCACATACATAATTTGGGGCACTACACAAGATTGCTAGGAGATTGGTCTACAGCAAATCAGAGAAAATACTTAGTGAATTTCTGGAATTTGTTGTCCCAGGAAATTGTGCAGGCAGAGAGTATTAACAGGTTCAAAAAGGGGGTAGACAAATTCATGGATTATGGATCAATAAAGAGATACTAAAAGAAGTAGACAATGACATATGATCAAACATCTCCAATACAGTAAATATTGATGCTGGGAAAGCAGCTTGGAGGGAGTGGCCAGGCTTACATGCTTGTCCTGGTCATCGTCTACTTTTGCAGTTCTTTAGAGACAGAATATAGGGCTAGATGGACTGCTGCTTAGACCTAGAAATAACATATTTCTTATACCCTAAATATAAGATTAAAGATGAGTATGCTTTTTGGAGATGCTGTAATGTAGTCTTATATACTTAAACACCAAGAACTATTAATAGCTATGTTTAAAGGCTTATCTAGTATCAGGAAAAGAGTGCATAATGTTTACTTCATATTGTAATTGTTTAGCTCAGTAGTAATAATTGTTTGCAGAAATCTCCTAGAAATTGTTGCCTTTGAAAACAAAAAGCAAAAAAAGACCCACCTTGAATATTTGTTTCATTCTTGCTTTTTTTTTTTTGCTTTTTTTTTTTCCTTAAAATAATCATACAGCTGTTGTAAGGAAAAAAAAATCACCATTCAATTTGGCTGATTGCTCACTTAGTGAGTGCTTTACAGGACTGCAGGGCAAGAGAAGAATTTTCTCATATAGGCAACTCAAGGTGGATATGTTAGCCCTCTGAATAAACTGAATAAACATGTATATGCTCATACGTTCATGCACACACCTGTACTTAAGTTAAAATACTTTGTAATATGAAGAGGTGATAGTTTTCCTTCTCTAGTCTTTTTCTCTTTTGGGTAAGATTAGAAAGAGGAGGAAGAACCTGAATCCTAAGTTAATGTTTAGACAGTTGGCTAGAAATTAAAACCAGCTGTTGTGTGCTGTGATCTCTACATTTTTTGTTTGTACTAACTGTCAGGCATGAAGGCACCAACATCATCTAATTAATGAGTTTAATTAGAGTTGTGAAGAAATCATAGAATTAGGCACCTGTGACTTTAGTTATAAAAAACTAAAAAATAAATCAGAGATACTTCTTTTTAAAAATTTGAAAAGAAAAATTAATGGCATTTTTTCAGTCCTTTTATTCAGTAATTTATGTGTCTACTACTTGAAATTATTTCAGGGGTCTCTTTGGAGTAACGTGTGTATCAGATGCAAATATATTGGTAGACTTTCATTTTAAGCAAAACTCCTCTTTTATCCAACTTTCCTTTTTTGAACTTGTTAACAAACTGTCTCAAATGGACACAGTTTGAATTCAGTTTGGATAAATCTTGAATACCCTTCAAGACTTCCATCTGTGGAGGGCCATAAGATTTTATTCTAGACCAAAATTACCTGGGATGTGACACTGCAGTGAGGTTTCAGGACAACAGGGAGAGAAAATATGCCTCACTATTCCCTGGGTAGACCCAAGTAAACACCTGTGTGCACGGTGAGCAAGGTGGGCATACCAGGATCCAGATAACTGTTATTATCTGACTTTGGGTTATCGACGAGTGACAGTGGGATCCTTCTTGGGAGATTTGGAGGCTCCCTACCCAAGGACAGGGAAGACGTGCAGGCAAGGAAAGTTATTCAGCCATATGCTCCGTGGGCATTGTCGAGAACCTTAGGCACCATCAGGTGTCAGTAGGGGTATGTGGATCCAGGTCAGATAGCATGGTGAGCTGAAGACAAGATAGGTGTAGCCAGTGAATGAGAATTAAGTGCATTGTTTTGTAATATTTAGTTCAGCAACAACAGTACATTATCAGCTCATGTTTGTTATGGACAGGCAGTAACCCATTTCTGACTACTTCAATTTTCTCTTAACCTGCTGATCAGGATATTTTTTTTAAATTTAAATTTTAAAGTTCAGTTAATGTAGCTGTGATAGAGAAGACATTAAACAGTTAATGTTTTATAAAAGAAATCTATATGTCTCACTGGACATTTCCCAATAAAAAGAAAATAACTAAACCCCTCTGCAATCACATTAATTTATAATGCTAAACAGAAAAAAATAACTGAAATATTTTACAAACCAAAATGCCAATTTTGAGAAGTGCTCCATGATAAAGGCTTCTGAAAGTGACATTCTGTATCTTTTGAAAGTTTGTTCTTAGAATTATTTAAATGCTCCTTCAGAAAAGTCTGTATTACAACTGCTTTATTATATTTTGTTTTTCAGTTGCATAATGATGTGTACTACTTTCACCATGTGTCAACACTTTTCAAGAGTAGTAATTTATACTATGGTGTACACTGCTAATGCTGGAAAAAAAATCACACCTGGAAGTTTCTTTTAAAAAATATTTATAGGCAGTTGAGGATCATATTATAGGTCATTTTAAATTTAAACATGATTTGAAATAATGTTGATATATAATCCAAGGTTGAATTTCATTGTATATAAGAGATGGGCAAACCTCAAAGAATGAAGTCTTGCAAAACTGTGATTTCAAAATTCAGTCTGAAATAGCATCACCAGTTCAAAAGTAGCTGTTTTCTGCAGTCTGATCACTCTCTCTCTGTGTTCATATCTCTTAACAGAACCCATATGAAACATATTGGTTTTTAGGTTTTAGGAGGAAGCTTTTGAGATTAAGTACAGGCACATCCAACCTTTTTATGACCACAGCTATTGTCGCATGGGAAAGCAAACAAACCAATAAACAAAACCAACCAATTCTTTCTCTTATTTAGTTTTTTTTTTTTTTTTTTTTAATTTCAAGAAAGCTTGTAATGAATGGTATTTGCAATTTAAATTGTTCTCGGTTCTGCATTACATCTCCCAAATTCTGATCAGTGTCATATTGCATTTAAAAAGGCTATTCTGATGGTGTAACTCTATTTCCTTGAGGTTACATCAATTAGTCCTGATTTTTCTCCACATGAAATATCAGTCTGATCAGTCTGATTTCTTTATTACTGTTACATCTTTATTACTATTAAATATTTTTCCTAAATATTTGAAATAAAATAATTTTAATATTTGGGAATTTGAAAATTCATAATTTGTATAATTGAAAAACACATTAATTCAATATCACAGAGGTTTTTTTTTTTTTTTTTTTTTTTTTTTTTAATGGCTTTACTTGCCAGCTTCTTATCTGTTTGATAGGAGACTCCTTTAAAAATGAAAATGTACTTTTAAAGGAAAAGTAATAAAAGGCATCTTTTCTCACTTTTCCCTAACTTTAAAAGAAGGAAGCATGTAAAGTTTCAGGCTTCCATTGTACAGAGAATAACAACTTTCCAGTTTCCATAAATAAAAAAAATACATCTTGAAAGCACTTACTAAATTGAGTTTCCACATTTTGTCTGTGCTGCCTAAAGCAGATTAGGAAATTTTAATACCTTTAGTTAGTGTTAAGCAATAATGAATGTAGAACAATTAGCTTCTGTATGAGAGGTGTGTGGGTGGGGAATTATTTTGTACATTTGGAGCTAGGCAGAGATATTGCCCCATTCTTTTAGCAGTCACAGATCTACAAGACTCTGATTCTAACTGAGATAGCTATTCAACAGTTGATCTTATAAGGTTAAAAAAAAAAAAAAACCACCCAGCAAATGGAGTAGTGTTCTATGTGATGTGTTAAAACTTCTTTTTGCACTTGCAAATGTCATTCTGACATGTACAGCTCTACAGAATACTAACTAAACTGTACGCAGTCATAGATCTTTTTCTCAGTCTTGAGTAAGTTATTTTAGTCTTTGCAGAGAAGACAACATTAAAAATATATGTTTTGAATGGCCCCTTTGCACCACCAAGCAAAGTATGTTTTCATTCTTGGCAGAACTGGTTAGACTGCGCTGAATATATATGGTGCTCCAACAGTACTTTGTTTAGCATGGCTCCCTATTTCAGGCTCTGTGGGACCAGTAAAACTGGATCATCTGAATCTCAGCTTACTGCAGACTTCTTGCTGCCGCTTCTGCCCCAGAAAGAGGTTTGCTACTCCAGCAGTTCCTTGGTACTTTATTTTAGGCACCTAGACATGGACAGAAGTGCCAGGTACCTAAATAGCCTAGACACCAAAATAGATGTGGTCAAAACCACAACTGAAGTCTTATAAAGTCCAAGAGGAGTTTAACCCCCTTCTTATTGCTACAGAATGCTGGAATCACCAAGCTGCAAGCATGTTCATGGTGCCCTTTTCTTCCTTCATGAGCTGAGTTGAGGATTGAAAGAGGTAGTTGAAGTTTAATTGAAAGTGATTCAGCAAGAGAGCAGGCAAAAAAAAAAAAAAAAAAAAAGAAAAAAGAAAAAAAAGAGACTAGTTCTAGTCCAGTTGCTAGCACACCCTTCCTGAGAAGATGAAAGACCTGTGATCACCCCAAAGGGTTTGGTTGTCTTAATGCAATGATATCATGTTACAGAACCAAGATACCGTTGTTGCTTAAATCAAGAGCCTGGAGTGCTAGGTTGGTACAAAAAAAAATCTTTTTCTCCTTGACTGCATAATTTTCCCTGGCTGCACAATGATGTGGCCTCAAAAGTTCAGTTTAATATTTCTCTTCATCCTCTCCTCTCTACCTAATATTTGGGATTCAACCTGCCTTAAGGTGAGGAGGATACAGAAATCTTGATGTAAGAGGTTTAACCTGTAACCCATTAACATCTAGCAGTGACAAAGTGGCAGTGCTGCTATGACTACCTCTACGAGCTCTTTCTGAAAAAATAAATAAAATAGAGTGAGCTCGTCTCCATTCAGCATTTCTTCAGAAGATGAATAGGCCAACAGGATTCTCTATGGTGATAGAAGCCATAATTTTGCCCCTAGGATGCAAAGAATTTTCAAACTTTTTTCCTGTCCTTCCCTCCTCCCTCTTGCCTGTAAGAGCACATTTGTTGGGAGGCTTACATGGCCAGTGGTGCCTAACCTGAGGCTGTGAAACTCACAGGGTAACTGAAGGGTAGACTACGGCCTCTCTTGACAGTTTTGGTGGCAGAAGAAATGGCAGATGAACTGCTAGGGCAGAGGACTTGGCTGAGGAGAAAAAGAGTGAGTTTAAGCAAAAAGAGTTTTGTAGAGAACTTTATTTAACAATTGCAGATTCTACAGCCTGGAGGTTAACTGTTGAGTTGGCTTTTGAGTTCCATAAATTTTAATCTCAAAAAAAGTTAGATATTCTCTTCTCTTAGGTTGGCCTAGGCTTACTGAGAGGAAAACTTACCCGTCTATGACCTTAAGAGGGAAAAGGCATTATACTGCTGCAGTAGGTCATTAAGTCCAAACATATCAGGTGAAATCTTAGTCTTATTTTGAAAGAAAAAAAATAAAATTTGCAGTACTGTAAACAACTGTCTTCAGCTCTTTCAGAGCCGTCTAAAGCTAAAATTTTTCTCATAAATTTTCCCAATTGATTCATTATTAATGAAAAGATAACTGGGTGCAAGAATTAATCTTTTTGATAGCAGAACTTTTTTGGCCTTCATTTATCCTGTTCTGACAGGTATAAAATTTCCAAATTGACAACGATAATAGGGTTTGGTAATTTTACTTAAACAACCTAGAATAACTAGTAAGTTTTTACCTTGGTAAAACTATGAAGCTAATGGTAATGAATTTAAATGACTCCTACCTAATATCCCATCTATCTAATATATGATATTATATTGTTAATAGATCGTAATGATATTAACAAAAAACTCTCATGTTAATTTTTAATATAACTTAGAGAAATGTGAGTAGATAATGATGAGTACATTCATATGGTTAATGGGACTTCTATCAAAAAAGCAAACTGAGTAATTTTTATAATTTTAACTTGAAAGGGCACAGTATTGGCAGTTGGAATCAGATTCACAAGTGAAAGGCTACAGTAGAGAAATATGAGATATAGTGTGTTTTCTTTTTGCTGAATCAGTAAGCTGGTTAGTCATTTAAATGAAGCAAATCTAACAGATGAAATGTTGCACTTTTTTTTTTTTTTCCCAACTAAAAATTGCTGTTCTGTTTTTGTTTTAATTTATCCTGAAAATAATTACGGTTCTTCCGGTTAAGAGAATGCACTGAACAAAAGAATGTAGTTTCAGTATCTCAGATAGGAATGACAGACTTGTGTAAAAGTGTGTATGAATATTTATTTTCAAATATATATATACCATATGCAGTTATTTTTAGGTAGTATCTAATGTTGAACAAATTGTAAAATGCATATTGATATCAAATTTAGAATTTTCTGATACTTATTTTAAATTCAAATACTCTCAACACAGTTGGGGGCAGTAATACAAGTTACTTATGAACATTGAAAGGAATATGTTCCTTGAACAAGGAATCCACAGTATCACCTCAACAGTCTTTTGCTACACATTTGATCAATTTGGAGAGAAAAAAAAAAAAGATTCTGCATTTATGATTCTGCATTTATGTGTGTCATTGCAGATCAGCAGAAATCATCCTTAAAGTCATAAAAATTTCACCAAAATTACATTTTTCTTAAGAAGGTTGAGGAGAGTTACTGTGGAAAGGATCATAAAATGTGACTGCTGTTAGTGCTAGAGCAGATGAAAGACATACAGTGAAAAGAAAGTGGCACAAAATATGAAGGGAATGGTGTAGAAGACCAGTGAATGAAACCACACATGATACAGGTAAAAGGGCTAAAGTCATCAGGGGGAAGGCAACTACTGTTAGTTGATGGTTCTTAGCAGTGGGAGCAAAATGAGTTCTGCTGTGCATGAATAAGTGATATTAAATGCTTGAGGTAGCCACATGCCTCCTGACTCTGTAAGCAAAACTCTCAGGAACAGAGGAAATCCCATACTAAGTGCTATGTGATCTACATTGGTCTTTTAAGTGATTTCTAAAGGAAAGTAGGATGAGTTGAAAAGACTACAGAAAGGCAATGTGAGGCTGAAAAGGGGAAACACAAAAACTGATTGCAAGTAAACACAAAAAACTGTAGTTGAAGAAAAAGCACTTTAAAATCTAGATCCTCTGGCATTGCTGGTTGATACTGCTGCTACAGCTCTACTGTTCACGAAATTTAGAAAATAATTTCTGTTAGCTGACTTTAGACTTTTTTCTTGACTTCTGTTGTTTTTTTTTTTTTATCTTGACTTAACAGATTGGTTGCCCAGCACCTGTGTAACAGTTCTTTCTTATGCAGTATATAAATATATATATATATATGCATATATATTTGTAGGTAAAAATATTGGAAGAGGGGCAAAACATAGTCCCTAGATATATGACATATCTTTAAAGTGAAGAGGAGAATATGCAAAGAAAATAAAATACAACCTAGAAATGTTATCATCTTATATATTTATCCTCAAAGATTAAGTCAAATTACAGTTTTGGGAAAAATAGTGAATG
Organism: Anser cygnoides; assembly: GCF_040182565.1. NCBI lineage: Eukaryota > Metazoa > Chordata > Aves > Anseriformes > Anatidae > Anser > Anser cygnoides. The sequence goes on from NC_089873.1 coordinate 30,453,822, forward strand.
GGCAAAGTCATGGAAAACCTTCTCCAGAAAGAGATATATGAAGGAGAAGCAGATTGGGATAAATGTGCATTGTGTCACATACGTCAAGCATATAAAGCAACAGCAGCTCCATAACTGCTTACTCATTAAAAAGCTTAGAAGTGTTTTGAAAACATTTTGAAAATTCAGAAAAAAATGGAAGAAAATGCACTTTAAGAAAAATTGAAACTACCACTCTAATATTGATAATAGTCAAACAGGTGTTGAAGGTAACAGAGAAGTTCATTATGAAAGAATACATAAGGTCAGGCATCAGAAATTAGAAACCTGGCTTTATTTCATTGTATGTGTGGTTCAGGTTATGTGTATTTCCGTTCATCAATTTAAATCTCTCTACAAAATAGGCAGGTAAAAAATAGGTAGGTCAAAATAAAGCTTTTAGAGATTAAGGAATCTGTCACGTCACATGTAAAAAAAAAAAAATAAATTTATTAATATAAAAGTAGATGTACAGTACATATTTTCATATTCTCCTGACTTCTGAGGGGGAAGATAAATTTATCTTGGCAAAGATCCATGCTAAACTTTGAAGAGTAGCTTCTGTACCTATTTGTAATATGGCACTGAAAGTCGTATCTTCACTGATATATATACATCAAAATTATCTTCAATTCCATTACAAAAACATAAAAGTAGAGTACTTTTTGGGCAACAACATTTTAGAACATTTGACTTAGTCTTATATGTTTTCACACAGCAGATAATTCACAAAAACTGTAAATATCAGTATTTGGTTAGACTGGTTTTTAATTTAAGTTAAAATGCAGTAATTTTTCTGAATACTGTATGTTTTAAAAGTGATTAACTGCAATTTTGAAGAAGCTGGTGAAGCAAGTAATGACTAAATAATTATTTTGCTTAGAATAACATACTTTCTGAGAAAATATCTAATTAATAAAAGAGAGCTACAAACATCTGCCATGACTTCTAGATTATATTTCTAAAGATATTTACTGTTACCATCGCTGAGACTTATAAATCTGCAATGATGCAACAAAATTGGCTGTGGCATCACTTTGGTAAAAAGGCTTTAGCTGGGAAAAAAAGAGACACCATCTGAAGTTCAGCATCATACTTGCTTTGCTTATTATAAAAACTTGCTTTTATTGTCCCTCTGTTCTGAATGAGAAAACTAGTCAATTAGTCTTCATTTTTCATAAATCTTCTAAATATCTCATTCATAGCAAAAGGTGAAACCTACATTGTTTAAACGGTTGAAAATTTGCCCAAGTATGGGTGAAGGAATCATTTGTCTCCTTAACAACTGCTCCTAATCTCCCCAGTCTGGAGTCTCTTGTTTCTGTCATTTCAGCCTACCTGCTTTTGGAGGTCCATCCCAAACATGGATCTCCTCCGGCACTTCTCCAGAGCATATTTTCAACTCAGATCTATTTCAATAATCGATTGATCTACAGCTTTTAAGGAAAACATGCTTCAGCTCTGAGGCAAATATTAATAGCTGCAGAAAACCAAAGCATATTCCCAAACCTTCTGACATACTCTCATGCATAGTCTGGTAACCTGGCCTTAAAACAAAATATTTATTTGGTTCACACACATAAACTTGTCTTCTAAAGGCAGCTGATTAAGTAACAGGTTGTGGTCAAAAGCATATAGAACTTGTAAGGGAAGGGTTAAAATAAAAAGACACAGATGGCTGCATGTGTCTGTTGGAAGGGAAAACAGAGATTTCTTAGGGGGTGGAAGGTGTTTAGTGTCATGTGGAAAATGCCCTGTGGTGATACTAATATAATTTACATGATACATTACAATAAGGTTTGTACCTTGGGATCTGGGTGTCATCTGAAATTGAATATCTTACTAGTTTTCATTCTGTGAAGTTGATGAAGATGGATACATGTGATAAATTTTTATGTGCATCAATTTATGTTGTTTGGAAAAAGTTGTTCTTAGCATGATATAGGTTACCTTTTTTTTTCCTTTTTTTCAAAAGAGTTTGTGTATGTTTACTATCTCCTATGCAAACAGAAGAAATTGTCTACAGTGTCTGTTCCCTGATAGCACCCAAAGGTATGGAGATTGCAGGGACCTTCTGGTTTCTCAAGGTCGAATCAAGTGGAAGGCAATCATTCCTCATCCAACTTAGCAGAGCCAAGTTGCTTGCTTTGGCACTGGTACCACATCCTAAAAAAGCAGATTTTTCTTGCTAGTGGACAGGTGGTTAGAATGCCATATAGAGCTCATTTTTGACTGTCAAGATTGAAATTATTTCTCAGCCAAGGATAGATATAAGTACATCTGTTAACTATTAAAACATGGAGTTAAAAAAAAAAAAAGCCAACCAAACAAAAAACCCCAACAAAAATACCACCTTTGCATTGAGTTCAAAACGTATTTGAAATGTAAGAAAAAAAATGAAATTTCAGACAAATTTCTGTAAAAGTGACTAAAAGGCTAAAAGTAATTCCATTACATTCTCATCAATAAAATTAATGGAACTCTCCTAGACTCAGTGTTATTACAGTGAGTAGTCAAAACTGGGGTTTGAGCAACTGTAGCATAGTTGGTCATTGCTAACCTCTCAAATACCTAGGCAAAAGCTGAAATATTTATTTACACACATCAATATAGGTTTTTACAGGTGCTTGACTACTTCGTATGAAAATCTAGGTATTTTAATGTCTTTACCTATACTATTCTGAAAGTGGATTTTTAAAATGATAAAATGAGTAGAATATAAAGTGCTGAACAGTTTGTTTTTTTAAAGATATTATGTTTCAGAAAGTGAAAGACTGCCCTTTATCGGGAGAGGCTTTCCATGTAAAAGATTGTTCAGTAATTATAACTTGTGCTAATGAACTGGATATGGAATTAACAAATACTAAGTTAATTATCACTTGCACAAATTGTTCTCTTAAGAATTCACTCAGAAATCTTCTGAATTTAATTAAATACTTAATGTGTGAGAGCTAACGGAGGTCAAGATTACATGCAAATGCAGAAAAATGAGTTGAAGTATTCTCTTAACTTAGAAGGAAAAATAATAGTTTTTTTGTACTGCTTTCAAAATACACAATTTATTGCATTCCTTTTGTAGCAAAGGCCTCTCAGAATGAGTTGATATAAAATTCCTGGTGAACTAGTGCTGGTTCCTGGTGCTTTTATTTGATATTTGGCTTGAGGATTTTAGGTATTGTTATTGTTGAAGAGTGCTAGAAACATTCCTAAGTGAGTTTTCACTTTTATTTTTTATTTTCTTTTCACAGAACTAGTGATCATTATACTTGTAATTTGTAATTATTTACATGGTACTGAATCTGAAAAGTGGATGGCAGTTGCCTGCAAGTCATAGCATTCTCTTATCCTTAAGAGAGAGACTTCAATCAACATTTCTCTTTCCTCTCAGAAATAGTGTTGCACTATTTGTGTTAGAATTTGGCCTTGTAGGACTGCATAAAAAGATGGGTGATGTTTCCTTTCAGCATGTCTGGCTAAAATGTTTAACTAATGAAATAAATGAATGGCAGTTGGTGTATTAAGAGGAAGAGCCATATTGCCAATGTGGCACACACACATGGTCTCTCTCCTCCTTGTAATTTAGGACTGAGATTAAAGTGTTTAATTTCTGTAAAATTCATGTGAGAGAGGCAGTGTTAATAACTAACTGACTAATTTTGATTATGAAACAATTTGGACTACCTTCAAAGGAGAGAAAACGATAACTTTTTTGTTCTTAGAAAAAGTCAACGTAGTGTTTGCAGCAGTAATTAAAAATAACCTACTGTCATTAACTGGATATGGTTTTCTGAAGCCTGGTTGGCTTGCATGAATGATTTATCGATCTGCTGTGGAGTAATTCAACAATGAAATTATCTTGAAAATTAAAAACAATATTAAGTAATGGATGATCCAATTTACTGTAACATGAGCTTATTGTTGTAGTTTGGTACTAATTCATGCAGTGAAAGGCTCAAATAAAACTTTGTTTCTAAATTTCAGCCTGCCCTCCAAAGGACAGTGTTTGCAGGAGTATTGCTACAGTGGACACAAAGTCCCCAGGCAACTGCCCTGTGCAAATACCTACACTAACATTTTGAATGAATTATCTTAGGAAAATAATTTTTTTTGCCTCTCTTTTGTTCACAGATATACAGGTACTTTTTGTTTGTGATATATCCTGAAAATTTTACTATTGCTTTTACTATTGCACCTACAGGTGGGAAAAAATAATGATTTTTATACTCCAGACGTTAAATGGCAGAAGGTTTTACATTTTTCTGCAGAGCTTACAGAGAACTTTATTGATTTAGTATCAGTCCTATCTACTAAAATAGATAAACTACTGCTTCTGTTTCTTTTCCATTTCTCTTTCCTATTCCCTTAATACACTTATTAACCTTATCAATTTTAATTCTATGTCTTCTAAGTTAAATCTTTTTGCATGCAATCATCTGTTATTTTTTTCAATTTGAGAATTTTTACATAATTTCGCATTAATCACTGAAAGAGACAGGGATTTTGCATAACTGAAACAAAATTTTCTGCTTTACGATGGCTTCTTCAAAAGTAGAAAAGAAATATATATTTTCCTATATTGTAGAAATAATAAAAAGAGCCAATGATAATTACTGAACTCTATTTATTTTCTGCTTTAGACCCTAAAGAATACACTATACACTAGTGTTAAGCCTTTGTATTTTCATAGGCTCTCTGCAAATACAAGGTCTAGCCATGCAGACTAAATTCTCTCCATTTTTGTTTCCAAATACTTATTGCAAAAGCTTTTATTTTCCCATTCCTGTTAATAATTTCATAAGCTTAATAAAGGAAGAGATTATTTGGGTGTTGGAGACTGTGTGTGATCAGAGAAGGAATCACTGACTGACATTTGCCAGATTATTTTCTTGGCATTTATGAGGCGAGCATGTCAGCAGAATTAACTTTCAAATCCCTTTCACCCATGGATGAAATTCAGTTTTGTACATAAAGTCTGTGAAGGTACAAAACTTCATCACAATCTACTGTTCTATATTCAGGAAGATGAATAGAAGAGAAAATTAAATATTTTTTGAGCTATTGTTTGCCTTTATCACTGATGGAAGATATTAATTTAGTAATTTTCAGAGTGTCTAATCAGACAGAACAGAATTAGTGGCAAACTTCTCTGAACTATATCTTAAAACACATGCTTCTAGTAAAATATGTTCTCATTTGGTACTTAATAAAATAAGTGATTAGTGAGACAAAGCATTATGGAATCTCGAAACATAAACACTTTTATTGTCCAGACTATTTTTAAAGGAAAAAAAAAAAAAGTAGTTGCATTGTAAAAAATAGCTATTTTAGCATAATTAAATTTTTACAGACTCTTTGCATTTTAGAAATCATACGCTTACCAACTTGGGATAGTTACACATTTTTATATAAATGATATAGCAACTCAGCCTTAAATATTATGTAATATGATTTTTTTTCTAAAGAAAGATGAAATGTTGAGTCTCTTTTTCCACAAATAGGCTATCATTTTTTCAGTTTCTAATAAAAACTCAGATAGAACTTCCATTAGAATTTAGTTCTGGCAGCCTTGTCCTTTCAGCTGCCTCTGAAGCTGTTTGAAAAAGCACTGTTTGGATTCTGTGACTTACAAAGTAGATTATTATTTTTATTTGACTTTATTACTGCACTTTTGAGGATTCCTTGTTTATTTAATATTTCACAGTCATCTGGCTATTGATTAGCTTGTCCTCATAACATTCACTCTCTCTCTCTCTCTCTCCCCACCCCTCTCCAAAAAACAGTTTTCTCATTTTGATTTGTGACCATCCCCAATCAGCTTTGTTCAGCTGAATCTGCTGGTGAAAGTGATTTTCTGTCTTCAGCTGACATTCTTCAGTTTTTGAGCATGCTCCTGTTTTGCCTTCTGCATTAAGGGCAGGTGGTGAAACAAGGTGAGCAGCTGGAAGCAGCAAGCTAGATCAAAAGACTGTTTCTCTCTGGTCAGATGTGGTTACCCAATACAAGATAAAAGGTTATCACTACCCATAGTCCTGTCTGTAAATGCTTCATCATGATAATAATTCAGTGTCCCTGATAGAATTACCTCCCTGCATGAATGTTTGCAGAATAACAGATCCTATCTGAAAGAAAACAAAAGTGTATGATAGAAGGCAGACTGCAGTTGTGAGAATGACAGCTACTCAGGAACTAGATACAGGAATTTTGCATACTGCAAACCTCAGCTTGTAGGGCTCTGTAGCTTGTAATTTTTGTAATATCATTGCATGCTGAGACACTGTTTCAGCATGAATTTCTGTAGAGAATGGCTTGAATTATCAATATATATATATATATATATTTATATATATATTTCCATCAGTTGGCCTTCTAGATGTTTCCTTTAAGTTTATCCTGTTTAGCTTGTTACAGGTGAAGAAATCCTACCCCCAGGATATAGACATTACTGTAATCCAAGCTCTGAATCTAAGGCCAGGTCACATATACCAGATTAGTTTTGAGGAGTACCTAATGCTACCCTGAAATGAAAGCAAACTCGATACAATATCTTTATGTGACTATGACATATGTCCACTGGCAGTTACCTGAGATAAAATCTGATGGTTCAAAGAATTGTTACTACAGATATGGAAATAAGAGTTCCTTAATTATATTTAACTGAAAAGTCTTTTACTCCCTGTTGTGATGTGATTTTTGCCAGAGCAATTTAGTAAACAGGCCCTGATAGTGCAACTAGCTCATACAAAATTGTTATTCATTTTTACTTGAGTAGCATTATTGAAACCTAAAGGACTTTAGTGGTTTTTTTGTTTTGTTTTGTTTTGTTTTAAGCAAGTGTTCATGGTGTCCAAGGTCAAATTCCAAAACAACGATATGTGAATTTTCATAAAAAAAAAAAATGCTTTTTTTTTTTTTTGAATTGATTAGCCTTTTTTGCAATTCTTTTTAGAACCATTGGATACAAAAAGAAGTATGTGAAAGTTCCCCATGGACATATTTGGGTGGAAGGTGATCACCATGGGCACAGCTTTGACAGCAATGCGTTTGGCCCGGTAAGTCAATTAGCTGTGTATCATTTAAGCTTGCAACTGAAAAGCGGTGCATATCTCTTGGTTAATTTGTGCAACACAGCATGTGTGAACTCCACATGATTTTGCTCTTAGTATTTTTTGTGGGAAGTATTAGATTTCATAAAATATTTTAGTGGATTGCGATTGACTTTGCTTTTAACTATTATGAAAGTAACAAAGACTCCTTTGAATTCCCCCACATGGAAGAAGACGGAGTAGAGCTTTTAAATTTGTAGGGATGTACCAGAGGAGTAGGCAGAGGGCGAGCCAGCTCCCTGTAGCTGACAGATGCTCCCTGAGGATGTTGCCAGCTGATGCAATTTGGAGTGGCTCCCTCCAAGGAGCTTGTCTTGCTCTAGTGCCAGTGCTGGGATAAAGAATTAGGAAACTGTAAGTGCACTTAGCAAGTGTTAACTGGTAACTGGTCTATGGATGACAGTAGGGATATTTCAAATCTTTCCCCAAAGTAAATATTTAAGTTTTCTTATTATGGGTCCATTTTCATATTGAATTATGTCAAAATGTAACCTGAAAGATCTTTTTCTTGACCGGTAAAAATGCGTGTCTGTTCATCAGGGAGACAGTAAATGTTTTTTCTGCACTGCAGTTTTAGTTAGCTTTTGGTTTTGTTACTCTGTGTGAAATCACGTTCTTGTTTTAACTTAACCTAGCATTCAGAAGATAATAGTCATGTAATCTGTGCATTCTGCTGTGTAAATACAAATCCTATAAATCCTTTTTGCCCTATTCATTTTTTTGAAAAAAATGCATTTTTTTGAGTTTAAGGGAGAATTCTCCTTTAATATTATAAAAAGCCGGTGCTTTTCACAGGTAAGTTGTCAAGGGTAGATTTATTTCATCTTTCGTACCTATTTTATACAGAAGTCGTCCACTGGCATTAGTTGAATTAATGACAGCAAGGAGCTTATGAATTTGTCTGGCTTCTAGAAGAAGAGACCAATTGTTTATACTTGTTGTCTAGAAAAAGATGGAAAAAAGCCTACTGTCTGGTTCTGAGTAGTCTAATGATGCCATTACTCTCTTCATTCTTCTCTTTATTGTTGTTATTATTTGTGTTTGTGTTGCACTTGCTATTTTTCATTATTATTTTTTCTGTTACTACTTTCTAAGATTTCTGACATCTTGTTTTAGAGGTTCTCTCCTGCAGGATTTCAGTCAGTCTGTCCTGTGGAGGTATCTCTTTCCTTTCTTTCTAGGCTATTCCTTTTCTGTTTCATTCTCTGTTTCCAAGGTAAATCATAGTCATAAAAGCACTTTTTTTTTTTTTTTCACTTAAAAATATTTGCCAGTGTAGACTTAGAGTATAAGGAGTCAGGCATTGGTTTCACATTTACACCATCTCACACAGAAATTTATACATGGTTAAATTTTCAAGGTAGTCACCTTATAGTTTTCATACAACGTAGCATGTTGGGTTAAATCTGAATACCCTGAGATTTTTACTCAGTTCATTGATATTTATAAATACTAGAAAATTACCTTCGCAAGACTATGACCTCACATTAGGTGCTAGCTAACATCTGATAGTATGTCACTTTTCTTACAGAAGCTTTAGAGAGCTACTACGATAGCTTTGGACAATGAATTCTTTAGCTATTTGCAGGAATAATGAGCCCTGTATTGTTTTGATGAATACATTATGGACAGGTCAACTGCAAATAGGTATTCTTCTGTGACATTTAATTAGAGCAGCAATTGTTGAATACAGACAAAAGGAGGCAGAAGAGATCACAGGGCTGGAAACTAGCTTGAGAAGAATAAAATGTTGAGAAATTTCAGCTGTAGAAGAAAAGGAAGAATATATTTAGAAGAGCACGCTAGATGGCTGGTTCTTAACATTATACACAGATTAGATTTTAGGTAACTGGGGCGCTTTGTACCCCTCTGTGTGCTGCAGTCTTGAGATCTCTTGCACAAGCGCAAGTAAGATTATTGGATGAAAAACCTAAAAATAGTTAACAGCATTTTCTAAGTCTGAAAGTAAGACAGAGTTCCTAGTTATGCAAAACAATTTGCTTATTTTCTTGTAGGAAGTAGAAACATGTATTAGTAAGAGTAAGGTATCTTACTCTTTAAGAGGATCTATCTCTGTCTATCTCTCGAAGAGGAAGCTCAGGGGAGACCTTATTGCTCTCTACAACTACCTGAAAGGAAGCTGTGGGGAGCTGGGTGTCAGCCTCTTCTCACAGATAACTAGTGATAGGACCAGAGGGACTGGGCTCAAATTGCGCCAGGGGCGGTTTAGGTTGGAAATTAAGAGACATTTCTTCTCAGAAAGAGTGGTCAGGCATTGGAATGGGTGGAGTCACCGTCCCTGGGGGTGTTCAAGGAGAGGTTGGACATGGTGCTTAGGGACATGGCTTAGTGGGTGGTAGGGTGATCTTGAAGGTCTTTTCCAGCCTTAACGATTCTGTTCTGTTCTGTTCTGCTTTAAAGCATTAAAATCACTCTCTTCAAGCCATTCAGAAGGTATGCTCTTAATTTAAACACCTTTGCTCTCATAAGACTACAATAGTCATAAGGAACAGACTGTGCAGTGGTGAGACATGAACCCCTTGTTCTCATTCTGTTGAAATATTATAGGTCACTTTAGAAATTAGATTATGTTATGTGCATCACGGTTCTGATTTGCAAAAACAAATATATTTTCTTGGATCACAAGACTCAGTAAAAATAGTATACTTTTAAGATGGGTTACGTTGTAGGCCTACCACTTCTCAAATTTCTTGCAATCTTACAATAGAAAAGCACATATACTGTAGGTAGCGTGACAGTAATATTTTGTAGATGAGTTTAATGAGTTACATGGGGCATAAAAGGAAATTATGGAAAAACAGATTGAGAACAGATGTTAGAATCAATTTTTCTCTTTGAGAATAACAACATGTGTAATGGCCTAATGGGTTAGGTTGATAAAGCAACAACCCTGAGATCATTCAAGATCTAAATTAGATACACCTTTAGAGAGAGATGGATTTCGAAAATGTAAAATCTTGACAAATTAAATTATCTTTACTTAGCTCATAAAAATCTTATAAAATAAATTCTATTATTTATTGTTATTGCATGCTTTTAAAAGGACTAAAATTGGAAAGTTAAGGTATAGATAGATGTTTTCCTGAGGTGTTAAATAAAATGAAAATATTTTAACAAAGATTTGGAAAGGTTTTACATTTCCTTTCTGCTTAGTTGTTTCTTTGAATAAAATTAATACCTCAACTGATGTTACAAAAATAACAGGACATGTATGATTAGTGCTGAATTAGACATGTTGTTAACTCTATATATTCAAAACTTAAATATTAATTGCCTTTCCAGAGTAGTCGACGAAATTAAATTGTGATTTTAATTAGTGTGATTATTGTACATTGTCTTTGAAAAACTGTTGCTTAGTGCAATACAGATTGGCGGATCTTACATAATACTACTGCTTTGATGCTGCTGTGTTTCAGGTTTAGAAATATGTCACGTCAGCCATTCATAACGCTGAGCATAGTGGTTTTGAATAGCAGCCAATAAATATTCAGAGAACTTGGATCTTTTTACTATTATTTAAGGGAATAAAAAAATTACATTTTTCTGGAAATTTATTTCAATTATCTGGACTAGAATAGTGATTTCTACACAATTCTCTCTTATTGTTTTCAAATTCTTATAGAATGAAATCGAGCATTTATGATATTTGTTTAGCATTGTTTAAATGCTATGGGAGTCTAATAATGACTCCTTGCTTATATAATTATGATACTCCCCACCTTTTTCTTTTCAGTTCTGGTAATGTTGTAATTTTGGGCCTTTCTACTATGAGGTTGTAGTTCAATGGTATAGGAAACATTTTTTCTTTGCTCAGAAATGTAGAAGCCACTTTATGTAAACTATTGATCTGCTATTAAACTCCTCTGCTGCTTCAGACTTCTTAAAGAATCAGGTAACTTGATGGTGAGGTTTGTACCGGGTCACTTATTGTCTGGCATTATGTTGGCTGTGTAAGCAACATACAAACCAACTGACAATTTATAATTTGAATCTGATATTGCGGCTAATTCAAAGGATGAGTCATAAACTGTATACACATACAGATCAGATGCATAGAGTTGGCAGCCAGCAGTGACATCCAGAGGTGATTATGCTACCAATAAGTAAGGGTACCCGAGAACAGTTATTAGTAAATGCATACAATAACTAATTTATATGTATTCTTGGATGTGTACATATGCAGTGAATAGTAAATATATAAAACCATTCAATTATATCTCATGGAGAGTTGTTTGGTAAATACAGGACTCTTATTGCTACATTTCTGTCTCTCCAGATGCCTCCAAACTGAGCATATGAAAGAGCTTTATAAAATTAGGGTTTAAAGTTAGTGGCAGTCTTGCAACTGACTGGTAAAGGACCTGAACAAAAGCTCATTAAAGTCAATGAGAGATTTCTATTGGCTTTAATGGCTTTGGATAAGACTCTTTATGAGTTAAGCTTCACAATCCAGTGTAAGGGCAAAAAGACTATTATCCTCCTTATCTTCCTGGGAAACCTGAGGCACAGGTAGGTTAAGTACCTTGTCATAAAATATCTTTTTTGCCTCAGTCAGATCCCCATGCTAGCCCTTCTTATTAAAATTACGTATTTTAACGTGTTTACTCTCAAAACTGAATCCTGTTGAACTTGAGTCTGGCTTTTTGTTTAACAGAAATTTTATGTTCATAAGCTTCGAATGTGTAAATTGCTTTTAGTCAGCATTACTTTAATGGCTTTATTTATGATTCTCCATATAAGCAATTCTGTACTGTAAGTTCATGCAATAAACTAACTGAAAAACACTCTTGTCTGTTTACCTGTTATTTCTTCTTTCAGCAGCACAAACCTGTGACTAGAAAACTCTATAGAAAAGAGTGATTTTAATTTGCTATTCAAAGAGATATATCATAATCATTTTTGGATATAAGGCAAAAATGGTTTGCCTGTTAACCCTCAATGGGCAAATTCAGTTAATAACAGTAACAGTGTGGCCTATTATAATTATAATCTTAAACTGATCCAATATTTCTCTTTGTAACTACTGTTAGCGAGTATAAATAGTCAAAATCAGAAAGCTTGAAAACGGTAAGGTGATCTAAAATAAGACGCTCTCAGTGAAGTTCAGTTCACGACTTCTAATAAAGGAATGTTTGAACCAAGAGATCTGCAGCCCATGAGAGTAACTGTTTCACATGCTCTCCTTCTAAGGCAGGATCAGAGGACAGTTGAAGGAAGAAGCAGATATCTTTCCACTGTACTGGATTACTTGCATAATAGTAAACACAGAATGCTACATATCCTAAAAGTGCAAATCATCTTGGTGATGATTTTGCCATCTGCTGAAGAAGAGCTACAAACTAGTGCAAGAATCCCCCTGAAATGCAGCAGCTGCTAAGGCAAAAGGTGGGAAGAGTTTAACAGCTCACAGCAACGTGCTGAGGAGCACTCTGTTAAAATTGCAAAGTAAGGTATGTAGGCAGGGCACACACTTCCCATAGGGAATTCTGCCAGATCTCAAAAGACTTCGTGATCCCATTTGTGTCCCCATACTCCAACCAGCCATCTCAAGTCTCTTAAGATAAATAAAGTAACAGGGTGATGACCTTTATCCCAATCCCTATTTTTCTTTGTTTAGACCAAAGTCAAGAGATGGTCAAGCCTTGTGAAATGAAATGTGATTTTTTGCAAACAACAACAAAACAGCTATCTATGCTTATAAAGCTGATAAAACTGATAAAGCTGATAAAGCTAATGTAGGTCAGTATAATAGTGATGGCATAGTAGTGAGTGAATACTGGGAATGACTTCAGGGACTTAGATACATCTATTTGCTATCTGGTGTTGCAGCTTCTTCTGTCATTTTGCTACCACTGACCACTTGTTGCTCTTATGGGACAACTGACGACTCTTATGGGATCTGTGACATTTCTACTTTATCTCTTGGATATTAAAGATGAAAAGAAGCTGTGTTAAAACAGGATGTGTAATGCAGATATGCAATCAATGACATCCCGTTATATTTATCTCTGGCCACTGGCAAAAATGAAATAAATAAACCTGTTTACAATCAGAAAAAAGACTTTTCCTATGGAGCATGAAGTTGCCAGTAGTAAATAGCATGCACACACAGCTTGAACTTGTAAAAGTCTATGATGAATAAAATGGATAGGACATTATATGTTACGAGTGATGATGAAGGGTAATATGCTTGTCCCTTTTGAGAGAATATTATAAGAGATTCAAATTGGGATGGTGGCTTGCCTGTTGAGAATGACAATTCACCCTAGGAGCTGCTTTGGTAATAAGATTGTGTGGCCTCACAGTCTGTTAAATTATCATGACTAACTAAATTTGCAGAATAGAGAATAAAAGGTTCTCTATGGCTGTCCTAACTCTTTTTGAAAGTAAAATATTTAGCCTGATTGTAGTCTAAATCAATGCATAAAAGTTAATCTTTCAAGCAGCCTGGCTATCATCAATCCAGACAGGGCTCTCTCTGAACCTTATATAACATTCCTGACTATATGCTCAGAAAGCTTTTCCTTTTTGTTACTCAATTACTGTAAATAGGATGCTAAATTTGGTATATCCTTTAAGCACATCCAGAATAGAGAATTTTTTGAATCTTTGTGACTAAAAGCTCTCAATTAAGTCTATGCTATTTCTTGATAATGGAACATTCACGAGGACTTGTAAAGTAGCTGAAAGTTGCGGTTTTTATCTTAGTTATGTCAAATCCTATATATTTTATGCTTGCCAGCTAATTTTCTTTACTATGGTACTTGGAAGTGTTCCTGTTATTTACCATTCTACTATGCAAAAAGCTTCAGTCATCATGCTTATGGAACAGGTTTTACGTAACAAACCCAAGCACAATGAATTATTAATCCAAATATTTGGCAAATATTTATGAATACAAGGACATTTAAATGATTTTCCAACCACAGTGAAAAGAACGGTAGGCTGAACAGCATGCACCTGTTTTTGACATAATTTATGTTGACATAAACCAGGAAAAAAAAAAGTTGAAACAATTCTAGATTGATTTAATAAAATATTAAAAGAGATCAGAGAGCTGTCAGATTCATACCATCATTTGTAATTAACTAATTTGAACAGCTCTACATTCAAATATATAATTTGCTGAACTCTGAACGTATTGTATACCTCTTCATCAGTTTCCTCACAATTCTATTTCACTAAAGTTACAGCCTGAAATGCCTTTTTTTTTTTTTTTTGATAAACACTCTGCAGAATTTATAGCATTATATCATTATATCATCTCATAAATGACTTGTTCTAATAGAAGTAAGGCGCAAAGGAATCTTTCCTGACTTTTCTGTGGTTTAACTGGATAGGGAATTTTGATTCCTAAATTCATGTTAAGATTTCCAAGGACTTCATTTAAAAATCCACTGAATATTTTTGTTTGTTTCTACTTTTGCTTCCTTGAATGTGGAACATTGTTAAAGTTCAGTCAATGATTACTAAAATAATGTTCTAAATCTTATTTTCATAGAATCATAGAATATCCCGAGTTGGAAGGGACCCATAAGGATCATTGAGTCCAACTCCTGGCACTGCACAGGTCTACCCAAAATTTTAGACCATGTGACTAAGTGCACAGTCCAATCTCTTCTTAAATTCAGACAGGCTTGGTGCAGTGACTGCATCACTGGGGAGCCTGTTCCAGTGTGCGACCACCCTCTTGGTAAAGAACCTCTTCCTGATGTCCAGCCTAAACTTCCCTGCCTCAGCTTGACACCATTCCCGCGGGTTCTATCACAGGTGATTAAGGAGAATAGGTCAGCGCCTGCCTCTCCACTCCCCCTCGTGAGGAAGCTGTAAACCACAATGAGGTCTCCCCTCAGCCTCCTCTTTTCGAGGCTGAACAGGCCCAGTGACCTCAGCCGCTCCTCATATGTCTTCCCCTCTCGGCCCTTCACCATCTTCGTCGCCCTCCTCTGGACACTCTCCAACGGTTTTACATCCTTTTTGTACTGTGGTGCCCAGAACTGCACATAGTACTCGAGGTGAGGCCGCACCAGCGCAGAGTAGAGCAGGACAATCACTTCCCTTGACCAACTAGCGATGCTGTGCCTGATGCACCCCAGGATACGGTTGGCCCTCCTGGCTGCCAGGGCACACTGCTGGCTCATATTCAATTTGCAGAATTACAGGAAATTGTTATCTATCTGATTCCATTATTTTAACAGGAAAACAGTAGTGTTATCACTACTATTGTCATTAAGTTTCCTGATCCTAAAGTAAGACTATTTGGCCTTAGCATCTATATTACTGCATGTCATATCAAGATGTTAGACGTGTATAAATATGGCAGTGAATGTGCAAACTAATGCTTATTTATTTACAAATGTATTTTTGTTTATTTTGGGAGCAAATGTTATTAAATATGATGAGTAATATTATCAGAACTACCAATACTTCTGTAAATTATTAAAGGGAAGTAATTGTTTCCATCTAGTTTGTGCCTGGTGGCTGGGAGTACTATGTCTGGTTTGGGGCTTCCCTACTCAAGAGTTACAGTGACACAGGGAAAAGATTCCTGTGAAGGGCTCCTGCAGTGGAGCTGTAGCACATGGTGTAGAGGAGAGCCTTCAAGAAAGCAGCTTGTTCAGCCATGAGCAGAGAAGGTGATAGGGTGGGCTCATGGTTGTCCTCAGCATACAGGAGAGCCAGACACTTCTCAGAGGCACATAACAGTAGGGCAAAAGACAACACAAGTCCCAGCACAGGAAATTCTGAATAGGTATTAGGGTTTGTTGTTGTTGTTTGTTTTCAATATGCAAGTCGTGTATTGATTACCCAGAAAGTTGCTGAAATCTCAGTTCTGTGAGATAGTTTAAAATGAAATGAAATGTTACTGGGCAAGTCCCTGAGCAACCCAAGCTGGCCTTGTTCTGAGTAGGAAGTTGGGCCAAATGACCTCCAAATGTCCCTTCCTACCTATATGATTCTGTGCATCCTTGTAAGCCAATTTTATTTTGTCTATATTCTGGATAATACATTTACTGCCTTATGTGTTAACACATAAACCTTATTTATCGAGAGAGGAAAAATGGTCAAATTATTTACTGCATTAGGGCTTTGTTATTTTTACATTGTCTTAAAGGATTATAAAATATATTAAATTACATATCCGATTGTACAAGTTCTTTTTGTTTGTTTGCTTGCTTGCTTGTTTGTTTGCAAACGTTTATATGTGTTCCTTTGGTTCTAAAAGGAAAAGTTTAAAAGAACAGAGGTGATATGAAACAAAGGTGTCATGAGTCTTCCCAATTTGGCCATGATTAACATTCAGCCTAGGCAGAGAAGATATGACATAAATATACATAAGTAAGATAAAAAAAGGTTATGGCTCAAAAGGATATCTTGTCTTGCTGTTTGAGCATGTATGGCCACATGAGAGGTATCTAAAAGAAAACACTTACTGCTCTTTTGATATTGAATTAAGTGAACCCATGATATTTTGGGCAGCACACCAAGAAATTAGGTGAAGCTCTCTTTTCCCTGGTCTCCCAGAAAGTGTGAGGACGGTCTCAGGATTTAATTTCAGATCTGATTATGTTTGTTAAAGAAAGCTAAGGGGACTACTCTTCTGCTGTGTTGTTCTGTAATTTTGGGAGCAAGTGCCAAGGAGAATTAAATTAGATTCTTCTTTTCCATGATAAAGGCCTGACCAAATCCAGTTTAAAATTCCATCAAGTCAAATCATTTCAAAATTTGTCTAGAACAGATCACATGACATTTTGGTATTAAAAAAAAATAATGATTTAATAAGAAGATAATTAAGAAAGCCAATGCAGGTTTGGAAATAGTTTTCACAATGTGAGTATGCATAAGGAGTTTCATGATCCTTTAACAGCATACACATTTTTTGAAGAATCACTTCAAATTTAGAGGTGTATTATGGAACAAATAAAAATATTTAATTAGAGCTAGAATCCTTAACTTGCAAATGTCTACTTATACATAGTTTTATGTTTACAAGTAATTCTTACTGATGTCATGGGACTGCATGATTCAGAGTGCTCCTTTCTGTTTACTGTGCTTTTTTTCTCTCTTTATCTTTAAATCTCTATCTTTAAAAAAAAAAAAAACAAAACACTTAATGAGTACCCCCAATTTAAACTGAATCATTTTAGTGGCTCATTAGGACGACAGCTATTTCAGTAACATTTTTAATTTTTAAACAGTTATAACTTTTCTTTTGTGGAAATAACTGTATTCCTGATTGTTAGCCATCAAAGGGTTTTCCAAGCTGTGTTTTTGATAAGTAATAATAACGTAGAATGAAAATTTTTCCTTATGATTTTTAATGAATTCAAAGTAAAAAAAATATAAATTCAATTGTCTGATGAACATAATCATGGTGTTGCCTAGAGAAACTTTCAGTTTCATAGTAGAATTTTTAATTTATTCATTCTCCCTTTCACTGCAGGAGAGACAAATACAAAAAATAATTCTTGAAACATAAACCCCACAGAATCTTAGATTTACTGAGAGAAATAATGCCAAATAACAGAATAGTTACATGTATGTTTACAGTGCAATTTGAGACAGTATCAGTTAATTATACCTAGGTATAATGATTTTTATTTACTTGCTCTGAGGATTTGAGCACTAAAGATTAACTTTTATTAGGGTTTGAAACTTCATGTTGGTTTCATTTAGAGCTACTACAACTCAGTATCAGATCCAAGAACCAGTACAATTATTTTAACTCTTCTCTTCTAAACCTTGAGATCTAGAAACAGTTGCATGTAATATGAAAACTGGTAGTGGTAATAGCATTAAATAGTAATAATATCTCCATGATACTTCCCACGTAGTTAGTTTATATATGCTGCTTCCTTATAGCTTATGTAACTATACTATTTGTTTTCACGTAATTATTGAAAATATATTTAACTGCATTTGATGCAGAATAGAAATCTAGCATTAGGTGACCAGCAGCGCTCTGTGGTCACGAGGGCAAGTTTTGTACAGACCTTTGAACACCACTGATGCATAGCAATGCCAGCAAAATTACTTTTTTCCTCCAGTGCATCTATTCCAGTATGATGTTAGTGGTGTTTCTTCTTGAAACTGGATTAGAAATTTTAGAAAACAGGAATTTGTAAGCATAATAGTTGTGAGGTATCTGTTGTTGAATTAAGGGTGGAAGGAAACCAAGACAGCTGGTAATGTGAAGTGATAGTGAGGTCTGATATTTCTTTGCTTTCAAAGCTTGAAATTTGAAGATGATGAATAAGCTGCACTTTAAAAGCTTGGATCCTTGTTCAATAATTGATCAATAATCAGAAAGAAAGAAGAAAAATGGAAAAAAATATCTACTGTTATTCTGTGGGAGTCATGCAATTTTAATAATGAAAATCCGTACAGTATCAGTCAAAAAAAATGGGAAAAAAATCTTTTATAGTATTTTGTGAAAGCAAAATGAGTTACCAGCTATTTTCTCAGAGTCACTCCATTGTGTTTAAGAGCAGAGTAAATGGTCCCTGCAATCACTGCTTTACAGCCATTGGATTAATGTATGTTAAGTGGTACTTATGCAATATTGCACATTGTTAGAGCTTATTAAACACTTTAGTTGATGTTGCAGAGTTATTGTTTGTAGAATATAGTTTTGATTTGGTACACAGCCAAGAGAGGAAACTTAAGAGCTACAAGCCTTCCCAATTTTAATTTGGATCACTTTAGGGGGAATCAGGTTTCTTTGTGGTTAAGTGAGAAGTTTTAAAGCCAAAGGCTGAGCTTCCTCCCACTAAAAATACACACAAAAAATATAACAAAGTCAAAAAATCCTAACTTGCTAGCAATTTAATATTTTAAATTCTTTATTTTGCCTGATCTTATTAACATATTTCACTATTATACAAATTAAAATTGAGGTTTAATTTGCAACTTACTAAAAACAGGTTTTGTATAATTTAGATGCCAAAATAGTAGACTCTTGGACTATTCCATAACAGATGTGAAACTGGTATCCAACATTGAATTTTGGCCATATACACACTATATCTAATAAAAGCCAGGGGAAGCCTGTGACCGAAACAAAGTGCTGAAAAAGTAAAGGGATCAGAAGAAGTAACTGCCTACAAAATTCTCCATGACTGCTCCTTGGCAGGTCATGGCTCCACCTACTGTAATAGCTACCTTCAAATTTCACAGACTTAGGCAGGAAGGAAGAACATGCCAGAGGATGTGATTTTTAATTTTATTTTTTTACAGTTTTATTGATTAGACAGACATACTCCAGAACCTGCCCCTCACCTTTGGAGGCCCTCACAATTTTATTTGTGTCAATGAAGGCATAAGGTCACAACTCAAAGTATTCCTTAAGTAACATAAGATATGCTTATATTTAGTGAACAGAGTCATGTAGAGAGTAAGTCCACTCTTCCTAAAGTTATTGATAGCTATTAAAATGTTTGTAATATCAGAATGAATTCTCGTTCACATCAATTTTCAAAGTATCGTATTTTGAATTGAGGCCAAGAGTTTGGTAGTACAACAAAGCAATTAACTGTTAAATGACATCAGTAGTTAGAATAAACAAGAAAAAAATGCTAATGAAGAATACAATCATCATGCTTATATTGAATGATGGAAGTTAGCCTCTATGCTAATGCATGTAGCATGGGAAATAAACAGGAGGAGTTAGATATATGCACACCTGCAGGGCTATGACTTCATTGGCATTATGGAGACATGGTGGGATGGCTCCCATGACTGGAGTGTTAGGATGGAAGGATGCAGGCTCTTTAGAAAGGACAGGCAGGGGAGGAAGGCCTGGTGGGAGGTGTCCCTGCCTGTGGGAGATGTCCTTTCCCATGGCAGGGGGCTTGGAATTAGATGATTTTTGAGGTCCCTTCCAACCCAAACCATTCTATGATTCTATGATTATTCATTTTGGATCCCACTCATGACTGTCTCACATCTTTCTATATGCCTTTTAGTGATGGCTACTCTTAGAGAGAATTTTGCTGTAAATATTTCACAAATATTTCTCTGGTGTCACAGTATCTCAGTTTCAAATAGCAGAAGTGATAAATGTGTTTATTTCAAATCTGCATTTCACTCTTTCCTTATACTGCTGAGTGTTAGGAATTACTGGTGTTGCTGAAGTCAGCAACACTATTAGTCCCAGTGGGACCTTCTTGTCCAGGAAATGGATTTTAATATGTGTTAGAAACAGAGTTCTGTAATCTTCTAGTCAGAACCAAGCCTAGCTTTAAAGTAAAGCTTTTTTTTTTTTTTTTTTTTTAATTTTGTGTGTGTGTGTGTGTGTGTGTTCTTAAAAATCTTGGTTGCCAGGTGCACATATTTCTGAATATTACTACTTATTCATGACACTTCTGTGTCAGTTATGAGGAACTTGATATATCCCTATGTAGCCTTCAAAAGCTTGGTGACCTAAATTCTCTTGGATGGGATCTCTGGGCTGCAGATATTCTTTTTAGCATACATTATCTAGCAGTCTGACTGTGTTTACGGAATCTAACTAAACTCATTCAAATGTTTGAAAAACAATGTCTTCAAAGCAAAACATTATTCACATATTTGGTGGGTCTGTAGGAACCAGACATAAAATTTTGCACCATAAAGTTTATGTCGATTTTCATATTTCAGACTTAGTCTGTCCTTGAAAATTTTATGTAAAAGCAAATTTTGTCTACTTTCCACTGTGTATAGGCAAAAGTGGACTGTGCTGTATCAGTATGCTCTTAGGCAACCATTCTCTTTCAGAGATGCAGCTGCCGTTAGCCTAACAGTGTATTTTCATACATCCTCCTCTAGGTAGTATCTTAAACTCTGTGTGGCCCTTATGACATCTAAGCTTGCTTTTTTCTTTTGAAAAGTAGCACCTGCAAAATGTTCCTTTGGTAGCCCAGGCATCTTTACTGAGTATTCGGTGTTCTGTTCACTCTCCTGGATTGTTTTCATTATCTTTATCACAGTGTCATTCCCAATTTTCTTCTATTTGAGTAAAGACAAAGTAGCCATCCAGGATGGTAATGAACTGTTGAACTGAAGGTCTCATATGCCCATAAATACAAAAGGAATTATAATTACTTTCCTGATTGCACCAAAATAGATTTTTCTTCTTCTCCAGTATGTTCATACAAAAGGATTGCTGTGTCTGAAAAAGCTAGGCACTAATTTAAGAAAGATTATAACATTATTCTTTAATCAAAAATTATTTTTTTGGATAAATTTGCCCAGGAGAATAAGGTACTGCTCACATAACAGTATAAACTAACCTTGCATTTTCATTGTACCATTCATTTAATTTTTGAACACCTTTAGAAAATAAAATAATAGAAGATACCGTCTTAATCATTTGTATTTGAATTTACAGACAGCGTAGAACTCCATATTTTAAATTTGTGTTTTAGTATGAAGTTTTAGGAAATGCAGTAACATGAAGTCACCCACTGAAAAAAAAAAAAGAAGAAAAAAATAAGAGGAAATCTATCTTCTCTGGTTTGCTTTTAGAGTTGTCTCCTGGCACATTTTACACAAATTAATTTGACAGTAACAAAAACTAAAAAGGTATTTGGATTACTTCAGCAGTAAACTAGCGGCAGAACCATGTCAATTCAATTTATCACTTGTTGTGTTTAAGTGTGTGAAATCTTAGTTCTTTATCACATTGCAATAGATAGCTTATATATAGAAGTAAAGCTGTAGACTTCACAGAGAAAAAAAAAAAAAAGAAAGAAATTATCAACTGCCAGCTGAGCCTTCACATTCTCCCTGACTTGCAGATTTTTTAGTGAATCTCACACTACCTGAACTAGAACAGCACAATAACCTTAGCTTTACCCTTGTTGCTATGTCTCAAGTTATTAGGGTTTTATCCATCAAAAAGAGCTCCAGCCCTAACAGCACATCGGGCCTTTGAAATTCTAACCTGAGAGACAAATCCTGTGAAACTGAACTTAACCTCTATAGCTAGCTTTTATCCTACCAGCATAAATCTATGCTTCTTAAGAGGATAACTTATTGGTACTCTGAAGATATATAACATATCCCTAAGGTTACAGAGGAAAAGAGCACAACCACTTACCTTATTCAATGAGTTTTTGAAAAAAGATTTGGGGAAAAAAAAAAAAAACCACACCCTAAAATATTAGAAAAACATTAGAAAGTAATTGGAATTTTGATTTTTTTTTTTTTTTCTGTGATAGGTTCTCCAGAGATGGGAGTTGAAATAAGCTAGACAGATGATAAATTATAAAGCAATTGCTAAACAAATAACAAGTGTTCCTTGAATACTGTTACCTGCATATTGGCCCAGTTATATAGTATTTCCTATTCGCTAGGGCAAAATGAGAGAAGTGTAGTCTCTTCTAGCTTCCCAAATCTGAATTTCTTCCTTTCTTGACAAAAATACGTGAGATCATAGTAGACAGTGTTTTAACAGATTTCAGTATTTTAAGTGGATGTTTGATGTGTTGAAAATCTGAATTGACTTATGTCAACTTGTTATGTAAGTAAAGGAACTAATAAAGCTCACCATCGGAAAAAAAAAAAAAGTGAACAATTTTTTCCAAATATCTAAATAAAATAGACTTTGGGAACATTAATGTTATAGGTTAAATCCGTATGTAACTCAATGACATTAATTTTGTGAGGGTACTTAATAATATGCTACATTCTATATTATATGGTGGTTTTGTTATTGATCAGTATGATCTTGTGCCCTTGATAGTGTCTTGCCATAGAGACACACGCTGGTGATACAACACTAACAATTGGTATGACACTGTGGGTGAAACAAAGCACTGACCCTTTTGATGAAAACAGGTTTTGATATTCTTTAGAGACTTCTAATGTCAGAATAGTTAGGTGCTTTTTCAGAAAAGAAAATTATATGATCTATGGAGGAATAATATTTCTCCAGTAAGTAGCAGATACCAGTGATATCTGGAAAAGATTGACTTTTCTTCGTAATAAAAAAAAATAAGTTTATTCTTCTACCAAAATTCCACTTTAAAGTGTTTTTTCCTAGCTCTCTAGAGAAAGTCCCAATCTACATTTAAATGCATGTATTTTAAAATGAGATTCATAAGGGACTAAAGCTATCAAAGTTTCATGTAAAAGAAAAAGAATACTGAAATGCTGCTTATAGGTTTTGAAATAAAAATAAATAGATTAATTAATTAAATTATGTCTTTAAAATGGAATGCTGCCAGATTTCTGGAGAATAATTTAAACTTTTCATAGAATAAATGTTACATAGCATAAATAAGTGGTAGCTTTAGATTTCACATCTTATCTGCATCCAAAGAAAAACTCAGGATTTTCTTTCCATTAAATTTGGGGCTGGACAAAAGATATCTTTTTTCACAGTATTCTCATCATCTTTAAATTTCAGCATAAGTGCAAATTAAGCTCTAGCATTAACTGGACTTTCAGTCACTGCACTAATGACATTGAGCAAGTTCTTGGGGAATTTTGCATTGCATTTTTCTAAGCTATATAGATATAAAGATATATTGCACTTTGAAAATAATTTGTTACCTCCATTGAAGTCTGGGACATTTACAATAGCTTTATTACCGACATCAGGAAATAAAATAAAATAAAACCCTTCTGCAAGCCAGAATGAGTTGATCTTTTGTCCAGTTTGTAGAGTATGCCAAAGTAGTAAAAACTGGGGGAAATCTTGTCTCTGTGGGAGTAACTGAGAGTGTTGCCAGTGAGGTGAGGATTGCATCCCCATAGCAGGTTTTTCCTGCTGACGCTATGCTGCAGGCTTTTAGCACCACAGAGTCTCCCCAGCAAAGGATGGCACAGAGCTCCCCCTGCCATGCCTTTCTCCAGTCCCTGCCATATTCCATCTGCCCAGGCTGGCTCTTCAGAGAAGAAGCTTCATATCTTTGTCACACAACAATGCACCACTAGAATCATGTTCTTGTTTGATATTTGAATGTCTGCTCTGGTATTCTGATAGTGATTTGTGGCACATAAACGCTAAATACATAAATGATCTAATCTTCCTCTTTGTATAGTAAGAACCTGTCCTTCAAATGACCATAGTCAGAGCCAGATGTTGCAGGTGAGGATCATCTTCTGTACTAATTCTGAAATTCGTAAATGATCATGCATGTTTTATAGAATGAAAATGGATTACATACAGCAAGTGGAATACATTTCCTAGCATCCTCTTAGTTGTATATATCACAAGTGCTCATAATTTCTGGACTGTTCATTATAATTCATAGCCTCTGTGCATCTCAATCTAAAAATGGAAACAGCTGGCAAATTGCAAATACATTTGCAGTTGTTTTAGTTGATTATAGGTACAATATCAAGCATGAAACAGTAAACTGAAATTCCCTTAGGGGTCTGGGTAATTAACCAGAAATACATTTAGTGTGGCATTGCTAATCCAGTTACAGAATGGGAAAAATATTTGCTAATAATCACTTTTATTAGGATACTTATAAAAACAGGATAAAGGTTTTTGTTTCTTTGTTTGTTCATTTTTAAAAGTTTATCTGTCAATATTAAAAAAATAATAATCCAGTATATATTATTGCAGCTTGATTTTGCCTTTGTTATTTTTTCAGTCTTAATTCAATCCTATTAGTAGACACTCTTTTACAGTTACTTACAGACTGAGGTAAGGATTACAATATTGTTTGATATTAAGTACAAAGGTGTCTTTCAGGTCATGTGCAATCTCATTTTGTTTGATGTCTAACTTGTTCTAACTTTCTTTTTTTTTTTTTTTTTAAATAAGCTGTGTGAATACTCATCCTCATGGCCACTTTTTTTTTTTTTTTTTTTTTTTTTTTTTTTTTTTTTTTTGTTCTGGGCATCTAAGCAATCCTAGATACCATTTGAAAGGGTTCACTCTCATGACGGGTCTCCTGAAAGGCATTTCATCTGTCACAACCAGCAGTCTTTGTTAGTTCACAGCAGAAGACACTACAGATTTCTGTTTACATGGATGAAATAGAAAAGAATTTGCTTTTCTGTAATACCTTTTCTATTTCAAGGTATTTCAAAGCACTTGAAAAAACATCCCAACTGAGTTCAATGCTAGTGCAACGTATAATGAGGAGGCAGTTGCAGCAATCCTTCAGCACTGCATGTTTAGTAACAGCAGAAAGACAGGCATTTCAGCTAGTATAATGATAGAAGGTATGTTGAAAGGATTGTGAAAATGTGTGTAAAGGATTTCACTGTGGGAAAACAAGCAAAGAGACAAAACCATCGAAACCTATCTGAGAGGCACAGCATGTTTTAAAACATTTTCCTCATGTATAAAAGATGTTGAAGATTATGCGAATGTAAGTTGTTTCATGCTGACGGTATTTTCTTGTTTAAATAACCCCTGCTCTCTCAACTTAGTTTATATAAAACTTACAAGAACACTAATAATAATAATATTAAAAAATATATATAGCATCATGTGCTCTTAGCCATCTCAGCAGAGAAAACAAAGTCCAGCAGTGCAGATATTGAATTATTTTCCATTACTGAATGGGGCAATATCTCTGTGCTGTACAGAGTATAAACCCATATAGATTTGGTATTGCTAATGCATGTTCTCTACCCTTTTGTGGAGCTGAATCTTGACAACTGTCAAATTAGCACCTTTCCTCCACATTAATATTGTATTAAATTTATAGATATTGATATATTTAGTGATATCGCTCCTTTTTTTTTTTTTTTTGACAGGTTTGTCAGATATGTAACATTCATTGAAAGTACAGGCTAATTTGAAAGTACTAGACTGTCCCAAGGCAAGCACTGTGGTCAGTGGTGTATCTGAAATGCACGTATACTGTTTTTGTGGTAGGGATGGAAATCTTGATAAAATAAAAATAATCAAGAATCCTTATCCAAAAAAGATTTATACAAAAAGATTTCATAAATGATGGAGAGAGGAAATTAGGGTATTGGTGTATCTTTAAAACAATATTTATAACAAGCACTCAGTAAGAAGCCTAGTTTTCAGTAATGATGCATACCTGATTCTATTGATGAATCCTCCAAAATAAATTGGGACTTTTTTTTTAAGTCCTGTGAAATGTGAACCTACGACCCAATTTTAAACCTCCAATTTATTAAAACAAAACAAAACTAAGCCACTTTTTTTTTTCTGTGATTGTCTCTTTCCCTTCAGTTTTTCTTTTTCTTTTTTTTCCCCAGAAACAAGAGATTTATTATTATTATTATTATTATTATTATTATTATTATTATTATTTATATATTTTTTTACAATGATCTGCATGTATTTCTTGTCTTATTAACAGAGATCAGTCTCAGGCTCTTTGATAAATCATATGAATTATGTTAGTTCAATTTTTTATTAGTAAGCAGGTTTCTGAATCCACTAGGTTTTTTGTTTGTTTGTTTGTTTGTTTGTTTTCCCATTCTTTGAATCTCTGCAGTACAAGCTCAGCCAGTGGTCAGTCAGATGATGTCTTGAACCGCAGGAAGAAAGGGAACTATTTGTTGTCTAACTGCCCCTTGAAAAACACTTTTCATTCTTCCTAATGGAAGTAGCTGTTGAGGTTAGGAATTCAGTTTGGTCTGTTTGAGGTTCAGAGAGCTTGTGAGCTGACTTTCAGATATTGCTTATGGTTCTCATTTTGTTGCACTAAACTGTCTGTGAAGAGAAATTCTGTCACATCTTTGTCTTTACATCATGACTTTGCACTACAGACATTATACTACTGTTTAATTTCCCCTTTTTTTGCACCACTTACATTGGCTCCCTGAATGTTGTATTCTGCAATGTGAATTAGTCTATGAGATATTGAGAACAGAGAGTGTGTGTTCACACATCTGCTAAAGCCTCATGCACCTTGGCACTCTGTAGGAATTAAGAAAATACATTTTCCAAAATGATGAAACATGACATTAATATAGAAAATGTCAGTCAGTAGTTATATTTTGTCAGATAAATATTATTTGCCATGGCAGAGTTCAATGCTTAATAATACATTGTTCTTGTCAGTACTGTTTAAAGTGCACACGATTCATACTAAACCTTTATCTTAGCTGATAGTGAAAGCAGGCATTTAGCATTTTCCTAAACCAAATCTTAGTTCAGAAGTTTAATGCACTTCTGTATTTACAGCAATAAAAAAGAATATTCTACCTTCTCCAGAGATTTATTTATCTCAGTTGTATAGAAGAGGTTTATGCTGCCATTGCTGCAGTTTTACATGATCTACTGAAACATTATTTAACAATGCATAGTGTGATAATGCCGGATTTGCATATATTTGAAGATGTTTCCTATTTAAATTCAGTTCAGAAATAAAAAGTATGTTTTCTACCAGAATGAAAACACAGGACAAATGTTGCTTAATATAATCATTAAGAAGCTTTGCAAAAATTCTGTCATGTGGAGATATGCAGTAGTAATATTTTAATAAAATATCAAAAGTTAAGATTCCAATTTTTGCTTTTTGTATTCTAAGAATTTTAAAAGAAATATTTAAAGTTTTATTGCACTATTTTTAATTTACATATATTTTTGCTGTAAATATCAGTATAAGTAGTTTCTGACAGAAAAGACCATTTACCTAGGACTGTATGAATCCCTCCTGAGATTTTTCTGAGATTTTTGCAAACTCAATTAAGTCAGCAGATATTTGCAGATAACCTGCTTTATCCAGATTTGCTTATACCTTTGAGTGAGATGAGGTTTCCAAGGAGATGTATACCTTGTAATTCTTTTTTCCATTCTGTTCAGCAAGCTTCCAAACATTCCTCCTCTTACAAAGGTAAAAAGACTTCATAGCATGCATTGGAAAAAATGTTTACATGTGATAGTTTTGGAAAAAAAAAATTACCTACATTTAGGAATAATTTTTGGTCATGTTTTTTCAAACAGCATTTTTTATATTTGGAAATTCACACCAAGGTTAATTTACTTTTGGCATAGAGTGAAATTTTATATACAAATCTAATCTAACGGCTATCACTCCTACTGTATAAAAAAATTCAAGGAGGTGGGATATCTTAGACTGTGAGTTTGAAAGCGCTTTGAATACATATAGTAATAGGGAACAAAATGTCGAGTCCTTCATTAAGGTAAACCTATATGCAACTTTTTCTGTTTAGTATTTGAATATTAGGTTTCGCTAGTCATCTAGCACAATGCACTGCTGCAACTGAATATATTTCCAGATTCAAATATAGATATATACGTGTATGTTTTTCAGGGAATTAGTGATTGCTTCAATGTCAGTATTTTTAGGACATCAGGCCAGTTTTAAACTTGAAAGCAAAACTTTACTAAATTCATTCATTAACAATGCACCATGCTAATAGTTCATTTTTATACATTATTAATCATCAGCACAATGTATACAAAACTTAGTATTTATACTTACTTAGAGGGCTTATTTTCTTTCTTCTCAATTTTTTCTCCTTGTGTTTTAAAATTTTTATGCTATTTGTCATGCTCCTAAAAGGGGGATTGCATCATGCTTGTCTTATTTTTGATTTTGCCATTCATCCTTCTTGTATATTCAGCAGGATGCCTGTTTGCAGTCCTTTGTTCTTATCTTGCTCTGTCTGGCGATGTTTTAATAACCTGGGTATGCCCTATGTCCAACTACATATGGCTTTGTTTGCTGCTTTGGTAGTCATATTGCTTACATACTTATGTAAAAGTCTCATCCGTCATGTCTGGTTATGCGTTTTCAGAGTCATGAAATACTTATACACTGTCGCTGGTTACAGTACTTTCGTATGATTACCTTTGGGTTGAAAGCAAAGGATATTAATTGTATTCTGATTTCTTTTATAAATTATGTATACCTTAGAGGTTTCACAGGCTTCTACTTTGGCTACATTACATTTCTTTGGCTGTTTAGGCATTGAGCACCAAATTTAACTAGATATCTAGGAACTTGTTTTCACCCACAACACCTCTAGAAGGTGATTCATCCCATCCAATAAGAGGGATTTTAGATGGATGGATGAATCATCCTCCAGAAGTGCCATGAAAAATACAGAAGACTCAGTGACTAATACAGGTTAGACAGCTCCTGTCAGCTGAGAGGAATCCCATCTCTATGGCACCGCCAGCCTTTCCACTAGTAAGCTGCTTATACCCGCAGCCAGTTCTCTAGCGGTTCATATACTAAAGATAAGTAGGGAAGACCCCTCCTTTTAAGTATTGCAAGGATGGATTTTTATGTAACCACAAAATTGGAAAAGTTTGTGGGCATTGTTGCATTTTAGGCAAATTCAATATAATATGCTAACAGAAGTAATGTCTAGATTCCTTTCTATATTTCCCCTTTCCTGATTATTCTCAGGAAGTGTTTATTTCTGTTTTTCAAGGGAAATGTGATGTAATTTTAAGGCTGGATTCACATTTTCTAGTATTTGTCCCATTTTCCTAGATTATGCAGGGCTCTGAACTATCTGTTTGCACTTGCCAAACTTAAGTGAACTCATTCAGCTAATATTGCTTGCAGTCTCACTCATCATTAACCTTTTCTACAATTGTAAGCATCTAAGGACAGGAACAAATACCTTATCCTGGGTCTGGTAAAGAATATACTGCTGTGGTTTAACAAATACTGCAAAATAATAATGGAAGCCTACATCATATGGAAGGAATACTTTTGGGTTTGCATTTATCTGTGTTTTTTCCCTTTATTAAGTCAGAGTTCCTCATCTTGTCTTTCAGTGCAAAAATTTCTGTACTGTTTCTGCTCTTGCTTCATGCTTCTGAGCTTTGGCTATCTCTGCTGTTCAAAGTTGTGTGGTTTCAGTTTTCTGATTTTGTTCCTCCCCCAGTACTGCTATGCCTTCTTTTCTGCCTTGGGATCTCCTTTAACTTTGGCCGTCTTTGCCTTTTTCATTTAGACTCCTCATCAAAACACATTATTTTATGGTCAGCCTTATAAAAAGAGCATTTTCTTTTTTACTAGGAAAGAATGACATAGAAAACAAAAAGTGAAGATGACAGCATCTTCTGCACATCTCCTATGCTTTCTAAAATTTCTGATAAAGCATGAATTGATGAAAGCATGAACAATTTAGGCATGAATTCTAATAACCAATGTGTGTAGTTTGGATCACAAAACTTTGGTTCAAAGGCTCTGCCATCTTTTATAAGCAGTGACCACAACTGGAAATTCTTTCTAATAATAAAACACAAAGTGGCTTGACAGCTGATTTTTAATCATGACTTACTGGCCTCTTAAACATGCTGTGACATGCAGCTACAGCTGGAATACAGTGCATCCCAGTGCTCCCTGTCTCCTGATCATCCGGTGTGGGAAAAGTTGCAGTTAAGTCTGTACACCTGTGGTCATAAGAATGGGCTTTTGAGTATCTGAGACTTGCCTTAAAAGAGTGGGTTGGAAATTGCGTCAAGATCTCATAGGTGAGACATTGACTCAAAACTATCTTTCACTCTGAGTTCAGCCCTGTCATTTGGCATGGGATTGATAGCAGTATGGGAACACACAGAAGCAGCTTCTTTTTAACTAACTAGGATTTATTAGTAACAATTTGTCAGTTTTTACTATTACGCTACAACAGTCAAAATACAGACATGCATGAATCCTGATACAACACTGTTTAGGATTTCTCAGTGACTTCTGACTACTCCCCATTTTTCCACTGGATGAAGATGCTTTTCTCAGCTTGTGCCTACCTCTTGCAGTCGACAGCTTCCCCTTTTCTCTGTGAAGGGCAGACCTTTTAAAAGATCAGATGTCTTTTGATCTTATGTGTGGTAATATTTCACATTCTCAGCATTCAGCTGAGGCCCTCCTGCTTAGTTAGTTTGCTTTTTTTTTTCTTTTTTTTTTTTTTCCTGGAGGAATGCTCTACTTAGGGACATGATTTATTCTAGCTAATAACATTTTTTATTTATTAATGAATGTTTATAAGAGATAGTACATAAATGATACACCAGTAAGATATTATAGATGACATTATTACAAATGAAGAATTGTAAATGTAGACAGAATGACACTCAGTATTCATAAAAGGCAGAAATACTCTGGTCTCCAGATGAATTTCATCCAAGTTGCCATCAGCACATGCCAAAGCACCATCCCTCAGCAGCCTTTCCTGGTTCCATCACTGCCCTCCCATACCAGGATGTGCTGCCATCCAGTAATACGGTTTGATTATTTTTTCAGCCAGCTTTCAAGCCATGTTTTCAAGTCTGAATGAGCTTTAGTGTGATGCTGTTGTAGTGCTTTATGAACATCTTACAGCTAGCTCCTTTTTGTTACCCACCCACCTTTAATTCTGTTAGACTGAGCGATATACATTTATGTCATTACTGTACTATGTGCTATAAAAATATAAAATATTGTCTTCTTCAAGAAACTTTCCTTTTAACTGATCATAAAAGAAATACACTTTTAATCATATATTAGGATGAATCTATCCAAACCCCCATAAATTATAGATAGTTATCTAGAATTTCAGGAAACTTATTTCTGCATTCCTCTGAAGATTGTTTAAATTCTCTACATGCAATGGTGACAGAAAATTAGAAATTGGAACATTAGAAATGTACTAACTTGTGGTGATCTATCCTTTAGCATCTGTTTCTTACAGTGGACTTTTTTTTTCCCCTCATATTTCTGTGCCAGCCTGTTTCCTGCTGGGAAACCTTTTATCCTGATTACAATTCCTTGAAAATTGCGTGAAGAAGCTAACCTTTCTGGAAGGAAGAATGCTGTGATAGCCCCATTAGCCCTCATTAGTAATATGAACAGCATATCATAACAACAATTATTTAACAGGAAACGGGAGTTTCTTATTTTCTAGATAGTGCATTTTAATAATTTATGTTTGAGTGAGTAAGAGGGATAGATAGCAAGTTAAATGTATGAAGAACTTTTTTAGAAATAACCACTTTGCAAAGAACAGAAAAGTATCAGTCACAAAATAATCTTGAACATTCAATATATACTGAAAAGAATACTGTAAAAATAATTTGGAGGTGATTTTTCTTGTTTTAGGTGCAGAATTTTACAGCTCTTGCAGGTTTAGGACTGAAACTTTTTACCTTTACTTTACTTTTTTTACACTTTCCCTTACTGGTTTCTGAAGTGTAGCTGGGGATAAAGGCATATGGGTTGGAAGACTGCATGTTTGTTCAATAGCCATCTGCTACAGTGTCCCTTGGGGATAATACATCAAAAGGAGATTTCAGAATGGGAATGCTATGTAGCCATTACAGTGATGTCTTGGTTCACAGAAAGACTGGAATCATGACATAAGAAAGAGTGAACTGCTCCTCCTCTTCTCTGAGATGATAGTTTTGTAGCCCAATGGAATAAATGTTAACTCCGTAAGCTATCATTTTGCTTATCACAGTAGCCAAAACTTCCAAAATGTGTATATCCCCAAATCCCAAGCAGTGTCCTTTACCAGATTCCAAAATGCACTCTGCTCAGCTCCAAAGCCATCAACTTCTCTTCGACTTCTATTAGAGTGCCCTGCCGTGTCTTTGATATGAAAACCTTAGCACCCTGGAAACTGAGCTGGAGTCAAATTAATTTAATAAAATAAATAATGTACATAGCACAGAATGGATTGCATTAGCCAGTTTCATATTTTATTCATAAAACTCTCCATGTTTTAATTTACTTGCAGCTAGTGATGCTGCAGAATTTACATTCTTCTTCACCACAGGTTTGCTGGAGAGAAACCATTTTCAGTGACAGAATACAAAATACTAGAAAAAAGATAAAGGATGAAATGTGGAAATGAGTGAAATGGTGCCACGGTTTAGAAAATAAATGAAATACCACTGTCTACTAGCAAAATGTAATGCTCTAGCAAGAGTTGTGGAGTTTTGTGGCAGAAAAAATGAAGATTGGCCTTGTCCAAATACATATTATGATAATAATAATTATTATTATTCTGATTATAGTACCACAGGTGCAATGGGTCCTTCATGTACTAAGGCCATGATTTGGTCAAGATTTATGCTGTGATACTGCCAGGCAGCAAACCTCCGGGCAAGGGTGCAAAGGTGCCTCTGGTGTAGCATGTGCTGCTGCCAGTTGGTAGGGGACACCAGGTTTAGGCTGGGGCCAGCAGCCACACTGACTTTCTTTTCAGAATTTTGGCAGCTCATTGCACTGCACGTTTTTCTGGACCTTTTTTTTTTTTTTTTTTTTTTTAATGATATTGGTAAAAAGAAGCCCTTCTGAGATCTCTCTTTCTAGTTGTCTTGAAGGACTCACAATAGCTTGGAACAATATGTTTGCTGTTTTCCATCTGTGATCAAAGTTATGTCTAAATGTTGCAGCATATGTAGGTCTTATGCTGGCTTTTATATTTCTGAATTTGCCAGGTCCCTGTGTGCTCTTGCTGGCTCTGAGCAGCCTCACCAGAACGATGGTGCTGGCTTCCTTGGTTTCCAGCTCACTTGCCCTTTGAAAGGAGCCAGCCCTTGCTGCTTCCTGACAACTATGTCTTACCTTTCCTAAAGATGCATTTTTATTCCTACCTATCTTAAAAAAATAATAAGCAATGTACAGAAACTCATAATACTGGTGGAAGGATTTTCAGAGAAAACTTCAATCTAACTCAAACCTACTGATTTAGTTTTTCTATCTTCTGGCTTCAGAATCTGGTCAAGACATCTTAAGCTCAGTGTTCTATTTTGGCTAGGAGTTTAAGTTTGCAGGACAAACATAATGATTTTGAGTTAAAGCATTTTTCCCCCATCCGTTCAAGCTGCCTTCTCATGAGCACTGCCCAGAACCTCAGTTACAAGGTGGCAGCATGTCTTGGTTTCAACTGGGACAGAGTTAATTTTCTTCCTAGTAGCTGATATGTGCTGTGTTTTGGATTTAGGATTAGAATAATGCTGATAAGACACCATTGTTTAGTTGTTGCAGGGCTTACACAGAGCCAAGGACTTTTCAGATTCTCATACTGCTCTGCCAGCGAGCAGGCTGGGGGTGCAGCAGGAGCGGGGAGGGGACAGACCCAGGACAGCTGACCCAGACTGACAAAAGGGATATCCCATACTGTGTGGTGTCATGCTAAACAACAAAACTTGGGGTGAGTGGGACAGGAACTGTCATTGCTTGGGGACTAGCTGGACCTTGGTTGGCAGGTGGTAAGCAAATGCATTGAGTATCACTTGTTTTGTGTATTCTTTTATCATTATAATTTTTATTATTATTTTCCCTTCCTTTATGTCCTATCAAACTGTCTTTATCTCAACCCATCAGTTTTACCTTGTTTCTCATTCTCTCCCCCATCCCACTGGGGGAGAGTGAGTGAATGGCTGTGTGGTGCCTAGCTGTCTGCTGAGTTAAACCATGACAGGGCAACCAAATAACACACAAAAGTGTTTTGTTTTGGTTTGGTTTTCCTTTGTTTAAAAAGAATAATGCGAAATGAACAAACTTGCAATGCAGTATATTCTCTTCTATTGATCTCTGCCAGTTTACTCTAGCAGAGATTTTTTTGTGCCTTTCCATTTTTGTTGGATACATCTAGGTGAACAATTCTTCATGTAGTGATTCTTCTCTTGGTCGTCCATACTTGCACCAGAGAGGTAGACTGGGAAGAGGACAGAGAGGGGAGCAGAGAAGGAGAAGAAAAAGCAGAGAAAAGAGAAGAATAAGCAACTGGTGACAGTTCCCTTCCAACCAGCTCCATGAGCTTCGTACAGTCTCACATGACTCTCTCCTTTTACTGAACACCTTTGATTTTGTCTCTTACCTCACTGCAGTCCTCACGTTCCTTGTGACAGAGGCAAGAACTGTGTGTCTTGTTTAGCTAAAGCCATCTAACTGGCAGTCTTCACTCCCTACCTGTGGGGGTTTTCTGTATCCTTTCCATCATACACAGCCACTGCTGTCCTCTGGCCTGTGAACCTGAACTCACATTTCCCAGTTGGTGAGATATCGTGCTGTTTCTCACCATCTGGCAAGCCAGTATTTTCATCCGAAAAGGTTTGGATTAGAAGTGTAAAGGAGCTAATTATGTTCAGCGAGTGTTTCATGACATGCTATTATAGCCAAACAAACAAGAAATTAATTGTGGAAATGTTTTCTTGAGCAAGTCCCTATTCAACTGATTCAAAGATATAGAACAATGTGCGTAAAGAGTGGTTTGAAAAGCATTGAAAAAGCTATTTAGCACATTCAGCATAACCAATTTCTCTGTATGTCCTGAATTACAGTCTTTTTGGAGTAAGTGATGGGCAAGCTCTCATAATATCTTGGGTATGGTCCATTTACAGAGGATTTCACAGCAAGTGCTTTAGCATAGTTCTATAGTGGTGGTGTTTCAGTTTGGGCTGTGAGGTTTCATAGTGAGTTTCTCAGGCAAAACAGTTCATTTGCTATTTTTGTAAATACTCCACACAAATGCTTATTTGCTCTATAAATTTTTATTCGTCTTTCTTTACAAACTGAACTACACAAGGATAATTTGTTCTTTTAGAAAACTCCACAAATAAAATTGTCTAATACCAAATAGAACTTAGATTTGTGAGTCAAAGTTTATTACTTCTTTGAGCTGAAGTTACTGTTTGTATTGCCATTTATACTATTTTGTTTCTGATTAAGTTCCCCATTTTTTTTTCCAACTAGTATGTAGTTGTGTTAAAAAAATAAAATGTAGATACATGCTTCTGCTTCAATTTTGTGAAAAAAGCAAAGAAGCACAGAAATGCAGGGCTGCTTGAAACCTCAGTGACAAACTAGGCTACTGCCTGCATGGAGACAGGACCAAGTATACCCAGACCTTTTTGAATGCCTCTCTAACCTGTTCTGTGAAGGAGATTTAATGATTTTCTTGTTTTTTCAAGTCCTTCACTATTTTAGACTTGGCTTTTCTTCACCAATCCAGATCATCTTTGTTACATTCATCTGATTTTTCTAGTCCTTCCCCTGGTGGAGACGGAAGGCAGTTAATCACTGCCTTTTTACGTAAATTTTACTTAGTAAACAAACAACAACAAAAAAATATCTCTGATTTTCTTTTTTTTTTCTTTTTTCTTTTTTTCAAGATTAAAAACCATCATTTCCTTTAAAACTTCTTGTAAGTAAGTGCTGAAGTATTTATCATTTGTGGCTCTCTACTCTCTTATGCCTTCCCAACTGATGTGTTTCTTAGTGTCATGTGTATCAGTACCCACTTCTCCAGAAGAGGCCATGAGTGCTGTTCAGAAGAAAAAATATAACTTTTGTGTTTCACACACAATTCCATTTTTAAAACAGACAAGAATGAGATTTACAGTTTTGCAAGTGTTACAGTGTTTGCTTGTAACTGACTGCCACCCTCAGATACTTTTCTGTGGATTTTAATGATTTTCTCTTGCATAGTCAACTTTAATGTATATATCCCATTGACATTAAAGACTTGTCTATCATTTTTGTTCAGAATATGCAGGAAAGATTTCTGATGAATATAGAGGAAATACTTGGAATGCCCATGAGAATAGGGGGTTTTCCCAGTCTACCTGATATTTTCATGTGCTGTATCTGAAATAGGAATGAGAGGGCTGCAGTCCAATTATAGCCGAAATTTATTATTGTTTCCATTCATTTATTCTAAATTAACAAAACACAAGAAATACTGAAATGTTCTGTACCTTTTTATCAGTTTTTTAAACACATCCTAATGGTTACTTGAAGATAAACCTGATAACCCAGTGTTAAACCTCATATATCTCAAACTTGCGCCCACTATCTGAGCACTCACATATGCAGTTATTACTAATCCATTTTCAAATTATTGTGGCAGAAGTTAACGTATCCCATAATTGTTTTAAATATGGTGAGAAAGATTAGTATAGAAGTAATAAACAATATTAGTTATTTAATTAAGATTGTTTGAAATAAACAGATAACAGCTGTGACCAACTGATATTTAAGCCAAGCCTTCTACTTTGCCTCCTTAGGGATCTAAACGATGCTCACATAGCAATTCCTTAGCAAAGGGTGTGGAAGGGTCCTTTGCATTGGGCTCTTGATGGGAGAGAAAACAGGACTGGCAGGAGTCTAGCAGTGACTGCCTGAGATCATGCCCAATTCAGCATAAGCTGAAACAGCTGAGGAACTAATTCAAAGTACATTGCTAATTTTAAATGACCTTTCAGTATTCAGCAACTAAGTAAATATGTGATTAGTGCAGGAAGGCCTATCACAGAAATGGGATCCATGAGAACATAACTGTGTTTTTTGTAGTCTGACCTTCAGACAGTAGTTTATGATTAAAAGGTCTAATAAGAGAGGAGTCCGTTCTGGCCTCTCTGAACAATCCAGTTGCAAGATATTCCACACAAACAGAAGATGTAATGGTTATATTTCAACTTTGCATTTAAAAGGGTGGCACTGGAATTTACAATCAGCTTGAATAAAGGGAGAATGTACTACTTCTACTTCAAAATTACAAATTCCAGCAAAACAAAATGAGGATCTTAAGGTCTTGACGATTTCTAAAGCCAACTGAATTTCTATGGTATGAGATGCCTACTTTTTCTCCCACTGAAAGACCTACCTGTAGGTCTACTTTTTCGTGACACTACCAGAGTGCCATGCCAGAGTAGAAAGAAATCAGCAACTGTGCACTAAAGCTGGGGATTATGTGTTATGATAGCACATTGCCTGACAGTCAAATCCCATAAGCCCTCTTTTGTCACACAGGTTGACATACCTGGGGCATATTGCAGCACATGCTGATGTGCAGAAACGTCCATTGCATGCCCATTTATGCAAGACATTCTGGGAGCATGATAACTTAGGAGGCTCGAGGAAAAATAAATAAATAAATAAAAAACAAATCAGAAGAAACTGTACTAAACTGTGGCCCATGTTACTACACGCAGACATGCTCCAACACCCATTTTTTCACACTGCCAAATCACAGTGGTATCCAAAATGGAATTATTTATACTTTGTGGATCAGAGCAGCAACAATAAAGAAACACAGAATATCTCTGCACAGAATATCCTGATGCTTTGCAAAGAAATATGAAAAGAAAAAGGATTTAAGAATCAATTAGACTTCAAGTTTCTCAGTGTGTACAGGCATATATGTTTAGAAATCTACCATTGTAAGATTAAATAGGTTATTTTTTTTTCTCTTATTTTCTTCCTTTTTAATTCTTTTTTTATCAGGTATTTTTTTCTGAAGGAGTATCCATTATTTACTGTTCCAAGCAAGAACTCAGTGCTGTATGGTCTTTAAATAGGAGGTTTTATGTATCAAATTAGCTTGAAAAATATATTACAAAAACAAAAGTAGACATGGACTTCACAGGTAAAAAAGGTTGAGGAGGAAATGAAATATAATGCAGTCATAGTATAATTCTTGGTCTCGAAAGTACACTCAGAAGCTTCTTTGCTGACAAATCTCCATGTCCCTATGCAGGTCTGTGCTACTTCACATTTATCTTCTGTCATTGCCTCTACCTGAAGTATGAATCTGGCTTGAAAGACAAAAAAAAAAAAAAATTTTTAAAAACTTGCAGCTTATGAAAAGGAAGAAAGTATACAAGGCAAAACTAAGTCTTGGAATTTACTAGCTTTAGTGTTGTTCTTGTAACGGGAACATGAGGTTATCTTCAAAGGGAAAATCTTTGGACCATCAACAGGTAGTCCAGAGATGCAATGTGTACTGGAGCTTTGGAATATCCTGCTTCAATAGCAGTCCTGAATATTTAAAGAATGTTGCTATTCTATTATAAA
Source organism: Anser cygnoides (assembly GCF_040182565.1). Lineage (NCBI taxonomy): Eukaryota > Metazoa > Chordata > Aves > Anseriformes > Anatidae > Anser > Anser cygnoides. The sequence continues at coordinate 30,492,658 of NC_089873.1, forward strand.
CTATCATTGTTTCATCTTCAAAGACCAAGAGTTTGGAACATATTCTATTGTAAGCTGAACCAATTCACTTTGCTTTACTTTCCAAGTTCTAATCGGTGAGGCCTCAATTTTGCCATAACTCTCATTCTCTTATTAGTATGAGACAATGTATTTCATATTGCTGGCATAGCTTAGTTTAACAAACAAAAAAACAAAACAAAACAAAACAACATGACTTCTGGTAGTTTCTCTTGAGTGTATTGTGGACTTTTTCTCAGTGTAAACTCTGACATAGTAGTGTCTAAATTATGTTAAGTTGTCATAATGCTAATGTTTGGTCAAATACATAAAACCTCTTGAAGAGCTCACAGATTGACAGGATGAGAAAAATAAATGGAAAAGAAGATTTTTCATTGAAGAAACAAAAGATGAAGTCTTAGCTTGCTTGAACACTAACCTTTGTTAGCTGTTGAATGCAAGTCCTCAGTTGCTTGTAACTGTTATTTCATGGGCATTGCTTATGAGAGGACATTTGATATGGGCGAATATCAAATGGATATATGAAAGGATGCAAGACATAGACTCCTGATGGCTCTTGAACAGGAGACACTTATTGCCATTTTTCACCACTACATATACTTTCCCTGTAGCCCCATGCGCTGTCCACGTGCCCGAATCTGTCTTACAATTGGTTAGAGACCCTCAGACACGCGCCTTGAGCCAGCCAGCAACTGGCCACTCCCAAAGCTCATCTTTAACACTGTAGCCAATTTACTTTATCTCGACCTTGCTCAAGTTTTTGGTTCTACTGCTGTTTTCCTCATTATCTCTAACTCAGGGATGTGTGAAACAGCACAAAGCTCCCTGTGAATTCCTCTCCCACAGATATATGGGAAAGTGTAGTAAATACCATCTGATTTTTTGTTAAGTTGAATAAGTTTGGTACTATGATAAGGGAAGTAATAAAGTGAACCCAATAAAAGCTGAGTTACTAAGTGAAAAAAATATTGAGAAATTCACTAAATGTTGTTATCAGAAATATGAGCTTTCTGTGGTAAAAATGCAAAATATGCCCCATAGTTCAATTTTGTCTGTGTTAAGTTGAGGAGATTTTAGCTATGTGTCCAAACTGATGTGAGATGCAGTCTTTGTTGGCCAGTAGCCTTTTTCAATTTGTTTTGTGTATATATGATAACATGCCTATAATTTATTATCAATGAATTCCTTGAAATAAATATGATTGTATCCCAGAAGGTGATGAGTGAATCACTCAGTCCTGTTGAATTCTACTCTTGTGAACACTCCAAGTAGCATTCACTGGCTAGACTGCTATAATTCAGCTGTTGCCTGCAGCCAGTCTCAGAAAATATTTCTTCACATTTTTCTCTGGTAAATACTATACAGCGCTCTTTTTATGGATCTGTCAATTGAAGTAAAGAAAGTCACAGCACAAATGTTTACAGTAGGCAATGTAAAACAGATTTCTTCTGTGTTTTATATTGAAAATTTATTAGAAGAGTAGACTTGATACAATCTTAGTTTTGTTCTCTGCTGTTGGCATACCATTGTCTATGTCCATAAACATTACAGTGTTTAGAGAGAGCTTAAAATAAATAATTAAAAAGGATGCAAAATATAGAATATGAAAGCCTTTGGTCCTTTAAACAGAATTTATTATGTTCAAAGTTACATCTCGATAAAAGGCAAGCATAACTTGAATTAAAATATTAATCCATCTATCCCATTTAGTTCTTTGAAATATTCATAGCCCTTTTTTGGTGGTTGTGGTTTCTGTTAAGAGGCGGGGGGCAATAAAGTAGGAGAGGCTTTGATGAAGAAAGCTTTCATCGAGACCAACACAGTCAAGCTGACATGAATGTCCTTCATGGGTTTAGAAAATTGGCCCAGCTGGGAGTTATGTTATTGTAGAAAATCTTTAAACTTCATAGTCCATACTCATAAAGCAGTCAGAACATTCTCAATCTCTTCCTGCAAAATCCACTCCCTTCTCTCTCTTTTCCAGTGCAGACTTCCAAGTTCTGTCTTGTTTACTCCTCCACTTGTTTTTATTTCAAAGTACTATCAGTACTTTTCAGCTGCCACTGAAATCTATCTTATGTTTTCCCTGGGTGTTTAATGCTTGTTTTTCCTTCTCTTCCTGCTCATCTGGCTTACATTTCTGTTCTTATCTGTTCCTCACTGTGAAGTTTTCAAGGCATAAATGCTATCTTTTTAATTGTTTGCATTTATATAGCGGTAGATAGAATCATTGGACACTTAGAAATGGACAGCTGACACTGATTTTACATGTGAGAGTGTAAGTTAATGTGGTGTGAGTAGAAGAGAGAATGAAGCATGCAACAGTAGTGCCTTGCAGTTACATAAATAGTTTGGTTACCTCAACTTTTATAATAATTCTATTTTTATTTATTTTTAATCTGCATATAAAACTGATGCATGGTTATAAAATATGGTAGAAGTGACTTATATACAATTTTATTCTTGTAGATTTTTAAAAGTAGTAAAAGCAAGTAAAGTTACCAGAACAAATAGAAAACTACATACATACATACATCACAGTTATATACGAGTAAACAAATACAAGTGTAATAGTAAAGAGTGAAAACTCTGTTTGATCAAAACCTCCTATTCATGGCAGGATTCTACTGAAATTGCAAAATGTTTCTAATAATTTGTCACCGCTTTGCTGACTTATGGATACGTTACCTTCTACCTTACTTGCCACAAAAATAACACTTTGCCATAAAACCCTGTAGATTCAAGTTCTATTTTTTTTCCTGTGACACTTTCTTTATCAGCTATTAGACATGCCAATACTTGGAAAATGACAACTGGTGTTTATACAGCCTTTCTACACTTGTAGAAATTCTGGAAAGAATTTCTATTATTTTAGAAAGACTGGGCAATTCACATATCTGAAGAGAGTAATTTTAGATATTATGTCATGCTGTGAAGCTCATTTTTCCCTGTTCCTAGTAATTAATGGTATATAAGGATCTTCCATGTTCAAGAAACAAAAAGTATTGTTTGAACAGAAAAGTGAAATGTGTAGATAGAATGTAAAGGCCTCGATAATTTAAAATAATTTAGAAATGGGAAAAAGAACAATTGCAGATAGTCATTTTTTTATTATTATTACAAAGTTATTTCCTAGAGCATATTTTCTCGTTATTTATACAGAATGAATGAAAGTTAATAGTAGTAAAAGGGTTACATGTGTTACTATCAGAGGGAACATACATCATGAGCACATCTGATATCTGCCAGAGAGCTGCTTTTGGGAAGATTTTGTTTCAGACTGCAAGGCCTCTGCAACATTACCCATGACCTTGGTACTTTTGATGGCCATTTTCTCTCTGTGCAGGAAAGTCAGCATTGATTAGGTCCTTTCAACTCTGATGTACAGATCCTTCATTCAAAGTCTTTGGTGGGTTCAAGTGTCTCTCTGGTATTGGTAATATTGTGTAGAGTATGTGTCAAGCTGGTTTAGCCTTGTTCATGGCAACCATGAATATAACCAAGATAGAACAGAAAGGGAAATAAATTCTGTTTAGTATAGAGTGAAGGTAGGTTAAGTCTGCCTCAATGCTGGGGCAGACAAGCGTTAAAGGGTTTCCCTTCATAATGTTTGATTCCTAATCTGCAATGGGACTGAGTGGCTGTGCGCTACCTTTTACTCAGGGCTTTATATTTCTACTCAAGCTGACTCTTTGCCATTAGATTTGTCTGTATTTTATCAATATGACTTAAATGTTGTTTTTTTTTTCAGAATGGAAAATGATATACAACTTTATCTGAAAAATTACATTTTTTTCTTTTGCTTGTAAACTTATACCCGTGGAAAAAGCTTCTGCCCTGCTCTGCAGGCTGAAGGCCATATTTTTAAGAAGACATCAAAGACGCTGTGTTTTCTAGCTGTCATTTACATAATATGTAACTGGGATGTGATAATAATCTTCAGACTTTCCTTTGCCCCAAACCCTAGCTGCAAGTGAAAGGCTGTTAGTAGTGCAGAGTTTTTAAGAAAAGCAGCACAAAGCAAAAACAATCTTTCTTCTATCATACTACCATCCAAAAGCCAGCATTGTTGCATGAATGGGATGGTCATTAATTCCGCTGGCAAGAAACTATCTCCATTCAACCTGGAGTTGTGACTCCTTGTGAGAGTTAGAATCCTAGAAGAAATTAAAGCTGCCTTACCTCAGTAGTTTAAAGACCTCTAAATACTTTAATTCATGTGCATAAAATGCATAATTTCTCTGGCAAATTCTTAAAGTTAATACATAAAATACCTAGAAGAAAATACATTTATGTTTGAAAGAAGAAAGAATACATCAGAAAATTGTTCAAAAATATAGTAATTACAAATATTACTTGAAGAAATTATATCAAAGTAGCATTAAGAAAAAAACTTTTTTTTCAACAGTAGCTAATGATGTACTAGCTTAGTACGAGGAAGAATATTTTTTCCTTCAACTGGAAATCATTTATACTTGGTAAAATACTATGTGATTTTATTGCTGCTGAACATTGAAAAGTAAAGGTCAAGAAAGAGTTAAATTTAAAATACAGAGATTCATTGCAAGATAACTAATGGTCATGCCCAGGCTACCAAGTGTAATGTTATAGATGCTTGTATGCCAGAAGCATAGAACCACATTTTTTCATATACACTTTGTTGATGAGTTTCTGTTGTGTCATATGTGCTGAGTTTAAATGAGCAATGTTGAGGAACTTCTGGTTGCACAGTTCATTCGTTCTGACAGCAACAGTGGGCAGAGTGGACTTTGGATCAGGCTTTTGCTATTAGTGTGCGCCTATTTATTTTGCTATTAGTGTATGTTGCTGTACTTAAAGCTTTAAAGGGTAATGAAAAGTCAAAAGAATATATGACAGTTCATTGCACCTTGGACGCCTTCATGTGCTAACTTTGTATTACAAAGTCATACCACGTTAAATGTCTGTAATTGAGTAAGTTTAATGCAATGCCTATGTGTTTGCCAAAAGACAGGTCACCTGCAAACTTTCCACCTCTGTTTTAGAAGCACACCAAAGTCTTAGCTCACCCTTACTATTCATAAAAGTTAAATCTGTTCATCCTAGTGTGAATTTCAATGGCAGTTCTTTTCTTTCAGAACTCTTAGTAAATACAAGTCTTGCAGCTTTTTTAAAGGTTGGATCCCTGTTTCATTTAGTTCTGCATAGTCTATGAAATCCTTTTACTAATGCACGCATGTGATTGTGGTCTTTCCATTTTTATCTCCAATTGACTTCCATCAGACTATTGCCTTTTTATTAAACATAGGAAGAATGTAAATATGTAATTATGTGTAATTTCAAAATCATTATTTTCAGTGTTTTTTTTTTTTTCTTTTTCTTTTAAAAGCTGGTAGCCATCCAGATATTCTGAATGTGCCTATTTGATAAACGCAGAGGGCTTTCAGACTCAGTTTTACTATGCTTTCAAACATTTTGAGTATCTGTTTAATATTCAGTGAAATAGTGTAAGAAAAAACATCTGTACTGCAGCTGCAATGACACTGCCTTTATTTTTGCTCTTCAGCAGAAAATCAAATGTATCCATGTATTTATCTATTTTTCTTTGTTCTTTTTAATAGTTTAGGGTTTGAGGAGTGCTAGGAAAAGCAGAAAGTATAAAATTTGCACTTTATTTAAGTGAAACAGCTCAGGAATTTAAGTGCTGTGCTGGTTGTAATCTCCTCTTAATATTCTGCTTTCTCAAGTGTATCTCTGCTAATAATTGAAAGATCAGTCACACTTTATGAAAGTACTAAAGAATGTTTATCAGTTCCAAATGCTATAAATGTACTTCATTTTATGCAATGTTAATGCCAATGGAGTATTATCAGCAAGAGTCATCAGAGAAGTTTGAACTGAGAGCACTTTTCTTTTTCTTTTTTTTTTTCTTCACAAATACTAACTTGCAGTACAAGTATTGAAATTGTCTCAGGTGTTTTCACCTTAGTGAGTATTCTCAAAGTGGAAAATATCTTCAGAAATGAGCTGCTGATTAAGAATTACCAATTCAGAGAGGCTCTTCATAATATTCAGTTAACAAAATAGAACACTGAATGACCTTCTTGATCCTGTTTTAAGAAAGTATTTATTTTTATACCCTATATAGATTATTAGGAGCTTTTTCCCACAAGGTTTCAACTTCTAGACTATGTTCAGATGGGAGAAGCATTCTCATTCATCAAAATATTTTCTAAGGAGTATCTAGAGAAAAATAAAAGCAAAAATTACTCTTTTTTTTTTTTTTCCCTGTTGCAAGTTTCATCAAAATCACTGGAGTTAGGCGAGGAACACATGTAGTCTGAAACACATGAGTTTAACGTTCTAAAAGTGAGCTTGCACATAATGTTTCAGAAGAAAATGAAATGAATGTTTTAAATTGCTATATGGAAATTAAAACAAATTGCAGTTGCCATTCTAATGATATCAAATTGATGTTTGCAAACTTAATTTGTTTTATATGAGGTTTCGCATAAAATCTTTTTTGTCTGCCCTCATTCTATGAAAAGACATTGATTAGCAGACATTGACTGAAGTATAATTATCAGATGGAAAGTTTTATATATCTTTTTCCTTAACATAAAGTACAGCCTGAATGTTAGTATTTGCATGCATAAACTCATTGATACAGATTTTTATGAGGCTGGTTGTAGTGATAGTGGCTGCTGGATTCAAAGTGTTCTGCAGTTGTCTGAAAAATGTCTGAGACATCCACCAGGAAAACACTGCATGAGAACTATCTAGAGGAAAAAATGAAATGCAAAGAAAGAGGAGGTTTTCCAATAAAACAATGTGCTTTAAAAGGTTGCTTTTTCGTAATAATTCTACTCGTCACAAAGGGCAATAAATATCTGTCCCAAAAGCAACTATGCCCATTTTAGTTCAGAAGCTCCCCAGTGAAATTCAAGAAATTCAGAAGAAGCTTTAGAGGAAATTTCTTATTTTCTCTCAATTTAGAACGGTTTAGAATGACAAGAGGCCAAAAACAAATGAAAATACCGTATCAGTTCTACCTTATTTTAATGGAAAGAGAAAAAGGGACAGAATAAAGTGGGTCATTCACTTTCAAAGAGGAGTTCTGATGATGAAGCCAATGTACAAGCTATCCTGGATAGGCAGAGTATCAAGATAGCTGAGGTTGCTGATACATCAGTATATTATAAGCATACACAGAAGTGGAATGGAGTACATTGCATATTGCATTTTACTGGGTATTTTCATGTATAATTCCCATCACATCTGTATTTTCAATTTCCTATTCTCTGTGCATCTCACTGAGTGAACAGTAAATAAAATCTCAGTTGGCATTTCTGCACTGATCTCTTTCTTGGGACTGTATTTTGATATGAGTACCTCATCCATCTGCTTGCTCTCAAATTCCCTCTTGGGATTTGAACACAGGTGCTATTGTAAGAGAATTTGTTGAATATTTGATAGAATTTGCCTTATGTTTACAAGTAGAGAAAGGTCACCACCTTTGTTTATTGGGATATCAGCTATGCTACGCTGAATGTGTGGAACTATTCATATGAAAAATATCAAGAAAGAGGTGAGCATAACCTCTTTTAACTATTTTTAACCATAACCATTTTAAGGTAAAAGCCAGATTAACCCAATAGTTTTGAAAGACATCATTTACTACAGTACAACTTTATTAGTATAAAAACATCTTCATTTATTGCTCTTGAGATGAACAAGAACTAGTGGAGCAAAGTAGTGGAGTGACTGGTTTTGTAAAGACTGAGAATATTCCCAGTGTGAACCTGACCCTCTAAGGTTCCTGACCCAAAGAAAAACCAAAGAGCCAAACACATTTCAATCAGTGCTTAAGTGGAATAGCCAAAATTATGTATGGTAGCAAGCTAATTTTACTTTTTATCTCACAACATCTGCCATTGTCTTTGTTTCCATGAAAGTCTTTCAGAGATGTGAATTTTGTTGTTCCTTTAGGTTTGATAGAAGATATTTTAATAAAGTCCAGGAGAAGAGGTTTCTTTGTTCTTAAGAAAAAAGGTTGCCATGAAAGAATCTTAACAAAGATCCATTTCAGATTCAAAATGATGGTGATTTTTTTCATTGATGCATCTGTCAACAATCTTTTCAAAAGTTTTATGGCTCCTGAGTTGCAGGACTTGCATTCTTACCTGAATATAATCAGCCAGCTTACAGAAATTATCAGCTGCTGGATACACTTGAACATGGCAGTTTTGTCACAACTTCCAATGAATGAAGGAATCCACATCTATGCGAATTAGATGTAGGTCTTGAAAGAATACTGAGGTAGCCTTATACTGTGTTTTTTGTTTTATCTCAGTGACAATAACAAGGACATAGATGAATTACATAAAATTCTCCCCCCAGCATGGCAGATGGCAGGAGCATGCCCTCTGGAAAACATTTTCCCTCCAGTTGGTGGCAAGTGATCTAAGATCAGATGCCACTAGAGCAAGGTAAATGTGTCTGGGATAACTGGCTTTTTCTGAGACTCAAACAAATGTGTTTGAAATCTGTGTGTTTCTTATAGCATGTGATCTGTGTGAAAACTTGGTCCTGATCCCAGTGAGGATATTGAAAGAGGCTATCTTCTCAAATACCACATCAGTAAAGATGTTTTTTATAAAGACTTCTAAAACAAGCCACAAATGTTTGAGTTAGCTGCAAATGCTAATTCAATGTGTTGCACAGCCACAAATATAGATCTCGAAAGCATCAGGTGTCAGAGTACAACTTATGTTGTACTCCTAGTGCTTTTGCAGAAGTCTGCATTGCAAATACTTCTCAAGCTTGCAAAGGAGCAATCAGTCGTCTACTCCCTCTAGGTAGAGACTCATCAAGACAGCTAATATAGCATATTAAAGATGTTTTATACTTTTCACTCTGTACTACTGAGGAGTATTTAGCAGCCTAGGACATTTCTATTTGAATGTTAGCAACAATCTGTTATTTGTTATTGACAAATAAAATTCATACAGAGCCAGCAGTCTGTGATGTTAAATGATAAAACTCACTTACTACAAAAGAAAATATTGAAGGCTTGAATTTTGTATTCTAAAGAGGATTTGGGGTCATTGCCTACATCTGTTCCATCATGTCTTGCAATGATTTCTCTCCTTTGCCCCACGATCCAAGAAGCATTTTCTTTAATCTAGGATGTTCTTAGTCATCTACTGGGGGATGACATCAGTACATTTATTAAAGATAGAATATTAAAATGATCCAAGCTAACTGTAATTCTTTCACATGGTGGAGCCTGGATTATGTCCCCTCTTTCTTCCTACTTTTCATTCGCTCATAACTGTGGGCTTAAAAATATGTAGCCACCTCCATTCTTATGTCCTTCTAGGGGATGGTAGCATAAAGTACATATTTACCCTTTATGTTCTTAAGCTTTTTCTTTCCCATTGTTCTGCTTTCATTTTGTCATTGGCGTTAATCTACCACATTTAAAAGAATTTTAGAAGAAAATATCTATGCTTATTCTGAGGTCAGATTAGGAAATTAAAAATTTAAATTGTCTTCAACAGTCCAGTTCAATAAAACTCTTCTTCATCCGATCCCAGTGATAGATATTTTAGCCTGGCATTAATAGTTTTGTTTACGTCCAAAAGAGAAAGAGGTGCATGCATTTTAAATTTAAAGATCCAATAAAGTTTCCCAAGATGCAAGTTGTCCAAGATATTCTCAGTTAAAAAAGTGGAAATTTTTAAACAAAAATTGTGTCACTTCTTTTTAGTGGCTAATCAGTGTATACTGTACTAATTGTAGTCTTGGTACAAGCATTTGCTAATGGTTCTGAGGTAATATTATTAACCCACCAGTTATTTCTAGTGCAGTCAGAGTTTATTTTTGTAGTCATGTGATGTAGGAAGTTGCCACCTTTCCACCTCTAGCACAGACCAAGAAATGACTATTATTATTCCCTGTGTATGTAAAAATAGGTTGGTTCAGATGTCCTTTAATGAGTCATTTTCTGCATATCACTTTTCCACCTTCTAGGATGCTACCTGCTTCTGTGTCATTCTTCTTTCTTTTGTCTATGTGCAAGCCAACTATTCAGAGTACTTGTATGTTAAAGCATATGAATAACATTAGCAGGCTAAGACAGAGGGATAATGTCAGTCACACAAATGTCACAATTTGATATGCTGGGCACAGCAGATTCTATTCTATTTCTGTTCTATTTCAGTTTCTTTAATCCACTTTTGCAATAAACAGAAATACTTCTTCAGATTTCGGAGCAAAATCTACAACATTCCTACTATCCACACCTTTGAGATGAGCTTTATTATCTGAATAGCTGTGGTCCTGAATTTAATTGTTCTGAATCAACATACGGATCATTCATATATTATAAATGTGGGCAGGCTAATTCCTAAGCATATATCTAGGGAGAGTGAATTGCAGAAATGTAGAAAACCTAGTAATAATACTGTGCTCTCATTCTCTACAAGTTTCATTGTTGAGTCAATGAATCCCACTGTGACACAACTTTTTATGTTCCAGGGTTTTTTTTATTCCCATCAATTTTGATAGCTACCTCAAAGTATTACATGACAGAAAATAGTGAATTATATCAGCAAATGAAAAAAGGGAAATTCAGTAAGGAAATATGATTCACAGATAATAACTATCAGAAAGAATGGACAATGTAACAATTCTGATTTTTAACAGTAGGCTTACACATTAAAATTCATACATGTTAATTAATTTTAACATTTTAGTTTAGTTTGTTTCCATGGCTATAAGAAATGACCTTTGAAGTGGTAGCTAAAGAGACCTATTCTTGAGGGTAATAACAGTAACATCCTGAGAATGTATTGCAGTTTAAAACTGGAATAGTTCAGGTTATTTAGGAGGATTCACTGAAGTGGTCTGTCACTGATACCACTGCACTGTGCAGAATTCACATAAAACTACTAAGTGATGAAGGATGTAAAGGATGAAATAGAAATTGAAAGTGGAAACTAAGCTTCCATACAGTAGATTTCATTTGCAAATAATTCAAATATGGTTATATAAAGAAAGATAATATAAGGTCTCTATCATGAGTGTGTTACTTCTGTTATCTCAACATGTAAGTGTTAATTTTCACTGTGCAGAAATATTTCAGTTAATCTTGCTTATGACTGGTGTTGGTTCACATTCAGATTCACCCAAGAAGGAAGGAATTAGCATATATTATATATATATCTCAAAAGTACCAAGTACATAATTTTGTCAAGGTTTTCATTTTAAAAATTGATGCTGTCATGTATTTCTTTAATATATTTCTTAATGGCAGCAAGACTTTGAACAAATGAGTAGCGTATTATAAAACAGACAAACTTGATTTCTGTTTACAAATTTAGTAAACAGAAATATAATGTATTTGCATTTTTTAAAGTATTTGAAGCAATGTTCTTCTAAGTCTTAATAAAATAGCTAACAGGTTGTCTTCAATAAGAACACTGTCTTACAGAGAACTGACTGGAGGATCAGACACAAAGGGTAGATACTGTAAAACAGCAGGCTACTCTGTTTTCTTTCAGGCTACTGTGGAAAGTGGCTTTAGAACTAGATTTATTGGACACCTTAATTAATTGAATGAGGGAGAAATTATAGACAGTATCGATTATGCTACAGAAGATATTTGATTCCTCAAAGCTGCATCACCAAAGACAAACTGTCACAGGTAAGATAAAGAATAGCCAGAAAATGGGGAAAAAAAAAAAAAAAAAAAAAAGGCAGCTTTAAAATGGAAGCAGAAGACATGCAGTCATTGAATAAATATAGACTGTGAGAAAGAGATATGTGAAATGAAAGTTTTAGGAAAAGAATTAGAAGCGAAGCTGATAAAATAGGTATGATGTTTTTGTTGGATATGGTACCGAAATGATGACCACAGGCTAATTTTCGTTTTGAGGCTGCATGTACTATATGCAACATCATAGAACTGAGATCTGAGTCTACATTACTTCAGTACATTTTTTTTTAGTTCAGACTATATATTACTAGAAAGAGATTGACAAATAAGAGTGAATTCACAGGACTGCAATAAAATTTATCAAGAGGAAAGCTATAGCACTCATAATTACAGCAAAGGAGCTGGAAGTAAGGTTCAAAACCCAGAAGGCAAATACAAAGCACTATGCTGTATAAAAACTAATAATTGATTTCCAGTATCTGAATCCTGAGTATGGGGCATAATGTTGGCAATACTGTCATATTCAGGCTGTGCTTGCTGTAATGTCAAGGGCATTTCTGCATTACGTTAGAGTTGGAAATCGTGAAGATAGAAAGCAATTTTATGTTTAGACTATTGAATAAATGAAAAAAATATATTAAGCACTGCTACTACTAATGCACAGTAGATCCACAAACTGAGATTGTTTGTCAGAATTTATTCCAAACCTGAAATTTAGTTCTATAAGTACATACCCCATGGTGAGAACAGGGCCTGTTTCAAAATTTCCCCATATGCAAAATACAATTGCAAGAAATCTTTTGTGTACTCCAGAAAGGTTCAGACTTATTCATGTTACTTTTTACTTTTTTTTGAATTCATGGTCTTTAGTTATAACTAGTACCAGAAGATCTAAAAAGTCCTGTCTGAAAGACTGTTCTCACAGCTTTTATGGCTGTACTGCAAGAAGCCAACTCAATCTCGTAAAGCTATGTATACTTGTGAGATTTCCACTCTAGAATTAGATTCCAGAGAGTCACTTATTTAGTTAAGTTTCAGGGAAGCTCTGAACATATATACACATCTGAGACAATTCAAGTCTCAAAATTGGAAATTTGCTTATCTCTAATTGTAGTAACACCAGTAAGCTACTACAGCCTACTAGAAAGACAAAATTTTTCTTATAATGCACACTGCTAGACACATTGGAGTAGATTTTTTTGCCATAGTTACATTGCTGAGGCACAACTGAGGATTCTTTGCTTCTATTTATATGGCTGCAGGAGAATGCTAGACAGACACTCCTGCAATAGCAAGTCATGAGTTTTGTTTAAGTAAATAAAACTTTGTGGTTGTTGTTGCCATTGTTATCTTGTGTGAGTGCACTCTAGCTTATAGGTAATTCAAAATAAAGTCTATATTTTAATAATGATTGCAGAGACATGGTATTTAAGTTCCTATAATAGCTTGTGAGAAATATGTAGGGGAATATTTGCCTGGATGAGTATTAGTTATAGAAGAGTATTAGTGTAGCGTATAGATGAGTACAGAGTATTGTTGTGGTTTAACCTGGCTGGCAGCTAAACACCACACAGCCGTTCGCTCACCCTCCCCCCTCCCGTTCTGGAATGGAGGAGAGAAATGGGAAAGTGAAGCCTGTGAGTTGAGATAAAGACAGTTTATTAAGTCAGGAAAATAATAATAATAATAATAATAATAATAATAATAATAATAATAATAATAATAATAATAATAATGTGTATGAAACAAGTGATGCACAATGCAATTGCTCACCACCCACTGACCGATGCCCAGCCTATTCCCGAGCAGCCGGCCCCCCACCCCGGCCAGCCACCCCTATATATTGTTTAGCATGACGTCAGATGGTATGGAATACCCCTTTGGCCAGTTTGGGTCAGCTGTCCTGGGTCTGTCCCCTCCCAGCTCCTGCTGCACCCCCAGCCTGCTCGCTGGCAGGACAGAGCGAGAAGCCGAAAAGTCCTTGGCCTGGTGTAAACACTGCTCTGCAACAATTAAAACATCAGCGTGTTATCAGCGCTCTTCTCATCCTAATCCAAAACATAGCACCCTACCGGCTACTAGGAGGAAAATTAACTCTGTCCTAACTGAAACCAGGACAAGTATATAGAAGAGTTTGAAATAATCAAATATTTTCCCAATTAAAAAGGTTTAAGGGAACATAAAGTTTGAAAAAAAAAAAAGCACATGGAGCATCACAAGTCTAGAAGTGTGATTAAACAAGAAAAAAATATGAACTTTGTAGGTATTCTATGGTAGTGCACAGAAACTCTGCACAAATCTTCAAATTTTATGATTGTACATTTGGCGAGCTTTCATTTGTTACCCAAATATGTGCCTTGCTGTACAATCCATAGAAGACATATAATTTCACTGGGGATTTGGGATTTTAGGAAGTTGGATTTGGGCTATGTACTGTGGACCTTTTCAATATTTTTTACTCCATTAGAAAACAACAACAAAAAATAATATTGAATTCAGAATACTTCAATATGATAAAAAGTTCCTTTCACATTTCTTTATTTCAGAACTAGCCCACAGGCAGAAGAGCTGTGTAGATAAGTTTTGATAAAAAGTGTGTCCAAGACAGGCGATGCATATTCAGAATTTTTGTTTAGAATATGCTGAGATTTTTTTTAATGTTGTGAAAAGTATCTGTGAAGAAAAGGAAATAGATTTTGAAGGCATTGTGAAAATAATATGCTACTGTTTTACTGGTTCTTGTTTGCTTGCTTTTTTTTTTCCCAATTGTTTGATGATTTTGTTAATACTATGAGAAATTTTTCATTCTCAGCTGATATGTCACTATGCATATATCTTCAGTTTTACTTGAATTACCAAATAAAATCATAGTTCTTCTGGTAGACTATTACTATCACTATTCTACTGTTTGGAAATCAACAGGCCATTTCCAAAGCTTTCATAACATCTTTTTACTTAAATGGCAATGGTGGCTATTTGGTAAGAAGTCCAGATAGGTGATGACACAATCCTAAATAAGGCAGGAACCATCCTTTCATAATACAATTATTTTTACACCCCACGTCAGCAATATCTCAACATTGAGTAGCTAATACTTGATCTAAGGACAGATTTTGTTGTGTGTAGATACAGATCTGTAAAACTGTCTTTTTGTACTTGTTGCTGTATGGTGATTTTGAAATGAAATACATTCTACTAGTACATTAAATACAGTCTAAGTACAGTGACTTAAACTATCCTTTAAGGACATATATGTTTGTTTTCTTCTATGTCTTTGTACTTAGTGTTCAGCAGGCCATTTTTTCTCTTCTATTACAATGCAATCATATTGTCTTTTCTTTGAGTAACTGCGGTTAGGCACTATAGATAAGTAGTTTACATTGTTCTCGCCAACAGCCAATATTGTGCCTGTGTCAAAACTGATTTTTTTCTGCCATCTTACTTCTTGTTCACCTACCATTATTAGATTTCCCTGAAATTTTAAAATTATTTTGTCATTAACAGTTTTCCATTGCCCATATTTCTGAAGCAGCTCACTGGAATTAGCACCAGCATAACCCAAATGCTGATACCACTGGCATTTTAGTCACTGTGTGAGACAGATAGAATCTGGACAGGTTTAGAAAACAGAAGGGCTGAATGCTGGCAGTCACTTAATGAATGTGGGATGCCAGCAGTTTCCACATCATAGGTTTGGGTGCATGCCCAGTCACGCATGCCCTGCATGTACGTCATCCTCAGCCCTCCTACTTTGTGCTTCTGTTGACAAAAAGTTTGGCAAATGGACTAGAATGATGTCATGGTCTTCTCCAAGGCCGGTTTCCTGATCTGCTCTGCCATTCTAAAAGCTGGGACTTCAAAGTGTCCACAGTACCCACACTTGTGATGTTTACATTTAATGTTATGTAAGGACACAGTGGTTGCATTGTGGCTGCTAAATAAGCAACAGCAAAGTTTTGAATATAGACCAAGAATATTTTTGGGAAAAAAAAACTCACTAAGAATTCAGTCTAGATATGCATATTTTCCAGCATACTTCAAAAAGAGCTTTAGTTTCTAATCAGATGTCTGGTTAAAGTTGCCTCTGTGAAATACATGCATATGGATTGTCCATCTCTGGAGAGAAAATTTCTTTCCTCATATGCAGTATAATTGCCTGCATGAAGCAAGCAGGTAGAAATTTGTACTGCACAAATAGAACGCACAACACAAAATACCAGGCTTTCAGAAATGACAAGGTTTAATCCATTTCATATTCCCCAGTCCCAAGTTACTCTGAGGTCCTTGTGATTGCAGTCCTGGGAGACCTGTCCCAGTTGTGGTGTCTCTCCTGCCTGCCTGTCTGATTGCAGCTCTAGTTTAAATCTTTCGGTGCTGTCAGACCATTATGTCCTCTCACTCTCAGACCTCTTTATCAGGGGTATTATTTCCTTCTTCTCATGGCTGCATAGTAACCTTCAATACTGTTTTAGGACAGACAGCATTGTACTTTAGTACTTTTAGTTTGTTTAAATTATGTGAACCAAAATAAGGTTTGACTCAATTGGCTGCATCCAATACCCCTAAATGAAGCCTTTAGTTCCTAAAAAATCAACAATTTCCCTGTTAACTCTAGAACCTCAATTTTCAAGCAGAACTTTCTACTAGAATTTACTAGCTGTGAATCAGTTAATGAACAGCAATGGCAATGCACTTACCTTAGATGCACATGTTTAATGTAAGATCATGAAAAAGAAAAATATCTCAAAAAGCTGGGAATTTCTGTTTGTAGGTCTGTACATGTCTTAAAGGAAAAAAAAAAAAAAGAAAAAAAAGAAAAAAAAAGTTAATACAGTGACCTATTCTTGTTCTTAGAAAAAATGAAAAAATGACTCTTAACATTTGAACATGTCTTTTAGCTACATTTATCTGTGTGTTTTTTACTTGTTCAAACATTATTTAAGGTTATTCTTATATAACACACACAAGGAATATATGTAAACAGTAGTGATCAGAGATTGCTTAACACAGGCTGTGGTTTATCTGCCATTAAATAGATTTTGATGTCAAGTCTGAAAATATCCTATCCTACTTATTTTCTGTTTCTACATAGTATTCGTAAAAGAAAGAGAGCCTCTAAGGCACGGGTATCAGAAAAGTAGGAAAACTGACTATCTAACATCTGAAAATTCTCTCCTAGCTTTTCCAGCCCTTTATCAACACACATACATTTGAAGCTGCAATAAACTATGAAACTGATAATCAGGATTGATTGGTTTACAGAAATGTATTACTTTTAAAACCTTTACTGAAGCACAAAGGATCAGAAAATAGCTCATTGTAATCCAGACAGCTGCACTGGTTCTCCATTTCCTGCCCTGATGTGTGAAATTCAGAATGTTCTTTGGCTTCAGTACAGCTGATAAAATTGCATATGACAGTGACTGCAGAACATTTAATACGGGAGATGATTAATTGCTTTTCTTTTCTTAATATCAACGTGATATTCTTTCCATGAAGTGTTATTTTGCACAAAGCATGCCATATGATGTTGACGAAGATTCAAATTAGATAAGGCATTGATTTTTGGCTGCTTTTTGATTGCTCTTTTAAATAAAAGAGTTTAGTGAGTTGAAAGTTAAAATTAAGCTCTTCTAAAAAGAGTTTTCATCTTAAATATTGGAAACATCTCTTAATATATGAAATGCATGTAATAAATTCACTGGGAGAACAACTTCAATATTTTCATTTCTAAGTTGTGAGGCTGATTGCATTTCATTTAATTGCATATTTAATAATTGCTTTCAGAGAAAGGTAAATTCTAAGTTGAATGGTAAGAACTGGGAAAATGAGACATATCAAACAGTAAAACTAGATGAAAGAAGACTCCAACATAACAGTTGGAAAAGCTGCACTCTGTGTCCTGATCTGTTGCAAATTTCCTATTTGACCTTGGAAGGTCAGTTAATGTGTCTGTATGTTCATATTTTTCAAAAGTTTGAGTGTATTTTAGAAGTTCATTAAAGTATGGTGAGGGGTCTAATTGAATACTTTAGTTAGAAACAGCAATTACTAAAGAGACCTTAGTATACTGTTGACAAGCGCAGGACAAAAGAAAGTAGACTGCAACTTTTCATAATTCAAAACACCACTAATATATCTTTTATTTGTTGTTGTCATCATTCATCCTTTATGTGACATGTATCATGTTTTCTTTTGAAGTAAGCACTACAAAATTGCTGCAAAGCAATAATTCTAGACTGCTAGGTAATATATTATGTGCTGTGAGTATTAACTGTGGCAAAGTGATGAGAACAGTAAACAATTTTAGGTACCCCCTGAAGGAACTATTCATCTTTTCCATGACACAAAGTAGAATTTCAGCCCGTAGGTTAAAAATAAGAAGTGCCTGACCCTGAATTATGAGCTAACAGTTTCAACTCCCCCACCTCGTCAAAACTAATACCATTCTTCCTTGATTTCAGTACCTTACTTCCCTGAGCTGTCTTGTGTGTTGCTGCTGTAGATGAACTGTATGTTTCACACCAGCACTAGAATGCTGTGTCAGATGTTGTTAAGGGGGAGAGATAATCAGTGCATATGTACCACCTCAGGAGACCATGCAACTCCTGCTTAATGATTACATATCTTTACTGGTACAAATTTCTGATTTATTCCTTATCCCAAATGTTCTACAAGTTGGTCTGGTAGCATGTCAGTGCTTGTTTGTTTATGGCAGCATCTGTCCCATTGACAAGCTGAACGCTAAACTCATTTATAGTTTGTGTGACACAATAGTGAACAGGAAGCTTTTCCTGGAGGTATTTTTCAGACACCAACAGGTAGTCAGTGTTTAGATGCCCTAAGAGTAGCATCTCTCTTAATATACCTTAAGAGAGAGAAGAAGATTTAAGGGACCCTTTAAACTGCTTGGATGCCTAAGACACTACTGGTGCTTCCTTGGATACACAGAGCTGTGCTGTTTCAAATATTCAATAGTTTATCTGTCTTTGATGAGATGTCTATTTTGGCATCTCTCTCCTGCCACCCATCATATAGAATTAAAAAAGAAATTCCCTTGGTCCAGGGCTTTGAGAATTTCTGATTTTCCTGATTTTCTAAATGTTCAGAGGATTTTTAGTGCAGAAGCCTGAGTATATTTGAATACATTGCTTTCATACCACTCGAGTGCCTTAATTGCTGAGCTATGAGCTGTTCTTGGCAAAGACATACTCTGTTCAGCCCTCCTAGGAAAGATGGGCCTCTGTGCAGTCAGAAAAGTAACACTTGGCATTAAAGTATGGGAGAAAAGGGTTAAAATTTAGCTTTCGAACACAGGAATTCAGGTGTGGAGTCTAAGATGTGTTGTCATGGAATCGATGCCCTCTTCTGTACAGGAGGCACAATTTCTACCATGTCTTTTTTTCCTTTTCCTGTTCATAATTTAGACTTTCTGGGCTCAGTGTGTTGGCTCTTGGAAACCACAGTCTAGGAACCCAGATCTCTTCTATATGTTTTGGAGGGACTTCAGATGAGCGAGTTAGTACTGTGAATTCTGCTGAGAGAGCCGCATGTATTGCAATTAAGTCATATCACTGAATGTCTGCAGATACCTAATAAAAATATTCTACGTTTTTCAAGTGGAGTTGCTTGTCGTACTTTGTTATTACACTGCTATGAATAAAATTTGCTGAATAAGCATTAAGACATGAAGAAATCCAGAACTTGGTCTTTAGTTTTCAGTTACACAGGAGCAAGAAAAAGGATCGTTGCTGTATAGCTGACTGAGCGGTCTCTCTAGGTATGGAAATGTTCACATAGGTTGAGGTTGTATTGCATCTAAATAATCAAGTTTTAGTCTCTTTGAATCTGTCCAGTCCTAATGCTCTTGGATAAAACAGCCATTGACTTGAGCAAATATTTTATCAGAAGTCTGTGCTGAGCTTGTAGCTCACACTTTTAATGGCAGGAATTCGATAACACAGCATGTGCAGGGAGTGAACCCAACCTGCTCAGAGGAGACAATATTTTGGTTTAGGAGAAAGGGACGCCTATGTTCCTGTTCTTCTAATTCCTCAGTGGGTGATACTTTTTCCCCTTCTTCCCTTTCATTTCAATGCCAGAACGTGTGATGTTTATGACCCAAAGGGCTATGAGTTTTTCAGAAACACATACTGTGCACATGAACAAATACTGGGCATACAACCTGGGACACGTGCTGTTAAAACATGCAGCACACCTGCTAAACTTGTTGAGGTCGTTTAAATGAAGAGCTTTAGCAGTGCAAATTACTTTGTTCTATCTGTTAAAGTAGTCATAGCCACTTCAGCAAGGAGAGCCAGGTATAAACAGGCTTTGAAAAGCTTGTTGCAAAACCTCACTCTGGCTTTTCCTGCCAGTAATCATAAGGTGAAAGGTTTGTTATGTTGCTGTTTTCTATCATACAAAAAGCTCATATGGTGACATTTTTTTCTTGCTAAGGCAGTGCTATATGTGATGATCAAATTCGTTTGACTACGTATCAAATGTGACATTAAGGACATGAAACAGAATGTACTATTATTAATGACCCTTGATTATTATCTTGGATACGACAGTTTGCTAGAGTTACCTTTATACTAGCAGATTGTTAGGGTTTCCCCTAACATCCAAGGATCATCAAGGGAACATCAAGGGAACATCCAAGCACACAGATAACAAAATGTCTCCCCAAGTCAGCCTTATAGTTTGTTGCCCAAAGGTACATTTACTGTGGAAAGCAAAAGTAATTTGTGTGAGCAAGTTCATGTGTGTTCATGAACAGTATTTTTTAAACTATTCAAGGATCTTTTCTCTTTCACCAGTGTCCTTGCAGTGTGATATTTCTGAAAGTTTAAGTATATGCCCCCAAATTAAAAACAGGTGTAAAAACAGCTACAAAAACCTTTATAAATGTTTGGTCAATTGTACTGTCCTTGTCAGAGTGGGATGTGGGCATTTATCTAGCATGTCTTAGCTTCAAGTAGTTGGTGACCCAGACGTCAGCTAAAGAAAAATAGTAAAGAAAAAATGTTTTGGGCTCAAATCAGTCATCACAGTGATGGCTCAACATTTAAATGCAGACATATAGTACAATGGTATTTTTCATGAGACTGCTGGCTTGCGATGTTATGGTGGAATGCCTGATTAAAAGGAAGGCTGCAAGTTAATTCCCAACATGCTCCTTGGCAGCTTTTTCATTTCACTTATAGGTAGGAGCAGGTGGTGTCATTTAGAATTAAGTACTTCATGTCTAGGTTGGCAGGAAAACAGCATTTAGTGATGAAATGTTCCTGAAACGAAGCTCATTAATTGTTCACCAATTTGTGGTAATTTTATTTATAGTTGCATACTGTAATGCAAGTACAATGGAACATCATATATTTAAATGGTACTTAACACTGAGTTTAACGAAAAGCAAGAAAGGGCCTCAATCATTTCAGAACAAAAGATCTTACAGTAATACTCAGAGTACTTTTAAGAGTTTGCTGCATCCTTTTTTTTTTTAACTGAAATAAATATTTTCTATTTCGAGATTTAAAGGAGAGATCTTCACAACTTATGAATTTGTAGTATCTTACAACCAGTTGGCTTTTGTTATACTGTTAACCTTATGTGAAACATGAAAATGTATACACCTTATTCATATGCTATGTAGCTATTTTTATAATATTTCATAAACAGCAGTTATGCTACATTTATATGCCAAAAGTTGAATTCAGTTTTGCACTGTTGATGCCTAATGGTTGCTGGATGGTCTCGTGGCAAATAAAAAATTCTTTTAAAAAAATTATCTTTCAAACAATGAATCACAATTTTACTCAAAATATACTCAGCAGGGGCTCACTGGTGCCTTACCGGTGGATCTCCGCTTTGCAGTTCTATTTGAGGAGCCCCAGAAAGGACACAGTATGCTCTTTTGCACCCCATCAGCTCCACTGGTTAACATCAAAGGGAAAAAAGAACCCTATCAATGTTATATCTTTGTCATCTGTGTATCTGATAAACTTGAGGAATGCTTAAATCTAATTGCCTACAAAATAAAGGGCCCAGAACTGGAAACTCTTCTGATACCGACTCAGAGACAGCACTTAGCATCCAGTACAAGAAATGGGAAATTTTGTTTCCAGGTTGGGCTCTCACTGTTTTTTGTGCTCTCTCTAGACTTCAGTGCATGATGGTTTCCAACTGATGGGCAGCTAAGCTCCATCATGCTGCTCTCTTAAGCCCCTCCTCAAAAGAGCAGGGGGAGAAAATATGATGAAAAAGGGGTCATGGATTGAGATAAGGACAGGGAGATCCCTCACCAGTTACTGTCATGGACAAAACAGACTCAGCACAGGGGATTTAATGTAATTTATTGCCAACTACTAACAGACTAGAGTAGTGAGAAACTAAAATGGGTTGATAGCATGGGGTCCATCCATCAGGAGCCAACTGCTCCTGTGTGGGCTCTTCTCCATGGGTGGCAGCTCTGGCCCGTGGGCCTGCGCCTGCGGGAGCTCTCCATGGGCCGCAGCCTCCTCCAGGCCACATCCACCTGCTCCACCGGGGGCTCCTCCACGGGCTGCAGCGTGGAGATCTGCTCCGTGTGGGACCCATGGGCTGCAGGGGGACAGCCTGCTCCACCGGGGGCCTCTCCACAGGCCGCAGGGGAACTTGTGCTGCGTGCCTGGAGCACCTCCTGCCCTCCTTCTGCACTGACCTGGGGGTCTGGTTCTCTCACAGTTTCTCACTCCTCTGTCCCAGCTGTTGTGTTGCAGCAGTTTTTTTGGTTGGTTGGTTGGTTTTTTTTTTTGTTGTTGTTGTTGTTGTTTTTTTTTTCCCTTTCTTCAGTCTGCTCTGGCCCAAGCAGTGTCGCTCACTGGCTCGGCTCTGGCCAGCAGTGGGTCCCTTTTGGAGCCATCTGGAGCTGGCTCTGGTCTGACATGGGGCAGCTGCTGGGCTCTGCTCACAGAGGCCACCCCTGCAGCCCCCCCTGCTACCAAAACCTTGCACATGAGCACAATACAACTTGATGTAAGATTGGAAACCTATTTAAGAAAAGAAGTAAGTATCAACAGAAGGTAGAAGGAAGGTTGATTCAAAAGCCTTACTGAGAGTCTGCTCACCTCTGTTTGCCCTGTTCTAGACACTCAGGAAGCTCTGCAGATTTTCCATTTGGAGTAGCTTAGATCATATCTACCACTTTAACCAGTTATTGCACAGCTGCGTTTCTTGTAACTACATTCTTTTTCCTCTGTTGCTGTCTCAGTCTGAGGTACTTCATAAAACTTCATTATATCTCTCAGATTTCTGTGTTCTGTAAAAGTAATTGGTTTAAAGAGCACCTTAGTGCTCTTATTTTTTCTAAGCAAATATGTTGCATAATGAGACAGCATTATGAGACAGTCTTAGCAGTTTGCAAATTCTGGACAGGACAGCTTCAGCTCGGAAGAGTTTCTCTGTTAACTTTTTCTTTTATAAAGTAATTAACTTGGTATTAAAATACTCAGGAGTTATTTTTCAGTCGCATTTTCATGTTCTGCTACCTGCTAGCTGAAAAACATTTTATGTGCGTGAGACGTGGTCTTCACTGTTATTTTCTTTCTGCCTCTTTAAATTTTATGGTATAAAGACTTCTGGAAGAGAATAAAACTGACCTTAATGTGGTAGCACTTTAATATCATTGCACGATACTAATACTGACAGACAGGATGATTATAATAATTAATGTTATCTTAATGACTTTCCTGTTGTTATTATTGTGATCCATTTTTTCATTATCAACCAATATTAAGATCTAATTTAACTTACAAGATACATACCAGGCAATTAATGTTGAACTAAAAGCAGCCCCATGGTTTCATTAGAACTCATCAGCTTTGTAGTTAAATACACTAAGCAACTTACCAAAGTTCAAGAAAAAATGATCGCATGTTTTCTTTATTTAAAGTTTATTTATTTACATTTTCAGTAGATTTATACTAACATATAATAGTAATGATGTAATAAAGTTTTACAAGAAAAGCTCATAGTCCTATAGGACTTTAGATCTTATATTTTCAAAGTTACATAAACTTTAGACTGCACTCCAGGAAGTAATTCAGTTTTGATATTTTTGTTTTTAAACCGCATCTGAAGAACATAAAGGAATTGTAGCTCAACGGCTGGATGTTTAGTGTTTACTTGAATACAGTTCCCTTTAGGGTATATTGTTGCACACTTCAGAACTGAAGCACCTAAAATCATTGTCATGTTTATGAATGTAGGCTGACTTCCACCATTGTTTCATTGATACTCAAGCTATATCCTTTGAAAATGATTTGACACATTTCTTTTCAAGTAAGAAACCTGTGAAATAATTTAATTCAAAGCCACCTATGATCTCTTTTTGAAACCTTTTCAAGTCAAACCCTTTCACTGTCATAAATAATTTTCCATTATCATGCCCAAATTTTCCCTTATATGTGCCATCCTTTTTGCATGACACCCAAGAAGACAATGATGCCAAAGTTTTCCTGAATTTTGCTCAGAGCTAACTCCTCCATAACTCTGAGTGGTAAAAAGTCAGCCTTAGGGGGGAAAGGGTTGCAGAGAGGAGATTACTGCTGTCCACGGACAGTAAACCTACAAAAAGATGGAACTGTGGTTCCCACAGTCCGGTCTGAATGGAATCATGAAGTGCAATTAAGAGCTGGAAATGGCTAGGCTAGAAGAAAGAGCATGATAAAGGCATTAAAAGAAAAATCACTGAAAAGCTCAATAACCATATTCAGTACCTAAGAAAAATGTCAGAGGTGTAGAAAATAAAAAGCACTCGGTGAGCTATTAAGTGTAATAATTTAAAGTATTAAATTTAAAACCCAAATACCACAGCATTGCATAATTTGCTTTTGTTCTAATCCAGCTGTGCATTCAGAAATATTACTTAGCTCTACATTCTACAAGAACACATACGGATACCTAAAACACCTACATATGCTTGTTTCTAATTCTCAAGTCTGAATCCAACATGCTTCATATGCACCAGGCATCAAATTTCAAGATCCTCCATTTTTTTTTCCTTCTGAAAAGATTATCTTCCTAAACTCTGTGCTAACTGTAGTCATGCTTCACATATCCATTTGCCAGCTGAGTCTTACTCCTTAATTCCTTACAGTTTCCTGTTTAAAAATTCATAGACTGTTAGCTGTTATGTCCTCATCCTGCTAGCTGTATGCTATTTAAACTGAACCTCTTTCTTATACATTACTTTTTCCAGTTTAACTAATAATTTTATTGATTTCTTTGGTCTTCCTCTGTTGTATTTATTTGAGACACAAAGAAAAAGAGGTGAGATGAAAGGAAGTTGGAATATAGAAACAGAACAATTTTAGGGAAAAAAATGCCAGGAGGAAAAAAAGAAGCAAAGAAGGAAAAAGCTATGGCATGGAACAAGTGAAAGCATCATTTGAATTAAATGTAAAAGAATTATTTGTGTTGAAATTGGATTATAAGTGCACAGTATTGACCAGTTTTTACCAGCCCCACTGGCACCATTCACAGGTCATTGTTGTAAGATTGCAATTACACAGCTATGAACTTCCTGTTATTGCTTGTCTTTAATGTGAAAAGGTGCTTCCAAGGATACTAATTACACACACCTATCTGCCCTTAAACAAGGCTCAATGAACTTTGGAGTGGTGTAGAGTATTACTCCCTCCTCCTCCCATGATTTGGTTGCATAGCACATTCCATGGTATAGCTCTTGAAGTAAAAGTCACAAATCTTGTCTTTTGGAATTTATTGTAAGTATATATTATTAAGAAAAAAAAATAGTCATATACAGTCAAATCAGTTTTGAACCCTGATTTCCAATATAGCAAATCAGTCTGTTCTACCAACTTTGTCTTTAAAAAGGCCAGAGTTTTCTTTAAATAAATATGAAGTGGGATGTTTGTAAGACGTTCCCTTTGGAAGAGCACTATTACATATAACTACCTTCACTGAATTTGTTTTTCACTTCTTTTCATTATTTTCAAAAATCTCAAAGGTAAAAATCAATATGAATATGTTCATAATTGGTAGTTCGATGAAACAAAATGCACACACTTAATAAGCTTGTATAGCATTTTGAAGACCTGATAAGGAACATACTTTTCTTTTACAATTTAATAATACTTAATAATTGAAGAAATATATATGAGAGTATGCAAAGAATTTTCACCCACATTGATAGTCCAAATAAATATAGGTGTCCTGATAGAAAAAGGGATGTGTTAGAAAAAGGGATTTCTTCTTCTTTAGTTGTCAATTTAATAAATTTATTCCTTGAATGGCTTACGGAATATAAGATGAAATATGTTTTTGTGGAAAAAAATCAGAGCCTTTCTGGTTTCTTCTTGTTAATGTCATGGATGATACATTTACATAAAATTGTTTGCAGTGGTCCAGAAAGAGATGCAAAGATGCAAAACTGCCAACAATAATTAGAAGATTGTATTCGAATTCTGTATTTTCAAAAACATTACTGCACAGATAGCATTATATGTAAATTGATATAATTTTAGACACCATCATCATGTGTGACCACTGTAGCCTGTCGTGCTGGTCTGAATTTCCTTCTTTTTCTTTAGACTTGAAAATTAAGAAGACTGTAAAGTAATTTAGGGAGGGGAAAAAAAAAAGAAAAAAAAAGTTGGGATTCAGTTGGGATTTCAGTTGGGATTTCCTCTTAGCTGAAAGATAGACATGTCAGTCTGAGTTTTTTGCACAAGTCTGCACAATCAGTGAGGAAGAAGAGGCCTCCCAAATAACAATTAATCTTGGGAATGAAATGATGTATCTCAGGATGAAATAACTTAGAATCATGGAATCATAGAATATCCAGGGTTGGAAGGGACCCATAAGGATCATCGAGTCCAGCTCCTGGCTCCACACAGGTCTTCCCAAAAAATCAGACCATATAACTGAGAGCACAGTCCAAACGCTTCTTAAACTCCAACAGGCTTGGTGCCATGACTACGTCCCTGGGGAGCCTGTTCCAGTGTGTGACCACCCTCTCGTTTGAACACTTGTTTTCTTTTAGCTGTATTGAATTACTAGAAAGGAAGCCAGGAATATGTGTCTTAAGTATTTTACGTGCAACTTTTACACACTTAAAAGTAGGTTGGATGAATCAAGACATTAAGCATGAAACCCTAAGCTTCCTAGACAGTTTATTCCTAGATAAAATCCTCAGATTTGCTAACAGTTTTAACAAATTCACAATAGCTACCAAATCTTGCATATTGATGTTGTCCTTGTCATTCCAAATGCTCATCATTATCTATGATTTTGTCATTGGTTCCACTGAAAAATGTTGTGTTCGTGTATTTTTATTTAATTTAGCATCAAATGAAGTAAAAAATACTCTTGATTACAAAAACAAGTACAGAAATTATACCTTATTAGTGCCATTAGCCATAGTTCCATCAGCCTAACTTTGATCCCAGTCAAAATAATGCAATAGCTGATACAAAGCTTGATAAATAAAGATTTAAGATAGACTGCCTAAGGTCATGCCAATCAGCTGGGGATTATAGAAAATATAATGTATTTTATAGAATCCAATATTTTTAATGAACTTGCAAGTAGGACTATATAAATAATTGATTTTTAGTTCAGCTGATGAACTGAAAAATTACATAGGTAATAGGAACCAATCTGATTTAATTTTTGATATTTTTTTTTATTATACTAAAAATACTGAAGCATGTACTTTAGAAAAACATAAAACATTCAATTTAATATGATACTAAACTTTTAATTTAGGGTATACAGAGGAAGGCCCCCAAGCAGATGTTTTAATGAAGTGTTGCAGTGCTGCAGGCTAGCTCCCAGTGTTCAGAATACCCTGTACCATCCTATGCTCCTGAACAACTTTTTCTAGACCAAGGTCAGTGAGGTCTTCTGAATCACTGTTATGTTGCCCTCCAGCAGTGAGGGCAATGAAGGATTCTCAGGAAAAAAAAGGACCCTCCACCCCCCCCCCCCCCAAAGCAAAGTAAAGCAAAACAAATCAAAACAGACCCACACCACTGTTGAAACATTTTAGTTACATAGGATGCTGAATTTGGAACTGAGTATACCCTAAATTATACATATGTAGAATCAGAAAGTTTCAAAACCATTTCCTGCTGCACCAAAATTTCTTTGGTAAGGTCTCCCTGGGCTACAGGGAAATTGATGGTCAGTTAGATTTTAAGCCAGATCTTACCTTACAAAGGAGTTGGGAGATGACTAGATGTACATCTGGACCTGAAATGAAATTGGGATACATCTCTGGGTCCTGTAACAGACATAGCCTAAATCATCCTACTTAAAAATGAATTGGTTGTTTCAAGAGACCATGAACTTCACTTGCTGGAAATCAAGCTCATTCTATATGGGTAGCTGTGTATAAAAATGTTTACCTATATATCTGAAATAGAGAGAATTTGGTTTATTCAATATTATGCTTTTTTTTTTTTTCTAATTGAAGAAAAAGGTTGATCAAGATGAATGCAACTGTTTGTTTTTTTTTTTTTTTTCAGAAGGTTTTGCAAATTGGGAAACTTTGTCCACCTATCTAGAATAAAATTATAGTAATTGTCAGTTTTTAGACAAGACCAGGTAGGAAGTTTTCTCCCCCTTTTTAAATGCAGTCTTTCACTTGGAATTTTGATTCTGTCTATTGTGTAAACAGCACAGTATTATGATAGCACAAGATTGTTTTTGAAAAAAAATATAAACTTAATTCACCTGTTAAATATTTTATTGTTGTTTTCCAATTACAGAAAAAATCCCTGATTATCCTCAATAACATTAACATTCATAGGAGTATTTGCATATGTAGTAATAAGTAATGCCTCCTTTTGCGCTTGGAGGAATGCATTCATGCTGTAATGAATTTGCATAAATGCAGGTGCTCTCCCTTGAAGTATCAGGGAAATCGGAAAAGAAAACTGTCTCTATCAATACGTATATATATGTGTGTGTGTGATAACAAAGTCTTTCGATTTTTATGATATAGGAGCACACATTCCTTTGAAAGGCAAGCCAACATGCACCTGTTACGTTCTTATGAATTATGTTATATACATGAATTATATTATTAGAATTATGAAAAACAAATAAAAGCTTGGGCAGTTTAGGAGGAAAATGTTTTGATCTGTGATCTTAGTGTTGTGATTGAAGACCAAATGAAATATGGAGGCTAAATGGTTTTAGATACCATTTTAATCACAGATACATGCTATTTTATGGGCTGTACAGTTTATGGGTTATGCAATGAGAGAGATACTTCAGTGAGGGAAAGAAGTTGGGCAGGTTTGTGTAGTGGTTTTCTACATTACTTCTCTGTTCTGCTGGAGAGATGCTGCAGTCCTGCAAAAAGTCAAGTGGGTGAGTAGTGCCAGTAAGGTTCTGGGGCCTGGTTGTGGGGTCCTCTGGGCTCTTCCCTGCTCCCTGGTGGTCCGAGATGTTGGTGCAAGGTAACAAGGCTTTCCTCCTGGGAGTCTTCCCAGAAACTTCACTAAGTCCTGTGTTCTCCAGCTAGGTGTCCTTAGTTATAGGACTTAGAGAATGACTTGGTGGTGATTAATCTGTTCAAATTGTGCTGTTGTTTTCTGATTTGCTGTCACTGCTGGTGGTGCTCACAGTCCAGACATTTCTTCAGCACTTTTGCACTTCTTGATTGTTGACAGATTGTTGGCATAGTTGACGATCTATGTACTTGATCACACAATAACTATTCAAGGTGCATGCCATTGTGTGGGACTAGCAATTGATCATATTTTGTCTGCTTCTACTTACACAAAACGTTTTCTAAAACTTTCTATTGTTAGTGAAACTAAAAGCTAGCGAAAGTTCACAGGTTTATATTCTAGCAGCTACGCTCACCAGGCGTAACTCATGCTGATTGCTGCATACTGGAAAAGTAGTCTGTCCGATGTTTCTGCTAGGAAATGAAGCCACATAATAAAGGTTTTGATTCCCTGTATTGCAGCTGCCTACACAAAGATATTCGTTACAGACTTTTTTCATCCATAGCTGGTCTCAGAGGTCTACAGTCAGTACAGCTTCCGATCAGTACACAGTAAGCACCCTCATTCTTTGAAGTATCTAACAGACCCTCACAGACAGTTGAACCTAAACAGACCTCGAGACTTACTTAGCATGGCAATTTCTATGTTCCTGTATTTAAAGATGCAAATTACATTTTGTTACTTCTGTATGCTATTTAGCAGTGGCAAGAAGCTTTATTCTGCACTTACACATACCATCTTTGAAAATGATTACAGCTAACAAGGATTCCCACTTTCCTGATGGTAAAAAGCTCATATTTTATCAACATGTCTTTTATCTTCGTTATTGGTCTCTTTTTCTTGTTTATCTCTTTTTGCCAATCTGGATGCATTGCCTATTTTTTGTATGGCTGCAGATGGTAACAGCACAATGAGACTTTTTAGTGATGTGATCCTCTGCACTTAGGAGTCTGCATAACTCAGGAAGTTAGGCGTCTGCATAACTTTTGCTTCAAAAGCAAAGCATAAACTTTTGCTTAAAAAGTGTATCACCCAACTTTGAAATCTTTTATCCTAACAACATTTTTATTTCAAAACAAAGAAAAAAAAGTAAGGAAGCAATGCCAGATTCTTTTTACAGTACAGTTTAGTTCAGATGGATGTTTGAATTTGAAGTCAAACAGACAGTGAGTTTCCTTAAATACGTAGTTTGTTAATAATATAAAGGAGGGAAATAGTTATACAGAGAATGAGAAATAAAGAAGAAAACTGAAATAAAGCTTCCATACAAGTAAGACTGAATTTAAACTGCTGTTACTTCAGATCTCGAAAGCCAACTAGAGAAAGAACAGTTCTTTTTTGTTTGTTTGTTTGTTTGCTTGTTTGTTTGTCTGTTTTTTGTCCTGATCAGTGATGTGGTGACCTTTGTAGTTTCACATTTGTATTGCTCACGCCCAAATTTGAGCCATAACTCACCTTTAGGTCCTAACTGTTATGACCATTCAAAAAAATAGGATAGTTTTCTGTTGCAAATAAAAAATTAAAGGCCTTTGAACTATTTAAAACAAACAACAGCCTCCAGGAAAAAAATATACGTTTATGTACTCAATTGTGCAAAACCTGAAAGAACTTTTTGTTACAGATTCAATATCTTGCATAGTACAAGAACTGTGCTGAGATGATGAAGTCTTTCTGTTCCATCATCCTTCACTTCACCTTTGAAAGTGTTATGGTGGAGGGAAGGGATGAAAAAAGTACATTTAGTTGCAAAATAGGCTAATTGACCAATATGAATATTAATGAAATGTAATTTAATAGATCTTGCAAAAAAAAAAAAATAATAGCCTAGATCCATTGGGTAGTATAGCAATAAAATTTCAAAGATAATTTTCCTCTGTAAGGGATGTAAGAGTTTAAGATGGCCAATCAACTGAACATAATAAACCTCTAAAGTATGTCTGAAAACAAAAATATTATCATTTTGGAAGCTGAAGGATTTTCTGGTATATTTGAGAGGTTTATGATCAGTGCCAACTCTAGTGGAATTAGTGACAATGTCTGCTTTAGAAAATAGTGTGGACCAACAGGAGCTGATCTGAGCAATGAAACAGAAAACCCTGGTGATTTATTTGTTAACTCACATGAATGGCCACACTTCTGTGTTTTTTAATTTTGAACTATTTCTAGTCCAATCCCACAAACCATTTGCAGCTGGATCACATTAGATACTTCCAGTTTAGTTTGATCTAAAAGCAATTGTTAGGCTTCCTTTTGGGTTGATTTGTTTGCACATCTTTAGATAGGTGCATCTTTAGACACTGCAAGCAGAATACCTACAAATGCATGTCTATATGTGTGTACACATGTTCACATTGTATAGACTAAAGTAAAAGAAAACCCACTTACGTAAATGAATGCACTGTTGTAAGTAAAACCACCATAGAAATACCTGGTGAAGAGTGAGTTGAATTTGTAACTTGGTTTTAAAGAAGAATGATTTTAACAGAGGATTTCTCAGAAAAGGTGTAGGCATGATTTGAGGCCTGTGAGTTTCCTTTGAAGTGGGAGATTACTGTCCAATAACAAAATATTAGTGCACGATTACATTGAACAGTATGGATACAGTAGATTTTTATTTTAAAAATATCTTTATTTAGAGATATTTGATAGAAGGGAGGGTTTAACAAACGTGGCTTAAGATGACCAAGTGATTGGAAGCTGAAGTTGGGCCAATTCAAACAAAAAAATAAAGAAAACTTAAATGGCAAAGGGCAATAACCTCCAGGACAGCTTGCCTTATGGCATTAGATTTTTATCACTTGCAGTCTTAAAATCTATATTGTGTTTTACTAAGGAGTTTCTATAATTCATTAAGTTAATTTTTGGTAAGTGGTTATTGTAGAAAGTCATATCAGATGATCATAATGATTTTTAAAATCTGCAAATCTATTAAGGAGTATTAGATACATATAATTCCACTCATTAAGGCAATTCCTGTAAGTTTCACAGAGGTATGGAGGCTAGAAGGGATCATTGGATCATTTAGTCTGATCTCTAGAATAGTGAAATCCATTGAATTTTGCCCAAGGATTTATTTATTTATTTATTTATTTATTTATTTATTTATTTATTTATTTTCCCAGGCAGTTTATTTCCAAAGTCAGAAATGCTTTTTAAAGAGAAGAAATGTTATTTCAAAATATGGAAAATATGACTTACACAATTCAGTCTATGGAAATTTCTTCTCTTTGTTGATCCCAAAGCATTCCTCAGTGTAAGATTAAAACTGAAACATATAATTTTAAAATAAATTTAATTAAAAGATTATATATTTTTGGTAACTAGAGATTTTAAATCAGTGCTGTGATGCCCTTCAATCTGTCATGTACAGAGTTTAGGATGATATGAAAATAGCTAAAAGGATCAGTCACCCAGGGAGCTCAGAATAAACTGAAATGGAAATCTAGTTATCAGTACAGGAAGCTCTCACTGTCCGTTACTTTCACTATTCATCTCAATAATCTTAAAAGCTCCACAGACACACTTGCATGGACATAAGCAGCGTACTGTGTTGAAATTTAGCTGGAGGACTTTCACAAGTAATGCAAACAAACTACTGTTTGAAACTGTGCATCTTCAAACTGCTTCTAATTCAAGCAGGCTACAGCAAGAAAAATGTAATGTAGGTAGGCTGTCTGCTGTTTGTTCAACAATCATATACTGCTGGGTCTGTGGGGAAACAGAGCAGGAGCAAAATAGCAGATATTTAGACACAAAGTCGTTCAGTCACATATTGCCAAGAGAGGACTGCATCTTCAGCTAGCTTGTCCCTTTCATTTGTAAATAAATCAAACGCTAGAATGCGATTGGGGCTGGAATTTCTGCCATATAAATCAAAACTTTGTAATGTCAGCCAGTTACATCGGCCAGTGGAGAGGAAGAGTCACTCCTGAAGGTAAACCGTCCTCCTTGCCTTGGACACATCCTGGGATGAATTGACTTCTGACAACAAAGTCTTTTATCTGGCCTTATGCATCTAGAAGTTAGGTACTTAGTCTAAACTCAACTTGAGCTATTTCACTTAGGATAAGTAGTATATCTAAGTACATCTTTTCTAAAAGTCAACTGAACTATCATAATGCATAAGTTCCTCCTGCAGACTTGTCTAAATAATTCATTTTGTAAATCTTGTAATCTGGATCAAGATCAAGGAATTTTTTATTGCCTAGTTAGGAATAGATGGTAGGTCAGATTCTCACAGAAGAAGAGAGACAATGAATTGAAGAGAAAGATTTGACACCTTTCTTTCTTCCTGCTTAAATATGCTCTGAAGCAATTTTCCTAAAAGTCAGCTGAAGTCGTATTGTGCCTGGTCTTCTCCTGCTAATAACTTATGTAACTAGGAAAATGTCTTATCAGACCCTTTTCCTTGCTCATGTGTTCTCCAAGAGCTATCTGGATTCAGGTATCTCCGCTGTTTGCTTTTGCATGACTGTGTTTTAGATCAAAAATATAATATGCAGCACACTTTAAAGAAAATTCTGTGGTATTTCACAGGTGCTTACATTTAAGACCATAAACGGTTCCACAGACAAGTTGACCTCAGTTGGGCATAATAAATTATTTGAATGATTTTGCTTATAGTGAACCATAATTAAGGTTGTTCTTACCTTAAAGACGCATTATTTATCATAACGGATATGATAAAATGAGATATTTTTTATTTTATAACATTTATATAATTTGCCTAATTAATAATTTTTTAAATTAAACTTGAGGATTGACAGTGCGTGCCAGTCCTTAAATGTTGTTGCTTGAAATCCCAAGGAAATGAAATGGATTGGGAGTGTAATTTCCTGATGTTCAAACACCTTCTTTTCTAAACAGTGATCACAATCCTGTGCTTATGTTTTATAATCTGTTACCATGGAGATATTACCATACACACAGGATGGCTGCTCCATTGCATATAATCAAGTAAGCTAAGAGCATTGATTAAAATGGTTGCAAAAGATGATTGTAGCCAATAATTGAAAAGGAAAAATAAAATCAAATGAAATACAATTTAATTATTAAAAAAAAAAAGAAATCCTCGATCACATAATAGTGCAGATGTTCTGGTTTAGATTCCTTCTTTCGAGTTCTTCTTTATCATAGGCAAGACATTATTTTTACTTCGATGTACAATGAAACAGTCTTAACTGAGTAGCTAAATAAACAGTGATCCAATTTGGACTGATATCAGTTTGACTACAAAAGTGGTATATTTAAGAGTATGTTTCTTTTACCATTGTATAAAACCATAGCCAATGGACCTGTAACACATCAGACTCAAAGTTTTTTGCTTCATATTGGAGGAGAAAAAAAATCTACAGAATTATTTTACTTACAAAATCTGAAATGTGTTTTTGTATTTTTTTTCCACACAGTTTTCAGAATGCTTCATTCAGTTTAACTGGAAATTAATTTTGACAGTATGTATTTTTATTTTTTTTTAGTACTACATAGTAGTCGTAGTTGTATATTGCAAGGACGGTATGTTATAAATCAATGTTTGGTAGTATAGGTCTGATCTTTTATCATTTTGAATCATTATTTTTATTTCAGAAAACTCCAATGGCCTTCCCAGCACTGCAGAAGACACATAAATATACTGTGCTCCAGAAAGTATTAAACCATGAAAAAAAATGTCATGCAAGTGTGGCGATTTATACTCTTAAACATCTTGTTGAATCAGGCCATAAAATATTCCTTGCTTTGACTGTCTCTCAGTGAAAGACAGGCAAGATAAACAAAGAGTCTTGAAAGGACTGAGTTGAACTTGCTACATAAATCAAGATTAAATGCTTTTGAATATTTCCAGTAGTTTCTTAGAGTTCTTTTCATTTTTCACATAAAATAGGTATGCCCTAGACTTCTCAGGAGTGTGGATCATTTGTTGTGAGCCCACAAGAATAATGCAAAATGGGAAAAATGTTCCATGCCCATGCTGCAGCAGGTCAGAAAGTGCAGAACTGTCACTGAGAGAATGGCACATGGCTGTCCTTGATGGAAAGCGAAAGAGAGATATGATAACATTAAATGTATACACATCGTAATTAATATTGGCAATGTGGCAAATTCAGGATTTCATAAGGTTTATACCCGATCTCTGAACATCTTGGTTTTCATGGGTTTAGAACAAAAACTGAACAAAAGCAAAATGCTTTTGGCCTTGTTATATGATAGTTGTAACATAGTAATATAACATCATTCGTCAAATGGTGCAATGGACGTACTTGCCATTGCAGTGTATTTACATTGTAATGTGATAGAAATTAAAATTAAAATTAAATATAGACTTGCTAGAATGATGAAGAACATGTCTGGGGTCCTTACAATTGAATCCGTAATGGAATCCTAATTTCCCGGATCCTTCATATGTCCTGAGAAAAAAAAAAGAATCTCTTTTACTAGGAATTCTTCATCTTCTGCTTTAGGTGTTCACAGTAAAAAAGTTTCAGTAACTAGGACTACAGGAAAAGTAATCATATTATGGCAATAGTGTATACTGGATGCCCTAGATTTATTCCTTATAAGAAACCCAGTTTGTGAAGGCATATGTTCTGCAAACTGAGCCCACAACCACTGGGAGCAATATATACAGTCCAAACCTGCCAGCATATCACAACAAAACTCTATATATCTAACTAACATGCCGACAAGAATGCTGATAAACACAAAAGAGAGGCCAGAATTCTCACTGGCTTCTGAGCTCCATTAATTATGTTGTGGATAGCTTTTCAGCTTTTTGTTTGGATACAGTAAAAACCTACAACAGCCATGTGTTTCATCGTGTTCTATCTATAAATCAAATTTCCATCCTTGATGGTAGTTTGTGTTCTAATGCTAGTGAAATAGAGAGGTTTTAATTTTCAGATATTTCTTAAATTTTTAATCTTATTCCATAATATGTAGCTGGCTGCATCAAAAAACTTAACTTTTCCACCACCAGTGCCATCAAAAGTGTGGGATGCTTTGAGTTAACTGATTTTTTGTTTGTTTTGTTTAGTTTCTAGTATATGGTTTTAGAGCAAAAGATTTGTATAATTTATTTGAATAAAATTATAAATGTTAAATATCTTAAGCTGCTCAATACAAATAATATTCATAAACTACCTTTTTAGCTGTAATTTGATCATAGGCACTCGCTATGACATTCAATAAATAACAGGCATATTATTAGTGTTTAGAATGATGCCTCTACTTTCAATATTATTGTGCAAAACATATTCATATATCACCCAGATATTTTTGTTCACTGATTATCTATGATAGAAAAAAAAAATAAAATTGAGGGTTGTGTCGCAGCTTTTTCAGAAGACTCTAGTTATCTTATTGAACTCTAAAGGAGAACCTGTGAAGATTTGAGTGAGAAACTTTCTTTCACAGTCACCATTCAGGTAGAAATGGATGTTTCCGTGAGAGATTCAGAAGGCAGATGGTATATGGGTCATCACTACTCGTTTAAAAAAAATAATAATAATAAAAAAAAAAAATCTAAAAAAACTGAGCAAATTTTGAGGTGATATTCATTACATGATGGTTTAGAATTTTTTGTTTGCCTGTCCTGGTCTACTGATACTAAAGGTATTACTTTACTCTTAAGAGTGACATGTTCTGGAAAAGATACTATAGAAGACTAAATTATCGTTAATGTGAATGTGAATCAATCATGTGCACACTGAAAAAAACACTTGGGAGCTAACTATTTAGGTAAATAAATTATTAGCTTTAAGATAATTTAATTGTCTGTCCGTCTTTATCTTTTTCTTTGCAAACTACCCCAGATTCTGGTAGCCTTAAAATAAATGTTAGAGCAGCCCTCTGATGACTCTCTTGATGGTATTCACAGCATGCTTCCTTGATATAAAGTTCAAGTTGACAGCATTGTGAATAGAGAAATATAGCTGTGGTTTCTGTGTGATTCACAAGTTACCTTGCAAATGTGCTCACATTTGATTCTAGAAATAGAAGATTATATATAATGAGGTAGACCCTAGTGGGCAGCAAATCAGATGAGTTTCCCAAGTATTTGAAAAGAAACGTTTACACTTTAAAATTCAACAAACTTTGTGACAAGCAAGGGAAAATCTCCAGATTTTCTCAACATTGAGCATTTTGTTGCCACTTGGCTGAGTGGGAGTTGAGTAAGGTGTTAGAGAACTATAAACAAGTGTAGTTCTGCGCAAAAAAGCAGAAACCTCTAGCTAAAAGCCAGGGTGGTCCATCTGACCTGAAGGCTGTTACAAGTTTGAGTGGACCACTTGCCCCAAAAGTTGTTGCTATTGTTGTGGGTTATTAAGCCCCCTTCACATACCACTTTGGGAGAATTAAAACAAATGAACAAACAAACAAACAAAACCTACTGTAGCTCTTTTTAGATAAGATAAATACGAGGGAAGTTGTTAAAGGAAGGCAGATATTTTGGAAAATAAGCAGAGTGTTTTCCTATATTCAGGTGAACCCTCCTGAAGGCAGGGATGCTTTTGCCTGAAGTCCTTCCATTTGTCATAATGCTATTGCTATATGCAGTACAGAACTGATCTTTATTCTTGAAAGTGCTTTGCATCTGCTTTAATTCAAATGTATTTTAATTGCTTTAAAGTGTGTAGTTTTTTTCATGAATTGCCCCTTTTTTTTTCAATGCTCCATACCGCTGACAAACTGAGGGCCAAAGAGGAAGGAATAGGGTGGAATCCATTTGTAACTGCAATCTTGTTATGTAAATTGTTTCAAAAAGGTAGAAATATATTTTAAACCAACTGTATTTATTTCTGTAACACTGCTGGAAATAATTTCCACACCACAGGAACCTCTTCTGAGGGAAGCAGGGTGCAGCCGCCACAGAGGCTCCCTGCAGCTGTGTGCTCAGTAAGAATTTTGCTTCAAGGGAGTGTGCAATTTCTAATTATGAAAGAATCCTTACTTGGCATGGGAATGACAGACTCATCTGCTTGTTAATAAAAGCATTTATTGTCCACATTATAATATGATGTGTATTGGAGAAGGGCTGCCTAAAATCATTATGGAAACTTCATTAGTAGCTCACTATAGTCTGGAAATTAAATCTTTCCCTGAAAGTGCTATGCTTAGTCTGTACTTAAGAGTAGTAGGAAAAAAATAGGTAGCTTGTTTTCTTCTACTTTTTAGTTTGTGCTTATGCTTGCAATCTGTGGGTAATCAGTGAAGCTGTTTTGACTGTTAGGTCCTGGCCCTGTGGTTTACTCTAAGCAGGAGAATAACTGCTACTGTGGGAAGCCCTGCTGACATTGGTGGGGGTCTGCACAAATCATACTGTTGTCTCCTGATATTAGTTAAAAATGATACAGTGGTTATTTCATTTGTTTGTTTGTTTCCCCCAGCTGGTAGTTTATTGAGAATATGGAATTACTGTTTATCAGATTCATAACAAGCAGAAAATATTTTACACATTGTGGTACAGATCATAAAAAGGATGCCTAAGGTAGAAATTAAATGACCTTGAGGCATCCAATTTTAATTAAGAGAGCTGGCTAGGGCCTTCCTAACGCTATAAGTATTTATGCTTTCAAGGAGTCACCCTTTCTGACCCCAAAACACCGTTAGTTCCTGCAGTGCCGTATAGAAGCACTCTGCTTTAGGAAGTTCAGTGCCATCATCCAGCTCAGCTTTTCTTGGGATCCAGAACATAAAAGAAGAATATGACCTGGTAGTCATGTCCCATAGAATCAGACTCCACTTAAATGACAGCTGTCTGTGGGTGCTCCCATCTGCATGCCTGTACAAACCCTGCCATTTCAGGGCTCCCGAAGTTGTGCTGGGTCATCCTGGCTGCTGATTCCTGCTTTCTGCCATATTTCTGCTTCGTGTAGCTGATCCCTAGTTTAACATCTCTTCTTCAAAAGCAGGTTCGCAGGACCTTCTTCCTGTGGCCATGGGAATCATTATATCTATCTACACTTGCGCTCAGATTCAGTGAGTTAGCACAGTGCAATTGTAACCCATTGGAAAAGCAATGCCTCCAGAGCTGTTTGGTGCAAACTCAAATCTCCTTTGAATGCACAAAGACCTCCCTCTTCCCTGGCCAGTGCTCTCACCACATACTGGGGCTATATACAAGACATGCACCATCTTTAAAAAGATGAGCTCCACTCTCCTCATCTCTTCGAAGGCATCTTTATTTATGATACCAAATGTCTGAGATACTCACAAAAAACTTAAGCCTGTAAGCAGCACAGGGGAACAAGGGTTCCTGGGCTTAGCATTTGCTGTTGGCAAATGAGAATGTTTTCTTAGTAACATGCATGATACAATCACCCAATTCAAATGTGAATTATGTATGTGTGCAATAGGATGGTTGAATGCATTCCTTATGTATGCCAAAACCCTTCAGGTATACATGGCGGTTTTGGAATTTTAAAGATCAAGGGAGTGAGAGGTCATTATGAAAGCACCGAGCAATTGATTTTACTGTTATCTCATATCAGAAGAGATTAATTTGGAGCCAATCTTTTTTACATGGCAGTACAACAGTTGGAGTAATTTGTGCTAAGTAAAGGCCAACCAGAGCCACAACTGAGGGGCTTCAAATACTTAAGAAAGTGCAGAAGCTTTTGCTGAGATGCTTTTTGATCAGAATAACTTGGCAGTCATGGAAAAAGGCAAACTTGTATGGGTCCTTGTCCTCACATTTTATATTCCTTAAATGAATAATGTCAATTGCTTTACCCCTTGTAAAATTGGCTGGTGTCACAGAAGTTAGCAAGACGCTTTATTTGGTCACAGTCCAGTCAAAATGATTGCCTCCTTTGAACCTTGGCAAAACTTTGGCCTCACAGAAATTGCTCAGTTCTTTCCACAGACACAGTTGGAAATAGGATTCACATTTTTGTGCTTTTAATAAAGTAGTCTGAGAAGGTTTCTGCTACTGGTTTGCTCTATGATAAAAATATGACTATATATTAATTATATGTATTTATATAAAAGTGTATATATACATATTTATAATGCATTGTAATGTTAGGAATGTTCTCTTAGTGTACTATTGATTTTATTATCATATAATCTTCTTAAATATTAGATTCTCTAGTTTCAGTAATCTATTTTTATTTTTTTCCTGGCTGTTTCATCTTGTTTCTTCAAGGTCTCTTAATCTTGCTTGAGTATTGAATTTGAGAAGAGAACTGTTAGCAAGAGCTTAGTCAGGAAGGGATAGATGAGCCTAATTTTAAAAATCTCACAGATATGTCACATTCTCTTCTTGTGTAGACCATGAGAACGGTATATGTTCTTTTATGTTGCAGAGTAAAAAGTGAAATTACCATTTGTTAGGTTTTGCCCATGCTTATATATTTATATGACATTTCCAAGCAATCGGGACTGTTCAGTCTGGAGGAGAGGATCAGGGTTTCCCCTGATCTTATCAGTGTGTATAAATAACTGAAGGGAGGATGCAAAGAAGAGGCAGCCATACTGTTTTCAGTGGTGCATAGTGCCAGGACAAGAGGCAATGGGCACAAGCTGGAACACAGGAGGTTCTCTCTGAACATGAGGAAGTACTTCTTTGCTGTGCAGGTGAAGGAGCACAGGCACAGGTTGCCAAGTGAGGTTGTGGAGTATCCTTCTTTTGGTCTTCAAAAGACATCTGGACATGGTCCTAGGTAACCTGCTCGAGGTGTCCCTGCTAAGGCAGGAGCGTTGGACCAGATGACCTCCACAGGTGCCTTTTTCTTAGGCAAGCAGAGCCTTTAGAGTACTGGATTTTAAGTTCAGGCATGAGAAGTCTAAAATATTGACCTATCGAAGCATCATTGCTATAATGTGTTTGTTCTCGAGCTGCCCTCAAGCTGAAAGTCATATGTGAGGAGAGAATTTTGTCTGGAGCCAAGGTAGTGTGACAAATGATCAGACCTGGTCTCTGTGTGACAATCAGCTGATTATTAAACGTCTTGGCTTAAAGCTCAGGAGAGCCCAGTTATGCCAATTTCCACTCCTACAAAGTGAGCATAATATTGTCTTATGAAGTTCATAATGAATCACTGAAAAAACTATAGAAATATATTGTAATTTATAGTATTTAGTCTGCATTAAAATACCAATTTTTAGTTTAAGATATGACCTGTATTTTGGAAACAGGTCAGGATCAAAACTTACAATTTTCTTTCTGCTGTCTGTGTTCTGACTAGCTCTAGGTTTTATTTGCATGTTGAACCTCAAGCCTGAAATAATTTCAGGTTTCAGTGTTGAAGTTTCTGAGTTGCTTAACAGTCTGTGAGAATTTTTTGGTTTTGTTTGCATAGTCTCACTTAAAATAACTCTTCTACACTATTATAGAAGAGTTAGTGAAGTAATCCAACTGAGACGTCAGTTCCCTAATGCTCTGAGATAGTTTTGCTTGACAAACATGCTCTTGCAAACGGTTCCGATAAGCTGAATATGTTGATGTGCTGCTCAATGCACACAGATCAGTAGGCAGCAGCTGTAACTGTGCCTTCATTTTTTTGAAGTGTGAAGAATGTATGTGTTATAGAGGGAAATATGCCTGAAAATCATAACTGTCATTTCAGATTTGATATCACCCTCAGAGTCTTAAATGAAGTGGTCCCTGCAAAGTTTGAATACTGAAAACTTTTATTTTAGAGGCATATATTCTGTAATTAAAAGCCTGCCAAACTTACTCAGAATGACTGTTTGTTAAAAAATGAAATTTGGATATCAAGAAATGTTTCTGAGCTGAAATGTGACAGATAATCTTATTCCAGAAACAATTTACTCTAAAATTGAATTGAATGTATTTTTGTCAAGTTTTGATGTAGGAGTTTAGATTGCATTTCTGTGCTGCTAGAACAAGATCACTAAAAAATTCTACAGATATTTTCCACACAGTATTATCCCCCCTTTTTCAACACACTATATCACAGCTGCCCATCATTAAGTAATACGATATATAAAAAAAATGCATGCTTTAATACCCAATGTTACACTGAAAATTCTTACAAAACAGAGTTGTTAAGAGAAATAACACTTCAAGGGTCTTGCAGCTTAGAATGGTCCTTTGATTTCTTTCTGATTATACTTACCTGACTTAAAGCAGGATGATCATGTTTTAGGTAATAGAGAAGAATTTTATACATCACATAACACAGAGCACATAATGCAGTAAAATGCACTAATATAACCAAATTCGAATATGCTTATTCACTAATATCTATGATTAACTGAATAAAAGGAATTGGGAACAAATTTTGGGAAATAAAGGCATTATAGCAGGATGAAACTGTGTTAAGCCATCAAAAAGAAAAGAAAGATGAATAAATGGACTTTATTCCAAGTATCCAAAAGTAAAGAAATTCAGTATATAGGTTGGCTGTCAAATTTTCCACTGACTAAATCCGGTCTGCACCATATAAGAATAAGAATGTAATGTTAAGGGTTCATTTAAGCTGTAGACTTACAGGACTTTGTTAACAAGACAGCAGCAAAGGGGTTTGCACATACAGAATATTTTTTATGTCAGACAGATTAATCAGCAGTGATATGTATAGGAACTGATCATTTAATTCCAATCTTTTCTTTGAAATGTCACAATAGGATGTACCAACCCATAGGGCAGTTCTTTTGGAAGGAACCTTAGCATAATCCAGGAGGTGCTTTGCAGTAACTTGCTCTGCCATGCAGTGCAGATCAGATTAAACCATTCTGGTGCTGAGCCCATTACAGTCCCAAGATTTTTAAGTGAGGTAGAACTGCAAAGGTGGTGGGAAGTTTTAAGCCCATGTTTACAGCGCTAGCAGTATCTTTGCATTTAATAATAGAGTTGCCTGTCTAGCTTTTATATATTTAAACCAAGCATTTCAGCTTTTGAGGCAGATGGCAGAATCATCAATGAATTGCAACAGTTGTGAGAAGTGTAAGGAGAGGCGGCAGCTAAAATTACTGCATCCCCAAATCGTTTTTGGGTTTATGAATTTACCAGCACTTTTAACTACACCGATAAATAAACAGGATCCCAAGAAGAACACAGAAGGAAAATAACAAATACTTACTTCAGATTCATCTACTGCTATGTATGAGGATCATGTGTAGTTTCTGCACACTTTAGCTTCTGAATGATTTTCAAGAATTGGCCTGCACACAGTAAATTTTAATAGCTCGATATAGAAAAGTAGGTGAAGAATACCTACTTTTGATGACACAGACACATGACAGAGAAGGGCTATTGAATGTAACAGAACTTGCACAGAGGGTTTGTGGGAATGTAACCATACATAGATGGAGATCAACAATTTCATTCCTGAATACCTGCATTCATCAAGCAGTAATATTATTTATTCCAAAACCAGCAGGTCCAATTTTCCTGGATATCTAGTCCCATATGACCACAGCCAGCTAATGTTTAGGAATAATATGGTTGGTTTTTTTTTTCAATAATATACATTGTTATCTTTTCTATGTTTGCATAGCAACGTATAGGAATGCCTGGAGCTCTCACTATAATCAACTGTCTGGAAAACTGGCTAAAAAAGGCATTGATGCAAAGGGTAACTTTAGGATAATGTCTTTAGGATGCATCTATGATCAGTGGAAAAATAGATTGATAAAGGGATTCTGTAGACAGTGATTTAGGGTCTGAATGCTCTGCCTCCATTAAGAGTAAAGGCAGTCAAGACAAACTAATTAGTGCCTAGAGTTAATTCCAACACACATATTCACTCCTGTATTTATTTTTCTCAAAATATGAAATTATATTCCTGAATGTTTAATTGGATTTAGATTGTTGTGCCAGTTTGCACTCCTTATGCTTTGTTGTGATGCTGCTAGAGTAAAATACCAGATATTCAACTTGGGTAATTAATATGAGTCATGATGGAAATAGTTCTACATTTGGATTCTGCTGATTGACTTTATATAATCTTAATTGTATACATCTTGTTAATTGCTTACACTTTTGTATAACTTTTAATTTTTATTTTGTTTTATGCTTTTGAATTG
The DNA here is from genome assembly GCF_040182565.1 of Anser cygnoides. NCBI lineage: Eukaryota > Metazoa > Chordata > Aves > Anseriformes > Anatidae > Anser > Anser cygnoides. The sequence goes on from NC_089873.1 coordinate 30,536,893, forward strand.
ATCCTGCTTTTCAGAATATACAGAATTTATTTCCAAATTGAACAGGAAAGTGGGTTTGCTTATAAGCAGATGGATTTTAAGATTCTTTTCCTGGAGGCATAAATGATAACAACAGAAAATGGCTTTTTAGAAGTAATTTTATTTATTCACTTCATCCTGCAGGGAATGAAACAAATAAATGAAGGAAGAAAAGTGCTTGCCCTATCATAGCCGTAAATTACTCATTGTTCAAAATGATTTGAGTTGTCAAAAGCACACGATTGTATACTGTTACTCGAGAATAATCTTCTATCATATATTGCTGTATTCTCTTTATATCGTGCTCTCTCTCTTCTCTCTCTCTCTTTTTTTTTCTTTTTTTCTTTTTTTCTTTTCCCTAGCTCTTGTTTGTCATTTTCAGTATTTCAGGCAAGGAAAAAGATGTTATCTGCACTAAAGACTAGAAACTTTAAGACCACAGGCCAATACAAGGGGACAGTATCAGTTTCTCATTGTTTTGCTGTTTTTGATTATCTGATTGATTTATACTGAATTGTTCCTGTCTGTAAAATATCCCAAGATACCTAATTAAATCCTGCATGGGTAATTAGCTGCTGTTACTTGTTAGCCACTTGGGAGTCATATGATTCCATCCTGGCCACATGGTTGCAAAATTCACTCCCTGACCACCAGGTTTAATTGGACCTCTCTTACATCTAAATGTGAAAATAGGGACTGCTGGATGTGCTGGACCTAGCGCATGGCTTCAAAGGTTGTTTTTTATTTATTTGTTTGGTTGGTTGGTTTGGTTTAGCATTTTATTAGGATTTTCAGATATTCTGGAAATTTATCTTGAATACTTTTTATGCGGTTTCTATAAAAATAATTCAGAAAAATGTATTAAACTTTGATCAGATGATATTAAGTTTATTGCATTCGGACTCATCAGTAGTCAGATGATGACTCATACAGTAGTCAGTGTATAAACTAGCAATTCTGGTGTCATGATTTCATGATTACATTGCTATGTAAAGTAGCTTTGCTTAGGCAAGGGGATTCTCTCTTGAAGTTTAGGGAAAAAAGAATCATAGAATCACAGAATGTCTTGGGTTGGGATGGACCTCAAAGATCATCTAGTTCCAACCTTCCTGCCATGGGCAGGGTTGCCACCCACTAGATCAGGTTTCCCAGGGCCTCATCCAACCTGGTCTTGAACACCTCCAGGGATGAGGCATCCACAGCTTCTCTGGGCAAACTGTTCCAGTGCCTCACCACCCTCTGAGTGAAAAATTTCCTCCTTACCTCTCATCTAAGTCTCCCCTCTTTTAGTTTAAATCATTCCCCCTTGTCCTGTCATGATCTGATTGAGCAGAGCTACTCTCCATCTTTTTTATAAGTCCCCTTTAAGTACTGAGGTCACCCCGGAGCTTTCTCTTCTGTAAGCTGAACATCCCCAGCTCTCTCAGCCTTTCTTCACAGGAGAGGTGCTCCAGCCTCTGATCGGGTCCTCTGGACCCGGTCTAACAGCTCCACACCCTTTGAGTTCTGGGGGCCCCAGACCTGGACACAGTACTCCAAGTGGGGCCTCACGAGGGCAGAGTACAGAGGGACAATCACCCCCTTGACTTGCTGGCCACTTCTCTGTTGATGCAGCCCAGGATGCAGCTGGCCTTCTGAGCTGCAAGCGTAGTGCTGGCTTATGTCGAGTTTTTCATCCACCAAAAACAGCTTTTAACTTTGAATGGTAATTTAAAAAGAAAATAAGTACTTTGTGACTTATCTAGTGTAATAGCTACTATTTCTTACTTGTAGGTATATTCAGGTGAGATATAATATTCTAAACGTTTGTAAGAAAACATTTGTTATTGAATCTCTTTTACCTTCATAGACCTTTTCATCACCTTACTGTAAAAGTGTTGATTCTGAATCTGGCACTAAAACGGTGCTTTATTTTTAAAATTTAAAGTTGTTTTTTAGATAAAACCAATAAATCAGATAAAAGGAGAAACTATCTATCTATTTATTTATTTTAATCCTTAAGAAATTATGTTGCTCAAACCTTGTATTTTGTTTACTAGAAATGATGATTTTATTAGGGTCTCTGGGGACATTCAGAAGTCTGGTGAAACTGAATGTTTGCTTAATCCAGAGACACAAACATTTCCATTTAATCACATTTTTTCCTGGACAGCAGATAATATCCAGTTCTGTTTTGTGATGGATGCAACAATTCATGCGTTCCAGAATTTGTTTTTTACCTTTTCCTCTGTATAAGATCAAAGCTGTGTTCCCAATGAACATACCAAGAGGGACAAGATGAAAGTGGGTGACATGGAGGAAAGGTCGGACAGGAAATGACAGAATTTGAGATTTATTTGGATGAGGTCTGTTAAGCGTAGAGATGCCACTCAGGTTAACTCTAAGAAGTCAGTCTATGGATTTATTATTACAGTGTATTAAAAAAAAAAAAAAAAAAGGAAAAGGACTGGGACAACAAACAACTGTGGATTGCATGCTTCCTGCAGCAAAAGTAATGCTAAGCAGGAAGAGAAACAGTGAAGTTCTTGGTGACTTCTACTTGTTTTTTGGTATTTGTGAAATATGATGGGCAATTTAATTTCCAGATATAACAGTATTTCCAAATTTTTCTAAAATTAGTGCCTTCTTGACAAGATAGGTAGCACTTTTAGACAGAGAACTCCCTGATGCATAAAATGTGATAGCTGCCTTGCTCTGCAGTCTAATCTTTGAAAAAGTTGAGGCTTCCCCAGCTGAAAAACTCTCAGGATCTGCAATGGACCCTCTGCATAGTACCAGCCTTTCTACAGTCTTTAATGTCTTGGCTCTTACTGCTCTTCTAATAATGCTACAAATTCTGTAGATATCAAGGTTTGTGACCTGTCAGATGAATTGTGTGTGAATTTTAGGGTATGTTCATGACTTAATAAATCTTAATAATAAATCTGCATCTACTTTTAGTACATGCCTATGCACACTTTTCTTTCATCTTCAGACAGAAAGGCTACACTGTTCTAGGAACTGTATCGTGGTCTCTCATTCCAATTAGCCATACATGTCTCAGTTAACAGTCTACTTAATCATTGTTGTTTCTTCCTAGAAACAGTGTCCATGTGCTTTTAACCTGGCTTAATATCTCTTTCTCAAGGTTTATTTCTGGAGATAATTTTCTAGTTGAACTTTAGTTTTTCCTTTGGGCAAGTCTGTGATGATACCAAGAGACTACTGATTGGATGACTCAGTTTTCCTTACTTCAGTCTAAGGAGGGTAGTGACTCTTCCAAAGTAACATACACAGCCAGTGTAGATTCTTCTATAATTCATGGAACAGTATAAAGCGCGAGAAGAGTATATCAAGGACACTTCATTTCAGAGAAAATATTCATGCACTACCTGCAGAAACAGAGTTCCAGCATAAATCTTTAATTATAACCACTTCATTTCTCTCAGTTTTTCCTTTTTTTTTTTTCTATTTCAAACTGAAACCAGAACCATATAATTCACTTAAGCCTAACAAATAGTGTGAAAAATGAAACTTAGAGTCATGTTAGTTTAGTGTGCATATAGTTACATGCAACAGTTATAAATGACTAAAAGCATTAAGTGTCAGTTAACCCTTAGTAAAACTAGGCACCATTGGAGAAATAATTGTATTGAAAGTAAGGGACCAGGAAATTGACAAACATGCCTTTGGTTGATAAAAAAAACATGCTTTTTTTGTTTGTTTGTTTATGATAGAGTAATACCATAAACATAACTAGACACATAGAATTAGCAGGACACGTAGACCTAGATGAAGCCCAAACTTTCCATAGCACACCAGCTTCTGATATTTTCTAGCAATTATTTCTGCATCTCATGATTGCATCTCTTGCAGTGAATCCTCAATATATTTTTATTCTTCACTGGCTGCAGATTGCTCAGGCTTCACACAAAAGATCCAATCTTAAAGTACTTTTAGATGAAGTTCTTTTGACTGTGGGTAGTATAAAGTGACTAACTCATTTCAGATGTGGTACCATGAGAAAACATGTCATATCTACTTCACTGAAAGTGGAAACTAAAAAAGAAAACCTAGGACTTGAGCTTAAATAAACTTTTTTTTTTTTATTATTAAAAAGACAGTTTTGAGTAATTTAATAGTAGCCAAGATGTCTTTGTTTTTAATTTATTTCTAAAATGAGTATTTTAACCCAGCTTTGCATCAGTGATTTTTTTTTTGGGGGGGGGGGGGGGAAGAGGGCAATATATAGCCATGGTTAGAACAGAGGCAGTATACAACAATGTCTTTGTGATAGCTGAGATGAGGTGATTTCTGCCACTGAGCATAGCAGCTTCCTGAGCGAAGCATTTTAAAGCAACAAAAGTAGATATAACAAATGTGCTATTTAGACAGGTTCTGCTACATTTTATCTGACTACCCCAAGGGACTTTGGCTTTACTATTCTCATATTCCCTCACTCCCATAGCTGTCATGTAATATAATGGTATTTAACGAATTGCAGTTCGGAACTGATTCTACTCAAGGTCAGTAAGATTTCAAACACTGTAACCTATGTACACTAATCCGCTTGCAATTATTACTGCTCTCCTTTAGTATAAAAAGAAGGATTTCTGCCATAGTTTTCTGAGGAAAGCAGACAAACAACATTTATCTCCCCACCCCTTTCCCCTCCTCCGTATTTATTCATGAAGCTGGGAGGAAAAGCAGTATCAAGTACTCTATACTGGTCTTGGGCTGGTGAAGTCCAAAGGGAGTTTTGCTGTTGTCCTCTCTAAATTTAGAATTAAGTCATTTAGGAAGTTAATTTAACGTCAAATGATGTTTTCCATTTATTTTGAGAATGCCTTTTGAACAGATGGATTTTAATGGAGAACATTACATAATCTTTAAGGCAATATAAAAGCCCAGATTCTTTTAATCTAATCGTAAGCCTTGAACAGAGACACCCAAATTAATAGCACAGTTGCCTAGCCTCCATCTATAGTCCATGGAGAGAAATGGGAAAGACTTATGTTGTTTACTGCAAGTTTATATCACTCTGTTGATGTCCTCTCCTTCCATTGGTTGTCTACAGAGTTTAATGTGTTTTTAAATTTAGCCTATTGTGTTAAGTGGGAGAATCCAAACTTGCTGATTTTCTCACAGGATTTCAGGAGTACACTGAGAGAGGATCTAGTAAACAAACAATTCAATCAGTCTTCATTGACCTTAAGTCTGATCCCTAAATGTTTTCTCAAACTCAGTTTTCTAACTTTAAATTCCTGAATTTAAAATGTATTATAAACTTCTCTAAATAACCTTAATATTTTTATCAGAGATTACTGCTCTCTCATACTTTTGTTTTAGACATCAGAGAACTTCAGCAAAGAGTATTTAAATGACAACTTAAATCAGTGTGTTTCTTATGTCTTCATGACTCAAATTATGTTAGTTTAGGGCTATTAAAACACCTAAAGTATTTGCTTTATTAGCCCTCCAGCATGCAAATACCAATTTTTAGGTCAGAAAGACGTTCATGTAGGCAGTCGCTCTACAGAAGGCAAGACTGTAGCAAGTATACACAGAAATCTTTTGAAATTGTTCTCTGATGATTTCCAATGAACTTTTTTCTTTGTAAAAGCATGTACACTTGAAATATGAAAAATACAACAGGATAAACCAAGGACAATAGTAATAAATTTTTTCTCTGAATTTCTGTCTTCATCCACCTAAGGAGCTTAGAATAGGGCCTGCATATGATTTCTTTTGTGGTTATTTTCCCTTGTGCTTCAGTAGACATTGGATCATACCAATAGGGTTAAAAACAGTGTCCATTGAAACGAATGAAATTACATCCTTTAAATCTAATAAGCTCTGTGTCAGTCTTATTGTAAATTTTACAGTAGTCTGCACTATATTCTAATAGCTGTCTGAGTCTAATGTCTGTGAGGCAATTGGCTGCTCACTACTCACATAAATGGACAGGAGTTTTATAAATTTCAGAGGGAATGAGTGTTCCTCCTTGTTTGAGTAAGGCTTTGTTCTGGTAGACAAACAAGTTCTTTAAATAAGTTCCTCAGGTCATCAGCACTTTTTAATGCTGGAAAGAATCTTTAGTAGCATTCACATTTCTGCTGTAGAACTCAAAATATCTGAGTTTTTTGGTTTTTTTTTTTGGTTTTTTTTTTTTTTGAAAACCTAGTATTCCACTTATTTTTTTTTTTCCTGTGACTCAGAGTATGTTTCTTTAGCACTTCAGTAAGGACCATAAAAAAAACAGTGTCTGTGTACTAGTGACATTAATAAATCTCATGCATTTGCTGCAAACTCTCATGTTTCCCAGATAAGTTATGACAAGCTGTGGTATTGTTACATGTTATGCCTATTAGAAATAATAGTCCTCATCAAAAGGAAAATGCAGCACAATACTAGACTGTCATCTACTTATGTCAGAGTAATAATACCGTTAAGCTTTGCTGTTTGCACTGTTCTATACATTAACAGTTGAAACCAGTAAGCTACGAGAGGTGAAGTTTAACAGATGCATATTTTACAGTCTTCCATAAAACTTTTTTTTTGGTTGTTTGTTTGTTTTTTGTTTGTTTTGTTTGTTTTAATCTTCCATTTTACAAAGAAAATGAAATAAATCTTAGGGTCAGATTCAGGTGTCCTTATAGATGAGGAACAGCACTGGCTTACAGGAACAGTCCTCTCAGATTTACTGCAACTAGCTTTCAAATAAGTTACTAATCAGGTTGAGGAAGAGTTCCAGACTCCAGCCAAAGTTCAAATAACATCTGAAACTAAGACATTAAGAAATTCACAGCTCAGGATGGCTTTTTATATACAACATGTATCATTATTTAGAAAGAACAGAACAATACATTATTGGTTCTGGATAGTTTTGTCTCCTCTAGGAAACACCAATGTCAGTAATTAGTCTCTTAAATACCCTTAAAAATTATAATCACAACCAAAAATTTATGAAAAAATAATATACAGGCTTTTATTTTTATTTTTATTTTATTTTATTTATTTTATTATATTTATTTTATTATTTATTTATTATTTTTATTTTATTTTATTTTTATTTTTCTATCACCGTCCTATCACTGGTGACAAAGGTACTCTGGCATTCATTTTGACATTCAATATCCATTTGTTTTATTGTCATCTAATTAACTTTCTGTAGATGAACAAATACGTATTATTAACAAAAATAATTCTGGTACTTTTGTTAGCGACTATAATTTTAAACACTCCTCAGCTCAAGTAGATTATTTATGAAAAATAAAGGGCACTTTTTATTTCTGAATATTTCTTTTATATGTTTTATACTTTTTTATTTTTTAATGCAGGTTTTATACTACACTTTGAAGGCTGAGGAGTTTTCAAAACCTTTACAGAAATCCTCACCATATGCTTAAAACAGCAAAGCAAAATAAAAACTTGCACCCAATGCTTTCCCTATGGGTGAGATGTCATGAGAAACTTGTTGACTCCTGACTGATAGAATTTGACACACTCCAAATCCAAAAAGGATGTAAAACAGAAATGCCATAACTCATCATGTTAGTGTCTCCTTCAAATTGAGAAAAATTAAGGCCTCATGAGCATCTTTGTTACCTTTTCTGTTCAATTTACGGCTCTCATATTGTAACAGTGGTGTTTGGTAATGGAGAAGCTGGGGAACACAAATTGAGTAATTCACGATTTTCTAGTTTCCAGTTGGATGATGTCAATGTGCCATGATCTAGGAGGGAAAGGGAAGGAAAAAGTATTTGCAAGGGCAGAAATTTAATTGTATTTTTTCAAGACAATAATAAAAATGTCACTATTTAGTGATCAACTGGACCCATGTGTCAAGCATGAAATTTTCTGACAGTCTGTCATATGAACACTATTTCTGACATGGCTTTAGGATGCAATCACAACTTATTTATAACCTATCATTTTAAATTACTTACAAATAGTTCTAATGAGCATGTTTCAAAATTTTGATATTTTAAACCCCTTTCAAAAAAACTCATTAAATAGAGATTAATTTTGGCATGGTTCTCAGTAATAAATCTCAAATGACAATCATCAAATAGGCTCAACCTTGTTAGTGTAGCAGAGAGAAATTTAGTAGAAGATGTGCTTTGACATAATAGAGTTTTTGATATCTTTTAGTAGCTTCACATCTATGACAGTCAACTAAAGGAATATTTTGTGTGTATTTTGTACCAAAGTTAATGAATATGTATATAATGTACTACAGGATGGTAAGTGGTAATTGAACTTTTTTTTGATTGTCACAGCTTTGAGAAAATGTTGACTTTTAAGAGAGAGTCTCAGTTTCTCTATACATATATTTCATATACCCTGTCTAGCATTTTTATCAGGTCAATGGTTTTGTTTAGTGTTTTCAGAAATGAATATTACTGACTAAGCAGTGTTCATAGTAATGCCATAATACAGGCTGTAGAATTATTATTATTATTAGTAGTAGTAGTACTTTTTTTTTTCAGTTGCATTTAAATAAATGCAAAGTCATAAGGGCTAGGCAAGGGTAAGTTTTACTTCACAACAAAAATTGATTGAATTGTAAACTCAGCAACTGAAACTAGAGAAGCATTAAAGCTTTTTTAAGCACTAAAGCTAATAACTGAGGCCAGTCAAAATATTACCTCCAAGAATAAATCACTTTTATTATTTTCTTATCTGGATAGTTGCTGTAGCATATACAATATATATTCTACTGATTTTATATTTGTTTCATCTCCTTTTTGAGGAGTTCTCCTTAGAAACCCATATTCTTTGTGATTCAAAAGATGACCATAACAATTTGCTTTCATTGCAATCAGACAGTTGAGATGGCTTTTTGTGAATCTAGATGAGGTTTAAAAAAGTGACAAGAGAGATAGGACATGCCCCATTAACCTCAATCAGGGTCTAATCTAGGGTGTTGTTTTGTGGCCAGAGAATTAAATATTTGTTCAGATGCCACAGAATTTAGCTTTTTTATTGCAGCATTCACTGTTTGGTTGAACTTGGATGTTGATCTGTATTGGAAATTATTTTTGTATCCCTTCTCATCCAGATTCTGCTTGCAATTAGGCCTAGCTCTCCACCCTTCCTCATAAAATAGCGTTAGTGGATTTATATTTGAACCCTTGTATAATGGAGCTATGTAGTGGAGAGTCTAGGAACCTGAGCTAGGTGCTGTTCTGCTTGGCAGCGGAGGAACACTGGTGGTATCTTCTGCCCGGGGAACGCTGCAGCCAGCAAATCAGAAGCCTCGAAAAGGAATAATTGAGGCCAGCTGGCCTTGCTTGACACACACATGGGAAAGGAACAGGACTGCCAGAATGGCATCAGAGAAGTCACTGCAGAGTTGTAGCTAGATTTAACACACAGGAAAGCATCAGGATCCTGTCCAGATATGATCAGTGCTTCCCTGCACAAACACGTACTAGAGAGTCATGCAATGGTTCTAAATTATTTTCTGCAGAGATCTGGAAGAGAGCATGAAGAAAGGTGATGTAAAAGTATTTTGAGATTGCAGAAAGAGCTGCTTTGCTGTAGAACATAGAAGATGCTGTGTGGGACTTCCATTGCAATGGAGGTTAAAGGTTATTCTTGCTCAGTTTGAAGCTCCCAACCTCTTACTTAATGCATTAGTACTAAATGGAAATGTTTTCCAGTCATAGGTAATGTTCATTGAGTTTGTGTTATTATTGAGGCCTGGAAAGGAAATCTAATTTGAGGGTGTGAGTTGTTCAAGCAACTCTTAACACCTATCCAAATTTGTTCTATCTACAACTTCCTTTTTATTTTATTTTATTTTTTTTTCCTGAAATTTCTTGAGATTCTGGCCCTGCATTTGCTTGCTTTTCATAAGAACTGCACTTTTCCCTATCATTAGATACTAACTTCCATCTTCTTACTTGCTGCGTTTAGAGTATCATGATTTTGACTCATGATATGTATTTGACTCATGGTTAAAATCCCATCCTCATGGCCAAAAACATACGGTGTGGCAGCTTCCAGTTTGAGATTGATTCACTCTTCAAATGGGTTAATGGTGCATACCACCAGATGGTGAGACTTCTGAGGACAAGGCAGCTTCAGATTCTCCTCTGTCTGTGTGTGACTCCAGACAGCATGAGGACTTGGATTACTGCAGGAAATTTACAATATAGCATGGAAGCATGTCACTGCAGGTTTTGGTGTGAGGTTTTTTGTTTTGTTTTCTGTTCAATTAAAATAAGCATTGGACTCATTGAACAAGGAAATGCACAAAATATCATTTGGGAAACAAGAACGCGTAGTCATCAAGTTCAGATTGGGTTGCTTAAGTTGTTCAGTAGTAAGGGAACAAAGATTCTTCAGACAGGTTGCCAGATCTCCCTTGCAAAGCAATGGCAACTGCCATCATTCCATAGCCTTTACCTGCAGCTGACAGTAATTCAGTACTCTAAAGCAAGCTAGAAGATGAACTATGCATAATGGCCTCAGAATCATATTTATTTTAAAATATGGATCACTTTTTTTTTTTTTTTAATTCACTTTGCATACTAAGATCCTGAAGCAGGAAAAAACAACTCAGTAAACATACAGACTATATTTTTCCAGAGTAGACTGATGAAAATGTGTCAGATTGTGCTGTCTGCACGTCATTACTGCTGTCTCCTCAGCTAATGTCAGAGACAGTATTTGGATCTCCAGGCATTACAGCAATGGTGATGGATATGCAGTCTGCTGCTGACCAAAAATGTGATTTCTGTCCCCTAAAACGTTGAGGTACAAAATAAATGTTGGATTTGCAGCATATCTTGAGTAAGATTGTGTAACAAAAGTGAGCACTCAAAAGGAATTTTAATTTGGTTGATTTTTATTCTGGAAGTGGAGAGCTCCATATAATGAATTATTTTTAATGGTGTTGAGTTTTAACATTTAGATCTTTCAGCTCCTAAACGTGCTAATCCTTTTCCTTTACTGATGACCTGGCAGTCCTGTATGGTTATATTTTGCTAAAGTAGCCTAATAGCTGCATATAGTCTGAAAAAATGAGTAATTTAAAGAGTTAATAAATCTGGATCATCAGCTCTCTGGAAATTATATTCATTTTATTTTATTTTACTTAATTTTAATAATGTGCTCGAGTGTTTTACTTGAATATTTAAAGTTCAGCACATGCTTTTCTGAACTATGGCTTGATTACGACTATGAGAGAATATTTTATTAAATATGCAGGAAACTGAATTCATTAGTCTTCCATTACTTTCTTGCTCGTGCTGTATAGCTTAAGAACAAGTCTTAATATCTTCTTGAGATAAATATAGCTCTTGATGGTGAAGTAGTGGATTAAATCTGGTTACCGTGTTTGGCTGAAGAGGAAGGTAACTTTTCATTTTGAATGAACGCAGTCTGTGCCTCAGTTATTTGGTTTATAGTATCCTGTCTTGTTACTTAATGGTGTGTTAAAGAAAACTAGAGAGCAAGGGGAAAATAGAAAGGGGAAAAAAAAAGCATATTCCAGGAAGAATACCAGATGTCTTGAAGAGAGCGACTGTGACTGTCCACAAAGTAGTTTTCCTATGTCCTAGTGAATATGAGACATTTATGTGCAGTAAGAAGTCGCGCAGGACTTGGAGGAATCCTGTACCTCCCTCAATGAGGAGACACAGTGGCCATTAGAAGTTTCCTGGGACATCTCAGATGGCAGAATGGACCTCGTTGTTTATGCCAATGAACTGGACCTCTAACGTAATGGTCAGGAAGCTCAAATGTGGTCTCCTCCTCTCCTTCCTTGTTCTTCTGACATCCGCATAATGATGGAGAGCTGCATCACCCTGACTGCTGGTCTCCTGCCTCTCCTCAGGATCAGTCACCTCTACCTGGGTGCCCTGGTACGTGGGCCAGGCCTGGTGATTTGATCCGATATAGTCACTTCTCTATAAAATTTCCTTCTCCATAACCACACATGAAACCTGTTTCCTCACTGAGGGAGTTTTCTGTGGAGAATTAAACAATCGTCTGACATGTGAAATCTAGCTTTGTAGACTCAAGCTTGCACAGAACTGCAACAGCTTCTGAATAAGGATATGAATGTTAATATACTTCTGATTACTTTTTTTGTGTGAAGCTTTTTCCCTCAGCAGAACCTGTTATGCCATTATCTTAAGCTGATCAGGAATGAACTAAAGAGAAAATGTGAATATGAAGAGGATTAGTTATGTAGGATGAGGAAATTATATTAATAATTAATAGTGTTGATTATTTAATCACGACTTCTGTTACAAAGTGAAAGGATAGATATATGATTTGAATTATACCAAGAATTTGACAAATGTCACAGTATCATAAAAACATGGAATTCTAAGTAATATTAAGATTGATTAAGGAAAAAATGAATGTTTTGGGAAGTTTTTTCCAAGTAAAGTAAAAGTTGGTTTTAGTACATTTAATCTCTTCTCTGTAGGTTCAACAAAAATACGGAATAAATCAGATAAAGACAAGAGAGGAAGTATTTAAACATTCTTAAATTCATAGCTATTATTATAGCTATAAGGGGGAGAAAAATCTTTGTGTATATATAAAGTATTTTTGTGTGTGTTTTTTTTTTTTTTTTTCCTGTAAATCAGACCAGGGAGATTACATATACACAATTATCTTGATGAAATTTACCATTTTAGATGAGCTCTAGCCATCCTCACACAAAGACCTCTATTAAAAAGTCTTTTATAATTTTAATAACGTATCATGAAGCTATTTAATGACATTTTGATATCCTAGCTGCTCATTGAATATTTACTCCCCATTGCTTTTCATAGCTTATATTGCCAACAGCATGTTTTCTGTAAGTCAAACTGCTTCTGTATGCCATTTTAGAAGAAAATATAAGCAAGCCTCACAGTAGGATCTTTCTTGAAATATTTAATTAAGTAAGTGAAATAGTCTATTGAACAGTGGTCTTTTAAGGTAAGAGAAAGACAAAATGATGTTATTAACAGTATTGCAACAACTTGATTTGTATCAGATTAAAATTGTGGAAATGTGTGATAAAAATGGAGAAGCTTTGAGTATGCTGGCAGATCTATTTGCTGAACATACAAGCTATTACTGAAAACTTCTGAACATTTCTCCAGTAACAGTTGTAATGTTGTAACATGCTGCACCATTATTTGTTTATGTTTTAATTCATAGGTATTTTCTCACCTACTTCCCTGAACTAGCTTTTCTTGCTACTGCCGACCTTCTTTACTTTGTCTTTTTTTTTCCTTACCTCAGCATTTGATAATTATAGTAGCATGATCTTCCCTGTCTGCCAGGTATCTGCCAAGTAAAATTTAAGGTAATGACCGTTCCCAGACGCCTGGGGTCTGGTGCTGCCAATGCCACCCTGTCTCGGTGCTCATTAACAGAGCCACCCAGGCTGGCACTACCCCTTACAGAGCTGGGGCAGCAGTGGGATGGGATGTTTTCCATAACATTCCTTGGTGTTGACACTTCTTTGGGTTTATAAATAGCCTTGATTTCTGACCGGTGAGACAGAGTGCTTTCCTGAGCTTCTGGGAAGAGTATGTAGAATACAAATCAGATGCAAGACCTAACTGATGTGCAGGATTTTTTTCTTCTGTTCACTTGTCTTGAAGAAGAATTTGAGTGCATCTAGAAACTGAAGCCTATTATCGTGTTCTGACAGAAAAAAAAAAAAAAAAAAGATTAATTTTGTGGGGGTGCAGCCACACTTCCAGAACTTCGGTGGAATTTGATCTTTCATCTTAGCTTGTTTGCTCAGCTTTGAAATGCTAGTCACTCATCACTAGGTCCTGCTTTCTAAGAGTCAGGTTTTGCTGGACACCTCCATGAGTGTGTACTGGATAGCAGAGCGTGAGTGTCCAATCTTGCAGCAGGATTTAAGAGCATCACAGTCAATGCTGTGGCCAGAGTGGTGCCATCGAGAACACACAACACCACAGACAAGGGAAGTGGAGATCATAATTTTACCTGCTCAAGCAGCATCCCATAGAGATGAATTGGGTCTGCAGCAAAGTGGCATAGTGAGATGGCAAATGCAATCTCTGGGTAGTTTGTGAGCTCTGGGAGCTGATCTGTGACACCTGCCATTGTAATCCCATACAGCTGTGTTTGCCAAAGATTTAGAATGAAACTCTGAATTAATGACACACAACAGAACAAAAATGGAAATCAACTTAATTTGTAATGTACAGCATTTCTGCATAGTGTCCTAAGTATTCAGTCAAGAAAGACAGTACACATAATCAATATCAGTGTAGTAAGCTGAAAAATGTCACTAAGCCTGATATTCTTCTGACTCTGCTGGCACTAACACAATGCCCTGCTGAATAGGAATTCACATTGAAGGCTTTTATATATTCCTGAATAATTAATACACACAGATTTGGGATATAGCTAATGCTTTCTATGTGAAGATAATAAATGTGTTGTGAAAATTGTTTCCTGCTACTTAATTTATCAATTCTTTAAAATATTGAATTGCAAATATATTACTGCTTTTTAATGTGGGGCTCTTTTATGAATGCTATTAGTACATGTTGTTCTTCTGTTGAGTTACATGACTTAGTGGCAATCCTATTTAGTCTCTGAATTTTGTGCTTCAACCAGTGAAATATTAAAAAGCTTTTAACTATTAAATTATATTTATGTATAAGCAGCATGCAAAGCTCATCATAATGTGCGCTAAGCAAATTCTTTCACCGTTTTTGTAACTAGAAATCTAAAATAAATAATAGATTGGTTTGTAAATCTTTTTGTAGACCTATTTAGCATAATGGTTCTGTTAATCATAAGCAAGAAAGAATAATTTCTAAGAATGCTATACTTACTGAAGATAAAAGACTAGTAGCACTCTGTTATATGTTAACCTCTTTTTAAAATACTTCTTTAGAAAACACTGAAGAAAAAACTAGGAAGGAACAAAGAAATTAATTAGCTCTGGTGCCATTTCAATAATATATCCTTGACTATTCCAAGATAATGCACTGAGACAGAACTTAGCTCACACAATATTTGTACCCAGCCCACTACTATATTTAATTTAGTAATATTAGGTATTGGCAGCTGATTTCTTCACAAATTGAATAAAAAATACACTACTTGATAATGAATTCCTTTAAATCTCCACTACTTTTATAAATGTTAATCCAAGTTCAAGGTAAACCAGTCTCTATGCATGGATAACTGTAGAAAGATCTAATATGTGAAAAATATTCTATTTTCAGTGATCATTTCCTTCTTTGACCTCTTCTGAAATGTTAGTCTTAAAGTAGATGTGCAGACATGATTGAACAAAAGAGAATATACCCAGTTATTTTGATATTTAGTAAATTACATTTTTTTTTCAATTCAATCGATAAGATGAGCTTTTATTACAATGCACTTACTTCTGATATGAAAGTTTAAACTGCAAAACCATGTTGGATCAGAGCAGTCACAATTGTTATACTAATTTCAGACAAATATTTTGTGCTAACAGGCAAATTTTAGTTCTGGGAATCATCCATTGCATTTGAAACATATTACTCGCTTTCATGTTTTATTTTGCAATTACGTCTGTGCATGCATGCACATGTAGTGCATGTGCATCACTTCCGAGTGGCACATTTGAGTGTGACTATTTTCACTGTTTAAAACTTTCTCAAAATGAAATTGTTGTCACAATGTGATTTATAAATTTTCACGTACTTTTATAGTATATTTGCTAGCTATATAAATACTTCTGAATTTGATAACTTTGATAAGGACCTTTACTGATTATACAGTAGCTCAGTGAAAGAAAATGCATATGGAATGTTTTATCTATAGCTGGAGCTGCTGCTTCAGCTATCAAACTAATGGAACTGTAATGGAACACTTACTAGCAAAATTAATGGGCTGCATTCTTTTCTTTGTCACTAGATCTGTATGGCTCCATTAGGTCTGATTTGTTCAGGGACAAGAGGAAAGAATGATGAAGATGCTAGTATTTTGCTGAAAGGAATCGATTACTGTATTTTTTAAAATATTCATGAGCTAGTTAGCATCTTGTTTTGCTAACCTTCAGCAAGCTGATGTAAATTAAAGAAAATCTGTTTTGGTATGGTTTTATTTACACATTAATTTATTGATTTTCACCTTTCTGTGATTCTTACATACATAAAAAGAAGGAGGTCAAGGATATTTGTTTCTTCTGCCATTGTTCATTATCCCAGGTACTTCTACTAGAGGAAGTGGTTTCTCTGGGATTTTACTGTAATCCGCAAGATTTTATTTTATTGAGCCTTTTTTTCCTGCTACTGCACTTGATAGTAGCTGTTTCAAAGTTCAGCCATGTACAGAAAATGAAATGTAATAGCAATCATGTTTACTTTCTATTAAAGTATGGATTTTCTGAAGAGACTAATTTACTGGGAGAATTCTCTGTGAGACCATTTTACACCTACAATCTAATATCAAAGCCCAGTGTAACAACCTTTCTTAAAGACAAGCAATCTAATTTGACACAGATACCTATCCCATACTATATATTTTTGTTAGTATTTTAGCTGAAACACTGCATAGTTGCCTAGATATTTCTATCCTGAGGTTTTCTTTGAGATTTTGGGGGCTGAAGTAGTCCAGAACTTTTTTTCTCTCCTTTCTCATTAACCTCATCCCTTTGGAGACAGTTTTCAATCTCCATAAAAATTTGGCATTTCCAGTTTTTCAGAATCCGTATATTTGCTGGTCATCTCTAAATCTCCCTGGCTATCTCCATATTAGGGGATTTTTCACCTACTGTGCATCGGCACCTTTCAGAACCTCTGTGGGGAGCAGCAAGTATCCAGTCAGCAAAATGCAGTCTGCATAGACCTTTACTGCTAGAGGATTTTCCCCAACCCCATCCCCAATGATGCTGTGTTATGAAACAGAAAATCTGAGGAAATTGTTTTAAGTATGGCTGATGTTCCATAGTGCTGAGCATGTGAAAGGCTGTATATAAAGATTCTTTGCTAATGTACATATGAAGAACAAACAAACAAAACAACAACAACAACAACAAATGGTGAGAATATAGTACTTCAGGGAATGGAAAGCATAATTTGAAACACTAATTGTGATCAGTATTGTTTTCTCTTTTGGGCTTGAGAGAACTTTAATTTTTGTGTTTGCATGGTTGTCATTGTCCTTGGATTTTGGAAGGCCTGTGCAATACTATACAGCATATGAGACTAAAGCAAATGCGACTCCTCAAAACCAAAGGCTAATAATGTATGCGTTAAAAATTGTGATTTTCCAGCAGTTGATGAAATTTCTTAAATAGACAGGTTATAATATGTGGCACTTTTAATTTAGTTCTGTTTCTTGTTAGGTAGCTATTATTGTTCTCTTCCAGTGAGATTTAAAGGATTTGCACAATTTAAACATTTATTAATGGGACCAGGAGACAAAACACAAATTAATAATGATTTTTTTTCTAGGTTTAAACATCATAAAACAAGATCGTTTTAAGATAGTATTTTTAAGTAGTATTTCTTTCATCAGAGGAAGTATATTCGTAATTAAGTACTTATTCAAGTGCACCTTAAGAAAAGATTGTTGTGTTGATCCAATATTAAGGATTGCTACTGTGCTTTTTTATTATCTTCCCATTCTCTTTGCTTATCTTCCTGTGTCACATCTAGATACTCCAAGATTTCTTATGTTATTTTATACTTTTTAGAGCGCTTGTCCTCCTCAAAAAGAGGGGAAAAGCTGTTTTAGCAAGTTGTGTGGGCATCCTGAATTCTTCACCAGGACTGTGAGGTTGGTGGTTGCTTCTTCCTCACTTTCTTGGTGCTAATTTAATACATTTGCTGACATGTATTTTGCCTTGTTTCTTCACTTCTTGGCAAATCATTTTTATCTGTATTTATTATACATTGTATGTTTATTACACTCCTTGTTCTTCTGAACTCTTTGATAGTCTTAAAACCTTTTTATCCACCACCCCAGTCAGGTGCGTTTCAAGTGATCATTGCTGAGTTGTATTTAAGCTTGCAGTCTTCAGTGTCATCCTGTGCCCATTTCTTATTATCTTATGCCTACAGTCATGTAATCCACATTATTGCATGAAGGTAATAACTATTTCTTTCTACACAGAAATACATTTCTTTCTACTTTTTGCTATATACAAACAAATAAGCAAAAAACTATTATACTGAAAGATCATGCAAATATAAGGAAATACAAACAAATATAAGCAATATAAGCAAAACTATAACAAAATATAACAGCAGATCATTGGAAAAAATGTTGCAGCTAAGCAAACTAAATAAAACTCTAAGCAGGCAAGGACAGTTCTAGCAAAGCCTGAGCAAGAAGTTCATGCAGAGCTGGTACAAGATCTGCAGCTTGTTACTGGCAATGCCGATACTGGCTTACAGGGTTACAATAACAGCAGAACAAAATGTTCTTGTACTGCTTTTTGTCTTTTTGTCTTATTATTACTTCTAATTAGCAAATTGAGTACTTAGGAGTCTAGATTTAGAAGAGGTTGTAGATACCTATTCTTTTGGTTCTGTATTGCTTTATCAGGTTATATTCAGTGCTACTGTACTTTCCTGGTTTAGTGTTGTTAATTTTAAAATTCTGGCTGTTTAATCTAGATCCAAGTCACCAAAGGTTCAAGGGGAAAAGAAGCAAACAGATATCTGTGGGGAATGCTCCTAACCTAAAGTGATTATCACAACCTGAGTAGATTTTACATATCCTGAGAAAGCAGAGAATACCATTGTTAAGGTCACATTCTTATCCAGACTCGTCCTTTTCTTGAAATCTGGACTGAGGACCTGGATTTCCTAGAAGATTTGGTGAGAACCACTGCATGCTACTTCACAGGATTCTTAGCCTCAGTGCTGCTTGTCCCATTGTGATTGGAGATTAGAAAAGGCATCATGCTAAGGGACAGTAGAGATTTCAAATAGCAAACAGAGGAGAAAAGGTGGAGAGTACAGTCTGTAAATCATTGAGAATTTTAAAATGATGTATTTTGGAATCAAGGCAAGTAATACATACTTGCCTGTATACCAACTACATACTTTATACCAACAGAGGTGCACTTATCCTAACCTGTTATGACAGAATGAGAAAGAAAGATGTAAATATCACTGCTGATAGCACCACCAAGCTTAGGCTTATCTTCTCTAATACAGTGCCAAAACTAATCAGTCTCCATGCAACTAACATAGTAACAACAAGCAGGCTTTGAGGAAATATGCTTTTATCACAGTAACAGTGTCAAAACAGTATTATTCATTCAAAACTTGTTTTGTGATAAAATTTCTATCTCAAACAAACAAAAAAAAAAGACTTCTCAGTTGGCCAATTACATATTCAAATATTAAAAAAAAATAAATTAATGCCTAAACAGGTCAGGTTGGGGAGAATAATATGGATTCAGTTCAAAATAACATCTGTTGTTGCTACAGCAAGAATAATTAATAGCTCATAACGTAGAAATAAGAATCAACTACTTAGATTGAAGAATGTATTTCATTTACAAACATGACCCAGAGATATTAGCAAAGAGTTTTCATGTGGAAAGGGGGTAAACTTATTTTCTTAAGTAAAAAGAATAAGTAATGTCTGTAAGGGAACTGATCAATCTTTATTTTAATAGATTATTTCAGTATTTCACTGTTGCAACAGAAAGTGTGTCCTCTCTGTTCACCCTCAATCCACATCTAACCTTGATGAGGGTAAACCCATTAACAAGGACAGGTTATTCACTGCGAACAATTCTGTTCTTCCTCTGTGAAATTCATGGCTACTGTGGTTACTACAGAATAATAATAGGCAATGGACAAAAGTTATTAAGGTTCTTTGCAGAAGTCAGACAGCAAGGTGCTTTTAAAGTGAGCCTTTAAGTTATTATAAAATAAGCCCTATAGCATCAGTGTCATTTGTTATTTAGTAAAGACTTCCATAACCCTACAATACCCATTTTTTACTTTTTAACACTTGTCATGTTGTCCTGTAAATCAGGTTTATGAGAAGGATATTTCTTTATTAGTTTCAAGTCAGATGATAGTCAGTAGAAGTAATCCTCTGGGCAAAATTATTTCCAGTCTGAGCTTCAAACAAGTTTTGATTCATTTATTATATTCTCAGTCTGTGTACAGACCTCCTACTGATATCAGTAACAAGCAATGCTCTGAGAAAAACACAGAGCTTTGAAAATGAGATGGTATTTGTGTTTGAGAAGAGTATTTTAATATTTTTCTCTGTACAAATGCTGTCATATTTTATATGCAGTAGTGAGGTTTGCAGTAGTTTTTTATTTTGACAACAACCTGTCATGTATGCCATCATGCTGTATACTCAGAGAATGTATACACTTGGTGATGTTACATTTGCAGAACACTTTATGGAATAATTAAGATAACGGATGTTGTGAATTCTATAAATATCAAAAAAATACACAGAACTATGTCAAGACTTAAAAAAAAAAATGTAGCTAAATCTTATCAAAAAGGAGTTGTCACTTTGCAGTCTGGATATATATTGTCCTTTGCTTAAGTGTAGGATAAAGAAGCAATGGATCAGGGAAATAAGTGATCCTTGCAAGAGATCAAGCAAGTGAAATACGATGCTGGACTGTGATTTCAGTGATTCTTCAGATTCTTTTAGATATTGTGGGTTATTAAGTAACCAAATTATATTCAAGTAATTCAGCACCTGCTTCATCAAGCTACAGAATACGGAATTAGATATAGACCACTTCAGCTTCACTGATTTGATTATGTAGTAGAGAGAGACCAGTGAATATACATTAATCCTATGAAATTAAATCAAGAAAATTGGTCGAAGATATTCCTAGGGGCCTATTTGGTGTCCATTTGCATAAAATGCTGAATTACCTGCTTACTGAAATCTTTTTTTTATTTTTTTTTTTTGGTATGATGAGAAATGGAATGGAATTGAAGAACTGAGTTTACATAAAAATTTAAGCAAGAATGTACAGGTTCAAACCAGAAGTACTTTTAACTTCTTCTCCTATAACAGCCAATATCAGATCATTAGTATATAAGGACAAAGGAAGTACATATTTTTTTCTCTCAGTGTTTCCTAATCTGGATCATAGAGACCACACTGTTCAGTTATCTGTGATGGAATCTGCTTCTACTATTATTTTCTGAACCAGTTTGTTATTTTGGTATGTTCTCTTCAGTATCCTGTATAATGTAGTAAAGCATGATATAATTGTGCACACTGAAGAAGCATTTCCTTTTTACAGGAATACAATCTGTAAAACAAAATACAACCATCAATCAGAAAAAGGAGGGGTGACAAAAGAAAATAATTAGGCTGTAGCTTAAATTTGTTCAAGAAACTGTTATCTGATGTTTCCTTATTCTTATGAGATATGATAACATAACAGGCAAATAAGGCCTATACGTTCTTTCCAGATGCCACTTATAAAATTATTGATGTCTATATAGGAGTCTAAATTATTTAATCTTTTCACATGAAGGGACTTTGCAATATTTCTAACCATGTTTTTTTTTCTATTCTGTAACTTTTCTGTTAGCATTGGCTACTTTATGGTGGGAAGCTTATTACTCACTGTGGTTTTCAGAAGGAGTCTAAAGTTTAAGATGCTGAAATCTGTCATAGAATCATAGAATATCCCGAGTTGGAAGGGACCCATAAGGATCATCAAGTCCAACTCCTGGTACCGCACAGGTCTACCCAAAAGTTCAGACCATGTGACTAAGTGCACAGCCCAATCTCTTCTTAAATTCAGACAGGCTTGGTGCAGTGACCACTTCACTGGGGAGCCTGTTCCAGTGTGCAACCACCCTCTCGGTGAAGAACCTCTACCTGATGTCCAGCCTAAACTTCCCCTGCCTCAGCTTAACACCGTTCCCGTGGGTCCTGTCACTGGTGATAACGGAGAATAGGTCACCTGCCTCTCCACTCCCCCTCGCGAGGAAGTTGTAGACTTCCCCCCTCAGGTCCCGACCCCCCCCTGAGGTCCCCCCTCAGCCTCCTCTTCTCCAGGCTGAACAGGCCCAGTGACCTCAGCTGCTCCTCATATGTCTTCCCTTCTAGGCCCTTCACCATCTTCGTCGCACTCCTCTGGACACTCTCCAATGGTTTAATGTCCTTTGTGTACTGTGGTACACAGAACTGGACACAGTACTCGAGGTGAGGCCGCACCAGCGCAGAGTAGAGCACCAGTGCAGAGTAGAGTTCTTTAGGCATTTCAAATTGAGTGAGATTAACTCCATACCAGTATGGACCAGCAAAGCCTGTAAAATCCCAATCTGAAAATGTGATGGTTCTATTCTCAAAAAATCTTTAAAAGTTCTCAAAATTTCTTAATCTAAGCATTTATTCAAAAATCTTCAAAATGTTCTAGTCTAAGCATTTCGTACTGTAATTGAAAAGAGCTGTGTTTATAATTTTCTTAAGGTCTTCTAAGCCATTCAGTTTTCTAAACCATGTCACTTATAAGGGATTCATTTGTAAGCAACTCCAATATTGACTTTTATTTCAGTTTATTGAATTAAAACATCAGTAAAGCAAAATTATTGAATTAACACATTAATAAATAATATGATGTAAAACATTTACAAAATCTATGAATAAAGTGTAAGTAGTCCTAGAACTTCAAAACTCTTTGATTTATAAACATATTTCAAATAATTCTGCCAGAAATACATTTTCATCCTATAGAAATATTTACAGTTCACAGTAATTTCTATTTTTGGTTGGAGACAAAACTGAATTTTGAAAGACAGACGGAGATGTGGAAAGTACAGCATGTTTGAGAAAAGCTAACATCCTGGTATGGTTAGTGTATGTAGCTCAAAGCTGGAACACAGGTTTTGTTGAACTTATCCAGAATTGATAGTTGAACCTTTATCTGCCATACTCAAAATAATTAATCAGCACAAGCTTTTGGTGGATTATGAAATACCTCACCTGTTTTGACTGGCTGCTGCTTCTTGAACCTGAAAAAACATTCCTAGTTCATGCTTGTTGTAAACAATGCATTTCAACAAGTTGTATTGGTTCCACAAACTGTTTCATCAACAAAAAAAAAGAATTGTCACTGAAGCAGTTTTTCTTTTTCTCTCCTTACATGCATGGGACATTCTTTATGCGTACAAACATTCTTTACGCATACAAAGAACGCATGCATACAAAGAATGCATTCTTTATGCATACAACATTCTTTATGCATACAAAGTTCTCTGCTTTTTATTCTCTCATTGCTCTAACAAATCATCATGTATCTCCCAGATTTCATTTAACTTGCCGTATTTAATATTCTCTCTGGTTTATATTTTGGGTACAGGTTTCTCTTGGACTTCTACATGCCCGTGCTACTCATATTCTCTGGCCTCCAAAGCGCTGGCAGAAGCTACAGCCAATACTACCTCCAGAGCGCAAACCACTCCAGAGGGAGCAGGAGTGATCTAAATGTTCAGATGGAAGAACACTGAAGTGAAGTTTAGCCAGCAAGAATTGCAGTCGTTATACCATCACTTGTAAAAGCTTAGCCAAGGGTGCTTTAACATCAGGTACCATATCAGCAAATACATGCAATATCTTCATGTTAAAATGTCATCTTAAGAGTAAATTGTTTGTAAATTGGTTGTTTGTTATAATCTCAAACAGTAGCGCATTGTGCATTATTTAGTTTGGAAATAATTACACATTGGTTGTAGGTTTGAATGTTCAATTTTTCTGGGAGCAGTAAAATGACTGAGTTGTTATGTCTCTACCTGTGCTTCTCTGGATAAGAAATTGTTAAAAACTTCAATAAAATATTTTAATCTTTTACATTCAGCTTGTTTCTTCAGTAACGAAACAGATCCTTCCTTATTATTGTTGATTATATATGAAAAAAAACCACATTTACACATAATATTTTGTATTGTCTTATTATTTTTAATACTGAAGAATCAGTACTTCTGTAGCTGAAAAGTTAATCATATATGATAGATTTTTTTTTTCAAATAGCTAATGAGGTTTTTTTTGTTCTTTTAATGTGCTCGTGTTTATTATTAAACTGAGTACATTTTACTTATTTTTAATATATCTTCTGGGACTGCTATGTAAACATTCCTTGTATATCTTGCTGAAGTAAATATTCAGTCAAAATGTGTACCAATTACATTACAGTATCTGAATGTAATGCTTCACTCATTTCTTTAGTAAAACATTACTACTGATTGCCATATTTATTTGAAAATATGTAATTAATATATAAATACTATACAATTAATACTATAAATACATAGTGTAAGTATACTCTGAATGTGTAGTAAAGCTTCTACATGTTAGAAATAAGGAGAACTAGAAAAATGACACCTTTTCAGCTGCAGATTAATGAGCCAGCTTATTTTCATATTTATTGAATTTTACTTCAGATAGGATAGTACTTAAAAAAATTTAACAGATCACACAAAAGGTCTTTAAACATTTCAGCTACAATGATGCAATTATCAGAACTTCAGACAAGATGAAAATAATCTATAGCTCTTTGAAGACACATCTGTGTATCAGTGAGATGATAGGTTCAATGACAGTGAAAATTCTCTATTCTCTAGACAGTAGTCTAACCTTCTTAAATGCTCCAGCCCTGTAGATTCTCTGAACTCTTCACTGTCTGTGTCCTGTCATCTTTGTTTCATAAAGCTGTTTCATTGGTCTTTGAACCCATCTTAGTTAAAACTAGTGCAGTTTGTTTGGACCTTAATTGCAGTAAATTATTTTGATTAGCTTTTTTTTTTTTTTCCAAACTAATTAAGAAAACTGAAAAAAGTACAAGAAATTTCCAAGAAATAATTGTCTTAATTAATTTTGGTGACAAAGATACTAACACATATCTATAAAAGGGGAAAGATAGAGGCAAACATAAAAAGAAGCAGAAGAAGAGCAGATTAGATGAGCTTTATTTCTCTCAGTTGTTAGGGTTTATTTCCTTCCTTTCCATTAGTTCAGTCCCTCCATCCTCCTCTTCTTGATCTGGGATGATGTTCTTGCATATATTGACTGGAAAAATATAAGCTGGAAAATTCTGCTCACTCTTCTTATTTACTGGTATGTATTCTGCAAAACCAATGTCAAAGAGCTGTTAATAATAACAAGGGCTTTTGTTCCTCAGGTTTTTCTTAATTTTCTTTTTCTGTTCATGTTGTGTAAAGAAACAGCCAAATCTGTCTACATCTGCTACATTTACAAACAAATGCCGTGAAGTTCTTTAGGTTTGTAGGCATATTCCTACACTCATGAGGCAACTGGGGAGAGTGGGGATCCAGGCTCAGCTGCTGGATGGATGGGGTGTCTGAGCCTAGTTATTGAAGGGATCCATGACTGGAGGATGGGGGTGTCTGTATCAGCAATTGATATGGACTGCAGCCTTGGGGGGCTTATATGTCCAGGTGCCGCCAAAGCCATCTGTCGTCTCACACATTACCTTATACAAGCTATGAAATTTTAAATGTCACAAGAATTCAACTGTGATATGCCTCAAGGCATATTTGTTAATTTATATTTGCATGTATATATCTATAAATATGTATGAATTTTTATGTATATATATATATAAATATAGGATTTATGTATATAGGATATACATATATATACACATATATGTAAATGGTGGACTAAAAACTATGTCAAGTTTGAAGATGTTACAATGGTAGAAATATCTGCAATCATTTTGGAGAATGATATTATACCACAGTAATCTGAATTCAGTAATGATGAGCAGAGAGTCTGATTGAATAATTACCAATGCACATGCTGGATTAAGTTTAAACAAAATTTGGAGATTACAGTGAATTGTAGTTGAGCATGAATCAACAATATGCTGCTATGAGTAAGGAAAATACACACTTCGTAAACAACTGTATAGTCCATAAATGCAGAAATCAGTATTTTGGCTTCATTCATCTGCAGTCTGCTTTTAGGCACCAGATTCAGGAAAAATGAGGGACAACAGGAGTCTTTAGAGGGAAGCAGCAAAAAAGAAATCAGAAAAATATGACCTATAAGAAATGTTTGAAGGACTCGTGTTTATCTAGTCTGGACAGCCCGGGGCAGAAAGTCTTCAAAATCATAAAAGGTTGCTGTCAAATGGAAGAGAATTATTGATTTTCTAATTCCATCATGTACAGGAGGGAAAGCATTGGACTTAAAATGCAACAATATGACTTTCGGGCTAGACATGGGGAAGGAAACATATGAATTTTAATAAAAATAAAACATTGGATTATCTTATTTTTCATTGCAAGGTTTTAAAAATTTCTTAGACAAATATTTGTCTGGACTGTCTGTAATTTGAGACAAGAGAACAAGCTAAACTAGACCTTGAGATCCATGTCAATTATTTTGTACATTCTGTGATTCTGAAGGTATTTTATTTACAAAGATTAGTAAACTTAGTGTTGTCTTTAATGATGGGCAGGAAGGCAGCTGCATTAGTATCTACTTCCTTTGTATTTATAAGATTCAGTATATGCAATCCTAACTATTACAGTAGCCTCATATACCACTTGTAATAAGTATCTCAGAAGATACCTGATTCCTGTAAAAGAAACCATTTTGCTGCACATTGATATCAAATTACCGTGCATGACATTTTACATCATCTCATAACTAGCTGAATGGAAATAGTTCAGTGAAATCATAAGCTGAACATGCTACTGATTTGAGTAAGATATGTAACAGATCATTCATTATCCAGAGCATGAAGAACAGACCATATTGCTAAAAGCAGAAGGGACCTAGCAGCAGCAATAACACACAGTCACATCTTAAAAGGTATTACTGATATATGATTTTTAACTTCCAGATGTGAAACACATGCTTGTTCTGGCAATAATTAAATCTGTGGCAAAAGTCTCATGGACTTAAGCTATGAAGGATGCTTCTAAGTCACCATCCTTCCTCTTCAACCCCAGCTTTCTGGCATTTTGTTGCTGGCTCATATCTGCAACACAATAGGGAACTGGCTTCATAGGAGGTATATAAGAATGAGCACAAGGGAAATGTAGGACATTAAAAAGTGATAAGTTGATTTGACATTTTAAATCCTTTTTTTTTCTTTTTTTCTTTTCCTCCCTCTATGAGATGCCACATAAATGCCCCCTTTATGAATGAATACATGGAATTGCATCTGCCTTCTAAATTCCAGACTGCACTTGTAGAGCAAGCTGATGAGACATCATTACTCTTAGCAGACACAAGCAACTGCATCTGAGGGAGTAACAGGGAAAAACTATACACGTCAGCAATGTGTAAGCATCAAAGCCTCATGAAGAAAGCCAACGAACAAACAAACAGAAAACTATAAAACAATTGAGAAAGTGGAAAGCTGGTGCAATGAATGAATAATTAACCTAATGTACATTGGGATTCGTAAGTATGAATACAGAACTCCCTGTGACAAAGAAACAGTCACCAAAGCAGAACATGGGGTGATTTCCCTGTCTTCCACCCATTCTTTTAATATGACTTACCTAGATGATGCACCATGAAGACTAGCAACCTGTCATGGTTTGCACAATGAAGCCTTCACAAAATTGAAAGTTTAGTGCAGAACTATCCAAGGAAAAAGAAAAGGCAAAGCCAAGACACCAGATAGTGCTTTAGTATACAAGCAGTTTACTGTAACATCAGGCCGTGCAGGGAATTAGCTAGTGAGTTCCCCTGGGAAACTGATTTTAGAGGTTTTCAGGTCCATCAGTGCTAGTCACTTTTTAACTACCACCTCTTGGGAGTACAGCAACACGCAATTCCAAAATGTTGGAAGTCAAGCAGGTGGAGCAGAAGACCAGGTTGGCTGAGCAGGGATCCTCCTCTAGAGACGAAGCAGAAAAAGAAAGTGTATGGACACTGGAAGCAAGATTGGATGACACGGGAGGATTACAGAGATGCTCTTTGCCATTGTAGGGAGAAAATTTGTGTGGACCAAGCTCAGTTAGAGTTGACACAGGCCAGTACTGTGGGAGACATTAAAAATGCCTTTTTTTTTTTTTTTTTTTTTTTTTTTTTTTATGTGGGTTAAGAGCAAAAGGAGGACCAGAGAGAATATTGTGCCATTACTTGATGAGAATGGTCACCTCACAAATAGGGACATAGACAAAGCACAGAAATTTAATGCCGATGATGGGCTCTGAGATCCCTGGAGCCCCGTGTTGGAGGACCATGACTGCAGGAATGATAAATTCCCAGCCAACCCCAAAGTTGTGCGGGATTTGCTGCTCCAGATGGATGCATATGTCTATGAGGCCCAATGGAATTCATCCCAGGATACTCGGAGAGCTGGCTGATGTCATCATGAGATCTCTCTCAATTATTTTTCAATGGTCTTGGGAATCTGAAGGGGTCCCAGTTGACTGGAAGCTCAGCTGGAACATTGTTCCAATTTTCAAGAAGGGCAAGAAAGAAGGCCCTGGTAATTAAAGGCCCATCAGTCTCACTACAGTGCCTGGTAAAATTATGAAGATTATTTTGGGAGTTATTGAAAAACACCTGAAAGACAATGCAGTCATTGGTCACCGACAACATGGGTTCACAAAGGTCTTGTTTAATGAATTTAGTTGCCTTGTATGACAATGTTACCCACCTCCTTGACCAAGGGAAGCCAGTTCATGTAATATTTTTGGATTTCAGCAAAGCTTTCACTTCTGTTTCTCACAGTATCCTGCTGGACAAAATGTCCATCATACAGCTAGATAAATACATAGTACGATGGGTGAACAATTGGCTGCTCAGTTGGGCTCAAAGGGCTATAGTAAATGGGGTTATATCAGGCTGGCAGCCACTCACTAGCTTTGTTCCGTAGGGCTCCGTTATAGGGCCAGTTCTCTTTAATGTTTTCATAACCGACTTGGATGCAGGACTCGAAGGTAAACAAATTAAGTTTGTCAGTGACACTAAATTGGTAGGAGCTGTTGACTCTGTCGATGGTAGAGAGGCCTTGCAGAGAGATCTTGACAAATTAGAAGGCACGGCAATCACCAACAATATGAAGTTTAACAAGAGAAGTGCCAGATTAATTACTTGGGATTTTTCACACAGAAAGGGATCTGGGAGTTTTGGTCAATGGCAAGTTCAATCTGAGTCAGCAATGTGCCCTGGAAGCCAAAAGGTCCAACTGTATCTTGGGATGCACCAAGCATAGCATTGCTAGCTTGCTGAGGGAAGCGATTATCTGGCTGTGCTCTGAACTCACCTCTGCCTTACCTTGAGTACTGTTGCAGTTTTGGGCAACACAATATAAGAAGGACATAAAATATAGAGAGCATCCACAGGAGGACTGCTAAGATGGTGAATGGTCTAGAGGGGAAGACGTATGAGGAGTGGCTGACGTCACTTGGTTTGTTCAGTGAAGAGGAGACGGAGAGAAGACCGCATCAAGAAACAGCTTCTTCATGAGCGGAGAGGCTGGCACTGATCTCTTCTCTGGTCACCAGACCACCGGTAGGACCTGAGGGAATGGCATGCAGATGCATCAGTGGAGTTTCAGATTGCATATTTAGAGAAGGTTCTTCACTGAAAGGATGGTTGAGCACTCGAACAAGCTCCCCAGAGAAGTGGTCATGGCAGCAAGCCTTTTGGAGTTCGAGAAGTTTTTGGACAACACTCTCAGACAAGTAATGTCGTGAAGTCAAGTGATGACAGACATCAGCTGCTCCTAAGCAGAATTTTGGTTTTCACAAATCTTTTCATTCATTTAGATTTGTTTTCCACACTATAATCAGAGTTCTGAACACTTTCTCTTTCAGCATATTACAAGTAAAATAGATGTCAGAGTCATAATTTTGTAGGCATCCTGCTCAGGATTCTAAAAGCTGATGAACCTGCATGCTCTTGTGAGACTTTGGTGATCCTTTGGTTTTGTGCTATACAATGGAATAATCTTCTCTCTTCAGAATGTTTTACTATCATTAATATTATGATCAAGGAAATTACTATTCTATTCCTCCCCATACCGATATGTCTTATCATGGTCTATTAAGCATCTTGTCCAAGGTTATGTAAGATAATCACAACCAATTTGGAAAAGAACCAGGATTTCTTGGACCACAATCTGCCTTCCTAATGGCAAGATTGTCCGTCATTCACAGCATTCAATGTCTTGCACAATTAATGTACAAATGCGCCATTTGTGATATAGAATACAAATCTAAATGAAAGAAAGAAAAAAGAAAAAAGAAAAAAGAAAAAAGGAAAAACAAAACAAAACAAAACAAAATTCCAGGTAGACAGCTTAACCCTCCATCATAGTGTGGTGAGAGCTGTGCTGTTGTGCCGAAATTAATCACAGCTTTTGAAGAAAAGTGGAGGACAAAGGCTGCAAAGAAACCACATGGCTGTGGTTTAGGGGATAGACCAGGAACCCCCAAGATAGCAGGACCCACGTCCTCATCCCTACATCTGTACTCCTCTTCAGTAATTCTTTTGTGTGAAGTCCATATGAAGATTATTAAATCTAGTGCCACAACTTCAAACTTAATATCATCTAGTGTTTTCAAATTAAAAAAAAAAAAAAAAGTGTGTGCCCTGTGGTGGATGTTCTAGCGTTATCTGTCATGCCACTGAATGCTGTGGGTTTATTTGTTGTTGTTTGTTTGTTTGTTTGTTTCAATTTGTGAAATAAAAGATAAGCCAGAAGCTGGTTTATGTATCCACACCTCAAGAGACTTTTAATAAGAATGTTACATAGAAAATATTGGCAATACTCAAACTATGTCACCATCTGAATATCTTCTTGACTGGAATTTATTAAAAATGTTATTGGATGAGAGGCTCATCTTTGATCTAATTAGTAAATAAAAAGCTAAAGGTATTGAATATTTTTAAATGCGGCAGCTGTATCTGAATATCAGGTTGTACTCATCATACAGTGACAGAAACTTTAAAAAAAAAAGTTTAATTTTTGATAACTTGTTTGAACTATATTAACCCACCACATCATGTACTATTTTCCTCATCACACTCAGAATTTTTATTTAACTCACATTCACTCAGCATTTTATTTAACATCTAACCTTTTCTCGTATCCCTCTGTTTAATGTCAAAATTTAATTTTATATTCTTTAGGGACTAAAACATACCACCCTCAGTTTTTTGTTTTGTTTCTTAAACACTTTTCAATTAATAAATGAAGTAATTGAGAGATTTTTTTAGCAATCTCTATCGTTTTATATATTTGATCACAATGATTAATCGCACAAAGAGTCCTGAGTTTTCTGTAGAATTGTGATGTCTCAGGATCTAAGATCAGGCTATACTACTTACCTTCTTAACCTTCTTTAGATGAGCCTGTAATTAAAGAAATGTATTTCTTTTTTTTTCTCCTGCATTCTTCCATGATTGTGAATGGATGGTTTCTGAAGCTGTTGTGAAGTATCCTAAGGGTTCAGATGGGTGGTCTATTTGTCCAGTAACCCCTTCCTGACAGGGGTCAGTAAGTTATATTTCCTATAATTGAGAGTTTGAAATAACCTGCCATAAGGAAAATTAGTTGCCAACCCCAGGCAGTTAATGTTAGTGCTGTACCCTGAGACATGAAAGTTTAAATTCCTTACTTATCTTACACTCTTTCTAATGTAACTGAATGTTCTCATTATCTATATAAATGCTTAATGCTTGCTTCAACAGCAACTTCTGAAAAGTCTCAGTTCCTAAATAGCTTTCAAAGAGTGAACAGTGGAGTAAAGACTGAAATGTTTGGCTTTAACTTCTATTTACCTGTGCTGCTCCCTATGTAAAGTTGGGAGCAATTCTTTCTTTCTTGGCTGCTTCTGCCTGTGGGATGTTTGGCCCTCAGTATCTGGCTCAAAAATCTGGTAAATGGAAATGTTTTTCTTTTAGTTGCCTTCCTCTATGGAGGAAAAACATTACCTCCATAAAGCATTTTGAAAAATACCTATTAAGACTGATGTCAGTGTTAATGATTATTTTCATGACATCTTACACTTTTAGAGTTTCACCATTAAAGATTACAAAGA
This sequence comes from Anser cygnoides, assembly GCF_040182565.1. Lineage (NCBI taxonomy): Eukaryota > Metazoa > Chordata > Aves > Anseriformes > Anatidae > Anser > Anser cygnoides. Next base: position 30,568,881 of record NC_089873.1, read on the forward strand.
TTCAGAAGGCATATTTCTATATGTGTGCCAAGTAAGTGACTATAGTCAACATAAATTAGGCCCTAGTGTTTAAGAGGGTTGGTCCATAAAATAGACTCTGGCATCTATGCTAACCAGAAAGGTGTATGGGAAGACACAGGGCAGGCTGAGAAGGGCAGTATTTAATTATCGTATTTAAGGTGATGGAGGCAAGATTAAAAACAGACTTGCAACCTTCTGTGGGGCTAGAATGGCTCCATGGGGGAATCTATCATCTGGGACCATACCCTCGAGATTTTATTTTAGTACATATCTTGACAGAAAGGTGCTTAAAATGACTATTTTCTACATGATAGCTAAATGGCTAGCATATTCACCTACAAAATAGCAAGGTTCAGGTTCAAGGTTTTCCTCAGCCTGAAGAGCTTGCATCAAACAGATTAGCTGCTACATTGAAACGAGGGGCCTCGCAGATATTGCACATAGAAATAAAGTGGATATTGTACAGAGAAATAATATTCAGGGGAATATATAAAACAAGGTGAGGTACAAAGTGCTAGAGGAAAGCTGAAATACCTTTTGCCACAGAGCTCTCAACAACAGAATGTTTTAACTTGTGATGTGATAAGATATATACCTTTTTTAAAAACATCCACAACCGGAAACAAATTTTACGTAAATGCCTGACAGAATCTATAATAGCACTACCTAACACCTAGTAGCGAGGTCAGCTGATTTTTAAGGTTTTATTTTCAGTGAAAAGAAGGCTGTTAAGTCTCCAAAGGGAAAGAACAATTATGTCTAAAAATCAAAAGAAGGTGCAAGCTTGAAATAGAGAGGCTCACAAACACCACCAAAAATTATGACTAAGATGGAAATGTCCACTTTTAGGCTTTATACAAAATGCGTTGGACTTTTTTTCAGCAATTATTAAGATTATTTTCTTTTCTTCCTGCCAGCCCTCTAGAGTGATGCAGGGTAAATGCAAAAGCCATGCCACAATCTTTCAAATAGTTCTACATGAAAACACTATGTGCTAAGGGAATTATTTTCTGACACCTCTACAATTTAAAAATAAAAATGAGAGAGAGAAATTTTCTGTGCCTGCATTTTGGAGAACAGTTGGGATAAAATTCATTTTTCATATCTTAATGTGATTAATGTGTTAAATGATGTAGCACTATGAGCAAACATCAGACTAACATTTTTGACTGTAGAATTTTTTTTATTTTTTTATTTTTTTTCTGAAAGATATTAATTGTCCCTAGGAGATGCTGCCCTACAAACAGAGAATACCTCAGAAGTCACAGTAGGATCCAGAATCTAAATGGATTTTCAGGGCTATTTGTGAACAAGGGATAATAGATTCTCTACAGAACTTCCAAGCCAAGATTCATTTACCAAACTTCAGGCATTTGACTGTGGCTGTATATATAGTCAAGGCCCTGCTTAATTGATTTTTGTACACAGACTCCTTCAGAGCATCTACAGGACTTATGTGTGTTGAGCTGCCCTCTGAAGTTCCAGTTTCTCTTCAGTGAGTTGAAAAGAGACTTTGTTGGTCTCAGTTAAGTTCCATGGAACTGAGCCTTAATTTGTATATGATTTAGTACTTTGCACAGCAGATTACCATCAGAAAACTTAAACAAATCAAAATCAAGACCGTATTGTCTCCTAATTCTGCTTGAATTTTATTGCACAAATTAATCTTGACCTTCCCTTGGATCACACAAAATTACGTAGTTGCAGGTTTCTCCAAGTGCTGATTTCTTTTTTGGTTCACAGTTGGAGAGCACTCAGGCAGGCTGATGACTTAAAATGACTTAAAGATTTCTAAAATAATTTCTACCAAACCTAATGCCTATTATTTTTCTACAGAAAAGGTTGAAAAGTCTTAGACATTTTGTTTTAACACACATATATCAGTTTTTTTTTGTTGTTGTTGTTGATTACATCTCCTTACAGAAAGAAAACATCTGAGCAAAGACTACAGGTAAGCTAAAATGTTCACAGTCCAGACAACTTGTGCTTTGTTTTAGGTCCTCTGTGGATTATTGCCAGATTATCACTTAGAAATCCCATTTGTGTCGCATACTCTAGAAATTAGAAGGAGTTTTATGTGAACAAATCGAAGAATATGTACTTTTCTCTCTTCTTAAATGTTCACACAATTTTTCAAAAGATTTGTTTTAGCTCTTAGTAAATAAGTCCAAAATTAATTATATAAGTAAGTGAAGTCTTATTTTTTAGCCATGCTAAATACAGTAGTAGCAAGTTCAACAAACAGTAAGAATTTCTGTTCTCTCTCTACAGTTGGTTAAAATTATTTGGATTGCCTTATGGCACAATTCCAAATCCAAATCTGACACTGAGTCCTCAATAACTGAGTGCCAAGCATGAACAGACCTGCTCCTCAGGGGTTGATTTTTCAATACTTTTAAAAGCAGATCTTTCTACTTTTAAGGCATTGTAAATGATATCCTTAATCTGCTGAATCAGTAGCCACTACTGAAAATCATTGCAGGGGTGTGAAACTAAGTTCGAATATTAATGCTTTTTTGCTAACTGGATTAAAAAAAAATAAAAAAATAAAAATAAAAAAGAGAGAGAGAGAGAGATTTCCTCTATCTTATCTTTTTTTTTAATAATTTGTGTTTGGAACAGACCCTTCGCAGAGGTAGGCAGTTGAAAGTTTTAAAAAACACTGAAAACTTCTGATGGGATTTTCTAAAATACTTGAATGGCTTAAATGAACAAGTTTGATTGAAAAGTAATGGAACTTTCTACCCTAAATCATTTTGGGATAAATCCAAAGAGCAAATTAGGCATCTAGCAGTCAGCACAACTGCTTTACCTTATCATTTAGGCACAATGAGTCTATTCTGTCTTGCATATTTTTTTTTTCTCTCTCTCTTTCACACACACAGACAGAGATTTAACTTAATCCTATAGTTATCTAAAGTATTAAAAGCTGCATTCACAAAAGCTTTCAGGTGCTGCACTACTTCTTTTGTGAATTAACATCTTCAATCCATGCTCCATATAAAATAAATAAGAAGAACTATGTATGGAATAATGAGATTTCTAAATTGCACTGAACAAGGAAATGTACAAACTGTCCAAAACCAAGAAAGTTAGTCTCTAAGATTGGTAATCATACTCCCATTTTCCTTTGTTAGATTACTTGTCATGGTTGCAGAAAAGCCAGTATCTACTCCACAGGAAGGATGTGAATCTGTATGGTCCAAAAAACATCTTTATCTTTTTGCATTTTAACAGAAACTTTTTTCATGGCTTTTGGAGCATTTGATTCTGTCTTCTTACCACACATTTTTGTCCTTTCAGCGCCTTTTCCTTCTGCGATATCATTTGTAAAACCATTTTTTTTTCTGAGACTTTTCTTAATCTCTACGCTTTTACAAATCGACACAGAATATTTTCCCATGAGTATTTCCCAGAGTTTCAATGACATTGTCCTCACTTTTTCTTCACAGCTTTCTTTCAAAAAGTCTTTCCTCAGGTTTACAAAGACATAGCCTTTTCTGCTCTCTGATGTACACACTCCCAGATTGTGCCCACCTGCTCTGAGCATCTTACCCTCCATCCTTCGGGGCTGTTCTTCTCTTTTCTCTTCCTTGGGGAAGAAGAGTTAAATAAATAAATAAATAAATAAATAAATAAATAAATAAATAAATAAATTCTAGCCTGGATATGTCTGCAGAAAGGATGAATTTGGTGTTTTTTATACAAGGCAGCTTCTGCATACTGCTGCCTCAGGTCCTCCAAGCTCTGCTGCCCATTCCCACAAAAGGCGAGTGCAGCTTTTCTCATCAGCATTGCCAGCCATAGCCTTGGAGATCTGGAATGGCTTGGAGGCCTTAGCAGTATTGCTTTAAAAAATCAGTCAGTATATTGGAAAAGATACACTATTTATCTCATCACGTACTGATAGAAGGCAGAGACGAAGAGAACCTTAGCCAAGGGAGCAATTCTGCATTTTTACTGAGGTTCCAAGCGAAGCACATAAACTTGGTGTCTGTTTGGCTCATTGTGGTCACTTTACCTTGCTGGGTAGCTAAACTCCATCACAACCGCTCTCTCTCTCCCCCTCCTCAGAGGGGGAGAAGGAATTATGCTGGAAAGGAAAAAAAAAGGCTCACAGGTTGAGACAAAGATAATTTAATCAAAGGGAAAAAGAAGAGGGAAAAAAACAAGCAAGGGCTGTGCGGAAGCACACAGAGAGAGAAAAAAAATTCTATACTTCCAATCAATGAGCAGTATTCAGCCTGGGAAGCAGGGCCTCAATAAGCGTAGTGATTGTTTGGGAGGACAGACATCTTCATAAGGAGGGTCCTCCCTCTCCTTCCCCTTTCCCACCTTTTATAGCTGAGTGTGACACCACAAAGTATAGAATATCTCTTTGGTTGGTTTTGGTCAACTTCCCTGGTGATGTCCCCTCCCAGTGTCTTGCCCACCTCCAGCCTACTGGCTCTAGGGGGGTTTGGAGGGAGTCTTAATGCTGTGCCAGCATTGCTCAGCAATAGACAAAGCACTGGTGTGATACCAGTGGTGTTCTAGCTACAGCACCGTATGGGCTGCTGCAGGGAAAATTAACTTCATCCCAGCCAGACACAGTACACTTATGGATTGGTAAATTCCATTGTTGATGTTCTTTCCCCCTTCAGTGCTATGTAGTAGAGGGCTGGCCATGACTGCTGGGTATCTCCCTGAAGGGAATGCAATGAGAAGCCTGGTGGTTTCTTGGAATTTCAAATTTATTATACAATATTTTTTAAAACTTATGGTGCATTGCCTATTTGATGTCTGAGACATAAACATATCCTTTAAGAATAGAAATATAAGAATATATGTAGTTTAAATTAGTATATAGATTCAAACTCTTGAAATACGGAGTAGAAAGTTTAAAATTATAGATAATTAATTAAGAAAGCACATGTTCGGCACTAATGCCACTCCAGGTCTTCAAACATCAGCCAATCAAGCAAATAGAAGAAACTAAATTGATGAACAGTGTTATTTATACTAATCTGCTTTTAAGACTACAAAAAGGATCAAATACACATTTTACTCTATTCTACCTGCATGGTTGAAATGTGTCTATATGAATAAAACTAATTAGTGACTAAGGGAAAGACTACACTCTTATACTGCAATCAAAACTGATGGGCCTCATCGAAGGTTTAGCATATTACAAGAGCTGCCAATGCTTGAACAGGAAAACAGGAATAGGATAATTCCCTTAATTAATGCAGATAGTTAGCATTCTATTTAGAGAGAAAAAGTTTCAATGATTAACAAAAAAAGAAAAAGAAGAGAAAGAGAAGTTTTCGCTTTCTACTCCTGACATGTAGAAACTATAGATATTTATAAGAAGCTGCTGACATGTCTTTTGACTTACTTTCAATGTTTAGTTTTAGGACTTTTGCTGTGTAACAGAATTGTTAGCATTTCTGTTATTCATATACAATAAGTCATTTCTCCATAGCTGCAAAATATAAAAGAAGAATTAAGGCAGTTTTCTGAGTTTCATCTAGAAACTCCTATGTGTATATCCCCGAGGGAGCTACACAATAGAAACTTCATATATTTAGCTCTTGTTTAATATTATCAAAAAATAATGGTTCTATAAATGCAGTAATATTTAGGTAAATAATCTAAATTATCTCTACTTATTTACTGAACATGACAGCTGCCTTGCCCTCTTATCTTACAGTGTTATGAGGAAGAAAAATGGCAATGTTTGAGGAATGGGCTGGTGGGAATCGAATCTTGTCCAACAGAAATACTTCAAAAAGTGTAAAACCGTTTCAAACTTCCTGTAATCATAAGTGTAGCTGTGGCTGCTCATAAAAAAACATAAACAAATAAAAACTCCTCACTGCTTCTACCTGCAGCTCCCCTCCTTCACCCTGTAGCCTCACCAAGGCCCTGGCTCTCACCCCTGACGCCTGCCAGGGGCTCGCTGCAGCCAGGCTTGTGCTCAGCCTTGGGCCTTGTGGGTACATCCCTGCTTGGGCTTCCCAGTGAGGCCTCTGACCTGCCTGGTGGCTACCAACCGCCCCAGGCCCATGGGACTCTGGGCTGCTCTGGCCACGTACCAGGCCCAGCTGCCCACTGCCTGTTCAGTGCCTGTGAGGGCAAGGGAGTGCCCTACCACCTAATGGCGCCTAGCCCCTCTTTCACCCAGCAGCCCCGTCCTGTCCAGCCCTGGCAATGTAGGGCACCATATGATGCCCTGGGAGGGCTTACATCACAGAAAGTTTGTTTTATTTGTTGGCAAAAGTAATAACAGGAAGGAAGCAGAATGGCTTGTCTCCTATTGTAGTTGAAAGCTGTGTGTAGGAGGGGAGCTGTTTCACTGCTTCATCTTGCTTTGGCTTACCACTGGCTTGTCATTATCCATGTACAACTTCTCATTTTTCCTCTTCTGTGTACCATATGTGTTCTGTAATTTTACCAGTGTGTAACCCCTGGCAATAATTAGCTATATCTTACATGTAAACTAGCCACAAAGTGTTAATATTTTATGGTTTCTGCATGTGCTCACTCCAACTATCCATTTTTCAGGGTAAACAGTTATTTTAGAAAATATGTGTTTGCTACTGTCTTCTCTGACAAACCTGTGTGTTTACAGAGATACAATGACCACAGAAAGCCTAAAGTCCATGCTGAACCTTCATTTAAACCTTTCCATGTCACTGTGTGGTTGAGAGGGCAATTTGCATAGCTATTCTAGTCCCACGCTGGTTGAATACACTTTCACATTTGCACAACCTAACAGTGTGCATTAGGTATGATTTTCAGCTGGGATATTGCAGTCAGTATTGGTGGCCAGAGTTCCAGATGTCCCAATACAAGAAAAATGGAACGAGTTGTGAGATTGGCTGGACAATAATATTTCCCACTGTTCTGATCTCATAATTCCAGATGAAGAAACAGCAAGGGTTAAACAAATAATGTTAACCCAGTCTGATCATTTGCAATGATTCTGATAAACACCTTGAACTGTAGCCTTACCATTAGAATGGAATCTTTTAAAGTATATACATATGAAGTATATATATATATATATATATATGTATATAAAAGCCATTTTCCAAACTCAAATCTAAGCATTTAAATTCTATTGACATATTATCTTATTGTTTCTATATAAGTCATCAGTGATATGAAAACTATGTAGTACAATTTTAATGTAAGGAAATATAGCCTTCTATATGCTCACAGCTAGCTTCAAGAAACATTTATTCTGATCTTTTTCAAATCTTTCACCCTAAAGCAACTGTGTTGTCTGCTGTCATTTTTAACTCTCTTCACATCATAGTGTTGAAGGAACTGACATAACAGGCAGTCACTGGGAACTGAAGTGCAGCTTGCATGATCAATTATGTAAACATACTGACAGTCACATAGTTCACTAGTATAACATAACAAGGTTTATATATATAAGTTCCCTTGCTCAGGATGGCATTGGGATATTACTGGGCACAGAACACCTTAAATACAAATTTTCTGAAAACTATAGTCATGCATTTCTTATGAAAAGTTTATCTATTTAGTTTATTTTAGTTTATTACTACATTTGATCCAGATTTTCACATTTTTAATGACTGAGCAATTAAATTTTCCCAAGCAATTTGCACTGAGGTGTATAGAACTGCATATTTATAAACACAACAATATACAAATACTTGAAGTTTACTCTTTGGCGAAAGACCATGGTGTTTTATGCCAATTAAAAAAATGAAGACAAAAGTTTACAAAACAGGAATAAAGAGATTATCTTTAATCAGATCGGAAAGGTGCCTAGTTCAAAAGAGTAGCTCGGAAGCCTGCAATACACTAATGTCTGAGTCTGTAGCGTTCAATCAACATTTGATGGCTGTTGTTTCTGTTTTTTTCATAACAAGTGTTTCAACTGAGCTATTTCCTGCATTTTTAGACAGGGTATGTGCTCTCAGTTTTCACCACTTGCAGGCATGCCACTGAATATCATTGAAGTCAGCAGGTTTTCACATTCAGTTAAGTCTCTGGCTAATGAATGTATCTACATATACATTATTTTCTTCTATCCTGTTCCATGTATTACATCTAATGATATCCCATTGACATATACTTGAGAAATAAGATGTAAGTATTAGTTTTAATTACTTGTAAAACCCTCTTTTCATAATTTATGTTAACATTTCAATGGCTCTAGCCCAGCTTTTGCTGCAACGGGGGATGGGGGGGGGGAGGGGAGGAATGGGGGGGATAGCTCTCTAGAAGAATTAATGCTCTCACTGAAAACTGCATTTAAAATGCATTTGCTTAAAACCTTAGAAGAAAAAAAAAATAATTCAGGCTAATGCTTTTGTTTGAAATGTCAATACAAGATGTACTTGTTAGCTCATTAACTTTCTACTATACTGTCTCTGTCTTTACTACGTAGTGGACTGTGGTAGATACATATCAAATATATTGTTTGGTATTAGGTTCCTTGTCCTAAACTTCATTTGTCATGTTTTTCATATTCCTACTGTGGCCATCACTCTTCAAGACAGAAGCATGTCTTATGTATAGAAAGAAAAGCAATTTTAAAACCCGCTACTGTGAAACAGAGGTATGTAAGAAATCAGCAGGAAAAAAAAAAAAAAAAAAAAAGGACTGGAGAGATATCCAGACTTCTTATCTCCTTTATATTTCAGTATATTGTGTAACTGTTCAGGATTGAGTGTATCACACATTTCAATGGATTTGAGAAAACTTTGTTGTTTTGACAAAGGTAAATGTCTGGACAGCTTAACTTGAAGGAGAAACAATATTCTGTGTATGCTAACAGTTAGTTTTAGGAAGTGGATGAGATGGGAGAAAATTACTGAGGAATGCTGTAGAGGAAACTATTTCACATAAAAGCCTGTCTTGATAACTCTGTTGCAACAGAAAGAAGTAGAAGTAAGTGCAGTAACTTATGATAGACACAGAGAAACCTGTACAGCAGATGAAGGAATTGTAAATGTAAATCAAGTATGAACAGATAGTGACATGAAGCATCTGGAACAAGAAATGGACTTTCTGGAATTTTGCCATGCTAATAGCTTTAAAAAAAAAAAAAAAAAAAAAAAAAAGCAGAACAGTGAGTGAATTACGTAAAGCTGAAGTATTTGAAGTATTGCCTGCCTGCTACTAGCAGGCGCAGTATTGCAGTATTGATCTTTACTGAGGGTGTTGGACCATGTTGATGCTGTTTTCAAGATTATTTTCTTTATATTAATTTTATCTTGATAGGTTTTAAGCTGTGTTTTATGTTATGGTATGTGACATCTCAAGAGGATTCTCTTGTAAAGGAAAAACGAATTCTGGAGACAAATAGAACCTGAGAGAAATGTATTTACATAAATATCATGAACAAGCTTTATCACTAGCATGAATGATTGTAATACTAGAGCACTTCACAGTACAGAACAAATTTAATTAATTTAATTTTAAAATATTTAAATAAATTTAAAATTTAATTAATATTACATTAATAACATTTTTGTATTCGGCCTTCACTCTGATGTAGATTTTCTTGAGAATGAAATTAGTAAGAACAGGATAATGCCCAAGCTTTCAGAGCAGAGTACAGCTCAAGTAAAACAAACCCACATACTACAAGAAAAGTTGATTCAAAAATCATTCTGATGTTAATTGTTCATCAAAGACTTCAGACAAAATTTTTTTAGGGGAGGGGAAACAGAGATTTTAAAGTGCTGATATTTGGAAAAGAAAACTGTATAAATGGATATTAATTGTTTTAATTAGGTAAGTGTATTAGTTTTGATGGAAGATTTTTAGTGTCTTCCTGGTTTTCCAGAGATTATCATGCTGATAATTAACAACAAAACACTTTTTGCTAACGTATGGTAAAACTGCAGTTCACAAAGATTAGAAGAGATAAGTTAATTATGTCATGGAAGAAATTGTATTTATCTTGTATCATACACATTTATCTATGTACTGTATACATGAGTATATGTCCCATCTGCATTTAACAAAATTTGATTTAAAAGAGACTGGTAAAGAGCATAGGACTAGTTCAGGGCCCAGTAGAGAGTGGTTTGACATTAAAACAAAACAAAACAAAACTCCCTAAGACTTGTATAGTCTCAACTTGGTGGTATAGACAAAGGATGATGCTGCTACCTTTCATACCGCAGGTAGATCAAAGGATTATCTTTGAGGGAAAACAGCTAAACTTTGTATTTTAACCATGCCATGTTTTATAAAGCCTGCCACAAAAGAAAACTGAAGGAAGAGGACATAAATTGAATATGGACAGAAGCAGACAGATCTGGACTACAAGGCAGGTCTGTAAATTGTTTTTTTAAAGACTGTAGAAGACTGTAGTTGAATACTCACTTGTATATGAGATTATCCAGCCAAAGGAAAAGGGCACATTCATGAGCACCATGCCAACGCCATATAAATTAGGAATGGGGAAATCTCTGAAGAACATAGTTAATGAATACTGATAGATGTAATAAGTATGAGAATCAAAAAGCCTGAAGTCATAAAAGAAGAAGGAGAAGCATTTATATTTTTCTGGATAGCCAAATCCTACTTCTATATTGAGTATAGTTCTTTTTTTGCCTTTAGGCTCAGTCAAAAGGTCACTCTTCAGCCATACCGGACTTCAGCTACACTTGCTCAACTGGCAGCACGCTTGACTAAGAACAGATTATTACAGAGCTGTGGCTCCCTGCAGAATGGAAATCCAACATGCAAACAAACAAGGCTGACACTGCACAAAAGAAATTTAAACTGGTAATAGTACCTGGCACCTTCACTAAGCTAAGGGAAATAGAGCTGAGGCAGCAGTTAGGGTTGAAAGTGGTTCTCAATTCTTTTTATTCAGATGGACGATGTTCATATTGTGAAAACTGGTAACAAAGGAGTTTGTGGGATTGTACCAAGAAATAGGAGTGTTGTGAGAGTGACTTTTGTTATGGCTAGTTCATCTAAGATTATTTGGAATGCATAATTTAAAGAAGATAATCACCTTTCTGGAAACAAAACAATACGGCAATTCACTCAGCATATGCCTTTCAGCAGTTTTAAAGCTTTTGAGCTCCTTACACACGTTTAGCTTCTGTTTAGCTTCTATTATTCTTATTTTAAACTTCTGTGTCTCAGACAGTCTTTCTGCTAGTTTGTTCTTCATTAGTCATGGTCCATTTTTTTTTTAAATCCTTTTTTTTTTTTTCCTAATTTTATTCTCCCTATTCCTGAACTTCATTCCTAGTTTTCACTCTGTTGTTTTTTTTACTCACCCAGTTATTTTCTTTTCCATGGGTGTTGTTCTGTTTCGTGATCTCCAAAATATTGTTTGGAATTTTCCAAGAATGTTATCATGCAAATCAAGTTTTTGGAAATAATGAATAATAAGGCTTTACAAAACCAACCAACCAACCAACCAATCAAGATTTTTTTTTTTTTCCTATTACAATGTTGTTACCTTTGGAATTTACTAGTTATAAATTTAATTCTTATGACTAAGAAAACATAATTTTTCTAGTTATATGATGGACCTAACCTTACATCTTTCATCTCAATATTAATGTATCATGAATTCAGATGCTGCTAAGCTGTAAGCCATGTGACACTTGCAACAAAACAAGCTGAGATTTAAAGCACAGTTGGAACACAGTGGGGGAAAAAAATCGATTGATGGATACCTTACATAGGCAAAGTAAACTGTGTCTTTAAGTGTATTTTTCTGCTTAAGAAAGCAGAAAGTTTCTTTTTCAAAAATGTTACTTTTTGGTTTGTTTGAAGGCACATTCTCTCATTTGACACATTTTGCCTTTACTGGTTGCAATTAAACAGTGACTAATTGGAAGTGTTTTAAATTCTGAGACTAGGAGAACAGACTGGTCAGAAAAACAGAGTTTGAATCAGTGACTAGTCCAGAACCAAAAGGTCATAGGATGTAGTTAAATAAGCCATTGACCTGTCTATAACCACATTGTTGAAATATGGAATATGTCAAAGATTCTCTAACAAGAAGTTTAAATTAACTGAAGAGGGAGCTGGATAAATTGTTGAAGAAGGAATTAATTGGAGGGCAGATTGAGACTAGGGTTAAGAAGTCTTGTATGGATTGGTTTGATTTTTATCTAGGTGAAAACAAATTAAGTGAAAGAAAACAATCTAAAGGATAAAACGGTTAAGACAATGTACTACATGGTTTCATGCCTTATGTATTCCTATGCTGTGGTCCTAATCAATCTCAGTTTTACTGACACAGCTGTAAGTGCCTCTAAAGCAAATCAGATACTGTAGGTAGAATAGAAATTATTCAACATGACCAAAGAGTTTCTTTGAAAAATATGTATCCCTGGGCTACAAATGCTCAAGATCAATGCTTTAGTGCTCTATTACAAATAGTGGACAATATTGCCAGGCATACAAAAATATTCATGATGTTAACTTCCTTTGTCACTGAAATGTCACTGGATTGTCATAAAGAATGACTGCAAACCTATGTATTTCATTTAAAAATCTCTCTATGGGGAAATTATATCTTGTAGGTTGAACAATAACATTCCTGTATGTATTAGTGCATTTAAAGAAAGCAATAATACAGACACATTTCATATGTGAAGTAGCTATTTTATGGGTTAAGAATTCTACTGGAAAATAATTACTGAAATTAAAAAAAAAATAAATCGAAAATCACACTTTTTCATTACTCACAATCTTGTCCATGAAATAAGTATCCAGAGGGGAAAAAAGAAAAAAAAAAAGGCCTAGATAATTTAGGGGTGTACAAATATTCACAGGCAAACAGCACATAAGCGGAGCTATGCCCAAGAGGCCACGCTATATGTGAACTTCTCAGAAATGCAATGTCAAGAATGATTTCTATATATAGACTTGGAGACTCTGCAAGCTAAAGTTCAAGGAAGTGAAGTTGGAGGTTAATGATAAGGCAACATATCTGCACAAACAACTGGATGTACCTCTTGATTATCATCATGTGGAAATAAAATTTTAACAATATATATTTTCTCATTGTCAGTCCCTATTAAACAGTATACGCATAAATTATTCTTTTATTAGTATGAGTAAAGGAACTGCTCATACTTAATTTTATCTGGTACATATATTATGCTTGTCTTTGTCTTTCTTTTTTTTTTTTTTCAATGCTTTAGGATACATACATATATTTCATTTAGACCATACAAAGTCTAATAGCTTAGAAAAAGACCAATTAGGCAAAATAACCAAACTATTTGTAAACATCTGTGAATTCTTTTATTCCACAGCTGATTTTGCTATTACCAACTGAATGTCCATATTCAAATTTTGTCAGGAAACTTGTATTACAACTCAAAAGCAAGTAACAGACGTATTCAGAATGTGTATTCATATTTAATTTTTCAAGAGATTTCACTTCACCCAATTCATACTTACGAACTGGTATGAATATATGTGTTTTGTTAGATATTATAAGATGGTGTCCAAGTTGGTAGTGGTAGGTGTTTAAGCATTGTTCACTCTTTATAGACAAGCAGTTTTCTTGTTAGCATTATACAAATTCCTGAATAATAAGAAATCATGATCAGTATAAGAGTTTCCACTGTGCTTTGATTGCTAGTTAAGATTCTGTTCCAAAGTCATAATTTATCCACAGAGGCCAAGTTAGCTATAAGTGTTTTGCTTTCATTTGTGAAAGAGGATTACTTGAGTGATGGTTTTTTCCACCTCTGTTCTAGGACTTATATAAAGGGGTTACACATGAAAAATACTGAAATCCTGTCAATATTTCTTCCTCTATAGGGAATGTGACCTGCAAGATGTTGAACATCTGCTACTACCGTTTATCTGAGATTTACAGAGTTGGATGGTGAGTTCATATAAGAATAGACAGATACAATTAAAAATAAAATGTAGGGTTTATAAGAAAAATATGCAAAGAACTTTCCTATTATTGTTTTAGTCTACTAACCCTTTCTTTCCCTATAGAACTTTGCTTATCATCAGTCAGATAAAAATTAAATGATAAATACATATAAATGTGGCACATCAAATAAATGTGCTTGAGCTTTTGTTTCCTCATACGGTATGTCACTATAACTGTCTCCTTAAACTGAAATGTCACTGCCTTTGGTCTTGCTTTTAGAAATAGAACTGTGATCCTGTAGCTTTCAATGTTTTTATACTAATTGCATTAACAGTTTTTGCCTGTGAGATAAGAAGGCAAAAGAGGTTATTAGTGACATATTTATTTTAAAGTGAAATATATATATTTAATAAAGTAACTCTTTGTAAAAACATATACTTCATTGTATATTGGATGTTACGTAATGGAATTACACTTGAAACACAAGAAAATATAAGCCTGCACCGCCATTCATCCACATGGGTAAAAAACATCATATTCAGAATTTGATGAAGGCACAGTGATCTCTGTCTGAACATTAGCTTATCCTATTTCAGCAGAACAGGAAATCACTCCATTAGTGTGCTTGAATCCTAGAGGGTAAAGCCGAATCTTGTAAGTGTCAGGTTTATTTTTCATACTGAGCTTAAGAAGTGAATATCATTGAATTTACAATTTTCAAATAAGGCTGCAAAGACTTGTTAGGTAAGCCTTGATCTTCCAGTGAGTAGATCATTCAACCTTTAATTTTAAGGTACCTATACCTTCATTTCTAAACAAATACCGTCACCATAAGCTTGACTATCTTAATTTGTTCAAGATGCTTAGTGGTATTTATATAAACATGGAGATCAGGAGACTTATCTGAGAAAATACCAAGGATCTTGGAGATAACATTTAGATGGAACTTAGGAAACTAAGTTCAAGGGGGAAATCCCCCCCCCCCCCCCCCCCCCCCCCGAAAAATAATCCAAAACAAAACAAACAAAATAACAGCAACAACAACAACATAACAAAACTAACAAACAACAACATAACAAAACTAACAAACACAAAACCACCATGCATAAATTGCATAGGTGTTTGAGACACCCTCAGTGCTTAATATTTCAAGCAATGATTTTCATAGGTACCTCAACCTCATTGTAGGTTGTAAACAGTACAACTCTTAGCTCAGAAAGCTGGTAGGTAGGAATAGCAATGGGTGACCTGACTTCTTTCTGCATTGAACTGTCATGCCAGTAATAGGCTTTAAGCTATCTGAAGCAAGACAAGAACCCTTTCCCATGTCTTGTTAATCAGTACTTTGCAAGTGGTCATAAAATCATGGCTTGCTTACAGTTTCACTGGAAAAGAACGCAACCTGGACAGATTTCCACAAGGTCAGATGACTTGGTAGGCAGAGCGTCTGATTCATTTTCTGACACCAAATCTATTAATTAGGTAGTAGAGTTGCAAATAATGGCTTTTACAAATATCCCTTTACTTTAGAGGATATCTGAATGTATTGATTTCCTCTATAGATATCTATATCTATATATTCCTCTATAGCTATCTATATCTGTATTTATGTTTTATGCCATGTGCAACCATGATAGACTAATGACATCTCATACTACAGGTTAGCTGTAAGCACTACAAGGTTTAGGGCAGTGTGACTCTAAACAAAGGCACTGTATACACACCAGCTTGTGACAAATTTTGGAGCACTGGTAGCAAAATAAAGTCACGGTTTTGACAGACATTAAACTGTACTAGTTTAGAATGAATAATCAGATGCCCCTTCTTTGACCTTTTCCAAAAAAAACATCTATCCAACTAGTTGGCTTATGAAAGAGAGAGTATCAGTCTCAAATGAGTGGTAGAATTCAGCAGATGCTGGTATGATGCCTGCCAATTCTGTTAAATTGTTTGCCTAGCGAGTTTGCAGAGAAGTCAAAAGACCTATGGAATCCAGCAACATTCTGTTCTAACTTTGCTATGACAGATATTTTTTTTATTTTTATTTATTTATTTATTTATTATGCCTTTTTTATGCTTTCATTTTTCAAATGAAGCATCTTGAGGAAAAACAAAGCTTTTAAGTGATCTTTCATAATCCTCCTAAAATGTTGACACAATTAATTATTCTGACTTATGGACTATTGGCTATCCTATGGACATTTGGCTATCCTAATTAGTAGATCAGCAGTATCCAGTTCCTTCAGATGAAAAAGAAGGTTTCATCTTATTAAACAAAGAAATTTTATGAAATAGTTTGTTTTCTTTTTCAAATAAATTAGAGTCGTCATATTGCTCCCAGCACTGTGTTTGACGTAGTGTTAACAGACAAATTTAAGGACAGCTATCGGCATACGTTACTGCATAATCTTGAAAACTGCAAATGCAAATTCAAATACAAAATAAATTTAAGAAAAGCTCATATCCTACAGATATTCCATTGACCACTGATTACTTTGCTACAAACTTAGTGATCTCATAATCCATCAGAAAACCCTGAAGCCCAGAAGTTATGCTTCTATTAAGACAGCATATCTTTGTAATGATCCCTTTAGTGTCCAGTGATAACATGTGACTAAGGCTGCCAACAAGTTTTGTTATCTTAGTAATGAAATGCAGTGGTTGCTGATGATATCACAAAGTATATCAGCATGGCTAACACTTCTTTGGTAAATTATGGTGCCAGCCACTGACTGACCTCAAAGTTAGTTTTTGAATGGGAATATTATGCTGCTGTTGTCATAGTTTTATGGCTGCAAGATTTGGACAGATTGCTATATAAACACTTCATTCATTTCTGCCTATGCTGATTTCAGCAAATACCTAGTGTCAAGTGGCAAAATATGATAACTAGTGCTGAAGCTTTGCAGGTCGGTAAAAACACTGACATTGACAGTGTAATTATCATATCTTAGATTAGAGAGCAAAGTCATATAGTTCATATGCCTGAGGGGAGCATCCTTTTTTTTTTTTTTTATAGAAAAATAAAAATGCAGAGCTGGGTGGCTGAAATGTTAGGAAGATGATCTCGAAGCTAACCTTAAAGCATGCAAAGTAAACATATCTTAAGACAAACATTGATGGGAACAACTTTGTAATACTAATGACACAAAGGGACATACATACATACACTGAGCTGAAAAAATCTTTACTGTGGAGCCAGAAAAGAAAATAAGGACATGATAAAAGAAAAATCAGAAAGCACAGAATTAAGAAATGACTTCAGGGTGTCCCAGGTTTTGCATGTGACATGTCCACAGGGTAATGTGTCTTCCAATAACTCACTCGTATCCTAGAGTTTTTGATTGAACTTTGGAACACTCTGGTGCGGATTTTCATATGTTTATCACAAGGGAAAGCTTTTTCCCCTGTAATAGTGTGAAATAGTATGTTCCACACTAGTCCCTCTTGGATCACTCTTGACTGCTCCAGAGGGTTCATGGTCTGTTGACTTTTTATTGTCTTCTCACTTTGAATATGAATGTTGGAAAGGCCATACTTAGTCCTGAAGTAGAATTCATATTAGTGAACTTTAGCAAGTGTGTACTACTATCTAAATGGATTTTACTGGAGTATTTTGTTATTTGGGAGCTCTTTGTGTTTGGATGCAGAACAAAAGCTGAAAATTTAAACTCTATGAACCATAATAGGGCTAATTATAAAATGTGTAACTACTGCAGACTTCAATTAATGCAAACTGCAGCATCACTTTATAGAGTTAAGAAAGATGAGTTGCTGTCTTTTCAAGCAATAGAAATGTCCAAGCACCCTACAAAATAATTACAGTCTGAAGTGTTCCTCTAGGCTTAAAGCAACAGGAAAAAAAAATCAAAAGGTATTAAGATTTCACTTTTCCTTGGATTTTTATCTCACTTTATATTAAAGAAATGATAATTTTAGTTTAAATTATAATAGCTACACTCTGGTTTCAGTGCACTATCACTGAAATTATTAAACCTACTCATGTTAAAACAGATAATATTATTAAAGCATAATCATATAACAAAAGTTATCTTATGACTTAAAGGGGTCACAGGAGTTTCTCCAGTCTCCACAAGAAACCTGCTGTCTGACCTCAGCGGCAGTTGAAAAAGCTGGATATGTTAAATCTACATTAAATTAAAATAGGAGAATGAAACATGTTCAAGTAAAGTGATGCTATTAATGCAATGACTTCGCATATGATATTTCTAATGCATTATCATACTTATCCCATAGCTATATATCTTATCAACTACTATTTCTCTTAAACCCAGAAGAACTTGTAGAAAAAGGAACATACATTTGACTTAGAGCATACATGTAATAAATACATTTCTTTTCTATTCTTCAGTGACTGATTCTGGAAGTTAAAGGTGCTATATCTTGGACTGCAGTTTTAAAAATCAATCAAAGCTACATCTCACTCTGAACTTCTTTAAGTTTTGGTGAGCGTTCAGATGCCAAATGTAGTTCTAAAATCTAGGATATAACACTCAATGCACTAGACACATGAATGAGGATCAGGATGCTTGCATTTTCTTCATCCAGACAAGACTTTTTGTGAAAAATCTGCTTGGTTTGCTGCTTCAGTATCACTGTGAAATATTTGCTCACTGCTCCAGGGTGAAATATACGGGGCAAAACTCATCAGTAACTGAGAGGTCCTCTGAAATAGCAGAGAAAAATGCTGGTCCTTCCTCTGGATCCACAGTAGTATCTCTTGAAATCAGTACTTCTGTATTAGTTCAGATTTTGATAACAAGAAAAGATCAGTTTCTTTCAAAAATACTGTGTCTTCACATGAATACACTGAAAAAGGAATCTCCAACAAGTCAAAATCAAAACCAGGGAAAGGCTACAGTGGGTCAGTAACACCGGATTTTAAATTTTGTAAGACTTTTCTAGGTTTCTCATGCACATACACTGTGCATCCATCCCACACCTTTGATGTCAATAGAGTCAATAAGAAGTATTCTACAGATTGAATATGTACATTTGCCTCATCAGCTTGTCTGGTCATTCACTTATTTCCATTTGGCCATTACCAGTGCCTAAAGGCAATATTCTCAGCAGTATGTTTTTTTTTTCTCTCTCTTTCCTGAGATTCCACTTTCCTTTCTAAAATACATTACTTTCTTCAGTGCCTTTTGAAAGAACAAGCAAATCTATGCTTACTTATACTAGTTTCAGTCTGACCTGACCTCACTGATATCCAACAGTGTATTGGATTTTCGCAGGTTAGAACAAACTGGACTCTCAAATGCATGGCAATATTCTTCTTTTCAGAACAGACGATGATAAGGATAGTAGGCTAACAGCTTGCACCTCTGGGTAGGGTGAATAAAGTCCTTTTTTTGGTCTAAGTGAAGTTATGCTAGTTGTATAGGTAGTAATGCCCCACATTTTTCTTTTTCCATTCTGTTCTTTGAGAGATAAGTGGTCTTTAAAGCTTCAGAAGCTGGCACTGACACACACACACACACACACATACACACAAAACAGCATGTCTTGTTGCTTTTTGCTTATTTTCAAAAATGAAGCTTCCTTAATCCATCAGCACGCTAATCTGTTTTTTTCTTTTTTTTTTTAAATCCTTTTTTTTTTATTTCTTTTTTTTTTTTTTCTCCTTTTTTTTTGGGGGGGGGCGAGGGATGGCATAAAAGCTGCTTAATCTTTGGCACAGTAACATTCAGCAGATGGATTAAAGGTCTTATCTTGCTAACACCGGCAACATCAGGAATCGATATATCAGTGACTTCCTCAAGTAATATCTCAAGATAGAACGCAGAGTTTTCATAAGTTTACAGAAATGATCCTAACTCTTTCCGATATATCTGTGAAGTGAGACAGAGAAATGTGGTTTTGTCAGTACATTTGAGGCTCACATAAGGTCACAAGGGAAGAACATTTGTGCCCAAGTACATCTGCAAATAGCCTTTGCTGCTTTTTCAAACTGAGTAGTTGATGTGGTTTTTAAACTTTGACAGTCATAAACAAATTTTTCTTTGATGAACTGGCATTCTTCTCCTCCTTCTCTTGTTTCTCCTTCTCCTCCTCCTCCTCCTTCTTTTCCCTATAATTCTGTCAGACACAATGAGCTAAATAGAAGTAATATCTTTTTCAGTCATCAGACTGTTCTATATAGAACAGGCCTACACTTGCATAAGTAAATGGCATGTATTCTGCACCAAAGTTCCATAAAAATCCTAAAATACATTTAGGAGACTACCTTCAGCCCTTTTCACACTGTGAGCTCAGATCTTTGCCCAGTGAGAGCGCCTATATGGGGAAGCTGAACAACAGCTCACTAAGCACTTAGTGAATGCTCTTTGGTATAGCTGAATCTGACCTTCGTCTGATGCAATTCAGCGTAGCTCCACTGATACCAAGGGAACAGCAACAATTTATACAGGGTGAAAATACAATCCATAATATTTATTAAGCCTTTCTTCTACTGTAGAAATAACTAGATATCCAACAGGGGTAAATCAGTGTAGTTCCATTGAAATCTGTGTAGACATACTGATTTAAAGAAGTGAGAGAACTGGCCCGCAAGCCTTTCACAAATGAATATGCTCTTTTTGCTGATACTGTTTTCATCTACTTGTGAAGTCCTTATATTACAAGTTAGTTTTTCTCTTTTCATTACATACTTTTCTACAGTAGCACTTCGAAAGTGTGAGCCTCCCTCTCACCCTCTCTGACTGTCATCACTACAACACTGCTAAGGTCACTGACTTCCAGGCTGGAAGCTTCTTCCATTGCTTTCTGTACACTCTTTCCACCATTGCCAGAAGGCTGCTATTGACACTGCCTGGCTGCTCAGTCCCTGGGCAAGACTGTGATGTAAACACAAAACCAGACCTGGCCTGAACTGCCAGGTGAGGCCATTTTCCTTTGTCAGGAGTAGCACAAGACTTACAGTCAATGGAGTGCATCACGAAAAAAGCCTTTGAAACCACAGTGGACTTTGCAGACTACTCCAGTAGACTGCACTGAGGAAATAAGGTCCTGATTACAGTGATTTAAAAAATCACTGTAGACTGCCTATGCTAGTGTTAGTCTGTAAGGTTATATTCAAGTGTCTTTTGGTTGGGTTGCATAATGCTTCAACTTTATGGGGCTGCTTGCAGCCCTTTTCTAAATAGGCTGCAAAGCTCCATATTTGGGACTGTGTCACATGGTATGAAGAGTATGCCAAAAGGCTAAGGAGATTCAAGTGTTTTTAATTTCTCTTTCAGGTGTGCTTCACGCCAGTGTCTGACCTCCAGAAGCAAGGGATGAACAAGGCAGGGCTCTTCCCAGAGTTCCTGCAGAGCTTCTGCTCCTAGGTGTGGGCACAAGTATGTGTCTGCTCTGGGGCTGTGCTGGTGTGATATCTGTAGGTATCTCTGCAGATAAATAGCTGGTGCCTAGATCAGAGGCTCCCAATGGGTTATGGTGGTGAGAAAAAACAGCACACATGAAAAGCTGAACCCAAGCCACTGAGGTCTTCCAAGCTGTATTGACTGTGGTAGGGACACTGTGGAAGAGGTGGCCATCTTAGAGCTGGGAGGAGAGGAAATATGGATGATACAGAGGTTTGAGACATTCTCAGTCTCTTCAGACCTGTTTGATAAAGATGTCTCCATCCCACTCAAATCCCTAGTTCTGACTTTACCTCTGATAATGTTCCTTCTCTGTGTCTGTGTCAGAGGAACTACAAGAAATCTCACTTTCTCCTTTGTAACACAGTTCCCAACCTCTGAAATTGCTAAAGGGAATGCTCCACTGAAACTAGTATTTATTCTATCTCAAAATACATTACACTGAACTTTCTGATCTCAGGAGTCTGAAGCTGCATAGAGAATTGACCTGAAAAGGTGGGTGCCATGGCTTTTACAGCACTCTGTACTGGTTAGAGGACAAAAAAAAAAAAAAAAAAAAAAGTTACTTTTTCCTCTGTCTCTTATTAGTTTCCATATGGTTGAAAGTGAACAAGCTCAAAGGTAATTAAATTTTAAAGGTGCAGAAAGAGAAAAGAAATATATTGATCTTTAGGAAGGCTAACATAACATTTTTTTCATTTTCTGTTTATATCAACAACTTGTTCCCTATGAACAGAAAATGAAAAACATGTCTTGCCGTAACAAACATCTTTAATGTATGCAACTGTCACTTAAAGCAGCATATAACTTGAGGTTTTCCTGACCTTGGCAGCTTTACAAGGTGTTGGGAATTGAGTTGATTTTTCTCATCTTGGCATATGAAGCTTGAGAGAGTGCTTCTGGCTCCATCTCCTAAGAGTGCTTGTGGCACGAACATGATGTATACACAGCAACTTTATATGTATCAGAAATAGAAATATCAAGAATGTCAACAAAAGCAGACAATTCTGGAACATTTTTTTCCTGCCAGCTGCTGAACATTTCATACAGACAGAGCCCGACTCTGCTTTTATTAAATCCGATGCAAAGCTCTCAGCAGACATTATGTAGTAGCTTGTTCTCTTTAAAGGTGAAGAGTGAAGAAGTTCTTGAAACCTTGTTTACCGCAAGAAACCCCAACATTGAAATGTTTTTCTACATTTAGACCAGGTATTTGGAAATGCCTTCTATTTTAGATATTTATTTATTTCACACATCTGCAGGTAGTAGCTGTACCTCATAAACTTTAATCTATGTGACCTAATATATCTAACTCATGTCCTAGCTAATGGAAAAATTCAGAAGAGATATTACTTATCATAATTGCTGCTGCATGCAGTGTGATATGTATGCCCCCCTCAGTACAAAGCAGGTTAAAGCATTGTTTATACCCATAGTTCATCAGTGAGGGTAATCTCTTGGAATAGGGATGATTTTTTTTTCTTTTTTTTCCCCAGAGGTATTTCAACAACATTTCACATGGAAATGCCACAGCTCCAGTTTTCTTTAGAAATTTAAGCATCAGAGATATCTATGAGTCAGAAAGAAGTGACATAGGAATTTGAAACACATAATGAGCAAGTTGACTCAGGAAGTGAAATCTAAGATAATGCTTACATACTTAACGTGCAATTTAGATGCCTAACTCTAAGAAAGCAATACAAGGATATATAAGGATGGGATGAATACTGAACTGGAATGGCTGGGCTGAAAGAAATGTACTGAACTAGAAGAATAGATGATTAAGCGGCTTGAAAATTGACTGTACTTGGGCTCAAAAGGGCTCCAAGGATCTAATATCTCTATATCTATCTGATAGCTGTGAATGAGCATTGTACACTGAGGTGGGTACCAGGCCTCACACTGTTCAACATCTTCATTGATAACCAGGGTGATGGTAGAATGCAATATAAACAAATTTGTTGGTGATAATAAATTAGAGGGAGTCACTGACACAGGGAGTGTCAGTTTGGATGACGTGAGGACAGCGCCAACAGTATCTCTAGGAAAGCTAGCAGGCAGAAATACGGAACAACTTTGCAAGTGGAGCAGAAAGCATCCACCACCTTGTAGTATAGACTAGGAAGCAAGTGAATGAGCATTTGCAATTTGCAGCACGTGGAGATGCTGCCATCATGGGAGGACTGAGCACCCAGGTGCTTCTTGCTCATGAACCCTGTTATAGTCAGACATTTCCTCTATTAAGGGCCTGGTGCAATTGGTCTAATTTACGTAAAAATCTGATTCAACCTGCACTGGGGGGGGGGGGGGGGGGGTTATCCATAAGAAATAAAGAAAAAAAGAAAAGGAAACAATAGAACAACGTTTTATTTTGTTTAGTGGTATAGTGAATGCTCTGCATACAAACTTGTGATCTGGGTGGCTTCCTGAATATGTCCAGCTTATCTCTATGATTTCTGGGCCTCAATATGTTCCCACCAGTGCTGATTGCATTACCCTGAGTGCTATAGCTTGGCAAGTAGGAGTTCTTTTGGTGACATGAAGCCTAGGCAGGCTAATCTGATACATGTGACAGAAAAATAACAACAAAAAAAGGACTGAGTTGACATACTGTACTATTATGAAAACTCTAGGATGTCCAAAACTGCCTCTGAGACAACTTTAGGTTCCAGGATTTGTATTACAGTAGCAAGGATCAGTGATAGAAAAGACCAATTTCTCAGTACATTTTCTTCAAAACATTTGTATTTTTTTTTTCCAAAATAGAGTAATTCTTTACTATGGTTAGCACCCAATATTAGGTTATATGAACTTATATTTGCATTAAATATAATTTTTAGCAATCTTACAGAATAAAAAAAAATCTTTAGTTATGTAGCTATATATTTACTACCTTTTTATCCCAAGATACATACATATTAAAGACTCTTAAAATATCAATAAATAGCTTGAGGTGAATACTACAATATTCTGATGCTTACCTACTCTTATTTTTATTCCATCGTCGTTCCTGGAATATTAATGCTTAACTTCTAAGTATTATGCTAATGGGTCTGTCAGATATGCTCATATATTCACATGCTTCTTGCAAAATAGTTCAATTTGACTTTTGATTTCTTAAAATATTTCTAAAATGTGAAAATCTGAAATATATTTGTGTTGACATACGTATACTCTTACATTTATTACAAGATATGTTGCTAGTCAGAACACACATTAGAAGTACAATAAAAAAACAGCTGGAATCTTACACAGTTTAAAGTACAACAAGAGTTTTCCTGGCTCTTTCTGATAACTGCAACTATAATGTAATATAGTGGCAGAAAAGTAAATTACACACACAAAAAAAATCCATTTCCATGCTAATGGAGTGTGTTGTATGAGACTGTTAGCATGCTTTCAGAGAGCAAATAGATGTTATTTAAGAAAGTCACTTCTTAGAATTAAGGTGTACATTAAAATTACTGTCTGAAAGATTCTAGTCAGCTAAAAAAAATCTATTTCTTCTTAATGAAAGCATTTATTTCTAAGTAGAAAATGCCAATGAGTAGAAAAAAAAGAAGTGAAGAACTGTAAAGACTGTTTCTCTTTCAAAGCTCTTTAGCTGGTTTTACAACAATACTTTGAAAATGAAAAATATAGGATTGGGAAATTCTGTGGATGTCAACTGACAACAGTTTCTGCCAGTTTCCAGCCTGTAGAAATGAAATACCTTGGGGGGGGGGGGGGGGGGGGGGGGGTTGGGGGGGTGACACGACAAAAGAAAAAAAAAAAAACTTTAACTCTTTAACTGGAAAAAATACTTATGGAGAATTTCAGCTGACAACTGTCATAATCGAAGTTGAACAAAGGAAGAGAAACTCTATGTATGTATGTGCATACTCTCATGTGTGTATGTGAATGACTGAGATCAAGAAAGAGAAGAAAATTGTATATAGACACCAATAGTACTTTGCTAACATTTTTTTCCCATTACATGAAAAGATTAACAGACTTCAAAAGCAGACAGGTAATTGGTAGAGTCACGGCTGCCTTTTGATACATTCTGCTCTCCAGCAGGTCTACTCAATCAGTCCTTCTGCAGTACTGCGTATAGTCTATAATATTTTTTTATTACTAGAAGAGTGAGAACACTGATGACTTTAAAAGCAGACTTGGAAGAGTCCTGGGAAATGCAGCAGCAGAATGATTCTTCCACATGCAAGCTGGTAATTTGCTTTGCTGGAGGTGCAGTTTGCCACCACTTTTATTTGCAATCATTTAGGGAGGTAAATGTGTACTCCAAATATTTGCGGAGATCAAAACAGTAACAAAAAAATAAAAAAAAAATCAATTGAGAGTGTTTGCATTTGAAATGCTTACAAAACTATTTAAAAAAAATGTATTTTATCTTTTACACATGGTACTAGCAGATATATATAGAGAGAACTTTTTCCTCCTTGTCATTAGAATACTATGCAATGCAGAAGTTCTAGTGCAGCTCTTTGCCTGGTTTCATTTATAACAGCTGGAGTTAGCTTATAAAGCTGGAGTTAGACTCCAGCTTTGCCTTGTACCTAGTAAGTATTGTGAAGCCAGACCATATTCATAGGGATCTTATCTGTTGCAGTTCTACTTCACACATGAGTATTAAATATATATCAGAGGATCAGTCCTTAGCTCTCCAAACATCCGTTCAAACAGAACACTTACTGGTCTTCAAGTTCCATCTGTTTTGGTTTAAATTTTTGAGGCTTGATCGTGAGATCCTTGGGGTCCAGGTAAGCTTCTCTTAGAATTTCAGGTGTTATTTTTCACTAACAGTTTGGAGTTTTCATAATATAATTATTTATTAAGAAAATACTGCTTTTGCAGTCCTTTTTCAGTTCATAAATATTACTGAATATGATATCATAAGATGCACGTTGTCCTGTTTTTGCAGTAGGCACTTTATTTGAAGAAAAGAGCTTCTAACCCCCAAATTAACATTCTATATGCATGTATGTAATCTGACTTGGTGCTCAGCTGGCATCTGATAAGTGAAGAACAAAGAGAAAATCATTTACTATGATTTATAATCTCTAAGATTTGTTGTGCATTAGATTGCGTCACTTTTTATCTTAACTTCTTTCTGGGTAACCTTTGAAATCTGTGATATTTCTTGGGGGCTATGTCTGCCTGTTAAAACACATTGAGGCTGTTGTCGCGGTTTAGGACAGTGAAGAAATGGTGTTAAATAATTGTTCAAGATGTCCTGCTCACACAGTTTCATCAATATCTGTAGCTCTACCCTCTACTTTTACAATTTTGCATTTGAATTACTAGCAATAAAGCTAACTTTTTGGTTTGACTCAATATCTTGTTTGTGAATGTGAAACCAATTGTATCATATACCTCCTGAAACATTGCAAGCATGAACCAGTGGGATAGGAATGAAATACACACAGTCTAGTCTCTTCCTATAGCAAATCTAGAATTAGATTTTCTTATATTTCAGTTCTATTTTCCCCCTTCCTAAAATGTTCAGTATTGTAGAAGGTCTAAAAGCACAAGGAAATAAAGAAAATATATTGGAAATAATATTCACCTATCCCAAAGTTGTTTATGTCGTTTCTTTTGAAAGTCAAGGTGACACCGATATTTAGTGTTAACAGTTTTCTAATAATTGCTGATTTATTTCAGCTTTCCTTGATATCTATTTATTCAAATCACATTTTATTCTCTGATTTCTCTTTGTTAAGCCTAGTTTGTGGATTTTCATGCAGCTTCCAGTGGGGGGAAAAAACAAACAAACAAAAAAACCCCACAAGCTTTCAAAGATCATTTAATAACTTCCATATTGCTGAATGATGCTGTCAATTCCAATGTTAATATCCCCAGGAAGTTCTTTATTCTCTCCCAAAGTCAATAACTCCCAAAGTTCTTGTCAAAACATCCTTTTTAGTTCATTTTCTCCAATGTCTTATGAGTTCTCTTTTGGTTTTGGAAATTATACCTGAATTCCATCTACTGTAGTGTGAGTAATACGTTCATATTGAAATAATTCATCAGGATTATAAAAAATGCAATCTAATTAGCAACCAGTCAGAAAGAGGTTGTTATCTTTTATAAGGTGCTTTTGCATCTGCTTTGGGGAAAAAGTGTAGTGTTTCATCAGTAACTGTTACTTATAAATCCTACAACAGGACACCTATTTAGGCTGAAGCTGATCTCCTCTATAGTTGCTTTTATAGTGTAGCCTTACAGACATTTATAACAGGTGTCAGACAAAATTTATTTTATTGTCTTTGTTGAGCTTATTCCTCTTAAATTTATTATAATTATTTATTAAATTATATAGAATAACCTACATATAGTTGAAAAACCTATAAAAATACCCTTTCCATTGGTAACAGATGGAAACCTTTGGAAAGCCATGACATGCATTTTAAAGGTTATAAAATACAATAAAATTACATTCATTTTCTTGAAGACCAGGCAGGAAATCCTGGATGGAGAACAATGAAGTTTTGTTGTTGTTTTTCCTAAATGGACGTATGTATACATTTAAAAGTGGATGGTAAAAACAATGGTATTAATTGACACTTATTGTCATGGTATCTAAGAAGATAATGGGTTAAATTCTGATCTTAACAGAAGTCCTCAAAAAACTCTTGTTACTTCTGTTACATTTAGGAAATACCATACCTATGCAGTTTTTCTGACGTGATTCAGCACTATACAATGGCATCCTTAATACTGTTACTGAGCGGTAAAACACTAATACAGAGAAAGGGACCTCCCATACAATAAAGAAAATACATTTTTGAATTTAATAAGATAAATCAATTATATTTGCTTCTAAATTAATAAAATGAGCCTGTTACTGTGTTTTCAAAAACTCCTTCCATTTTAAACCTTGTCTCAGATCTCTTATACTTAGAGATTGCAAATATGGCTATGGATTAAAAATGGCTAATAAATAGGAAATTTGGATTAAAAAACAGCAATTAGAACTAGCCAAAATGAGACACATTCTAGCCTTGACTTAGGTGTCAGTTAGAAATGAAGGTCTGTTAGAGGTTGTTTGAGGAGCAGAAAGAGTAAAATTAAACATAAAATTAAACATCAATAAGATCACTGTGCAGGGTTATCCCTTTCACAGGAGCCACAGATACTTTGCAAAAAGTAAATGTATGAATGTATGAAAGGGAAAGAGTTGAGATAACACCAACAGAGGGCATTTCATCAGACAGATGCAAATAAGAGAAGTGTTCAAAATAAAATTATTCCTGATAGTTCTTAGACTATAACAGTTTTGATTCAGTTAAAACAGATCCCTTGCATATTGCCTCTTTCCATTTTACCCCCAATAATGCTTACAGTGGTCCTAAGGCTTCTGAGAACTCATTCTGAATGGAACTAAAAAGATTAGAGCTAGTCAGCAAATGTTATTTGTGAAGACTATCAGGATGTTTTCCTGACTTGTACTGAAGCATCATTCTGTTGGAAATTTCGTGCGCAGCAAAGATACACTGGTAGCTGATTAAGTAAAGCTGTCTTTTAGAAATGTTTTTCCTAGCCATAAATGTTAATAATATGAGGTTCTTGAGGCTTATTTCCCTAGCTGTCATATTTCTCTTTCTTCACTTCAGCATACTATGCAGTGCCCCCTCTGAGTACAAGGAGAAATTGCCTCTAGAAAATGTATTCTTGCGTATTTTATTTACCTATTTATTATCAGTCTTTAGTAAGACCCCTAGAGTATATTTATTTTCTCAGCTTTCTGGAAACTGTTGTGGAAGATGTGTATTATGACTATGTTCATTTTGCTAAGCTGTTATTCTGTTTCATCTGCACTAACACATTTGTAATCTAACTAATACCTTTTAGTTTACCATAAATGGTATTTTTCATGCCATAAATAATGCTAACACGGTTCTAAATAAAAAGCAAGTTTTCTAGCTTGCACAGTAATGCTGTATCTAAAATTTTGAGAGAAGGCACTTTATTCTTGTGGAATTAAGAAAGCTCATCTTCCATAAATTTGACTAAACCTTAACATGAAGGAAGCCTGTGTAGTGTTAACTTCAAAGAAACATTTCAGGTTGATCAAGGTGAAGAGTTGGGAGAATGTCAATACTTTTACCTCCCAAAGATTTACTATTTCCTTATATTAATATTTCCCCATATCAATTCTTATCTTTTA
Source organism: Anser cygnoides (assembly GCF_040182565.1). Taxonomy (NCBI): domain Eukaryota; kingdom Metazoa; phylum Chordata; class Aves; order Anseriformes; family Anatidae; genus Anser; species Anser cygnoides. Next base: position 30,598,303 of record NC_089873.1, read on the forward strand.
GGTTCTATTCTTTAGATGGAAGGAAAATTTCAAAGATCACCTAAATACAGTGCTATCAAGCTTCATATCAGATCATTGTGAAACTACAAATTGCAAATGCTGTCAGTGAAAGATTTTTTTTTTTCTGAGCTTTCTCATAAAGAATAACATGTTTTCTACAGCTAATACCTTTCCTAAAGGGACCTCCAAATTTTAGTGACTTAAGCATTCTAAGTATTTAATTCTAATGAGGTAGAAATACTTAGAAATAATTTTATGCTATTTTGAGTACAAGCACACAGACATTGCTTTGAAATCTACCACTCATCTACATTATGTAGCCTAATGTCAGACCCATTGTTGCCAAGCTGCTTGAGGGCATCAGACAGCTCACTCTGTTCCTCAGCTTGGGAGCTCAGTAGGCAGAAATTCTCACAATGTAAGACTGCGAGATTCAAGCCAGTTAATCCCTTTCATGCTTTTTTCATTGGGTTTTGTATCTTTTATATTATAGGACATGACAATTTAAATCTAACGGTAATGTACAAAAATAAACTGAAAAACTCAATAGCGATTTGGTTTTGCCTATTTCTGATTATTTGTGTTCTTTGATAAGATCAAACCCAAAGATCTTACACACAGCATTTCTCAAAGTGTTTTCAAATGCTATTCTACACTCCCAGAAATGAAAAGGCTATGTAAAAATCAGTTTGTACATTATCTTGTGTATGAGAATGACGTTTTTAGATTCTGTAGAATGCCTCAGAGAAGGAAGGCTTGGTTCAATCCAGAAACTAGGCAAAAGTGTTTTTTTTCCTTTATTATGCAAAGTGGTTAAAACACTGTAAATGAAAATGGGTTTGAACAAACTTAACATTGTCAGTTACTCAAACAGCATGCCAGAAATGTCATATCTTTCTGCAGTTATATCTGGTTTCTTCAGCATTGCAGCTTCCCCTCAGCACATGCTGGGAGAGCCAGATCTGCTTGCCTCAGGTTGCTCCTCTGCCTAATACAGTTAGAAAGGCTCAAGTTGTACCCATCCGTAATGACACTCATAGGCTTACACAAGGACAGACTTTGATTATTCATCTTATTATTATTCTTGCCAAGACAAAGGAGGAGCAGATGACAATGTTCCAAAAATCTTCCATTTTCATGCTCATAGGATTTTTTGGGAGGGAAACAGCCTCAAGGTAGGTTAGACTGCCTTTGTTTTTCCACTTTATACATTTCATTTTAAAATGTGCCATGGCTTCTTCTGAAAATGCATGGCATGATTTGATGCTCCTTCATACAATGCTTCTTAAGGAATGAACTCTTCTTGTAAAGACATAAAGCCAGAGAGAATAGATACTTTCCCTGCTCTTAGCCAGCCTCCACATACTCGAATCACATTCATTCCCATGTGAAACATTGTGAAGGGTCAGGGAAAACAAGGAATCAGACTTTAGGCTTGAGACATTTCCTCTGGGTTGTCATTTCTAGACTCCTGCTATTATAGCTAACGTATGATAGTATTTTCAAAAGTCTCAAGTACACAACTTCAGAAGCAATCTTCATAGTGGAAACTTTGTTGTTTCCAATTTCCTAAACATTTTTAGTAATCAAAAACATACAAAAAAAAAAAAAGATTAGAGCTGGTAAGTGGTCTGCTTAGCCTGGCAACCTAGTGAAAATAACAGTTTCCTCAAAAAGAACAGCTTTTTAATTGTATAGTAATGGAAATCCATAGAAGATTCATCAAGATATTACATGAGGTTTTAATCAAAGCTTGCTAAAGTCTTGTGAACCTTTTTTTTTCTTTTTAATGGTCAGCATTTCATCATCCTGGATCACAGCTTCTCAAAAATGGTCACCCAGAAATGGCTTTTTCTTCATTTCCTTTCTTTAGACTCAGGGATTGCTGCCAGCTTTACGTATGTTTTATCTACGGCGGCCTCGGAGTTCTTTTAAAGAACTTCATTAGCTGATGAACAAGTAGCAAGCAGTCACTATTTGAACTTTTCACTGGGCAAGCTGCAGTCTAGGAACCAACCAAATTTGTGAAAGCTTTTGAACATTTCTTCTACTTAATTGACCAAATCCATCTGGAGGGAGTACATTAAAGGCCACAGAGCATTTGCTTTGGTTTGGGGAGCATTGTACCTTTCAAGTCTTCAGTGGGAGGTTTAGTTGACAGGCTTAATTGTTCCCAGATTCAGCATTCCTCATTAGTTTGCATTCAGTGCTCTGTCTTTTATGGATGGTAGATTATTTGACACGAATTGGTATTGCAGAAATTGTTATTTCCAAGCTGCTTCTGAGAGACTGCAAATGATTTTTATTGTCTAACACCCACAAGTTTATACTTTCGCATTATTCTTCCCAATCTTAATGAACCTTGCTTAAAAAGGAAAATTTAAGCATGACTATCTGCTCACTGTAATTTCACACACATTATCTTAAACAAATGGGAGTGTCTTGAGACTTGTACAGCGCAGATGCCAGGGAATATGCAAACATTCATTGATTACAGTAAGAGTTTTGGTCACAGATGATGTAATTCTCTCTTATGAGTGTTGCTAATATAGAAAGATAAAAGTGGGGTAGTTTTTTTTTTTTTTTTTTTTTTTTTTCCTCTCCTACATTCCAAAATTTCAACATTCTGGGAATGACAGTGTTCCTTTCTCTGATCCCCACAGGAACCACTAAGTATCTTTGTGGTATAGTAATAAATGGCAATAATTATTATGCTGCAATAATAGCTTAACTACAGACTGTGTTAAGCTTCCTTCAGTTTGTGTTTATGTTCATATCATCCATAGTAATACATTCAGAATTCCTTCAGTTTTTTCTTCTTCTTTTCTTTTTTTCTTTATTTTTTTAGTAGACAGCCAGTACTAGCCTCTGTCCTGCCCCATGTTTTACACCACATTTTTAGAATTGGATATGTTATTTATAAAATAAACTTCTACAGAGAGGTAAAAGCTGCAGCTAGCACTCAGGCTATGTGCATACAAGACAGATTTCTTTGTGCTGTCTTCCATCCCGGACTCCTTCCTCCAAGTTGCATTCATTTAGCTATCCTTCCTTATTTTAGCAATATCTGTCGTTACCTAGTAACTTGTGTTAGTATTGCCTGACGTGATGGGACAAGAAGATATTAGTAAATATGGTATCATATGGACGTGGCCTTTATCAGCAGACCATTCTGGCATGCTCACCAGTTCTTAGTATTTCTTAAACAACTTGCTGTTATTTCCTAAAACTTACTGTTTGAGTTATCACCAGCGGTTTTGCTCTGCCTTTTGGCCTGCCTTTGATTTGAAGGTCTACTTGATTTCATTTCTGCTGCCCTGAGTTCTATTTATATTAAACATTCAGGATGAATCTTGATGCATACATAGTGGCTACAGATTATTTATTTATTTATTTATTGTTGTTGTTTGTTTTTCTGTTGTGTATGCCAAACACCTGGAAAATGTGTCTGAAGTTTCTCAATCAGTTCCCACCTTTCAGAAATGAGAGTGTTTGCCAACAAGAGTGGAATTCCTCTCCTTAAAAATTTTGTCATTTTAGTGCCAGATAGTGATTTAATGAGGTTGGAGAGTTTTCTAATGGAGAGTTTCTAATAGCTTTGTACTTCACGCACAGTATACATGTTCAATGAATTCATGGCCTTGAATGACTTTTGGCTTGCTCCTTGTATATTGTTTTATGTAAGTATGGTGTTTGCTTGTATCAGTGTCAGCTCATATGTCACTGTTTAGGACCATCTTGCATTCACAGCTCATCCAAAAACAAGCTAGCAGTAGGTGACAACTGCCTTTAGTACTGGATTCCAAATTTTAGAGTATGCATTGTTTTAATGGATGGAGAGCTTTCACAGAAAAGTCTTTTTGGATTGCTTGGGTTCTTCCAGAGAAATGCAGAGCACTGTATCACATGGATAAAGCTTGTCTCCTGTGCTACAAAACTGCTGTCTGGAACGCATTTGTGTTTTGGTCTGTAAAGTGCTGTCTGCTCACAGCACTTTTCTTTGACTTGCCTTTTCACTGTAGGGCAAGTCAGAGAATTCAATAGTGATTTTTTTCTGGATGATTTTTAATTTGACAGATGGGTATACTGTAGAAAAATAATTTAACATTTCCATAAGTTATTGAATTTCATTTATTTATTCTGATGTCTCTGCTTTCAGTTTCTCTAAGTGCCAATATAACCATACCAGGTCTTCTCAGTTTCAGCTTGTCAGCATGCAGACAGTTACTGGGAAATGCTTACTAGTTATTTCAGTTTCTTGTTGTGGTTCTGGATTGCTTCATCCTTGACCCCTATTTCTATTACAACAAAAATGTCATCCACAATTTTGGTTCCTGTGAGATCCTTATTGTCTGGCTGCAAAAACCCATTTTTGGCCACAAATATATCTGACTGTACCAGAACACATTCTTGGCATATGAAGTTGTTAATACATCTGCTCTGAGGAAATTGGGTCTGACTTCCTTGGTTGTTTTTAGTGCGTAGTTGAAATACATTGCAGCTAGACTCCAGTTTGCCTTTGATCTAATATTACAGTTATAGTTGAATAGCTGCAATGCATCTCATGAGGAATCTTGGATTTTCTTAACTCACTCCTGACATTCACTTCTCTGAAAACCTCTACATCTTCAGTCATGATATATACTGCTGCTTTTTCATCCTTTAGCTATAACATAGCTCAAAAATTGTTTTCAGACCACACTCAGTGGTAAATTAATCCAGCTGCACACCATTACATTTTGGCAAACCTGCGGTGTTGGTTCAGAGATGAATTCACTGGTAATGCCAGGAAAGAGGAGGAAGAATCTCTGCCATGATATCTGCATTTGAAGATGGCATTGGTTGCTTTGAGTCGGAGTTATCTGCTTCTGTAAATCTCATTTAATCAAATGGCAAAGTGAAAGGCAGGAAAGCCAGCTGTAACCTTTTTTGGAGGATTCTTAGTTCCTTGCCTTCTGGGGCTGTTCAGCCTGGAGAAGAGGAGGCTCAAGGGAGATCTTATTGATATGTATAAATAACTGAAGGGAGGATGCAATGGAGCCACACTATTTTAAATGGTGCCCTGTGTCAGGACAAGAGGCAATAGGCACAAACTGGAACACAGTAGGTTCCCTCTGAACATCAGGAAGCACTTTTTTACAGAACAGGCTACCCAGAAAAATTGGGGAATCTTCCTCCTTGAAGATTTTCAAAAGCCATGTGGACATAGTCCTGAGTATCCTTCTGTAGGTGTTCCTGCTTGCACAGGAGGTTTGGACCAGATGACCTCCAGAGGTCCCTTCCAATCTCAACCATTCTATGATTCTGCCTGAACTCTGTGATCAGCTTATTGACAAGAAACCTGTGGTTATATAGATCCATATTCATTCTGAAGAGATCACCAAAATTGTTTTCTAGTATACCTATACTGAGCTGTGTTTTCTTTTTTGAGTTTCATTTATGCTGCTCCCTGCTTTCATCTAGGATGAGCAGAAGTACCTGCTGGTATCTTTGCTCTTACCACTTCAGGATAGTTTCAGCTACCCTTAACTGGGAATATTTTTCTATTGCTAAATGTATTTGATTTCCAATATTTTTTCACAAAAAAACTGTTTAGTCTATAACATAGAATCTTTCATGTCTCTGGAGCTTAATAAGAATCCTCTTACCTGCAGCCTGTGCTCCTCCCCTGGCTAGCTGCCAGCCTTAGCACAAAGCTTGGTGACCTTGGTAGTGCTAAGGTAGGAAATATGGCAGGGTAGCCTTCCCAATGCTGAGACTAGGACAGTCAGACTTAATGACTGGTAGGCAGAAAATCAATATGAAAATGTGTAAGTTCATTATTAATTTTCAAGAATTAAGTTCTTATCTGATAAAGCTTGAGTAGCAATTTTGTGTGGGTATAGATAGAAATAAAACTTCCTGAGCCCATTTTTCTCTGAAAGGTTGTTTTCAACATGTGTTAGTCATAGTAAACCAAGATGGAAATTGTGTTATTTATTTATTATATGTTGTTCCAGAGTTGTTTCTATGTCCTTACAATACCATAAAATAATCTCATATATTAAAAAAATAATAGTCTTGAAGCTTTAAAAAAATAAACAAATTTATGAACATACAATATATGCAATTACAGTTATTTATGTTAATAACACTCCAATATTTAAAGTTTTCCTATCTGGATTGTAATTTTCACTCAAAAACTTATTTACATTAAGTGGGGGAAAAAAAGATAAAATCTGAAATGGCAACCAGGAAATATCTTATGATAACATGGTATCATGATATCATAATACCAGTTATAATCACCTATATGGACAGTAGCTCTTTAAATTTCTGTTAATATTCTTGTGACTTGTTAATATTGGCCAAATATATAAATGATTGTAATGAAAGTTAAACCTCTAGAAATAACATACTGAACATAAAATGTAGAAGTTAAAATATTCTTAAAAGTTGAAATGTATCAGAAATATTTATCTTTGTTTAAATAGAACTCTTCAGTATTCTATCTAGAAACTTTTATAGGTAAAACATTTTATATAGTGTGGTGTACTTAAGCAATATAAAAAGTTAGAAATTAAAATATTTTAAATATTATTAAATATTAAAGTAAATTTATTTTATTAAATTTAAATATTATTAAATATTAAAGTAATTTATTTCTATCCCAAACCATTATTATTCTGAAAATTCTCTATCTGAATATTACAATTGAATATTACAGTGTTCTAAGTGCCAAATCAAAAAGTGATTAATTAAAATGTCTTTTTTGAAATTTATTCCCCCCTCCCCCCCCCCCCCGTTTTTTAATTTTATTTTAGAAGAGAAAATTGATTCTCAGTAAAATACTCTCTTGCCAAACAAAAACTTGTCTGTCATACAATTTGAACTTGAAAAGATAGAGCTTCTATTTCTACTTTTCTTCTGTTCCTGGAGTTCCAGAGAGCTTGTGGGTGAAACCTTTGGAAAGTTCATCATGTTCCACTATCTAACTTGAAGGATTATGTACAATGTTTTCCACTTTTCAATCTATTCTTTTTCTATATTGAAAACTTTTTTGTGTTTTGTTTTGTATTTCTAAGTTCTGTGGAATGTTTTTCCTTAAATTGTGTGAGGGCCAACAAAAGTTGCAGAGAAAGAATGGGAGAGGAACACTGCTCATATGGCAGAAGTTTGTGCACAATCCCTCAGCCTTGAAAGGCTTATAAATCAGTTTCCAGAATTACCCCAGTTCCCCCATGAAACTGCCATGGAGAAGAGAAAGGATTAGAAATGAAGCAGAAGTTTTCTCTGATGGAATAGTTATTCAGTGTAGAAGAACAACATTCACAACTGGCTTTTAGATTAACAGTGAGATACATCTAATGATTTTATGTACTACAATTTTGGTTCTTTTTTTCCTTTAAAACCTGTAATATTTCCCTCCTGAAATTTTGCAGCGTTGCACTACTACCATCATCTCCAGGTTCATTATTGAACATGTGAACAGGAAGCACCTTCTGAGTCTGCTATAATACATCTTGATGCTGATTCTTGTCCTAGTAACCTCTTCAGGACAGATGCTGTAAATGCAGCTAAAGTAAGCAATGTTAATATTCATGACAACTAATATGGCTGCTATGCTTCCTTCCAAATCATCAATGATTTATGTTTCTTTTACAGTGAGTTTAGAAAATTTAGTTCTTTTGTCTAAGATTCTCAACAACAGTCATACTGAGAAAAATTAACTAGTTGGAAGTGACAAGGAAAATTATGTGACCCCAGGTGCAATACTTTTAAGCTGTCTGTTTGAAGTTACAGACTCTATATTCCCTGAAACAGTGACTACGACTTAGAATCATAGAATCACAGAATGGTTTGGGTTGGAAGGGACCTCAAAGATCATCTAATTACAATGCCCGTGCCATGGGCTGGGACACTCTCCATTAGACCAGGCTGTTCAAAGCCCCATCCAACCTGGTCTTGAACACTTCCAGGGATGGGACATCTACAACTTCTCTGGGCAATCTATTCCAGTACGTCTCCACCCTCATAGTAAACAATTTCCTCCTAACATCTAATCTAAATCTCTCTTCTTTTAGTTTAAAATCATCCCCCATTGTCCTATCACTATGCTCCATGATAAAGACTTAGGTGTGCTCTTCCCAACAAAGCTTGTAACTTTGCTGGGCAGATGAACTCCACCACAACTGCCCTCTCAGTCCCCCTCCTTAGAAGAAGAGGGGAAGAAGAAAGTATGCTGGAGAGAAAGAAAAAAAAATAAAGAACAAACAAACAAACAAACAACTCATGGGTTAAGATAAGGATAATTTAATTAAAGGGAAAAGGAAGAGGAAAAAAAAACCAACAAAAAACAAGCAAGTGTTGTGCTGAAGCACAGAGAGAGAGAAAAGAAATTACTCTCTACTTCCCATCAATGAGCGATGTTTGGCCATGTCCCAGGAAGCAGAACCTCAATATGCATACCGATTATTTGGGAGGATGGATGTTTTCATAATGAGAGCCCTCCCTCTCCTTCCCCTTTTCCATCTTTTATTGCTGAACGTGACAACATATGATATTGAATATTCCTTTGGTTGGTTTCAATCAGCTTTCCTGGTGATGTCCCCTCCCTATCTCTTGCCCACCCCCAGCCTGCTGGCCCCTGAGGGGTTGGAGGGAGTCCTGATGTGGTGCCAGTATTGTGCAGCAATAGACAAAGCACTGATGTGATACCAATGGTGTTCTAGCTACAGTGCAGAGCACAGCACCGTATGGGCTGCTGCAGGGAAAATTAACTCCACCCCAGCCAGATCCAGCACAACCTCCACCCCTTATTCCATAACGTTTGTGTCACACTCAGGTCCCACTTACTTTATTATATAGATATTCTCATCACCACTGCTCCCTGTCCTTTAACAGATTTATAGATAGGTACTTTTCATTCTATAGGTCTCTCCCAAAAATGTTCATAAGAACTGTTGATGATTTAGACTTCATCTGCCAAAGTGGTCACTCAGGGCAGGTGGAGTTGCATTTCTGGACGCCAGTACCAGCTTATCTCGAGTCATTGGTACACTTGCCTGGCTCCTCGTGAAGTTGGCCTGTCATTGGTTCTGCAGTGCCTTCCTACAACACATAACTCAGATTACAGATTAGTTATCTCCCAGGGTTAAATCTCCTTGAGGCATGCACCGGATATCCCCATCCTTTTGCATGACTCACCAGGTATACCCGCGTCCTTGGGTGAAGACATTCCCACAAGTGGGTTTGCCTTATCCCAAGGCAGGAGCAACGCATACCGCCTTCCCCATCAACTTCCCTACATGCACTATGGAGACTTTAGCTCCTCCCACAATGTGTAGGGTTGTTGTTTTTTTGAGCAGGACCAGGGCAGTTGTCAGACCCTCTGGTGTTAACTAGCCAAGTGGCTTCTGGTAGATTTATGTCCCAGTATTTCCATGTCCCAGACCTCAATGTTCACAACATGGTCTTTAACAGTCCATTGTACCTTTCAACCTTTCCAGAGGCTTGTGGGTGATAGGGGATGTGATACACCCACTCAATGCCATGCCTCTTGGCCCAGGAGGTGACAAGATTATTTTGGAAATGACTCCCATTGTCGGACTCAATTCTCTCTGGTATATCATGATGTCACAGCACTTGCCTTTCCAGGCCCAAGATGGGTGTTTCAGGTGGTGACATGGTTTACTGGCTATGTTTCTAGCCACCCAGTAGTTGCTTCTACCATGTGAGTATGTAACGTTTATCTTGGTGGGTTTGTGGCAGTGGTCCAATATAGTCAATCTGCCAGGCCTCACCATACCGAAATCCAAGCCACCTCCCCCTATTCCAGGGAGACTTTACCCTCATGGCTTGATTGCAGCACCGTTTTCACACTCACGGGTGATATTTGTGATGGCCTCAATGGTCAGGTCCACACCTCAATCATGAGCTCATCTGTATGTGGCATCCCTCCCCAGATGTCCTGCTGTTTCATGGGCCCATCAAGCTACAAACAGCTTACCCTTACGTCCCCAGTCCAGGTCCACCTGAGCCACTTCAATTTTTGAAGCTCGGTCCGCCCCTTCGCTGATGTTCTTCAGTGGTGCGACTCTTGGATGTGTGAGCATCTACATGAAGTACCTTTATATCCAGGTTTTCTACCCAGGCAGCAATATCTTGCCACAGTGTAGTGGCCTAGATAGGCAATGCTGCCATTTGCTCTGTTTCCATTGCTGCAGCGACCCCCACAGAGCATTTGTCACCATCCATGAGTCAGTGCAGAGATACAGTACTGGCCATTTTTCTCTTTCAGCAATTTTTAGGGCCAGTTGGATGGCTTTCACTTCTGCATACTGACTCAACTCACCTTCCATGGCCTCCATGGCTCGGCCTGTGGGACTCCATGCAGAAGCTTTCCACTTCTGATGGCTCCCTACCACACAACAGGATCTGTCAGTGAACAACACATACTGTTTTCTGTCTTCTGACAACTCATTATATGATGGTACCTCTTCGGCATGAGTTACCTCTTCTGTCGGTACTCTGAAATCTCTTCCTTCTGGCCAGTCCATGATCTCTTCCAGGATTCCTGTGTGGTTGGGTTTCCCCATTTAAGCCTGCTGTGTAATTAGTGCTACCCACATACTCCATGCAGCATCAGTTGCATGGTGTGTAGTGAGGATTTTCCCTTTGAACATCCAGTGTAACACAGGTAACCATGATGCCAAGAGGAGCTGTGATTCTGTACCAACAACTTCTGAGGCAGCTCAAATCCCCTCATATGCTGGTAGTGTCTCCTTTTCAGTTGGGGTATAATGGGCTTCTGATCCTTGATAGTCCTGGCTCCAGAACCCCAGAGGTTGACTTCAAGTTTCTCCTGGGGTTTTCTGCCAGAGGCTCCAGGAAAGGCTGTGCTCCCCAGCTGCAGTGTAAAGTATGTTTTGCACAGCTGGTCTGGTACAGAAAGGCCCAAGGCTACTGCACCAACCATTTCTTGTTTGATCTGTTCAAAGGCCTGCTGTTGCTCGGGGCCCCACTTGAAATAGTTCCTCTTTTGAGTCACCACGAAGCTATGAAATAATTCTTTCATGATTTCTCATTGTATTTTGGTGAATACATATTTGTATCCTTCTTGCAAAGTGGGACAGTCACAACAGGAAGGACAGATGGAGAGTCCTGCAATGCAGGTCACAAAGTTGCTTATGAGGTCATTCCCTGGCATGAGGTTTCAAATTCCTTTTGACAGGACTGATTTGCACACATTCCTGATAACTGTCATAGCCTCTAAACTCATGTATTAAGTAGGGATGGAGTGTAATAAGCACTACTGCCAAGGCTGCCTTTTCCAGCTAAGTTTTCTGATGATTTCTGGGAGAGGCAGTAACATGAATAAATGAAGACCTTTTTCTATCCCATCCACAGTTAGGCAGAAGACTAAGACTGAGCAGGTCAGTGCTGTAAGTAGAGTTCAGTTGCAGGACATAAAAACTTCTTTGGGAATTTTTAAATGAATATGTAGGTATCATCAAAATTAGGCAGGGAGTTTGAGGATGCCCCTGATGTCAAAAGTCACTGATATGATTATATCTTTCTATAATGTGATTTCTTCAGTAACAACACAAATATAATAAATGTCAGTGTGACAATTCTTCAGTATTTATTACATTCTGAAATCCCAAGATTAAAGGAATACAAGATCAAAGGAATTAAATACGAGATTAAAGAAACAAATGCAAGATTATTATTTGTTTGCAAGAATATTTCTGTTTGTAGTATTGAGGTATTATTTGTTTCTTTGCAGTGTTTTAGACAAATACATGTATATATTATGGGAGAATGGACAGGAAATTGAGACTTTGGTAGATGTCCTAATCTTGACTAGTGAATATCTCCCTTCGAGATGTTAAACCTAATTTTTAGCATTCTGCTAATCATCCTTCCTGAGAGAATTTTAGGAAATAGGGTTAAATCTAAGTTTAATTTTTTAGTTCATATTCACTTTAGGAGAGGTATCTTCTTTTTGTATTTACTTTCCCATTAGACACCTCACATTTCACCAGTATATTGCTGTAAATGAAAGAAAAAACAATAGCAAAATGAAAAAAGGAAAATAAAAGAGAACAAATTGTGTCTTCAAATGCAAAAGAAAAACATTTGGCTTTTCACTCTGTTTAACAGTCATGAGTTTTTACTAATGTTGAAGCTTTAGGACTTTTCCTTATGGAGTGAGATTATCGTATTTTCGGACTGACAATCAGCCAATGTCCTGATGGCTTGTGTTCTAATTGCTTCTGTGACACTGTATGACATCTCATACAGATTAAGCTCAAAAAACTCATATAGTGATGTTGGATCTCTGACAAACATCAGCCTAAATGTTGCCTCTGTAGGTTTGGCAAAACAAAAACAAACAGCAAACAAACAAACAAAAAACGAAACGCATCACCAACACCAAAAACAAACAAACAAACAAACAAAAAAAACAACAACAAAATAAGCAAACCTAAAACAACATGATGAAATGTCCTTAATTTCAGCTGTTATTTTTATTTGGAGAAATATTTGTGATATCTTTCAGCTCTGTGTGTCTAAATGCATGTTTGTGCATATGTGCAATGTTTGAGGAACACTATTCCAGTTCCCTGGTAAAACAATGCTAGATACACATTGTATGCTGTTTTCTCTCTTCTAATTATTTCTATTGCCTTGAGTCAATTTAGAGATTATTTAAAAATTTTGTATATAACTGAACACATCGTAATGTGAAACTTTATATTGTAAATTGAATGTACTGGAGCTGTATGCCAACTAGTCAAATATCCTATGTATATATATATATATATATATTTCCTTCAAATCTCCCAAGGCACCCCATTCTTTTTCTCTACACAACTGCTGCAGATTTTATTAATAATAATTGTAATACACAATATAATATTATTAATTCTAATTTTATTTTCTATTTGTGTTTTTCTATTAGGGAGGCAAAAGCCTAATTAAATTTCAGCAATGGTTTGACAAAATTGGAACAATATTTTTGATTGAAAATTACTAATACAGTAAACAAAGTTGATAGCATAATGAGAAGTAAAAAAAATGAATAAATAATGGTATAAGAATATGCCATTAAAAAATGTAGGCACAATAAGAGTATGTTCTTGAAATAAACTCTTAGATGAGCCATATTCCACCTTAAATAAGCTCTTAGATGAGCCACCTATTCCTTTGAAATACACCTACACCTCAGGTGACTAAAAGAGTAATTCAGAATTAAAGCTTTCCAGTAACTAAAACAGCAAATTTAAAAAATATAGCATAAATTCCTAAAAAGTAAAATGATTCAAATATTCAGACTTTTTCTTTTGTATGAACTGGACAGTAGTAAGAACTTCTAACTGACTGTTAAACAGAAGATTATTGACAGACACCAACAGTAACTTGAAATAATATAAAATAGGCCTCATAAGGATGCTACTCTGTATGTGGAAGTTTAGTGTGATCATCTGTATTGCTAGGAATTTCTTATCACAGATACTTTTAAAAACAAAACAAAATAAAAACACCTTTGCTAGATTTACTTATAGTAAGACAAAGATAAGGGAGATTTAAAAGAAAAAATTGTAAAGACATTTAAATGTTCCCAAGAAACAATTATCGAATAAGTTTTCAGGCAAATTCCAGAAACATGTGGAATGATTAGCTGCATGACTTCATGTGAATATGTCTCAGTTAAATTTTAAAGTCTTAATCCTTAACCTGATTTAAGAGTATGTTTTTACTTACAACTGATATAGAAAAAATCCTGAAGGAGAAGATGATGTGGGAAGGACAATACAGAAAAAAACCTTTCTGTAGAATAATGACCTGAGATTTAGTGGACAGACAAATATTCAACATTGTTCAATAGTGATAATGCAAAATTACAAGGGAAGAAGAAATTGTCCAATATTTCTTTGTAGATGTGAATTTGCATTCTGGCAGCTGACCAGCACTACATATCTGTGACATCTAATATGACAGGTTTACAGAAAAAAAAGCACTAGCAAAGCCTAGCAAGTATTATAAGAAATAAATAATACTAGAAGTGGAAAAGAGACAATTTTCCTATTCATGAAGACTAAAATCAAGATTCTGTGCCTTACCATATAACATATATCAGTTTAAATCAATGAGCATTCCATGTGACATCAACCTTTACGATCATATTTGTCTTGTTACTTTTAAAAGGAATTGTCTAATATTTCCTTGTAGGTGTTCATTTGCATTTTGGCAGGTGGCCTTCAGTGAAAAGTTTGGTGTTCTTCCTTTAGATATGACTTTGACATTTATTCTTAGTAAGGTAGTGTTCTATTGTATTTCATTTTCTAGAGTAACCTTACAAAAAGAAAGACAAAGTGGGCACAGAAGTGGTCTGACCTTTCAAAAAATATTTTCAACTACTTGTTGCTCTATTAAACTGTTTTTCATGTTTCAAAACAAGATTTCCAAGAGCTAATTATCACATCTACTTTCAAAGAAGAGTTCACTGAAAACCTTCAAAAACTTTTCACATTTTTGAACAATATAAAAATAAGGAAGGGTACATATGACAATGAAAAATAGTGCTGATTATATATATATGTATATGTATAAATCTGAATTTACATGTTAGCTCTTCTACGCATTTACTTCTGGATAAATTTTATCACAGATGGATGTAGAAAAGAGATTATTTGAATATAATTTCATCAATAATGTACCCATTTTATGTAAATACATCAACATTCTATTTATTTAGAACTTAAATTTAGCTTTATTTTCATGATGAAGGCCCAGTTTTCAAACATTGTGTAAATTACGTATTTTTACATATCTATTCTATATGTCACTGTTTTCTTATATCAGTCCAAATGTAATGTTAAAAAATAAAATAAAGGTAACAGAAAGAACAAAATGAGAGTTTTACATGCCTATGTGGAAACCTTGCAGGTACATTCTGGATGGTCTTGTGTTCTGTACTGGGTCCATTCTGCAGTGGGTCTCATTTCATTAAAAAGGTGAACAACACACATTTTATTATTCAGTAAAAATTATGTGACTGTTATTGTAAAATGATGAATCTTTTTGACACAACTTATATTTGATTTTAAATGCATTTGATCCCTGAGTGTTGATATGTAAGTAACTATGGAAAATGCCATAGAACATTAAACACAACCTTCGCTATAAAGTTATAAATACTGACTCTAGATAGTATTAGGTGACCTATTTTAGCATTCCAGTTCCTCAGGAAGAATGCTGTGAATAAACCACAAGTAGGCTAGCTTCTGGGAAATGCAGGGAGAGAATCCTTGCACTTTTCTTTATTCACCTTGTCTACACTAGTTGTTCAGGCTCCTGCTGTTGTCAATATGGAAAGATTTCCTGTGGTAGTGCATTGTGTTTAACTTGAAAACCAACTTGAACAACATTCATTGTACCTATAGACACCTGCGGTATAGATGTTTCAATCTGAAATTAGTCAGTGTAAAGTCATCTTTTTATGTCAACGGAGGGTAACAGATTTTATAGAGGAAGAGATGGTGATTTGCTGTTTTCAGCACTTACCCAGAAATTTACATGTGCTGAACAATTCTTAACCCTGTGGTGTCATAATTTCCCCAGCTACATATATGTGTGGCAGTCCATTTTCCCTGGCACTTCAATTTTGATATTGGTGAATGCATCACTGTGGTTGCTGATTTGTTTTCCTTTGCTTATGGGAGTCCCAGGGCAGGAATGAATGTTTTCACATAGCTCTGGACATTGCCATGTAGATGTCTACATATGAACTAGTCAGTGCAGGTTTCGTTTTAGTCAATACACATAAGCATCTATACGGATAATTGTTCTGCTCTGTAGTGAGACTTTAAGCTAAGATAATACATGCCTTTAAAGTGCCCATTTCTCCCCATTGAGTATAAAGGGAGTCTGGACACTTAGCTCAGACCACTGAATCCACGACCTGGTAGGAACAATAGCAGAGTTACTGATCAGTTTAATTTTTCTGAGGTTTTCCATATTTTATTCAAATTACAGTCCCTACATCCTAGTGAGCCAATTTTTGTGTTAGGTGTAAATTTTGATTTTAGTTGTTGTTTGTTTGGTTTGGTTTTGTTCCATTTCATTATTTGTTTATTTATTTATTTATTTATTTATTTATGATTTATCCTAAAGAAAAAGTGAAACATGGCAGTCAATCTCTGCCCAGACTGATCAAAAAAAAAGCAACAGATAAGCCCAACAAGTTTCCTCTTAACAACACATAATGGTCATGTGCAGTGGCCAAACCAATTGAATTTGGGTCTATGCTGGAGCCAGATGTACAGTAACATATAGACAGTATACATATAACATATAAGAGTAACATATAGAGATTTTATTTTTATTTTTTAAATTAAAACACACTTTTGAAATTGTATCTTTTACAGAGAAAGAAACTATTTAAAAATATTTAAACATTTGATTATTGCCTTGGAGAAGCACTTGGAGAAGGAGAGAGTCCTGACAAAATTAGTTTATATGTGCCTTATTTTTATTTAAGAAAAATACTATATTTTTATTCATGCTTGTAATTTGAAATGCAAGGAGCACTTCTGATTTCTAGAAATTCATAGCTTAAGAAATAAGACCTTAGAAAATAAATCTTATTCCTACATGAAGAATTCAGACAGGAAGAGTTTTCTCCTTTAGAAATAAGTGTAGACCTTTCACATACAAGTCGCTCAAACCTACAAGAAGCATTTAAAATGAAATAGTTCATCTTTACCCTACAGAGGACAAATTAATGCTGCAAAATCCATCTTTGTAGGGTTTTATTATTCCTATTAGTTTCCCTTGTAGCTGCTATATATATTTAAAAGAATGACAGCATATGATACTATCCACGTAGCTAACGGTTAATAATAAATTTTTTTTTTTTTGAAGACATAGTTGATGTAGCTGATATATAATGTGTTCTGCACTTTGTGGGTGTTATTCAGAAACACGAAAGGTGTTATTCATAATGCCTCTTATACTGGAAAATGTGTGCTCACTAACTTAGCTTCAAATGCTGTTAAAAGAAAATCTGCAGACGGAGCAAAAGGGCAAAAGGGTGACATCTGGCATAGCAGACTTTCTAAGATGATTTTGGCACACAGCCTGCCTTAAACAGCAGACACTGAGAAAAAAAAAATGGAATCAAAAGGAAAGTGAATACAATGAAAATTTTGTTTTGAATCTTTAGAAATTGCAAACCAGTCAAAACTAGTCAAAATGCTTTGGTTTATTATCTATTTTATCTTCCACTGGGCCATCTTTTGATCTCTAAATGACCCAAAAATGGGTCTGAGGTGTGACATTTTGTCTTTCTGATTACATCTAACCACTGCAGCATTTCCTAATCTCAATACACTTGATTTCACCTTTTCAGTTTTCACCTGAATGAATGATATACAAAAACATCCTCATCATTACCAGACCTCATGCACTTCATTTTTCAGAATGGCTGAAAGATGAAATGCATGACATGCTGTTTGAAGTGTTGCCAAATGCATTTTATACTTTAAACAAACTCTGCCATGGAAACTATGATATGTATGTCCTTGGAAAGAAACAGTACATTTGTTCCATCTACACAGGGAAAGAAAAAGAAACGGTGAATGTTAGAATTATTAAACCTACTTAGTCAGGGACAGTTTCAGAGACAATGTTTGAGCTGAAAACTAGAATTACTGATCTTTTTCTTTCATTGAGTTAGTTGCTGCTCTTTTGTTTGTTAGTTTCAGATATAGCTAAGACGGAGTGGAAAGGTGGGTATTAATTTTGACTGATCAAAATGATCTCATTGTTTTATGTATTTGAGGAAATAATTCTCCTAGATCTCAGTTACTGATTGTTTCTGTCTTGACAGAAGTATGAACCTTTGATGCCTTTGAAAGCACATACAAGAGTTTGAGAGGTACTCTTGTGATTTCTGTGTTGCTGATGAGAAGCCATGCTGCTAAATAGCTTTGAGCAATGTGTGTTTGCATATATATGTGTATGTTCTAGTTTGAAATCATAGTATCAGCCTCTTCATTGAGCTTTCTGTTCCTCTTAGCTTAAGTGGATATGGAAATGTAAAATTTCACCTTGGATTGTATAGGCAACCTAAGTATTTTACACCAAAAAATTTAGGTGTATTCCTGCATTATTTGGATCTTGACTTCCTTGATTTCACTTGTCTTTGTGTAGTACTGTCTTGTAGGTATGTTTTTTTCATGGCCTTGGGTTTCTTTAATTATTTTTTCTAATTTTTTTTGAATGCTTGCCTCACCATTTGGGCTCCTCAGCTTTGATAGACACACATACACAAAATAGATTAAGGTTTGAGACCTCTACACTCAGAATCAGCTTTGGGTGATCGAGCACCTGGGGAGTAAACACTTGTTCTATAGTGCCTGCTAGTCTAGGAATTTAGATAGATGTTATGAAAGTGGCAGTTGTAGGTCAGGGGATTTTATACTGTTTCTTACTGAGTATTAGAAGAAAAAGTCTGATTCTGAACTCCTTCAGTAGATTTAAATTAGGTTCAATTAATGTAACACAAGGCATGCAGTATCCCAAAATAGAGCTGTGGAAGCAATGTATTTGGAAACAAACAAACAAACAAAAAACAAACAAGTGAACAGACTTGGTACTTGCCTTTTTTCTGTAAAGAAACTTGAAAAAGCAAGTTCACTTCTACAGCTCTATGATGCTCTCAGATAAGCACAGAGGTTTGAGGTATGTCATAGACCAAATTTCTTTAGTCAGCTTTTGGTGGTGGAAGATATATTTTACACTTCCACATATCACCATCAAGAGCTATATCTTATAAAACACAAAGGGAAACATTATAGATTGAACTCTTGCAGTGCACCATTACTCTGAGGAAACAACGAAAATGAAGTTTGGTTGCTGTTGAAATACATGTGGAAGTCTCAGTTTAGTTTCCAATGGCCTTTCATCCAATATCAACAAAAATTTGGGGGTGGGGGTGGGGAGGTGAGTTTGGGGAGAAGGAGTCAGGAGGACTCTCAATATGAAAGCATTTTTCTTCAGGAGCATCTGCTACACATATTGAGGCCTTGCTTCCCAAGAAGTAGCTGAACATCACTTGCTGATAGGAAGTGGAAGGTAATTATTTTTTCTTTCTACTTCCATACAACCTTTTCTTTTTCTCTCAATAAACTACTCTGACTTTTTTTTTTTTTTCCTTCCTCCGTCCCATTTCCCACCTTCCCACCCTCTGCTTCCCCCACCCTGGTGAGCAGGGGTGGGGGAAGAGGATCTGTGTGGTACTTAGCTTCCTATCAGTGTTAAACCACAATGATTTTACAGCAACTTTAACCAGTACTATTAATTCATCATTGTTATAGTTAACAGAATACCCTGAGCTGAGGAAAAACTAAAGAAAATTAACATTTGCAAAAGAAATTGTTGTTAGCATCTGTTCTTGTAGGTAAGAAAGTATTTGGAAATCCTTTTCTTCACTAGAGTAAAGTAAATGAATGTTCCACCTTTTTTTTTTCATATATTCTTTTTATTCTTTTCATACATATTTACTCTGTGGGAATAATAAGTTACCACATCAGTTTGTAGCCATGCATGTACGGAGTTCTAGATACACAGAAAAGTGAAAAACTGGCTGAAAGGTAATTCAGTTTCTTCCTTCACTGAATTATAAGTGCATAGAAGTAATTCCAATAAGCTAGTCCTGAGAAAGTTACAAAGAATAGACTTCTTGAAATTGCATAAAATTGTTTAAAATTGGGTTAGGGACCGATTTTTATCTTCTTCCTGCCATCCTACAAGTAAAGCATACACTAATATGGAAGAAATTCCTGAATATAACTGTATTTAATTTGAGTTATTAAAAAAATAGTACTTGGTATAAATTGCTATAAATTAGTAGTGAGCTTTAAATGATGAAAAATGAAAGGAGTTTAAGGCATGTAAAACTTCTCTACAAACATAAAAAAAGGAAATATCTCAGGAATGCAGAATGTATTTTTTACAGGCTTTCTCTACTTTTTAGTATTCATAAGGCCATCCATATGTTGTCAATCTTGCATCCACTTTTTTGTCAAGAATTATATTTGCCTGAGGGAAATTACACACTTACAACACACTAGTTGGGATGTTATAATAAAATAATCTTTTGAAAATTCTGCAGCTTTATTATGCTATAAGCTGTGCTATATTTTGGCCATGTGCCCAATTTTGGACACGGGACATGCTGTAAGGACATGATCGATCCTGGGTGAAAAGATGTTGGCAAATATTGTTAGCTTGATTTCAGACATCTTCAGTGCCAGCAACGGAATTTGCTGTTCTCTAGTAAAAAAAGGAGACAAAAGCCATGCATAAGAATCACATAGTCTGCAAGGCTATGGATATACACAAATGTCAGTATGCACTACTGTTTCCACAGAAATATGTGTTACAGGTATAATGTATTAGTTTCACCTTGGATGACATTTCATGTTACTCCCATTTTTTTTTTTTTTATTCAGTTTATAGTGGGAGAGACAATCTCATATCCAACTAATCAGTCCAAATACTCCAGAACTTGAGCTATGTCTCTGTTAGATAGTGATCTACTTCATCTGACTTGATCCATATATTGAATTGGTTGGTGCTGTGACCCATCTACTCCATATTTTACTTCGGGGTTGTACTTCATTTTAGATTTGGATTAGTGTCATGAACTGAACATCCCCACTGAGTGTACAGTGTGTAGGCAACCAGTTGTTATTTCGGATACATGGTTCCATAAAATGCTTGAAAGAATTTGAGGTACTTCTGAAGCAGAATTTCCAGTTTAATACCCACTGAAAATGAATCTAGTTCACACACTCCAGTACTGTCCTACAAAATGAATCAATTCATAGCTGGTGAATAAAGACTTTATTCCCAAGCTGCACTAGTTCTCCAGAACAGAAACGAACACCCAGACATAACACTTGTTGCATTAAAAATATACCATAGAATCAGATGGCTATTTAAGAATATGTAAACCATAATTTATTTTCCCATAAACTGACACATAGAAGTAGCAAACAGCAAACAACATACAGAATTTCAGTGAGGGTGGAGACTGTAAACCAAACTCTCTCAAGGACTGAATCAAAGTGGAATTATTTTTATTCAAAGCAAATTACTCTTAAATATGTGTTAATGTAAAAATTATGTCCAAGTCCTCATCTAATTATCTACATTTATTTACTAAAAATTTATTACTTTTTTTCCAAAAATTACCGAATACCAGTTATTCTGTTGTCTCAGTGAGATGACAGTGATGTGAAACCTATGAAGGTAAAAGAGAGTCAAATTTTATATTTAAAATAAAGATTAGGATCATATAGAACCAGCTTATAGCAATACATGGAAATCTCAAATTTTATACAAAACCATCAGTCTTGTGCTAACAATCTTATTTTTTCTAACATGCTAGCTTCAGTATTAGAGTTGTTTGACTTGCTCAGAGAATCTAGTTTTCTCATTTAAAATAGACTGCATATCTTTTAAAGGAAGACAGTGAATCTTTCCCTTTTTATTAGCTGTACTCATCTGTTTCTATTATCTTTGTTTCTTTCTTCTCAGTTTCTTTCTTCTAAATCATTTTCATCATCATCAAAGAGCTTTTCTTTTTCATATAAATTTACCCATCTAACTGCCATCTGAAACTGAAGAGAATTGTCTGCTCAATGGTAAAAGTTTATATAAAGAATTTTATCTTCACCTCAGTTTCAATATAGATCTAGTATGATATCTAGAAAATCTAATTTTGTATTTATTTTTTCACTGGTGTGAATTCTTGCATTGTCTTTATGACCATAGTATATTTTGCAGTCATCACTGGTCATCACTGTTAATTTCTTTTGGTAAGCATGGCCATGGGTCATTTTTCTTTATATATATACACATACCCTTTTTTTTTTTTTTTTTTTTTTTTTTTTAGGGAAAACATGTCGTATTAAAGAGTGGTTTGTGTGTGTGTGTGTGTGTGTGCGCTTTAATGTTATTATTCTTTTATTTGCTCAAAGTGCCTTGTTATTATTTTGATCCGATGTGAAGAAGGAAACCTTACCTTGGGAAGAAAAATTATATTTTGCACAATGGATTAATTTTCCCCAATAAATATAAGTTTTAGTCTGTTTATACTACTACTACTACTACTACTACTGCTACTGCTACTACTACTACTAACTATGAAAAAACACAGGTGTTATCAATAGTATCCTTGGAAGAGGTTTTGGAAGTCATTTTTCCACGCAACTCAGTGGAAGAAAAATTATATATTCCAGGGGAAGTGGTTGTCAAAAGTAGCCAAAACTGTGCTTTAAATATTTAGAAAGAAGAAAAAAAAAAGCTAAAAAGATTGCAGTAGTTTACAGCAGAGAATATTGGGATATGAATGATAAAGTCATGCATGCTGTAGAAGGAAAAATAAAAAGTGGTAAGGAAGTGGCAGTTCACAGACTGGGGTTGACAGAAAAAATGTGTGAAGTAAGCTATAATCATGGACAAAATGTCCAAGATCTGGAAGGGCTTGAGTCTAACTAGAATAGACACTTAAGGTGAATCTAGGACTACAGTACTTTCAGTCTGCTATTGAGTTGTTTTTTTGTTGTTGTTTTTTTTTTTTTTTTTCCTTTCATTTGAAATAAGCTTTATTTTCATATTTGTAAATGATTTAATAACTTTAACCTGAAACTAAAATGGTACAAGGCATCTTCCTGAATATGACAGAGGGATAAATAGCAGGTTCCAGAGACTAGAACTCAGCTCTGGAGTTGGTACTTCTCCTTGTCTAGAAAAATTTCCTGCTTTACATTTACCTGTCAGAGACTGTTTCAATTTTAAGTGTTATAGAAGCTACATGATTTCTTTCTCCAAACTGGGCTGACTGTTCTCTTAAAGCTCTTAAGAGGTCAGTTTGTGCTAAAGTTGGAAACTGGACCGAAGCATGTAGAGGTTTGATTGCAGTCTGTAAGTAAGGAGATGCTAACTTGATTAAATTTGGAAGGTTTTTTTTCTTTTTTTTTTCTTGTTGTTATTCTCATCTAATTAAGGTAATTGTAGTTAATTGAAAAGGCATGATTGGTTTAATTGGATCTGAAGATGCAACAAGAAAATCACTAACAATGAAGATGTAATCGATTCGATGGTAACTGCTCCAAACAAAAATGAGGTCTGAGCATTATGGATCTCTTTAGGGAAAACCATTAAAGAAAACAGTCATTTTTGCATCATGCTATCTATGAACAGGTGCAGGACTGTTGTAATGAAAATAAGTAGAAATAGTTTCAATCTGATACATTTATACAGCTTTGATATCTTCCATAATGGCCTTCATCTCTCTAATTGTATTGCAAGCTGCTTTGGTTTGCAAGAGATAGTGGAGATGGAAAGTTTATAATGCTTAGGGAAGTGGACTGCACCCATCATTGAGCTCTAGAAGGATCAGAGCATACTGGGGGAAAGTTCAGACCACGTTAAAATTCATTGGATTTTTATATAACATGGTATCTCTTGATTAGTTCTGTTCCCCTTTTAATAAATGTATATCTAAAGAACTGAGGAATTAAAATTTGCTGGTGCTATCCTACAAGGAATTAAGCAATAGGGCCTCATTATTTGGTACCCACAGAAATAAAGTCCATACTGCTCCCATGGGAGTCATGGAAGAAGGCTTTAAAGCCTTTGTAGAGAAGCAGCAATATACTCAGCATAATTATTACTCAGAATAGTTGGACAGGAGTCATATTGTGAGATAAACATTTTAGCAATTTGACTCTGAATGTATGTGGCTTTTCTGAAGAGTCAGTTTTATGGTTAATGATTTACAATTTGTTTTTGAGAGATAAAAGAAAAAAAAATCTTAGCAGAAATAAGTAAAAATGCAGAGTGTTAGTGACTGTCCACTCCAAATAGCATTGCAAACTGGGTTTAGTTTGCATAAACTTTTGTAGAGATACAAGAAAGAATGAGCCTAACCACCACAAGATTTTATTAAAAACTTCATTTTTACAAAATAATTCAACACGAGGGATGCCAACAAAGATACTTTTTATTTGACAGGAGACTAAGTTTGTTCTCTGTAAATTAGACTGAACCAAAAAGTTACATAAGACATAATCATATAAAAATTATAAATTTAAGCTTTCAGAAATGTTATAATCAGACTGAAAGGCATAGCTTAAAAATAAAGAGGAATACATTCAATCTTAATTGACAGAAAGGTAGTTTGAAATACTTGGAGAAATAATAAAGACACATTGCAATTAGAGCCAAGCAAAGAATGTAGAAATGAAATGGACAGAAATGGCTGACCATACTGGATAGAGCATTACCACTGTAAAGTGATGCAGTTTCTTTAACTCAGCAAAGTAATAATATATACATCAGGCTGAGCAATAATTCCTAAGGAAGGAATGTTTTCTCTTCTTACCAACTTGGAAATTGCACCTCTTCTTGAAAAGGCCTTTACATGAATGAGGAAAACACTGTTCTGAGGAGGGCTTATTTTCTGTGATGTACCTCATGTAGTTTCACTACTGTGAAGCTGACATGGCTCATGTCCATCAAATGTGGACCTTCCCATGCAGCAGTTTCATGGGCAGTTTACTGGGTTATCTTGAATCAGGCTGTATTCCTCCCACATATAAATATGTTCACAGTGCACTTCTAAATGCAGGTGAAACAAATCAGGCTACTGTACTGTTTGGAAATGGCCCATATTTTTGTTTCTTTGAATCAGTTAATCAAACATCCTGGAACTCTGTCAGAAGTTCTTTGATCTCCTTCCAGTGTTCATTGGAAGGGCTGTGGTGCAAAGGCTTCTTGATTGTTTCTTCCCCCACACTTGTATAATTTTCATTTTGCAGTAAGAGGGAAGTGGAGGATGGTGGGATTCAAAATAGGCATCTCTTTTAGAAGACAAATGATTTAGAGAAAGATGAAAATTTGGAATCAATGCTTTCACTAAAAAATAGCTGTCACAGCTAATGGAGAATAGCAAGAAGCTTAAAATACAATGGAGAGTGAATTCCATCACCATCATCATCAACAACAAAATAAAATCTGTGTTAAATTGGATGTCTTTTATAGTATGTTCACACTCTTGCACAGATGTATCTCATGAAGGAGCTAGCTCACTGTCATTAGGCAGGATATTAGAAGCAAAACCAGCCAGGAGTGCTGCAAATCACTTGCATAGGTGCAGAAAAAACTCTCATAAGATACAGATTTTGCTTTCCCTGGAAGGCGCTCCTTTCCCATGAAGCAGTGCCTTCCATTGTAAAGATATATACCCTTTTATTAAGCATGGTTTATCAGCTAGCATTTTCTTGTGCAAAATACCAGCTTCCTACATTCCTATCTGAAATATTTAGTAAATCCCCACGTAAAAATGTGTGACCGATTATGCCCCATCTTTCAAACACATATATTAAAGATTTGGCAGTAGATTACTCAAGTTCAGTGACTTGAACAGGAGGCCTGCAAAGAAGTCTGCAATTGAATCTGTAAAAGATAAGTTTCCATTTTTAGGGCATAATGTCAAGCAACCTCACCAAAGAAGTGAAGCTTATGGTCAGGAAAAAAAAAAAAAAGGCAAAAAAAAAGCTCAGCATGCTATAGAACCTGGTAATTTGTCTCAGAGATTCACGTTTACCACTTTCGTTTTTTCACTGATAAAATTCTTACATCAAAATTAGAAAAATGAATTGAGGAGAGGGGAAGAAAGAAATCTGAGACAGGGAAATGTGCTAAGTTGAATGAAAGTGCCTGAACTTCAGTATGATGTTTTATGACACTGCATAAGACACTTTGTACTTACAGATCCAATCTGATCTTCTAGAACCCTAAGATTCTCATCTGTTGCTACAATTGCTAAATATCCTGAAAAGTATGATATCTCCTGTATGGCTAAATCACGGGCCTTTGTCCAGCATGAGAAATGAACAAAGAAGTGTTACTGTCCATTGCAGATGAATCACATGCATGCTTTTTGTTTTCAATCACTGCATGCACAGAGCAATCTGACATTTTATATGTAGCTGTTTTGATTGGAGCTACTGAAAATATTGTGTAGGATCCCTGTGTAATATAGTGGTTTGGGCAAACACTAACCTCAAGAAAATATCCAGATACCTCTACACCTTTGCTTAATTATGTCAATGTATGTATAAATAATACAGTACTGGAATGCAAAATTTTACCTGTACTATTTTGATAACATCTAAAGTGCTTGTTTTTTGTTCGTTGTTACAATAACAAAATTCGTTCATGACAGTTGAGCTTTGCAAAACTAATCTGCCTCATCCTTTTCTAGAAAAATGTTGTGTTTTTTATTAGAACACCTAATATGTGTTTTCACCTATTTTAGGTGAAAAGCAGTTTTATGCCAGATGTAAAGCCATTCTATTACAGAGCTTGATTTTAAAATGACAGCTTTTATTTGAAAAATGATGATACGAAAAGAGCAAGTGGAGAAAACACCGTGTTCTATTACTGTGAAAAAAAATATATTTTTATGGTTAACTATTGAAAATAAAACATGACTATAAATTTTGAGAGTCCATTTAATACTAAATCATACTGTATAATAAATAGATTTTTTTTCCTTAAAATCCTACTATAAAAATATATAGCAGCACACCATTTCTAGAAGTAATTAGATTTTTATTATGATCCTATAGCACCTTGCCTGAATATGAAGTTCATGGACTGTGCACTCATTTTTGAATTACAAAGTTGTACTGATGCTTCTTGCAATAACAAAATACTTTGTATGACTATTCCTGAACATGTCTCCAAACAATCTGCCAGTACATCTGGATTGCTCAATCCCAATAACTTGATGTTGAACAATGCAAGGGTGTCACTTTTTTTAAAGGTACAGAAAATACCTCCTGAACTTCTCCTTCAACTTGGAATTTGTTGACAACAATGTACTTTACAAATGTAAATAGAGTGTGACATGATACATTGACTACTTTTTTTTCTCCACAAAATAAAACTACTTTTTCACAGATGGCAATTAATACCTGATAACTATATGCAAGCCATTGTAATGCTGCAACACTATATATTAGCACCACGATAAAAATAGTCCATCATGTTGTTGTCACAAAGCAACAAGAAATTTAATTAATATTACAATTTTTCCTTTTTTTTTTTGGGAGTGTAAACCTTTCTTCTAAGGCTTAAAAATTGTGTGACTGTATGTACCCACATAAATATATTTATGTATATCTAAATAAAAAGAAAGAAAATTTGTGGTGACAAAGATTTTACTGGCATTCACTCAAAACCATGTTACTCACAGTGGCAACACTTTCTGTTTTCTGTGGAAAACACAGGTCAGTAGCTACTTGACAAAGAAGGCCCTCAAACTTAAGGGCCTAGCTGAGCCAAGCTCTTTGGCCATTATTGGTGATGTTTTAACTGTATCAGCCGTAGTGTTTGTCTCCCATGGTAAACTGTCCTGGAAAATTTTTGGTTCACTAACATTTTCACAAATGCTAAAATGTACTGAAAGTTTATAAATTTGTAAATTTCTGGGCCACAAAAATTAAAAGCACATTGGTTTGGTTTAACAGTTCTCTTGCTACTTACTGGAACTATTTTGCATAATAACTAATAATAGGAACAGAAGGATCATTGCCAGTGATCCATCCTAACACTCAACATTTTACTCTGTGAAGGAAGTGGAAACCTGAAAGCATAACCTGTATATTTGTTTTGGAATCATGAATATAGAATCAGATAAATCCTGGTTTTCATGAATGAATGAAAGCAAGGAGAAGCTGTGGGATGCCGCCTCCCTGGAGGTGTTCAAGACCAGATTGGACGAGGCCCTAGGCAACCTGATCTAGTGGGTGGCATCCGTGCCCATGGCAGGGGGGTTGGAACTAGATGATTTTTAAGGTCACTTTCAACCCAAGGCATTCTATGATTCAAAATTTTCATAGAAGTGTCTATATTTTATCCACTGCTTTTTTTAGTAAGGATCAAACACAGGCTACTTTTTAAAGACATATCCATGACAAGGTAATATAAACAAAAAATTAAAAGAAGCCAAAATACCCATATACATTGGCCTAAACTATGAGTCTGTCTTCTTCCCAAATCCCCTAGAAGAAATCTCTTCCCTTAAAGAGAATCAAGAATTGATAAACTAATGCATTCTGCAGGGAGCATGTTCCCTAGTAGTATCCCTTGGATAATCCTTAGAGGAAGGCCTAATTGAATTTCTTCACCGTTTGGAGTGGTGGCAGAATGATCTAGATATGAAAGTAAGTGCATATTGCTGTGATTTAACCCCAGCAGGCAGCTAAGCACCACACAGCCACTTGTTCTGTCTCCCCGATGAATGGGGGAGAGAATCGGAAAGGTAAAACTGCAAGAACTCATGGGCTGAGTTAAAGACAGTTTATTAGGTAAAGCAAAGCCATGTGTGTAAGCAAAGCAAAATAAGGAATTCATTGGCTACTTCCCATTTGCAGGAAGGTGTTCAGCCACTTCCAGGAAAGCAGGGCTCATAATGGTTTCTTGGGAAGACAAATACCATCACTATGAATGTCCCCTACTTACTCCTTATTTATCCCAGCTTTTACTGCTGAGCATGCCATGATATGGTTTGGGATATCCCTTTGGTCAGCCTGGGTCACCTGTCCTGGCTGTGTCCCCTGCAAGCTTCTTTTGCAACCCCAGCCTCCTTGCTGGCAGGGCAGCATGAGAAGCAGAAAAGCCCTTGGCTCTGTGTAAGCCCTGCTCGGAAACAATTAAAAACACTGTTGTGCTAACACCACTATTTTCATCAAAAATACAAAACTCAGCATCATACAAACCTCTACAAATAAAATTAACTCTATCATAGCTAAAACCATGACACATATATATAGATACATACATATATTTTTGATAAGGAAAAGAAATGCTCAATGTATTTCACAGCTGTACAAAAAAAAAAAAAGCCATTTTTTTTGAAGGCAGTATTTAGTACTGTTCTGTTTGCAACACAGAAATTTAACACATCTTAATACACAGGTCTCAAAACAGCTTTTTAGAAATCTCTGAAAGATACAGTTCTAACCCTTGGGTGGCACAGTGGAAGGCACAGACAGATAAACCTAATAGCAAAGGCTGACCCTTAAAATCAGTAACAGTGTGTGCATATAACAACAGTGCTGAACACTGTAAACATAGTATGTCAGGAACCTTTTTGATCAAATGATGAATAAAATTACAATGTTTCTTTCAGGAATTTGGTGATTCTATTTTTGACCTTAACTGAAACAAGATAGCAAATAATAAAATATTTAAATTAACTGATATTTTTATGCTTTTCAAATGACCCATTTGAATTATAAGCAAAGGCTTGAAAGAGCTCTTCAAAATCTAACCTGATTTATAGAAGACTGGTTAAGGCACTGGACTGATACTTGAGAGGCTTTACAGTGAAGTAACAGAAAGTTAGTTCGTTAACATTTAAGAAATGCTCTGATACACCAGAAATGCAGCTAGATAAGTAGAAGTGTAGGTGTGGCTTACCACTCCAAGGCTGGTTGGGATGACTTCCTGCAATGTTCTGCCTAAATCTCATTAGAGAGTTAACGATCTATTTATGGACATATTCCGTATTTGCACATGTAAGCAACACTTAGATGTGTATATAAGGACGTTCTAAACAAGACGGTGAAGTAGTGATCACTGGCAGTCATAGTCTTACTACATATCGTTTTACTTATGACAGTTTGAATTATTACTTTCATGTGGAAGAACCACATTCACATGGAATACTCAAGTTGTTTTCAATTTCCTGTCTAGAAGTTTGCTTAGATGTTTAGCCTTACAAAATTTCCCTCTCAATCTTGTTTCATCTCTTTATTTCTTGTAGGTGACAGCATTGACATCAGCTTGATGTACAGACTTGTAACCATGCTGAACATTTTATATTCCTTTGCTCTCCTTGGTCTCTTCCTGTTTCTTCTGTATCAAAGGTAAGACTCAAGGACTTGGTTGCATTATAGTAAGGATAGTGTAGCTGTAGTTCATAGCTTACAGAGACTGTTAGGGATCCTGTGCTGTGAAGAGCAGAGAAGCGTTACAGTTAAGTGTGTGAGGGAGTATAGGAGCAACATATCCTTAAATGAGGCAGCAGAGCTAGTTGAAGTAGTAGGCTTAAAATCTGAGAAACCAACAGTGGAAGGAACCAGTGTAAAAATCTAATAGAAATTTCACTGTGATAAAGCATTGACTGCTAAAAGTACCCACTCTAAAATTTGGATTTGAGTGCAAATCAAATGAAAGACACAGAGCAGCATATCAGTAACTAAGATTCAATATTAAACAGAGATGATTAGATACACTGAGGGAATTTATTATTGAATGGAACTAGAAAAAGGGTCTAAGAGCCTATTTCTTTAAGAAACAGTTTTCTCAAATATCTGTCCCTAGCTATAGGAAGAAAATTGTAAAGAAGAGATGGAGACCCAATGGAGGAAATAAATGCTTCCTTAAGAAAGAAACAAAGAAATACACAAACCTGTAATAAAAAGGAAGGATTCATGTTGGTTGAAGTAATGCTTGGACTCCAGCAAGCAATGAAAACTCATTACTAAAGAGTCAGGAAAAAATGGATCAGTATCATGGTAACAGAAATTTGCATTCAATGATTCTTTTGTTTAACTCTGAGCTCCTCCTGTCCCTTGACGATGATACTTTTGGACAAAGTAACAGACTCTTCCATCTTCCTGCAGTAGATGTGTGCAGTATGTAGAGCCATCAGCCCGATCTGAGGGCTTTGTTGGGGGCTACAGCATCACTGACAGATGACAGCATTCTTATAACCTGATTTTGTCCACTTGTTGGTGTCCTGATGCACAGTGTAACAATAAGAATTTCCGCTAGGAGATATTGCCACTGGGAAATGAGTGGTTGTACTAGCTAATGACAGGATTGCAGAACGGCTATCTCCTATCACAGAGGAATGACTGTGAAAATTCTATGGTGGTTCTATGATATATCAGGAGAGGTGCTCTCAGGAGCTGAACTGACACAGTGAAACCTCTCTGTCATTTTAAAGGCCCTAGTGAGATTTCATCTCTAATATCATGTTCCATTTTGGTCCACATATTAAGGAAAAATGAATTGAAATTGTAACAGCTGCAGAGAAGGGTTGTAGGGTCTTGCACAGGAATGAAGAGCATATCTCTCAGAAAAAGACTTTGAGAGATTAATCCAGCAAAATGAAACCTAAGGGAAGATATTGTTACTGTATATGAGTGGGGGCAAGCATGTGAGAGTGAACTGTTTTTTAACATAAAGGATCAGCCTCGCATGGGAACAAGTGTCTATAAGCTGGCTGTGAGGAAGCTGAAGCTGGAATGAGAAGACAGGTTCTAACTCTCAGAGAGCAGTTCTGGGTCAACCAGTCACAGGTACTGAGGGCAATTCACCCCCAAATGCTTTAAAGATAGAACTTGGAGAGTATATGAAAGCGATTTCATGTTTGATTTGTCTGCAGGGAAGTGACCAAAGAGGTCTCTGGCAGCCCTGTGAATAGACCATATACCTTTATCTCTTCCTTCAAACCCTTTCAGAGTATTCATTGTTTAGGCAATCTTTCCTATATTTTTCTTATCACTATTCTCTCCACAGCTTCCCATGCACCTCCTTTTTTGTCTTTGTTTTGTTTATGTAGCTTGTTATTATGATCTCCGCAGCACAGAAAATTTGTCTTTCATACAGTGGAACTTATGTTCATGGTACTATATAGATATTATTAATAATTAATAGTACCATCTGGACTATCAAACAGTAGCTAACTATATAAGCATCAGCCTTTTAATTTGAGCCTCCCAGATAACTACTTCATTGAGTCTAAGTCCTCAGAATGTAATTAAATGTAACATTTCCCTCAGAGAAAATATACACAATGAATAGAAACAAAATCTTAATCGTTTCATCTCCAGCTTGAATTCACCTAATGTATAAATATTGAATATGGAGTCACATATTTGTAATATAAACGGCTACACATAATGCATAGTAAATGTATATACAAAATAAGTATATATTGAAAAGCCCACATAACAATGCATCATGTAACATGAAGAATCTAAATGGACTGAGTTATTCTATGTCATTTAAGAAGCAAAATTTAATGAAAATTTGGTTTAGAACGGAAATGAACATTGCTAATTCAATGGGGGAGCTGTTATGATTATACCAACCTAATGACCTTTAAAGAAAAGCAAACTTTTTATAGAAGTGCTCACTTAAATAATTCCTGTGATACTGGTAACAAAAAGGCCATCAGTTTATTTTAGTGTTTTGTGGTGGTTTTACTTGGGTGGGCGGCTGAGCTCCACCACAACCGCTCTCTCACTCCCCCTCCTCAAAGAGGAACGGGGAGAAAATACGATGAAAAGGGCTCAAGGGTTGAGATAAGGACAGGGAGATCACACAGTAATTATCGTGACGGGCAAAAAAGACTCAGCATAGGGAGATAGTAAGATTTATTGCTTATTACTATCAAGCTAGAGAAGTGAGAAACAAAGGAAAGAAACCAAAAGCACCTTACCCCCCTGTCCACCCTCTTCCACCTCCTCCCCCCGAGCGGCACAGGGGAACAGGGGTTATGGTCAGTCTATAGCGCTTCTTCTCTGCCGCTCCTTCTCGGTCACTCTTGTCCCCTGTGCTGTGGGGTCCCTCCCACGGGATGCAGTCCTTGCTGAACTGATCCGGTGCGGGCTGCCCACAGGCATTAGCTCTTCAAGAACTGCTCCAGATATGGGTCCGTACCACGGGGTCCATCCCTCAGGAGCAAACTGCTCCAACCTGGATCCCCCACGGGCGGCAGCTCCCCCCAGACCCCCTGCTCCTGCGTGGTCTCCTCTCCACGGGCTACAGGTCTGGCCCGGAATCTGCTCCGGCAGGGGTCTTCCACAGGCCGCAGCCTCCGTCGGTGCAGGTCCACCTGCTCCACCGTGGTCTCCGCCACGGGCTGCAGGGTGGAACCCTGCTCCACCATGGTACTCCATGGGCTGCAGGGGGACAGCCTGCTTCACCATGGTCCTCACCACAGGCCGCAGGGGACTTCTGCTCCGGCGCCTGGAGCACCTCTCCCCCTCCTTCTTCACTGACCTTGGCGCCTGCAAGGCTGTTCCTCACTCTTCTCACTCTCCCAGCTGCTGTGTGGCGCGGTGTGTTGTTTTTTTTTTTTTTTCCCCTGTCTTAAATATGCTCTCACAGAGGCGCAAAACAACCTCACTTATTGGCTCAGCTCTGGTCAGCAGTGGGGCCCTTACCAAACATGGGGCAGCTTCTAGATCCTTCTCACAGAAGCCACCCCTATGGCCCCCTGCTACCAAAACCTTGCCACGTAAACCCACTACATGGTTGTAGTTCAAAGTGGGCCTAATCTGATTTTTTTGTTTTCATTGTCCCCATATTATTTCGCCAGGCTTGTAGTGTAATCTGTGGTTTATAGGGAGTGCAAAGACAGTTGTAATACCTCACATTATTATCATTTCTTGCATTGAAGGATTTCCCCTGTGCTCCTGTTTCAGTTCCTTCTCTGATGCTGACTAATTTAAGCAATACTGACAAGGCAACAGTGCTGCAAAGTGTTATTCATGCCCGAGTGCCCCAAAAGCAATTGGCCACAAACCTTTAAAAAGCAGCAACAGTTGAATGAAAAGCCTACAAATCAGAATTCTTGTCACATTAATAGCTCTCATTCATTAAAGCAAATTGAATTACTGCATGCAAATTCATTTTAAAAGAGGATAGGGGTGACTAGCTACTACCTCTGTTGTCACAGTAGTCACACTGATGGGTTACATGTGCTGTTAGCCTGACCTGTCTATAGTTTATGTAATCATAGCAATCAGAGAGAAGCTAAATTACAACCTAATTTCCTCAAATATAGCTTATGCACAAAATTTCAATGCATGTTAATGACAGAAAGTCTAAACATCTGTTTTATTCAATTCCTATGATCATTTGGGACACAATAAAGACTGGCACAGATGCTAAAATTCTTAAAAGGCCCCAAGTTTTAAATTAATTTTAAGTCATAATCTGACTAATAGGTATTATTACGAATGAAAAAAAAATGCAGTAGGGATATGTAGTAGCATATCTGGTATGATTTCTGTGTAACAAAAAGCATATTTTTGCTCTATATAACAGACACATATTATTTCAACCTGATAGCACTTGGAGTTTAAAATCTTGTCCATACAATAGTATTATGGCACTGCATCTGGTCTCAGCTGGTGCAGGCATGGTGCCATGCTATCCTGGGCAGATCGCTTTTTTACCAGCTTTGAGTGTGTGCAGATGTTAGCTGTGTACACCCATGGTATACATCATAAACCTATACACATAAGCTGAATCTTTCAAAGAAATGGCACTTTGTCTTTCAAAGGACAACACAGGCACACAAAAAAATGTTGCTAAAGCAAGCACAGATGAATTCAAACACAGATTTGGTCACAGTCATTATTTATTTTGAACAACACCTTGCTGCAAAAATTTGTTCACTGAAGAAGCAAATCTTATCAAACTAGAACACGGTTATAAAAGAGGCATGCACAAGTCCAGAGTGGTCCACAAGGGTCCACACAGGGCAGAGCATAATTTTCAGAAGTCCATTATATCTCTAGGAGTTCATTTGATGAGGATAGGGATCTCAGGCAAGGAAAATAATCACCCAGTAATCATCTTGTCCCATGCCTTACGTCGTGTCTAGAACCAGAGGTTCCCTTCAGGTTTCCTGAAGGCCTGGCAAAAAACTTATGTGCCTGCCCTAGGCATTCGAATGGCACTGGTTCCATGGTAAGAGAAGAAGGAGGTGGACTAATAGAGAAGTTGGAGTTTCCAGATAAATTTTCTTGATTAAGAACTCTTTAAAAGTCATTCCTTCAATTACATCATTAAAGGTTGCCACTAAATCATTTATTGAGTATTTCAGAATCATTTTCTCTGTAACATGTAATAATAGAGATAATTTATTCAGAAGCTGACTTCTAGGAATTGTTATTAATGCAATACTTATGTTATCTTAGTTTAAGGGCTTATCATGAAAAAGGTACTTTTAAAATTGCTTATTGAATAGCACCTTCTTCATTTATTGACAAAGTAACAATGATTCATAGAAAACTTTTCTAAGATTCTCAGTAAGTTTTCCCATCAAAGATATCAAGATAAGAATTGGTTCCATTGCCAGTTTGATGGCAGATATTTTTTTACTGCTTATATTTTTCTGAAGAAACAGAAAGTCATCAGATCTCATCTGATCTCTTCAGCTGTTGTTACACAGTTCCTGGAACTGTTGGACTGACTGGAAACACAGGATTAGGTTTATTACTAGACTTCAGTAGCACAAAAAGCAACTGCAAACCTACCACAACTTGTCACATAAGCTAAGTGTATAGCTGTTTTGTCAAAGAAGGTGGTTTCAAAGTTGCTTTTTGTCACTGCTGAAGCATGGAGGAACCAAAACATAACAGTGAATGTGTCTTCCAAATTATACTACAAATTAAATTCATCAACAAACAAACAAACAAACGAACAAAAGGTGGAGAAAGTCTGCAACCTTTACCACTATAGGTTTCCCACCAAAGCCTGAATTTTTACACTGATTTTAATCCCTGAGTGCAGGCTGATGAAAGGCTGTTACTAAAGTGAGCATTCATTTCAGAACTAATAGATTTCTGTTCTGATAAAGATTACCTCTGTGGGCCAGGATTTTAGAAATAAGCCATTTATTCTTTAAAAATAGCTAGATGAATTGTATTTCATTCAAACCAAGACTTGCCATGGGTTCAGCTTGTTTCCTAAGAGCTCAGTTTCTTACATTAGCGAGCTCAGACCCCACTGAAACAAAAAATTCAGAGTATGTTGAAACTGAAATGCTACAATTGAAATTATCTACAATATAATATAGACATAGAACAATCTTTGGCGGTGAAGCTGTGAACTTGAGAATTTTGTGTAACATCATTTTCTAGCAATGCAAGACATAACACCTGTCTATCAATGGCTTCTATGTAAAAGACTTACATGCTGATCTTTGTGGCTCTTCTGATCAGCTAACCAAAAAAAAGGGAGAAACAATTAAAATCAGCTCAGTAATGTCCTGTTAAAGGGAACTTACCAGGCTCAAATGTTTGCCTTTTTCAGAGTCCTGTCAAGGACTTTTACTGAGACAGTTTCACAAAGTCGAACATATTTAATTAAGCGTCAGATATAACAGATTCAGAATTGCTGTTGATAAATACACTTACTGCAATAACACTAATATATAATAACATTACTAGCAAAATTCTATCCTGGGTATTCCTCACCAAAAGGTGAAGTCACAAAGCTTACCAAGGAGGCATCTCTGTCTTGGTGGAGGAGAAGAAAAGGAGCACAGCTTCTCAGCTGCCCCCTGCTCTCCTTTCTTCCTCACTTTAACTTTTTTTTTTTTTTTTCTAACACTATTTTACACTAACTCCTAACACTCTTTTATATCCTAACCTTATCTGTTCCCTCCCTGGGGTGACATTTAACATGATTTTGTTGAAGAGTTGAGTACTATAGTCATATATGTTTAGCATGCACTTCATTAAGCTCATTATTTTATTCAGGGTATTAACTTTAATATTCATTTTACGAATAATGTAGCAAAAAGTTTCAGTCTGGGCACTGTGGCTCTCAAGATTCTGTTCTGCCACCAAAACAGAGCCTTGTGTTGGCAGGACAGCCTTCTCCTTCATCAGCCTCTCATACCAAGCCTGTGGACTTTGATCCACAAAGTTTGTATAACAGAGAAGCAGGAGCAAGCTGCTCAACTCCCTTTTACTTAAGGCTGGTGCTTATCAGTGACGCTAACAGGTCTGATTGATCTCCACAAGTAAGGTGAAAAGTTTCACCTGTGTAAACCCTCTGTTTGCTTCCTAGTTGCATTAGAAGTTTCTGTGTATTTAAAAGAAACTAAATGAATTTTCCTCTTCTGTTCAGGCTGCACTACAGCTTTTGCACTACTTTTCTGAGTATAACCATAAGATATTTATCATTCTGTATTTTTATATATTTATTTTTAATCTGTTTATCATGACATCAACCTTTTCCAGAAGACTGGAGAACTCATTCAAAATTGGATGAAAAAGCTTCTGTTTCAGCTGTCACATTGACATGACACTGTTACAGCATGCTTTCTGTAGACCTGATCTCATGTCTCTTAAACAGTAAGGACTTTCCTCATTTGATTTCATTTGGAGCAAGGTCTGACCCAGTCTATCACTTGCACAAATACCCATAGTAAAATCGAAAGCCCAGCTTGCCTGTCATCTATTTAAAATCTACCCTTGAATGTCTGGGAAGTCCTCTGGATGAATATTATGGATTACCTATGTTGTTACAGTTGAGCAGCATGCAGTCAATGCACTCGTTCTGCCATATCATGTATCATACTACAGTGAAAGTAGCTGAAATGCTTATGACTAGGCAGAGTGTTTGGGATATTTTGCTGGTCAAAAGCAGTATGATTCACTGAAACTGCTTTGTAACATTTGTTTATTCTTTTTATTAATTTATTTTTGATACATTATTATTTTAACAAGGTTATATTTACATATATTAGTCCTCTAAAATTCTTTCATGTAAAATCTTAGATCTTTGGGAAAAAATGTTGAATTTCTCTATCCTAGATATTAGTAAAGACACTTAATCTAGTCAGTTCTTGTCAATTCTGGACAGAAAAGAATTCAGTTTTCCTGACATCACCATTCTGATCATTATTTATGTATATATTTATTTATTTTAAATATTTATTTTAAAAATTTTATTTATTTTATTTATTTAT
The DNA here is from genome assembly GCF_040182565.1 of Anser cygnoides. Lineage (NCBI taxonomy): Eukaryota > Metazoa > Chordata > Aves > Anseriformes > Anatidae > Anser > Anser cygnoides. Next base: position 30,636,164 of record NC_089873.1, read on the forward strand.
TTATTTTAAATATTTATTTTAAAGTTTTGCCCCCAATTGTTTTGCATATGCAAAGGAAAGGATCTTCTTTTTAATGCTATCCTGTTATTTTCAGGATGCATACAGCTTTTTTTTAATAGATCCTTGGACATATAAAATATATCCTTACAGATATGGACTAAAAAGAGGCAAAAAGAACTGTCATTTTACACTTTTAACACCAGGATGGAAGGCATTGTACATCACTTAGTGGGGAAAGAGGTTTTTTGTTGTTGTTGTTGTTGTTGTTTTAATCACAGAATCACAGAATCACAGAATCGTCTAGGTTGGAAGAGACCTCCAAGATCATCTAGTCCAACCTCTGCCCTAACACTAACAAGTCCTACACTAAACCATATCACTAAGGGCTACATCTAAACATCTTTTAAAGACCTCCAGGGATGGCGACTCAACCACCTCCCTGGGCAGCCCATTCCAATGCCTAACAACCCTTTCGGTAAAGAAGTTCTTCCTAACATCCAACCTAAACCTCCCCTGGCGCAACTTTAGCCCATTCCCCCTCGTCCTGTCACCAGGCACGTGGGAGAATAGACCAACCCCCACCTCTCTACAGCCTCCTTTAAGGTACCTATAGAGAGCGATGAGGTCTCCCCTGAGCCTCCTCTTCTCCAGGCTAAACAACCCCAGCTCCCTCAGCCGCTCCTCGTAAGACTTGTTCTCCAGACCCCTCACCAGCTTCGTTGCCCTTCTCTGGACTCTCTTGAGCACCTCCATGTCCTTCTTGTAGTGAGGGGCCCAAAACTGAACACAGTACTTGAGGTGCGGCCTCACCAGAGCCGAGTACAGGGGGACAATCACCTCCTTAGACCTGCTGGCCACACTGCTTCTTATGCAAGCCAGGATGCTGTTGGCCTTCTTGACCACCTGAGCACACTGCTGGCTCATATTCAGCTGCCTATCAACCAGTACTCCCAGGTCCTTCTCCGCCAGGCAGCTTTCCAGCCACTCATCTCCCAGCCTGTAGCGGTGCTTGGGGTTGTTACGCCCCAGATGCAGGACCTGGCACTTGGCTTTGTTGAACTTCATGCAGTTGACCTCAGCCCATCGGTCCAGCCTATCCAGATCCTCCTGCAGAGCCTTCCTTCCCTCGAGCAGATCGACACACGCACCTAACTTGGTGTCATCTGCAAACTTACTGAGGGTGCACTCGATCCCCTCATCCAGGTCATCGATAAAGATATTAAAGAGGACCGGCCCCAGCACTGAGCCCTGGGGGACTCCACTAGTAACCGGCCTCCAACTGGATTTGGCTCCATTCACCACAACTCTTTGGGCCCGGCCATCCAGCCAGTTTTTAACCCAACAAAGCGTACGCCAGTCCAAGCCACAAGCAGCCAGTTTCTTGAGGAGAATGTTGTGGGAAACGGTGTCAAAAGGCTTACTGAAGTCAAGGTAGACCACATCCACAGCCTTCCCCTCATCCACCAAGCGCGTCACTTGGTCATAGAAGGAGATCAGGTTCATCAAGCAGGACCTACCTTTCATAAACCCATGCTGACTGGGCCTGATCGCCTGGTTGCCCTGCAAGTGCCGCGTGATGACACTCAAGATAATCTGCTCCATGAGCTTCCCTGGCACTGAGGTCAAGCTAACAGGCCTATAGTTCCCCGGGTCTACCCTCCGGCCCTTCTTGTAGATGGGCGTCACGTTTGCTAGCCGCCAGTCGAGTGGAACCTCCCCTGAGGAGGTTTCTCCAACTAGATTATTTTCTCTGTCAGGACCTAGGTCCAAAGTAGGTAATAGAACAATATGGACTATTGAAGGTCTACTTTAATACACTCATTCTATAGAAGATTTTTTCCCTTACTTTAGAAAGGTATTTAATATTTTTTTCGTTATTTGTCTCTTTCTTAATTACCTCCATTTCCTCCCTACCTCTTATCCCAAAGTTAATCTATCTAGGATTTATCTATTCAATTCATCTATTTAATTTATGTGTAGAAAGAACAATAATTTATTCTATTTTCACTATGCTTACAAACTTACAGCTGCCAGCTATTTCCACCTTTTTGATTCACTTGCTCCTCTTGCTTTAAAAGTCTGTACATTATTTCATTTATGCTATTGTATCTGCATTTGAAATCCCTTACATCTGCCTTTTGACTTTTGCTTAATCTCATTGATTTCTGTGCTGCTGACATGTAGATTTCATGAGTATTAATATACCCTTTTCTTTCTCTTCTTGAAATATGTTCTGATTTTTTCATTACACATGTTCTGTACAATAGTTAACCGCAATCATCTTTCCTGAACTCATTACATATTCTCTGCAAATGTGCCTTTTAAATTTTAATATCTTCAGCTATTGTCTTTCACATATAATGTCCAATGATGGACTGTGCAGCTTTATGAGTGTTACACAGGACAATTCAGAATGTATTTTCAAGAGTGCTTTTTCGTGTGGATCACACAGCATTCTTACTTCATTAGAACATAAATGTTTTCCTTTAACTTTGAATGGAAAGCAAGTGTTTATAGCACAATTAAAGGTCTAGGTTCAAAGAGGTCTTTGAAATGGTTTGAATACTTTGAATTACCATAAGTAGAAGTTAAGTAATGTTTCTTTACGATTTTTTCTATGTACTTAATGTATTCCTTGGATGCATTTTTAGCTTGCTTCTGAGGAGCACCACAAAACTCACAAATGTGCTGCTAGCGCATTTACCTAGTAGTATACTGGGTTCCACCTTCTTTTTTCCATCACTTTATGTTTAGATTACATTGCTAAGAGTGACTGATGGACTTCAAGTCCCTTCAACAACCAGTATGAGGAGATGTTTAATACTTCCAGGAGCACATCATACATTTGATGGTTCTACAATTAGTGGCTCAAACAACTGCATAGATGATGACTTAAGTCCTCAGTGATCAGTGTTCTAACTTTGCTGAGGTTCTCTTTCAATGACATTGCATTTCTTCATGTATCTTTGATCCCTCCAAAGTGCTGAAATTTATTATAAAGCAGACTGTATAGCACCCATACCATGATATGCTTAGAAAAGCAATAGATATTTTTATGACCTCTTCTTCCCAAATAATTCTTATGATACCTTAGAGTATTTCTAGTGTAACTTCATTTTTATTTTCAGTGTTATCTTTCATGTACAGAACTTCAGTAAGTGTATATGTATGAAAAATTCAAATAATTCATCCTTCCTATATATTACTTATTTTACTCTTAATTTCCTAATTTTTGGCAAAACCTCCATTGTTTCCTTATATATTTTTATCGATTATTGTGTTTTACAGCAAAGCATCAAAAAATCCAATTAACAAAACCTTGCAGTAGCCATGGCTGACATATGCCTATTGATTATTATATGACTCTAGGTATCAAATAATATATAATTTGGTATACAGTAGACTCCTGATTATTACCCTGTCATAGAAAGACTGAGAAGTGGTACAACTGATCTAAAACTTTGGTTAATTAATATAAAAGATGGACTATTAAAAAATTTCTGAGCTTATGTTTTGCTTCTGATTATTGAGGGAGAAAGATTTTGGTAGATAAAAAGAGTTTTAACTTACCCTTATATCTTTCCACATCACTGAAACAGACACCAGTAAGCATGGGACTAGTACCTTCAGGGTACTTCTGTACATTTGGTAATGATTGCCTAGAAAACAGCTAGAAATACCTGTGCTCTGACCATGTTTTCCACACACACAAGTAGGAGAAGCACTGCATTTGCTTTAGGGAAACTATTTTGAATAACTATGTGGTGTAGTTGAGCTGTAGTATGACATATTTGCTGGCCAAAAATATGCATTCCATTTTATAAGGATGGATTCACACTGTCCACATCATCTAGTTAGATCCACCTAAAAGACTTTCGGTCTCTCTATGGTTAATGTAGGACATATAGTCATTAAAGTTCCATACGCTGCTAGGTGATTAATTTAAGTGAGATGAATTACCTTCTGGGGTATAATCACTACAGACAAAACTCATTTGCTCACAGATATGAATTTAGTGCCCTTTTTGGTACTCTAGAAAATTTAACCTGGTCTTTAGCTACTGGTCCATAATGGGACAGGTCTCCTGTGAACTCCATGTAGATGTCTCATAGGAATATGATGGGTGTAGATGCCTATGAGAAGATGACTTCATCTCTAAAATGACCATAGAAATAAGATGTCTACATACAGTCTGGGAGACACAATTTGGCTAACAGAGACATTTTGCAGATCTTGTGTTAACTGGAGCACCTGCATTGTGTTGGCAGATATAACAGTAGATTTATGGGCTACATATAGTACTTCTAAAGCTACAGCTGTAAGATAGTTAGGATGTCTCATGGAAACCAACATGGCTGCATATTTTGAGAACTGAATCCTACTCCAGCTGTTTCACTTCCAATGATAATGAACAGAGATCTGAGATTGCAGTTGCTTAAGCATAAGAGTTTTGGGTTATTGAGATGCTCTAAGGTATTCCAGGTATTTGCATGGGTTAGCAGAAATGACTCAAAAGCTTATGGAAAACCATATGGGGAAAGTTCTCAAGCCTATTCTGGGCAATCAGCATGCTTGGATGCCTCTCTGAAATCATAGAATCATCTAGGTTGGAAAAAACCTTCAAGATCATCAATTCCAACCATCATATCTCTGTGTACTGGCCATATGGCACACATGCTGTGTGTTGTGGTTTAACCCATCCGGCAGCTAAGCACCGCACAGCCATTCGCTCACCCTCCGTTCTCCCTCTTTGGGATGGGGGAGAGAATCAGGAAAATGAAGCTTATGGGTTGAGATAGAGAGAGTTTATTAGGACAGAAAAGGAAAGAAAAAAAATAATGATAATAGTACTACTACTAATAATGTGTACGAAACAAGTGATGCGCAATGCAACTGCTCACCACCCACTGACCGATGCCCAGTCTATCCCCGAGTAGCTGGCCCCTTCACCCCGGCCAGCACCCCGGCCAGCCACCCCTTTATATTGTTTAGCATGACGTCAGATGGTATGGAATACCCCTTTGGCCAGTTGGGGTCAGCTGTCCTGGGTCTGTTCCCTCCCAGCTCCTGCTGCACCCCTAGCCTGCTCGCTGGCAGGACAGAGAGAGAAGCTGAAAAGTCCTTGGCTTGGTGTAAGCATTGCTCTGCAAAAATTAAAATATCAGTGTGTTATCAACACTCTTTTCATCCTAATCCAAAACATAGCACCCTACCAGCTACTAGGAGGAAAATTAACTCTATCCTAGCTGAAACCAGGACACTGTGTCCAGTTATTTTTTCCCCATTATAAGAAAAACATCCACTTGCTGGAGCAAATGTAGTACAGGGCCAAGAAGACTATCAAGGGACTAGAGCATCCAAGATGATGCTGAGGAAGCTGAGTGCACATTGTACATTTAATGATTCTACAATTAGTGACTCAATCAACTGCATAGATGATATTAATCTGTCATATGGGGAACAGAAGATTTAAGGTGGGGGAAGGGATCTTGTCAATGTCCATAAATATCTGGTGGGAGGGAATAAAGAAGGAGAAGCTAGACTATTCTTCAGTTGTTTCCACTGACAAGATGAGAAGTAATGGCACAAATTGAAAATCATGCAATTCCATCTGAAAACAAGAAAACACATTTTATTTTCTTTTCTTTTATTTTTTTTTTGGGGTTGGGGGGATCCTACACCTGGGAAGGGGCAACCCTGGCTATACATACAGAACAGGTGACAAGACGCTGGACAGCAACCCCGCAGAGAGGGATCTGGGGGTTGTGGTTGATAGCAAGCTGAATATGAGCCAGCAGTGTGCTCTGGCAGCCAGGAGGGCCAACCGTATCCTGGGATGCATCAAGCACAGCATTGCTAGTCGGCCAAGGGAAGCGATTGTCCTGCTCTACTCTGCACTGGTGTGGCCTCACCTCAAGTACTGTGTGCAGTTCTGGACACCACAGTACAAAAAGGATGTAAAACTGTTGGAGAGTGTCCAGAGGAGGGCGACAAAGATGGGGAAGGGCCGAGAGGAGAGGCTGAGGTCACTTGGCCTGTTCAACCTGGAAAAGAGTAGGCTGAGGGGAGACCTCATCGTGGCCTACAGCTTCCTCACGAGGGGGAGTGGAGGGGCAGGCGCCGATCTATTCTCTTTAGTGACCAGTGATAGGACCCAAGGGAAGGGAGTCAAACTGTGACAGGGGAGGTTCAGGCTGGATGTCAGGAAGAGGTTCTTCACTGAGAGGGTTGTCGCGCACTGGAACAGGCTCCCCAGGGACGTAGTCATGGCACCAAGCCTGTCAGAGTTTAAGAAGCATTTGGACTGTGCTGTTAGTCTATGGTCTGAATTTTGGGGTAGACCTGTGTGGTGCCAGGAGCTGGACTTGATCATCATTTTGGGTCCCTTCCAACTCGGGATATTCTATAATTCTATGATTCTATATAGCTGCAGTGCCTCAATTGTCAGAAAAACCTAAGTTTAAGCCACTGAACAGAGGCTCTAGAAAATTGATAGATCCTATCAGACAATGAAATTGGATTCAGCTGACTAAATGCAGGTGTCTTGTTTCATTGTGATTGGGCCTACCTGCCTGCCAGCTGCTGTGCCAGAAGGGCATAGGTATTCTGTAGAGCCTTTAGTGGCAGCATCATATGGGTGCCTCAGTTATCTTGGAACAGAACACCTCAGATAGCACTACATGCCTGTATTTTTTCTTTCCAGTATACACTACAGAAGGAACTGAATCTAACTCTAGACTCTACTACATGTATCGACTAGATCATCATTGATTATAACGGGAGCTTAAACCTCTGTTGTCTCTATAGGAAATTCAACAGGGATATCTAAATTTAGATTTCCAATTCTAAATCTACCCTTTTTCTATTCCCCTCAGTGGCAAATTAAAAGTTGTTAAGCAATCCTATTTCCTCAAAGGCAGTAAAAATAGAGTAGAGTTAAAGACATAGCTTAGAAAAATCTGCTACTGGAAAGCAAGAAGGAACTAGACAGTGCCTACGGGAAAAGAGGTACATGCTGAGAATTTACCAGTAGACTTTTGAATTGATTTTCTATATGGTGATATTTTTTTTTCCTTACCTAGTCATTTTGAAGAGGAGTACAGATGACTCCAAACTATCAGGATTTTTCCTTTTTTTTTTTTTTCTTTTTTTTTTCCTTTTTTTTTTTTTTTAAGCTTCGAAATGCATATTTTCCTCAGATTCTTTGAAAAGTTCAGATTCATGATCAAAATTTACATCAAACAAATAAACAAAATCCGTGACACTTTGTAAAATTTTACCATGAGTCTTCAATTTTGGCTCTGGTAAAAGCTGTACGTTAGATTCAGATCATCTTGCAGAAAGCTGAGCAATTCCAATAAGTAGTGTTACTAACCCCACTTACAATTCAGTATATTTTTTGCCTAACTCTAATTCTCTCTCTGTGAGAAATTTTTAAAAAGAGCTTGTCTGTATCTACCTAATAAACAGTTATTCCATACATACGTATAGCATTACTTTGAACCAATATGTAAGAACAGAAATTTACTGTTTCCAAGTTTCTCTTTCTTTTATTCTTGCTCTCCTACCCCTCTGGTGTTCACTGATTACCACTGCAGGGTTAAAAGGAAACTGCTGTTAATATATTTCAGGCCTTTGTAGTTCAATTCCACTAAGAAATCCAAAACTCATAAAGTACAAATGTACAAAAAAATTCTCAATAACTGGTCCCATCATTAGTGTAAATGTTTTAGCAAGCACACCAGCTTCCTCAATGAAACACATTGTATGTTAACCTCTTCAACTTTTGGCCAGCAAGCAATAGCTTTTGCCTGTTTCAAACAATCTGAACACCAAAATTATGTACATTTATTTACGACATTAGGAAGCCCTCTCTACAAATTCATGTAGCTGGTAGGTGAAAAGTAATTTCACTTGAAACTGTGTAACATGAATTAGAAACACATTTTCAAAGTGCTCTATAAAGCCAAGCAGATAAAAAAAAAAAAAAAAAAAGTAGCAGCTGTGGAATGAAAATCAACTTCTAAATCAAAGAACAAGTGTCCTGTATGTCAAGATATGGAATTCTCTATGGCTGCACATGACTTTCCTTTCATGAATGAGGAAAAGAACAGTAACAGCAAATTTCCCTACTGTGAGAGAAATTCTACAACTCTATTGTAAAAGTGCACATTTGTGCACATATGCACACTACAGTGAACTGTTACCAAAATCTAATTTTCAGAAAATGACAAAATTTTCAACCAAAAAAAAAATTATAGGATTTTAGAAATCTCATAAGAAATGGACTTATTTTTACATTGGATGTGATTTAGGAACTAAGAAAACTGGACAAATACCTATGCCAAAACATGTTAATGGGAAATAAAAGTAATAGTTTTTAAATTTATTTTCAGAGTTTCAAATACTTTTTTTATTATTTTTTATTTTTTGTATAAAAATATATATATGAGGAAAACTTATAGTGGTCTGTGACATTACTAGTAATAGTACAGTTGCAGATATTCAAACATATTATGGGAAATTAACACAGAAGGTTATTGGCTACTGTATGTTGGTTACAGTTTTGTACTGTTTTTAAGTTGAATGGATAACAGAAAAGGTGATCTTTATTGTTAAGCAAATAAAACCGACACTTGCTTAAAGACAAGGTAACTATCAATTAAATGTCAGCAACTATCTATTTCAGTTTGTGTCAAAATAGTATCTGTGTATGTGGAAATGAAATGTTTAGTAGCAAAATGTTGGCAGAAAACAGTAGCTTGAATAAAGAGGTCTGTTATTTTATATAATAGTATTTAACATTTTCAGTATAACCAAAATCACCATTATGCTCCTCTTCAAAATTTCTTAATCAACTCTCTCAAATGGAGAGAGAGGTACCGGTCTCTTCTCCCTGGTAACCAGTGATGGGATGCATGGGAACAGCTCAAAGGTGCAACAGGGGATACAAGGAATAAAATTCTTTATCATGGAGGTGGTGCAACACTAGAACAGGCTTTCTAGAGAGATAATTGATGCCCCATGCCTGTCAGTGTTCAAGAGGCAAATGTACAACATCTTTATTAATATGTTTTAACTTTTGTTTAGCCCTGATGTGGTCATGTATTTGGACTAGATGATCTTTGAAGGTCCCTTCCAATAGTTTCCCTAGAATATTCTCTTCTATTCACCTTTGGGTGCACGTTAACTAAACTGACGAATGATGGATTATCATTCATTAGAAAGAGTCTTCTCTATCCTAGCCTAAAACAGTTTTCTCGAGTTATTCTTACCCTGCAAAGATCTGTTTCTGCTAGAAAATATTAGGGTTACAGTTTTTCTTATTAATTATCAAAAGCCAGATTTTAAAGATCTATGAATACATCTCAGCCATTATTGTTCACTGACTATGTTAGATGGCTGGTTGTTTGTTTTTTCAAGACACAAGCATTTTTGCTTACACTAGGCAATGTAAATTATAAGTCACTTAGTTCTCCAGTGTAACACAAAATCTTAGCAAGATGACTTTTTACAAGATTCTTCTTAATGGGGGTTGTAGTGGAAACTTGAATTTCAATCCTAATTTAAAACTTCAAAAATTTGCTTTATACTGCTGATGAAATACTTAAAAAAGATGAGGAAATGTTATTGCAGAGAGACAAAAAAAAAAAAGTCTTTTTATTCATTAGAATGTGATAACATTTTAATGTTTGGTATGAACTATTTCCAAGATAGTAGCAAGTATTTAACTAAGTTTACTGAATATACATCTGTTTCAATACTGCAAGATATTGAAGCTCATTAATCTTTCTTGGCATATTACTAATCAGTTTTATAGGACTAATTGCATGTTTTATAATTAGTAGAAATAATGATAATATTTTTCAATTAGAAACTTTAAATAAATAGTTCACATATCATAATTTACTTACATCTTTTTAATGACATAATTGCCAATATCATAGTGGGAGCCTATGCATAAAAAGGCAATTAAATAAAACAAAATGACTAGAAACTGAAATAAATTAATGTTTTCTTTTCATTAGATTTTACCTGTCATTTTGGAGAACACCAAAAATGAGCTTGAAAGAATAATCAGATGATTTCTTTGTAGGTTTATGGATTTGTGTCTTTAAAGGGACAGAACATGCCTGATGAACTGGACATCTTTCTTTGATGAGATTGTTGGCTTTGTTTACATGAGGAGATCAGCTGATGCTGTTTGCTTTTCTTTTAGCAAAATCTTTGACCTGTTACCCCATAGTATCCTTAGAACCATGTTGACTATATATCTAGGTAGAAAACTGTCTAGATTTCTGGAATCAAAATGCTGAGTTAGGAGATTCTAAATTCAGCTGGTGTCTGGTCATGATGGCTGGCAGAATCTCCCTCAGAGATTCATATTGGATTTGATGGTATTTAACATTTTTTTTTAGTGGCCTGGGCATGGTATGGGATTTTAGCAAGTTTCTAGACTATTATTTTGTTATTTTCTGCAGGAAAATAACATTGTTATTTGTTAGTACAGTGCTACTGTGTGCTGGGAGAGCTATAAAGGCTGGGGAAACAGTCTGGCACATATCTCAGAAAGTTCATCAAAGACAATTGTGAAGTCCTGCACCTAGAAAGTTATAACCCTCTTAAGCAACTGTGTATAGACTGGATAGAAAACAGCTTTGTAGAAAATCACCGTGGAGTGTTGAGAGTTAGCAAATGATATTTGTCAGTGCTGGGGAAGAAAGTAATCAGCAGATGAAGGTCAGCGATTATTCCTATCACTCTAACACTTGCGCAAATGCATCTGGTGTACTGCATCCAGTTTTGAGCTCCTCAGTACAAGAAGAACTTTATCACCTAGGAGTGAGTTCCACAGAGGGCCACCAAGAAGTCTGAGAAGAAAAAAAGTTTTAAGAAGAAAAAATTGAGTGATCTTATTGCTACATTTGATCACATAGTAGGAGGTACAGAGAAGACGAGACAGACTCATCACAGAAGTACAAAGTAATAATGAAAGGGGCAATGGTCAAATGATTCAACACAGGAAATTCTGATTAGACTTCAGTAAAAGATACTCATAATGAGGGAAGTCAAATGTTGTTTAGCCAAAAAAGTTGTATGTTCTTCATCTAGATATTCAAAACTGTATTGAACAAGGCCTTAAGAAACCTGCTCTAGGTGGACCTGCAATGAATGGGAGACGTAACTAGACAATCTCTGTAAGTCCCTTCTAACCCATCTGATTCTATGCTTCTGCAAAAGTCACTATTCTATTCTATTCTGTTCTGTTCTGTTCTGTTCTGTTCTACTATTCTACTGTTCTACTGTTCTACTGTTCTGGAGTAGCCATATCAGGCCAAGGTCAGGTAGATTATAAGCAAAAGAGTAGTTTAGAGAGTTTCTCCCAATATAGCCAAAGATACTCCTGCAATAAACTTTGTAATGGAGATTCCCATAGCTACCAGACAGTGAGCAACTACCCTGTTCAAGAGATTAGATCCTCAATGCAAAATTAGTCTATGCTAAAATCCAAATAAATTAGTGTACTGGGTGTGGATGTTAACTTTCTTCCTAGCAGCCCATACTGTGCTGTGTTTTAGATTTGTTACCAAAACAGTGCTGATAAAATGCTGATTTATTATTATTATTTTTTTTTTTTTATTGATGAAAAGTACTTACAAACAGTCAAGGCTTTCGCCATTTCTCACTCTGCTCCCCACAACAAGTAGGTTGGGGGTAGACAACAGGCTGGGAGGGAAAGAAGCTGAGACAGCTGACCTAAATTGATCAGTGTGGGATATTCATATCATATCACTGAATCATAGGATGGCTTTGCTTGGGAAGGACCTTAAAGGTCAGTTCCAACGCAGAAGGACAGAGTACAGAGGGACAATCACTCCCCTTGACCTGCTGGCCACTTCTCTGTTGATGGATGCAGTTGGCCTTCTGGGCTGCAAACATGCACTACTGGCTCGTGTCCATATTCCATACCATACAATGTCAAGGTCAGCAATTATACTTGCTGTGAGTGTGTGCACTTGCCAGGGTTTTCCATTGCTCAAGGATTGGCTAGACATTGTTCATCCGTCAGTTGATGGTGGGCGTTTGTTTTTACATCACACGTTCCTATTTGTTTTGTTTGTTTGAATGTTTCATCTTTTTTGTTGTTGTTGTTCTTTTTTTTTGTTGTTGTTGTTTTTCTTTTTTACTTAGTAAACGGTCTTTATTTCATCTTATGAGTTTTCTCAGTTTTGCCCTTTTGATTCTCTGCCCATCCTGCCAGGGGAAAGTGAGTGAGCAGCAGGGTGGAGCTTAGCTGCCTAGTGGGGTTAACCCATAATTAATTTTTTGCCTTTTTAATAAGTTTTGTGTATCTGTGCAAAACAATTTTTTCCTGTATGTGTCTAATATCTGTCCTGTATGTCAACACAGATGGAAACACAATGATCAAAAGGGGAAAAAAAGTCAGATTATGCACTGTACTGGGACATTGCTATCACTGAATTGTCTCAGGGGATTATAACAAGATGTATCAAATTACATTTCCAGTTGTGCAAATGTTTGCAAACATTTGTTTTCATTCGAGTCTAAAGTGAAAGAGTTAGAAGGTGCACTAGGTGACATGGATAAGGTGAACTGGTTTTCTAAACACAAGGATAATCTGTGAACATTTAGGTAGCAATTGGAGAGCAATTTTTTTTCTCACTTTTGCTATTTTCCTTTAGGTTGTGAACTTATTCAAGTGAGTTTACAAGCACTTTATTGTTCTCCGGAGTTCAGATAGTTGCTGAACTGCTCACTGCAGCTTTACTTTAAAACACTTGTTATAACTCCCTACAGAGTAGTAAAACACTATGCCTTACCCCCATTTGAGCATACTGAAGAATACTTTTAACACTTTTGTTATTGCTGCTACTCGAATTAATATGTTCCACCGTGTCCAAAACAATTGCAACCACTCTGTAATTAGAAAAGGGGTTGGGGTGACCCTGCATAACAAATGGCTATGATAATTTGAATATTGGTGAAGATATGCACAGAACAAAGAATAACAATTCTGCCACAAAGAATTTACAAATTAACTGAGAAATATTGAGAAAATCCCACACTTGTAATCAAGGCATAAACACTAATACTACCTTACAGAAATGGAAGAACTTTGGATTCAAATATCATTTCAAAAGCTAGTTTCAAACAAGTCTAGTCAATCAGAAAAATATTAGCACTTCACAATGTCTGATTTCTACAGAAACCTTGATGTATGGACAAGCCAGGCACACAGATATAGTGCAAGACTGTAAGTGCAAGAGTTTTAAGTTTAAAAGGATAAAAATACAGCAGTGTGGGGAAAAAAAATAAAAATAAAAATAAAAAAAAATAAAAATAGAAAAAGAAAAAGAAAAAGAAAAAGAAAAAGAAAAAGAAAAAGAAAAAGAAAAAGAAAAAGAAAAAGAAAAAGAAAAAGAAAAAGAAAAAGAAAAAGAAAAAGAAAAAGAAAAAAAAGAAAAAGAAAAAGAAAAAGAAAAAGAAAAAGAAAAAGAAAAAGAAAAAGAAAAAGAAAAAGAAAAAGAAAAAAAAAAAAAAGAAAAAGAAAAAGAAAAAGAAAAAGAAAAAGAAAAAGAAAAAGAAAAAGAAAAAGAAAAAGAAAAAGAAAAAGAAAAAGAAAAAGAAAAAGAAAAAGAAAAAGAAAAAGAAAAAAAAAAATGAAAAGGAAAAAAAAGAAAAAAAAAAGAAAAAAAAGGAAAAGAAAAAAAAGAAAAGGAAAAGGAAAAGGAAAAGGAAAAGGAAAAGGAAAAGGAAAAGGAAAAGGAAAAGGAAAAGGAAAAGGAAAAGGAAAAGGAAAAGGAAAAGGAAAAGGAAAAGGAAAAGGAAAAGGAAAAGGAAAAGGAAAAAAAAGAAAAAGGGGAAAAAAAGAAAGAAAAAGAAAAAGAAATGTTAACTTGGAAAATATCATTGAGTCATACAACAGCTTTGGTTGGGAAGGACCTTAAAGGTCATCCAGTTCCAACCCCCCTGCCATGGGCAAGGATGTTACCTGCTAGATCAGGTTGCCCAGGGCCTCATCCAACTTGGTCTTGAACACCTCCAGGGATGGGACATCCACAGTTTCTTGGGACAACCTGTTCCAGTGCCTCATCACCCTCTGAGTGAAGGATTTCCTCCTAATCTAAATCTCCCCTCAAGTTTAAAACCCTCCTGCCTTGTTCTACCATTATATGCCCGAGGAAAAAGTTGCTCTCCATCTTTTTTATAAGCCCACTTTAAGTATTGAAAGGTTGCAATACGATCACCCTGGAACCTTCTCTTCTTCAGGCTGTACAGCCCCAGCTCTTTTAGCCTTTCTTCATAGGAGAGGTGCTCAAGCCTTCTGATTGTCTTTGTGGCCCTCCTTTGGACCCTCTCTAACATGTCCACATCCTTCTTGTGCTGGGGGCCCCAGATCTGGATGCAGAACTCCAGGTGGGGCCACACAAGGGCAGAGTACAGAGGGACAATCACACCCCTTGACCTGCTGGCCACTGCTCTGTTGATGCAGCCCAGGATGCAGCTGGACTTCTGGGCTGCAAACAAGCACTGCTGGCTCATGTCAAGCCTTTCATCTACCAGACACTCCAGAAAACACAAACAAACAAACAAAAATTGCCACCATTATTCTGTAGTCACAAATTCTTTTATACATGTGAATATTCACAGCATGTTTTTATGTCTTTATTTAAGTCCATTAAAACAATATTATTTTTCACTGCTTTAGGAAACTCCGGAATCAATGAATCAAGACCATATCTTCTTAAAAAATACATTTTGCTTTAAGCAGTCAAACCTATATTTATTTGCTAGATTGGAGGAATCTTCAAAAATATAGAGGTAGAGTATGATGAATAGTTATGCCTTTTTATATTTGCCATTCCTTCCACCTCCTGAAATTAATATTCAAAATCATCTGAAAAACAAAGAGTAATAATCTTGTTAATATATATATATATTTATATATATATATATTTTTTTTTTTCCTGCAGAAAATATTCAGATAAAAGTCCCTGAAATAAAATATCTCAGTATTGGTAAAAAAGATTACTTTCTGTCTCTGCACTTAGCATATACAATAAAACTACAAAGAAAAGTTTAATGTGTTTACAGTCTAGCTAGTGGAGCTTGCAAATAAAACATTATAACTTTGCTTTAACTTGAGTCATAATTAACATATCTTCTAATGAAATAAGAATGTCTGAATTTCAGATTCAAACCACAAAAAATAATCAAAAATTTTAGGAAAGAGGAAGGCATGGAAAAACCCAGATAAATAAAAGAACAAAGTTGTCACTTTCAATACTTCTTTGGTCAGAGGGATGATCAATGACTCAACCCAGATAAATTAAATTAAAGGATAGATACTTAAATAAAATGGGTCATCTAAGCTTCTTCTTTGGGTCATGATTGTGAACACATCTTGAAGGATTTTTCTCCTTCAAATATCTAGGTGGAAAATTTGTTGTAAACATAAATTAAATGTAGTGGAACTTCTTGTAACAAACCAGTTAGGCAATTAGAATATTTCACTGTTAATATTATGGATAAGGTTTAACATTACCTTATGATACTGAAAATGGTGATATATGAGAAATTTTATTAAAAAAACAAAACAAAACAAAACAAAACAAAAAAATACCTTAATATACTAAAGAGAAAGAATGTGCCTCTATGGATTTTAGCAGACATCATTTGATATAGCTGGGAATTTGTACTATCACACTGAAAAAAAATGTAAAGAGAGACAACTAAACTGGATCTGAATCAGTCCTTTTTAAAATCATCCCACAGTGACTAAAATAGAAGCTGTGGATGGTCAGGTTTTACATTTAATCATCTCCTGTACATGCCTAAATTTGGATGGAAATAATTTGGTCTGTGATCTCCACAATTTAACCTTGAAATATGCCAGTGTGTCTTTGTATAAAACATCCTAACAGAGTACTGGCAGTTTTTTGAGCATAATCATAACTATTTTGCTGTATTAAATTTAACATCTTAGCTAGATGGAAAGATAAAAACATTTAGTCAGGTCTGACCTATACTGGCTATCATCTTGCTACGTAGTCCCCTTGAAATTAGTGTGACTACTCAGTAAGTAAAGAATGATTACTCAGCATGTGCAGTGAAATGGAATCTGACCCATGATATATTAGTTCTGATGAAAAACCTGGATATTAAACAAGGTACATTAAATAATAGTAATACTTACAATGTCCTCTTAAAATTAGCTTTGTTGATTGACAGATTACTCTCTATTGCAGACTCCAGGATAAAAGGGTCATTTCAAATATATTATAATCGGAGTCTTGTTTATGTTTCCTGTTAGCTTCAAATTTATCTTGTTATAATCCCCTGCTTTACAATACAGAATCTGAAAAGTAATCTTATTTATTCATATTTTCCTGCAAACTGGTATGTTATTATATTTCTTTTTTCATCCACCCTCCTATTCTTTCCTAGTTGCAAATCTCAGTTAATTAAAATATAAAAATATCACTCTATAATATCAAACCAATTTGATATACCTCATTCTCCTACCAGCTGCAGTCAATTTCCAAATACCATTTGTACTGAATGTTTAGTATAAACTGTGTTCCTATCCCCTCTCCAGCTGCAGTCTCCATATCTTTGTAGATGTAATGGTAAGAGACTGAGGGAACCTGGAAGGGCACAGGTGGAGATAAGTAAACAAAGACAAAGTGCAAGGATCACAAGAAAAGGATAGCTTTTCAGGTGGAAGATTTTTACAGTGTTGGATAAAATGAGAGTCAATGGCTAAACCACAGTATAAAAAGGACACAAAACTGTTAGAGAGTGTTTGAATGAGAGCTACAAAGGGTCTAGAGGGGAAGACATATGAGAAGCGGTTGAACTCCCTTGGATTGTTCAGCCCAGAGAAGAGGGTAGGCCTCATGGCGGCCTACAGCTTCCTCACGCAGGGAGTGGAGGGGCAGGCACTGAGCTCTTTTCTCTGGTGACCAGTGATAGGACCCAAGGGAACAACATTGGAGCAGTATCGGGAGTGTCGGGCTGGGTGTTAGGAAAAGGTTCTTCACCAGTAGGGTGGTTGGGCACTGGGACAGGTTCCCCAGGGAAGTGGTCACAGCATCAAGCCTGTTGGAGTTCAATAAGTGTTTTGACAACACTCTCAGATATAGGGTCCGATTTTGGGTGGTCCTGTGTACAGCCAGGTGTTGGACTCGATGATCCATGTGGGTCCCTTCCAACTCAGGATATTCTATGTTTCTATGATTCTAAACCACTATGTATAGAATCTGTTTATACTCAATTTCTTTTTTAGAGAGGAGAAGTATGCAATTATATGGGAAGAAACAGGAAAGTTATTTTATAAAGAAACTTTGTATTATTCCCCTGGTAATAGAAGTTTGTTCTGAAAATGTAATGATAAATAGCTTTCTTCCACCAGAAGTATTTCTCATACACGATCATAAAGGACAGCTGAAGAAATTTCCAAATATTTTCAAGGTACAGTTAGAATCCCAGGAAAAGGAAACCTTGGTTTCCTCTAGTTACAAGACACAGTTATCCCTCTCCTGATTCCCCAGTTGCTATTCCTCTATCTACTTTAAATGGTTGAAAATAGGCACACTTTTTTGTGCTTTGGAAACCTGGAATAATATCCTGGAGGTCTTTGTTTACAACATGCAAAAGAGGCAAAACAGCTGCTAAGTTTACAAAAGAAAAAGGAAAATAAATAAAAGAAAAACTATGCTTAACTTACTTGGTTTCTTGGTTTAATGTTAAGGGGAGAAACAACTTTTTCTTTTCCTTTTCCTTTTTTTTCTTTTTCTTTTTTTTCCTTCTTTTTCTTTTTCTTTTTCTTTTTCTTTTTCTTTTTCTTTTTCTTTTTCTTTTTCTTTTTCTTTTTCTTTTTCTTTTTCTTTTTCTTTTTCTTTTTCTTTTTCTTTTTCTTTTTCTTTTTCTTTTTCTTTTTCTTTTTCTTTTTCTTTTTCTTTTTCTTTTTCTTTTTCTTTTTCTTTTTCTTTTTCTTTTTCTTTTTTCTTTTTCTCTCTTTTTTTTTTCTTTTTATTCCTATTTAGGTGATTTGTGATAAATTGCCCAGACAAGATGATTGTTAGGGATTTTCTGTTTTTGCTTATCATTCTCGTCATGTTGCATTATTAGAGAATACCCTGTCTTGGTGATGCATATTAGGTTTTATAGCCATTCTCTCCTTTGAAATCCTCTAAGGCTCCAGACATGTAATCTCTTTCCCCAAAACATTTCTAAGTCTTCCTTCTAGAAGAGGCAGACAGCTTGTCATGTCTCTTAATCCAACGAAGTGGATTAATCCACAGCCTTGGAAATGCTAATGTGTTTTTGTTAAATCAGATGTCATTTCATCTACTTTGCTACCAAATAAACTTTGCCGCAGTAAGAGGTAAATCCTTCCTCATCCCGGCTTTGG
This sequence comes from Anser cygnoides, assembly GCF_040182565.1. Classification (NCBI taxonomy): domain Eukaryota; kingdom Metazoa; phylum Chordata; class Aves; order Anseriformes; family Anatidae; genus Anser; species Anser cygnoides. Next base: position 30,654,603 of record NC_089873.1, read on the forward strand.
TAACTTATTGTGTATATTTGATAGTAAAGTATCATTTGAATAAAAAAATGTTTATATCAAACTGTATTTTATATCACTCTTGACATAAAGGTACGTACAAAGATCTAAAGAGCACAAATGTATGCACCTTATCATTGGTTCTTGAGCGATGTCAAATGAGACAATAACTGGCTCCTCTCATATGAAAATGAGTATGCATGGCTGACCCTTGTTACCTGTCTCTGAAACAATATTCTTATAGTAGAAACTGAAATTGGTTGCCTAGAGAGACAGGGCAGTCTCACAATACTGAATGATTAGGTGAAAAAATAGCAAATGAAATCCAGTGTGGATAAGTGGGAAGCAATGCACATGGGGAAAAAATGTATGCATAATGACAGGCTTTAAATTACTTAAAACCACTCAGAAAAAGAAAAGAGAGAAAAAAAAAAAGATCTTATTAGATAGTTCTCTGAAATGCTCAGCACTATGGTTAGAGATGTAAATAGACTGTTTAGGATTATTTGAAAAAGAATGGAAGGCAAATAGAACAATCATTATGCCACTAAAAATCTATGGTGTGCCTTTAAGCTAAAAACCTCTGCAGATTCTAGTCTTCCTTTATCAAAACGAACTAAGAAAAGCACAGAGAAGTGTAGCTAAGTTTAAGAAAGATTTGAAGCAACTTCCTATTAAAAAAGGAAAATTGCCTATGAAAAGGCCAGAACTCTTTAGATTAGAAAAGACAATTTAAAACATGATAACAAAAGGGTCTACAAATTTTTAAACTGTAAAGAAAAGAAAGCTGGGAAAAAATATTTCCTTTCTCCCTTATAAAACTGTGGAACTCATTGCCACAAAGTGCTGTAAAAGCTTAAGTGTAAAGAAAGACAAAGTAGTTTAGGAGACTTCAGATTGGAAAGAAAGAGCCGAAGGGAAAGACAATGGAAGTTTATAAGAGCATATATTGTGTGTAGAAGGTAAACTGGGAACAATTTGTCACTATTTCACCATTATTAAACTGTGGATCTCATTGCCACAGGTTTCAAGGAGGTCAAAGTATAAATGGGTTCAAAAAGAAATTCATAAAGTAGAGCTCCATTGGAGAACATTTAACATTATGGTTCAACCACAACCTCTGGCTGAAGGTACTAAATTACTTTTTTTCTAGAAATGATCACTTTGTACAGGTTGTGTTTCATGTACTCCAGGAATTCTCATCTAGTCACTGGCAGAGGGAAAATATTGAGATGAGCTAACATGTTGCTTTAATGCTCTTAGTGATGTTTTAATTAATTGAAGAGCTTTGGGATCCATAGCTGTTCTTCCATATATTTATTTATTCTCAGATCAAGGAGGTGTGCAGATTAGAAACCTAAAAATAATATATTTCCACATATATCCTTTGCTATTCAGCACACTTAGAATATGACATTAACCCTATTTTCCCTGATGTGCTGGCAGATCATAGCAAATGTTGCACTTAATAAAAGGAATAGTTTGGCTTACTCTGAAAACTTTGTGATTTTCCTTATGCAGAAACACTTTTCTCATATTTAATGTCTGACAAATTTTGCAAAAGCTTAGACAAGGAATCATCGTTACTTATCTACAGCTTTGTTAATAAAACTGTGAGTTGATGGACCTTTTATATATATATTATATATATATAATAATTTTGGAAACAGGAGAAAGCAGAAAATGTCTTTAGGAAAATAGATTTTATTTTAAGACATGTACCTGCTGCTGGATGTAGTTTTGAATTTAGTCATTGTTATTTTGCCTCGGAGTTTATTTTTAAGGGAACTGTAACTAGGGTGGGACACAAGCATGTATGGTGTCAAACCAAGTGAATTGAATGAAATGTCTCAGATCTAGGGTGTTAAAAAACCTTTAAAAACCTTCTAATATTAAAATTAAATTATTAGTATATTACAATTACTAACATTGAGCACCTTATTTCAGGACCTTATAGACTAAGCAGTCAGTAACTATATGTTTTGAAGGACATGATATGTCATCTCTCAATAAAGATCAGTGGTTCTGCATTATACTGTATTTTAAGAATGATGCAAAAATTTCTAAAAAGTGAAAATGGAAAGACAAGTTCTGGTATTAATATCCCAAAATGCAATGGTGTTACAGGTCACAGTGAACTAACAAAATAGTTCTGCTATCTGTCTCTGTTGTTGTTATACTAATAATGCTTTGACTGCTGATATTCACAGTATTTATAATTTATATATAATTTAACCTGATAAAGTGCCAGAAAAATCTGAGATGTGTTGCAGATCATGACTGATATGATGTTCATTTAAATTAAATACATTTGTATGTGAACAGCCATCCAAATATACCTATTATAGCACCAGCAGTATGACAGAGTCATCATTTCTTAAAATCTCTATTACTAGACTGTAAGTGGACTGTTAAACTTTGGCTCAAGGGCACAATAACCCTCACATCAGCATAATTTAATCATCAACATAAGCTAATGGAAAGTTAAATTTGATGTTCAAGTCAGTGTAATTCTCTCCCCTTTCATATATTCCATGCCTATAGATTTTCCAAAATGGTTAAAATTTTTATATTGAAATGCCTTTCTGGACATAAATATTACTATGCGTTTTTATACTCTTATTATTTGATGGAAAAAAAATTATCTCATTTCTCTTCTATATGCCTTGAGAATGATGGCTTTATTCATCTATAAAATATTTTCTGATATGTAACTTCCAAGAAATTAAAGTATATATTTGTCTGTACTAGGAACTTTTTGATAATAGACACCTCTAACTGACATAAGTTTTTACTGAGATACTGCTGACAACCATAAGAAATATTCTATTTGGCCTACAAAGTTTTGTGGATTTTTTCAAATAAAGGGAAATAATCTAAGAGAAGCTCATAAATATACTTTTGTTTTACACATGAATCTGTCCCAAAGATTTTCTCTGACATGGTATAACCAAGGGGTACACCACACAAAGTGGAACCAGGTGATTCCACATGGAAAGATGAAGCAAGGATCTTTGGATGGAGCAAGGATGGAGCAAACACATCAACCCACTAATATAAATTGAGGAGGATCATGGCTGCTCCAAACTTTATAGGGCATATTTATAGGACTAATACTGAAACATTGCTCCATTTCCTGGGCATGACTCAGGAATACATCATCACTGTGGTAAATTTGGGGCTGGAGCACCTCTCCTACGAAGACAGGTTGAGAGAGTCAGGGTTGTTCAGCCTGGAGAAGAGAAGGCTTTGGGGAGACCTTATAGTGGCCTTCTGGTACCTAAAGGGGGCCTGCAGGAAGGCTGGGGAGAGACTCTTTGTCAGGGAGTGTAGTGATAGGACAAAGGGTAATGGCTTTAAACTAAAAGAGAGGAGATTTAGATTAGATCTTAGGAGGAAATTCTTCACTCAGAGGGTGGTGAGGCAATGTAACAGGCTGCCCAGAGAAGCTGTGAATGCCCCATCCCTGGAGGGGTTCAAGGCCAGGCTGGATGGGGCTTTGTGTCCCTGCCCATGGCAGTGGGGTTAGAATCAGATGATCTTTAAGGTCCCTTCCAACCCAAACTATTCTATGATTCCATGATTCTATAATTCTATGATATCCTTCCTATTTGTATTATCTATGCCAGTAATACAAAAGTAGCTATGTACAGGCAACAAGCAGCCTCCACATATAGCTGAATGGACTGTGCTGAGCAAGTTAGCACTGGGAATTTTTGCTTTATTGTCTTGATGTAAACCAAATTAAATGAAGAGGATGATAGGGCCATTGTATCTTGACATAGTCTGTGTGGTTCAGATGACAAAATAAATGATGGTCTGGTGGCAGTTACTCCATTAGACGCTTTTCTATACCAGGCAAATAGTGACTTTATTTCTATGAATTGTAGCACAGCATAAACTCAGCCTATTCTTTCAAAACTCTCTAAAATCACCTCTTCTGTGTGTAATAGTAATCTTACTACACCTTTCATCATAGACACTAAGTTCATGTTTAAGATGACCAGCCAATTAAAAAATAAAACTCAGATTCTCTCTTATTTTTTTTTTTTCCCCAGGCTCTTCTACATCTTTCTTTTCATGGAGTGATTGCTTGACTTGTGATTTCATTTTATCCTTAAAAACACTGATGACGGGGACGTGTATGAGTTTGATTTTGACTGTGTGTGTGAGTGTGGAAACCAAGTAAACCAAATATAACAATGGAATTAGATCATAGACAAAATCTGGTATCTGTTAGATAAGAAGTCAGGCCATCAAAGTTCTTTTCAATTATAAACCTCACTGTAAATAATGAACTTAAAGTATACTTGTTAACCTGAATGCCTCTTCATAGTTTAAAAGATCTAACAAATCTTGGATTATTAGGATGCAATTTTTCAGTGTTGCCTGATCATGTATGGCATTTATGATGGAGTGTATTTTTTGTTAATATGTAATATTATCCCATAATTTGCCATTCAAATCTATTACACCTGGTGATATATATATATATTTTTTGGTGCAATATAATTTCTTTTTTTTTTGCCAAATGAAGTCAATTTTATTGGTTATCTTCTTTTTATATATTCAGATCTTGTAAGTCTTGGAGTTATCTTGATAATCACAAGACAGAAGAGTCTTGCATGACTGAGAAAGTAAAAGTCATATTGACTAAACTGTTTGGAGTTTAGTTAACATCTGTTTAGTTCTAGTACTTTACACACGCTTGTCTGACACAAAATCTTTGTTAAAATGGCAACAGTGGAGCCTCTTCAGGTAAGAAATGAGCCTAAACATTTTTGAGATATTTAGTATGGTATTCCTGCAAAGCTAAGGAAGACCAAATTCAGTTTCTTATCACTTATAAAAAGGAAAAAAAAAAGGAAATTATGTCTTCAATAATAATAATAATAAATCTTGTTATCACCAGATATGCCCATGATGGCCCCATTAGTTTGATTTCATAGTGTGCTGTGCTACAGAACAGGAGGAATTGAAGTATGAATTTACTGAAGCACCTGCACGAACAGAAAATAGGATAAAAGGAATTAGATTTCCAGGGTAGGAGTGCCAAGCAAATCTTTTTTTTTTTTCTTTTTCTTTTTTTTTTTAATGCAGTACCTGTTCTTGTAAGATATATTAAAAAAAAAAAAAAAAGAAGAAAAAAATTGTTCATACAGTGTTGTAGGAAAGCAGTTAAATATGAGACTATGGTGATCGGTAGAAAAATTGCTGAATGAATATGAAACTAGTTAAAGACAAGAAAATAGTGGGTTGTGATGAAAAGAGGGCATAAAGTGAGGAGATGTGAGTAGTTCACTTCTCAGCTCAAAATATTGACGTCAAAACTGCTTTGCATTACTGACATTTGACAATGACAAATTCAAGGACACTGTCAATATAGAAGGAGTGGATTATTGTACGAGAAAAGTTAGATACTCTTGAGCTAGTAGAAATTAATTGAAATTCATCAAGAAAAATTAAAACTATGACTTTTTGCATTTAGCTGTGAGATCAGTCAGCAGAAGCAACAGAGGGAGACAATCACTTAGGTATATTAAAAAGTCACAAGACATTTATGAACTACTAATAGTGTGGTTCTGAAACAGTTTATCTGAAGTTGCTTTAGGAAGGACATTCTACCACGTATAGGGCTCATAATTCCTTCTTAAAAGACCATATTGAACTTTCACCAGGAATAATGTACACTTTGTACACATGTCCAAGGCACATGAATTTGGAATGCAGATGCAAAGAATGGCTACTAGCTGTATCAGAGAAGGAAATCTAGTACACAAGGGGAGACTAAATGAGTTTCATCTTGTTTAGTAAAACAGAAGCTGTGAAAGGACAAGACTACTATCTGTAAGTGCACCGGGGAATAAACATTACTTAAGATGAAGGGAAATGTTAGCCCAAGAACAAACAAGGATAACTCATCGTGAATAAATTTAAGTGGAAATTTGAAAACAAATGTCTAACCATCAGAGAGCTGGTTTCTGAAAAAACTTCCCTATAAAGGAACACAAACCACCACTTTAAGGGAGATACCAGATTGCTGATCCTAAACTTAATCTGAGTCAACAATGTACCATGGGGATCAAAAGAGCCAGCCATACCTGGGGTGCATTAAGCACAGTTTAGCTAACTGATTGAAATAAGTGATTGTCCTGCTATACTCAGCACTGAATTCTTATCTTGAGATCTATGTACAGCGATGGGACCCACAATATAAGAATATAAAAATATTGAATATGTCCAAAGCAGGGCAACAAAGATGGTGAAAGGACTAGAGGGCATGACTTATGAGGAACAGCTGTGGATACTTGGTTTATTCAGATTAGAGGAGACTGGGGGTTGACCTCATTGCTGTCTACAGCTTCTTCATGATGTGGAGTGGAGAGGCAGGTGCTGATCTCTGGTTACTGGTGCTAGGATGCAAGGAAATGGCTTAAAACTTTGTCAGGGTAGTTCAAATTGGATATTAGGAAAAAGTTCTTCATTGAAAGGGCGGCCAAGCACTGGAACAAGGTTCCCAGGGAAGTGGTCATGGTTCCAATCCTTTCAGCATTCAAAAAAGTGTTTGGACAATGCTCTTAGATATATGGTTTAACTCTTAGTTTGCTCTGCATGGAGTCAGAAGTTGGACTTAATCATCCTTCCTGTCTCCCTTACAACTCAGAATATTCTATGATTCGATGATTCCATTGTGCTTAACCCAACAGAAAAGGACCCAAATCTGAAACAAGTCTAGAAATTCAAAATTCAGATTAGTAAAAATATTTTAAATAAATTCAAGATAAGCGACTTTGAATCATCCTCAGTTAATGAGTTATAAAAGCATGGATATCTTTAGTGTGCTAACAAGCCACTCCTATAAATGTGGTAAATGTGAGCTAACTTGCTCTCCTTCCACAGAAGGTAACTTGGCTTTTATCACCCCATGTATACAAGGGGTCACTCACTCACTCACTCACTCACTCACTCACTCACTACTCACTAGTCCATGAACATATGTAGGCTCACTCCCTTGGCAGAATCGAAACAAAGTGAGCTAGCTTTTCATTTAGTAGAAGAGGGGTTAGTTGTGGGGCATCAGTGAATCAGTTTTGAGTGACCTCTGAGCAGAGGACAGAGAATCTACAACTTACCATTCCAGGATAACTTCCTAATGGGCAAATCTAGAATAACCCCTGGAATTTGCATCCCTAAAGGATGCAAAAATGTCATGCTGCATTTAGATTACTATAGTATATGTCATGACATAATTGTCTGCAGTAGTACACTACTGGACTGAATGACCCAAGAGGCTCACATTCATATACATCCCAGGTACATATAAAATGTTAAATTTACTGTAGGATTCAGGATGTTAAACATCTGAGTCTGTGTATCACCCAGGTCTTTCTAGTCTGAACTAAATTCAGTCTTTTTAATAAAATAAAATTCTTCAAATGTTTCTTTTCTGTTGTTGCTGAGTTTTCTTGAAAATGATTGTTGAAGGACATGATTATTCTGTGGCTGAATCTTTGCATACAGTGAGAAGGTGCATAGAAAATAGTTATTTTTAAGCATTAATGGTCAAGATTTTGTAACGAAAACTGGGACTATAACCCTGCAATTAATTTAGAGAAAAGTTTGTTTCCTGTAGGTATAAGCGCAATGTCATTCCTAAGGCAAGCTTCCTATCCGGAGGTTATACCCTCTGTGGTCTACCAAAATAGAAAATGATCTCAGTAGGAGCTTAAAGAAATTATATGCCTTAGACAACAAACTGTACTTGAATGCATGACTGTTCACTAACGAATTCAAGTAGGACCCTGTGAGTAAAATGCAAAGGATATGAGCTGCTGAAATAAGATTGTAGCTGTCAGGGAGCCTATTACATTGCTCTACTTCAATTTGTTTCTTTCAGTTGAAAACTAATGACAGGGACCACCCAGACCACCTCCATGCCAGAGACAATATATATCCAAGTATTAAGTGATTTAAACAAAAAGTGAAAAATCCAGTCAGAAAATAGATGTTCTGGTTGTGACAACAAATGGCAAGGATCAGAGACATGAGCATCAACATCTCCTCTGATAAAAAGAGAGAAGACTGAATTACTTAATGCAGACCATTCTGATGAAATTAATAAACATGAAGATTTATTGAGTATCCCACAGAAATGAAAGAAGGCACAAATCTAGTTAACTCTCCTTCACCTCTCTCTTTCCCCCTCCATACTTTTTGTAGACAACCTTTTCATGAGATTCACAGATCTTACAAGACTGTCCCTTGACAGCCTTTCAATCTAAAGTTTTCAGTACTTTCACTAAAATGAATGATTTAGAAAATCACCTTGATGAAGAGTATTTTGCTTGTGATTAATGACATTCTTCCTTTATTAGCCATTTTCCTGTGCCAGTCAGAAGTTTGTCTGTTTCAGTCTGATAATCTAATGTGGTGGGGCAACTCAATGAGTACCTGCTATCACTAGACATTATTCTCAGGAATTTTATAGTAGATGGAAGACACCTGCAAGTTTGCTATAATGAGGAATATCTAGCTAGTTATTAATTTTCACTTCCTCTCAAATCATTGCACCTTTACAGTCAATATTCTGCTTCTTCAGTCTCGTTTTTTTATTTCTTCTTGCCTGTTACATTTTTCCTTTCCCCTTTCCTCTCCTCACCTCACCTCGCCTCTCCTCACCTTGCCCTGCCTTGCCCTGCCTCACCTTGCCTTGCCCTTCCCACCCTTTCCCTTCCCACCCTTTCCCTTTCCCTTTCCCTTTCCCTTTCCCTTTCCCTTTCCCTTTCCCTTTCCCTTTCCCTTTCCCTTTCCCTTTCCCTTTCCCTTTCCCTTTCCCTTTCCCTTTCCCTTTCCCTTTCCCTTTCCCTTTCCCTTTCCCTTTCCCTTTCCCTTTCCCTTTCCCTCTCTTTCCCCTTTCCCTTTCCCCTTTCCCTTTCCTCTTTCTTTTTATTTTGTTGTATTTTGTTGTTTTATTTTATTTATTTTATTTTATTTTATTTTATTTTATTTTATTTTATTTTATTTTATTTTATTTTATTTTATTTTATTTTATTAATTTATTATTTACTATTTTATGTTTTTCGTAAGATACAAAACCTCCACAGCATGGAATATCCACCTCAAAAAATTTGGACTTTGACTACTATCAAACATAAACATTTCCTGAACAATTTAATGAGTAAACATTTATTTCAAAACACACCAAATCTGATAATATGTTGATCACATTTCTTGACCACATGGATGACAGGTGTTCTGCAAACAGTGAAGAAAGCAGTGCCTTGAATGATTTGTCCAGCCCTTGTCCCTTGTCTCCAGTCTCCATTCCAAAGTCTTTTTTTTTTTTTTTTTTTTCCCAGGGTTCTGGTCCCCTGTAGCTTAACAGGAATCTTTGACATTTATGATGAGTAATGATGAAGAGGCTTCCTGTGTGACATCCTTTTCCCACTGGAATTTTTATTTCAGTTGCACAGGAGAAAGTATCACTCTCAGAGCAGAAGTATCCCAGGGAATTGACCTTCGAGATTCCCCTCTGTAAGCACTAATTCCCTAGGGGTAAAGATTGGATCCTAAAACAGCAGATGAAATATGCTGTATTACTTCTGTGAACAACATATTTTGTATTTTCCAATATGTTTGATTCATTTTTTGAAAAGTGAGCATAAACAGGTTATTTCCCACTTCTCTAAATGCAAAACTAAATTCTAGGAGGTGAGTGATAAAGATGGAGATATTTTCCTAGGCAGAATAATCTGTTGGTATTGCTTTGTGCTGATGAAAGCCAGTTGTAAATGGAAATGCATCTGTCCCCCATATATAGTAATCTCATAGTAAACTAAATAGTGGTGCAAAGCAAGTGCTTATTTTCAACAGTCTTGCCAGTATTTCCACACTACTGTAATTGGGTACAGGAAGAAGTAGTGTATATTTCTTATGTTATCCCCATCTCTAGCTTTCATTTTAGATCCTTGGAGCTAATACAGCTCCAATAATTGAGAGCTCCCTCAGGCAAAAGCTGTCTCAGAAAGTGTGAATGTAAATCCTACACTCCCAGTAATAAGATATGTGCTGTTTGTTTTATGGCTGCAGTATCTGTGCCACTATCTCTTGATTGTTCCAATATGAACAAAAAATAAAAATCAAATACATTGGAATTCTTGAAATTTTCACAGGAGACACCATCATTTTTAAAAAATGAAATGTATCCCTTTAAGTCTGACTTTGTATCAACTTTCTGGTGTCCCAGAAATATATTTTTGCTATTAGAGCATCTGTAGTTTCAAAATATTATACGAGACAGTACTACAACTATGTAAATCTATATAGAGAAGGTGGGCATACCGTAATGAGAAAAGTCTTATTGAATAAATGCTTTCAAAATAAAGATAATTCTACACAGATGTAACATGTATTTATAAGCATATGGGCACATGGCATCACAAATTTTTCTGTTTCTAATAGGACAAAAATTGTACTGCCTTATGTTAGTTTCACGAGGGCTTTTCTGCTCTCTCAAATAATTTCATCTGTTCCATAATCCTGATCGTGACTAAGTTTGTTTGTAGTAGATGAGCCCTCCCATCACAAAACATTGAGTTCTGAGGTTTCAGCACCAAAATCCACAAGTATTAGCTTGAGTGTTACCATTCCTTGATGCCATGCTTTGGGTATGGAAGTCACAAATGAGCATGAAATATGTGGTTATCCAGAACAAATGCAGTGATTCAGAGGGTGTTCACATCTGTCATCATGGTAAGGAAGCACTGTACTAATCCAGCAGGAAATTATTTTCCTAAATTTGACAAAACCTCAGAATGTGAAACAGTTTTCTCTACTTGTGCACACTAATCATGCCTTGGAATTAGCATGACGCAATTTTCTATCACAAATTTCTATCCTCAGCAGTCTGCTTTTTGCTGTCCCTGTAGCATAGATGGTTTCAGACTGTGCCTACTAGATTATTCACCTGAGGAATGTAGGTCTGGTGCTGAACTAAAAACCACCTAAAGTACAAGTGAGACACTCAAAACTGCTGAACCACTCCAAGAAGGTGAATTAGGGCACATGCAACAGGCATCAAATTAAGTTTCCTAATAAAAATGTGGACGTATAGGAGTCTGAGTCATTGGAGCAAACATGTAAGCATACAGTGGATGGTCAGTGAAGTGAATTCTGCTATTACATAATAGATCTCATCCTAATGTTAATGCCTAAAACAGTTTAAGTGAACTGTACCCTATGTATTCTTTGTTATTGATCATAAAGAAATTTGACCAGTAAATATTGACACTGTAGATCCAAACTATATATGATTAAACCTTTATGGACACTTTAGATATCAAGGTATCTAGATCATGAATTCTACATGGACTCATGGACACTTACACATTCTTAGGTTAATCAGTGTTCTTACAGATGTCTCATTTGGATTTAGATTTCTAAATTCTACTTAAAACACATTTCACATTACCTTGGAGAGTCATTTGAAATAATTGCAAACATACACTGGAAGAGTTCATTGGTTATTGCTTGTGGCTTACTGATCTGCTGGAGCTATTTATTCTTTGTGCTGGACTTCTCTGTAGTGCAGACTCTCCAGCTCATCATTCAGTCACAGCACAGGTGACTGGTTGCAATGTCTCATTACTGTACACAACATCAATGGGATGTAGATGAGACAGCCTGAAAAATGTGTGTAACTCATAGTGGTTTCATAGTGTGACTGTAACCAATATGTAAGTGCTGAACCAACACCTTAGCTAATTTTGTGGTATGTATAGTGCAAACGGGGGACAGGTCAGAGTTAACTGTAAAGGAAAAGAGAGAAAAAAGTTTATTTTTGCAGTTCTTCAATCATAGGAGCATTCTGTGCACGATTATTTCCCAGAGCAAGTTGTTGATGCTGTTATTGTTGTTATCTATATTAGCATCAGTTCTGCTCACAAGCTAGCATGCTGCTGTTAGAAGCTAATAAAAAAATATCAAAAGGTCTCTTCTGCAAAGAATCAGTATTCTAAATGCAAAGGATGAAACATCAGATAGCTACAAGCACCCGAATAAGACCATGCAAATCAGTACTACAACCGGTCTTGCTACCATATCTGTTGCTTGACTTTTGCTGTTTTTTTTTCTCTTTTTTTTTTTTCAGACAATTGGATTAAAAATAAATAAATAAATAAATAAACAAACAAATAAATAAATAAGGTTTACTAAAAGAGGGCAAAGACAAATACAGTTTTGTACATGTAACTCCTCTCAAGCGACAAAGGGGAGCATCGAGATAAACACAGAGATGTTCTCTTGAAAATTTGCCAGGTGTATGACATGAATGCGACTGTGGTCCAGTGAAGGAAAAAATTACAGGCAAGACTGGATGCAGACTAGTGACAGTGGAGAGAGAGATATTTAAAACAGTACAAAAGGAGAACAGAGAGGGAAAATAGATGAAGAGATGTGTAATGGTTAATATTTGACAGAGTAGAAGCAAAATCTTTGTAGCAGCATCTCTATGGTTATTAGTAGGGAGATCTGTCTTATATAGAATAAAAAATCCAATCAGAATGTAAGGGTTTTATCTTTGCAAATGGATAGGACAGGCTGTCTCTTAGATCTGTCACTCAGGCTCCAGGTCTTAAGGAAATCCTGGATATAGAATGAGAGAATGGTTTTTGCTGCTGATGATATACAGGGTGAGGACCTGCAGTTCTCAACAGAAGAGGTAACAAGAAATGTACTTCAACCAAAATGAAGGATTCAATTTAGCTATAATGATGAGACATTTATAAAATAAAGTTGGTTAAAATGTCTAATGTTTCGTTATAATGTCTAATGTTTGGTTTGGACGAAAACAAAAATCAAAAACAAACGAACAAGCAAAAAAGAATGTGGAGAAATTAATTATACCTGTGCTGCCCTGCCAGCAAAAAAAGTCTACCCTATGGAGATACTATGGCTTCCAGAGGCATTCCAGAATATGGAGTCAGGAAAGATAAATACGCTTATGCTGGCTTTTTGCAATTAAATTACCCCTGTGCTTTGTATAGACATTTTTGGTTTTGTTTTGTCATACCAGCTTTACACTGGAGTTTTCAAGAGATCATATTATAGCAGAGAATCTAAACACCTGAAAAAATAATCTGACAAATGATTTCCAAATAAAGGAATAGAGACTGTATGCATTCATCCCTGAGGTCCATGGCAGCTATTTCCATAAATTTTATTAAAAATTGAGTTATATCTAAAGAAAAATTAATTTAGAAACAACACGACTGATCACTGTGTTTGTTGAAATTCACCCTCATAGCTGCTTTTCTGGAAGACAAGGATTTGCTGGTTGGAATGTATTTTGTTCTTTATTCAAGAAACATACAATTTTCACAGACAACCAATTAAGCCCCACTAAGATCAGTTGCTGAATATCAGCTGCCTGTATGCAGTGACCTAGAACTTGCCATTACATGAATAATAGGGGCTAAACAAAGAACACAGGCATTCATTTCTGAAGTGGAAGAAAAGAGCAAATTATGTTTTAATTTATCTGTATTTTGAATAGCTTTGCCTGAAGAATTTTCAAGCTCAGGATGAAAAGGAAATTCATTCACTTATCCACTTTTTTCTATTCTTCTGCATGGTAGCAATCAGATCTACTGACAGTGGTTAAAGCTAGCAAATAAAAAATGTATTTGACAAAGACAAATCCTCTGTGCTATGTAATAACCTGTGAATAATTATGTTGTCTGGAAAAATAATAGTTTAAAAATTCAGGTGTAATTACTTAGGATGCTGATATCTGATATCTAGTGTTATAAGAGTAAAATTAATATTTGGGATTAATAAATGTTGTAGTTATGCACTGTATAGCAATATAAGCTGATTTTATTATCCAGGCTGCACTGAGTAGGATTTAAAGAAAATGGAGACACTGTCCTGAAGGATGAATTTGGTAATATGCTGTCCATTTATTATAAAACAGTCAGGAATGATAACACAGGACAGGACTTCCACATACAGGTAAGCCTTGAATGAGAAAATCTGTAAAAATATGCTAGATAACTAATTAAAACAAATTAGTGGAAATATATTTTCAAGAGAACTGTGAAGACAATTCACTGCTTCTAATGGCATGTGACAGTACCAAGAGACATGTATTTGTGTGAGACAGGGAACCAGAGAGTGCATTAGTGTCTGCCTGTCTCTAACAAGGAACACCAGGACCTATGTGGAGAACGATAACCTTGTTGGAAATGCTTGCTCTCCACTCCCGAAGCAAACACATATTTCAGCCCTGGAAATTGGAAAAATGCAAGGGTGATGCTGAGCTGCTGTGAAACATGCATGTAAATGAGACTTCTAGTGTTGAAATACATCGAGGTGGCTGAGAGTTCAGAGCACAGACAAGAGAGAGAAAAGGCCACAAGCAAATGCAGGCCTGGCCTGACTGCTTCCCTGCTTTGTTCAGCGTGGGGATGCAGTGTGAGGGGAACTTGCTGGCAGATGTGTAGGCAAGGGAGAAAAAGTGAAAGGCTAAAGGTGGCTACAAGCTCCCCTCACCACAGGGGAGATCCTCCCCACTATCAGGAGCATATTAGTCACAGCATTGTTACTCCTGGCAGCAGAGTCCCTTCCCAGAGATCCAAAGAGATGCCACGAGAAAAAAAAAACTGGTGAGAGTTACAAAGGAAGCAGAGCCAGTTTAAAGTGTAGTTACAACAGATGCTTGCCTGCATCTTGATGGTCATAACAAGATCAGTGCTCAGAAATCTTTTTAAAATTGAGTCACACACATGGCCTTTATGGATACAAAAAACTCTCTGAAATTGCCACTGAAAGGTAACTGGTGAAGTGCTCTGTGTGTGTGCATCTCTAGACAGGCTGGTAAAAATAGCTCTGAGCTGCCTGAGGTGTCTCATTTGGTAGCTTATTCAGGAAATTAAATGAGTTAGGTCACAAGTGAGACCCAACAAAAGGCATTCAGTACTATACTGAAGCTGAAAATGAGAAGAATAGAATAAAAGAAATGGAATTTATTACAAAACAAATACTGTGGAGGCTGCTGTGTTGATGATTTTATTCAATTCCATATCTAACTAAATGGAGTTCTTGAGTATAATTTTAATTAATTTATTTTTTTTTTTGAATAAACACCAGACAGTCCACATGAGGCCATAATATCCAAGGACTGTGCCTGAAACTTTACAGCCAGCTCTCACAGAACGTATGAAGGCTTGCCTGTTGGATGTGGGCCACACACAGACTTAGTAGGGATGCTGCCCACCACCCAGCAATAAAGTAAATTATATTCCCTGTGTGCATGCACACACATGCTGCTCCAGACCAGTTCCTCTGGGGATCTGATGGATCCTCACCACTTTATCAGATCAGTGATAAGCCTGGGAGAGAGCACCAGGGGATCTTAACAAAGTGTATTGCTTAAGCTTTTAGGAGAGCCAGATTTCTGTCCTTTGTATCTTGTGATTTTCCTTCAATGGAACACTACTTTTAATAAATGTTTTTTTAAAACCCACTGAAGCAATGAAATCCACAGTAAAAGACTCTTCAACATCTAAGCATGCTATGTGTCTATGTAGTGTTTCTTTTATAAATTAATTCCCAGCAGCCAAAAATAAACTGGATGCAGAGCAGAAAAAAAAAAAAAAAAAAAAAGTATACTGGAGCCTATAAAACTCAAGGATTTATTTAGTGAAACTACCGGATAATACACCAAGGAATAAATTTTCAGTGCAGTAACAGGAGTTGTATAGCTAAATTCCCATAAGCACTACTGTGAAAATATAAATGCAAGCACACATAAAAACAAGAATTTAATACTTTAATCACTTTTGTAATAAATTGTAATTAATTTAACTGCGATTCCATTTAAATTTAGTATCACTGTACTGAAATCAAAACTTATTTTCATTGCTAAGTGCACACCTGCCAAAAGACAAATTGCTGGCTTTTTTGATTCTAAACGTCTCTGTCTACTTTATGAAACAGTGATCATGAAGGTATCTTAATGCCTTAGAGTTAACAATAAATAAATAAAACCTTTCATACTGGAGTCTTCCTCTGTAGATCCTGTGTCTAAGTCAAGTGATAGCAGCCACAGCTGGATCTGCCTGGGACACCAAATTCTTATTCTGACATGAGGATTGTGTCTGACCAGCAGTGATATCTATTTGAAGCAAGGAACATCATCTTTCCAAGGTGAGTGCATTCAAGCAAAATCTACTATTAACTGGTTTTATTAACTGTGGACTGGTTTAGCTCTACAAGAAAATGTGAATGGGGAATGAAACAGTCAATGAATAATGTAATGTAAATTAAAGGTAGATACAAATCTGCAGTATATGTTCCTGTGATCTCCTGCACCAGAAACAAACAAATAAACAAACAAAACAACAACAAAAAGCAAACAATAAAAACCAACCAAACAAATGAAAAAAAAAAAAAACAAACAAGCAAACCCCTGAAAATCAAGTCTCTTAAGAGAAGTAAGAAACAAAGAATAGATGCCAATCTGCCATCAAAAGGCATGCACTATTAGATTCTTTGATATGGCCTAGCTGCACAGTATTAGTGTATTTTTGAGACAGGGAAGAAATGTGCAGAGGATTCAACATACAGAGGAATCTCTAAGTTCATTCCTCTCACTGTTTTCCTTCCACCTTAATGCAGAGCTGATGAACATCTTCACTGACTCAGAAGATCAGTAGAAGATCAGTAGTACTGATCTTGTACAACATGAGTTAACAGAAACTGAAGACAGCAAGAGCAGACACTTAAAAAGAGGTCACCAGAGAAAAGGCCTTTGCTTTACACACAGCAATGTTAAGATCTTTATTACAAAAAGATAACCCATTCTTAATATGCAGAATGTTTCTCTTTGGTATTATCTTGATAAAATCTGAATGGCTAGGTACTTGCAGAAATGTTAGTCTTCAATCTCTACTTAATTTGACCTACTTCTGTGAAATATGTAATTTGGAAGGTTATTGAATATCTGTAGAAAATGTTCTCTATGATCATAGAAATATAGACTGACTCACCATGTGTGATGGCTTTTTGTGCCTGTGATGGTAGGATGAATGTACATGGGAGCAGAATATATCACGGGGCCTTTCTGAAGTATTTAGTATGATATTCATTATTTCTGACAAGAATACCATTTGATCATATTCTCACACTCAGTAACTTATCTTTTCTTTTTTTCTTTTTTTTTTTTTCCCCCAAAGCAAAATATCAAATTATCTTCAAGCAGATTTAAAACAGATATCACAGAAAAAATTTCACAGATTATTAAGAAAGGGAGTCGCATACTGTTGGCCATGGATACACAGGGCTGTAAACAAAATCCCATTAACAATTGGCAAGATGTCCTCTGGTACCACTGACCACATATTTTTCATTTGTTGGTTCAAGGGATCCTTAAGCATGAGAATAATGTATCTCCTCAAAATACTAGCCCATAACTTTCAACATCTGGCACAATACTTGATGAATTTGTTATAACCATAGAAATCATAAATTTAGATACTGTACTGAGTTAATGGAAAGAGAAGTTCTGGCTGCCTATTGGATAGGAGAATCTGTTCTTAAGACCACAGAAAATTTTCTCTAAGCAAACAAGACTGAAGCTTAGGAACAAAAATATATAAACCTGAGAAAGGCTTCAAAATTTTCTTACTGATTCCCTGGCCTAGCTAGATGCAGAAATCCCAGATACTGGTTAGTTCAGTCAGAATCTGTAGGAATGTCCACTGCTCACTACCTTCAGAATCCGTTCTCCTTGGGTGTTACTACTGTCTCAAAGGTCTACACTTTTTTCCCCATCAAAAGTAACCCATTTATAAATCCTGATATCTCTGCCTTAAAACATTCTCTTGTACTTGTTCTCCAGGGTGAATATCTTCTTTATCTGTCATTATGACTCATGTCACTCTGACTGTAGTTCATCAATTTAAACAGTTTATTCAAGCCCATATATAATTGTCCTCATGCTTAGACATTTTTTTCATATCTGTTTCCCTTGTTCTCTGTTCAGCCAGCACAACCAACCCTAACATGTTCTTCATGCATGTTTTAAATGAAGATATGTTTTGTTTTCTGTATTGCTTTTGAAACTCTTTCTTCATTTCAGTTTTCTTAGTGTGGCTGACCATAATCTCCCATGGTTTAAATTTTTTCTTCATATTGCTCTCTTAGCTATGCAAATACAAACATAATGACAGAACCTGGGACTGTCTATATACATTTATAAAAATCAGGAAACAGCATATATAAGGAACTTCATCATGGTTGCCATGGTGATGCCTTAAAAGTTAGAGGGTACCACAACTAAGGTTGTCTGCAAAAATATTCACTTGCTTCTATCTGTTCCCAGGTCATGAGAAAGTTGATTATCTTATCTTATATTTTTTTTCCCTAAAAAAAAAATAGGAGCTCGGCTTCATTCAGGATACAGGATGGACTGTGCTAACTAAAAAAAGCAAGTACCCACGACTTTGCTTTATCCTGTTTTTGCTAACATGTTTGGACATATTATTTAGAGCAAAGCATAAAAATTATGCACTGAGGACAGAACCATTAATTTCCTCTTGGGTTTTTCAAAGAATCCATCTCTACAGTGTTACTAAATGCTTTAAAAAAATTAACTAAGTTTCAGCTCCCACTTCTCCATGGATGGATTATCTGGGTTGCAGATTAAGCATTGCATGGCTGTGGAGACGTGTAAGAGCCAGCATGGGTCCAAGCAGGCTCTGTCTGGCGCAGGCAGAGCACCCCACGGCCAGAGCTGACTCCATGGAAAGCTCAGGCTTGGTAGCACAGTTGCTCTAGCACAGTGGAAAAAAAAAAAAAAAAAAAAAAAAAAAGCCTTTCACTTGCAGAGTGAAAAACATGAAAGCCAACCCTGCATTATGTGTGCTAGTGATGCGGGATATTGGTGTGGGTGTCTCTGAACTGTCTCCTTAGAAGCGGGACCACTGGTGCACTGGTGGGTGTGAAGGAGAAGTAGCTGACCTGGCTCCACATCTGACTGCTTGGAGCCCAGCAGGGCTAATTGGCTTCAGTGTCAATAACAGCCCTGCCAGAGCTGGGCTGTGAGGTGTCTCTAAGCTGTGCAGTTTCTCTAGTGGCTAAACTATTACACCGGTTTGCCTCCCTCCCCAGTGCAGTCAGTCAATCCCAGCCCCCGACCCTACCCTCAGCAGTTTGTGAAGCTGAACTGTAAGCTTGCTGATGGAAATGAGCAGGGTGAGAAACAAAGAGATAAAACTGAATGTCCGCCAAAAAGGTGTTATTATTATTTAATACCCATGATTTCATTGGTCTGGCTCACAGCATGAATACACAGGCACAGTTGAATCAGCGTAACTGAGTGGGTAGTAAAATGTGTTATGGGGGAGGTTTCAAACAGTCAGTGAGGGAAGGTCAGGGACCTCAATTAACCAGCTTTGTTATTGCACACAGGACAACTTCAAACTCTTCCCTAAGCAAGTCATCCCAGATACCAAATAGGACCTGACTTGTTAGAGCTCTTTACACAAAGCAGGGTTGCCTTTGACTCTGTCAGAGTTGTGAGAGCTGAGCACTTTGAATCGAATTTTCAAGTCAAACCACTGGTATAGAGGACCTGATAATTACTACTTACCTATTACAAGTCTAACAAGAACTATTTGGCTGCCCTAATTGTGAAGGCATCTTTCCTATCACCACAGGCTTCTGCCTCTATTTGCAAAGTTATCATTTTGTGATAAACAGGAAAGGATCCTACAAATAAACATTTATCTCCCACTTTTTTTCTTCCTATTTTTTTTCTATTTTAGAAAAAACAAGATGTGTAAATAAGTAACACTCACTATAACATTGTAAATACCATCATGTTTGAATGTTTGCCTCTGTATTCTTAATAATGTTATTTCAGCATCTCTCTCTCTCTCTCTGTATCTCTGCAAGTGTATGCATGAGGGGGGCTGTATGTAATGACTTTTGACCCACAAGCCATGACATTATAACTCTGTCATCATGGAGGAGCTCAGCTTCTCCTGTTCATTTCACTTAATTTTGTTCCCTTTTTCCATGTTATCCCATAATCTTTTTTTCTTATTCTATGGTATTTATCTCCT
Source organism: Anser cygnoides (assembly GCF_040182565.1). NCBI lineage: Eukaryota > Metazoa > Chordata > Aves > Anseriformes > Anatidae > Anser > Anser cygnoides. Next base: position 30,674,726 of record NC_089873.1, read on the forward strand.
TCTGTGACAAGGTGACCTATGTAGCGAATGAGGGAAAGGCTGTGGATGATGCCTACTTAGACTTTAGTAAAACTTTGACACTATTTCCAACATCATTCTCCTGGAGGAACTGGCTGCTCATGGCTTGGACATGCATATGCTTCACTGGGTAAAAAAATGGCTGGGTGACTGAGCCCAAAGAGTTGCGGTGAAGGGAGTTAAATCCAGTTGGAAGATTGTCACCAGTAGTGTCCCCCAAGGCTCAGTACTGGGGCCACTTGTCTTTAATATCTTTATCAATGATCTGGATGAGGGGATTGAGTGTATCCTCAGTAAGTTTGCAGACAACACCACATTAGGCAGGAGTATTGATCTGCTTGAGGGTACGAAGGCTCTACAGAGGGATCTGGGTAGGCTGGAGGCCAAGGCCAACTGTATGAGGTTCAACAAGGCTAAATGCTGGGTCCTGCATATGGGGCACAACAACCCTATGCAATGCTACAGGCTGGGGGATGAGTGGCTGGAAAGCTGCCAGGTTGAAAAGAACACGGGATTATTGGTCAATAGCTGGCTGAATATGAGTCAGCAGTGTGCTCAGGTGGCCAAGAAGGCCAACAGCATCCCGACTTGTATCAGAATAGCATAGCCAGCAGGTCTAGAGAAGTGTTTGTCCCTCTGTACTCAGCTCTGGTGAGGTCACACCTCGAGTACTGTGTTCATTTTGGGCCCCTCACTACAAGAAGGACATTGAGGTGCTTAAGCATATCCAAAGAAAGGCAACAAAGCTGGTGAAGGGTGTAAAGAACAAATTTTATGAGAAGTGGCTGAGGGAACTGAAACAACTGGAGAAAAGGAGGCTCAGGGGAGACCTTATCAGTCTCTACAACTACCTCAAAGGAGCTTGCAGTGGGTTGGGGTTGGTCTCTTCTCCACAGCAACAAGTGATAGGACAAGAGGAAATGGCCTCAGATTGTGCCATGGGAGGTTTAGGTTGGATATTAGTAAAAGTTTCTTCACTGAAAGGGTTGTGAGGCATTAGAATAGGCTGCCCAGGGTAGTTGTTGACTCACCATCGCTGGAGGTATTTAACAGCTGTGTATATGTAGTGCTTAGGGACATGGCCTAGTGGTAGACTTGGCAGTGCTAGGTTAATGGTTGGACTTGATGATCTTAGAAGTCTTTTCCAATGTAGATAATCTCTGGGATAAAGATCTTTCATTTAGTGACTATGCTCGATATATATATATATATATTTTTTGGGGGGGGGGGGGGGGTGGAGGAAATTACTACTAGTACTGTAGGAATTTTTAAGATAACTTCAAATGAACCAATTTTTCCTTCTGTCACCATATGATGAATTAATAAAGACAATGAATAGTTATTTTACATTGTGCAAGCAGCATAAAATGTTAGGTTAAGTTGTGTGTAATTGGTTATGCAACTAAAAATTTAACAAACATTTTGGAATTGGAAAAGGCAATTGAAAAATTTCCCTTTACTGTTGGTATTACTCTGAGGCCTTTTTCTTTTAAAATGACTTACTATATGCAGTAACTTACTATATTATTTCCCCCTTGATTCAGGATCCCTTTAGTCTCTGCAGAAGTTTGGAAACATGACATTATCATATTATGCACAAGCTGCAATCGTGAAAGTATTTGATTCAACCCCCTAAAGAGTTAGTTCATGGGCAAAAAAAAATCCATCAATGCCTGTTGACATAAACATACACAGAAAAAAAGATACAAGGTTGGACCCAGGAAGTCCCTAAGCTTTAAATTGCTGAAAATGAGGAATTGTCATTTATTTGTGCTGTTTTCATACTTTGCAAAAGCAACCATAATTTGTCTACTACTAAAGTCTATATAAAATATCTACATTTTAAAATATCTACATCTACAGATATTTTGTTTGGCCCAGCATGGATGTTCTGCTGTTTTGGTAAGTGCATTACATTGTTGCATATTATCATTTTCTTTTTCAAGGCACTGCAGTGGAAATTGAATTATTTCACTGTTAAAAGATCTACAGTAGAGTCTGATTATCTGAAACATATTTCCATAAAAGTCATTGCTTTGTTAAAGCATTAGCTTGTTTTCTTTATTACCTTTTGCAAATGCAATTAACTCATGTACCATAGTAATAGCATCAATGGATGAGGTTATACTTTAGTACAGTTGAATTAATTCTCAGTATCTCCTATATTATAGTTTATTCTGTATTTTCTTTTAGCTGCCATAAAGCCCGAACTAGAAGTTTAATGGAAATAAAACACACAACAGGAATACAAACTGGAGTTCTCTGCTCCATACAGTAGAGGAGTTTGAGATCCTCTGCAAACAGAAATACATTATACAATATCCATATACAACACAATACAGACTATGTATTGTTCACACGTAATTCCATACCTAGTGTTTGAATTCATTAGTGCTATGGCTAAGGTAACTGAATGGATTGTAGAAAAACACTGGACACAGTTTAAGAAAGTGATGGGTATGACATTAGCAGTGAAAACCTGACAAAAGATACAAGTAGTGCCATGAGGTTGTATGCTGGGGAGCTATGGGAGACAAACTTCACAGATAACTGGGGGGACTAGCAGTGATCTTTTGGGAATTAAAATCCTCAGAAGCAAGAAGTTCCTAATAAAATGGTATCAATGTAAGTATGGCATCAGTGTAATGGTATCATGTAAGGTGGAGATTGCCAAAGTAACAGACATACTGAAACTGGGAACAACGGAGATAAAGTAGTCATCAGTGGGTTGTATCTTTGGGATCAGGGGTGGAAAAATGGAAGTACAAGGGTGGTAAAAAGGATTTTAAAGAAAACAAGGAAAGAGATAATACAGTTTGAGAATCACACAACTTGTGCTGTTGAGGGTACTTGCTGGGAAGCCCTGTGTATTGGGTTTAAGTGGCAAAGTTTTGGTAGCAGGGGTGTTGCCAGGGTGAGCAGAGCCCAGCAGCTGCCCCATGTCAGATCACAGCCAGCTCCAGGTGGCTCCAAATAGACCCTCCACTTGCCAGAGCTGAGCCAATGAGTGATGTTTGCGCCTTTCTGGGAGCACTTTTAAGAAAAGGAAAAAGAAAACAAACAAACAAACAAACAAAAACAAAACCAAAAAACCTGCTGCACAACAGAAGCTGGGAGAGCAAGGAGTGAGAAGCAGCCCTGCAGCCCCCAAGGTCAGTGCAGCAGGAGGGCAGGAGGTGCTCCAGGCACGCAGCACAAGTTCCCCTGCGGCCTGTGGAGAGCCCCTGGTGGAGCAGGCTGTCCCCCTGCAGCCCATGGGTCCCACACGGAGCAGATCTCCACGCTGCAGCCCGTGGAGGAGCCCCCGGTGGAGCAGGTGGATGTGGCCTGGAGGAGGCTGCGGCCCATGGAGAGCCCCCGCAGGAGCAGGCCCCGGGCCGGAGCTGCAGCCCGTGGAGAGGAGCCCACGCAGGAGCAGGGGGTCTGGGTGGAGCTGCCGCCCGTGGGGGACCCGTACTGGAGCAGTTTGCTCCTGGGGGATGGACCCCGTGGTACGGAGCCATGTGGGAGCAGTTCTTGAAGAGCTGCTGCTTGTGGTCAGCCCCCGCAGATCAGTTCGGGAAGGACAGCATCCCATGGGAGGGATGACTGCAGCCCCCATTCTCCTGCACTGCTCAGGGGGAGAAGGTAGAAGAGGGTGGATGGGGGGAAGGTGTTTTTAGTTTGTTTTTAGTTTCTCACTGCTCCAGCTTGTTAGTAATAGGTAATAAATTATATTAATCTTCCTATGGTGAGGCCGTTTTGACCATGAGTGAATTTTTGAGTGATCTCCTTATCTCAACCCTTGAGCTCTTTTCATTGCATTTTCTCCCCCTTCCCCTTTGAGCAGGGGGAGTGAGAGGGTGATTGTGGTGGAGCTCATCTGCCCAGATGAGTAAAACCACCACACCCTGCATTTAACCACTGTAGTCTACATCAGAAAAGCAAAACCTGTTGTTATGGCCACACCACGAGCGTCAAACCTGTTTCTGCAGTCAGAAGGATGGGAAAGGTGTCCTTGGCTTGCAGAAGAAAACCTGGAGTTTACAGATCACCCACCCTAATATCACTGCATCAGCGCCTGTTCCAGGCCTTGCAGCATTAGTATCTTTCCAATAACTGCCTGACAGAAGTAAGCACACAGGAAGGACAACTTTGGGGGTGGTGAGAAGCTGAAAGTGAAAGGAACAGTAGGTCTACTTCCACTTACTACATAATTGATCTTGTTAAATTGCCTTTTTATTTACTACTTGCTTAATGATGCTTTCAGCTCATTTTTTTCTTGCATTATGCTCTGCAGAGTTTCAGTACAATAAATAATATTTTTCTGGGTTCTAAGTTATAAACCTTGATATTTTCTAAAGTTTATATGTCACAGGTTGAAGTCAGACAAAATAGTATGATTACATGCCTGCAATTTTCATATAATTTTTCATACTTGGTATGCACGCAGAAAACACAGATGAGCATCAACTGCAATAGAACTAGTTCTCAGATTGGGGATCTTCTACTATAATACATTTGCATATAATGATCTGAGAAAGTATGGATTTGCCTATGTTCTCCAGGTCTTATTACCTTAAAATACTACAGAATCAAATCCCTTCCTTGATTTCAAATTGAGAAATAGGCAAGTACCTGTATTTTCCCATCTTTGTCTGGACTCTCACTGGTTTCTTTATTCATCAATCCTGTAACAAAATCACTCTCTCAATCTGCAGGAGCTACATGGCAATCACCACTTGCAAGATTACTAAAATATATTCATATATAATCATATCCCTACTAGATATTTGCTACTTTATGTCATTTAACAAATAAAGATTAAATATATTTGCATAGGTAAGTAGAGTAGACTGGTAGCCCTGTGCTACTGAATAGAGAAATAGTCAGACTCTTAAAAGCATCAGTACACATGAATGCCTTTTTCCACAGGCAGTTGGCTTATCTTTCCTGGTTTAATTGAAAAGGCTCAGAGAAAGTTTGTTGTGTATGCAAATTGTAGTGGTAGTGATAGAGTATCAGTGACATTTTACGCTGAACACTGCAGTGATTTTTCAACTGACCAGCTGCAAGGCATTTTTTTATCTGGGTGCTGTGGAGCGCCTGTGAAGCACAGCTGATAGCCTTTTCAGTTCCATCTGGGATCTGTTCCTTGTCACACTTTAGGGGCTATACATAGCAAAACCATGGCCTAAAATGGTCTTATTGTCACTCAGTACCTCTTCTTAACACTCTGTTTCTCCTCTTCCTGCCTTCTCTCTTTACCACAGGAATACTTGACATCCTTTCTGGAGGAATTGCTCTTTTTGTGCCAACAGAGCAAATAGACTTGGCAGGTAGTTTGGCAATAATTGATCATACCCAAACAGTAATTGAATTTTGTTTGCTGTCGACGCAGAAGAAGCCAACATCATGCTGTCTCTTCTGTGACAATAAGCACCAAATTACATTACTCATTTCATTGCTCATCCTCCAATCCATTTCTCTGGGTGTGAAACTTCACAATCTACCTGGATGGGAAATGAAGAGAGAAGGAAAAGGCTGAAGAGACAGTTTGGCTGTGACTGTACCAAGTGGCTTGGTGCAGTCAGATTAACGAATGAAGCTGTGGCCCCCTTTCTGATTTCTTCTCCTGAGAAAATCCACTGTGCTTTGGTTTCAGCCAAACATTTTTTGCTCACTTCACATTATCATCTCCAAAATTTTCAGGGCAATAATTTCAGATTACTGTGTGGGGACCTATCAGCAATATTTATTTTTCAATGGGCCAGACAGTGAACTTTGGCAACTCTGTCAAACACCAGCTGCAGCTTGGGCTCAGTTTTTCTTAATCACAAACAGTACAATGTAACACAAGAGACAATTTTTCTGTCTGTTACAATACAGTGCTTGCCACCAAATTTTGTGTTTTATTTTCTGACACTTTTGGATGTGAGTAAGAATAAAGTAAGGAGCCTGGCAGTCCCCCCTTCAAAGTATACTTAATTCCTGTTAGGTTTGCCGTCTGTTTCAATATATTAACAGGGACTAAAGAAGACACAATTTCTTTTATGGGACCCTTCTGGTAGAGGGAGGAGAGTAGACTGAAGTCAGAATGAAAATGCATGCGTTCATGTATCTTGAAGTCCCCTTCTGTGTGAACAAGTGTGAATAGGTCCTACCTATATCTATGGGTGAGAAAGAGCTGGCTAAAGAGAGGAAAAGCATGAGATGAAGGGAAATGTGTGAAAGTGTACTGGAGACTTGTGGTGCTGTTACATCTGCAAGAAAGGGAAGAAGACCCAGAGTTTCCTGAGCGTGTATGCAACCACCATCACATGCTAGCACTGGCAAAGAGCTGTGCAGGTCAGACCACATCCATGGTGACAGTGGTGGCTCTGTGCAGTCAGAGGCAAAAGGACTGTGCGTGCCACCGAGGAGCAAGGCACCGTGTGAGAGATTTTCTGAACACCCACCTTGCATCCACTGGCATGCCACTGCAGCCCTGCACTACTGAGCAAACATCAGGGCTGTGAGTGACGCATGTGACAGTGAATGCATGTGTGAGAGCAGTGGGAGGGAATAATCAGATGTACCCTGTGAATACTCATCTGCTTATTACAACACTGACTTAATAAAATATATTCCAATAAATATTACTGTGGCCTGTATATCCTCTAATTCAATCCCTAGTCAAGAAAAAGAGAATTTTCAACACATACCCACTCACTATTGTATGTGTAAAAAGGTCAAGAGGTATTTACTGCAGTAGGTACAACAGCCAGAAAAGATCTTCATGGATTCTGTAGAGCTTTCCAATGCTTTGCAGAATCAACTACCCTCCTGAAAGCAAAAATCTTGGGTTAGCATTATAACTGACCTAATGTTGTGAGTTAGAATTTAACTGACTTGACTGAGATTGAAAGGAAGTAATTTAGGACAGGAATTGTTGGTAAGTGTAATGGGTACATTACAAGCTGGTTTCAATTTCTGTTGTTGAAGAAGTTGTAGAAGTAAAGTCACTTCAAAGCAAACCTTTTGCATTTGGACCACATGAAGAGGCCATCCTATGTTTTCTTCTAATGCATCTGTGCTTTATAGCTCTTAAAATCATTTGGCATTGCAACTGCCAATGATAAAACAAAAAGAGCAGTTACTAGTGAATAAAGCAGTGGACTTATTTTGGAAAGCATGATATACTGAACCTCTTCCTTTTGAAAGAAAATTACCTAGTTATGTCTGAACATGAAACTGTGATTTCTGTAAGATATGACAGGATTAAAGAGTTCAGTTTTTCTTTTTCTTGAGTCTTCAGGGTTTCTAAACTGTGGAGGTGAATGGAATTGACCTGTGAGGTCAATGTATTATCCCTGTTGAGACAAGGAAACCTCTGAGAAAACCTGATAAACACTGGTACTCCTGATTCTCTTTGAGCCATAGAAGAGGGAAAGGCCCCAAACAGCTCTTTTTTGTTTTTGAAATATGTACGGCAGTAAAATTAACAGAATCTTAGTGAAAATTGGTGCAAAATTAAAAAATCAATTTAGGAGAACTTGCCAACATTCTTCAGATGAATCAGAGCTCCTTGTGACTGTAGAAACTTCTGAATGATTTGAGAAGTTTTGTAAAATATGTACCTTGTTTTATGAATTTATTTTGCCTTTCTTTCTCTCAGGAAGATTTCATTTTGCTTTCTTCCTTAGACAAGCTCTGTTTGATCATGTTCTGGAGAGAGTCAGAGTCACTTACCTTTTCCCTTAAAGTCTGCTGCTCTGCAGTGTTTGACAGCTCCAGAGGGAGGGAATATTCCAGAATTTTGTGTCTTCTCAAAAGGAAGCATAAATGCCAGAAGATGAGATTACCCATAGGACAGAAAACTGACAATAAAATGGACAAGGCAACCGAAAGTAGGCAGGAATACAACACCTCAAAACACTGTAGGTGTAAAGTGCTCTTACTGAAATGAGTGCTGGAAACTTAATGGGAGAACTTAAGGAGTATACTTTTATTCTGTGCATTAAGATTAGACACACACAGTTGGAGGTCTTACTCTCATGTTGTTAGAGATATGACCTTCTTTGGTGGGAGTTCACTCTCTCCCTTCTCCTAAATTCTTCTTGTCTCTCTCCCCCCAGCAATAGCTACTGGCCTGACCTCTGTGGTCCCAGGAGTGTCTTCACTTCCTGTGTCCACACTGCCATGCAGTTACTCATTTCCAGCGTAGCATTTTGCCTACATATCCTTTAGTCATTTTCTGAAACTAGACAAAAACTGTTTACTTGATCCTGATTTCTAACACATTTCTGGCAAATTGGGAAAATAATGTATATTACAAGAAAACTGCACTGTTCTGCCTTTGGAAAAAGTCTGTTTGTGTAAGAGCTCAAAATGGATTGACCATGCTGTGACCTTTGGCAAATTGCTCAGCCTCTCCATCTCTGTTACATGCTTCAGAGAAGGCATTTAGACAACTGATATTGCAGCAGCCCTTGAAAGTGTGCCTTCAGCTTGGTAAATATGAATATATTGCAGCATTTAATACAAACATTTAGTGAATCTAATCATGCCCAGAAAAATGGCTAACTGCAAAATGGCTAACACTTTTTATTGTTTTCAATGCAATGCATTACAGTTAGATAAGTAACACATTGCTAATTATTAAGTTACTTTTCTGCTGAACATGTCTAAAAAATAACTTGGACCTTTTTCCTCAAAGGAAGCTCTGTCTGATTCAGGATGCATTACACCTTTAAATACTTCTGGGGACCTGGGCTTGAATGATTTTTTAGATTGAACTCACTAAAATGGAAAAAATAAAATAAAAAAGAATTTTTTGTTATCCTCTTAAAGACTGTTCAAATTAATGAAGACTGAAAAGGCTTTTAATTTTAATTTAGGAAATGCAGACAGACTTATTGATAGAGAATGGCTTGTTACTATCTGTCTGTCTCCACTTACCATATCTATCTGAGTTTTTGTTGCTTGATGACATTGCTTTCTTTACAATATTTATACTGACAAGGTTCCTGAAAGGTAGAGAAGTGCATCATGACTGTTTTACAGATCACAAACAAAGAAGTATGGAAACAAAGGGGCATTTTAACAGCAGTGTTTTAACCACCTGCCTTTATGATGCAAAGCTGCTTTGTCATTTCAGTCCTACATTCAGCATCTTTGTTGCCTGTCTTTGTGCTTATTTTGTCACTAAAGAGTAATGCCTTCAACAGATGCATACTGAACAGGAAACTGCTTAAGGTAGGCAACAAAAGCATGAAGAGATGATGGTGCCTGTAACTTAGCTGCTTACTAAGTGTAACTGGCCCTAGCTAGTTAGACATCCTATGCTAGTCACTGGACAGAAACAGACACTTCCAAAACATATTTTGCTGGACTAAAAGAGGTTCTGAGAGTGACTAGTTCAGATGTAAACTGAAAAGACCTAGGTGTAGTCTGATGAAGTCCACATCAGTTAAGCTGGTCTGTTAAGGATATCAAGGTCTGAACTGTGGGCCTACAAGGGAAGACAGGCAGAGCTCAGATACCTGCATCGTTTTGTGCTTTTACTTCAAATGAACCACCTAAAGCTTTGCTAAGTATGCAGCTGAGTAAGGTTTTAAGACTGGATTTCCTGAGTCCTTGTGCTAAATGGCAAGTTTGAGTCTACACATTTTCCACAATAATGTAGGGAGACGCTGCCAGTTTAGCAACATGTAATCCATTATAGTGACGGATTAGACCCTTCTGATTCCTTAATCTTGATTCCAGTCTCCTGTGAGCAACAAACTGGGATTTTCTTCTGGTATTTTGGCTTTGGGTCCCTGTTGACTTAGGGACAAAAGAGTTCTCTTAAGCCTTTTGTGGACTGAGACACTTAGTCCAGCTGTTGTCGACCTTATCTGTGTTTCACCTGCTCTGCTGTCATGAAACAGTTTTCTGGATATCACAGCAGGCAGCTGCTCAAGCACAATCAGTGCAGTCGCTGACACACAATCTAAACTTGATCTGCTTGGCAGGACAAATACAGCATGTGGATGACGACTCCTGTCCTGCAAACACAGACCAGGCACAAATCACAGCTCAGCCACCCTGGTGTGCTTTACACCAGCCTGTCCAGATGACCCCTGCGAACAGGAGGCTCACCCTGACTGTGGTTGACAGCTCAGTTTCTACACGTGGCAATTCCTCTCCTCAGACCACAGCATCAACATGGTCTTAGAGATCAGAGTAACGTCTTTCTTCTGAGGGGCTCTTCATTGCTTTCTGAATTGTTAACTTATTATCTAGCTTCTAATTAATTCATCTAATCAGTTCCAGCTGGGCACATACAGTGAGGTATCCTTTATCCAGGTGGGTAGGCTTTTGGGTACTGTCACCAGGATTTGTTGACAGCCTGTGTGGTGGCTGCAGTTCCTCAGTTGGGAAAAAAAATAAATTAGTGGATGCATCATGAGTAACTTTCCTGAAAGTGATGCTTTTGCTGTTCAGCACTGTCTGTTCACTACACTTATATAGGTTGAATACTACAGAGTGATTGGTGTAACAATAAAGGATCCAAATCTAGGTTTTCTCTATGTGTGTTCAGAATAATAAACTGATTTTTATAATAGAATCCTAAAAGTCTTCCCATGAATATTTCACCTAGTACAATTTATTTATTCAGACCTTGAATAGGAAACACATTGATCTACAAAGAATTTCTAACCTGCAGCAAACTTCATTGCTAGAATATTAATAGGAAGCATGCTTGAAAAGGATATGAAACTATGTAGATTAATTTTAAAAATCAATTAATATTCAGAGATAACATTTTGCAATACTTAACGAGCCCTATTCCTGACTTTGTGATAATGCTTGTATACCCTTTTGCCATGCAAATTGACATAATATAGTGTAACTTTTATGTTTACAACAATTCTCCTGACTTTAGTTTATAATTTTTTTTTCTGGATACAGCTGTTGGTTTGAAATATAGTAAGACAAAGTGATGAATGTCAAGAAGTGCTAGGATGTCACAAGTTGCTACAATCAAAATTCAGTAGGATTTAGGTAATCTTTTCTTGAATCTTCATTAAACTCCCTAACACCACTGAAGAGAATAATAATAAAAAAAAAATCATATCAGATCTATGCAAAGTGATACTCCAATAAAACTTACACAACAGTGTAAATAATAATACTTTAGCCAAATAGATCTTTACCTCTTTTAAGTTCTCAAGGTAGACTTAAGTTTGGGAAGAATTTTCAGAAATCAGATGTTGAAAACATGGCTCCCTTGAATGTCTGGCTTCTTATAAACTTTTAGAAATGATTAAAAAGCTTTTAGAAAGGCTGTACTGTAATTGTCAGTACGAATAACTTCTGTGTATGAATGGAAAATACACTTCAAGTGCAGATGGTTAATAATGACATCATTTTTGTCTACGTGGCAGGAATAGATGCTGTTATCACTGGGTGTGTATGTGCTTGTGCATGAGTGCATATGCTAATATACATTTACATAAAAGCAATTGTTAAATGAGTGGTTTGCTGGTTTTGTACTTCTCTTTTTCTTTTTACACAGGAGAGATGAATCCTGCTTAGATGTTGACAATATAAAGGATACATAACTGATTCCTTTAGGAAGGTTAATTTTAACTTTTGACACTTTGATTTAATCTTACTTTTGATTGCCAATCACAAATGAGGTGATATAACATTTTTTTCTTGCACCTACCTGCACACACTAGATATTAATAGATTTATTTTTGTCAAGCTTCATTTCAGATAGCCTTTTTTTATTCAGTAACATTATTTATTAATATGGAACACTTTAGGGTATTTTCAATAGAACATTAACTTAGTGAGAACATTACGTTTTTTCATATGCTTTGTAAGAGATGTAGGTTTCACAGAATTACAGAATGGTTGAGGTTGGAAGGGACCTTTGGAGATCATCTGGTCCAACCTTCCTGCTCTAACAGGGTCAGCAAGAGCACAGGATTGTGTCCAGACAGCTTTTGAATATCTCCAGGGAAGGAGACTCCAAAACCTGTCAGAGAAACCTGATCCAGTGCTCAGTCACACTCATAGTAAAGAATTTTTTCCTCATGTTCACACAGAACTTCCTGTGCTGCAGTTTGTGCCTGTTACCTCTCATCCTATTGCTGGGCATCACTGAGAACAATCTGTCCCCATTCACTTGACACCCTCCCTTCAGATACCTGTACACATTGATCAGATCCCTCCCAACCCTTCTCTTTTCCAGGATAAACAGACCCAGCTCCCTCAGCCTCTCCTCACGTGAGAGAGGCTTCAGTCCCTTAATCATTCTAGTAGCCCTTTGCTGGACTGGCTGTAGGAGCTCTGTGTCTTGTACTGGGGACCTCAGAACTGGACACAGCACTCCGGGTGAGGCCTCACCGTGGTTGAGTAGAGTGGGTGGATTACCTCCCTCAACCTGTTAGCAATACTCTTTCTCGTTCAGCCCAGGGTACCATTGCCCTTCTTGGCCACAAGGGCACATTGCTAGCTCATGGTCAACCCGTTGTCCACCAGGACCCCTGGGTTCTTCTCTGCAGAGCTACTTTCCAGCAGGTCAGCCCCCAGCCTCTGCTGGCACATGGGGTTATTACTCCCAAGGTGCAGGACCCTCCACTTACCTTCATTGAATTTCAAGTGGGTCCACTCTGTCCATCTCTCCAGCTTGTTGAGATTCTTCTGAATGGTAGCATGACACTCTGGGGTATCTAATGCTCTTTCCAGTTGTGTATCATCATCAAACTTGCTGAGGAGGCACTCTATCCCTTCATCCAAGTCACTGATGAATAAGTTAAACAATATTGGACCTAGTATTGACCTCTGGGAGTCACTGCTATTTACAAGTCTCCCATTAGATTCTGTGATCACAATCCTCTGAGACCTGCCATTCAGCCAGTTCTCTGTCCACCTCACCATCTGTTGTCCAGTCCATACTTCCTGAGCTTCATTGACTCCAGTTCTTCAAGAGGAACAAAAGCCTTTCTCCTTGTACAAGGAGTGACACATTCCAGTTTTCATCATTTATAGACTTGACTTTCTGTTTCACATGGCACAGAGCCCACCTGCATCTCCATCACAATGTGTGTTTATGTGTGTGTGTGAGACTCCTGAAGCTGTAAGGTCTCTGGGAATATCCTATCTCTCTCTCGCTCATCTTCATGAACGCTACACAGCCTGCTTATTTCCTCCCATAACTCTTTGACCTGGTGACATAACTCATCCATCAGCAGCAATACACCTTCTGCAGAAGAGATGACTGTCAACTCAAGCTTCATGGGAGGCCCCAGGCACTCGCTGCAACCTGAGAGCTGCAGAGCTACATCCACTGTCAGAACAGAAATTCACTGTTTAGAACAGAAGTTCCTGTAATACAGTGGGAGAAAGCCTAATTGCTCATGACAGGTTGAACAATCCTTATTTCATGGTTTCTTGACAGGAAGCCAGGATATTTATGGATAGTGAGTGTCTTTCATAAGCATCAAAAATAAGGATAGAACAACCATTATCAGTGGTTCCCATAGCAGCCATTCTCAGGAGTCTCTGGTGGGAGTGGAACCATGAACTGGTTTCTCCCTTCAAGCTGTCTTCTGTAGGAAAATAACCTTGGAAGAAAGGAAAAAGCAACTCTGCTAAAGAGAAAGGATGAGTAAAGTTGTGATCCATGCATGGAGATAAAGTTACGTTTTACCCAACTTATGCATTAGATATCTAATTTAAAAAAATGAATTTCAAAAATTTTGCACAGCTGCCATACATTCTCTGAAGAGTATAAATTCAGCCCCCCCCATATATATATATATATATATATTTATCTACAGTATTTGGTTTGTTCAAAACTTCACAAGCAGAAAAATTCCACCTTTTCTCCACAACACAAAATAATTTTGTAACATGTGCTCTTCTCTGCCTGTAATGTCCATGATGTTTGACCTTGCATTTTTTAATTAATGTGAAATGGAATTCACTATAGGAATTGAGACTAGACAATAGGTCTTTTTTCCAAGGGTCTTTGGTTTACTTATTTTTTCCTTCATGGCTAGATGTTCCTTCTAATTTTGTCTGATGGGTAGCTCTGTTTCCTCTTAGTAGCTAATACGGACTTGAAACACTTGGCTGCTTTCTCCCTTTTCAAGCAAGCATAAGCTGCATCAGCATTTCGGCTTCTTGATCAGTTATGCTCAGGCTGCAAGGAGAATGAAAACTGAAGGTGGGAACACCTCCAGTTCACACTATTAATTCCTAATGTGTCTGGGGAGGTGTCTACATAAAGAGAGAGCGGGACATAAGACCCAGGGAAGTAGTGAATGTGAAAATCACATAGAAAAAAAAATCACATGGAAAATGGGAGTCTGGGGAATGGATAGGTACAGCTGCCAGTGTTGGCAGAAATGTGGGTCCTGGCCATTTGCCCCCCCCCCCCCCCCTTTTTTTTTTTAAGATATCTAGAAATCTACTGGATTTCTGCTAAGAGCTACAATTTACCAACAAGAACAGTGGTGTTATCAGAAGTAGGAAGAGTAGGAAGGAGTTGGTTGCTGGAGAATTGGAGAGAACACAAAGGACTGGCATCATTTAGGACTCAAAAGGAGATGGAAATTGTGTACACAATGTGAGAAAGGCCAAGATATTTTCTTGGTATTGCCAGGTGTCTATTCTGTCTGTAGAAATTCTTTCATGTGCAATGTTATGGTCTAGCATCCCCCTTGTGCAGGTGTAAATGCATGCACTGGTGGTGTAGGACAGCAATGAAGCAAACGCAATGAGACTATTGCACATGTGAAAGAAGTTACCGATTGTCCCTGTCATTCATTTTTCAGCAGCAAGGTATTTCTCTTTCATGTGTTATTTCAGATATTCTTTGTGTAAACTTCAGATAGCGTTTTTTTTTTTTAATTTTTTTTTTTTTTTACTTTTAGAAGTGAACACTTTGTTTAATAAGAGTAAACAAATACGTTTTCTTTTGTTTAATATATTACAGAGGCATAAAAATATATACTTTTTAAATGCAGTATGATTGGTAATGCTTTTATTTTTTTAAATTTCATTTTGGTTTGTTTTGTGTTCTTAGCAAACAAAGTCAGTGACACTCAATGTTTTTCTGGTGATCTGACCTATGAACATCAGATTTCAGCAACTGCTGCATGTCTCATACTAAAAGTAGACTTTACATTATTTTCAGTGAAGGACATTGGAAGCATGAGAGCATAATGGCAAAGTCCTAATGCAGAGACATCACTGAAATTTGTTATATGTGCAGCCCATTATATTTTTTAATAAACTAAACAAACATCCTATTGGTAATATCTCTTGGTACCCTCATGTTACATTTTAATGAAATACTTACTGAAAGAGGTTTCCTGAAGTACTTCTATTGAAATATTTTAGCAAGTGGCAGATGGCAACACCCAGTAGACTATAGCCTAGGAAATCTTGAAGGACTTCATTATGTTGAATTGTGAAGAAAATTTCAACTTGGAGAAGTTTTGTTTCATTTTTTGTGCAGTATGCCATGGGCTATCCTTCAGTCCCAGTTCCCACTCTTACTATAAATTGCTTGCTTTGATTGTATCATGTCTGAAAATGCTTTCAGAAACATTTAATTAATCTCTTTTTCTGTTCAGAAAAAAATAATTTTGTAAAAGGTTACATTAAAAAAATCCCCCCCCCCCCCCCCCCCCCCCCCCCCCCATATTTCAGTAAAAGCATGTAGTAGGGTAAGTGGGGTAAGTGATCCCATTAGGATTAGGGTGAAAAATCTTAACTGAAAATTATTCCACTTCGACTGGTCAGAATCATCAGACTCAGCCAGTTTATAGCTCTCATCTGTAAGGCAAAGTCTAGGCTGAGCAGTCCTTGCTACCTCCCAATACAAGAGTAAGTCTAGGCTTCTGTTCTTTCTGAAAATATTTTCTTCTGTTTTAATTCATTCATACCCCTAGGCATTTTTTATTTTCAGTTTCAATCTTCACAAAAATTTCAAGGATGCATTTGTATTCCACTGAATCTATTAGGTTTTGGCACTGATTTGAATAATTGTGAAGGCCTCCCCTTGGGTTGAAGGGCCTCCAATTGGGCACATTTTATGCCTATTTAGGAGGCCGTTTCACATTGTTAGAGCAGTGATCATTAAGGGACCTAAGCTATACAGCACACAGTGCTCCTAAGCTTGTCATTAAATAACAGGACAGCCAGTGTTTAAATCCTAGCATGTCCCTTACAGGCATTTACCCTTATAATCTTTGATTCTAGTGGTATGATAAATATGATAAGTACTCCCTGCAGTGAAGGCACATTAAATGCAGACAAAGATAAGTTTAAAAACAGAATTATCAGCATAAAACAGAGAACAATAAGGGGACAATGAGTTCAGAGGGGGAAATCTAGGGAAATGTTGATTTAGAAGCTGGAATTGCCTCGGCCTGGGACTGAAAACCTGTAATATCTCTATTCAGAACAAAACAGAAACAACAAAATAGGGGGAAAAAAAGCAAAAACAAACAAACAAACAAACACTTCTGAATGCCCAGAATGCTTCAGGAAATATATTTTTGGAAAAAAAAAAAAAAAAAGAGTCCATCATTCTTTTAAATGGATTAATTATATCTCCTTTAATTTCATATTTCATATAGCTGATCTATGTTGGTTTGGACCATTTCCTTCTTGTCTAGTAACATAATGCTGAGAGTAACTAATAATGAATGGAGAGAGGGTAAGATATATAAATTCTACAGAAGGAACCTTCCATTTGTTTTCTTATGCTTTGCAATAATCACAAAACTATCACCTGCTTTACTGGGAATATGGATCTCACATAAGCCTGATTATTGCTTAAGACTCTTTCCTCCTACCTAGTAGGAATGTATGCTTACTGGGAGGTCTTTAGTGCAGAGCAGAATTCAAGTTTGCATAAGATTACATTTAAATGTTATTGTCTGATTTGCTGCATTTTCCTCTGTCTGTATTTATTGCTGTATTAAGTCATCTCATGAAAGGTCTGTTTGAAGGGCTTTTGCTTTTCCTTGCTACCAGAAAATGATTAGTGTGCCATTGGCTGTAATAACAAGTTGCTATCTCTGATGTATGGACAATTATACACAGACAACACTTTAAAAGTATCTCTCTTAAAGAAATGTCTCTCTTCATTTGATAAAATGTTAAGTAACTGGAATTGCTTGTTGCCTCTCAAAAATGCCATGAAGCCTATAATCTGCCAAGCAGAGATTTACAGGTTGAGGGAGATATACTTTAGCTGTGTCTGTTATTATCTGAGCAAATGTGCTCACTTTGCCAGACCCGGTGGCTGAACAATCCCCCAGTATTACTACTATTTTTCTCCTCCATAGCAGCAATGGTGCAAGGTGAGAGCTGCTGTTCACATTGTGGTCTCTTTCAGTTTCTGTGAAACAATTTTTCCTTTGAGTCACAGGAACACAAGGCAGAGGTTTAGAAGGACTCTCCTGGATTGCCAAACCCAGTCTTCTAGTAACAGAAACATTTTTATGATCTTAGTCATATACTCCCCTTTAAAATTCAGCAGGAATATTTTTGTTCCCATAGCTACTACTGTCAAGTTGTTTCAGAAGAAAACCTCTTCCCTCTGAGGTTTAGAACCTTTCTTTTAAATTGCATATGGTCATTTTGTTCCCAGCTTCCCACACTGTTGTTTAATTTACATGGTGATTACACTGTAATGTGCATAACATACTTTATGTCTCTATATTTGGCTTAGCAAAACAAACATATTTTTTTTTAGTCTTCTCTCAGAGGGCTTTTTGATCCCTTGAACATCTTAATAACCCTACTTTATGTCTTTTCCAGTTTGGATTTATATTTCGGGTTAACCAGTATTTTACATAGCTTTCACTGGAGGCAGCTAATGTTCCTTAGCTGATGACAGGTGTCAGAAAGGATTGCTAAAAGAAAGAAAACAGACTACCTCCGAATACCATCTCTTCAAGGCCTCTGTTTTAGTGCTAGAGAGGAACAAAATGGGCAATTGTCTGAAAGATTTGATCTCCATGCATCTAACTAGTTAATCCAGTCCCCCTTCTCACCTTTTTTTTTTTTTTTTTTTTTTTTAAAGCCATATGGATGTGCAAAGTAGTAAAATGGCACTACAGGCTCTGTCCAATGTCTGTTGTGGAGCTCAAGGAACTGAGGGAGGAAAATTCATCCTGCAACACTCCTCCCTTTCCTGGTATTTGCAGTAGCTGGACCTGATTCAAGTCCAACCCTGTAGAAAACCAGTGCTAGAAGCAAAACCTCTATTTTGCACTTTGCCATGGAGTTGTGACACTGACTGTTCATAGGCTTTAAAACAAAACCAAAGTATGACTCCACCTTTTCCATATCTTTGGGCAGGACCGTGAGAAAGAGAAACAAAATTGCTCTTTACTTTCTGTTCTCTAATTAAGCATATAACAGTCTTTCCTTCCTGAAACAGAATGTTAGCTTCTTTCATTTAATCTTAGTGTACAGTTCTCTAGGGTTTCTATGCCAGTAATATTTACAAAAGAAAGGGTTCCAGTCTTTTGTCTTCAAAAAATTAAGACAACAAGGAACAATAAGACATTTCCTTAGTCTAAAACATTTCTGTAGCTTAAACACAAAATTTAAGATTTAAGTCACAAAGAGCTTGAATATGAATACAATGGTGTCTGAATGAACACTGCTGGGAAGTAGCCAAGCAAGCACTGAGAGGCTTAAGCATCTTTTCCATTGAAATTATTGCATAAAGTCAGCCATCACACAGAAAAGTACTTCCTCCAAAGAGGAAGTTTGCAATTCAAAGGAAGTAACACCAGACTCCAGTCCTTTGCTTAGTTCCATGTAAAACTAAACTAGCTTGTAAAGCCCTGACAAATTGCCTCTTTTTTTTTTTTTTTTTTCCTTTGACATAAGCCCATTGATTTAAAACAGACATCGGAATATTACCAGTAAATCTCTTGGTAATAAGTATTAACAGTAAATCAGCTTGGAACTTAAAGCTAAACCTATTAGAAGTGTGGCATTTAATGCAAATGATACACATTAGTTTGAATGTCTGATGAACCACTAAGTGCTTTATATATTCATTTTGTATCACCTATACTATTTAATTACCAGTTTCTTATCAATAGCCTGCTCATGGTATGCATTTAGCTGCTTGCTGGGCAAGTTCCTTTGATTTCTCAGTACAGAAATACTTTAAAAGAAGAATTTCCAGATGTGCCTAAGGGAACCAGACATGCAACTTGGAATGGATATAAATCATAAAGAAATTAAAGGTTTCTGTATAGGATTGCAAGATATTCCTTTTTACTTTCATTCTTATTCTGATAGTGCTTAGAATCCCCACCTGTTGTGCCGGTTAATAAGCGCATAAATAAAATACTAAAACCTTCAAATTCAACATATAAAGAAAGAAGCCGAAATATGGAAGGCAAGAAAATGTGATGAATAGAGTGACTGAACCTTATCTTATGTGAGTGAGTACAAGGATTCTCACCCAGAAGAGCAGAAATTGCAAGGATACATAGTAGTTAATCTGCTCAGGGAAGCACAGATCTGTTTTAAGAATAGGTACTGTGTAGACGTATAGCTAGTACAGTTTTACCAGACACACTCACCAGAAATAGTAGACTTCTTGGAAGAACAGAAATGCCATGAACTATCATCCCAGAACTGCATTAAAGTCCCATATAGGTCCATGTATCTCTATGTTCATAGGCTTTGTGCTATTTCAGTACAAAAATATACATATTAACTCTACAATTCACAGCTCAGTCAATCAGTACACAGCTACAAATCACAGTGCAGGGGACAGCATCAGGCCCAGGTGATAAACACAATCAGTCTTAACTACCACAGTTGCAATTAAATGCTACCTTTTTTTTAAAAAAAAAAAAAAATTTAAATTTTAAAAAAAATAAAAAATTTTAATTTTTTTTTTTTTAAATAAATGCTACCTTTTTTTTTTTTTAAAAAAAAAAAAAGAGAGAGATATGTGAGAAGACTGTACCTCTAGTTCAGGAGTTTTATCTCTTGGGGGAAAGTGAATTATCTTAATAATGCTTTGTGAATCACTACTAATCATGCATACTGTAGGGAGTAACACAAAGGGCATCTTAAGGAAGGAAGAGACAATCCAGAGGGTAAAGAAGGAAGTGGTACAAGGTAAGGCATCAGTGGAGGGAAAATAATTTGCAGAAATTCAGTTGCCAACAGCAAGCTACAGTTTCCGTTTGTGGGTGGCAGTTGTGGAGGGAATGTTGGATCCTAAAATGAGCCTGGATTGTCCCTGCTGCTCTGGATAGTTTCAGCTACTGTTGGAAACTGTCTCCCACTCCTAAAATGCTGGCTTCACCTGTGCTAGCTTCTGCCTCTCCTACCCCGTGTGGCTGGGTGAAAATGTGAAAGAGGAAATTTGCATCTTACTGCCTTTTGAGGAAGAGTCTTGTTATCCTCATAGGAGTCTATTTACACTGGAAGAGTTTATCATTTTACACAGGCCATGCTGATTATTTTAATGTAGATTTTGAATAATTAAATAAAGTTCTTGCAATTTTGAAAGCATGAACCACATACAGAAAGGATTAATGCATGTTGTGAGTTTTACTTCTTAAAGCAAATATTGTCTACTATAAATTAATATATATTTGTCCACTTAAGATTCTAAAAATCTTTATAGTCTGGAATATATTAAGTAAAGTTAATTTAGTAATTGTTAGAAAAGTGCCCATGAAAGATTAGTATTTTCAAACTAACATGGATAAAATTGTGTGTTGTAGAAGCAATTTACACTTTTTAATAAGTATATTGTTCTTGTTGAAAGAGATTATTGTATTCACTGACAACCAATTTTCTAGTGATGAATTGTCTAAAAACCCTTCTCTGATATTTTTAGCAAGTAGTTGAATAAGTTGTGAGCTAATTTTTATGTTTTTCTTTACAGATCAAAGCTTTCTTTTAATTGTATTTCACACCTGTTACAGATAAACATGACTGTAAGAAACAGTGTCCACATTACATTGTTAGAATTATTAGTCTGTTTTGTCATTTAGATCACTAATTCATTTCTACATTTTTTGTTGTTGTTGTTTTGTTTGTTTGTTTGTTTTTAAATCTGTTTTGTTTGTCCGGGGCTTGAACTAATGATCAGGGAAATCACTGAAAAAATCCCTGCCAACTTCATAGATTTTTGATTATGTTTTAATGCCACCCCCCTTTTCCTATTTATAAATGTATTTCCATATTCTTATTTTAAAATACTTTCTGTTTTCCCTCTTCTCACAGTACAAAACAATCATAAAAACATTGTTGACAGGAAAGCAGTTTCTTTCAGAAAAAAACACAAATTCTTATCTTTGTCTGTGGACCTGATCTCAAATTCTGCTGATATATTCTGTGCACAATAATTCCTATTTCAGTAAAACTCTGTAAGTAAAGCAACTGCAGCAATGATTCACAACACATAACAAGTATGTATGACATTGATTTGTATCCCTGAAAGAGGTAAACTGAAAGTGTGATGGGAAAAATTGTTTTCATTTTTTTTTTCTCTCTCCTAGAAATACAATAATTACGAAAGTATAAAATTCTCTGCAGTCCTTGTATGTTGAAAAGACCAAATCTCATTTTCTTAGGTAGTGCACACTTGCTGTAATACAAAGGAATCAAGCATATACCATCTTGATAACTCTTTTTAAAATATTGGGATTAATTGTGCACCTCTTGGTACACAAGTTGCCTGCTGAGGAGAGACAGACCCTTTCCGGTACTCGCACTTCTGTGTTTTTGCACATCATTTCTGATGTGTCTTTTCTACCAGGCTTTTCTGGGCAAGATGGGGAGGTCCCTCCTATCTTCTCACTCTAGCTAGTGGGCTGAAGGTAATCCATACCCCATTGGTCAAAGAAGAGAAAACCTGTGCAGACAGCAAACCTGATTCCATTACCTGATAATTTAGAAAAACATTACTTCCTTCTGGTAACCTTGAACACTTTCAAACAACACAACACAGGAATGATGGAAAGAATAACCTATGGTCTGAACATTGAGCAGTAATGGTGAAGATCACCTTTATTAAGGTGATCTACTTTGTTATGAAGGGCTCCATTTAGCATGAGATCAAAATGCTGAAAATTATAACTAAGCAGCTATTGAGTGGTAATATTAGGAATGTATTAATAGACATTATACTATAATATTAAGCACTTTTTCAAAAGTAACAAATAGTTTACATTCCTAAAATTTCAATAAGGGACACTGTAAAAATTCAGTCAACAGCATATTCACAATATGTAGATATATAGAAGTTGTAATATCTACATACGTGTGTATCAGGATCATAAACCCTGATATATACGCAGAATATAAGACCTCAAATACTGGGTTTGTCTAGAAGTCTGTCAACATCACATGATAACTCATGGAGATACCTGAACTTCCTCATTAAAGACAGTTTAAGCACCAGAATCCTTCTGTGGGTAATAAAGAGCTATTTATGGGTTGTTGGCTTCAAAGAAGTTTCTGTTCCACAAATAAATCTGTCCGGAGCTATTTCTATATCAGAGTCAAAGCACTTGGAAACCTCTGTGGTATTTCAACACTACACAGCATTGCACCGTGTAGATGATACAGTTTAGATACATTTCAAAGCTAAAGCTTCTGGTTTTTCTCTTTTTTCTTTTTCTTTTTAAAGGCTTATTTAGTGTTCTTATGTTCTTGTTTGTTTGGAGTGTTACAGGTTTCATTGGCCAGAAGATCAGTATGTGGTTTTGGAAAAGGCCTGTGTCAACAGCCACCTTTCATAAAACTTCAAATAGTCAGAATTTGCTGTATATAAAGCTGCATTAGGAAACTACCACTGTTCCAAGCAAAGAGAAATCAAGAGTACCTCCAAAAGTTTGACTTATACTGGTATTTTTTACACTGTTTGGCTTGATCTCATTACTCCTGACTGTAGTTCAGTTCTTGAACGTTTTCATAATCATTCTCTTCTCCCTTAAGTGATGAACACTAAGTGATAATTTTGCTTGTTAGACCATAGCTTTGACTGTTGTGTGCTAGCATAGGACAATGATTTCTGGGGCCATCCACTCTAGAAATAATAAAGATCTCAATCATAATGAATGCAAGCAAAAGAAAAATACATAATTATTTCTCCAAGTAGAGATTTTTTTATTTTTATTTTTTAAAGTTATTAATGATCACTGTGGCCACATAGTTACCCATGGGAGGCATTGACTTGAAAAGCTCTCCATGGCTGTGCATCCTACCATCAGTCAATGGAATCCCTCACTAGAATAATAATATTTCACACTAACCGTGTATTGTATACTTCCAAGGATTATAACATGCCACACGTCAATTAGTTAATTCCCTGATCTGTTCTGAACCACTATGCCTTGGGATATATTATTTTACTTGTTTAGAGGTAGATAATCTGAACCAAAGCAAATGACGTATCATAAAATGTCAGTGACCAAGCCAAGAGCTGAAATTTGAAATCTAGATTTTTAATCATATCTTCCTAACCACTACATAACAATGCCAGCTACTGGTCTTTACCAGCACATTTAATTAGTTATTTATCTTTTCACAAACACTGAAAAAGAGCTGAGAAACCATGTGTAGATGACTTTCAAATACCTCATAAAGTATAAAATGCATATTTTGAATGTTTCAGCTATATTTATTTCTATTGCTGTACAATGTTAATTGTCCTAAAGTGTGTGCTAAAAGCCTTTGCTTCAATCTGTAATCACTGAGAAGTGCCAGATTTCCATTGTATTTGCCAGCATCCTGTATTCTTTAGATATGTCCTGTAGCCCATGTCTCAGCTAAGAACTTTGACAATATTGTTTAAATAATTTTTGAACACTTGTGTTTAACATGAACTGACATGCAGTAGTGTTTAAGGTTTATAACGTACTCTTTAACTTTAGCAGTCACTTTGCTATATAATTCTTAAAACTGAAAGGATACACACACGATGAAGACATTTGGGTGTCAAGAGATTACAAAACAAAACAAAGGGAAGGGAAATAATTTTAAAAAGAAAAAAAATCAGAGTTAGAGATTCATTCATCTTTTCTCTTATTTCCTTGGCCTGATCCAAAGCTTCGTGTGGATTCTGACTCTGCTTATTGGCATGATGCACTGGGCATGAAGCTACGGACAACAGTGAGAGTGTGAAAGTTTGGAGAAATGAAAAAAGGTTTGGAAATTTGGAGAAATGTCAGTTTTCTGCTTATGGGTTCTGGTTGATGTTCTGTTCTGAATGTATTGAAGCCAACTGAATGTTTCACAGAGAATCCAAGACCTAGACAGGAAGATGTTGAGGAAGCTATGTATAAGCTCAATTTTGTAGATAATACGCTTCTTACATGATCATATCATGTAGATGGATGTGTTGATTGGGGAGGATATTTGTTTTCTTTTTTTTTGGTCCTAAATGCAGAAATGATGGATCATCAAAGCACCAAAGTTTATTATTATTATTATTATTATTATTATTATTATTATTATTATTAGCGTAGAATAACGTATCTCTAGATGCCTGTATGTTTCTAAAAAATAACATATGCTTATTTTATCATATTCGGAAAGCTGGAATAAACATATTTTTAGTGCAGTTCAGTGTCTGGCTGAATATGTTGCTGTTATAGAGTGATTTACATATTTCTTTATGAACATGAAGAGGATGGTGACAGGTCATAGAAATAGGTCATGGAAGTCAAAAGCTGTGTTTTCATGAGAACAGCGAGAACAACTTAATTACTCCAATTACTTAATTAGTTAATTGCCACCTTAAAGAATGAAGATTTTGCATCTTCTTTTTTCACAAGCTCTACCTCCTTGTAACCCCATCATGTCCCATTCACACTGTCCTGTTAGCTCAGTGAAATCAGCTTTGGAAAATATAAGAAGCCTCCATGAGCTAATTCATTTCTGGCCCTTGGAGTGCATTTCCCTTTCCCTCTCCCCTTCCCTCTCCCTTTCCCTCTCCTTTTCTCTATCCCTTTCCCTTTTCCATTACCTTTTCCATTAACTTTCCCTTTCCCATTCCCTTTCTCTTTCCCTTTCCTTTTCCCTCTCCCTTTCCTGTCTTCTCCTTATCACTAGATTAACTTTTAGGGCAGTCTGACAAGCACCATACTCATAAAATAAGAACAGGGAGGAGAAAAGGAATGGAATGAGTAAAATCTCCTAATTTTCGTGGTGGCAAGCTCTTAAATCAGCGTGTTGTCCAAGTGCTACTGCTAGTAATCATGGACTTCTACTTTCAGATGAAACAGCTGGGAAAGTGGGAGGATGAGAGGAATATGCTTACAGAGTATTGGAAAGAATTGCAACTTGGAAAAGCAGTTCTTTACATGAGGAGTTGTGGACAGATCATTATTTTAAATGCTGTACAAATCTGTCATACTGAGCTGGGAGAAGCCCATATTTAAATAGTAAAAATGAACAAAATTAACGTAAATGCTATTTTTACTTCCAGGCTAATATTTGAAAGACACTAGGTATTTCTCTACTGAGCATTATGACAGTATTTGACCAATGGCAATAACACTCAAACCGTTTTCAATCTCTGGTTGTGCTTTAATAGGACTCTTGCAATCAGTAGAACATAGCCATGGTGAACAGTTATCTTCCAAGAACTTCACAGATATTAAAAGCCTAATCCTGCCACTTCTAATTGTGTTCTGTGGTCATTTACTTACATTGGGGTTCAGGATAGCAAAACCATGGCCTGGGTCCAATGCTATTACTCATGCTGAAGAGTCATTCTTCACCTACTGACATAGTCAGTGCACTATCACGAGGAGCTGGGTGCAAAGTGCATTAGAAATACTCTGGTATAATAACTAATGTTCTTTTGTTGTGATGTTGAAGAAGATGGTCCTTTTTTTTTTTTTTTTTAATCTCAAAAAATATATATAAAAATTCAAAACATTTTGGACCCTTCTGGACTGCAACTAGCAAATAAGGGTAGGGGCATTTAACTGGTAACAGTTTTGTAAAGTGAAAGCATATAAATCCAGTACAGAATGGGGATGAGAAAGGTACAACTAAAGAAATTTATGTAATACTCCCTACAATTCAGGACAATATAATATAACAAACAATGTAACCCCCACAACCACTCTTATGAAAATTCATGACAGATTGCTGAAT
This sequence comes from Anser cygnoides, assembly GCF_040182565.1. Taxonomy (NCBI): domain Eukaryota; kingdom Metazoa; phylum Chordata; class Aves; order Anseriformes; family Anatidae; genus Anser; species Anser cygnoides. The sequence goes on from NC_089873.1 coordinate 30,700,883, forward strand.
TTTAACTTCAGTACTGTTTGTTCTAGCATCCAATTTATGGTGTTCAAAGTCAATGCAATAGACTTATTGCTCTCATCAGCTTATGTTCAAAATTAGTAGAGTATATTCCCTGCAAAACCCACAAGTCTCATGTTTGAAACCAAGCCTTTATTTTGTTTATGGATTTACTCAAAAAACAGAAGTTCAGGGAGACAGTGAATTAAGTGCTTTATCTTCATGCAACATATATTATATTCCAATAACTCCAGTAAAGGATTTTTGGAATTAAGAGAGCTTATCTCTGTGCTTATTTGTTAAAGGGGTTATTTATTTATTTAATGAGCATTTGTGTAGTATGCTGTTGTGGATGGGATAAAGTTTGGGTTCTTATCTATTATTGGATTTATCTGTGCTGAGTTAGCAAGTGGTAGGACAGTGCATGCTGCCTTATCACCAACATATTTATTTTTGTTATTGAAATGAAGGTTGTTATACAATTTATTAAAATTTTCATACAAGTGTATATAGTTGGTGTGGAGAAAAGGATTTATGTGTAGGAAAGGTGTAACTGAAATATGGAATAAAGGCAAAAGAATTCAGAGCCTAATACTATTCCATTGTTTTTTTGAATTTTGGAATGAGGAAAGAGAAACAATGAATTTAGTGCATTGTTTTTCCTCCATTTATTGTCTGCTTCTGGGCAGAAAAAAAAATGCTATCTGCAAAGAGAGTGACAAAAAGAATGACTCCACGGTAGTAGATTCACATATTTATCATAAAAAACAACCATAGATATATCTAAGAAGAAGAAGAATTTGCACAACTGAATGAAAAATGCTATGAAAAAAAAACACATTAATTTGGAAAAGCAGAGGCCCTGAGAAGTTACAGTTTATTGTGTTGAGTGGTAGGTAGTACTACCATTTTTATTGTTTTCAGTAATAAAATTGTAGTAAGGCTTCAAAGTTTATCATATGTGGTTATCTCAGCTTCTAATGAATATTCATATTTAAAAATCCTGAGGCTCTCATATTAACTTAACTAAAATACCAGCAGTATCACATTTACCAATTGCTATGGTTAGAAAGAAGATTGGATACCCAAGACTGAAAAAGCATTGGCAAGCAGTAGGGTTTTAATTCTGTGGGTTTTCTAGCTCTCATCCTCAACTTTCTCTTAAACCCCTGGGTATTTGGATTTCAAAGGAAGTAAAATCAGATTGATTACATCAAGTTTTTGACATTCAGACTTTGTTAGGGGAATAAACATGTAACATGGTTTAGGCTAGGGTCATCAATATAGTGTGTAGGTGAAACTGGTAATTCTATGTATTGCTTTTCAGCAATAGTGAGGGGCTTTGTATTACTTCAGTCAGCAGCCTTGGGAAGCTTCTGTATTTAGCAAAGGAAATTACTTCATTATGCTGAACTGTTGAAGAAGTACCTTTACTTGCAAAGAATAAATATCATTTTGTGTTACATCAACAGGAACCTACCTTTCTTTGTTGATGTTGATATTTATTTTATTAGTTCTCACTTGTAGCAATTTTAACACATGGTAGTTACAAAACTATCTCTTTAAGCCCATGAAAGAGTTGTGTGCATAGTGCAAAAGTTACCTGGAGCAGTTTTACAGTACAGTTCTCTTGCTGGCTTAGCTAATGTAAATATTGAAAATGTTTTGGTACTACATCTTCCCTAGAAAATCTAAAAAGCCTATTTCTGTATTAGAGTCTCATCACCTTCAATATTCTAGAGCTATAACAAAAAGAATGTCCTTTCCAAAAATATTAGAAATGTGATTCTTTTTCTGTTGATAGCTCCTTGTACTTTTCACTAGGTTTCACATTGCTCTGAACATAATAGTACAGCCTTTCTCTACACGTTGTTTACTGATTTCTGGAGAGATGAGTGCAACTCCTGCTTAATCAGTTCACTAGCATACAGCTGATGCTCTGATCAAGTCCACTAGATCTAGCATTAAATTTCTAGCCTGGCATATATTCGTTATTCAAATTATCAAATCTGCACCTTCTCAGTATTTTCTAACACAAAAACAGTTCATGTATAGGAGTATGAGGAAGAGGCAGACAGTTCTGAAATATCTTATAAACATATTTACACAAATGTAGACACTATTAAATTCATTATAACACACAAAGAACCAGTGCAAAGCAAAAAATCAAAAATCAAAAATATACAGCTTTTAATGCAGAAATCTTCAGTTAAATGAACTCTTGCAGCTTGACAGTTTTGGCTCAAGGTAAGTCTGTGGTTCAGACAAGTTGATACATCAATATTTATGACAGAAAGGGAAGGGGTAAAGATGGAAAGTTTCACAGAATATTTGATGCAAATTTACTGCATCATTTAGTATGAAGCAAATACTTTACCTGGATGTATTAGTTGAAAATGGAGTGTATATATTTGTGACTGTAGAGACAGACAGAAATTATCTTTTGCCTGATATGAAAGCTCTCTTCCACCCCTTCTGAGGAGATATCTCACTCCCATACAACCAATTTATTAAACATACATAGGATCATAGCACATCATAGGGAATGTGAGAATGAAATGAATGAGACTGTTTGACAGGTTTCTAACAGGAAGATGTGATAGAGAGGAAACCATGGAAGCAAAGATTAAAGCATTAGCAGAACCACATAAATCTCTATTAAAGAAATCTCTATGCCTAGCTTATATCAGTAGCCATAGAGTTAAAAAATATGGTTGCATGAAGAAAAAATATGACACGTCCTGAGAAATGATTGTATATTTTTGCCAACTTTTAGAACAGTTGACAAGATTTAGATTTGGAAGTATGACATAGCCTTGTGCTAGAACCTTATATAATTTCATCAAGGCTTTTACAGACAACTCTGCATCTACTTCTTTGACATGGTTAGTGGTCCAGCAGGGAACCAGCAGAAGACAGTTACTTCATAACAAGAAACATAGATACTGAGGTTACTGACTTTGAAGGACCCAAAAGATTTAACATGCTAGCTAGAATAATCATGCAAACCTCTATGTAAAAGACACTACTTGACATTTTGAATTATTTCTTCTAATGAACCAAGGGAAGTCTTTCACATCTCTAAGTGTCTGAGATTAAGCTACAGTTTGTTTTCCTGTTTGGTGTGTGGTTTGGTTGTTTTTGGGAGGGTATTCTTTTTGGGGGTGAGGGGAATTTTGTATTGATGGAAGCCATCACTGAGACAGAGCAGTTGTTTGATAGATTTTGATTCAGAGACAGACTATCTGGGACAAAACAAAACAAAATCACAAACAAACAAAAAACAAACAACCAAACAACCAAACCAAAACCAAACAAAAAGAACAAAATGATATCTGTCTGACTGTCCTAGGAAGCATACTAAAAGAAGAGCAGATGAAGCCTGCACTCTCAGGGTTTCATCATAGTGTTTCATCTTAATAACAATAAATTGCACCAGGAGACTTCCCAATAAACTACAGAAGAATGAGGATATGCTAATTAAGTGGAAGTGGATTTCTTGTTTGATCAAAGTCTATCTGGTTGATCTTTGATGGCAATGACAGCAATGATAATCTAATCTAATCTACCCACCCATCTGTTATTCTTAATATGTTTATTGTACTGTTGTATCTAAATCATCAGTCATGGATGTAAAACATGTAAAGACTGCATGCATAAATAAGGGATAACACTGTAATTGAGCAACATGTAAATTGCTGCATTTACAATGCTGGGAAGTGGGTACTCTAGGGAACTTCTCATTACAGATCAGCTGCTGATATGCTGCTATTAACACCCAGCTGTTTGCTTCTGCCACATAGAGGCCTGTGGTGATACCTACTGCCACTTAATACTACACTGTGAAAAAAATCTTTGCTGGGCATTTAGATGTAATTCTGTGAAACAGTCATGAGGAGAGGGAAAGAAAAGAGCACACCAGTATTTCATACACATTAAATTTATTTACTGTCTTGAAACTTCCTTAGAAACAGAGCCCTCCTCTGCAAACCTGGCTAGTGCTATCTTTTCTCACTTTCTTCATTCTTACTGCCTGCTTTGGTGTTGCTGGATTCCCATTCCATCTTTCTTTTGAGTTAATTAATCCTCCATATAAGCATGTCTAGTTAATGACTAATGTCACCTAGGCATTAAGTTCTAGTTTCTGCTTTTCAGTCACTACTATGTCTTACTCAGCTTTATGCAAGTATCTCCTTGGTCCAGTCTTGTCAGGCATTCCTTCTGGGACATGAATCTGGGGAAGCTCCATAGCATCGTTACTATTTTCTCCCTCTACATACTGCCACCAACAGTTTTTACTCAGTTTTTGGCCGGACTGCAGAATTTGACACTTTTTTTTCAGATGATTTTTTATATACTCTAAATTTCTTTAATTTCCTAGATGAAGGTGGTTGTTTTCCACCTTGCTTCAACTTCCATCTTTAGTTTAAGTGTATTGTATTACCTGTAAACCACTCTGAGTTTCATTTTTGTATTTCCTTTAAATTTTTAAGATGAAATCAACACTTTAAATTTTATGCACAGAAATGATGGCATGCACTATCTTTTATTTATTTATTTATTTATTTATTGGGTGCAATTTGTGTCTTAATAACATGTAAGAACTTTACTAAGTCTAAAAGACATAATGTTCTTAAATGAAGGCTCTGTTCAAGGGAGATAAAAGGTAACTGATTTGTGTAACCAAATTGCTTACACAGTCAAACATACATGTATACAGATAAACACACATGCAAATGCATACATTAACTTCATGTCTCCCCAGTTTTTCTCAGATTTCTTGTATATGGTGAAAAATGTAGTAAAAATACAAATGTAAATTTCTGTGCCTCGTATTCTATTACCTAAGTGGGTGATATAATTTCCTAGCTTTTAAAAGACAGAGAAACATGCTAAAAATCTTACCTGAAAAATTTGAATACAGATTTGTTTAAACCCCAGACACACAGTTTCCTCTGTGGTTGGACATAAGTTCCAAGAAGAAAAGGATGATGATGAAAATAGTTGGCATTCAGCCTTCAATTGCTTTAAACAGAAGAGCCAAGAATGTCAAAGTTCTCATGCTGGAAGGCTTTTGCTCTTGGTCTCCTAAGATCAAATTCTATATGGCAATCAACAGTTTCTTTCGGCTAGACTAGCTGTAGCTAGACTTCAGACACGTTTTGTGATCAAAGCATTTGGTATGTACATCAGCTCCAAGAACCAGAGTAGTCCCTACAAATACTGCATAACTCCAATTAATTTCACTGAAAATAATATACAAAAAACATAACTAAATAGCACCCACTTTGCATCTGAGTTACTGAATTAATTTCCACTACATCTTCCTAATGTCTGAGCTTTTGGGTACACAACATCCAAATGAAAAACAATTCTGAACTTACGCTGAGTACTCATACCTTCATGTGATATAAGTAAACCTAAACCAATTAGTTGCCAAAATGAGTCCATTCAACAATTAATGACAGTAAAATTCATTGCTATAAAGAATGTATTAACATTTACAGTACCAGCGAGACAGAATTATTTAGGTTTATTTATGTCATAAAATTAAGGCACAAAATTGGAATGCAAAATTTAACTTTTCACATGAACAATCTGAAAGAGAGCAGTGGGTGTTTCAGTATGTCAAGTATATGTTTTTGTTGTTGTTATTGTTGTTGTTTTTTAATACTGAATATGTTCTACGATGCCTCTGTTTGGCAAGAAAAGAGCTAAGTGATAGCTTCAGAGGACATACAAACATTCATGCATGCAAATACTTGAAATATTTGAGCACAAAGAGGCTAAAATAAATATGAAAAATACACTTTTGCTTAAAGGAATAAAGTTGGACACACAGTTTGATAACTGTTGCAATGAGAACTGGACCAAAAGACCTTGTGTTACTTCTGCAACATAAAGACATTTTATCAATTTAATGTACATAATGCGCAGACTGTACTACACTCACTGTTTCCTTAAAAAATAAATTGATTACCATAACAACTGTGTGGAACTTGAACAAATATCTGAATAATTGTAATAGGTGTAAAACTGTAATGGTTCTAAAACAGAGTTCTTACACAAAAATATGCTTCAGCAGAAATAAAAAAATGCAAAATATTATGTTTAATTAGATTATTTAAAGACATTATATATATATATATAAAAGAAAAACATTAAGAGAAGTCTTCAAAGAGGCCCTAGTTAAATATTTTTTAAAACGTCAATACCATTTTTTGCCAGCTCTGCACATCTGTAAAAACTGAGCATTTGCTTTGGAGATTTGATAGCTAGCAGGATAAATTATTGTAACATGGGGAATTTGTATGAAATATTCATTCAATTAAGTGTTCAAAACCCTCTGAGCCATTCAACTACTCAGTAATCAGTCAAAATGAGCATATTCTAGGAACAGAAGCATTGTTTTTTATGGTAATGGACACAAACTGATTTCTTAAGCAAGAAGTGATTTCTTGGAAATCAATCTAATGACTGTATGATGATAAAGGCTAGTTCCCAACCCAGGAATTCCAGAAAATGTTTTGTTGGCTCTAGTGTGCTATAAACACAATTTGTTGTGTTCTCAGTACAGTTATTAAGATTCTATAGTACTAGCGATACTTTTCTGAGTTAGGGTGCTTTAGTTTGCTGGGTGCTCAAGCTGGTGCTGAGTTGTACAGCTTTTTGATTTGGCTGTTTCTCACCCTGATTATCATCTTCCCTTCCCTTCCCTTCCCTTCCCTTCCCTTCCCTTCCCTTCCCTTCCCTTCCCTTCCCTTCCCTTCCCTTCCCTTCCCTTCCCTTCCCTTCCCTTCCCTTCCCTTCCCTTCCCTTCCCTTCCCTTCCCTTCCCTTCCCTTCCCTTCCCTTCCCTTCCCTTCCCTTCCCTTCCCTTCCCTTCCCTTCCCTTCCCTTCCCTTCCCTTCCCTTCCCTTCCCTTCCCTTCCCTTCCCTTCCCTTCCCTTCCCTTCCCTTCCCTTTTCCCTTCCCTTCCCTTCCCTTCCCTCCCCTCCCCCCCCCCCCCTCCCCTTCCATTAATATTGACATACTCTGAGTTTTCAGTCTGCTTGGTTTGTTTTTCTTGATTCAAATGGGAAATAGAGATATTGTTTTTCTTCTGATGCAGAAGGTGTTTTCTTCTGTTTTCAGGAGGTGTTGAGGACTTTACCACATAATGGTCTTACCTAAGATTCAAAAACTACCACAGTGGGCCTGGCTAGAGGTCCACTTAATCTGATTTTGTTTTGTATATACAAATGCTTAGTTAAAAATGAGCCAGACATGAAATGACCTTTACTAAGATCTCCTTTTATCCCTCACTCATTTTATTTTAAAAGCATACTTTATTTTAAAAGTGTATAGGGTAATCTTTTGCTTTTAGTTGCTTCTCAAATCATTTTCGCCATGCTTTAGTGTTTTGTTTGCCTTATTGTGCATAACAATTTCTATTTTTCTCATTTGAATGGGAAAAGGATATTTTTTTTTCTTTGCCAGTATTTGTGTGCTTTAGTCTATTTTTTAAAACGGTGCTGGATTTTTTGTTGAACATCTGCAAAGTGTTGTGAGACTGTACATCTTTGCCCTTCTTTTCCACCTTGAGATGTTTAAACAGTCTCTCTGTTGACATATTTACTGTGATTATTATATAGTGACTATTCTGGAAGAATGATATGTGAACTACTGACGACTAATTCAAAAATTTTATTTTTCATTTTATAGATCTCCAATTGCTCCAAGAAAGAAAGAAAAAGGAAATGTTAAAATAAAAAGAAGTCAATGCTAATTATTAAGACAAAGACCATAATGTTGTTATTTACCTAACTTTATTTGAAAGTGTAACAATAAATTAATAGACCATTAATATTTGCACTTCACTACAGCGCAGTAAAAAGAAAAGCACTGAGCACTTCAATTATGTGGTTAACTCAGTGGATACATCTATACTACTGATTGCTCTGGCTGTAAAAACTGGGGTTTAATTTCTGTGCTTCTGTGTGGTCCCAGGTCCATGGATGTACATTCTGTCTTAGCCAACTGTATTAGGTTTACATGGCAAGGTTTTGGTAGCAGGGGTGCTGCTGGAGTGGCCTCTGCGAGCAGAGCCCAGCAGCTGCCCCATGTCAGATCACAGCCAGCTCCAGGTGGCTCCAAATAAACCCTCCACTTGCCAGAACTGAGCCAACAAGCGATGTTTGCACCTTTGTGGGAGCATATTTAAGAAAAGGAAAAAGAAAACAAACAAACAAATAACAACAACTACAAAACCAAAAAACCTGCTGCACAACAGAAGCTGGGAGAGCAAGGAGTGAGAAGCAGCCCTGCAGCCCCCAAGGTCAGTGCAGCAGGAGGGCAGGAGGTGCCCCAGGCACACAGCAGCAGTTCCCCTGCGGCCTGTGGAGAGGCCCCTGGTGGAGCAGGCTGTCCCCCTGCAGCCCATGGGTCCCACACGGAGAAGATCTCCACGCTGCAGCCCGTGGAGGAGCCCCCGGTGGAGCAGGTGGATGTGGCCTGGAGGAGGCTGCGGCCCATGGAGAGCCCCCGCAGGAGCAGGCCCCGGGCCGGAGCTGCAGCCCGTGGAGAGGAGCCCACGCAGGAGCAGGGGGTCTGGGGGGAGCTGCCGCCCGTGGGGGACCCGTGCTGGAGCAGTTTGCTGCTGGGGGATGGACCCCGTGGTACGGAGCCATGTGGGAGCAGTTCTTGAAGAGCTGCTGCCTGTGGTCAGCCCCCGCAGATCAGTTCAGGAAGGACGGCATCCCGTGGGAGGGACCCCATGTGGAGCAGGGGCAGAGAGGGACCGTGAAGGCGTGGCAGAGATGAAATGTCATGGACTGACTGCAGCCCCCATTCCGCATTTCCCTATGCCACTCAGGGGGAGGAGTTAGAGGAGGGTGGATGGCAGGGAGGTGGTTTTAGTTTGCCTTTAGTTTGTCTCTGCTCCAGTCTGCTAGTGATAGGCAATAGATTATACTAATTTTGCTATGCTGAGACAGTTTTCCTCGTGAAGGTAATTGGTAAGTGATCTCCCTGTCCTTAGCAGCCCTTGAGCCTCTTTCCATTATAATTTCACCCCTTGTTCCTTTAAGGAGGGGGGTAATGAGAGAGCGGTTGTGGTGGAATTTAGCTGCCCATCAGAGTGAAACCACAAAACCAGTAAGGAAGCTCACACTAGTTGCTGGCACTAACCACACACTGCATGTCCATTAGGCAAAACTGCAGAGTCTGGCATAGGGAATGCTGCACCTGGGTCTGTCTTGGTGTTTTCATGGTATGTTACTTCCACCATGGACCTACCAAGAGGAAAAGCATTTTGAGAGCACCAGTGGTGATCCTGTATGTGCATTTCTATTCCAGTCTGGTTTGATCAGGACAAACCAAAAAATGACCTGTAAATGTTCAAAATGATTTCAAACACAGTACAGTCTCCCAGCTGGCCTTCCTTTCAGCAAAAAATCATCCAGCTTTCTTTTCATCTTTCACAACATCAAGCCAACTTTTTTTTTTTTTTTTTTTTTTTTTTTTTTTTTTTACAAAATGGGATCTGAACATTCTGAAGTGTTTTGTCTTATGTCAAAATATTTAGTGAGCTAGAATTTACATTGGAAATATTTAGTATTTTTTTTTCATATCTATATGTCCCTAAATAGTTATGAAAATCAAAAGACAAACCCAATATATGGAAACTGGGTTACTGATTCCAAACAGACTACAAGTATTAATGCAGGGGGAGGTGCTGGTATCTTCTCTCTGGTGAACAGCAATAGGACCTGACAAATGTCTTGAAACTGTGTCAGGGAAGGTTCAGGTTGGATATCAGGAAAAGGCTCTTCAATGAGAGGGTGGATGGACATTGGAACAGGCTCGCCAGGGCAGTGGTCATGGCACCGAGCTGGCTGGAGTTCAAGAAGCATTTGGGCAACACTCTCAGACATATGGTCTGATTTTTGTGTAGTCCTGTGTGGAGCCAGGAGTTGGAATTGATGGTCCTTGTGCGTCCCTTCCAAGTTGGAATATTCAGTGATTCTGTGAAAAACTGCAGAGAAACAGGGTTTGTGCAACAATATCTATTATTTTAAAACTTTCTTCAGCAACACACCTTGGGTATGACAATTCTTCATTGTTCATTCTGCTATTGCATCGCAACTGCTATTTTTTTTTATAATATTTTATGCCTTACTAGTTTAATATAGTTTAATGTAAGACTATATGTGTATATATTCTGAGATGAGAGTTCCACAAATCTACAGGAGATGCTATTCTTGCCATATTTTGAACCTTACTTGAACTCTGAGGGCAGGACCTTAGGGACATATTCTGTTCCTGTTCCTGAGAGGGATACTTCTACTGCACAATTTCAGCCCCATTCCAGTTTCCTGGTTGTAGCAATTGAAACAGTCACTGGATAAGCAAAGTAAGTGATCAGGCACTGTGGTACTTTGATGCTGTATATTTCTGAGCACTGTCTTGAGGAAATGCTAAACAGAGTTCAGTTACTGACTTTCTGCTGCCAACTGAGATTTCAGATGTTTACATTTGTATAATTATTTTTTCATCATATGTAAGGGAGAATATTTTGCGATGAACTCTCAAGTGGTGTCCCCCAGGGCTCAGTATAGGGCCCATTTCTCTTTAAAATATTTATTAATCATCTGGACGAGGAGATCGAGTGTACCCTTGGTAAGTTTGCTGATAATACCAAGTTGAGTGGGAGTATTGATCTGCTTGAGGGTAGGAAGGCTCTACAGGGGGGTCTAGATAGGCTGGACCAATGGGCTGAGGCCAACTGTATGAGGTTCAACAAGCTAAGTGCTGGGTCCTGCACTTGGGGCACAACAACCCCATGCAACGCTACAGGCTGGGGGAAGAGTGGCTGAAACGCTACCTCGTGGAAAAGAACCCAGGAGTATTGGTCAATAGTTGGCTGAATATGAGCCAGCAGTGTGCTCAGGTGGCCAAGAAGGCCAACAGCATCCTGTATCAGAAATAGCTTGGCCAGCAGGACTAGGGAATTGATTGTCTCTCTGTATTCAGAGTCTGCACCTTGAATACTTTGTTCAGTTTTGGTCCCCTCACTACAAGAAGGACATTGAGGTGCTGGAGCATTTCCAAAGAAGGGAAATGAAGCTGGTGAAGGGTGTAAAGAAAAGTTTTATGAGGAGCGGCTGAGGGAACTGAAACAACTGGAGAAAAGGAGGCTCAGGGGAGACTTTATCAGTCTCTACAGTTACCTCAAAGAAGGTTGCAGTGGATTGGGGTTGGTCTCTTCTCCACAGCAACAAGTGATAGGACAAGAGGAAATGGCCTCAGATTGTGCCATGGGAGGTTTAGGTTGGATATTAGTAAAAGTTTCTTCACTGAAAGGGTTGTGAGGCATTAGAATAGGCTGCCCAGGGTAGTTGTTGGTAGTCACCATCGCTGGAGGTATTTAACAGCTATGTATATGTAGTGCTTAGGGACATGGCCTAGTGGTAGACTTGGCAGTGCTAGGTTAATGGTTGGACTTGATGATCTTAGAAGTCTTTTCTATCCTAAATGATTCTATGCTTCTTTGTGTTCTAGTCCTTGTTGGAATTAGGAGTTTGAATTTTTTCAATGACAAGGCAATTTGAGTGAGAATACTTGTTGAAGTTCAGATTATTTGAAGATACTACAAGTGGTCTTATATTAAAGAGCCTTATATCAAGCTACAGGTGACTGTCATGACAATATTTCAGATAGAGCTTGGCTTGTAGATTGTTATTATAGTAGCTTGAAAGCTCTCAATGTAATTATGAGCATCTTTATTAAAAAAGAGATTTTACAGCTATCTGAAAGTACATGTATATTAAACATGGAGGTGGATATGCACACTAACTATTCGAGATATATATATATATATTTCTGGCACTCAGACAAATATTTTTGCTTGTCTTTTTTTCACAGGTGAAGACATAAATAATAATCCTTTGATGTTTATTTTTCTATATGTAGGAATATTCATTTCTTGGAAGTTATTGGAAGCTACAGAAATTAATCATTTTCATGGTATCACTGACTCTGTGGACCTGTCACTATATCCATTCATAGAAAATGAAACATGAAACAACATTTGATCTAATGTGTCATTAGCTTTTGATTGTTTCCTTTCCATTGAGCCTATCTCATTTCCTCATTTAAAGTAGTCTTAGGGAAGACAAAGCCTTACATGAAGAATCACTACCTCCTAATTATGAAACCCAGACAGCAAAAAGTCTAAGATAACCTGTGACTGTAACAGCTTTGGGTGTGACTTATGATGTATAATATCAGACTCTATCAGATTACTATTCACACTACTTCTCTTCCACGTCTTAGCTTTATGCTTGTTACCCACCCACTGTTAGTTTCTTTGAGGAGAATGCTCTCTATGCAAGAAATGCCATAACTTGCTGAAATCAATTGCAATGTCACAGCTGTCAATGAAAATTTTTTAATTTTGGCAATAATCTTCTGGGCCAAAAGTCTAGTTGTTTACTATGAGAGAAAACTTGGCCTGAAACATTCAGCACTTACTAGCATCCAGAAAGATCATCAGACAGTTTAGATCAGCATAACTGTTGGCAGAGAGTTGTCCTCACTGAGGAAGTGGCTTCTTCAGAATGAAAACTAAAAAATCTTAGTAACAAAGTTCTTAGCTAAGAAAGAATCCTATTCTTCAGTCTTAAAGAATTGTTTTTCTCTTGTATTGCAAGAGCTTCTTGAAAATGACTCCGCAGTTTGGCATTGCTAGATTTATTTAAAAATAATGAGACTTCAGGTTTAGCGTGGCTACTTGCTTTTGTTGCCATCTATCATATTTGCTTCTGAGATGTTGCTTGCAAACTAGAAATATATCATTTAAAGAAAGGACAGGTCTTTATGTCTATCATATATTTCACACTGAGATAATCAGTATTGCCTCTACGTTGGCACTACGCTGGGGTAAAGCAAATGATCATTTGCATCAGAAGTATGAATTCAGACTCTTAAGGCAGCCCTCCTAGGAAACAAATGCTGTATGTGAATAAGTGGAAAACTAATGGCAGGATTCATCTTGCCTTATTTTAGTTACGTACAAGTTAGACATATAGGCTTCCTCTACAATCAATGAGACAACGACCAGTGAGGCAGTCCCCTCAAGGAGGCAAGCTGTCTCCTCTGCAGACAGGTAGTTGTTGTGAGGGAGTTCTAGAGGGCATTCTGTCCCTTCCTGTCCCTATTTCCCTATAACCGGACATATACATACAACTATATATACATATCATGTACAATGTAAGGTAAGTAATATATAAAACGTAATATATTTTTCATTTGTTGTATATATTATGCATTATAGAAAGTGATAAATAAACAAATTAATTAACAATCACCACAATATAAGAAGGATATAAATTTATTTGTGTGTGTCCAAAGGAGGGCTACAAAGATGGTGAAGGGCCTAGAGGGGAAGACATATGAGGAGCGGCTGAGGTCACTTAGCCTGTTCACCTGGAGAAGAGGAGGCTGAGGGGGGCCCTCATCACAGTCTACAACTTCCTCGTGAGGGGGAACAGAGAGGCAGGTGACCTATTCTGTGTTATCACCAGTGACAGGACCCGCGGGAATGATGTTAAGCTGAGGCAGGGGAAGTTTAGGCTGGACATCAGGAAGAGGTTCTTCACCGAAAGGGTGGTCGCACACTGGAACAGGCAGATTACAGTGAAGTAATCACTGCACCAAGCCTGTCTGAATTTAAGAAGAGATTGGACTGTGCACTTAGTCACATGGTCTAAACTTTTGGGCAGACCTGTGCGGTGCCAGGAGTTGGACTTGATGATCCTTATGGGTCCCTTCCAACTCGGGATATTTTATGATTCTATGATTCTATGATTCTATGATTCTATGATTCTATGATTCTATGATTCTATGATTCTATTCTATTCTACTCTATTCTATTCTACTCTATTCTATTCTATTCTATTCTATTCTATTCTATTCTATTCATCTTCAAATTCTATTCTAGTCTATTCTATTCAACTCCAAAAAAACCTAAATCTATTATCTTGAACAGGGGTCAGTGAAACACAGGGGAAAAACTACTTACATATACTTCATATTAAAAATGAGCATATATACTTATTTATTTATTTTTTATAGCCATTCATTGCTCTTCATCATATAGCTCTTCATCTCTGGCATTGTGATAAATGAAAGCTGAATTATCAGAAAAAAAAAAAAAGAAAATGTACAATGTGTGGCTTCAGACAGAAAAAAGTTAATTTAAATACTAAGAGGACCTTACACCAAAAGTAAAATGTAAGGCAAACGGTCTGCTTGGGTGTGTCAAAGAAAATAAGCTCTGATGCACAGTTTAATTCCTGGCAAGACTCGTAAGGTAATGGACATGTGTATTGAAGCAGTGAAACTACAAGAAAACTGCTTTTCTCTTAGTTTCAGGAAAACAATGTGTTCTCTAACTATACTCCTGGCTTAGGGAACCTCATAGCTGTTTTCTAAAGGAATATTTTATAGGTAATAATTCCCTAGCGCAAATGCAGGAGCAGAAAGGAGGACACAAAGCCACTCTAGTTGACCCTTATGAATACACAGGAGAGAAAAATATTATAGGTCATTATACCTCTGTTAGGATATAGTAGAGCCCAGTGACATTCAATTCTTTGAGGTGTATCTACCTGTGATTTCTTGAAATGATCACACTGAAACCATCAAAAGGGTGGTCAGTCTTTAATGATAAATTTTATTGGAACGTGAACTTAAAGAAACAAACAAACAAAAAAGACAATCAACGAACCAAGCAAACAAAACAAACAAACAAAAACAGACAAACAAACAAATAAAAACCTTTTAAAGAGAAAACTCAGGTTTGAAAAGTGAGAGAAGTTAATAAAATAATAATAATAATTAAAAAAAAGTATTGCTCCTTTCCAATTCACTGAAGTCTTGCTGATCCAGTTTTGCTTTTCTACACAGTGGTTTTGAGTGGCTCCTTGTATTTTGACAGTCTCTATAGAATAGCAAGATTACCAGTTAATTCAGGCTGGAAGGGTCCTCAGGAGATCTCAAGTCCAACATCCTGCTCAAAACAAGGTTAGTTACCAAGTTGCTCAGAGTTTCATGCAGTCAGGTCTTTGCAATCTCAAAAGATAGAGACTGCATAACCTCTCCAGGCATCCTGTTCTACTGCCTGACTGTCCTCATGGGGAGAGAGTTTCTACCTGCATCCAATCTGAATGTCTCTTTTTTTAATGTCAGTATGGACATATGTTAAACAGACATATACATGGACAGTAGTTGCAAATACAAGAGGCTGCCCTAAAAGATCTTTAAAATCCAGACATCTGTAGCTTAAATCATCCATCACAGCAGTCCAGCCATGCAAGAGGTCCCACCACAGCTCAGTTACTGCAATGATGGTGCAGTTTTGAGACAATAAATGAAGCTGATGTTTCTCAGGTTATCTGTGTATATGACTTTTGAGGCTGGGTCCTTTCAGCCTGTGTTTCATTGTTCTTGTTGTCTGTCTTGATCCCACCACCCAGTACCTTTCTTTTGCTTTACAGTGTCTTTTTATCTATACAGGAAAATCTTCTTTCCACTGGTTCTGTATCTGTTCCTAGAACTAGGAATCTCCTTAAGATTCATGCTGCATGTTCCCTGCTTTCCATCTCCATGTACTGGGTATCATTGGTATGGAGTTAATTTTCTTCATGACACCTCATACCTTACTGCATTCTAGATTTGTGACCAGTTTTGATAACATCAATATTTTAGCTACTGCTGAACAGTGTTTGCACGGCATCAAGGCATTCACTTTTTCTCACTCATACCACCTAGAAAGTGGGCTGAACTGGGTAAGAGGTTAGAAGGGAACATAGATGAAACAACTGACTCAAAGTGGGTCTGCTGGTAGGAGGTTGTGATTGTTTGCCTTTTCCCTTTACTCATTAACCCATTTATATTTATCTCAGCCCATGATTTTTTTGTTGCTTTTGCCATTCCAATTTTCCCCCCATCCCACCAGGGGATAGTGAGTAAGTGACTGGGTGGGGGTTTAGCTACTGGCTGGAGTCAACCCACCACATTCCAACCATCACATAGGATGCAGAGTTAACATGGCTTGTAATATGTTGACTTTGAGAATACTCACGGGGCATTTGTGTATTTCTGCATGTCTGCTGTGTTAATCTGGGCATGGTATCTAATTCTCAAAATGGAGAAGGAGGGGAGACTATCTTAACATACAGCAAACTGCTACCAGGTACTGCTGTTATTATTAATTTCTGTGAGTGTACAGAATTTAGTACAATTGATACTGTTTTAGAAGTATGGGTCTCTAGCTGCTAACACAATACAACTGTTACATAATATCTCTGTGAGCAGATGTAGAGGCAAAGAAGAATCATATTATAGAATCATAGAATGGCTTGGGTTGGAAGAGACCTTAAAAATTGTCTAGTTCCCACCCCTCAGCCATAAGCAGGGATGCCACCCACTAGATCAGGTTGGCCAGGGCCTTGTCCAGCCTGGTCTTGAACACCTCCAGGGATGGGGCATTCACAGCTTCTCTGGGCAACATGTTCCAGTGCCCCATCACCCTCTGAGTGAAGAATTTCCTCCTAACAACTAATCTAAACCTTCCCTCTTTTAGTTTAAAACCCTCTCCCCTTGCCCTATCATTATCTGCCCTAGCAAAAAGTTGGTCTCCATCTTTTTTATAAGCCTCCTTTAGTTATTTAAAGGCCACTATAAGGTCTTCCCAGAACCTTCTCTTCTTCAGGCTAAACATCCCCAGCTCTTTCAGCCTTTCTTCATAGCAGAGGTGCTACAGCCCTCTGATCATCCTTATGGCTCTCCTCTGGACCCGCTCTAATGGATCCACACCCTTCTTGTGTGGGGGCCCCAGACCTGGATACAGGACTCCAGGTGGGGCCTCACAAGGGCAGAGTACAGAGGGACAATCACCCCCCTCGACCTGTGGGCCACTTCTCTCTTGTTGCAGCCCAGGATGCAGTTGGCCTTGTGGGCTGCAAGTGCACATTGCTGGCTCATTTTGAAATTTCTGTTGAATGGAACCTCTAAGTCTTTCTCTGCAGGGTTGCACCCCACAGCCTTCTCTTCTGTAGGCTGAACAGCCCCAGCTCTCTCAGCCTGTCTTCGTAGGAGAGGTGCTCCATCCCTCTGATCATCTTTGTGGCCCTCCTCTGGACCCGCTCTAACAGCTCCACATCCTTCTTGTGCTGGGGGCTCCAGACCTGGAAGCAGTACTCCAAGTGGGGCCTTACAAGAGCAGAGTAGAGGGGGACAGTCACCTCCCTCGACCTGCTGACCACTTCTCTTTCAATGCAGACCAAGATGCAGTTGGCCGTCTGGGCTGCAAGCGCACACTGCCGACTCATGTCAAGCTTTTCATCCAGCAGAACCCCCAAGTCCTTCTCTGCTGGGCTGCTCTCAACGGGTTCTTCTCCCGCTCCGTACTCATGTCTGGGATTGCCCTGAACCAGGTGAAGCACCTTGCACTTAGACTTGTTAAATCTCGTTAGGTTCACATGGGCCCACTTCTCAAGCTTGTCCAGGTCCCTTTGGATGGCATCCCTTCCTTCACTTTATTGACTGCATCACACAGCTTGGTGTTATCTGCAAACTTGCTGAGGAGGCACTCAATCCCATGGGCTATTTAATTGATAAAAATATTAAATTGCACTGGTCCCAAGATGGACCTCTGAGGAACACTACTTGTCACCAGGCTCTACCTGGATGTAGAGCCACTGACTGCAAGTCTCTGGCTCTCGCCATCCACTGAACAATCCACCCTTCAAATCTATACGTCTCCAATTTAGAGATAAGGATGTTGTGTGGGACCATGTAAAAGGCCTTGCAGAAGTGCAGGTAGATGACATCAGTCAACTGATGCAGGCAATCCATCATAGGAGGCCACTAGATTTGCCTTTGATGAAGCTGTGCTAGCTGTCTAAGACCACCTCCTTGTCTTGCATGTGCCTTAACATTGCTTCCAGGAGGACGTGTTTCACGACCTTCCCAGACAGAGATGGCTCACTGGCCTGTAGTTTCCTGAGCCCTCCTTTCCACCCTTTTTAAAAATGGCCAGTGATATTTCCCTATTTTCAGTCACTGGTGACTTTGCTTAACTGCTATGACTTTTCATGACTTCATCTCCAGAGATGGAAAGTGGCTTGGCAACTCCATCAGCCCTCAGGACCCTGGGAAGCATGTCATTAGGCCCCATGGACTTGTACCTGTTTAGTTCCATTGGGTGTTCCCAGTGGAAAAACAGTCTGAGTAAATCATTCTGTTAAGGAACACAGAGCTCTCTCTGTCACCTCATGCCTCTTAGTCTTTGGAACTTTTGTCCCATTTTTCATCTTATTAACATTCCAAACAGTCAAGTATTCCCTGAATGCAAATCATGTTTATAAATACTTTCAGTATTATTGACATTTAATCATTTTCAAAATTTCATAAAATGATAGAATAGATACATGGAATTCTATCTTAGGGAAAAAAAATAAAAAATAAAAAATAAAAAATAAAAAGATGATTCCAGGCCTCTCCAGAGCTATATAGAATCAGATTAGAGAGAAACACATTTATCTGGATAGTCAACAGTACTAGGTGAGTTATGCAGACCTATTGGTCAGGTTCTTGAGATCACTTTAACAGCACCTGGCAGCGTAGGAATATTCTTAGATCAAAGAGTTGTTTTCTCTAGCTAAGTAAATGTAGCAGAACTTGGAACCCTCCTACTTTCTGACCAAATCACTGATTAAAAAAAAAAAAAAAAAGAGAGAAAAAAAAAAGGAATAGTATGCCAGTACCTTCAGATAGAAGATAATTCAAAGCAAATTTTATTCAGTAGGGCAACGAATTGGAGCAAGCCTGAAGCAGCCAAACTGCAGGTACTGCATATGGCAGACCCATCAGCAATTTCTGAGCCACCAGCACAGCTGCCTCAGGAACCTGCCAAGAGGCCAGATGTCACTTTTGGAAAGCTACATAACACAGCTTGAGATGTGAATCCTTTGATGGCAAAGCATTTTCACTGGGTCACATTCTGATCTCATTTGCATTGTTTCAAAGCCGAGGTTTCAAACAAAATAAATGAGAACAAAGTTTCTTAAATGAAAACATAAATGTAAAGTAGGCTGAATTTCTTGAAAGAGAAATAATGAGAGAGAAGATGCAGAAAGTGTTTAAAATTTGATTCTCATTTTACAGAAATATAGTTTTCCAATAAAAAACAAACATTTATATGTGTAATTTAAATAATGAAAGTAATGAAGGGAATTAAAAGTATTGCAGACATTTTGCCAATAGAGCTTTAAAAATAATTCTTATTGCAGGTTCTTGTAAATTAACTTTTATTATCATTTGATATGTTAGCAAATAGGTGTGTTACTAAATATCTAATGAGTATGAAGTGCTTAGCCATGAATATTTTTCAAGTATTTTTTTGAAATAGTCTTTTTATTAAGAGCTTATCAAGATGCTACTAAAGGAAATGTATAAAAAGATAAGCCTAGTAAACACAAATTCAGGCTATCAGTAACACAGTTTAATGCCTGTATGTAAGCTTTATGATGTCTCTCATATATGCACCATAAAACATGTAGTGAATTGAACAAATAAGTGACCCATCAGCCTCATTACAGTAACAATTTAGACCTGCTCAAGAGTACTGAGAGCAGGTGTGATATTTTACTTCTAGGAGCATACAGGAACTATACACTTTTTAAAGACTATTTTAACATTATAATTATTATTTTTTAAAAATGTAGAGAAAGTAAACTTTGCTTTGTAGGAAGCAAAGCTTTACTTTGTGACTATTTTACAATCTGTTTATCGGGGAACATTTCCTTCATTTCCTTTTTTTTTTTTTTTTTTCCTGTGGAAGCATGAACAACTTGCTCTGCAAAGTTGCCTTAACCACCTCAATATCCTGCATGATGGTCAAACCACTTTATTGTTATTCTCTCTAAATACAGCTTAGCCTTCAGATGCTCATAAGACTTCAAAGCTTGTATGCAAAACTACAGCCAGTAATAGTAACTACAGCTCAGTTTTGGTTGTGGAGCACTAACAGGATCTGCTTTTATACCTCTCTCCATGTCTAACAACCAAAGACCTCTAACAAGGCAATATTATGTCTTCCAGAATGACAAGCTTTACAGAGCATGTGAAAGACCCTCTAGACAATCAATCCATGATTGACTTTTTTTTTTTTTTTTTTTTCTAAGAGAAAAATGTGTTTTGTGTTGGGTGTTTTAAGTCCAATGGGAAACTCTAAATGCTATTGCCAATATCTGCATTTTGTCAGTTAAGACCAATTCTTTCCCAGACAAACTATAAATAGAGGTGTTTTCTTGCTCATCTTCATGTTTAATGCACCAGTATTTTCTACACTTTCTAAGACAAAGACAGTAGTATGATCATTATACTATGGCCAATAGTCTGTTCAAAATCCATTCATTTAATTGAATAAAGGGTATTATAGCCACATGTCAGAATGCATTAAGTGTATTGTGTGTAAACGATGCAGTTTAGCACTAAAAGAATATAGAAAAAGGAGAAAAAGAGGCTCTAGTGTTATGTATCTTGTTAAGCAATTAAGAATATTCATCTTCAGATACATAACAAATTAACAAATAGCGTAACAAATGTTGCAAATCCACATGCTGGAAATACAGGCTGAATAGGTTATTATTGTATGTGAAACTGATCCCTTGCTTCTATTCAGCTTACAGGTGACAATTTAAAGGACTTAACATTTTGTAAAAACTTTTTTTTTTTGTGGTGAAATAGAAAATTCTTTTGAAGTTCTGAATTTTGCAAGATTAAGATTTTTTTTAAAAAAATATAGAAGGAAAAATTAGAAGGGAGCTTTTTATAACTATCAAAATTATAATTCTTGTTGAAATTATATTTGATTTTTTGCTATCTTATTATAAAATCATATTTCAAATGTTGTTTTCTACAAAAGAGCAATTTGGATGAATGTCCTAAAATATCTGTTTCAGTTATATTTTATACTTCTGGTTCAAATACAGACATTTATGTGCCATTTACACCAGTTTGCTGCTGTGTAACATTTTGTTTTTCTTAATCACATCCCAGTAAAGAACTTATTTACATTCCAGTTAAATGATTATTTGGACTGCAGTAAAGAGAATGTATATGAACTAGCAACAATTGGAAGAACCATACAGACCATTACATGATGATGTCAAAAAGGGCTTCAAAAAGTTCAACCACCTACTTTAATCCTCTGCCCTATGAGAGGTTTCAGTATAATTTAGGCTATCCCTAACAAACACATATCCAACATGACTGACCTTTTCAGGCTAAAAAGGGGTGACTGAAAGAAGATGTCAGAGGTGGCTGAGAGTGGCACTGGGATGGTGAACAGGGAAACACAGTTAATTGCCTTTTTCAGGAGAGGAACTGAGAGACATTAAATGGA
Source organism: Anser cygnoides (assembly GCF_040182565.1). Lineage (NCBI taxonomy): Eukaryota > Metazoa > Chordata > Aves > Anseriformes > Anatidae > Anser > Anser cygnoides. Next base: position 30,722,330 of record NC_089873.1, read on the forward strand.
ATTGCCAGGTGGCAGGCTCAAAAAGATCATTAAGAGGTTCTTCAACCAACACTCTGAAATGTATTCACACTGGATATTGTATAAGCTGAAAACTATAAAGAGGTTCACACACAAAATCCAGAGAAGAAAAAATCACCCAAGAGTATTAAACATGAGAAAACTGCTCCTGGTTTATGATTCCATGACTTAGAAATTACTGGAAGTTCATTGTGTGTTTTACAGAAGATGCTTGCTTATTTCTGCTGTCTCACACTCACTTCCCCCTGCCTCTTGATGACCATGTGAACACAGTTCCCCACTCAATCCAGGAAAAGCATCTCCCTAGTCATGCTGTCCTCCCTCTCAGGAATCTGGGAAAGCAGGAACTCCGGAATAACCCTCTTCAGCCATTCTTAGATCTATGGATCTATATCCTAAGTCCTTTCACCCACTGTTAAAAATCTCCAAGGAAGGCAATTTTTAAAATTTCCCCTAGTTTGACAATTTCAGTGCTTATCACAGTATTAGAAAATTTTTGTGGTATCCAGCAATGTCTTTTTACTGATAATCACAGAGATTATCCTTTTGTCCTTGCCACAAGAGAAATGGAAAACCCTTGATCAAAATCTTGCTTAGAACAGAACAGAACAAAAGGCAATTATCAAGTTCACCACACAGTCTTCTACTTTAGAATTAAAAGTCCTGTGCAAAACATAGATCATATCTTCCAAATTTCTTTCTCAGCTTTAGACTGACCAATCTGTCTGCATCAGTTTAGTTTCCCAAATTGGATATAGTATTGCAGATGAAGCTTTCTCAGCACCATGGGAAATAATTTCTTTATACAGAACATTTCTCAGAGAATCATTATGAGACAGTATCATAGCTTTGACTCTGACTAGCTTTGACCTACAAATCTTTTTCCTGCCATATGACTGGTTGTAACCAGTTTGTCTCTATCTTACAATGATACTTTTGATTTTTCCTTCCTGTAAATGGTGCTTTTCAGTTTTCTTGACTGAATTGTCTCCTAATGATTTTTGCTATCGCTCCAATCTGCAAAGATCATTTTGAATTCTGATCCTCACCTGAAGTATATTTTTATTTCTTCTGTTTTGGGGTGACTCAAGTGCACATACTTTTTATTACCTTACCTAAGTTAGTGGCATGGAATGAAACACCGCTGAAACAGCCCCATAAAAGATTCTCATTTGACGGCCTCCCTCTCCCACCCCCCCCCCTTTTTACTAAAGAATTGAGAAAAGGCCCTGCTTTTTAAAGAAATATTCTCTTTTAATATGAACAACATTTCCGTCATTTTCTTATGAGAATATCCTATACAGGCAGTGTCAAAAGTCAAACAATAAATCACATACTATTTCACATTGTCCACCAGAGTAGCTTTGTCATTCTGACAAAGATGGAAATGAAACAGTTATTGACATGATTATGTTGGCTGTCTGTTTCAGATCTTATTTTCAGCCAGGAGCTTAAAAAATGATTGATATAAAAAACAATAAAGACTGTTTCTAAGTGTTGAAACCAGATTGATATTTATAACTTCTAGTTCTTCTTTCACCTCCCTTTTAAGACTAAATACTATGTTTGGCCTTCTTCAATACCCTGGGACTTTCTCAATGCTCACTGGTTTCTCAAAGAGAATGACTAATGATTACAAGATTGTATTAGCTAGCTCCTTAAGTACTTTGGGGAGAGTTTTATCTGAGCCTGTGGATTTGAGTACATCTGATCTATGCACACTTTTAAAGCTATGTTTTACAAATTCTGCCTATGCCAGCCACCATGTTAAAATTAATTTTCCTTGGAGTCTGGTCACAATTTTTTTTTTCTTTTGGAGAAGAGTGAAGTGATACAACATTGAATACGTCAGCTTTCTGTAAACCATTCTGTATATATTTCTCTCAAATAAATAGTAGCAGTAAACTCTGTCTTGCTCTTAGTTCTAATGTGGATGTAGGAATTTCTTCATTGCTTTGTTTGGTCCCATGGTAGTTCTAACTTGTTTTCATTCCTGGCATTAATTAATTAATTAATTAATTTTATTTATTTATTTACTTATTTTCAGACTGCAGTCTTTTCTAATGCATTTGCTTCTTTCCACTTTTTGACCCCTTACTGATTTAAAAGCCTTTGAGACTCAGGAGGTCGTGCTAAGGTCACAATTCTTGATGGCTTATATGACAAATGCCATCTGTGTTTATCTATATCATACATATACATATATACAGTTCCATATGTCCACAAATGTATATTTTTAATATTTTTTATATACTTGTCTGTTTTTGGTAGACATTATGGAGAACTTAGGTCATTGAAGTAGCACACATTTCAAATACTTCATCCTTGATGTTCTCTCCTATTGAAAAGTTGTGTGGATGTTGGAGACCATTACACAGAAAGGGGATCAACCTCCAATGTGATATAAATAAATGACACTCATTATGTGTGTGATAATGTATGAAAAGAGAAGAAAAAAAAACATAAACACTCATTTCTAACAGGATTTGATTTATGAAACTGAATTTTTTTGAGGATTCCTAGGCATAATAAAATGTTTGAAACTTTTCTTGAGATAAACGACTTGCAGTCTTGCACAAAACAAACAAACAAACAAACAAACAAACAAAAGCAATCAAAGAACAACCCACTTTAACATAACATTAGAAAGCAAGGAGGTTAGTGTTATAGTGGATAATATTGTTGGCTGTAGCAATGACAACATGTATATGCTGTGGAGGAAAAAAATCTGAAATAGGCAGCTATAAAATGACCTTCCAGATCCTCAGCTACAAAATCATCTCCTGATTACTAAATCACCACCTGATTACTAAAATACCACTGACTGAGGAAGTTGAGGGGGTTGATATTCAAATACAATTGAATATGCATTTGGACTAGTTCTAGAGTACAAAGTTTCCTTTGCCCGTATTCTTGCTGAATCTTTAATTCTTGAATACAGTACATTCAGATAATAGTTTCTGTCATGCAAACATTTTCTTTCTGCTCGTCTCTCTTCTCTCATGAATCATTAGCTGAAGGAAAGAGGTCTCACCCAAACAAGTAGATGTGTTTTTGAATATTTTGTTATTCATTAGTTATTTAATCATTACAAATTTACTTAAGTATACAATTATATTAAATTACCTGCTCAGAGGTGTATTAACAGATCTCAGTAAAATGGATTAGCTGAAGATATAATTCTTGAAAACATAACAACAACAACAAAAACCTAGAGATACTATGCCATAGCATTTTAACTTTTTTCTTCCCATTCTTTTTCCTAGTGACATGTATTTTATTTTATTTTTTTGACAGTCATACACATAATCAAGTTGCAAACCACTGATGGGAACCTGCCCATTACAGGCTTTCATGTATAATAAAACAATTGTGTACTGTATTGTAATAAATTGCTTAAAGGAATGACAACTTAATTATCTAGACAGAGCAATGGGCTAGAATCGAAATTCCTCATACCTGTGGATAATGACACAGTTAATCTGATCAGAATAGTATCTGGAAGACCGCAGTTTGTTTTCTGACACACAAATTAATCACTCCAAAATAACTGCCTGAAAATGCAAACAAATGTTGATATACCATTAGGAATGCAGGAACATAGCTGCAGCCTGGAATAATAATAGAGTCGTAGCAGAGCAGATATGATGTAAAATGACGAAGTGATAGATGATTTCTTAACGTAGATTTTGTAGACTCATCTCTCTCTAGATTTTTATATGGCGTTCTTCTACATGATGTCTGAGTATCTTGGAAAAATGTATATATATATTTTTTACTGAGTCCACTAAAATTTCCATAAAATGAGCCATTAGGAGTGATGAGTAATTGCATACGTAATATGTAGGAGACAAAATTGTTTACCTGTATCTACATCAATAGACCTTGTTCCAAGGGAGGGACAGAAGGAATACTGTTAATCTCCTCATAACTAGTGAATCCATGAAGTTTCAGTCAATAATCTTAAACTTCTAACTTCTACCTTTTAACATTTGAAATTGAATATGAGATTTACAGTATTGGCGGATAGGGGAAGAGCAACTGACATCATCTACCTGGACTCGTGCAAAGCATTTTTCACTGTCCCCCATGATATCCTTGTTTCTAAATTGAAGAGACATGGATTTGATGGATAGACCACTCAGTGGGTAAGCAATTGGCTGGATGGTTGCATTCAAAGAGTTGCGGTGAACGACTCAATATCCAGGTGGAGATCAGTATCAAGTGGTGTTCCTCAGCGATCAGTACTGGGACTGGCACTGTTTAACATCTTTGTCGGTGACATGACAATGAAATTGAGTGTACCCTCAGCAAGTTTGCCAATGACACCAAGTTGTGCGATGCAGTTGACACTCTGGAGGAAAGGGATCCCATCTACAGGGACCTTGACGGGCTTGAGAGGTGGGCCTGTTCAAACCTCATGAGGATCAACAAGTTCAAGTGCAAGGTCCTGCACCTAGGTTGGGGCAATCCCAAGCACAAATACAGGCTGGGTGGAGAATGGATTGAAAGCAGCCTGGATGAGAAGGACCTGGGGATATTGGTTGATGAGGAGCTCAACATGATCTGGCAATATGCACCTGAAGCCCAGAAAGCTAACCATATCATGGGCTGCATCAAAAGAAGTGTAGCAGCAGGTCAAGGGAGGTGACCCCACCTGCAGTACTGTGTTCAGCTCTGGGGCCCCCAGAAGAAGAAGGACATGGAAGTATTAGAATAAGTCTGGAGGAGGGCCATTAGGATGATCAAGGCACTGGAGCACCTTTCCTATGAAGACAGGCTGAGGGAGTTAGGGTTGTTCAGCCTGGAGAAGAGAAGGCTCTGAGGAGACCTTATAGCAGCCTTCCAGTACATTAAGAGGGCCTACAGAAAAGCTGGGGAGGGACTCTTTGTCAGGGAGGACAAGGGGAAATGGCTTTAAAATAGAAGAAGGTATAGAAGAAGGTAGGTTTAGATTATATACAAAGAAGAAATTCTTTACTATGAGGGTGGTGAGGCACTGGCACAGGCTGCCCAGAGAAGCTGTGGATGCCCCATCCCTGGAAGTATTTAAGGCCAGGCTTGATGGGGCTTTGAGCAACCTGATCTAGTCTGAGGTGTCCCTGCCCATGGCTTGGGGGTTGGTACAGGGTGGTCTTTAAGGTCTCTTCCAACCCAAACCATTCTATGATTCTATAATTTGATGTGTATCCATAAACCTACTTTCTAGAGCTGTAGGGAAACAGTAATTTCTTTGGGTCTGACTATGGATGAAACAATGTTTGTGTATGCATTTTGTTTAAGTGAGTAAGGCATGTATTCCACTTTCTGTCTTTCTTACTCTATAGTAGCATACTAAGAGATGTAAATTTTATCAGATGCTTGATCACTGTTAATCTGATACTGTACTCCAATAGGTGTGACACAGTGAAAGGTAAAGGCATAAAATATCCCTTGACAAATGAAACAAAGCCATGGTAGATAAAAAAAATATATTGAGTAGAAAGGTAGAAAGTTATCAGGAACTAAGTTTACTCAGACTGATTTATAATAGGACATTTAGACACAGTCAATTTAACATATATGTTAGTGTAACATGGATATACAAAACAGAGGTGGTGGTCAGGCGAAGTGGGAACTTGACACTTTGTAGGTTACAGAAATTCCCCTGGTGTTGCACCAGGAAAATTGTCCAATTGTGGTGATGAACAAGAACCAAGCAATTCTATCTGTAATGAATATCATTTTGTTGCTTTTCTCCCTTCCCTTCCCTTCCCTTCCCTTCCCTTCCCTTCCCTTCCCTTCCCTTCCCTTCCCTTCCCTTCCCTTCCCTTCCCTTCCCTTCCCTTCCCTTCCCTTCCCTTCCCTTCCCTTCCCTTCCCTTCCCTTCCCTTCCCTTCCCTTCCCTTCCCTTCCCTTCCCTTCCCTTCCCTTCCCTTCCCTTCCCTTCCCTTCCCTTCCCTTCCCTTCCCTTCCCTTCCCTTCCCTTCCCTTCCCTTCCCTTCCCTTCCCTTCCCTTCCCTTCCCTTCCCTTCCCTTCCCTTCCCTTCCCTTCCCTTCCCTTCCCTTCCCTTCCCTTCCCTTCCCTTCCCTTCCCTTCCCTTCCCTTCCCTTCCCTTCCCTTCCCTTCCCTTCCCTTCCCTTCCCTTCCCTTCCCTTCCCTTCCCTTCCCTTCCCTTCCCTTCCCTTCCCTTCCCTTCCCTTCCCTTCCCTTCCCTTCCCTTCCCTTCCCTTCCCTTCCCTTCCGTTTTCTTATCAGACCAGAATTCTCAGATTCATGTCAAAGTGTGATTAATGAACTGGTCTGTTAGTGAACATATGGCCAAATTTATTCCTGAGATACCTGATCACTGCAGAAGGAATCATTTTCAATGACACTGCTTGAAAATGCTAAGGACTTCTATTCTTTTAAAAAACTAAAGATTCATTTTCTGAAATGTTTAACTTGCTTAGGTGTACTTAAACACAATTATAAGCTTACATTGTTCAGAGCTATTAATCATTAACTATTCTGAATTAGTTGAAAGCAAAATAATTTTTCATGATTTTCAACATAAAACTTGATTGTATGTCCTCTGTAGAGGCAGTGCTTATTCAAGTCAGTAAAACCTTTGCTCAGTCAGTTTATAATGAGTCCTTCAGTTGTAGATGCCTTGAAGGTATGTATCAGGAAAGTTCTCACTGTTTGCACCTACAATTCTAAAAAAATAAATTAGAAAAAAAGTAAAAAAGTGAGGCAGAAACCTACCCTTCAATAAACACTACGATTGTCTAGTAACTGCTCATGTTTGTTTCACAGAAACTGAAGAATGATCTTGCTGCTGGTTAAACAGGAGAGAAGTAATTCTTGTGTGAATTCTAGGGTGAGCTTAGTAGAGTACCTGACATGTTAATAATGATTTGTTTGGGATAGGAAGATTATGTTATGACTATTCTTCCTCAGCTGTGACTGAACCTCTGTCACAGGCTCTGTATTTAGGCCACTTAATTATTGGGGGGAACAAAAATGTGATCATAACATGACATCAGAACTTTAAAGACCAGCTCCACAGTGTGGGATCACACCAAAAAATTGAAAATTTCACAACAGTCATAGTTCGAAATTGTCTAGAAATTCCCCTCACCTGTCATGAACAGAATTATGCAGCAATGTATTTATTGATATAATGTAGTGACCAAAGTTTAATCCTAAATGAGACAGTGACTTAACTGTATTTGAATGGCAAGGTCATTTGATTATGTACTGCATAAAAGACAAGGTCAGACAAAATTGTAAGGGAGATCCCTCCCACTGAGTCATGAGGTTCAGAATAGACCCCTGGTCAACGGCTTATGTCTAAAGGATTATATGTGCAATCAATCCTTTATATCACTTACCTAAGATTACAAAGTATACTGTTAGTCACATACTGAATATCTGTTGCAGGTAAGGGATCTCTTAACGTCAAGGAATAACCTTGAGAGGAATCTCTGCTCAAGGCGAAGATCCTAGCATACATCCTGCTGCTGTGCAGGAGAGCTCAATGGTCTCTGGGCTCTCCCCTATTAATGGAGTAAGATGACTGAATTATAGTCATATTCGCATACCAGACATATTTAGTGAGAGCATGCTCAGTTAGCCCTTGGCTATTGTGTCGTTATATTTCTTGCCTGAATCCACCTTGAGCCTGGACTAGGTGCATCCATCATGGCTGGTTATCACTTGCGAAGGGTCAGGTGAAAGGTTGGGTTGTGTGTATGAGGAGAAACACACTGTCACAACACCCAGTGAGAAACACCACACTCAGCTTTTTATACCCAATTCATTTTGGAGGACAGCATGTCACAGCTTTTTCAATGTCAAGGGAAACTTCATTTCCATAGTAGGCAACATCAGCTTTGCATCAGCCAGAGTATTAAGCTAGGGAACATACAGTAGCTTACAGCTCTCTAGTATTCACCTTGGTTAAGATAACACATTTCTTTCTGCTAACAGACTTATCAGAAACTTTATTTCTCCTAATGCCTGTAGTAGCCCTTGTTCATGACATACATTTTTGTCATTATGTAAACATTGGAAATAATGGTCAATTAAGCAATGTCATTGGATTTACAATTAAGATTCCTCCGTAGAAAAGGCTTCAAAATAAAAATAATAGCAAAGAGAAAAACTGATAATCTCTTAATAGTCTGAACTACTTGAGCATGTCAAACTCTGATTTCTTTCCTTGTTTTTGTGTCTGTGCTATTCAGTGGATAAATCTTTACCTATTTTTGTTGGAGATAATTTAGTGACATCTGTTACACTAAGCCAGCAGGACCTGTGGGAGAGTCTTCTATAATTCAGTATAAATTTAAACAAGCTATGTTACTACACTTTCAATTATATATATATATATATATTGAGCACGAGCTCAAAAAGTTCTCATTCTAAAACACGGAAGCAATTGCATACTACTTTTCCAAGTATAACCAGTCAACCCATTCAAAAGCTTTTTCTCCATTTAGATCTTTGTTAAAAGTACAAGTAATTGGATTAATAAATAGCTAATACTGTTGCAGAATATAAAAAAAAAATAAAAAATGACTGCAACATAAATTTAAGACTGCAGCATTTGACTTCAAAGACCAACTATCATAGAAATACAATACCTGTTTAAGTATTGATATGAGCATGTGTAGTTAGTTGTGAATATACCCTACTAGATTTATAACTTTAACATTTATGTATATAAGAGCAGAATTAGATCCAAACATTATTTTTTTTTCTTTTAATTTAGTAATGGATCCACATGTCACAGGAACTATGACTGAAGAAATATGGAAACGCTCATTTAAAATATCCCAAGCCCCATGATTAGCATTCATATAAAAAAGCCTTTGGGTCTAGGCTAAAACATCTGCTTCAGACATCCAGCAATTACTTCTAGATACCACACAGTTTTTCTGCCAGCTGGGCAAATAATTTCCCGTGAATATTCACTTTTCAGTGAATCCTTTCACTTTTACTCACTGCTTTATGTTAGTCTTTTCGTGAATATTTTGTCAAATGAGTTGTTGAAAGGAAGCTGTACGAACGAGAATAATTTTCTATAGTAATCACAGAATATTCAAATAAAATGAATAATGAATTCAGCAACTTAAATATTTATACTATCAATTCTGGGCTTATCTGGCCTTGGAAAGTCTTTGTGTTTCAGAGAATTTTTTGTGTGTTCCAATCGCTTCAGTTGCTTCAGTCTTCCACTCCCTAGTACAAGATTTTTTTTCTGTAGTTTTATACCCATGCAAATCAGAACATTGATTTTAGCTATAAAATACAATGACAATAAATTACAATCACAAATTTGTGAACATGCTATTCACCAGGATCTGCACAAAATAGTCCCCAAATAATGACAATACTTGAGAGAAATGATTGTGAATAATTTATACACAAGAAGGAAGACAAATTAGCCCATACGTCTAACACAAATAATTAATCCCAAACTCAGAGTTTTCTGCCTGATTTGTTAAAGTATCTAAGGCAGCATGATCATAATTGTTTGTCAATTAGAACCATTTAAGGAGAATTACAGTAGGTGTGAACTGTGTGGTTGTATTTGCACAGGTATATTTTAATGTGTTTATGATTATCCCAAACCTTATAAATGAAAGAATGTACATTTTAGCGTTATATTCAGGTTCATTGCTTTTTGAGTATCTTTTGTTTAGAGCAGAGTTTTTGTTTGTTTACAGTAGCACTAATAATAATAAACTAACAATTGTTAGGTTGAGTTTAAGAAAAATGTTAATCACTTATTAAGGTCACCTTTTTGAAAAATTACTTGCAGTGATTACAAGATTAAAGAAAGAAAACAAAAGCAGGGAATATGCAAATGAAGTTTACATTAATTACATTTCTCTGCATGACAAGAACTAATGATATTATTTTAAAATGAGAGAGTTACTCCTGAACTGGTGTTTCACAGCTGACTTTAATTGTCATGGTAATTTCATAATGAATCTTAATAATATTATATTCACAATAACAGCATGCCTTTCAAGTATGAGTGCAAAAATAATTTGCTATTAGTCTCAAGTCTATGGCACTTTGTTTGCATTTAAATACGATAGAAAACAAAACAGAAAACAAAAAAAGCCCTCATTTTTCTCAGAAAACAGAACACAAGCCAGTAGCTAAATCAAATTATGTAGAGATACTAATTCATTTAGGTAAGAAACCTTTCATGAAGCAGAGGTGTTTTTTAGATGTTGCATTCTGTCTTTCGCAATCTTGCATGTTTCACACGGACAATAAGGATCCTCTCACAAAACCTTCCCTCAAGGTAATGCAAAATCATAATCCCATTTTTCCTTTATTTCTTCTGATTTGAATAATGACATAACCAAAATTAGAAATGTGTCCCATAGCACCAGACTTACATATAAAATAAACTTTAAAATACTAAAATAGCAGTAAAAGAAGTATCTAAACTGAAATTTACCAATCAGAAACAAACTATTAATTTAAATTCAGCCTTTGTTATTCAGGAGTATTGTACAACTCGCCTAAGTGCAGACCAGTAAACCCCATTTCAAAGGATATGGACAAAAGTTTTTTTGTGTCTCCTAAAAGTGAAACAGTGTTTTTTGACTGGAACAAAATACTAAAGTGGGTGCATTGCAAGCCAAAGAAACCTTGTGGAAAGCAAACTTTCAGTATGTCGTTTTTTAAACTGAGATGCTCACACATGGCAAGTTATCAGTAATTTTACATGTGTTTACCTTACATTTTAACACAAACACTGGTATTTGCAGACTTTTGCATGAGAGAAGTTTTCACAACTTCAAAGTTCAATATATTGAACACTATCATCATGGCTAATGATATGAATGGAATGTTTGACTCATTCCGAGGTCCAGCTCTGGCAGCAGAAGTCAGACACATGCCCATGTCCAAGAGGCAGTTATATACACCTGTTGGTATTTTCTGCCTCCTTTTATGGAATCATTCTGAATGACAAAGTTTAAATTGCAACCAGCTTCAATTTCAGCTCAGCAATGAGTGATTTTTTGCACTGTGGTACCCAATTTGCAAATATTTACAAACTACCTATTGCATACTATTAAACACAGAAGGATGTGGAACCTCAGAGAAATCTGCGGAAAAAACAAAATACCATTTAAGAATACAGAGAAAAAAATATAATAATTTTATTGCCACTAACTAGACTAGGTCAGTAATGTCATCAACAATGCTAAGGGCATCTGATAATACTAAAAGCTCATAACAATAGCTGCCATAGACTCTTGACCTTATCATATGGTGTTGCATGGAACAGAATACAACCATCAAAATCTTCGAAAAAACACAGATCTTAGTAGGATATAAAGAACTGCCAGACTAGTTATTTTGTACTATCATGTCTTGTCCAGACTTGGCCACATACTTCTCACTTACTTGTAATCTCTTAGCTGAGGCATCTGAAGTTTCTCTGTATTGTCAGTGGAGGAGGATCTTTGAAGAATGAGTCCTATTTGGTCCCTTGTGATAATCAGAAGGCTAGTAACCATGTTGCCTGAATGACCATGAAAGATGTTTTTTTTTAACTTGATTCAGATAACATTACTCTAGACATTTGGGAAAAATAACAATTGATAACTTTGAAACTTGAACTTCTGTTAGAAGAGAGAAAATAATTGCCCCTTTATACTTAGTGTTACATTATACTTAGTGTTACATTAGTTTGTCTTTTGGTGATATTTCATATGAATGGTCAGTATTGAAAATCCAGTCTTATAACTCAGGTAGGCATGTGACCGTTCTTTAGAAAAAAATATTTAGATGACACAAAGGAACTATCATAAAAGGTATAAAATAAGACATTCTAATAATCTCCGTTTTATTAAAAACATAAGCATAAACAAATATAAATATATATTAATAGCTCAGGTGAACCAAGGCTTCCTATACATTATAGTTCACAGAATCATAGAATGATTTGGGTTGAAAGAGACCTTAAAGGTTGTTCCAACCCCTCTGCCACGGGCAGGGACATTTTCCATTAGATCATGTTGCTCAAAGCCCTGTCCAACCTGGCCTTGAACACTTTCAGGGCTGGGACATCCACAGCTTCTCTGGGCAACCTGTTCCAGTGACTGTCAAGTTGCTCTTTGAACTATTTTTTTTTCCCTTGAATATTGTATTCTGACTTTTGCAGAATAAATTTGATTGACAGACATGTTAAATGCTGTCAGATTGATGGATTAAGGTTAAAGGCATCCACTTTCTCCCTCTGTTTTGATTCACGTGATATTAGAAATGTTCTATCTGCTGGCAGTAACAGTGTCAAAGGCAGTAACAGGGCCTCAAACTGTTAAAGTTTCATCATGAAATAGGTAGAGGAGGGCTTATTTCTTTACTTCTTTTTTTTCTCTTTTTCTTTCTCCCCGCCCCTTTCTGTTTGTTTGTTTGTTTGTTTGTTTAATTTACGTCTAACAGTTTTACTTCCAGTCTTTGGGCTGATATTTCTTTGCAGGAATGAGGAAGTTATCTTATTCATGCTCTCTTTTCATATATGTGTCTTGTTGAAACAAGATAAGAAGCCAGTCATAAAAGAAAGCTGTTACCCATAAAAGATGAATATAGACTGAACATTTGGAACAGCTTCCCCCGTAAGCATCGGCATTATCTACAGAACTTTGAATGTTAGGTTGTCCTTCTGTTTGAGACACTGCTGACAGCAACACTCTTCTGACCTAAAACAGTGTGATCATAAAAAATGTATGGGACTGAAAAACTGCATGATTTTTTACTTCGGACCCAATTTTAGTGCAAAACATAAGCAGGCTTCATGGTTATGGGAGTTCCTCAGTTATTTAAGTTTGCTCTAAAGCAGCCTAGATATCTATGGAGCGATTCATGAAGCAGAAGGAACAAAATTCTATATTCTTACAAACTGATCAGCTTACATACTCATCAAATCATTGGTACGCTTTGAGACTTATACTCCTGTCATGTGGGAAAAGAAAACATGGAAATTACTGTAGGCAGACACAAGAATTACTCTCTGGAGAGAAGTAATAAGTCATAGATTCTTGCTCCTTACAAACACTGGTTCATCAATGCAGGATCATTCCAATTTCATCTATTTAAGCCATTTCCACATCAGCCAGGTTGACACAGATATCAAATATCTGGCAGCAGGAAAGGCTGGGCTGCTCCACTCATGGAGGAGCCAAGAAGCCAAGGGTCACCTCCGTGCTGGCACTGCTTCCACCAAAACGCATAGTCCCACAGGGACTGAACCCTGCTGCAGTAATGGGGTGCATCATGAGTCATAGCCACAGCAATGGATGCACTGTGTCCAGAGCCCAGGACCATGTATAGGTACCCCTCAGAGGACCAGAAAGGAGATGGTGCCAGAGACAGGACCGGAGACAAAGCTACAATGGCTGAGATCCAAGGAAAAGACAAGGCCAGAGACATGCTTCTTGATGACTTGTTAAAAAAGCTTCCTGGCTGAATTGTCTGGGGACAATGTACTCCATCCACACAATTTTCAGGTGTGACTTGGGAGTTGCTGTTCATTTCAATAAGCAAGCTAAATGTCGCTGATGTGTTTTAGAAACTAAGCCTGTTCAGCTGTATCACTGTGGTCAGAGATCCCCCAAGACGTCCAATTCATACAAAGGTCTGCAGCAATGTTAAGTTTTGGTATAGCTAAAGACTGTCAGAAAAATGCTTTTGTGTTCTTGTGTGGAACTAGAAACAGACTAGTTATTAACAGTGAGCCAGAAAAGCATCTTGTGTTTGGTGATAAACATTGAAGGTGTGCAACTAAACCTGAAATGGGAGACAAATCAGATCTAGAATTTGGCCTCTCAGGAAGAAGAATCTTTTGATAGAAGTTATTTATTTATTTATTTAGGCAAATAAAAATCCCCAGATTCTTTCTTCCTATTAAATAGAGAGGAAGAAACATCTACAGATGTGATCTATTTCACTTCTGGATGCATGTCTGTAGTGGGTTTACGTGGCAAGGTTTTGGTAGCAGGGGGCCATAGGGGTAGTTTCTGTGATAAGAATCCAGAAGATGCCCCACGTTAGATAAGGGCACCACTGCTGACCAGAGCCAAGCCAATAAACAATGTTGTTTGTGCCTCTGTGAGAGCATATTTAAGAAAGGGAATGAAAAAACAAACAAACAAGCAAACAAACAAAAAAAACCACCTGCTGTCACACAGCAGCTGGGAGAGAGAGAGGAGTGAGAAACAGCCTTGCAGGTGCTAGGGTCAGTGAAGAAGGAGGGGGAGAGGTGCTCCAGGCGCTGGAGCAGAAGTCCCCCGTGGCCTGTGGTGAGGACCATGGTGAAGCAGGCTGTCCCCCTGCAGCCCATGGAGTACCATGGTGGAGCAGGGTTCCACGCTGCAGCCCGCGCAGCCCCCAGTGGAGCAGGTGGACCTGCACTGACGGAGGCTGAGGCCTCTGGAAGGCCCCCACAGGAGCATATTCTGCACTGGAGCTGCAGCCCATGGAGAGAAGCCCACACAAAAGCAGGGGTTCTGGGGGGAGCTGCTGCCCATGGGGGACCTATGTTGGAGCAGTTTGCTCCTGAGGGATGGACCCTGTGGTATGGACCCATATCTGGAGCAGTTCTTGAAGAGCTGCTGCCTGTGGGAAGCCCCTGCAGGATCAGTTCGGGAAGGACTGCATCCTGTGGGAGGGACCCCACAGTGCAGCGGAAGAGAAGGAGCGGTGGAGACGAAGTGCTATGGACTGACCACAATCCCCATTCCCCCATTCTCTTCACCGCTCAGGGGGTAGAGTAGGGTGGATGAGGGGAAGGCATTTTTGGTTTCTTTCCTTTGTTTCTCACTTCTCTAGCTTGTTAGTAATAGGCAGTAAATCTTACTATCTCCCTATTCTGAGTCTGTTTTGCCTGTCATGATAATTGTTGAGTGATCTCCCTGTCCTTATCTCAACCCTTGAGCCCTTTGCATCATATTTTCTCCCCCTTTCCCTTTGAGGAGGGAGGAATGAGAGAGTGGCTGTGGTGGAGCTCGGCCACCCACCCAAGTAAAACCACCACAATGTCAAATGTTGTTGACTTTCTAGAGGTGTCTGCTTTTATCAAGTAGTTAGAATAGAAGCTGGAAGTAATTAGCTTAGATTTAATAGAGTTTTATTAGGTCTTTTAAGGCCTCCAAAGCCTCCGCTCTGCTTACCTGTCTGGGTTTCTCTACTTAGCACTGCAGCCTCTTCTCTTTAGATTATTCAGACTGGCAATTGAGGAGTTTCCCTTAAACTCAGATAACAGATATTTAACAACAGCTTCTACAATGCTTTTCTTTTCCCTCTATTCTACTGGAGCATTTGTATTGTCCTTGAATTTTGACAGCATTAAATTTCCTTGTCTGATAAAAAATTGGTCTTCATCATATCCACTAAGGAAATGTTTTTCAATATTAACTACTTTTTGATTGTCTAGTACAGCCAAAGGTGTGTAATACCTGTCACAATCCTCATTTATTTATCCATTACATGTTAATGGTAGCATCAACAAAATTAACCAGAAATCACATCTAGCATGAACAGGCTCCACTAAGTACTGTATTTTAAACCAATAAATTCAAGATCTCATGATGGGCAAAACCTGCATATCATTGTGCAATTTTTTGTTTAACGGAATGTAAAGTATCTTTTCATCCTTGCTTATGTGAACATGCTTCTGATCCTTTTAGCAATGTTTGGATATCTTAACAATGCTTTTCTCCTCTTCTTGTCACATTTTTTGTGTATACAAAAGATAAAATTGTGTAAGTAGATACAACAGTAAATGCCAAATAACACAATCTGGTATTCTGTTGTGCCAGACTGTAATAAAAAAGACTTGCGACATTTACATTTTTGTGAAAGGACATGCTTCTGGTAACATTTTTTGTATTATTTTTAATCTTTCCAGTAATTGATGTTTATTTACTTACAGACTTCTTAGAAATACAATTTTACATTATATTTCTTCAGAAAAGTATTTCAAAATTATAGTGCTTCTTGATTCTAATGATACTTTCTTTTTCTCAATGCATTTTATAGTTACATATTACACTAGGCTTCTCTTGATTCCATGCATCTCTTGGGCCTATTTCAGGTTTCTTTTTTATCTGAGAGATCTTTAAAACTTTCAACAATGTAATCATGTCCAAGGAGAACATAAGACCTTTGCATTGCTTTTACAGCCTAAGGAATCAGCTTGAATTTGCTTTTGGCCATAGTACACAAAATAAACACAGGCATCTCTCCACCTGCTATGTAAATATGTCCCTAGGACTATAATTGGCAGCGATCAGCATAATATTTAAGTGCCTCAGAACTGGTAATGGGTTTACTATTAAATCCAAGTAGAAACAAAAATTAAATGTGAGTTTTATATGAAACTACATTAGCTTCTCAGGGACTTTGGCCAATTACTATGTATGAAGGTTCTAGAAGATGGAAGAAAAAGCTGAGAAAATTATTTTACAATATGCTAAAATCAAAATTGATATAAGCAGGAGACTACTAATTGAGCTAAATGCCATAGCATATTCCCATAAGGCATCTAAATTCCAAAAAAGAATTTTGATATCTGTAATGGCCTCATGAAACCCCAGAAGCATTTGTAACTTTGTAACCCAGTAAATGTAGTCTTGAAATTGTTAGTAAACAGGCCACAGGCTTTATATGAAGAGAGAAAGCCTCAGGACTTATCAGGCTTTCTTTGCACTTGCCTTGGTCTGCTGGAGAATGACCAGATAATCATTAGATGGTTTAGTTAAAGTTCACCTCATTCCAATGGTGTGGGGCAATTCTTACTCTTACTATAATACTGATATGTTTATGTAAATGATAACTAAAAATAGCCAGTAGCTATGATGTGCAGAAAGATCAATCTATGACACTAGACCAGGATTGTATTGTAAAGGAGTGCAGCCATGGGGTGACCACAGGGGCATTCAAAGTGCAACTCCAGAACTTCGACTGTAAACACTAATCACAAATGCTTAATTGCTTGTCAATAAGCAGCTGGGCAAAAACAGCTTTAGGATATCAAAGAGAGCAAAGAAGAAATATCCAACATATAATAAAACAAATAAATAATCATTACACACAAGTGAAGAGAAAGCAAGTAAGCTGATGGTGTGGACAAGCATATAAAAATAATCACAGGTGTACCCAAGATCAAGGAGAAAGAAAAAACCATAATTACCATCATACTCCTTTTGGCTTTGGGACACTGGCATCTTGCTTTATCAACACACTGGAAGGGTGAGAATAAAATCAGGGAATAGGGTGAATATCAGAGGGTTTGTGTATAATAATTAGCTGTGTTATTAATATAAATTAGCTGTAACAAATGGATAATTTGGACTATCAGTATTAGTATTTATTTAATTGGCTAATCATAATTTTGATTAGATTCTCCAGAGAGGTTGTGGAGTCTCCCTCCCTGGAGACTTTCAAAGGCTGTCTGGATATGGTCCTTAGGCAGCCTGCTCTGGGTGTCCCTTCTTGAACAGGGGAGTTGGACCAGATGATCTCCAGAGGTTCATTCCAACCTTAGTAATTCTGTGATTCTGTGAAGATGTCAATTAGATAAAGTAATTAATGTCATAATGTTAATTATCAATAAATTCTTCCCTCTTCATATGCACCTTTGGTCTGTGAATGGTAGAGGGTGTAGTGCAACACACTGAAGTACTTTTCAGGTTAAAAAAAAAACAAACCTATGGAAACAAAGAAAGGAGCATAAATTATATATAACACAAAAAGAGAGAAAAGATGACACAGAAGTATAGAAATAAATCTGCTTTCAAAGGCATAATTATAATATTCGTATTTGGGGACAGTAGGAGGTGTGTTAAATGCATTCAATAGAATGTAATGAATCTCAGAAGAGAACAACTGTTCCATACATAGACACAGGCAAAGATAACCATAAACGTGTATGTATTTGTGTCTGTATATATATATATATATATACACATATGTGTGTGTGTGTAACATACACAAGCTCTGGAAAGACTCAGCAGTCTGCCTAGGTATGAAAAGCAAGCAAACAGACAAAACCCCAGCTAATTAGAATTAAAACAATTAAGGGAAACTATATTACTTCTTTGGCTGAGTATTTAATTGGAACTTCTAATGTGATAATGCTCCACATTTTTCAATTAATTAAAAGCAAGCAAACAAAAAAAAAAAGCATAAGAAGTCCTGCTTTGGCAGGGCACAGATAATACTATTTCTATTAAGCATTTACTTAATAAGTCCAACTCCCATGAACTTCTCTGATAGCATTTGTGCTTGAAATTTCTCTGAATGTATTGGCATTTTCTGATTATATGTGGTTTGATCAGAAAAAAATCTGACCATCTGTACATAGAAGAAATGCTGAAATAAATATATTGTAACTTCCAAGGAGAAAGAAATAAGTGTCATTTAGGTTAGCAGAATGAAAATATCTGCTTAATGTACAGTGTCAGTCAAAAAGAAGATATACAATCCTAGGTTTTATAGGGAAAATGAGTAGAGAGCAATGCTAACAATATTATGATGCTATTATATAAATTAAAAGGCATATTTTTCCTCTGCAGCTTCTCAAGCAGCATCTGCACTAACAACATAATATATGTTGTTCATTTCTAGCCGTAATGAACATAGGATGAGTTTATCATAATATCACATATCACTTCTGCAAAAGAATATATCATGTCTTATGTACATGTAGATGGAGGCATTTCTTTGTTATATCACCAGCTATAGTACAGGTGTTCTGAAAACTAAGCTAAAGCTATTTTAATTTTGTCCTTTTATTTCTGTAATTTCTCAAGTCCATAACATAGCAAACCCAACCTCTAGTACTCAATGACATAAAAACATAAGAATACAAGTGTTTACATAAAAAAAAAAAAAGGTAAATTATGGAATAATATTACAGCCTCTCTTCTACGTTGTCTCTGCACACTTTTCTGGTTCATCAGCCAAATCTGAGTATGACAGGCCTGGGAACATGCGGTGTGGCCTACCCTGGTGTAATCTTTCCTATCTCAGTGAGCAGCCATCTGCCAAAACAACTCACCTCAAAGAAGCACACAGTGTTACTTTGCCTGATAAAGCCAACAGTAGAGGAATATATTGTCATTTGCCTTAGTGAATTTCTCATTTTCACTGTTATTATAGTAGAAGATAACTCTTTCTCAAAAGTTTTATGTCATATGAATTTTCTGTTTGTACCGGCTTAACTAAATTGAACTTAAATTTACATAATTTATTAAAGAAAAATCTTTGCATAGTTTTCAGTTTTTACTCCAAGCAAGCTTATTTTAAGGGATTTGTTTCTTGGTTCAAGAAGTTGTTCCAGCCCAGCATTTTTATTGGACTCAAACTCTGCTTTTTCTGTGTTTGCTTTCTTAAGCACTGAGGAACAAACTTACTTTGTTGTCAAGGACAAAGATCTACATACAAGAGTTAAAAACTGGAAACCTATACAATCTCCTATCAAGAAAACACAGATTTTTAATTTAAAATGTTTTTCAGTATCTTAGCATGAAAATGTCATCTGTTTTCTTAAACAGATAGCATCACATTAGGCACAATATCAAAAAGAGCAAATAAACAAACAAACAATAAAACCCACACAGATAAGCTTTATGAAAATGCTTCATTATCTTCTTTAGCTGCCTGGCAGAGGAGGACCTGGGAGTACTGGTTGATTGTTGGCTGAATATGAGCCAGCAGTGTGCTCAGGTGGCCAAGAAGGCCAACAGCATCCTGGCTTGTATCAGAAACAGTGTGGCCGGCAGGAGTAGGGAAGTGATTGTCCCCCTGTACTCAGCTCTGGTGAGGCCGCACCTCAAGTACTGTGTTCAGTTTTGGGCCCCTCACTACAAGAAGGACATCGAGGTGCTCAAGCAAGTCCAGAGAAGGGCAACAAAGCTGGTGAGGGGTCTGGAGAACAAGTCTTACGAGGAGCGGCTGAGGGAGCTGGGGTTGTTCAGCCTGGAGAAGAGGAGGCTCAGGGGCGACCTTATCGCACTCTACAGGTATCTTAAAGGAGGTTGTAGCGAGGTGGGGGTTGGTCTATTCTCCCACGTGCCTGGTGACAGGACAAGGGGGAATGGGCTAAAGTTGCGCCAGGGGAGGTTTAGGTTGGATATTAGGAAGAACTTCTTTACTGAAAGGGTTGTTAGGCATTGGAATAGGCTGCCCAGAGAAATGGTTGAGTCACCATCTCTGGAGGTCTTTAAAAGACGTTTAGATGTGGAGCTTAGTGATATGGTTTAATGGAGGACTTGTTAGTGTTAGGTCAGAGGTTGGATTAGGTGATCTTGGAGGTCTTTTCCAACCTAGATAATTCTGTGATTCTGTGATCTTCTTTTGTTTACAAATGTCCATACAAGAAATCTATGATATTTCTAGGTCTTTGAAGCAATATAATAAAATAAACTTCTAAGGTGAGACAAAGTGAAAATTGTCATACCTGATAAGGAAAGTAGCAGCCAAGTGAGGGTTGCTAGCTTGTTGTTCACAAAATCTTTTCAGTAATAGCTCTTTCTTTACCTGTGGCAAAGTATCTTTAGAATAGGACAGTCATAGCACAAAGTTATGGAACAGCCTTTCAAACAGAAAAGTGAAATGAGGAAACTAGGTGATTTTTAAGTGAATTATGATGAGGTGATGCAGGGGATTAAAAAGATATAACTCCATGTAAGACCCAGAGACTGACTGGCCTGGGAGATGCTGTCCAGTTCTGTGTTCTTTGTAGCATATTTTGGACAAGTATAGTATCATCTGTAACTTCAAAAATGCTGAAAACTTAATCTCTTATAAGCAGTTTGCTAGCCTTTTCTGTACTGTTAAAAAGAACTCTAAGAACTGGCCTGAATTTTGTGGCACTCAAACAGATGATTGTTAAAGTAAGTTCTCATCACTTACTGAAAATTGGGACTTTTAAAAAAGTTTTAAGTTGTATCTTCCAGAATGCAGCTTCCTCAAAGAAAAAAATAAAACAAAGATTTAAGCTCTTGTTTTGAACTCATATTTAATATATTGTTGTGAAATTGCAGTCTAAAGATACTGTACAAGCTTGGTTGCATTAAAGCTTTTTGCATGAATCACAAAATTTCAGAAGTTTCCACATTCACCTGTCAGTTGTGTGTTTAGTAAAAGGTTCTATAAGATTTGCAAGACGCTGATACCTTGTACAGAAATTAATATTAACAGCAGGTTGTAAATGCCTCTCTCTTTTTTCTGCTTTGAAATGTGCTGGTATGGAGAACTGTTCTTGGGATTTTTTTTGTTTGTTTTGTTTTTTCTTTTTTTTTTTCTTCCTGTTGGTTTCCTCAAATCAAAAACAAATCTCCTTTCCTTGAAGAGACTGAACTGAAGCAAGCTCTTTGAAAAATTCAGGGTCATGACTCTCTATTTTTCACCAGTTAACCAGTTAGTGCAGAGATAGAATTGAATTGTCTTTTGCCACAGAAGTATAAAACCAAAGACTAAGGTTCTGCAATAAGAATTACCAGTCAGAGCTGTTGAAAAACATTAGCACTTGCTTACTAAATAAATACTGGAAAAAAATACTTTGCAAAATAAATACTAAATAAATACTACTATGCATTTCAGTATTTCAGAATACCTTAATGTTTTCCAGACTGGAAAGAAAAAAATAATTTTTCCATAATCACATAGTTATTGTAATGTACTGATACAAATGGCATATTTTGACTCCCAACTCTTTTGTAGAAAATATTTAATTATTTTAAAGCAAAGCCTACAGCTGCGATAGGAAAGAAAACCATCTCTACATACCCTGGAGTGTAGAAAACTCTCTTGGGAAGTGAGATAATTAGTTATCCCTCAATCCCATAAGGGTTTTATCTTTTGATCTCTTACATGTTGCATAATTGTGGCTCATGCTGTAATGTCTGGTGCAGGATCAATATCTCTTCTCATTTGCTCAGTAGAATAGAATAGAATAGAATAGAATAGAATAGAATAGAATAGAATAGAATAGAATAGAATAGAATAGAATAGAATAGAATAGAATAGAATAGAATAGAATAGAATAGAATAGAATAGAATAGAATAGAATAGAATAGAATAGCTTTCAGTTGGAAGGGACCTACAAATATCATTGAGTCCAACTGTCAGACTACTCTGGTGCTGACCAAAATTGAAAACATATAATTAAGAGCATTATCCAAGTGCCTATTAAACACAGACAGACATGAAGCATCAGCCATCTCTCTAGGAAGTCTATTCTAATGCCTAAATACCTTTCCAGTAAGGAATATTTTCTTAGTGCCTGAACCTCCCCTGATGCATTGTTGAACTATTCCTGTGCATCCTATCACTATATACCAGGAAGAAAAGGTGAGCACCTCCGTCTCCACTCCCCTCTTCTCTGGGAACTGGAGAGAGCAATGAGGTCACCTCTTAACCTTCTTTTCTCCAAGTTTAACAAACACTGTGTCCTCAGATGCTCCTCACAGGATATGCCTTCCAGGCCTTTTATCAGCTTTCTTGCCTATTCAAGTATCTTAACATCTTTTTTATGTTTTGAAGCCCAGAACTGTACACAATATTCCAGGTGAGGCTACACCAAGGCTTCGTGTAGTGGGGGAATCACCTCTTTGGACTGTCTGGCTATGCTGTGCTTAATATACCCCAAAATGCAGCTTGTCCTCTTGGCTGCCAGGGCAATACCACTTGCTCATGTTGAGCCTGCTGTCAATGAGAACCTTCGGGTCCCTTTCTCCAGCCACTCATCTCCCAGTTTGTACTTACATCTGGCATTACTCCATCCCAAGTGCAGAATCTGGCATTTATTCTTGTTAAATTTCATGCCATTGGTGATTGCCCAGTGATCCAATCTAGATTCCTCTGGAAAGCTTCTTGTACCTGGCACAGTCAACTGCACCTCCCAGTTCAGTATCATCAGCAATTTTACTGATGACACATCCAGATCATTGATAAAAATGTTGAACTGGACTGGCCCTAGAATTGAGCCCTGGGGAACACTTCTAGTGATCAGCCATCAGCAATATGTAGCCCCATTTGAGCTCTACCATTGAGCAGCATATCATGAACCTGTTTATATCACAGTTGGGCAATTTGTCCAGAAGAATACTGTGAGGGACAGTATCAAAAGCCTTGCTAAAATCCAGAAAGAAATACATCCACTGCCTTCATCCACTAAGTGGGAGGTCTTATCATAGAACAGGATCAAATTACTGAGACAGGGCTTTCCTTTCTTGAATCCATGTTGGCTGGTTATTATTGGTCCTGATTATTATGTTAGAATCACAGAATCATAGAATATCTTGAGTTGGAAGGGACCCATAAGGATCATTGAGTCCAAATCCTGGCACCACACAGGTCTACCCCAAAATTCAGACCATATGACTAACAGCACAGTCCAAATGCTTCTTAAACTCTGACAGGCTTGATGCCGTGACTATGTCCCTTGGGGAGCCTGTTCCAGTGCGTGACAGCCCTCTCAGTGAAGAACCTCTTCCTCGTATCTAGCCTGAACCTCCCCTGTAGCAGCATGACACCATTCCCTCAGGTCCTATCGCTGGTCATTAAGAGAATAGATCAGCACCTGCCCCTCCGCTCTCCCTTGTGAGGAAGCTGTAGACCACAATGAGGTCTCCCCTCAGCCTCCTCTTTTCCCGGCTGAACAGGCCAAGCGACCTCAGGCACTCCTCGTACGTCTTCCCTTCTAGACTCTTCACCATCTTAGTAGCCCTTCTCTGGACACTCTCCAATAGTTTCACATCCTTTTTGTACTGTGGTACAGAACTGCACACAGTACTTGAGGTGAAGCAGCACCAGTGCAGAGTAGAGCAGGAAAATCAGTTCCCTCTATTGACTGGCAATGCTGTGCTTGATGCACCCCAGGATACAGTTGGCCCTCCTGGCTGCCAGAGCACACTGCTGGCTCATATTCAGCTTGCTATCAACCACAACCCCCAGATCCCTCTCTGCAGGACTGCTGTCCAACATCTTGTTGCTCATTCTGTATGTATAGCCAGGGTTGCCCCTTCCCAGGTGTAGGATCCAGCACTTGCTCTTGTTAAACTTCATGTGCTTGATGATTGCCCAGCTCTCCAATCTGTCCAGATCTCTCTACAAGGCCTTTCCGCCTTTCCACCCTCAACAGAGTCAACAACTCCTCCAAGTTTAGTATTGTCAGGAAATTTACTCAAAACACCCTCTAGTCCTACATCCAAATGTTAAATGTTATCATTTAAGTGTCTTTCATTGGCACTGAGGATAATCTTTATAATTTTTTCCAGTTATTGAAACTAACAGGTCTGTAATTTCCGGAGTCTTCTCTTGTTGTGCCCTTCTTGGAAAGTGGGATAACACTCCAGTCTGCAGTTTGCAGGGACCTCCCCAGACACATAAGACCTTTGGTAGTTTGTTTCCCTTGAAGTCAGAAGGAAAAAAAAAAATCTACTTACCATAGAAGTTATCTTTGTTTAGCTAAAATATTTGCTGAATTTTATCCACATTTGCAAATTATTTTCAGTTGACCAAAACTACAATTTTAGTGAATGCACTGCATTCTAATGCACCTAGACTATTTAATAAAAATTGCTACTTCCCTTGATTAGATCTGCAATGCTTATGCATTTAAACATGAGAGGAGTTGTGCTCCACTGAGAGGTGCAGCAACAAATACAGATTAAATATTTTAACTCAGCTTGAATTTTGCTTAACAAAATTTGAACTGCTTACTATAAAGTTACAAATTTTTAATAGTCATAATAATATTCAAATTTGGACACATAAAAAAATCTTGCTAATAAGATATTTTTTTTCCTAAAAAATGTTGAGTTTATAAAAAAATCTGGGATAGTTTTTGTTACCAGTTAAGTCAACTTCACTGTCAGCAGCATCTGAACAATGGACAGTATTCTGCTCTTGAGTTCCAATCCAGAATAGAGTCAGTAATTTCTGTTTGTCAGAATCAAATAAAAAATATGTGTTGATTAACCACTGTAGTAGGGAGTATACTTGGGAAAATTAATTCCTATTAATTAGGAATATTATTACTAATATATTAATAACGTAATTATTATAATTACCAATATATTAATAATATATTAAAATGTTATTAGGAATAACATTAATTTCTACAAATACCATTTTCATTCAACATTAATTGATATTCAGAGTGTCACTGAAGACCATCTTTTCCTCTTATTTAACAGTGTCACTTCAATATCTTCCAGATCAGTTCTACTTTTTACATATTATGGGTATATGGGATTGAGATCTTCCAGGGAATACGTCTGGCATATGGCTTGGCATCTGGCTTTTGTTTGTTTGTATTCCCTTATCTCTCTTCTATAAATTCTTGAAGACTTTTTGGAACAATATCTTTGGTTTTTTTGCGAGCCAATGACTTTTTTCCCTAGGGATAAAGGCTAGTTCTTCATTGCCAGAATAACCAAGAATATTTGGCATGGTTTTTATACAACATATGCATCTTATTTTATTTTTAAAATCTCCTTTGCTTTAAAAGCATTTATAAACAGTTCATCTACATCTAATGCATTCTGAAAAACCTTCAAATTACCCTCCTGGATTTCTAAAGAGAATTAACTTTAGTCTTCTGATATATTATTTCTCAACCGTTAGCTCTGCATCTGTGTCAATTTCTTGTTTGACTTTATAATTTCTGAAGGTATGAGTAACCAAGTAGTCAATTTGTACTGTAACTTGAAGATTTCTCCCTGAGAAGCCAATGTTATTTTTCCTGTGAAGAAGTTTTTGGTATCACTGAAACTTATTGTGTGTGGAAATCTTACCAGTTGAGCTCTTGCCTAGAATATACTCCATGCAGTAAAGTAAGCTATCCAGCTACCTACATATTAGCCTACTTGCAAAATATACACACACCTAAGATGCTGTGGTGTTTTTTATTTCACTTCAGAATTCTAAATTGCAAGTCAGTAAAAACAAAACCTTCAGCCTGGTTTGTTGTGATAGGTTTGGGTTGAGTTACCTCGGAGGTGCAAATACTCTCAGATGTAACATTTTTCTCTACTCCTGCAGGATCTTTTATGATCTTGACTTTCCAAAAACTCAAATCACTGTTTTTTTTTTTTAAGTTGTTTTGTTTGTTTGATTGTTTGTTTTGTTTTGTTTTCTTTGTTTTTGACAGGGGAAAATATTATAGCAAATCCGATGTTCTGGGTTAGTATGGTTTATTGTAAACATGTGCTGGAGTGGAATATTGTGAATAGATAATTATTACAAAGCTGCCCTGGCTTCTACCTTCACAGTTTCATCTGTTGCCCGTGGCATAAGAATGATGACAGTGTCAGATTACTGTGGTCTTCTTCCTTTCCTTCTACCTTTCCTTCTTATTCCATGTCCCCATCACAACGTGCTTTATTTTCCCATTTATATACCTCATTAAACCATTTTTTTCATATCAAATCATCATGGCAATCATATACCTGTTGATGTAATCTTATTTTCTAATACCCAGTGTTGCAACATTTGCTTGTGTCCTTGACATAAAGGACTCAGACTGGCAGGACAGCTGATATCAGTTAAGCTAAGTATATATAAAAATGGTGGGGAAGCTCTCAACCTATCACTGCAGTTTCCATATATATAGTTGGTCTTATTTGCGCTTGGTGAATCTACAAAATTTGAAGGTGTGTTTTCCGTTAATAGCTTATCCTTGGTCTTAACTGTTTGGGCAGTGTGTTCTCTCTTTCTTCTTACTATATTAACCAGACCTGTATGATTCATGACTGAAATGATGCTCTTTTAGTTTTTGCCATCTTATATCATCTCAGTCTTTAATGACTGATTTTACTGGATATTAAAGGTAAAACATAGTCCTGCACAAAGATGAGATACAGGTACAGATAAATTTAAGACAATTAAACCTAAGAACATTACTATGTTGCCTAGGTATAGGCATTTAGTGAAGCCTGAGAATTTTCAGGGCACCCTATCTGGCCTCTGTCTACCAGTACAGAAGAGTACAGGTCTTTTGTAGGTCTTTTTGTCATCTGCCAGCCATAGTTCAATGTCTCAGATATCTGAAGATGAATAATATAATGTTAAATATTTGTATCTGGGCAACTTAATTGTGTTGTAGATGTCAATACATGAGGTACTGTTTAATTTCCCATTGTGATCAGTGAAGATCTAGAACTTTTCCTAATTTCATGAATATAGGCTGCTAGAGACATTTTTAATGCCCTGAGATATTTGCTTGGAGTTGTTAGATATGACTAACATATCTTGTGCTTTTCTGATGTGGCAACTAGAGGCCACATCAAATCAAGTCACCTTAAATACCACTAGCCTATCACTATCTTAGGCAACTAAATTGCCTCTTTACTCAATACAATCAAGTCAGCTGAGAAGATATACCTCATCCAAAAGAAAACATCTGGTGACCAGTCAACTGAGCATCTCTCTATACTTCAGTGACACTACTGAGTGTAACTCCAATGACTATAATGGAAACCCCTAGACTCTGATGTAACTTACTTCACCCCTAGACACCCAAATGTAGATGTGAAAGTTTAGGTTTCAAAATCTTGAACTAAATCCCACCATTACTATCTTTGATTCTGGAAAAAAGATTTTTTTTATACTATGTGTGTAATATCTTTAGATTTCAGAATCTGTTGTGCATTTGAAAATCTGTGAGCTTAATGCTATGTGACAGGAAGTGTAATTTATCTGATATTTTAAAAGACAGAAAAAGACAGAATGGATGACCTGTTTAGGGAGAGGTTTAAAAAGGTTTGACACAACTTTGTGTCAAAACAGTATGTAACTCATGCTCCCTGTGATGCAATGCATAAAAGGCTTATAGAACAAAATATCTAGCTGATCTTTATCTTTTTCTGACTGGGAAATTAACTAGGAATAAACTTCCTTTTCTCACACCAGCACAACAATGTCAATATTTTTCCTCCTTAAATAAGAATCATATACTATATTGTACTCTACTGGGCTAAAAACTTCTTCAAAATCTTCCTCATTTAATGCATATGAGTGGTCCTAGTAAGGTCATTTGACTGAAATTATATGGAAAATTAAGCAAGTGGGTTGGGTTCTGGGTTTGTGTAATCTAATCTTTCCATGACGATATTTGTAGCTGTCCCAAAGAGGCCCAAAGCAGTAAACCAGCATGACTGCAATTTCTCTCACCAAATGCTTACCTGGGGTAGTCTACATTTGAGCCATTCATCCTTTATAGTTTCCAAAGAAATATAAAGAGGAATTGGCAATTCACCTGACATAAATTTCAGTTTTCTAATGAGATGCACTGCAGCCTGTAATTTTTCATTTCTCTCCACAGCTTCTAAAGGAAACTTTCAGTGGCTACTCAAGACTAAGGTCTGGACTAAGGTCTCCAGACTAAGGTACTGCACATGTTGCAGTGAAACCCACCTATGCAATTCTATTGTATAAAGGCCATTTAGTAACTCTTCAGTGGCAACTTCAATTTCTGTTATTGACAGTTATTGACAGTAGCTAAATAATGCAACAATAATTTTCCTGTTTAATAGTAATGTAAGATAGAAGTCAACCTCTCTATGCTATCTAAAAAATTACAAATCTCTTGAAAAATAAAATATTTCATGGCAGTATATACACATCTAAATGTTATCACAGAAATAAATTTTAAAACATTTAAATATAATTTAGCTTGACACCGTTTGCTCTTTTATACCAGCTTTTACACTGTTTGAACATACAGACTTCTAAATCTATACAGACACTTTCCTAAAGCCAAAGAATACCTTGTTGCTATCTTTCAGCAGAATCCAGATAGATTTTACAAATCACTGTTTGGAAGAGACAAATACAGAAAGCGTCTATAAATGGTAAGAGAGATAAAGGACAAGAATATCACTATGGATTGTAAACTCCAAACCAGTAAAACAGAACTGAAATAAATAGCAACTGCTTTTGTCAAGCTCTCAATATAAGAAAAGGACACCGCATAATTTGATTATAATTTGATTTTTTTTTATTATTATTTTTTACTATTAAAACTTGCTCTGAAAACAAGTGTTTGATAATTTCTTGTACTCCAATACAGCAAAGGGCGTTCTCATGGGTGATCCTGAAATACGGAATATATTTTTCTTTCTTAGGAATATAGTTACAATTTATTGATAAAAATGGAGAGAATTGAGAACTATAAAAAGTGTGTTATCTTTAAATGTGCACATGGTAGTCTCTTTCCACTGTTCATGTGATACATTTATGTAATAAGTTGCACATTAAAAACGAACAAACAAGCAAAAAAACCTCATATTCTAATTATATGCAGGGCATTGTAGTAGATACTGTAGAGATGCCATATTCCTAACCAAATAATTTCTGTGTATGAAGACAGCCAGTTGGTATCTGAGATCGGTCCTCTTAGAAAACAAACTCAGCAACATCTGAACATAGTTTATCATAAAAATCATTGAAAGACACCTCTGAGGTCTACTCAAAGTCCGTTAGGATTATCACTTCCGAGGTTGCTCATGGAAACAATAGTGAAGAATATCTTAAGGCATCTCACGATTTAGTCTTAGAGGAACTAATTTATTTACATTGAAAGGCAGTGGACCAAAGAACATCTTAGAGCATCATTCTGATGCAAATTCTAGGGTATTTTGTGCTTGGAATTGACAACATTTCGACATGAAGGGTATTCTATGAACAACATAATATGGTCTTCTAAAATCATAGAATCATTAAGGTTGGAAAAGACCTTCAAGATCATCTGGTCCAACCATCACCCTACTACTAATGTCACCCACTGAATCATGTCCCTGTACACCCCCAGGGATGGTGACGCTACCACTTCCCTGGGCAACCCGTTTCAATGCCTGACTACTCTTTGTGATGATTGATTATATTCTTTATCTACCTCTGTGTTTTCCCAACAGACATAACAAAGAATATGCTGGTGTATCATTTCAAAGCATGTGACAGAAAAAAATTTTAACAGAAAAAGAAGCTGAAGAAAATGTTTCTCTTCATTCTGCGCATTGTTTCGTTCTCACTGAGAAAAAACTTGTTTTAGCTACCGATATCCATAAGAGGCTTCCCAGAGATTTTGCTGAGATTAAATAAGACTGTACATGATTAAAGTCACTCTTCAGCTGTCTACTCTTCAGTATGGGGGTGTACTGCCTGTATCAGAGTCCAAGCCCACACAAAGAATTTTTCTCCGAACTTCTAACCTCCCACCCTTATGGCAAATATTTTTTTATATATTATTTTTTATTTCTGTAACCATAGCCTGATGAATTAGAATAGGCACCTCAAGGAGAAGAAACAGAAAATAAGAACAGAATATGGAAATATTTGTACTGGATCTGATCGGAGCTCTGTCTATCTGTGTGTTCCATCACATGAGCAGACAAATACTAGATACTTCAGGGGAAGATAGAAAACCCTTCTATATAAGTAGAAATTGACTACAAGTCTGCATGACAACCTTATATTAATATTATATATTAAATTCACCTGAATACTAAGTAGGAAGTTTAGTGCGCTTTCTTTTATTATTTTCAGTTTTCTTTCAATACATTTTTTGAGACTGCTTTGTTATGTTTACCACATGAGTCACAGGTATCTATTGCCATTTTGAACATACTAGGGTACTTAAAATTAAACGTATGGAGCTGGCATCCACAGAATGGGTGCACCCTTCTGGAGAAACAGCTGGAGGTGAGGCAGGATGCACTAGAGCATTTAAAATGGCATGACATCACAATGAGGCAAATTAATGTTATTTATGATGTGAAGTACTTTGTTAATACATACCAAGTTTGCTTACTTATGCTTCTGTTTTAAGTGACTGGGGTAAACATTAAGCCTTTTCTTCTCCTTATGCTTATCTGACATTTAACATTGATTTTTTTTTTTAATTCAGTTTATCTCCCTAGGGGTTTCTACATTATTCATAGAGATATTCATATACATATTATATGTATGTAATACTGTGTGTATAACATTTTTACATATTTCACATATATAAATGCCATATTAACTCATTAAAATATGGTCTATATATTTTTCACTCCATTTGTTACTCATTCTAAATTCTTGTTCATCTCTTGACACAGCTGGGTGAAGGATGCCTACATCCAGCCTAACAATTATTTAAAAGCTTTAATGAATATAACCCTGTTCATATTAGCAGTAAATGTAAATCTTAAGACAGTAACTTAAGACTAGATCTGGTACACATCTGTTTGGAAACTTGAAGTTTCCAAGAACTCCAGTCACTATGTTAATGCAAGAAATTGTATGGAATTAATCTTTGATAAGAATGTTGTGCAACATCTTTTAAACATTACACAAACTCACAGAGAACAAATAAATATGCACATTTCTGAGCAAAACAAAACAAAACAAAAAATGATTCCTTTAGCATGGGGCAAGTCTATTGCAGTGTAGTGTGATGTTCTTTCCATGAAATTGGTCATGTAAACATCAATACATTAATAGATTATTCAGTTTGTGTCTCAGATGTAATCTGTTAGGTGAGAACAACTAATAGATATGCAATGTAATCTTCTTTCTAGATCTTTAAACAATTTTGCTGATATGGTGTGGAACCCAGTGAATACTCTTGGTTCAAAAGTACGCTCTATTTCCCCCTAAAGCAAATGTATTTTTGTGAGAATCAGTGCACACATAAAGATTTATGGTACTGTAAGTATTCAGTAAGCATGGGCATCTACTTCTGTTGAGTACATTTACAGAAGGTGGACATTTTGAAGAAGAAAGACTAAGAAAAATGATGTCATAGACAAATGGTGCAGCTGTGTGTCCTTGGATAACAATGTTATGAGAAAGAACTGTGGGAGACAGGAGCTCCCCAGCTTTGCTCAGGAGCTGCCTTGAATCCTAGTCCTCCTGTGCCATAGCTATGCACGGGCATGGCCATGGACCTGCTGAGGTGGATGTGACTGGTGAACTTGACTTCCCGGTGTGACCCCAGACCTTCCAGGAGATCGCTGGGCTGGCTGTGCTCTGCTGTGTGCTGTGTGACTGCACCCTGATTGGTGGGGTCACTGCCCTGCCACCTTTGGTCTCACCCCATGCTTTTGGAGCAGAGCTGTGAGAAGCAGCCTTACCTTACTGCTCCCTGACACAGCATCACTGAAATAAGAACTATTATTACTATTACTATTACTACTGTTATTACTACTATTATTATTTAATGGATTAAGAAACTGAAACTTTGAGAACATGTTGAATTTTTCAATGTGAAAGACAAAAGTGCAGCTAATAAAATTTTTAAAACTTATGGATTCTAAAAGAATGAACTGAATTTTTTAGACCAAACCCTTATTTCTAGTATTGTTTGCTGAAGATTTCAAGTAAGTTTTGTCACATAAGACATAAGGTTGGCTAAGAAGTCTCAGCAGTGAGATTCAGAAGGGACAACTGAGCACATGAATTGGAAAGAAAATCTTTTGTTGAAACTTTTGTTTTTATCTTGCTTGGTTATGAGGCAAGCAGAAAGACAATACACAACATGAGAGAAAAGCTTTTTAATGACATTAAGGATTTATTTTTGTTGCTTTGTCTTCTTAATTAATTTTTTTTTTTTGAAACCTACCCAGGAGAAAGGTAATTGTGCAATTAATTTTCATTTCTGTTATAAATTTCTTTTGTATTTATAGACTTCAAATAAAAGGCCATAAAGATATTTATACTCTCGGTATTTTCATACAATGGGTTTGGCAATGACTATAGTCCTGACCAATATTTTAGCTCATAACATTTACAGGAAACTGTGCTGATCAACCACTGTATATAATTATCTGGGACTGAGACGCGGCATTTGGATTTGGACTTTGAACAAACCTGTAAGTGTGTAGATACTTCTTTGATTAATTCCAATTTAAAGCTAGGAAATGCTTCCCTGTTCTGAATGTAGTTTGGGGTTTCAATTTTAAGTTCTTTGCTTCCTCTTAAGGTTTGGGCACATTCATTTACTCACTCTTGAATATCTCCCATTTTACTTAGGAATACTGTATGAACACTGTACTATAGTAGTTCTGGTCTTCACCTTTTTTTTCTTTCTTTTTTTTTTTTTTTCCCTGTGTGTGTGTGCATCCAAGCATGTGATGAGGTTATATTTACCCCCACTTGCAATTTCTTTGTGGAGTACTCCAGGTCCTGATGAAGACTTATGTTCAAGTATTTTAAACTTACAACTGTATGTAATTAAGTCATTGGAATAAGTGTTTTGTTCTTTTGCTTTAATGGATGATTGTGAGTTTTTTTTTGAGTTGTAGTATAGTGAGATGAAAACTAGCATCCTAAATGCCACCATAGAAATGAAGTGTGGATTACATTTCTATGATACTGTAGGTAATTAGTTTGTCCAGATTATTTTCTGTAAGAGACTGATAGACAATATTTATATTTTCAGATTGCACAGCATATAAGGAGAAGTTACATTGTAACTGCAATGGACACTGAATACCCAAGGAAGAAGTTAGGGGCTAACTTTAGGGTCTCTTCACAATTTTTGGGAGGAATTAAAATTGTTGTTGTTGTTCTTAACTGCATGCAGTAGCATCTACATAACTATTAGAAAGCGCAAACACCAAATTTAGGATTTTATAATCTTATCAGAAAGAGAAAACAGACGGAATAATTTATTAAGCTAAGGTTCATGGTAACTGCACAAAGTTCAAACCATGAAGAGACTTTTGCTGACAAAAAATCAACCTTGCTTTTCTTTTTCCTATCATTTGGTTTCTAAAAAAAATTAAAAATATGAACTTTCATTCTGTATCTTACAGAAGCCAACTTTTCAGTTGCATGCTCTAGACTGATGCTTGTCACTACATAGCGGTCTGTGATAAAAAACAATAGCACTAATAAATGATCAAATCTGACAACAATTGGTAGGAAAAAAGAGTAATAGATACAGGACTGTTTCAGAAAATCTGAAAGAATACTGGATAAAACTCAGAAAGAAAACTTGTAAGAAAAAAGATTGCAATGATCTAGCTGATTTATTGAGGCATTGTCTGACTTCAGAAGTACTCTATTTGTAAATATCCCTTTTTCTTCTGTCAAGTAAATTGATAAAATAGATGTAGAGTAGTTTCACTGGATTTAATTTTCCTCTGATCTAAACTCAAGGTCAGAATAAGTCAGAAATTTCCCAGTGGTGTTGGCCTGGTATAGAGCAGCATAACATGAGTATTAAATCTAGAATACATTACCATATAGTGTATAGTAACATATCATGGCCTTTTACTCTATTTCAAATAGGAAATACAAATTACAAATGCAATTTACAAATATGTACATATACAATTTACAATATTTTACAGACACACAGGAACTGATAGTAATGGTTGCTACACATGCTTATTGCTTAGTGAAAATTCCCAGTGTGCTCAAATGAAAACAAATGGACCAAGGTTTCTAGTGGATGACATTAGAAGAAACTCTTTTACTTCAGCTGACTTCAGCTGACTTGCAGCATAACATCAATGACAGTTCAGAGGCAACTGTTTTACTTTAGCATAGAAGGAGCTTGAAAGACATTGCAGAGTGCTTTATTAATTTTACTATTTTGTGTAACCTCACTGTCTTTTAAAATTACTGCAAGATGAAACATCCATAACTGGAAAGCTATTTCCTGCATTGAGATTTTCCCTTTGTGAAAATTTAGATTTTTTTTTTTGAAGTGCTTTGAATCTTTTTTCAGATGAGTCATTAACTCCACAAAAAAACGACACTGCTAAGTAAACTTTTATATTTCTTATCCTATTTTTATTGGTAGATTGAAAAATCAAATTGGAGAAGTTTGGAAATATATATGAATAAAGTAAAACTCAGCGGAAGTAAAACATAAGTAAAACTTAATGGAAGAGAAAGGAAAACAAGTTTTCTTCCACAATTAAATAAATTAGCATTAGTCACTTAAAAAAAAAAAAGGTAAAGAATAGAATTCCTGTTATAAAAGTAGGAAAAACAAGTTTAAGCTGCCTACCAGGCATGATACCCTTTGCTGTCAAATTAGGCATTATTTGTCCTCTGTCAGATGGTAAGCGAGGGCACTTAGAGGGTTTCACAAACTGCAGAACATGTTCCACTGGTAGCAATTATTCCACAGAGACAGAGAAGAATATGTGAAGCTTCACTCCACTAAGAAAATTAAAGAAAATATGCATTGGATAAACGTTTAAAGTTACTGGAAGGTATTGATTTATTATTAAAAAGCAAATATTACTAGTTCTATTTTATTTATTTTCAAATGGCATTAGCATTCATTCTTGATTCTCCTGAAGGAAAAGTTGAAGACAGAAAAGATGAAGGATTGATTTCTCATCTGTAGTTAAAATGGGACTCTTGTAAAAAAGGAAAACAGTTTTGAAAGTCAAAATAACTGTTCCAAAAAATCACAAAGTCATTATTAAAAATGAGTGTTTTAATGGCAGGGCAAAACAGACAGAGGACAAAAAGGTAGTTAGCTCTTCCAGTTGCCAGGTGTTCACTACTAAGGCTGGCTGAATGCAGCAGAATGAAAGAGCTGTACTATCCCACTGTCTGACAGAGCTGCAAATGGTATGAAGAGTGTGCTGCACAGTGCCACGTTCTCTCTGTTACTCTTTCAATGGCACACATTGCTGAGAAGTTGGCTATTGGCCTCACACTATATGGAGAATGTTCGAGTTCACCGTGCCACAGCAGGGAAGCAGCAGATGGTGGTGCATGGGGAAGGGTAAAAAAACCCTGTTAGCCTTTTCCTCAACCACCAGATCCAGGTCTGACAGACAAAGTGCTTAGTGTAGCTGTCCGGTTACTTAGGAGATCCAGGTTTGATAAATGTGCTTGTTTTGATAAATGTTACTAGAGCTGGAAATTGCATTTAACTTAATAAATTCACTCAAAGCTGAACAGTCTGTCTGGTGGAAAGAGATAATTGGTTGTACAGAAACATGCTGTTTAATAGCTTTTTTTTTTTTTAAAGTCTTTTATAGTTTGAGAGAAAGACAAAGACACAGAGAGAGACTTACTTGTCTTGTAAGCCTCTCAAAAAATTTTGAGATGATAAAGTAGTGAGAAAATAGGTGGTAAGATCTATATAGAAAAGAGGAAGTTAAACAGGGAAATAAAACATTATTCCCCTTGGTTTCTTCACAGAAACCTACATTAGAAAAACTCTAAGAAGCTTTTAGAGTGAGGCTTCAGTAGAGTGTGGATGCACCTAACTACTCACACTGCCATATTAATGTTCAATGAAGACACTACTGGAGAAGAATCACAGAATCACAGAATTGTAGGGGTTGGAAGGGACCTCAAGAGATCATTGGGTCCACCCCCCTACCAAAGCAGGTTCCCTAGAGCAGGTTGCCCAGGTAGGCGTCCAGACGGGCCTTGAGTATCTCCAGAGAAGGAGACTCCACAACCTCCCTGGGAAGCCTGTTCCAGTGCTCCATCACCCTCACCATGAAGAAGTTCTTTCACATGTTGGTGCGGAACTTCCTGTGCTCCATCTTGTGGCCATTGCCCCTTACCCTGTCCCCACAAACTACTGAAAAGAGGTTGGCCAAATTCCTCTGTCTCCCACACTTAAGATATTTGTAAACATTAATAAGATCATCTTTGTGGCCTTCCTCTGGACTCTTTCCAGGACTGAACTTTTCCAGACAACTGAAGAATCTTTTATATTCAGTAGAAGAATGCAAAGAATAATGCATTGAATGATTCTTCTGATCTTCCAAAAGACAAGTGAAAAGCATAACTTGAAACCATTATTCCATATTTCACTATGATACAAAAGCTGAAAAGCAGATTTCTTGTGTTTGTGTATACTACGGACATCTTATGGCAATCTGATTTTTCCTAAATTTGAAAACTCACCTTTAATGGGAAATGAAGAGAAAATATTGTTTGTTCTATCACCTTAATTTTCATAGTGCTGCAAATTCTGATGTTACTATGAATACTTCGGAACAGTTTACATTCTTTCATTTACAGCTTGCAAACTTATTAATGAAGGACACTGTTCAGCATTAATTGTCAATAAAGAAAAAAAAACAGCATACAGCATCATATTGCCTTTTTCTCCTATACCACTGTTAGATTACTTAAATGATGAACAGAGATACCTTCTTCTGTGAAGATGAAATGATGTAGTATATGGAAATAAATTTGAGACTTATTTCTTAAGATTTAATGACTTCTTATATGGTTAATTGCTTATTCTTTTTCTATTAGATAATTATTTGAAAATACATCTTCTCATTTCCTTTAGCCATTTAAACACTAGATTTACTTGAAATTACCACAGTACACTATAGTTGTTCTGGGCATTTGTTAAACTCCATTACATTTTTCTAAAAATAAACAACCATATTCCAATATATAGGGTTACAAAGACTACCAAAGCATCTTGCTGTAGAACAGCCACTCTTACTTCAGTTTTTCTGAAGTGTTGAGGTAAATAACCTCAATTGATATAAAATGCTTATTTCTTTAAATATGTATGTTGAAAATACAGTTTTATGACATGGATTACATTCAAATCAAATTTTCATGAATCATCAGAAGTTAAAGATATAGTTTTTATGATTGGTTGTTTATGGTTTTGCTTTTTTCTTGGATGTTTGGTTGATGTTTTGATATGTGAGTGTCTCCTATGAGAAAAAGCTATTTAAAGAGAGAATTTGGTAGTAACAGAGAGGGAAGTTTGTAATCATGGGATAGCAAGATTAAGCTTAGTGTTTAGAAAAGAACCTAACAAGTTTCCTTCTGCTTGCAGAAATGACTTTGTAGTATAAGGATGGTTCTGTGCTTACCTGTGTGGTAGATTTATTTCAAACCTTAGCACACACTTTTGAAAAAAAGATGTTTTAGTGTCTCTGAAAGAAAAGGTTCTACAAACCCTTACTTAACTCTAGCCAGTTACAGTTTCTGAGAAGTTATTAACCAACATTGAAATATTTATATGGTCTAACTAAAGTAATTACATAGGCATACTTTGTTTTCTGAGTTTGTATTTCTCCTTCCCTTATTCTTTTCTTTACAGTATAATATTCTGTGAATTTAGGAACCTGATGATAGCACAGGTAACGTCAGAATATATAAAGGTACTTTAAGCTTTGAGCCAAGTTCAAATGAAAGATGACAAGGAATCCTGTCTTCCAATGGACTAGCTGTCCAATTAAAAAGAGGGCTACCAAGCTAAATGTTTGTGTTTGTGCATATGTGAATATGTACATATTAGAACATATATGGATATTTTATTATTTAAAATTCAGTAATGAAAAATTATTTTTTTTTTCCAAGTGTGAACTGTTCAACATTCACTAACCAGAGTTCAAAGTAGAGACAACATAAAAATATGAGCATCTAAGCCTTGTGAAGAAGCCAAATATTTTTCTGGTACTTGATTGCCTTAATGAACTGGAAGTTACTGAGGCTTATTTTAATCATTTGTGACCTGCAGCTGCAGTTATTAAGCAGAATAAAATGTGCATAATACAGGTTTCAAGAGATTGAGGCTGTCTGAAATGGAAAGGAAATTTTGTTACATAAGATTTTGGCTCAGTGATGCTTAAAATATATTTATCTCAGCACACAAATATTAAATGACCCATGAATGGAGTTTGAGTTTCATACGAGAAGTGGGAGGAGGATTTTGCTGTGCCAGTCATGAACTCCACACTATCTTTTGTTGCCTGAGGAGACTGGTCTCAGTTGCATACACTTTCCTGTATATCCATCAGTAGCTTAGATGACCAGAAGGATAAACTTCCTAGTTAAAAAGCCTTATGACTCAAGACTCCTTTAAAGAAAATAAACATTTAAAAAGCATGACTAGAGTCACTCAAGCTCCACCTAAAAGATAGAAAATAATATAAATTGACTTAAGAGACAGGATGTTAGGGAAGGTACCATCACGAAGGATACTTTCTGACTTCTGGGATCAGTTGACAGGCTGAGCCTCTTTTCCCCCACACTGGGACACCTTTGGGTAAGATTTGAACACTTGTTTATGCCAGTTGCCTCCCTGGGATACTTAGAAATCTCTATGCAGTCACTTTATAGCTTTTAATGCATTTAGAGCCAGGCTGAGTTACTTATACTTTTGGTATTTGTATGTGCTTTGTCGACAGTGAATTTATCACTGGCAATCCAAAGAACCCGTGTACCTGTTGCTTTAATAAATTGCACTACTCATTAAATCTAGACATGGTAGTTCTCACTGAATGTGACCAAACTCTTTAAGTGTGGCCATGGTAGCTCATGGAACGCGATTAGATTGAAGGTGTATTACATTGTTTGTGAATCCGTTATCGTGATAGTTCAGTACACTGAACATGACCGGACTTATAACAACTAATTGGGCATCACAATTACTTTAACCTTTAATGTAACAATCACCTACTCATCTATGTCCACGTTTCTTTTTAAGGGGATTCTGTACCGTTTCTGTCATTGTTATCTTGGTTAATGCTTTGTAAAAAGGAATTAAGGTTTCAAAGCTACGGGACTGAATTCCAAATAAATGTGTTCATTAAACAGAGAGTGCTTGGCCATTACTGGCATCAAGTTAAAAGCAGGCAACACAATTTTAAAACTGTTAATTTTTTTAGGTACTATAGTCCATATGCTGTCCTATCTTGATTATTCCAGTTTAGAAGGCATTACTGTGGAGTCTCTCTTTACTGAGTTTCTGAAATTTTCTTTCTTGAGATTAAAAAATAAAAAAAAAAAAAAAGGAAAGGAAAGGAGGGAGGTGAGAAGAATCAGATGCTTTTCTAATTCTACAAAATGGTTGGATTTCATTCCTTGTTCGTGTACATAGATGTGAGGAAAGAGAGAGGTCTTAGACCTAATCTAGACTGGGTTAAAAAATTTTAGGACACCATTAGTAAGTTTATATTTTGAACAGAAATTACTTTTCAATCTATAGCTCAATCAAGCTTTCAGCCAGGACAGAACCTAAATAATTTATTATTGTTACTATTGTTATCATTGTTACTACTACTATTTTTATTTTTTAAAAAAGCTGTTGGATCTGTTTTCAGTTTTATTTAAAATTCAGACAAGGTTAACATGCTGGGTATATGGTTTAACCAAACACAGTTTAATATGGGCTAAAATATAAAATTTTAAAAGTAAAAACAAAGGTAAATTCACCCAGGAACTAACAGACTTCTAAACTTCTTCACACAAAAAATGGCAATGAAAAGCACCTCTGCATAATGTAAAAACTGGCACTGAGAATGCAAAATTATCGACAACCTAATAACATATTTTGTTGCATGTACACTTGACCAGGAACTAAGTTATTCTACATTTCAGTGTCTAATGTGAATGACCTAGGCTACCTATGCAATGAAGTTGAGTGTAAACAACATAATTAACAAAGAATCATTAACAAATGCTAAACTATTTAGGCTAAATCCAAATGGATGAATGTAAGCTTGAAACTTAGCAATGCTCTGGATTCCCATTTTTAACTCTCTTAACTATTTCTGAGTTAATGATTTAAATACTATGGACACAACATTCAAAAATATAGAATTACACTGTCAAGGAAACAGAGAATTCCTTCTATGAAGCAAGTTACTTGAGACCTAATATAGTCTTGAAGATAATGCGCAAAATATCTCTTGTCATCATCAATGTTTAGTTATTGAAATGAAAAAGAGAAATTAATGTAAACCCAAATGTTACTAACTATCCATCGACAATTTAGCAAATACAAAAAGGGGACTGTGCACTATGACGTATATCATTACGGGAGCTGAGTTATATTTCAAAGATAATTATATATGACTGTGTCACCACACAGTCAGAAACTGCTGAAGTTAATCAAGACTGTTAACTCCTCAAGTGAAAGGAACTTTCCTATAAATACTGTGAGAAATGTAGTAAAACTTGCTGAATTCTAAAATGACCATCCTGCTGCTGACATAATATCAGCTAGAGTAGTAAAGACCAGTGCAGTTACCCTGAAATTTTAGTCTTCCTTAATCAGAAACTGATGGACACAGTATTGACTGACTTTAGCAGCAACTGTAAAAACAACTAAAGATTTTTTACCTTTTCTTGTTCCATACATCTTTTGACAGTTTGAGACACTGTAACCATACTCCACATTTCATTCAGTAACCAGATGTGAATCTTGTATTTGTTATATTTCATGTTTTTGCTTAATCTTATCTAAGTTATTTTGTGACTACTCCCTGTTGGATTTGAGTGTGTAATCTATTGCTGTTCATGTTATTTCTAATGACTGAATTTCATAATGTCTGTAATAACAGCATATTCATCACTGCATATAACCTGAACCTTTATTTGAATGTACTGTTAAGAAATGATGCATCCCTTGCTCATTTTTCATGAAGACTATTTATTTTCATGATCTCTCTCTTTTTAAAAAAAAATACTTTTATGTTTTCACAACACTGTGTGCTGCATTTTTGTATATTTTGAAGAGCACACATTTTGCATTTGTATTTACTTTCACATTCTTTGTTTTGTATATTTTGCAATTTGGTGAGTAAAAATGTAACTTCCCCAGGAGGACTAATTCTTTTTAAATTAATCACAGTGTTCTTTTCTGTCACAGTGCAATTCAAACTGAGACAAACAGCAAGACTACATAACATACTTTTTTTATACTTCTGTGCTGTTAGCAGTTGCTCTTTGAAGCGTTTTTCCCTGTCTGTAAAATTTATGACACTAATAAAGCATTACACTACACGTGACTGTACCGTGAGCTATGAATCCCATGGAAATTGAGAAATAAAAGCCACAAGTACACATTCAGACAAGGACATATCTGAATAATTCTACATGTGACTCGAAGTGTGAGCATTTGAGTTAGCAACATGGTGACTCAATTTATTCTTTAAAAGCAGGGACTGTTGAAAATTGCTGCCTAGAATAAATATGATGTTATGAATATAATGGGAGGGAGAGGTTTCTGAAGGGATAGAGATGTGTGTTGGTGGGCTAGCAATAACATCCAAAGTGTCATGAGGAGACACTAGGCAATCGTGTATACAAGTGATCTGAAATTTGTCTTGTTCACTGACTTTAAGGCAATTTCCATCTTTCTCTGTTATGGTACGTTGTGCAGGAAAAAAGTCTAGCTATATACCAAAATCTACTGTAAACTTGTAAACTTAATGCAGTGGGGTTTTTTTGTTTGTTGTTGTTGTTGTTTTTGCTTGTTTGTTTGTTTGTTTGTTTTTGGTGGTGGTGGTGGTTTTGTGTGTGTGTGTGTGTGTTTTCCAGTCAGCTCAAATATCTTCTTCAAATAATCTGCCTTTGATAGCATGAACTTCCTGTCTTGTTCTGAGTGTACTAAATACAATAATATTATAATATAATAATAATATAATACAATAACCACTTTTGCTAGCCAGGAAGTGATGGTGTTTCCCCACTGTCAGGTCTTAACCCAATGAGATGAAGGGGATAATGGAAGGTCACAGCCTTAGCAAACATGTCACTGATAAAAGAATATGCTTTCTGAGCTCCAGAAACAAAATTAATTGCACAGTTAAGCCCTGAAATACAAGCAGGTTCAATAAGTCCCATGTGCATGAGTTGTTACTGCCATCAATGTAAACATTGAACATAAATTCAGAGTTAATATCTTGCCTTTTTACTTCATAGCAGCTATGCTCTATGCATAGCCATTGTCAAGTGGAAATTAATATTGGAGTTGCTGACAAACAGCAACCGTCTCTGTGTTTATGACTAAACGAAATCTAGCTTTAGAGGGAAAAGTTTGATATTTTGATTGCTTTATTTTCAGGAGAATTTTAATGTCTGTGGCATCCAATGTGAGCTAATTTTGTCTATCATGGAAAACTGATAATACTCTAAATTATTGTTAAAAGTTTGCAACAGTCCTAGAACTTGCAAAAAATATATATGTAAATTTATTTTTTTAACTAGGTTCCCCCATGCTCAAGTTTTAATGCAGCCTATTATGAAAGGTATTTCTAATGATCTGTTATTATACTAGTCAGATAATACCATATAATCATAACAGAATACCTACTTATTTTCTAATTGAATGCAGAAGTTAGTTCTCTGCAGAAATAAAGATGTGACAATAATAAAGATGATGTGTTAAAACTATTTCGCTTACTAAAAGTATTTGTTTTAAAGTGTTGTTTGGTCATTGCTGAGAAGATTGCATTTCCATAATGGTTCAGAGAAATCATGGGAAAATTGCAAACATACTTCAAACAGGCAAAATAATCTCATAATGACAACACCTGCTCTGACATCTCATTATTTTACTGTCCCAGTTTAACCAAGAAACATATATCCAAGATCAAACCAGAGGAAGAAAAGTCTACCAGTGAACAACAAAAGAAATACAGTGTGTTAATATCCAATCAATAAATGTCTGTTTCAACATTCTGAAAAGTTGCAGATATGTTTTTGTAATAATGTGTCTACACTGTCAACTTCTCCTGCTGGAGGGTTTAATTCTTTTTAGTTGCAGGTTCATCTTCTCCACTCCAGTCACTGTTAGAAGCAGCACTGAGGAAGTGAGCATATGAAGAAATAAAAAAAAAATTCTTACATAGTTTTTCTTATGAAAACTTTATAGATTGTCCAGATTTTGAGACATTTCAAATACAAATGTAGACTTTTATTTTCAAGGTGTAAATATTTTTCCATATCAAAATACTTTCATAGTAGTGAAAAATATAAATTATTCTGGAAGTGTATTTTTCATTAACACGCAAATCCTTGTAAAATTAAGAACAGCTTTTCATGAATTTTCATAAATTTTGCTGTTGATATTTAAATGGTAGTTTAGCAGTCTTTCCAGCTACTGCTCTGGAGTTACAAATAATTCTGGTAAGAGACTTGGTAGTAGCTGTGAGACTCAACACTGATTTTTGCTTCTTTAGCCAAGGGATAATTTCAGCATGTACACTGATTTCAACTTTTCACTATTGCAAACCACAAAAAAAGAGAAACCTCAGTCCAACAGCAAGATGATGCTATGTTTTTTCAGGGGCTAT
The DNA here is from genome assembly GCF_040182565.1 of Anser cygnoides. Taxonomy (NCBI): domain Eukaryota; kingdom Metazoa; phylum Chordata; class Aves; order Anseriformes; family Anatidae; genus Anser; species Anser cygnoides. The sequence goes on from NC_089873.1 coordinate 30,766,385, forward strand.
TATCTTGCTCTAAATAGGCATATTGATTTCAGAGGCATTTCAGAGGCAGAGAGCATTTATCCTTGATCAAACCAGTTGCTTAAATTTAATTATTGTCTTCCCCTTAAAAACATCCAATGTAGCACAATGTGAAGTTAAATATCCAGTTCTTTGTTGTTGTTGTTGTTGTTGTTAAATGTGTTCAATACTGTTGAGTCTTTCTTCCCATTTTTGATCTATAAACAAATGAATAGAAAATGAACTTAATAAATCAAAAGTGACAGGTTCAAGAGAACCCTGCTGTTCTTTTTAACTGAATGCTAAATGAATACGGTTAAACATATAAAAGGAATTTGGTAATGAGAGTGTATTATTGCTCTGAACTCTTTGTAACCTTTGTGATTCTTTAGCAAATTTTAATGAAAATCCAGTGCTGGCTTTGTCACATTGAAGTCAGGACAATCAATTAAACTGCAGACATTTACCGTTATCTTCTTGGTGTTTACCGTTTTGGTATGTGTTCCATTGTTTCTTAACTCCAGAGAAGCTAAATTGTCTCAGGAACACTTAGGTATCTCTTTTGAGAACATGCATCTCATTCTGTTGCAAACATACAGAGTAGGATTCAGTCCTAGGCTAAATCATCTGCATTTGGGTTGCCCTACAGGGCCATACCGCATTGCAATAAATGGAGTTGTAGGCTCAATTCAGTTGCGTCCACATATGTTTGCCCAGGCCTTTCCATAAAGGCCTGGTCCTGACATAGATCCTGTCTTTCTTCTGACTGTCCTGTGGAAATATTTCAGATACAGCATTTAATATGTCTTTAGATGACAATGATTAGGCAAATTAAATTCATATGTCTCAATCTGTTGTAAAGAGAGGTTGACTACTCTTTTACATGCATAAAAATCCTTACATAAACAATTCAATCTCATGTCACCCATAGGAATTTATTCCCCCTTCTTGAGGTCAAAGTTGTTTTGTCCTGGATTTCAGTTAGGTTAAGACTGTTTTTATTAAAGCCCAGGATATGTTTTATCACAAGATTTATCAACTGATATTAAATCATATAAAACCACACAACATTTTGGGGCCAAAACTGTTATTCAAAATAATTTATCTGGAAGTGATTTTTTTCTTCACACTTAAAAATCCAATACCCAGGGTGGCCCTCCTATGGGATTAAATCTGGGCTATCATCAAGCTCAAAAGAAATTTTCTCTTTCCAATGGCCATATATATATCTCATGCTATCCATTAAATTACTACATAGAATCTGGAGTCATAAATTTCTGACCTTCCAGCCTAAGAAAAGGTCAGCAGAATGACTACGCAAGGCCATCAGTTGATTTTAAAAATAAAAATAATAAATAAATAAATAAATAAAAAGATCTTTCTCTTAAATATAACTCAATGCTGCTTTCCTATGGAAAGTAGGCAATATGCCCAAATTTGTCTTGCTTTTATCATGTTCAAAATACTATAAAAAAAAAAAATTGCTTTTTTTTGTTTGTTTGTTTGTTTTGTTTGGACAATATTTAATCTTAGTTGTTGGTATTGCTCTTCTGCTCTCTTGAGCATGTGCAAGTAGGATAGGAGAGCAAGTGATCTCTTGATTATAAAAATGACTTTACAAACAGCACGTTCATCAAATAGTTGTATTTCCACCTCTACAGAATATTCTTCTGACAATAGCACACTAAATAAAATTTATAGTGATTAATCACCATGAAATCTTCCCTAAGGCATAACTATTCTCATTGAACTTTTTTACATCAACATATTATCCTTCTTCTCAAATTTTATTCCTTCCAATTATTAACTCACCAGACTACTGATTAGTTCCAAGAAAGGCTCTATAGCTATTTTTGAAAAGTATTTCAGCATTGGCAAGAATCTATGCAACTTGCATTCACATATTTCAAATCCATACTTGTAGAATTTGAAAAACTTGTAGAGGAAGATGCAGAATCGCATTATTCTAAAGGACAAATATTCAGACATGTCTATGTACATAGACTGGATATGTTACTCTAGGCCCTTCCAGCTCCAGGTATTTTCTCTCGTCTGTCATAGGTGTCATATGAATACAACATCTTCTGCCACAGAAGCAGATGGGGTTTCTATGCAGAATGAGTTTGGTTAAAAAATTAATATGCAATAATTACTAGTGACTGCAGGGGAATATATTAAGGACAAAGAGGCAAGGTTTCCTGCCTATACCATCAGTAGGACAAGGACATGAAGGGAAAGGGAAGTAGGAATCAAGGAATTCATTAATGGTTATCATTTGAAATGCAGTTTAGGAGAGTGTATCTATCATTTCTGTTTTGAATTAAAGTATCTGTGTATTAGCTGCCTCATACTTCTCTATCTCTTTTTATGAATAAAATTCCTTGTTAAACAAGTCTCACGTAAACATTTATTTTCCAAATATTAATTCACAAAAAACTTTCACAGGTTATTGCAGTTTTAGAAATAAGCAATGTTATACATATTCAGAAAGATACCTCTTTTTCTGAATACATTTACTGATATTGCCAGAAAAGCTTCTAAAGTGTAATTTGCCTGTAATTCAGGAAATAAAATACCTTACAAACTGAACAAGAAACTTTTTAAATAGAAGAAATAATGAAGCATGCCTTCATTTGGTTGTGAATTTCATAACTAAATTGCAATGTTACATTTTCCTGTGTCAAGTTTCCTATATTCTCCTATAACACTGTTTTAATCTTTCTTCTGTACTCTTCTCTTGGATTGCCAATTGTTCTCATACTAATTTGACCAGTTACTACGCAGTGAAGGCTGCCTGGCTGACCTCTGTGTAACTTTATAAAACACTTCACCTCTCAGATGCTGGTATGTCAGACGAAAGACCATGGTCTTGTACAGGTTTTCCATGGAAATGTAATATTTTTAGCTGCACTCCTCTGACAAATCTGATTGTAAATGTTCAATAGTATTCCAAAATCAGAAAGGGGGTAAAATATGGGATCAAACAGAAATGCATCTGTACATTCAGATACATAACTGTTACGGCTCTATAAGCTTTATTTGCTTGGACTTAAAAAGTAATATTTACAAACTTCATATTTAAAAATAAAAATAGATGTGAAATAAAAAGTAGATAAACCTTAAAAATATATATTCTGAATTGTAAAGGAGCATATCTATAAAAAAGCTTATTTTCCTCTGCTTCCCTACAGGCTACATTTACACGCACAGCATCCAGTTCTATTAATGGACAGACTTAATTCTTAATGCTTGCATACATAAAAAATCTTAGTTTACCAAGAAAATTTGGCATTGGGTCCAATATTCCTTGATTATAATATAATCTTTTGGTCCGGTATAAAACCAATGCAAAATGCTATCAAATCAGAATCTTAGTATTGGCCAGGAATTTTGCCCTTATTGTGCACAATTCCATACCTACGCATAGAGACACATTGTTACCTTGACTCATCTTTGTTGAAAAAGCTATACATACATATAAATGTCTTAAAACAATGTTTTGCACCAACCTGTTAAATGTTTGAAAGCAGCAGTAGAAAGTCTTAATGTATTTTGAAACAGCTTTTCTTCATAATTATTTTTGAAAGACTTAGAGGTGTATTGGGCCAATTTTAATTTCCAAGGATTTTTTGAAGGTACACTGTAGTAAAATGAATGTTTTAAAGGGGAAAATCATGTCCATATTTCATAAAACACTATCTTTTTTAGCATACAGAATGTCAAGGTGAAAAAAAGTTAAAAGTATTCTTTCTCATTCATTTGTATATGACTGTCTTCGAATCTTCAGGAAAAAATGCTGGTATTCTTCATGATTCTGAGCTGTTTTAAAATCATTTATAAATAATTATTGCAGTATACAGTTGGCACTAGCACAATGTTTATTTTCATTTGAAGCAGAAATGACTTTTATTTTTTTTTAATTTTTAATCAGAAAATTACATATTGTCACTCTGATCTTTCTAAAGAACCTAGACCCAGTGACAGTGATTACTACACAGTTTTAAGACTTGGAACTCATAATTGCTTTTCATGGTTAAGAGAAAATAAATGAACTGCAAGTGCAGCACATAAAGAAGAATGATATACAGTCTTTAACACCTTCTTGCCCTTGTGAAGAAAAACAAGAGGATATCAGATATATGCTTCCTGAATCTTGTTTCTAGGCAAAGCATAAAGGATTTTGCTTAGCGCTATATTTAAGAAGCTTTTCAGGGTAATCTTTTACTGGCAAATAAGTTGTTGAATTTCCTAGATTGAATATGTACAAATACGCTAATCATAGTATGTTTACGTATATGTGAAGAAAAACACACTTAGCAATATATTAGGTTCCTGAAATTGTTAGGCATGGTCTATAATTCCTGGGATATAATTCCTTGGAATTCAGGTGATTCTGAAAATATTAATTAATTATGAAATTATAGTAGATTTTCTTATGAAATTCCTTCTCTAACAATCAATCATTCACTGTTCTGAAAAACTCACTGTGTTACTAGGCAGAAACAATATCACGAGACTCATGTGACTTACCACACCATATACAAAATGAGTAATAAACGACTGAAGCAAATGGTTGGCAAAAACTCACATGCTGAATTGCAGAAACTGAATATGTTCTGTTAGAGTAAACTTCTGAAGTTAGATCAGAGCACTGTAAGAAAGCAATATGACTGAAAGCAATATTATGCAAATAGAAGTAATGCTAATTAACTATATTTTGGAAGAATTCCAAAATCAAAATTGTAATTCTTTAAGCATACAATAGGTGAAAACTTTGCTGTTGCACAGAGAAGACAACTTTACTTTCTGTCCAACTGCTAATACTGGCTAATTTTGAATCAATAAGTAATAACAGCAGGATCATTTAGATAATCTTCAGTTGCTGAAAAAGGCTACTTATTTTCAGATGAACAATCGTTAGTTTCAATTAATATATATCTGAAAATTTACTTTTCTTACCATCACCTTCTCTGTTGCAGAAACTCAACAGTGACGTCTATCATAACTAAATAAGGTAAGTAATTCTTAAATAATTATTCAAACAACTGGAGTTTGAATAGCTGAAGTACACAGTCACCACAGCGATAAAACCAAGGACAATTTTATTGTAATCTCCAAATCTGTGAAATCTGTCACTTTGCAGTTTGAGTAAAGCACTCATAAACAGAAATTACAATAAAGACCTCGGTAAATGTTGGGGGAAATGGAAAACAATTTCTGGTAAAGGAAATATGTTTGCTTGTGAAATATGTCAGCCTTTAAGAAGAAAAATAAATGTGATGATTTTTAGCCTTTTATACAGCTTTCCATCACTCTCATATTTCACAAATTAAATCAACAGCAAAGTCCCTAGTAAACTGCACAGGGTTTCTGATATTTTTGGTTTAAGGAGGAAAAAAAAAATAATGTCATAGATTTCTGTGAATATTGTCATTTAGAAACATGAAAATATGTTTGTGTTCTGATTCTTCCCCCCACCATTCCTTTTACTGTGTCATAACATTCAACAATAACTCTTGACCTTTTGCAAATTTCAGCCAAACTCAATGGAATGATAGAGGACAGCAGTACTGACTGATAGAAAGGTCACAGGCAGATTTCATATGCTCTTTGGCATGACAGAATCCATATGAAGGATAAATTCTTCAGCAGTGGGAAAAGTTCCCATCTTCTTAGATCCTAGCCTGTGCCAGTGAATCATAAGACACAGCCACACTGGAAATCAAAAGATGACTTCTTTTACTGTATTTGTAAGTTTTATCATGTGCTGTTGCGTTTAAAGTTTCCATTTTTTCTTTGAATTAGTAGGGCACTTTCATCATCTATAATGGTCATCTTTGACTCTTGTTACCTTGTCTCTGCTTGGTTTTATAGCCTAAACTTAAAAAATACTAATAATAATTTTTTAAAAAAGCTTAGCTTTTCCCACAGAAAGATGTGCTTAGTTTTTGTCCAGGAAGAAAAGGCAAAGCTTCCAGATGTGCTTGACTGCAACAGGTCTTCCAGAGACTGATGATAGTCTGCATAGTTAGGAGGTAAGTCTTGAAGCTTATTTTAGCAGTCTGACAACTGGACAGATGTAGTGCTTTACAGTGGTAATAGTACCAATTCATCAGGTAATAATTAGAAACGTAGCAGAATTCAGATAAGTACATGGTATTTCATACTGTTTGGAGAGTGAAACTCTCCAAAATAAAGAAGAACATATATCTAAATCCTTTCAGGATTCAGTAGAGATGGGAGGTCAAGGAAGAGGAGCAATTATCTTTGTCACACTGAGATCTATTTGAGCAACTGGAGACAGTAGAGCTGGTCCATCTTCTCCAACAACACCACACTGGAATATAAGAAATACCTGCTAGTAAAGATTGCAGAGAAGTCCAATAGTCTCAGGACTATTGTTTCTGCCATTATTATTTTCTGTGTATTACTTTGTATTGAGAGAACATGTAGATATCTATGCTGAGTCTAATGACGTGCCCCCATATTCGATTTGCGCAACAAAACCTTTTGTCCCGTATCATAAAAAAACTGTAGCATAATGAAAATAAAACAGAACAGGTAAATTAATCTATTTTGTACATATAGGAAATGGATGAATGCTCAATTAACATAAATTCTGCTAATCCACATTTCTCTCAATTACTTCACTGCTTTTTTTGTGAATATTCACCCAAATCTGGAGTGAACCAAGTCTATAAACAAAGGTAGATACACTCACATTGGTCCTTCTGAATTAAATAGAAAATACAATAAATCAAAACAGCACTAAGATTTCTGGTATAGATGAAGCTTAAGGAAATTTGCAGTCACTGTGCTAGACTGAATACTATCTGTCTGTTCCTTCCACTAGAAAATAGTCTGTCAAATACCGTCATGTCTCTTTCTTGGTTTTCCTAGAAGCTGTATGGATTTAAGCACAATCTTTAGACTGTACCTCAAAGAGTCTATGCGCAGGTGTGTGTCTCACTCACATCTATTTTTATACTAATTACTCTTACTGCTCTAAAATTCATCTCTTTTCCAAACCTGAATTCATCCAAGTTCAGCTTCCAGGTGTTGGGGCTTTTTATGCCTTTGTCTGCAAGACAGCAACCCTACTATCACATCTCTTTTACTTGAATGAACACCTGTATTTTGATTAAATCACCTTTTAACCTTCTCTCCAGATATGCTTAGTTGATTGAGCTCTTTATGTCTCAAATAATAGACTGGTTTTCTGATTCCCAGAGCATTTTTATGCACCTTCTTTGAACAATCTTCAGTATTTCCATATTTGTCTGGAAGTGGACACTGGAAGCAGACATATCCTTACAGAAGTCTTTCTATTTCACACATACTAAGTCAAAACATACTTTAACCTGGCAGTTTTCTTTTATGCATTCATGGATAGTATTAGCCCTTTTGCTCCAGTATGAGACTGAAAGGTCATGTTAAGGACGTCTAGTGATGATTTTGAGTCATTTTATGAATGGAAAGAATTTTCTGCTTTCTGAGGCAGTTTCCTCTTCTGTAGGGATAGATCTAGCTCTTTGTGCCCTTTAGTATTACCCTTATTGAACTGTACTAAAATACATTTTGATACGTGGTGACCATTTGTTTCAGAGTGACTCAGATAACTCAGCTGACCACTTGCCCTCATTAGTTACAATTCTTCTCCTAAATATATCTAGTATGGTTTCATAACCTTATCAAATACAGACAATAAAAATGTTCTAGGTGTGAAACCTCAATAGAAACAGCCCCATTCACTGAAATCTTTTCACTAAAGAATACCTGTCATGGTCAGTCAATAAGTGAATTGTAAGTTATTTATTATCTGCTATGTTGATTCTTTACCCATTTTTAAACAAGACATGGTGCAATATTGAAACAAAGATCACTTTATCAAAGTAGAGATTTTTACCAAACTATTGGATTCTTGATAATAAATAAGTAAGGAATTGTTACGAAACTGAATTATATATCACTTATTTTATGTTTGCTCTACTTTTAGCTACTGTTAGGAATGCAAACTTTGCATCATATTTCTATGATCTCTTTGCTGATAAAAAGCATAACGTAATAGGGAAAAGAAATCACAGCTTTCATTGGTATAAGATTGCCTGATATTCTGTAAATTCCTTTATCTACGTAGTCATACTTGAAGTGACAGTATTAGTAGACCCAGTCCAGTGCCATTATCAAGCAGCCTTGGAAAGAAAGGGCCAACAACAGCATATCTCTAACAGAAGAAAGCATGATGGACTGATGGTGAAGCCAACTTAGCAGTTCAGAAAGTGTATGAAGTGGCCCCATGCAAATTCCAGGGCTCTGCATGGCCTGTAGATATTTAGATATCAAACTATTGGTGACTGGATTTTAAAACTAGCCCACATCAAGTCAAAACAAGATCAGCCTACTCTCAAGTGAGCAATCATACACACTGCATTTCTGAATGCAGCAACGCAGTATAAGCACACTTAGATATTACCATTGTCCCAGATTTTCTCCTGAACGTGGCCTATGGAAAGCACATGTTGCCTGAGAACTATTTAATGACTCAGCTAGAGGCCTACAGATCAAGTATGTAAGTTCCAGTTACTTGTTCTCTATCTATTCAGGACAAGGGTTTTGAGTATTATATAGTGTATAATGAAAAGACAGAAGGATTTAACTCACTTGAGTAATCCTATTTCCTAACATTCATTATCAGCAACTTCACAGCTGCTGTATGGCTTACCTATTAAAATAAAAATTAAGAAGAGAAATCTGTTGATGGCAGATTCATTCAGAGTGGCAAGACTTACCACCTGACGTATCTAGGTAATTAGAAGGGGGCTTTAACAGAAGGTTAGAGCTCAAATATTATATAGGATTTCTTACTTGTCATGCTGAACTGAGTCTTGGCCAGCATAAGGAATTTTCCCAGTAATGTTCTGAACTGACATTATGTAGAGATGTTTGAACAGTTTATTTTTAGCGTCCTGTGCATTTTTTTCCCTCTAAATAATCCTCCTTTTTCATATCATTGCCCCTGAAACTTTGTTTTAGTAATTCATCCTTAACCGGGAAGAAACAGATGAATGATTAAACAAAATCATACTTCTTTCAAAGGAAGCATATAGTAAGCAAGGTCAAATCTCCGAACAGAGATGATATCAAGGACATGCTTGTATATTTTACTAATCTGGGAGTAGAATAACCAGTAGTATATTATTTTATTCCATTATTCTGTTGTTCTTATTTCTGAGACTTCCACCCCCCACCCCCCCCAAAAAAAAAAAAAAAGTGCTTTACATAGTATGCCTACCTACTAATCCTTATGGAAGGGAGGATAAAAAGAAGTCTTGCTTGATTTGGAATATACTTCCTTGTTCTGCCCCTCTGATAATGAAATCCCAAGTGATGGAGGTCTTCAAGCTGTTTTGCTTCAGATAGGTCCAATGGCCATGAGGTACTTATGCCAAGATGGTAAGTCCAAAAGATACATTTGTGCCTGCTTCATCCTATTGCAGGCTCCTCATTCAATTCAATTGAGCAAATCAGTTATACAGATATCTATGTCTGCATAAGTTCCTCTAATGTGCATAGAGTATGTCTATACCATACCACACTTTCCAACTGATGTCTTTCTTGAACAACTGTAGACTTATTTTATGAGTCAGAAATGCTGAAGAAATTGGGGAACGGGTATTCAGGATATTTTTGTACTCCTGTAATGGAGAATTGCATTGGTAGTTGTTCAAAAAAACAAGGAAGAAGACAATTAAAAACCAGACAATTAAATCACCTTCTCCACTTCTACACTACTCATAGGTAGGCAGGGTGGGTTCAGAGCTGGGGCATGAGTAGAGGAATATTAGTGGACTAACATTAGTAGAAGGAGGGCATGGTGTTTACTCAGCAAGCTATGCTAATAAAATGTGACAGACACAGAGAATAATTGCAGGAAGAAGAGCTATCGGCATACTGGAGATGTTATCTTCTCTAGATACAGTCCTACACATGGCTTTGGTGGAAAGACTTAATAACCTCAGGAATTTATAACTGGTCTTTACATTACCCAATATGCCATTGAACTGGGTGCAATATAGATCCCCTCATGCCACATGATACCCAAATTTACCTTTCATCCTTAACTGTCAGGCCACTCTATCTGTTTGTATTCAACCAACTCACTCCATGGTGCTTTCAAAATAAAGCTCATAGATGGCAAAAGCATCATCTTTGATACTTGAGTAAGCAGAAAACTGAATTATAATGCTTTCATAGTAATTTCCTTCCTCTGGAATAGCAGAGCATTTTTCATCAAGATTTAGATATTTATTTTTTTTAAGTATGAAACTTACATTATAACACTTTCTCCAGAGAAGAAAATTGTAAAGTGGGAAAGAAAATATTTTTAGCTTTCCTAGAGGGAACACTATAAAAGGGATGGATGAAATATTGTAATAGAATTTTCCCCAATATACAATACCTGTACATCTCATGTAGTAATATACAAGCATTATAAAGAATGTTTAAGTAGACAAAAAGAAGAATGATTATGAAAAGTGAATTAGGAACAATTAGGACAGTCAGTTGTTATAGTTTAAATTGTATGCCAGCTTTTGAGACATTCCCTCGGGTTTATTTGAGCATAGTTATTTTGTCGTCCAGTTAGATATTTGCAGTGTAGCAAACTGACAACTGAAGAACAGAAACCATCAGAGTGCTGTGTGTTTCTGGTCTGCAGTTCTGCTACTGCTGACCCACAGCATGCATTATTTGATAGACTGTTTGATTTGTCTTGAAAGTGTTCCTTAAAATGAATTTTCTCTATCAGGCTCTTGTGGACACTAATGCTTGGCAAAAAAAAAAAAGTAAGGATTTTGAATGGGTAGACCTTGGGGTGGGGAAGCTGGAAAGGTATTAGAGTGTTTATGAAACGGGCATTCTTCACAAATAACAATCCCAAAACATTGTCTTCATCCTAGCCCATCCCATTGGTAGGCGTTGGGTGTAATGCTGATCAGTATAAATCGTCTCATCAAGTCACTTAGGGCTAATTTACAAATAGCTTAAAAAAAAATAAAATTACATGGAAATGCTCCTTAACAAGACATTTTTCTGGTCCAAACAGAAATGCGCACCATCTGTTATAGCAGAAAGAAAAGCAGTTATTGTAGAGAATTTGTTTTTAAATTGCAATTATTCAGAATGTTTAGGAGTCCATTTAGTGCTGTCCATTTTTGGAGAGCCATTTTAACTCCAGTAGGATCAGAGATATTTTTCCTAACATGAAATTATAGGTGTTACAAAAATACGGATTTAAGTGGGAGGGCAAACCAGACAAAGTTTCACTGATAATTTTTCCACTTACACTCCCACACAGTAGCTCAAAAACATATTACTGCATCTTTATATTCCTACCAACACACATGAGATCACAAACTGTACACGCATGTTGTGGTTTAACATATGGTTGTGGTTAACCCAGCAGGCAGCTAAGCACCACACAGACGTTCGCTCACTGCCTTCCCTCCCCCAGCGGGACAGGGGAGAGAATAGGAAAACAAAATAAATGTTTGTGGATTGAGATAAAGACAGCTTAATCATAGAATCTCAGAATCATAGAATCATAGCATGGCTTGGATACCATAAGACCATAATCAGGTATAGGACAGATCAGGAAACCAAATAATAATAAAACCAATGATAATAGTAATAATATATACAAAGGGAGTGGTGTAAAATGCAATTGCCCACCACCTGCTGACAGATGCCTAGCTCATCCCTGCATGATGTCTATCCCCTCTCCCTGGCTAGCCACCCCATATAGTTGTTCAGCACAATGCCACATGGTATGGAACATCCCTTTGGCCAGTCTGGGTCAGCTGTCCTGGTTCTGTCCCCTCCCAGCTCCTTGTACACCCCCAGCCTCCTTGCTAGCAGGGCAGTATGAGAAGTTGAAAAGTCCTTGACTTAGTGTAAGCCCTGCTCTGCAAAAACCCAAACATCAGCGTGTTATCAACATTATTCTAATCCTAACCCCAAAACACAGCACCATACTAGCTACTATAAGGAAAAGTAACTCTATCCCAGCTGAATCCAGGACACTGCAAAAGTAAATATATATTCTATACATTTAAAACAGATTCTCCCTGAGCACAAATGAGCATTAAGGAGAAGGCTGTTTGTGAAATGGTACAATTGGATGTCTTCAGGTTCACTGAGAAAATACGTCCTTGTATAATTGATAGGAGAGTTCAACTTTGAAATACATGTACAAGTAATAAGTATACATGTATAAGTAAATTGTACATTTGGGACTACATAGCAGCCAGTGAAGAAATATGAACTTATATCATGTGACAATCTGGATTCTATAATGTCCTGGTTAAGATTCCCAACTCTTACAACTGATGAAGACTGCATGTATATTTCTCTTCTGTCTCCAAATACATAACTTGGTTTCTTCTTTACACCTTTCAGTGACATTCATTAAAGCAAAACAGCTACATCCCACTTCATGTCAAACTGTGGTACAAGAGATAAGATAGTATTAATTTTGCTGTTGCAAATGAGGCAGACCATCTTTCTATCACTAACAGAGAGACTATTACAAAAGATAGTCCACTATGCACTGACACAGGTGGACACTGTATAAGCTGGAATATAGTGAGCATCTCTGCATCTTGTCAATTAATGCATGTATTGGAATCAAAGGAGATGATAAATGGGAAGTATGGTCCATGCTATTTCTTCATGTCTTTCCATTATGATTTCATTTTTTATTCTAATTTTAAGTAAGAGGTATATGCCCTGCAGCACATAAGATTAAATACGATTGCAGTGGGAGACATGCTACAGTGACAGATGTTTGTAAAAAGTGACTAAAAAGATACTGAAATTAAAGTATTAAATTGGGCAGGAAAGACTGACTTAAGGTAAAGCAAAAGCAGGCACAAGAGTTAAAAAAAAAAAAAAAAAACTAACTGGAAAGATATTTTAAGTGAGAAAGGGAAACCTAGAAATCACTCCTGTCAGTAGAATTTAAATTTACATTAAACTAAACATTAATTTTTACTGTAAAATGTCAAGAACAAGAATAAAATCCACAATGCAATCTTAAGTTCCACAAGTTGGTTGCATTATTCTGCAGGAAAAAAAAAAATCCTAAATGATCTATTAGAACTGTGAGTGGAACAACGAATTTATCTGCAGGTTTCTCATGAATAAAGCAATAAACTATACAGAATTTAGTTCCCTGAATTATCAGAAAGCTTATCAACAAATGTGAATATTCATATGTAGATCACTGCAAATACAGCAATAAAAATGTTGAGAAAGCTTTTTGTACTACTTTTTCTTTATAATGTTAGGGAAAAAAAAGGTCTAGATTACACATTTTTGATGTTTCAAGCTATTTCCAGGACATTTCTTTATCATGGTGACCATGATACCTATACTGTTTTAGCTCATTTTACCCCTTGGAGCTAAAATCTATAATAATTTATCAACAAAGCTGACAGACACAGACAAAACTACAGCACAAAGGCAGGCAAGTAGAAAGTTTCTAACAAGATACAATTTAGGACAATCATTGGGTTTAGCTGTACACAAAAGTAGTGTAACAATCAAATGAATTTTTGACAGAAATGGAGGTGGAGGAATAAGGTAATGTCACCATTTATTTAGTTCAGAATTTGAGAATGTCTTTAAGGAAAGTGTAGACTTAAAACTAAATCTTAAATATCTGCATAAAAAACTTTATGGAGGTAGACTTTTTCCCTCCATCTCCTTTAACTTTCCTCAAAGTATGAATCCAAAGCATGCTTATACCATAATAAGGTAAACGAATTTTAATTATATTATGCATTGCCTAACTACACTGAAACAAATAAAACATTTTAGGGGAATTTTTAAAACTTTCCTTGAAGGAAAAGTAGAACACTCTTTAAAAGGGAATATATTTTAATAAAAACTCTTAACATTTTTCTAATTTCATTGTTATTTGAAATGTACTTATATATACAACTATAAATCCAAAATGACTGTCTTAGGTATCTATATTTTCATTTGCTTATTGGGAGTTAAACCAGTTAAACATTTCTGGTTATTAATAAAGACAATGCAAAAATAGTTGCTTTAAGTGCATGTGGAGAAAAATAGTTAGTATATGTATGTTTTTAAAATGTGTTTTTAAATCTCAAACCAGCACAAGAAAACTCATTGGAAATTTAGTTCGGAATTGTACAAGGAAAATGTTAACAACTGTAATTGGCTTGATATTGCAACAATGAGAAAGCTCCTTATTTCTGAAGCTGACTTAAGTTTTTGCTTGATTATTGGAGAATTTAGGAAATCTCTTCCAGCAACAATTTAAGATTATATTCCTAATGAAGAATCAGATCTACACATATTAGGAGCCCAGCTGCATATTAAATGCTTATATCTGCTAACTATACACTTGGAAATTGCTGCATACTATTGGGTACTGTATCAGGCTTTCTTGGCAAGGTTTTCCTAGCAAGGAAGCTGCAGTGGTGGCCTCTGTGAGCAGAGCCCAGGACCAGCCCGAGGTCTTATCAGAGACAGTTCTTGACAGCTCCAAAATGGATCTGCCGCTGGACAGAGCAGCCAGTTAGAGATGCTGGTTGGGACTCTGGGAGTTTTAAGATAGGGAAAACAAACAAACAAATAAACAAAAAAAAACAAACAAACAAATAAACAAACAAAAACAAACAAACAAAAAAAAACTGCTGCACAACAGCAGCTGGGAGAGAGGAGTGAGAAAATGTGAGAGAAGCAGCCCTGCAGACACCAAGGCCAGTGCAGCAGGAGGGCAGGAGGTGCTCCAGGCACGCAGCAGCAGTTCCCCTGCGGCCTGTGGAGAGGCCCCTGGTGGAGCAGGCTGTCCCCCTGCAGCCCATGGGTCCCACACGGAGCAGATCTCCACGCTGCAGCCCCCCCGTGGAGGAGCCCCCGGTGGAGCAGGTGGATGTGGCCTGGAGGAGGCTGCGGCCCATGGAGAGCCCCCGCAGGAGCAGGCCCCGGGCCGGAGCTGCAGCCCGTGGAGAGGAGCCCACGCAGGAGCAGGGGGTCTGGGGGGAGCTGCCGCCCGTGGGGGACCCGTGCTGGAGCAGTTTGCTCCTGGTGGATGGGCCCTGTGGTACGGAGCCGTGTGGGAGCAGTTCTTGAAGAGCTGCTGCCTGTGGGCAGCCCCCGCAGGCTCAGTTGGGGAAGGACGGCATCCCGTGGGAGGGACCCCGCGTGGAGCAGGGGCAGAGAGGGACCGTGAAGGAGCAGCAGAAATGAAGTTTAGGGACTGACCGCAGTCCCCATTCCCTGTTCCTGTGCACTACTTGGGGGACGAGGTGGAAGGGGGTAAATGGAGAGAAGGTGGTTTTAGTTTGCTTTTAGTTTCTCACTGCTCCAGTCTGTTAGTGACAGGCAATAAATTACATTAATCTCCCTAAATTGATTCTGTTTTGCGCATGATGGTAATTGGTGATTCCAGTGATCTCCATGTCCTTATCTCAACACTTGAGCCCTTTTTCATCATATTTTTCCCCCATGTTCCTTTAAGGAGGGAGGAGTGAGAGAGCGGTGTGATAAAGTATAGCTAGCCATCCACAGGGATCCCTAATTCTCACCTGATAGGAATTTCCTAAGTTATCAGAAGGCCAAAACTCACCAAAATCACAGAAACATGACACAATCTCTTGGTTTTAATTGTGCTGTGTATCTTGAAGCCTATTTCATGCATAAGGTTTGTAGGGTAATCTGAGTTTGTTATTAAAATGTCAAAGATCCTTTGGGACCTGCTCCAGCACAGAACTTGGGCTCATTAATATTTCAAATTTTAACACCTAACTTTTGGTTACCGTCACCTGGATGGGAATACACAGCCTGTGTTAGGTATCTAAGTTCCCAATATAGCATGAAGGAAAAGCTAAGCAACTGAGAACAACATGATAAGTAGAAATCTTGGATCAGAAATCAGTGCCTTCAATCCAGAAATTCCCCAGTGCTTTCCTTCAAAGTTTTCCACTCAGAGGCATATAACCCAGTACTGTTTAACTTGCAAAGCTGATGGGAACAAAGGCCAAAGAAAAATAGCTGTGAGCATGTTCAAGTGATAGCTTCATTCCCACTTTGTCCTAACATATGAGTACAGTGAGCCAGATGATCTGATCAAGCATCCTCACACGCATACACAAATATACATGCATGTACACACATGAACACGCAGAAAGCAACTTCTCTTGAGAATAAAATCGGAAAGCACTTCTAAAATGAATGATCAGATTTTCTTTGTGTTTCTCTTTTTGTGCAGCTTCTTGTTTTCCCTATTTTCCAGTTGACCTCTGTGCTTGTTTCTGTACTGAGCAACACTGTGGCAGTGAATGTAAAATGCTGATGATGAGTGGATGACTTGTAAGCATGGTTTACTTCTTTTTACTTGATCTCATCAGCTTTTGCTGCCTGGGAATCTGCTTTTACTGATGTTTTCACAGGAAACCATACATGCATTTCAGTCAGTAGTTTTGAGGAAATGGATGACTGCAAAATATTCTCGCTAGTATACCTGTGTGACATCCTGCAACCTATCTGTGTCTTGCACAAATAGCAATGATGTAAATAAAACTGAACTGAAAGATTGCATGAAGACTTCATTACATACACTTCACTATTAAAAAGTTCTTTCCATTTATCTTTTAATCTTTAGGCGGTATTCCACCTTATTTTGCATTTTCCTATTTTGAACTCTTGACTGAATAAGAGATTGTAAGGAACAAGATGATAAAAAAGAATAATCCTTTCAAAAAAATAAGTACAGAAATCTAGAAATAAAGTTGGCTGTCAGGGAGTACATGTCAAAATTCCACCAATTAAAATAATTTTCATGGGAGGAAAATGATTTCTGTGCTTTGGCATGCTTTTGTTCTTTATTAGAATTATTAGCTAGTAGAAAAAGACATAATGCAAAGTACCTACTCAGCTTTTACAGATACACTTCTATAACAATTCTGTATTCCTTAAAATGTCAAATATCATACATTATGTATGGCAGCTGCTTTTGTAACCATTGTATAACAAAAAATATTTGATAGAAGTTAATGTGAAGCAACTTGCAAGTTCAAAAGCTATGAAGTGGATACTCTCATCTTTTAAAATCTGTTGATTCACAAGAATTTTGCAAGCATATTTGCTAGTAATTATCTATAGCTGGAGATTCAGTGCAGTTGGGATATATCTCAAGTATAAGAAACTTCTAATAGCCTCTTGCACATGATGTTGAATAAGAATAATGAACAGTTGGTATTTGACTTGTATGAAACTCTGCAAGCTCAGTTTAACTCCATGGAATTACATATTAGACTGTGAGTGTAAGATGACTTACTGTTTTGTCCTGACCACTATGTGTGTCTGTCATGAAGAGCATAGGCTGTGTCCTCCATGTCTTGTGCCTGTACAGAACAGCAGATTGGGAACTAATTCTTTGTTTGTATTTCTAGTTAGTAACATAATACAAGTAAAAACATTGCTTGAAAGTAGATCTGTAGATAATATTGAAATGGGAAAGAATTATTTCTTCCAGTTGTTGATTGCAAACCAAACATTTTTTGATTTCCTTGTCAATTTCAGAATGCCACTGATGGCTGCAGAATCAAGCCCATGGGCTGTCAACTTCGTGACCTCTGGTCCTGCTCTCCTGGGACTCAATAATTCTTGGCTTTCCTGTATCAACCTGGTTTACTCTTGTCCTGAGGCTTCACTGCAGTTTCCAGGTTCCTCAGGTCGAGGAGAAAGTGTAGACTGGTTTCTTCAGGTTCAGTATTTTAAGCAATATAGTTCAGACTTGGTGAGTATTGTCTGAAATTTTGTGTTTTGCCAGAAAATTTCTAGTCTAAACTTCACTTTATTATTTCTTACCAAAATTCTGTGCACATACTGGATTTATTCACTCAAGGTGCTTAGAAGCTCCAAAGGGTACAGCTGAAAATATGCATGGTTTTG
This sequence comes from Anser cygnoides, assembly GCF_040182565.1. NCBI lineage: Eukaryota > Metazoa > Chordata > Aves > Anseriformes > Anatidae > Anser > Anser cygnoides. The sequence continues at coordinate 30,784,370 of NC_089873.1, forward strand.
AGAAACCTGTTTTGTACAAAGAAAATGCCTTTTCATTTCTGCTGACCACAGCATATAAAACTATCTAGGATAAACAGCAACAAAGAGAAGACAATTTGGTATTTCACAAAAAATATACTGCCAATTGATGGAATAACTTGTTTCCTACAGGAACCATGTAAAGTCCTATAATAGACTTTATGTCATTATAGAAATAATGACAATAATAAGAATAATTAATAATAATAATCTATCAGTGAAACAAGTTCTCAAGTTCCCGAATTATGTCTGCATCTGTGCAAACCTAGCACAATAACATAGGATATTTGTGCATAATCTATTTTCTGTTGTTTAATAATATTAAATTAATTTCTACTGAGATTGCAGAATAGAAAACAATTGATATTGATACTGCAATTGTCTGGTTTACAAGCAAAACACAAATTACTTTCTTATTTCTCAGGTTGTACAGTCCTATGAGTATCACACTGAGAGCTGGTGGTGGACAAGCTAGCCATTCACGAAATACAGAAGAATAAGCTTTAAATATAATTGGTCTTTTCAGTATATCATAAGAGTGACTCAGGCAAGCCTTAGCTCTGTGTTCAAGGTTTTTTAGATTGTACTTGATCTCAAAGAAAGAATATAAATAAGGTTCAGGAAGGTGAGAGAGAGGGGGAGAGAGAGTGGGAGGGAAGGAGGGAGGAAGAAAGAACTTACTGAAGAGATAAGGTTGCCTCTTCTTTTTGTGCTGAAGGAAAACTGAGAGATTCAGGAGTCATATCCAACATGATAAACTGATCTTATGCTGTATGAGACTTAGACCTGAAGAACGAGCCTCAGGATTGATTGGAAACTTTGTAACTGATTTCGAGGGGGGGGGGAGGGGATTAGGTCTTATTTATATTAACATCTTATTAAATCTAAATACCCCTTATGCACTACTGCAGGAGAACTATTGCTTCAATTTCAATAGCAACGACAACAAAACATTTGTTGAAAATGATCCAAGTTCTATATACAAATTACTTTTATATGCAATTAAACCTTTTATTGGTGTAGTTATTTATGCGTGTGTGTGTTTATAGCAATATACAATCAATTCAGAAGTGATGTTAATAATAAATCAGAAGTAGTTGAACTATATTGCTAGAAGTCAGGTATACAATTTGGAAGTCAGTTGGGTGACAAAATAACTCTATTTTTCTTTAAGGTTGTAAATAGTTTATTTCTTGTTTAAAATTCCAATCCCCTTAAGTATCTGAAAAATATATATAGGAAGTTACTTATAGCCATGTATAAGATTGGATTCTAGTAAATAGTTCAAAGTATGCATTCTTAAAAAGAAGAAAGTTAATCTCTCTCACTCTTCTAAGTAATTGCAATTCCCTTACATAAATTCTGGGATTTTTAACTTCCTTCATAAAAACAACAAAGACTTTATCCCTTCTCCATTGCTGGGCAGAAGTAACCCACATACTGAATTTGCAAAGTACTTTAGAAAAGTAGTGTTAATTACTTACTGTTTTATTTGCACTCACTAGACTGAACGGTGAAAAGTATTCCACCTATAGTGATCAGTTTAATGCTACTAATTAAAAAGAAAGTGAGAGTTTAAAAGGTCATAAAATTCAAGGAACTTATTCAAATATCTATATGACTATGAATAATTTAAATGGGAAGTCAAAAACTTACTTGTACATGGAAGAAACAGGAAATACATAATTTTAAACATATCGTTATAAACAGTTTTTAAAATATTCTGCACTTTATGGAAAAGGGATTTTAATGGTCACTGCAAAAAACTGAGAGGCATTTTATTTCCAGCTTGCTTTGTAACTTAGGAAAAAAAAAAAACATAGAAACGGGTGCCATTTTGCCATGTAACTGTCCCCATCACTCAGTATAACAGCACCTCCTGGGCTCACAGTAGTGGTGTGGATGTTTCTCCTTGATATTTGGCAGCTGTTACAAGAGTCTCAGTTACACCCCAGTACCTATGCCAGCAAACAGACTTCACACATGAACTGGTGCAATGGTCTGACTTAAGAAATGAACATATACTTACGGTTCATTGGATGGAGACCACTGCAGATCTCTTTCCAGGCCATGACCATGAACTATGATGCATTGATATATGCATTTCAGACTGTCAAATTCACTTCTCTTTCTTTTAATCCACACCTGCATGCTAACTCCCCCTTTCCATAGCAAATAAAAGATGCAGCTGATACAACCACTTCTGTATCTTGGTCCTGGTGAGGAGCACCTCTTGCAGCAGGTTGCTTGTTGGCCACTTTGATTTTCTTAGGATGTTCCCTTGCACAGCTTTGTTTCACATCAACTAACCTGTTCCACAGCAGTTCCTCAGCATTATTCAGGAATTACCACTGATGAGGTTATTTTGCACATGACTATTCTGTGCTGTAGGTAATGAGATTTTAATGGCACAGACATAGGCCACGCGGTGCTCCTTGGTTCTAGTGTCAAAGAATTGTCATATTTTATTCACTAGCATAGATGTAGCCTTCAGGTCTGTTTGTGATCACTAATGTATCATAAACCAAGATGCACACGTCCAAGCACCTGGTAAAGCATTTACTCATTTCTGCTTACATGCAGTCTGATGCTGTTTCATGATGTACAGTCTTTATATGGCTTCAGTGTAGTCAGTAGGGACCCACATGCAAGCAGAAATCCTGAGACAGGATTGCCTTTAGGCAAGAAAATGCAATACAGAAGGTAATCCTTCCATAAGCCCATTTACTGGGTATCCTTGAGGTCCAAAACTGATGAATAATTTTTGCAAGTGGACTCCCAAGAATATCAGACAGTCACTAGTATTTTAGCTTCCAGTGGCTAGTTTCATTATACTCCGTTAATTTCTGTAGAGGATTATTTCATTACAGATGGCTCCCTGGAGCACATACACTCACTTACTCATTCCTGCAGAATGAAAATGGCAGTCACTTGCAAGGTGAAGCTCCTGAGGCCCTTGCTGCCTGCCACACCAGCCTCAGATCAGCCTCTCTTTTTAACTGCAATCATTACCAGCCACCCAGAGGGCATTTTAGACAGTGATTTTTCACCACAAAGGTATTTATATCTATTTTGCTAAGTACTTCTATATTAAGAAGTAAATAAACAAACCATTTATGTGAAATGTTATGCTACTGCCCAAGGGATTCAAGTGCAGAACAAAGTTCTGAGCAGAGTGATGCTCATGGGGTTTTTAAATCTTGCAGTGTCTTGGTGACTGCAGAAATGTTTCATTTTACTGCAAAGAAAATGAGCATCATATGAATAAACACAGTCTTGTCATAGAACCTATGTATTTAAAGCTATTTACCTAAATAACAATGAGCAATCAGCCTTTTAGGATGTCTGGGATAGGGCACAGGGGCTGCCTCTTATGGCATGCAAGCTGGTACCCTGTAGCCCCTGCTACACAGGGGTGTAGATGGGGCTCCCCATGGGAGGCTGGTCAGCCACTGGGGCCTCTTGGTGCCCTCAGGGCCCTGACACCTCTGTCTTTAATAAGGAATCTACATTTAATAAGGATCTGCAGCACTTCTCTCACATTACTACAGCATATACACCTAAAAAGGTGAATTTCTGCTCTGGTATACCAGGACCGATACTGTTATATGTTGCAATACCCACTGATAAACTTTTAGTGGTTTTGCTGTCTAAGGACAACATTTGGATTAATTGAAAATATGTCTCCCAGAGTGATTAAGTCACCTCCAAAAGCTAGGAATAAATTCCGCTGTCTGTGGGAAACTATTGGAGAGAAGATTGCAGTAGGGAATGAGATTGTGGTATGTGCTGAGAAACCTCTCTTAACCACTAATAGGTGTGTTATATTTGCCTCTCCTTCCCCTGCCCCAAGACACTATTGTCTCTGTACATGATAGTGGCATTCATTTTATCTAACTTCAATTGTTTGAAAGTCAGGTTTCTAAGAGAGCCTACAAGGCACTTCATATATTTTTCTTGTATAGAGATATATGTTCTTTTGTAAAGAGAGAGACTTTCCATATAAGTTGATACTATGGAGATATTTAAAAGGCAAAAATGCAACTTAACTTTGCTTTACATAGCTTCTATTGTGACTGAGGGAGCATACTGGCCAGATAAGAATAAATGTCAAATTTTTAGATATCTAAAATTAAGTGAAAAAGTCCTGTCCCAGTAAGAAGAACACTCTCAGATTGCTCAGTAATATTACCTTCTTTCAGTAGTGTATTACATGAAAGAGAATCTTTCCCTACAAATTTAGCTTTCTAATTTCAATATATTCCAACACTTTCTCCACAGATGTTTTAAATGAGGTCACTTTTTCCATACTTTCACCACCACAAACTTGCACAAAGAACAATATTTCTTATAACTGTAGTAAGCTTCTATAAGTAACAGGGTAAAAATACAAATTAGTTATAAAATGGAGCTGATCAATATGTTAAAGGCATGGCATGTTTGCATCTGATGGAAAAGAACTGAACTTGATAGTCCCAGGATGCTCACTGCAGCCCCACTTTTATGTATGCCTATTGTTAGGAAAGGTATTTTCATTGCCTACCACTAGGTATTATGTGTTATAGTGTTCTTTTTCTTATATGGTTCAACGTGTCGATGTGTTCATTATCTGATAGGCGTAACAGAAAAAAAACAATGTCTCCCAGAGGAATCTAATTTATCACCTCAGAATACTTTCTTTGCAGCAGGATTCCTGCTTTTTCAGAGGAATTTAGGGAAATTAGTCCACATTTACTCTACAATATAAAAGCCTACAATTAGATGATGTGGAATCTTCTCCACAAAAATGATAATTCATTATATTTCACAGACACTGTGTCCTGGTTTTGGCTAGGACAGAGTTAGTTTTCTTCCTAGTAGGTGGTACGGTGCTGGGTTTTGGATTTAGGATGAGGATGCTGATGACTCACTGGTGTGTGTTTTGAGTCTTGCAGAGCCAGTCTTACACAGAGCCAAGGCCTTTCCTGCTTCTTGTGCTGCCCTGCCTGTGAGGAGGCTGGCAGTGCACAAGGAGCTGGGAGGGGACAGAACCAGGACAGCTGACCCAGACTGGCCAAAGGGATATTACATAATGTAAGGTTTCAGGCCAAACAATAAGACTGGGGTGGCTGGCCAGGTGGGGCACTGCTCAGGGATGGGCTAGACATCAGTCAGCAGGTGGTGAGCTATTGCATTGTGCGTCACTTGCTTTGTATATTCTTTTACTATTACTATTTTCTCTTCATTTTCTGTCCTATTAAACTGTCTTTATCTCAACCCATGAGCTTTTACTTTTTAAATTATTATTATTTATTTATTTATTTATTTTTATTTCTCAATTCTCTCTCACATCCCATTGGGTGGGGCAGAAGGGAGTGAGTGGATGGCTGTGTGGTGCTTAGCTGCCTGCCAGGTTAAACCACAACATGCTGTTACAAAAACAAGGTGCTGACAGAAAGATCATGGCTTCTGTGAGATGATACAGCAAATAAATTCTTAAAATGACTGAGATGTCCTGTGAGAATCAGGTTTGTGATACCTGTGTCTATAGGGAACAGATTCTTAATTACTACTTCAAAGTTTAAACTTTTCTTTTCCCTATTTTCATCTCCTGGGCTTCTCCCAGTAAACAGTTCAAATATACTATTAGACTGAAGATTGAGCTAGATTTACTGATATGGCTCTTAATCACACTTAATCCTTTGGAGTTATTTTCTTATAGTAAAAAATAAATTTAAAAAAATGGTGTTATTCAAGGCATGTTATAGTTTTAGATATAGATGTGATTTGTCCTATAGTGATGTCTGTGATAAAGAAGGGCATGACATCTTCTGCAGTTGTATTTACAGAGCTATTATGTAGTTTGAGATTTTAGTATTCTGTTTTCATTATTCTGACTAATCTGTTGTCACTTTGACTATAAATCTCTCTTTGCATATATAGTGAAGCTGGCTGGGCTAAATTGCAATTTCCTTAATTATGACACTGTATTTTTTTATTTATATATATATATATATATATATATACACCTTTCGGATACTTATAAAGTTAATATTAGGCCAATAAGTTTATTGTACAAATCAGACAGGACTAAAGTTTTGTTGTAACCCAACAATACAACCTTTTATAGCCCTCCCTTCAAAACCTATGGTTTTACCTAGATTTTCCTAGGCTTTCGCAAAGAAAATTCTGTTTCTGACCTTGCATAAGACTAAGGTTTCCTTCATGAAAGCTTTAACAAACCCATTTCAACATTTCAGTTCTGACCTTCTCTCTCAGTGGAAGAAAGAACATTTAAAAAATGTTAAGCAAATACCATGTGAAAATATGGGTAGTTTTTTATCTCCAAATCAGGAAGAATGTTGGAGCTTTGACTTTTTGGGTTGACTTTGTCTGTGATAGTTAATGAAATTTAGGTGAGGCTTTTGAGCTGAAGTTGATACAAAGACAAGGATTTTTTTAATCTTTTTATTTTCTTTTTGTTTGTTTGTTTGTTTGACATCATGCCTGCAAAGTAGAAATACAGTTCTTTGGCTATTTTGATGCCCAAAAGCTCTATTGTCAGGATCCTACTACAGGTAGTAAACCACCTTGTTTTGGAGTCAAGACATTAAGACGTTTAAATTGGTTATATGGTATGCTTTTTTGTCCTCACATTTGCTCTGTGCTGGTATGAATGTGCTCTTAATTTGTACCTGAGCAAATGTTTAACAGAGCAATAGACATGAAAGTATTGGAAAAGATATGCTGCCAGATAGGCAGCATAGGGAAATAAAAACCTTAAACATTGTTTGTGAAAAGTAGCATGATGGCTCTTAGTATAAAGCTCAGTTATTTCTCATAACTTAAACTAATTTGGGTATTTATTTATTTGTTTGTTTTTAATTTGGAGGTTCGAAGATTTAACAACTCATTTTAACAACTCAATTTAATCAGTCAAGTGACTACTAACACTGGAATATCACTGATCTTTGCCATACTGTCAGATAGTACTTTGTCTCTTTCTAGTGTCAAAATCAATGTCTTTCCTGAGATGTCTATCCTCTTTCTATTCAGCATGAGACTCCTATACCACAGAACAAACATGCCAGGATAATTGTAATTGCAAAGGAGATAAGAATGTACATTTCAGAGGAGAGGTAAAACTGTTGCAGTTTTTTTATGCCAAAAGGCATGACAGCTCTTTTCATATGATTTCAGTGTCACTGAAAATGACCTGTCTGAAACAAGATCTTTTATGCATTTAATGTATTCTACTGTTGTGAAGGAATCATTACCAACTACACACCTTACAGAAAGCTAACTAATTCTGCTAAGCACATTTATTGATAATGAATTCCTGTAATTGACAAAAAGACTTCAGTTCCCAGCATTTCTACCTTATTTCTAATTAGCAGGCAAGATATACACTGACGGATAGAGAAAGTATGAATGAAATCCTGAGGTGGATTACAGCCTTGTATAATGCTTCTGAAATGAATAGATCTACACATATATGAGAGCAAAGATCAAATGAAAAGGTAAAAACAAATTACAAAAGGAAGTAATCCTACTCCAATGCTTATATCTGAATTTATTGTGTTAGTAACGTACAGGATACTTGCTTCAAAATTAGTTTTTCAAAAACAAAATTTACCTGATGTTGCAAAGTGTAATAGTGTTGTTGCAAAGTATAATACCTTATAACTACATTCCTGCTGAAAATGTTCTTCACTCAGAACCGTTTTCTTTTTCTAAACAGATGACATTTTTCTCAGATTTCATTAATATCCATAGAACTAAAATAAGGGGAAAGAGAGATGTACGTGAGATTAAAGTGACTCTGAGAACTTAACTATCATCTTACCCTCCTCAGAAAATCTTTATACATGTAAATATTACATGTTGCACTTAGGTAGCTAAGAAAAGAAAGCATTCTGTCTTCTTATTCTTCTGTCTTACTTTCTGCACTGTGGGTGCCTGGTAACACTTCAGCAAGCAGAAGAACAATGAAGAGAAATTCTTTGATTTCGCCAGGTTCAGGATCTGGCAATTTGTACATGGCTGTTTTTATCGCTTAATTAGTCTATTCCTTCTGTTTGAAAATGACCACATCCCAGACAAATTTTTTTTTTGAAAGACAAAAAATATAAAAATAAAAATCTAGGAACTTGATGTAGAGATATCCTCAGTAAGTGTAACGTTCCAGGGATTTTACTTTTTCCCTCTTTTATAAAGGAGATTAGTATTTTAATGGATCTCTAGCATTACTTAAAGTCTAGGAAATTTAGCTGACCAAAATCTGCCACAGAGAAACAGATGTGTACATGTATATACATACCATCCTTTCACTTACATGGAACTTTACTTTCTGAAGCTTTGTATAAAAACTGGTTGTCATGGTCTTGGATGAGGTAGTGCTAATTTTCTTCATAGAAGCTTCTGTGATGCTGTTTATTGGATTTAGGGTGAAAATAGTGATAACACACAGAAGTTTTAGTTGCTGCTGGGCAGTGCTTACACAGAGTCAAGGACTTTTCTGTTTCTTGTGCTGCCCTGCCAGCGGGGTTGCACAAGAGGCTAGGAGGGAACACAGCCAGGACAGCTGACCCAGACTGACCAAAGAGATGTTCCATACCATATGACATCATGTTCAGCAATAAAAGCTGGGATAAAGAAGGAGGAAGATTGGGGTGTGTTCAGAGTGATGGTGTTTGTCTTTCCAAGAAATCATCACATGTGATGAGCCCTGCTTTCCTCGAAGTGGCTGAACACCTACCTGCCAATGGGAAGCAGCAAATGAATTCCTCGTTTTGCTTGCTCACTTGCATGTCTTTTACTTTATATAGGAACTATCTTCATCTCGAGACATGAGTTCTTGCACTTTTGCCTTTCTGATTCTCTCCCCCATCCCACTGTAGAGGAAGTGAGCAAGTGACTGTGCAGTGCTGAACTGCTTTCTGGGATTAAAACAAAACACTGTTTGAATCTTACTCTTTAAAACAGCACTGCCAGCAGTAACAGAACTGTTTCAGGTAAGACAGTGGAGAATGCCAGCTTTTCCAATATCAGTTTATGTATTAGCATTGTGGATAACAAATGATCTTTTATATTTCAAGAGAAATCTGCCATGTTTGACAGAGAACCAGATGAAAAATGATGGTTAAAGCTCTGAAGTTAAGTTAAGCTTTGCTAATATGTTTAATCTAAGTTTTGTTGGTTTTGTTTGTTTTTAACAGAGGATACATAGAAAAATAAGAATGCAGTCCTAAAAGGTGGTGTGCGAAATCTCTTCCAGTTAGTGTGCCCATTGATCTCAAGTTATATATCAAAATTTGATATTAAATTAGATATCAAAATTACTGGATAAAAATTCTTTAGGTGAAGAATAGCAAAGTATTCAGGATTTATTTTTTTTTAAGTTACTTTGAAATTACATAAATATTTCAAACCAAAAAGTAATCCAAATGCTGAACGCCTTTCATTTCCAAATTCACTCTAAGCATGCTTGTTTATTCCTTGACCAATTCGATTAGGGAAGTTTAATATATTGTTATTAAATGGTTAGTTATTATGGCTATTGTTAGTAGTCATCTTGATGAATAGTATGAATATAAACCATTTAAATTTTTCAGATAAAAAGAATCAGGACTCAGAGTTTGGACCATCAAATGACTACAAGCCTGGTCAAGAAGAAAATTTCTGCTTTAGTACAATACTGCAGTATTGCAGGTATGTGAAGTGGTGAAAAGAGTACTTAAAGCAGGGTGTCAGAGGGTAGTTTTTCAAATTGGCATCTTTCATCTTCAAAGATATCTGCTAGAAAGGGAAGGTGATGATGTCCACAGACAGTTCTGGCAGTGACCTAAGGAGGAGAAAAGGCAACAGAAATAAATTGATGGAAAGAATCAGCATGATATGAGAGTACCTATTCAGAGACAACATGCAAGCTTCTTGTATTTTTAGTATCATCTAGCAAAGCTTAGCAAAGTAAAGATTCAGGATGTAAAGGTGAAGCTAAAAATGATTGCGGAACTCATTGACATTTAAAGATATACAGGATATAAGGCTGCAGGAAAATATATGGAGCACAGGCTTTTGGACCTAGATATTGACCATGAAAGCATGGCAAAGGAAGAGAGAGTTACTGCAAAAGTAACTGTTCAAGAGCAAATTTCCTGGACTGAATTGGTAGGACTAAAAGGAGAAAAAAAAAAAATCCCAAAACCCTGGTGGAAAGAAGACATAATGGAGACAATAAGGAATCAGATCATAAGGAGGGAAGATCAAAAGACAGAATTAGAAAGAGATGTGAGATAATTGAGATCCATATCAATAGGAAGCAGCACATATGTGTGACTATGAAGGAAGAAAATCAAAAGGCATATTGCCAAAGCAAATTCGGGGAACAGAAGGGTTTTGCTGTCTGTCAGGAGAAGAGTTCAGTCAGAACAAAATGGCTCTCAGAGTGTATTTCCTCTGTCAAAAATTTGGTTTAAATGCTATAAGACAATACTAATGACATAACTTCACATCAAAATGAATGCTAATGGTAGATTCCTATTGAAATGGACAAAAGGAATGAAGTTCATATATTCATATACAGGTATTTGATAGAGAAGTTTGGTAGAGTGGAGTATGCATAGAGGTCTGTACCATAGATTTTTAGTTGTTCAGAGCAATGAATTCCAATTGTGCAAACACACAAATGAAAGCAGAGGTTTCACTTGTCATCCCTTTTATAGGGCTGTGAAGAGAGAGACAAATATTGTAGCACCTGGCTTTGGGACTCTTTGTTGTTCTTAGATGAGAAGAGTTATAAATTTTGTTGAGTTATAAATGATGTTAAATTGAATAAAATCGTATAGAATATGTTGCTGATTTCCACGGACTGTCAGATTCTTTTACTTTCTTTGTACTTCTTGTAACCTTTAAGTATTTTCTGCTGTTGGAGGTAACACAATAAATTAATGAGCTACAAATCCAATCCAGCATTGCAAATAGCCATATTTCTAGTATAAAACTTATTGGATCTTTTTGCTAAGGAAAGTAACAGATTTATTCAAGTTGCCACATAAAACAAAAGAGGGGATAATGTATTTTCTCCTTTGAAATGTTTTCTACAAAAAGGCCAATAACAAATGTTTGCAAGCTGAAAGAAACACACCTCATCTTTCATTTTTAGATTTAACAGCCTTATACAGTTCAATCCATCCAGATGATTGAACCAATAAAGAAACAATACATTTAACAAAATATATTTCTGTTAAAACATAAGTGCTTTGGTGTTTTCTATTATCACTGTGACACTGCAGTAGGACTAATGTTTTTAAAACTATTTCCCCTAAAATAATAAAACACAAAAGCCACAGTTCTAGTGTGGACTATATGGAATATTAAAATAGACTGTAGATACCCCTACTTACTCCACCGTACATTCATAATCTTACACTGTATGATGTTGATTTGTCTAAATTCTATTTTTCTTTAGACAGAATTGAAGATATTCTATGAATTTTACAGACTGCAGTTTGGAAGGGCTAACCTTAGCACAATGAGTTTTTACCTCAGTGATCCTTTTAATATTAATATAATATTTAACATCACTGCTGTTAGAGCAGCTTATACAGAGAAAGGTATTAAAAGGAGTATGCTTCTGCTGAAGGTGACAAATCATCTAATGACACGCTTTAGAAGTAAGAGAGAGAAAGACCTTCAGTGGCTGACTACACTAACCTTACTTTGATATTCAGAGTCCTGACCAGAAGAGGCTTTATTTCTGTTGTCTGTAAGAAAAAATCATCAAGAGTAGCAAACCAAGAAGAAAACTGTCCTCTGTGACTAATCTCCTTTGAGTTAAAACATGTTGATTCAAACCTTTGTGGTGCAGTATTTGTTCATGGGTCAAAACCTGATATGAGTACCTGAGCAACTTAGCTACAGAATTCGTACATAACTTCCATTAGCCATCAGACTAGGAGAGCAATCCCATCCACTCTGTAGAGAAGACAAAAATGAAACAGTTCCTAGCAACCTTCAAATCAGGCAGCTAGTCTCTTCAGTCCTTCTTTGAAGAGGAAACATCCTCTAGCTAATAAGCTACTTGCTTCATGAATCCTCTTTTCTGAGATGGAAGCCTTTTAAATCTGCCAGCTGGAAAACAGGCCCCCATGTGGTTTCTTATCTCTGGCACCTATTTATCTTGGTAAACAGGGCCAGCTGCCCATCTGGGTCTTTGAAGGACTACCTGGCCTCTTATAGTCTTCTCCCTCTAAATCACTCCAATGGGGTACAGATGTTTTAGCAGAAGATTCACCTAGTGCAGAGACTACACTGTACTTGCACAGTTCTTTCCATAGCACTCCTTCATGAAGAGAATAGCAAGGAGATTTACTGTAAACTTTCAAACCTGTAGACATCCAAATTATCAGGAAAAAAAAAAAAAGTTAAAACACGACATCTGGTCTAAGTCAAAGCAAAATCTGAGCAGCATAAAAATAACTTTAAAATCATCTCCTGCTCCTTCTGACACCTCTTGAGAGGATGAGTACAGAATTAGACCTCCATGTTATTTATATAACACTCTGAAGCATGCTGGATGCTTTGTAGATCAAATGCAATGATACTTGCTCTGACTTTAGAAGATTGTCTAATTTTAAACTCACTCCAAGTTATGAGAAATGAATAAAGGGAGAAGGAGTAAGAGAAGAAAAATGTTATACTAATATTATGCTATTAAAAAAAAAAAAAAGGTTCATGGATTATAATTTTCTTGTGAGCAGATTTCTTACACCTTTTTGTCATAGTTCATTTTCCATATACCTTTCTCTGGGTTGAAGGTTAAAAAAGTACCCTCTACATGATCTTTATCTGTGTTTTTGTGGCATCCCAAATTGCTATTTCTTTCCATTTTGGGCTGTTACCTAAAGCAACAACCTATTGGTCCCTACCTATATATCTTCACAAAAACAATCCACTTGGAAAAACTATCTGAGGTATCTATATAGAGACTTAATAAAGAAGAAATATTCTATACAGGGAAAAAATTTCAATGTTTATCTTTCAAATAGCAAAGCCAGCTATATAGGAAAGTCATACTGGAATCATATACAAAATCATACAGAAAAATCTATATTGTCTTTTATGTAATTAATAGTTTTTGTAATTTACTGAATTGATAACAACTGTTACAATGAGCATCATTGTATTACAGGAGCAGAATCTGGCCACAGAAGACTAAGATACAGACTTTTTCCCAAATCTATTATAAAGACAGAGCAAACATAGCAATCTTTTGTGATTGTAATCCCTTACACTCAACATTCAGTGCACTCAGTTGCTGAATTGATGTTAGAACATGTCACTGGACAGCTCTTATCTTCTGTAGAGGAGGAGGTGTGATCTTAATGGTTAGCTTGCTTGCTCTCCCTCTCATTGTCAGAGATTTGTCTAATTCACTGTGTCTCAGTGTCTGATTAGTAGTTTTCTTCAGGGTTTGAGTTTTAATATGTTCGTGCCAATAAGATGTAAGTCCTGTATTTCATGGATTAGAGGTATGCTTTAATTGCTCGTGTTAGCATTATTTCTAATGCATGATGTAGGGTTTTTAACATTGCATAAAGTTATGAATGATAATATGGAGCAATGGGGTACCATGTTGAAGTAAGTATTTGAAACAATGAAAGTACGTGCTTTCTGTTGAGCATTTTTTCTACTGTTATGTTATACTACTCTGCAGGGATTGGTACTCACTCCAGCCTGTAGTGTCTACTCAACACATGCACAGTCAGCATGCACCTACTCACTATTGATTTGGCTCATATTAGAGCTCACAGCTTTTAAAGTTATATCTGTGTTGATCCATTTACCTGCTCAGTTGCTCTTACTCCTCTTTTGACTCTTGGCTAGTAAGAATTCAGTCCAGCAAATGCTTTTTAATATAAATGGTTCTTACTGCCTTCACCAACTGAGCAGGATAAAAGATCACTTATAGATGATCCTCCTCTGCTAAACACCACTGTAGCACCTACATGAGATACATCTTATTGCTGTAGAACCCCACAGAGATCACCTCTAATTCTACATGAAGATATCTCATATATCTACCTCTTCTTACTTTAGATGGCACTATATCACATGAGCAGGGGCAGGTGGATGCAAAGCTAATATTGAAATGTCTGACAATAAGAAGGACACCTTTAGGCCTGGTAGATGCTATACTCTGGTACATGCCCACCCCTGTGGATGCTGTCCACTCTGACAAGCCAGGTGGCCATTACTGCCAACTGAGTCAAGTTACCAGCAGGAGTAAAAGTGCAGCAGCACATTAATTTATTAGGTATATTCTTTGTTGTGAAAGGAAGTGTGAGTCATGAGCCAAGTCTTACATGTAATAAGTGACAGTTCATATGTCTGTAGTGTTACTGAGCATATCTATATCAAGTTTCGGGAAGACTGGATAGCCAAAAGATTCACAATATATGCATGATAACCAGTCTGTAATACCAACTTTATATCCAACAACCCACAATTTCTATCTTTTGCATAGCTGGAGAACAGTTGATTGCAGTTGATTGAAGTTGACTGAAGAAAGATGTGATACCTATAAAAGAGAAACTTTGAAAACTTTCTTTGTGAAATCAGTTTTTCAGACTGTGATTCTCAATCATCTTTTCAGTATCGTTTCCTCATGGAATGCATAGCTCAGTTCAAAATCTCTTGTAATTTAGTGTGCTCAAGCTGACCAGAAACTTGTTCAAGAATCAAGCATGTCTGAGAAAGTTATAGATTCTGTAATAAATATACTAACAATTACATACTATGAACTTCTTTCTTACTAAAATACCTGGATATGTGCCCCCTGAAGAACATTAATAATAAGAAAGAAAAAAAAAAAGTCCTGTTCATGTCTTTGTGTATACTCTTAAAGTACAGTCAAGAAATATTGTCACTTCTTACTTCTGAATATCTTAAAAAAACTTTATTTTCCCTTTCTCTCTCTCTTTTTTTATTTTTTTTTCCTCCTCTTCTCATGGAAGGCTTTCCAAGTCTCTCATAAAGTACTGAATACTAAAATACTCCAATCTAGAAATTCTATAGTTGTGTCTCCTTGGATTTTTAGTTTGATGTGACTCATGCTTTAGTTTCCATTATATTCCCATAGACTAATACAGTATACAGTCAGACTGTAATGCTATGCTGTGTTTTCTCTTCATGGAGTGATGGTGTGTAACATGAGCAAAGTCTTTACCTATATCACTCATCACTTGTTGAAGCAATCAGCCCTGGTGCTGGTGCATTCCACAGAGGAGCTGGGATCATGGTGTACGTGGTGGTACCCTGAGACATGAAAACCCCAGGGGACTGCAGAGAGCCACCAGGAGCTAGCAGCTTTCATGAGAGCAGCTACAGAGCAGGGTCAGGAGCAACAGCAGCAACCCCACACTACACAAGGCAGCCCTAGGGAGTGCAAGTGATCAGGGCAAGGCACAGTAGTTTGCGCAGGGAGTGCATGTAGGCTACTCTGCCACTTCAAACAGCAGTTGTAACGTGCTCACAAGGACTCCAGTAAAGGAGCAGAAAACTATGTCCTTTGTATTCACTTTGACTTCATCCACAGGAACTAAGACAGATACCCAGGAACATGGCAGCAATCCAGGTATCAAGCTGCAGCCTGTGCCTGAGTTTTCAGTGTCTGATGGCAGCACTGAATACACCGGTGGGAGGTGTTCCCAGGTAGAAGAACTACTTTAGCCTGGTGACAGAGCTTTGGGAGGAGGTGGTCAGGCTGAGGAGCATCAGACAATCTGAGAAGAAGATTGACTGGTGGAATCATACTATGCTATCCCTGAGACAGATGCATCAGCCTGCCAAAACGCAAGAAATGAAAGGTCTCCTACCCTCTCAAAACCAGGTGAAGGTGGTGATGTAAGAGGCAGGGGAGTATGGAAGTGGGTTTCTACTTGGACTGGCAGGCAAACCTACCCATTAGTCATTAGAAGGGTTCCATTTTAGGGCCAGTTCTCTTTAATATTTTTATAAATGACTTGGATGCAGGACTCAAATGCATACTAAAGAAGTTTGCATGAGACACTAAATTAGAAGGAGTTGTTGACTGCCTTGAGGGCAGAGAGGCCTTGCATGAAGATCTTGACAAATTAGAGGGCTGGACAATCACCAATAGTATGTAGCTTAACAAGAGTAACTGCTGGATTCTGCACCTGGGAAGAGGCAATCCTAGCTATATGTACAGACTGAGAAACAAGAGGCTGGAGAGCAGCCACGTGGAAAGGGATCTGGGGTTTTTGGTCAATGGCAAGTTGAGTATGAGTCACAAGTGTGCCCTGGCAGCCAAAAGGACCAGTTGTATCCTGGGGTGCATCAAGCACAGCATTGGTAGCAGGTTGAGAGAAGTGATTGTCCTACTCCGTTCTGCACTGGTGTGGTTTCACCTCAAGTACTGTGTGCAGTTTTGGGCACCATAATATAAGAGATATTATAAAGCATCCAAAGGAGGGCAACAAAGATAATGAAGGATCTAGAGGGAAAGACTTACAAGGAACAGCTGAGGTCACTTGGTTTGTTCAGCCTAGAGAAGAGGAGACCTCATAACAGCTTCCTTATGAGGGGGGGGCAAGCGGGAGATACTGATCTTTGCTCTCTGGTGACCAGCGATAAGACCCAAGGGGACTGCATGAAACTGCCTTATGGGAGGATCAGAGTGGATATTAGGAAAAAGTTGTATTGATGAGAATAGATCAGGCACTGGAACAGTCTCCCCAGGGAAGTGGTCATGCCACCAAGACTGCAGGAGTTCAAGAAGTATTTGGACAACTCTCTCAATCATAGGGTCTGATTTTTGGGTGGTCTTTTGTGGAGACGGGAGTTGGACTCAATGATCCTTGTGGGTCTCTTCCATCTTGGGACATTCTAAAAAAGAAAGGAAAGGGAAGGAAAGTTTAGCCCTAAATATGAGATTAAGGTTTGGGAACAGCATGTTTTCATTTTGTTCTTTTAGTTCTCAACACAATTCAGCTAACAGAAAATTTTAATCTTTCCAATCCTCTTTCTAACATAAACATAAATTTTGAATCTTGAATTGTAAGCTTACAGTGATCTTTGACCACAGAATTGTAAAAGTGGCTAATCAATATTCATTCAACTTTGTTATATATACGCGCTGTTATGATCCTACATGCTGCTTGAAAAGAAGAGATACCCATGCTGTGCAATTTATTATTTATTTCATACGTAGAGTTTGCAGCATCACACAGAACGTGGTAACTTTAATTGAACTGTTTGCAAATGTCACCATTTTCTAAGGACATGCCATGAGATAAAGGTGAATGCATGATAGATGAGCAGATATAAAGGTATTTAATTTCCTGTCAAAGTGCACTAAGAAGTCCATATAAGTCTCTTCTATCCACTCACCACTTTTGTCTGAACTTACAGCATTGATAGTTTAAAGATCTATCTCCTTATTCAAAAATGTAACTGTCTCTTTCACCTCTTCTTTTCCATTTCCTTCTGTTTCTCATTTTGATTTTCACTTTGTTACAAAAAGACAGATGTCAGCCTTTTGAAGTAAGATCTTGACAACATGAGTCAAAGATGTTCAAAAATGAAACATATTCATTTGGAAATTGAAAAACACATTAATCTTTTAGAAAGATAATTTATATTATTTTTATTGCAGACAGTGAGAAAATACAAACATCCATTTCATATGAACTTAAAAACCTCACATGTAACTCCAAGCATTTTCCTCAGAATAAAGGCTACAAATGTTTAAACTCTAGGCAACATCAACTTAATAGTTGATAACAATATTTTTTTTTTAGGTGTTGTGGCACAATAAAGGTTAGCGTGCTCTTAAATTCAATAAAATACCTTAGGAAAAAGAAATATTGGCTTATTTTTCTGTAGGAAACAGTGATTTTTTTTCTCATTGAGAAGGCTTTGCTAAATACAGCTAAACATAGGACCTAACGGAAAACATATTTCTTTCTATGATCTCCTCAAAGATCATAATCTTCTTTGAATGTATTTGATATTTGAAATTGCTCACCATGAGAAATCCAATTTCATATCTTTATTGTTGTAACCTTTATTTCAATAGTCCCATAAGGGAACATTCCTTAGAAACAAAACAAACAAACAAACAAAAACCCTCTCTCTGCTCTTCTCTGACTCTTCTACTGGAAAAATAACAATTTGGTTGAAATGAAACCTTCATCAGAAATCAGGATCACCTGTATGAGGAGCAAGAGTAATCTTCCCCCATGTTATTGTATTGCTAATATGTCACATTATGTTTCAGTTTCCAAAGGTAAATCAAGTTTTCCAAGAAAAAGTTACAAGTGTACATTTTCATCTTATCACACAATAAGCATAAAATTTAAATGAGAAAATGTATTGACTTTTCCATTTTCTCCATGCTAGCATATTTAGGGCACCAGACTGCGAGAAGCTATAAAAGCAAACAGTGAAAGTCAGCCAATCTTAAAGAGCTCTCAGCCAAACATTACTCTTCTGTGACAATAGCAAAATAAGATTCTGTTCAAAGTCATTTAAACTTCAGCTTTAGTTAAATAAGAAGGTAGGCATTAGTCTGTTTTCTGGTGTGGTAAAGTGAGACAAGAAGTAGAAATCAAGTGACTTACTGAGGCTGAGAAAAGATATTGAAATCAGATAATTTTACCAAGATTAAAATGAGAATGTGTAGTAAACAAGGGATTAAGCCTGTAACTTTTAACAAACGAATCAATGACCTGAGCATAATGGTATCCATCCTTTATACATGAGTAAGTTACCAAAAGTGTTTTCTAACCAAAGTTCAAACTGCTTTAGTTGGACAAAACCTTGTGTTTGATATGTGTCTCTTTCTGACTCAATGAACACAAATTATGGTACATGTATTTTCCATTACTCATTTTGAAATTCCCATCTATGTTTTTTATTACATATTTGCAGAAAATCCATTTGTTTTTGTTTCAGCTGACACTTCTAGTAGTGTATTCAGCTGACAGAATATCTATAAAAAATGAAGAAAAGATTAGAACTCATGTTAAACAAATTCATTTGAACCTGGTAAAATTCCCTCTCTGAATACTTGATTTGAGTGACATCTGAATTGAAACATTTCAGGTTGAAAGTAAGTGCATTTACTTTCAGAACATATTAGTGGTAGAAAAGAATATCAGATTTTATGGGTTAGTTTCACATACATAAGCATTACTGGAAATGTGCTTGATCTATTCACATAATTTTAGGTAAAAAAATGAAGAAGCATCATGATTTCCAAGTTCTAAAACCAGAAATTCCAACTTACATATGTTAAAGCATAGCCAAGCCTGCGTGACAATAATGTATACAGATTGCTAGTTAAAGTCTGTCTTTTGCCCATGGCATAATTTCTATTCTGAGTACAGGTTATATGTATCCTGTAAATTTGCCCATTTTCTCATGGGTGCACATTGTAACAAGCATGGCAATTGAGTGGTTAAATATAAGTCAAATGAAAGTTTTTAACTGGATACACATTGGGGAAAAAAAAAGCAAAACTCACTACATCTAGCTCTTCAGTGTAACTAGGAACAAGATTCAATGTTTAATGGAAAGTCCTATAAACCTTCATTGGAAGAGACTTTAAGGCTTCACAAATTTAAATAAGTTCCTATGTACACATATCTTTCTTTATAGGTAACAAAGATTAGAATTCACAAGCACACAGAATCCAGCACTTAGACTGAAAGAAACCAGATACCAATAGTAGCTATTTGGAATGAGGCTATGTGAAGTCTTGTATAGATACGGTACTGCACAGTGAGGAAAGGGGTAATGTTCATTCCTATTAAGGAAGATATTTAAAAGCTGTGGTCTGATGCTTTATAGTCATCCTTTCATTTATGTCTTATGGTTCCATATGACCTTATAGGCCCTGATAATTTAATTTCCTTACTTCATAAATTCATAAACCCTAACACAGAATTCAAGGGGGGGTTCTATTTATATTATATTTATTATATTATTATATTATATTATATTATATTATATTATATTATATTATATTATATTATATTATATTATATTATATATATAATATTATGTACCTGCCAAGGATTTTAAATAATAGTCTTGTTCAAACAGAATCACTATGCAGAACTGTTCTAGCCTAATATACTTCTAAGGTTCTTCACAATGAATTAGTGGGAAATGTTATTCAGAAAAATGTACTTACGGGGTTTGCCAAATGTGATTTTTAAATTTTAAAGTGTGTGGGCTTTATTTATCTCTGCTTATATCCCTCATCACGTGCCACTTGATAACATTATCACTGCTTCTCGCTTTTAAGCAGCATCTTGATGCCATGAAACTTTTGATGAAGCAAACAGAATACTTTAAGTATTCAAAATATTATCCAAGCCTGAACTTATCTAGGACACCAAGAACTAGTTAAACTCCTGTAATGTGGCATTTTAAATTACTGCAAATGAGTAGAAACCTTTAGCTGAATGATGAGGTGTATAACATCTTCTCTTTCAGCAACTGCAGTTTATATCAGCAAGATTTTAATGAGCTGATAAACTTGTTCTCCAGACTATCCAACAAATGATACTATATTTATAAGTCCATAAACTAGTATCTCCACTAAGAAATAAACCATTAAATCTATTATATACTGAATATATTTTACATATATTGCATATTAATAAGACCAAATACAGAAGATTCAGTTAAACAGTGATATCTACTGGGGCAAAGCTATACGGTTTTTCTTCACTTACATGTCTTCTTAAAGACACATGAGAAGAATATTGAGACAGTAATTTGGTTCATTTTGTAATGGAAGTAAAAGATTGCAAGAAAAATGTAAATCAAAATTAAAGACAATACCAGGCATACATACCACCAGTAAAGGACAACAGGATCAGAACTTTTCTCATTCAGCCTTATACTCTGTGGCAAGGTCTCCCATATGTCGTCCCTGGATTAGTTATTTTTTCCTTTGAAACACTCATCAGTGCTACCCCACTGACACACAACATGTTCACATCTCCATTGTAGCTCATAGCTGAGCAGGCTTTTCAGTGTACAGTTTCTGAAGACTTTGAAAGTGTGAAATGACTGTTTAGCAAGAAATGAGTGTTGTGCCAAGAGCCTGAAGCATCAGCTCTGAAAGTACAGGTTGCTTCAGTGATCACATTCAGAGTCCCAGATGCTTTGTCTATGTTACTATGTAGAGCAGCCCTAAGGGTAGCCTCAAGGCCTGCAGAGCTGCCCATCTACCTTGTTTGTTTATTGAATCACCCCAAAGGCTAGCTCTGGGGCAGTCCTGCTGGTATTCCCGGATGGAAATGGGAATTTGGGATATAACCAATCCATAGGCACTGACATTTTTGTGTAGCCTCCAGCTATTTTATTTGCCATTTCAGTAACATCAAGTAGGGTAAAAAATATATATATATAGTCTGGAGATTATTTCTTGTGGCTGCCCTCAGGTCCTTCCTCAGAGAACCCTAAATGTTTGCTGACTTGAGGGCAGAAGGGATTTCTGGCAGCCTAAATTTAGGCTGCAGACAAAAGATTTAGTGGATGCCAAATGCCTAGAGCACCACCCATTCACAGAAAATCCGAAGTCTTCACATTAATTACAATTTTGAGGTATCCACAGAGTAGATTCTTCTGAAGTAGTGAAATATTTCACTGTTGTTTTAAAACGTTATTTTTTGAAAAGCAGGACCATGTGATCTAAAGATTGAATTCTTCTCAATCCATTAAATCGGTGTATATTTTGGCCTGTTTAAGTTAACATATGTACTATAGTTTTATAGTTTTATAGTACATATGTTAACTTAAACCTTTAATAACTATTGGAACACGACGAAGTTAGTCCAAGCCAATACCTTCCTTCACAAGTAAGTTAAGATAGAAGCATGCATGGGTGACTACTGCAGTTCATGCAATTCATTAAAGTACAGTAATGTGTTTGAATTGTTTACTCACACTCAAAGTTATCAGAGAAACCAGTGTATTCACAGCAGCTGGGTATTCCAGTTTGGTTTGGTTTGATTTGGTTTGGTTTGGTTTTCCTCTCTCTAACAGGAAGTGATGTGCCTGTAGCCACTTTTCATCCTGTCTCCTCTGTATATTTTCTCACAAGAGAAAAGCCAACTGGATTACAGTGGCTCTGGAAAGTAGGCAGGGCCAGAGATGCACATAAGTTTGAAACAAGAAAACACAGAGTTGGAAATGCAGTCTGTGTAGTTACACTGCTTAAGGCAACAGCTAATTTGAAAAGAAAATAATCCATGAAGTTGATTATTACATTCATTTTCTTCTTCCCGTCCCTGTCTAGTTTTTTTTCCCATGATAACTAACTATCATGGCAGAAGAAGGCTGTGAATTCAAATGACATAATTTCAAGAGATAGGCTGCAGGTTAACCTTTTGGAAAACAACACCAAAAATCCAGAGCTCAAAACAATCATTCATTCAGAGTAAGAAGAAAACTTGTTATTTAGTGAAAGATGATTCTGGAGCACAGCTGTAAATGACAGAGGATAAATAAACAACACACAGTATTTAAGGAAATGTTGAACTTTTCCTTCCTGGACCACAAAAGCCTGACTCAAAATACTGTACCTTGAAAAAAAAAAAGTGTGAGAGAATACACCCATATTTCAATTATTTTCAAACACAGTGATCCCAGTATAAACCATACTCCCAAAAGTCCTAGAAGTTTTAGTCTGGAAATCATTCAGATCAGTTATTTTTTAATGAGTCTTATATTTTAATGAGTCTTAAGAAATTGGGATATTCAAAAGATTGAGGCACTAAAAAGTTTTTCCAGTACTCAAAAATACTAGAAACAAGATTAATTAAAAAATGGGGATAGACTGGTATCAAACCTAAGGAATTTCAATGTATGATTGACTTGAGAATCTGTCAAAAATTATTTAGAGACTAAAATTACTATCCATTGTGCCAGGTCAGGAAGATTTAAATATCATCCAAATATTTGCTGTCCATTTTCTAAGAAATACAGATCTAGTTAGTAAAAACTACAACTGTGATAAGGAATCTGAGCTAGCACAAAATGGCACCTGACTTAAACTTGCATTATATGGAATTAGGAGAGCATATATATTTAAAGAGAGAGCATATATATAAGCGAGAGCATATATATTTATTATAATAAATATTTATTGAAGGATCTAAAACTATAGGCATTACAAATTCACAAGTACTTCCAGTTAAGTGCCCTCTACTACATTCAATGAATTATTTTGTAAATAATCTTTACAATGATCTTTAAATCATTATGGTCGAATGTATAGATAAAAGATTGAAGGTTCAATAAATAATGATGTGCAACACAGCTACAAATGTACCTAAAGCTCTTGAAGAAATGTTTAGTTCCCCTTCTGCTAAAGTGCCCTGTTGTTAGGTTGCACCTGGAAGCAAATAACAGAGTATTTTCTCAACTACATGTTTTGCCTTGCAAAGAAATGAGTCAAAAAAAGATTTAGGGATTATTCCAGTTAATTGCCTCACTATGTAATCTTAGTGCAATATTTGGCAGAAATAATACAAAAGAGAGATTTATTTTGCTCCAGAAACAGTGTCAATAAGTCTTCTTGTAGAATCCTATGTGCTGTTATGGTATTCACTCCTCAACAAAATATTAGATATTAGATCCAGAGACCTGCAAATAAGACTTCTGCTGCAGAGCTTAATAAGCTCCTTCCATAATTTAAGAGAAAGAGCATTGAAGAAGTTGACTGGGTCAAAGATTGTGTGTGGTTAAACATGGAGCAGCAACTGAAGTGGAAAGAGAAACTCTTTGTGACATCATTACTGAGATAAATAAAAATATCCATAGTTGGAATGGGATAATCAAAAAATTGCCTTTGAAATAGGACAAAAATTCCTAGTACTGGAGATAATTAAGGCTGACATAGTTTGTCAGTGAAGATTGTAGCTTGGAACCTTTAAGGCAAAATGTATATATATTGTTAAAGATATCCTTTTAACTCAGATTTGAGAGGCATTCTTCAGCCCACAAGAGATGAGAAAAACAAGCATAGCTCCAGTACTCTTTTGAGCTCTTGGCTGTGAATGTGAGCATCTGTTCTTCCTGTCTCCTCTGCCTCAGTTCATTTTCATTCTGAGGGAACTCTCTAAGTACTTTTAATACTTCTGTCACCGTACTTATGGCAAATGGCTTTAATCAAATCTTTTGCTTTATGTCTTCTCGTCTTCTCTGGTTGCATAATTTGGCTTCTGATTTCATGACGTTGTTTAGTTTTGTTGTTGTTGTTGTTTTCTTTGGGGGGGTGAAGGGGAGGGGAGCACGAGGTGCAGATGTTCATATTGTTGAAGGTGTCCTGATTGTAAATGACCAGTCAAATCTCTATTTGACTCATTTAATTACCTCTTTGATGGCCTTAGTAATCACAGCTGTCTGCTTTCACAAGCAGTGGCTAGGTCCAAGAAGATACCAGTTCTATTTAATTTCTGTGTAATTTTTTTTTGTGATCATCACATCAATGACAAAGTAACTGCCCAGCTGGTGTTAGCTTGATCTGTTCTCATCACCTTTCTGTCTTGTTTATATCGGAGTCCAGACACTGGAAAACGGCCTGGGAATTTCATGTCACTTTCTGGAGCAAAAGGTGTTATATGGCTATGTTTTATACGGCTGTTCCCTCCCATTTCAGATTTAAAATCCCAGTCATTTTGAATTCAAGGACATAAATTTATTTTTTCAATTGGCTACATGCAATTAAAATTCAGAAATGTTCTGTTAGGGAGTATAGCTAGGAGATTTGTATCATATAAGCAAAATCACATTAAAACTCCAGACATTTTAGCTAGACATATTTGCAGCTTTACTTATATTTGCAATTGTCCTGACACTTTGCTTATAGTCACCACTCCAACATGGTTTCCCTCAAATTTTGCGGATGACCAGGGCTGAATTTCAAAGCAAATTACATATGTGGCCCTAATATTCACACGGTATTAATAAGGTGAATAATTGGCTCTGAAAGAAATGCATACAGAAGGCAAAGTCCTTAAGTTGTTCCTTAGCCTACTCTTTCATTAATAGATAATGTGACGGGACCAGTATTCAAATACAAACTAATTCATTATTTATGTAAATTAACATCTAATTTAGTTATCTTGAAATGTAACAAGGTTAACAGAATTATACTGAAGCTATTACAACTGAAATGAAAATGTGATGCATTTTCATGGTGCTGTTTTAGAGACAGCATGAACAGTATTCAAATTGTTTTTCAATTTGATTCATTTTGTAGAGAATGTGTTCAAAGTAATAGCATAAAATGTGCTCGCAGTCTCTCTAGGCTTTATACATCTCTTTATGGTTTGCTTTAATAACAAACATTTTTATTGTTGAAATGTGTTATAAATATGACAGACCACATCATATAGCCTGCAAGGTATGAGAAAGAACAGGCTCTGTATGAATAGAGGAGATAGCCAGTAAAAGACTAGAACACTGGGGATCATTTGTCTTCAAGTATGGCTTGTTTCCCTGTGCTAATCAATAGATAATTTGCTCTAGGGGCAAGTATTCCTTTATGAACAATGTCCAAGCTTGTATTATAGGACTCATCTCACTTGATTCAACATTTCTTTGCCACTGCTAACAAAATTCTATTGCTTTGGGAAGTTCAGATGTATTTGTGGCCTATATTATGTCAAAAGTTGAGTTTCTGTTCCAACAAGAACGTTAGATGAAGGTGTAGGCTAGGTTTACATACTTTTTAAATTATTTTCCTAAGTGGAGTGTTTTATAGTCTTAAATACACAAACAGACACCTACTTCTATACAGGCACTTGAATAACTAGAGAAATACTCTCACTCTGCTCCAGAAAGCTCTAGTACTGCATCCCTAGTTACATACAACACTTACCCAGAGAGTGTGACAGAGTTCATTTTAATGCCTTCCTTACCATGATGTCAGTTTATATCTTTAATTGCCAAGAAGTCTTGTGTGCAAGCATATAAACAAATTTGATTCAGATTCTATTTTGATTCAATACCTACTACTTTTAACAGTTTACTCTTGGATTGGGGCCCCAGAGAAGAATTTGGGATTCACTGTCAGAGACAAATCACAAAAGGGAGCATGATCCCACAACCCAGTAACTGAAGAACTCATGCATTTTCTTTCTACTCCATCTTAGTTAAAAACATTTAGAGATCAGAAATCAGAGTCCCTTATCCTATCTGAAAGTTCTGAAAGTTATATTCCTTGAAATGTTAAAAAAAAAAAAAAAAAAAGAGAGAGATTCCTAAATATCTTTCCACAGCAGGAAAAAAATATTTCATATCATACAATCACAGAATCATATCATAGAATGGCTTGAGTTGAAAGGGATCTCAAAGATCATTTCCAGTAGGTTGAGAGGGGTGATTCTTCCCCTTTTCTCAGCACTAGTGAGTTTGTCCAGTTCTAGGCTCTCCTGCAGAAGAGAAATAGAGATGTACTGGAGAAAGTCCAGTATAAGACCATAAAGATAATTAAGGGACTGAAGAACCTTTCATATGAGGAGAGGCTGACAAAGCCTGGAGAGGAGAAGGTTGGGGGACTGGCTGGGAGGATGCAGATCTTGGCAATGTTTACAGATATCTATGGAAGGAAAGGAAGAAGTAGGAGCCAGACTCAGCGGTGTCCACTGACAGGACAAGAGGCAATGGACACAACTTGGAAAAAAAAACAACAAAATTCCATTAGAACACAAGAAGAAACCAGTCAAACACTTGAACAGGTTGCCCAGAGAGGCTGTGGTGTTTGCATCTCTGAACATATTCAAAACCTGACAGGAAACAGACCTGAGCAACCTGCTCTAATTAATCCTCTAGGCAGGAAAGGTAGACACCACAGCGTCCAGAGGCCCCATGTCAACTATTAGTGACTCTGTGATCCTGTGATTTAGGTATTTAACAGTGGACTTTTTGAACTGGG
Organism: Anser cygnoides; assembly: GCF_040182565.1. Classification (NCBI taxonomy): domain Eukaryota; kingdom Metazoa; phylum Chordata; class Aves; order Anseriformes; family Anatidae; genus Anser; species Anser cygnoides. The sequence goes on from NC_089873.1 coordinate 30,811,350, forward strand.
CCAAACAAAGCCTTAATGGAGAATGAATATTTTCTTATTGCATCTTGAACTACACTTGCTTAGAGAATGCAGTTCACATAGCACTTGCTGTTTGGTCAGGCATCTATGTGTAAAGTTAGTTGGGGGACCAGTGCAACTGGACTGGGTGTCAGCTTCTGGAGTCACACCAGGGATGTAGGCTCCATGGGTTGCAGTGTCAGCTACCGGAGCTAGTGGCGGTCTTCTACTCCCAGCCACTGGGAGATGAGTGGTTTGTTTTCCCAAATGAAGTACTGGGAGTGCTGGTGTGAGTGAGGCAAGTGCAGGGCTCTGTACCAGTGGCTTTAGTGGACCCATAAGTCACAGCCTATGTACCTGGTTCCAGCTGCTGATGGGGTGGGCAAGTGTCTGCACCTTCTTCAACTGGTTGTGCATGAGGTGTGCATGTGTATTCACTATCAAACTTTAAGCTGGACTAGCTGGCGAACAGTGGGGACCTCAAGTCTGAGATGGGGTATCTGGCAGGCAGTATGTGCTGGTACACCCAGGGGAAATTGCAAATATCGTGTCCATGAGGGACGAGGGTGTAGGTGTGGGTGTGTTTGCAGCAAATTTCAAGCTGGACTAGCTGATGATTAGGCAACCAGTGAAGTGGGTAAGTGGGCCTTGCATCCAGGCAGGGGTGCTGGGTAGACAGAGGGGCCATGATGGTACTTGGAGGATCTGTGAATGTGTTTGTGCTTGTGAACCTGTATAGTACTGTAGGTGTACATTCACTAAGTGAACTTCTGCCTCCACCAGCTGGAGAGGAGGGAAGGGTCTCAGCTATCTGTTTCTATGTTTTATGTAGGTCCTGTTGAAGGCAGCCCTTGGCCGGGGCAGCCAGTGTGGACAGTTGTGCCAATGTCCTGTCTCTGTGTGTACGTCTGTGTGTCTCTGGGATGCATGTTCAGCTTTGTTACCAGTTGAACCTGCAAACGGGAGAGAGACAGCTGCGTCTCCCAGCATGGGCAGAGATCCTTGGTGCCTGGGCACTAGGTTGGTCCCCAGTGGCCTGGCAGGAATAGTTCTGGGCCTGAACGGCTAGAGAAGGCAGCCATGCTCTCATTGTTCTTCTTTTCCTCAGCTAACACTATGTTTTGGATTATTTTTGTAGAAATTAAGGAAATCTTTCAGGTATTTAAGTAGTGAACAATCTTTCAGTGGCAGAGGCTTGACTTTATGGCATATGAAATGCATTCTAGGCTTGATTTATTATTACATCAGCAAAAAAAATATTTTTTCTAGTATTCTGTTATACGATGGATGTTCTAGTAGTTTGTTATACTAAGGAGTGAGTCTGATTCTCTCTTTTTAATACTGAAACATTGTATAAACATTGAATTCAGCATCTTACATTAGTACTAGATTTGCATTTATAGTACAGTTGCTCTTACTGCTTTTACGTTTTATATTATAGTTGTCTGTGAAAGCTGGGAGGTGTTAATCAGCTGAAGAATGCTAGTTTAGAAGACAAGAGATAATAAAAGGACAAGTTGATAACAATCATTAGTTTAGAATGAATAAAATCTGTTGTGTCTAATTTACCTATAACAGTTAAGGCTGACTGTAATTGGTCTGTCACTTTTTATCACTGCAAAATACACTCTTATTCTCATTATAAAAGTTGTTACAAGGTGGCTTGCAGATGCCTTGATTCACTGAATTCTAATACAATTATAGTCGTCATCTCCAGTTGATGAAAACTAAAATGGGCCAAATATGATCTTGATGCAATGTATTCGGAAGACCAAAGTTATTAGCAGAGATGATATTGGCAGAAAATTTCTTATCTGTGAAATAGTTTGGGGCATTTTCATTGCATACCATTCAAATAGAATAGTTCAGTTAGAAGGAACCTTCAAAGACTGTCTAGTCCAACTGCCTGACCACTTCAGGACTAGCCAAAAGTTATAACATATTACCAGGGATGTTATCCAAATACCTCTTGAACAGGCTTAGGACATCAACCACCTCTCTAGGAAGCCTGTTTCAGTCTTTGACCACCCTCATGGTAAAGAAATTTTTCCACAGGTCCAATCTGAACCTCCCCTGATGGAACTTTGTGCTGTTCACTTGCATTCTAATATTGGTTACCAGGGACCAGAGACCAGTACGTCCCTCTCCACTTCCCCTCCTCAGGAAGTTGCAGAGAGCAACAAGGTCGCCTCTCAGCCTTCTCTTCTGCAGACTAGACAACCCAAGTGTTCTTCAGAGGACATGCCTTCCAACCCTTTTACCCTTCTATGGACACTTAACGTTTATTTTTTATATTTTTAATACTATGGAGTCCAGATCTGTGCACAGTATTCAAGGTGAGGTCACGCCAATGCTAAACACAGGGGGAAAATCACCTCTTTTAACTCTCCCAAGACTTTTAATTTAAAAATATTAATAATAATAAGTTGAATTATTAATATCTGAAAGCCTTAAAGATATTTCTTGGGAACATGTGACAGATGGATATGGTGAGGTGAGGGTAATGATAATAAGCCTTTTTGACAAGTCTTGTCTTTCATGGCTGACAGATATTACCATTTAGTCTATTTAGTCTCTGTTTTTCTCATTTCTACCACGATTTTTGGAAAGCAAACTCCTCCTTTATTTCAGTGGATAAAAGAAGTCAGAAAATGCTTCCAGGAGGATGAAATGAAGGCAACTTATATTGTGGAAGAAGAGGGCCGTCATCAAGCAATAACACTGAATAATGCCAGGCCTACTGAAAATAAATTCTTTCTGAGATAAACACTATTGAATTAGGATAGAGACTCAAAATGCTCCAAGCAGTTAAAGGTGTAGTAATGAAGCAAGAAAGTCAGTACTGCAGGAAGGTGAAAACACAAGGAAGGAAGTAAATTTCCCTTGAACTGAGAAAAGTGAGACAAGGAAAGAGGAAACCAAACTACAACTTGTGTAAGTGTTGCAAGTGAAGTAATTTTCTATCCTGGGGTTATTAACCTCCAGTATTGACTGTGACACTTCAGAAACCAACTGAAGGAAGACAGAAATGATAAAAGAGATTAAAATATCCCTACATACCTCCACAAAAAGGGGTTGATGGATCAAGAAAATAATGGAATGTAACTAGCTGCATGGGTTGGACACTAGATCTCTTATTTTAAAATGGATCAGTCAACAATTATCTAGCATTTGTGATTTTAATTCAGCCAGTACAAGACATTTGCAACTTCTGAAAAGAAACTAGGCATATTTTGTCTGACTGTTGATACCATCAGAGAAAAATGATTATTAGAACCCATTAATCTCGTTACATACCTCTTTTGCTATCATGGGGTAAAAGAATATTCAAGGCATCACTAAATTAATTTCACTTTGAATTATCCTGGCATATCTATAAAATACTTTCTGGTAGCTGATAAAATACAGCCACCAAAACAATAGAGCAGTACAAATGTTTTCACTGTAAAGTGCATATTGAATCAATTATCAGTTTGCAAGTTTTTTATTTAAAAATTGGTGTTTCAATATATGTAATAGAAATTAATCATAGAATAGTGAGAGAATATTCTTACTCCATGCTTTTGACCAGGGTCATTGAAAAGATTCAGTGTCTATTAGGTATCATAGATATCTGATGACAAATATCAGTTCCTGGAACTGATATTGAGAACTCATAAGCAGTTTTAGTACAAATGGATAATTAATTAATATGCTATTTCTTGGTATGTGCTCACAGAAAAGCAAAGTGATTTCAAAGAGTCCAGAAAGGAACCTCTTAAGACTTTGAGGACAAAATCTTCCTGTACAGTATTATATCAACTTGCTTAAACTAAACCTATGGTACGAAAGGCTACTAATCCATTACGTGTTTACCCCCAAAATTTTCTGTGACACAATGGTTTTATTCAACAGGAATGGCAGAGTAGGTTAAGGGCTTTCTTTTCTCTCCTTATATAATAGAGTTTAATCTGTAGGAGGAGTTATTCAACATTTCTGAATGAGAAATATGTTTTTCCAAAGAAACCTCAAGTCAGTGATGCACATAACAAGATTATTAGGCCAATGGACCTTTATCTTAAACTTTGCTTACAAAGATCATCAAGAAGAAAATGATACTTGCTGTTTTCAGTCTGGCATTTTCAATAAACATTAAGAGGTAGTGTCACTTCAGCTTCAAGCACAGATGGTTACATGCTTACTAATAAAGCCTCAGAATAATGGAAACTGAAAAAGGGTATTTATTATGTGTCAATACTTGAACTAGAACTGTATTGTGCAACACGAAATTAAATGAAAATTGAAGAGGAGCGGTGATAGTACAAGAAAACTTCACATTCTCTATTAAATCTTGTGATTATATGCAGTAGTAAAAACATTTTAATAAGCAAGTAAAATTTCATATTAAAAAATTAGTAAATATTTTAAGTTTCTAGAAATAAAAATCCAAGCTAAAAACCAATACTGAATCCAAAAATGATGGTAGAAAATAGTTCATGTTGTGAAGTCAAGCTTGAAAATGTTAACATTCCCTAGAATTAAACAAGCCTGTGTAAAATTCATTTGATACATACTACATTTGTAATTTGAAAGTGATTTTCAATATATGATCAACTATTATATGTTTATGTCTGTTATTTCCTAGTTTGTCCACACCTGATTTGTTAAGTATAGTCATTTTAATGAAGTAATTGCATTAATTGCTTGGTTATTTTTTTCTTTGTAGACAGACTATCACTTAATTAGGTATGACCCTGCTGGCCCAAACAAAAACTCTGTCTCCTTTGGTAGTTTGTGTCCAAACATAGTGGAAGCATACATAGTTCCAAGCATTCCAGGAGTGAAAACGTAGGGAAAAGGTTCATGTATAAGACAATTTTACTTCCTAGTTTTTGACAACTACCACTTTAGGGATAGCTTTGGGGTTGCATCTGGACTAAATCATTCTAATACAAACTGATGATCCTAATTTGTCTCACTTCTTTTGTGTTTTATATATTTGTTCTAGGTATTTTTTTCAGTGTGAAGAAATTCCACAGTTTAATTATGAGTTATGAGAAAACAATTCCTTTTCCAAAAAGAAACCCTTTGCCCAGCATATTATTGGGCTCAGCATATTATTAGGCTCTTGTGTTCTAAGAAATGACAAGACCACAAACCCTTCTGTGGTTAGGTCCCTGTTCCATTCATTTTATTATGTCTCTTTTGTTCCCCTTGCCAGTTTTCCTCAGGCTGGAAACAGTAGTCTATCTTGTCCTAGGTATTTGGATGAGAACTGTATCTGTTTCCCAGGAGTCAGGAAAAACGTAGAATTTATATAGGTTTATAAACCTATAATTATTTTCTATTTGGTCGGATTTACAGTAACATCAAACAGTTTGCCTACCTTTTTGGGTGCTCTCAGAGACTAGGTGGGCTTTTTGTTTGTTTGTTTGTTTTGTTTTGTTTTTCTCCCATTAAACAATAACCAATGCCTTCAAAATATTCCCTACATATTTCCTTACAGTGAAATGAAATTTGTCATCATGTTTGTACAACCAGTGGCACTTCCCTTCTCTCATCTTTTTTACTGTCTCCATGTACAGCTTCTTATTTTTGGATTCTCCTAAGATGGCTCAATTTCTTTAGGGACCTTTAATGGCAGATCTTATTAAAACCCTGTAAATATATGTACTTTACAGTGACTGGATCTTCATTATCCTCACATTCTAAGGATGCATTAATGCTAACATTAATTTAATTCAACTGTTCTCTGGCACTTGAACTCACTAGCAGTATCCAGTCTGTGTTTCATATTCTCCAAAATGTGGTGCCTGCATGTTGAGACTGGTCTCTGGATTGTGTTAGCTACTAAATCGTAAGTAGGACAGTGATAGTTGGTATGAATCAAAAGCCTGACATAGAGTATTCTAACAATTTATTGGTGTATAGGATCAAGTTCCACAGCCTGGGAACATTCCCAAAGTAGCAATTGACTTTTTTACAGTAACATATTGATTTTGGATGGAAAGACTATTCTCTATAGCATCTGTATTGATTCTTCCTCCTTTCCCATCTCTCTCTCTCTCTCTCTCTCTCCCCTGCCAGTTCCAATCTTTACAGTTTGCCCGAAGTTAAATCAGATTTACCAGTTCATTTTCTAGTTCTCTCCTGGACTATTTTAAAAATTGATGTCCTATTTGAACCTTTCCAGCCTTCTGATTTTACCTGGTAGTTAGCAATTTTGTATTTGATTACCTTTACAGTTCTTGGCTGAGTATAGTCTCTTCACGACAAAATCGTATTAATCATTTTATTGGTTTACCTCAATAGGCATTTACTGATGTCTCAATTTGAGACAGTTTCTCAGACTACTATCTTATTAAAAAAAAAAAAAAAGGTAGTAACCATTATGGTTGCATTAGGAGAACATAAATGCAATACATTTTATCTATCTAGTATGGTCATTTCTTCCTTAAGTGTTTCTTTACCTACACCATCTTTGGAACCCCATCAATTCTTTGGCAGCCATCCTGATTTCACTGCTTAAAACAAAGTTCTGTTAGAAGTTTTAATGTCATTAGCAAGTTACTCCTAAACACTTTTTTGAACCTGCACTGTTTAACTCACAAGTCTATATTCTCTTTTCTCTGACTTTCTTCATTTGGACTCAACTTTCATCTTTTAAACAAAGATTTGTTTTGTTTAATTTATAGTAGTCCCATATACTCACCTGTTTACTAGATCTTTTTAGTTTTTCAGGTAGGTCTGCTGCAGAGATTCTGTCTCACATACAGTTTCCAATCTGTACTGCCTGAGAGAATTCAAACATTACCTCTCTTGGGTTTCTTTCTAACTTTCATTTAACTATTTTGTTAACTTTTATATAGTTTTTCTTTTTGAAATGAGGCACTGTGGTAGATTTCTGTAGTTCTTTTTGGCATACAAAGCTCTTTAATTCCAATAATTTTCAAAAGAGAAGTATCTAGGTGTTTTGCGGAGTGTTTAGCACTGACTAAGGCACTGCAACACCACAATCTAAGGAATGCAACAGGTCCTTCAGACAAGAATCTAGACTGAAGCTTCAAAACCCAAACTTCCCTCCCAGTGGTTAGAGAATGACCTCAACAATAAGTGAATGCTAGAATTCCCTTGACCAGAATATGAATTTAAAAAAAAAAAAAAAAAAAAGCTTAATATGGGATCTGTATGAACCTTCTTCTTGCAAAGAAGGTCTCAGTTTTCTGAGGTTCCTCTGCATTATCTCCTGAAGACAGTGAAGGTTTTGGGTGGACCAAAGCAGTATTGAAGCATTTGCTATTAAAATTATGATAAAGAAAATGATATTGTTTATTATTTAGAAAGAGCTTGGAAACCGGGTAGACCTTATCTCCTGGCATTCTTCTTGGAGGGGCATTCAAACCTTTATGCCTCCCAGTCCAGCAGAATACCTTCATTATTAAGTTATCATATAGTTTCCGTGTCTATGTCCCAGAGAGAGTTGTCTACAAACCTACAGGGACAAGACCAGCAAGCAAAAGCACACGTCTGTAGTGAATACAGCCCACCGGGAGTTAAGGATTCTGCTTCTTTTTCTATTATATATTTAGATGCTGCAGGGGTTAGGTCCCTACAAGGCAGTCTTTCTACAGCTAAATATTCTCCCTGATTCTGATGTATTACAAAGATTTCTGCTGTTTGAATTACAGAAACAGGTGACAGCAGGAACTGGTTAGCATCTCCCTTTGAAGCAGCAGCATGAGAAAAGAAGGTGCTTTGAAACAAGCTGTAGGTGTTTGTTGACAGTAAAAGAACAAAGTTGTAGAGAAGAAGATGAGCCTCTTTGTTTCCATCCCAGCTCCCAGCGCAGTTCTCTCTGACCAACTAAACTACTCTTCCAGTTCTTACCTTCATGCCTATTCCTTCCACAGGAGCTTGGTTCTTTACATTGATTCATCATAGGAGAGTCTCCTGACTAATATCATCTCACTGTACGTTATGATAATACAATAATTTCATCATTAATATTCTTGATATTCTTCTAGATGTCTTGAAAAATCAGTGTTTGTTTGTAAGTAGTAATTAAAATATATATTTTTAAAAGCAAAACCTTCTATTTATGGGGATTTGATCCTACTCATCAGATGTTGCTTTTAATGTTCTCAAGAAAGCAATGTAAAATGGTTAGTCTTGACTTTTCTTTACTCCTTAAACTTCAAGATTGTATTAGAGGATTAACTCATAAATAAATAAATAAATAAAATAAATAATAATTTAAAAAAAAGCCTTTCAATTTAACAACAGCTATTACCTTAGGAACTGTCAAATTTAGAGGAGATCACCAGCCCATAGTTTCAGAAAGTCTTATGGTTAGCACATAAACTCCCTAAACAGCTCAGCTTGTCAAAAAACAAACAAAAAACCAAACAAAACAACTCAAGATATCTGGCTGTAGAATAAAACCCAGCCTTTAGAATGAAATACGATGAGCTGAGGCCAACTGTATGAAGTTCAACAAGGTCAAGTGCCGGGTCCTGCACTTAGGGTACAACAGCCCCAAGCAGCTCTACAGGCTGGGAGATGAGTGGTTAGAAAGCTGCCTGGCAGAGAAGGACCTGGGAGTACTGGTTGATAGTCGGCTGAATGTGAGCCAGCAGCGTGCTCAGGTGGCCAAGAAGGCCAACAGCATCCTGGCTTGTATCAGAAACAGTGTGACCAGCAGGCCTAGGAAACTGATTGTCCCCCTGTACTCAGCTCTGGTGAGGCCGCACCTCAAGTACTGTGTTCAGTTTTGGGCCCATCACTGCAAGAAGGACATTGAGGTGCTTGAGCGTGTCCAGAGAAGGGCAACAAAGCTGGTGAGGGGTCTGGAGAACAAGTCTTACAAGGAGTGGCTGAGGGAGCTGGGATTGTTTAGCCTGGAGAAGAGGAGGCTCAGGGGCAGTCACCTCTTATTGCTCTCTACAGGTACCTTAAAGGCTACAGGAGGCTGCAGCGAGGTGGGGATTGGTCTATTCTCCCACGTGCCCAGTGATAGGATGAGGAAGAATGGGCTAAAGTTGCACCAAGGGAGGTTTAAGTTAGATATTAGGAAAAACTTCTTTACCGAAAAGGTTGTTAGGCATTGGAATAGGCTGCCCAGGGAAGTGGTTGAGTCACCATCCCTGGAGGTCTTTAAAAGATGTTTAGATGTGGAGCTTAGTGATATGGTTTAGTGGAGGATTTGTTGGTGTTAGTTCAGAGGTTGGACTAGGTGATCTTGGAAGTTTCTTCCAACCTAGGTGATTCTGTGATTCTGTGAAATAAGAAATCTCCATTTTGTTTCAAAACCTGTCTTCCATCATAAAATTTGAAAAAAACGAATTTATCTTGCCAGCATGAAAAACAAAGCAGAATTCTGTATTAGATGAGAGGAGAGAAGACAAGGACTATGAGGTTTATGAGCTGTGTTGATATATCTATTAACCTAAATAGTACAATTATGTATATATATATATAGACAATTTTTATGAACCTTGAAGTGCAACAACTAAGGATGGGCTAAAAGTAGACTCAGCATGTCTTAAAATAAAGGATAACCTTACTGTATATGGTGTATTCAGTGTATTTTTTAGGTAGCCATTTCTTGATGGTAGCATCCTGGAGCACAGATTAGCTTATTTTTTTGTTGTCTCCAAATGCTATTAGGATAAATACTTTTTATTGATATTTATGAATAGAAACTGACATTTCAAAATAAAACTTAAGACTGTAGATTGTTCTTTGTTATCTTTCAACATGAGTGAAGGCTCAACAAAATGTCCTGTAATGAATGTATTTTTATGGTGGTTGAATGTCAATGTGCAGCATGTTAAAGTTCATTATGATGCTGAGTATACCAGGAAATGTGTCAATTTATAATGCTTATGGCTGATAATGCCATCAGAATATGTTGGTTTTTGTTTGTTTGTTTGTTTGTTTGTTTGTTTTTCCTATATACACAGCGAAAAGAAGATGACACTTCTAAATAAAATTAAAGTGTTTTTGAATTTCTCTTCACTGGTTGTCAGCATGGCAGAAACAAACACTTAAAATTATGAAGACTGAACATTACAATTTAGGTGCAATACCCATATAAATTTTATAATTCACAGCATACATGCAATCTAATACAGCCTATGTGTTATGAATATCTGGAGAATTTCACCTTATCTTCTTTCATTCACTCACATATATTTCAGGCTGCACTCTGTTCCAATGTCCTTATTTTGGATGATAGCATAGCTATCAGCTCCAGCTTTATATTGAGAGTGACTCAGAGAACTTTTAGGATCAAAGATGTTCAAGAAAGGTATCCCTACTGGGCAGCTGCTCAGAAAAGCATTAGGCAATTTGTCAAAATGTTGGAGTGCAGGAAGTTCTTATAACTGATGATGTGGGAAAGGAGGCAAGAAACAACTCTAGCAACAGAAAGAAGGACTCAGCTGCCAAGAGGAAAAGCCAGAATTGCAGGTCAATGCTGTGTTACTTGCTTTGTGACAGGTAGACACAATTTCTCCACCCCCCCCCACCCCCACCCCCCCCACGAGGTGAAAGGGATTCCTTTGTTACTCTCTACTGAAATCAAACTGAAAGTGTATCCAGGGTACCCCTCTATGCATGGTTAAAAAATAAATAACTAAATAAAAAATGTGAGTGATTAAGTGTTTTGCAGGTGCTATCATAAACAAGATGCATTTTCAAAGTAGTCTCAGTGGTTTTAGAGGGTTTTCTTCCTGTAGCTATAACACAGTTCAAAAACCTGATCCATACTTTGGGATTGTATGTAGAAGATCACATCTGCCCATTCTCTAAAGCTATAGAAATCGGCTTTCTCAGTGCCAGTGTTCCTGTACTATCAATTGCATTACAGTGACAGAAGTTTTACTGCAAGTTTTTTTGTTTGATTGGTTTTTTGCTTTTTCTCCCTAGAAGCCAAGATAGAAAAGGAAATAGGGAGGGGCTATCTATTACTGATTAATAGCAATTACTGATTAATGGCATTTCTTAAAATGGAAAAAAAAACAAACAAACAAACAAAAAAACCTAAGAAAGCGCTTCCTTCTTTGCAAAACAAACCCCCATCAACATATCATGGAATATAGTCTTCTCCATTATTAGGCCCAGAAATATAATTTGAAAGAATGGGTGAAATGTTCCTACAAAATTAGATAGTTTCTGCAGATCCAAATATTTGACCTAGTGAGATACTTAGCGAGAAAATGTACGTCATTAAAACCCTAGCTCTGTTAGGACTGGGTCTGAATGCTTTGTATCCTTGTGCTGCAGAAATGTAGACAATATGTCCCATATAACAGGTGTGACTTATGATACTTAAAGTAATACAGCAAGGAAGAAAATGAATTAAAGATGTTAAATGCATTTTTTCCTTTTATTTTTTTATTATTTTTTTTTTTTATCTGAAGAAAAGCCAGAGGAGTTTCCACTGCAGGTGAAGATATTTGAAACCAGCAGATGTTGATATCTGAATATCAGCAGATACTGAAAACCACCTACTTGGTGGACAGCCTGTACTAAACCTGTTTTTATTTACACTCACTATTGATTTCTTAAGAACCAAGAAATAACGACAGCTAAAAGAGACAGCTGGCTGCCCCCAAGTCTTCTGCAGCCAGAGAGCAGGCAAATGTTCATTTTCTAGGCTGCAGCAGCGGTACTGGATTGCCTGGGGTGGATGACAGCTGCCCAAGCGTAGGGGAAGGACCCTGTACGAGAACCGCCGATCTACCACCTCAGGGTGCTTGCAAACACATCTGTGTCAGTCCTGGGTTACAGGCTGGCACACCGTGCTTCAGGGAGAGCTGAGCAGGGAAATCTCAGGAAATCTGAAATAATTCTGTTAAAAAATAAACATTTTGGAAAATCTTTCGGAAGAGAGGTCAGAATATACCTATAATTTCTCTTCCACTTAATCTGCCTCAGATATCCTACTTCACTGCTCCCTTTTTCAGATCTCACAAGAGGCTCATTGCTGTGTGAGCCTGGCAGAAGGCAGGGAAGGGCTGGGGGAAGCACATATTTTTCTCTGAGCACAGTGTACTCCTGCACATGCAGCAACTATCCCTAGTGTGTGTTTTGGCTAGGGTTGGCACTACAAGGCTATCCATGCTGTCCAGGATTTTGCTTTCCTAGCTGAAAGACATAGGAGCAAAGCAATATTATTTAACCCATCTGCTCGGAGACAAGGCAATTATTTCCTTCTCTGCCACTCAGTCCATCATGGCTCTGCAATTCTGTGTAAACTCTAGTTTTGCCCATTACCACCTGCCCTTCTCCCAGTAGAGAGACCCCATCTTTCTCTATTTCTCTCTTCACTAACAAGGAATTTTGCCATATTTAGCCACTTGCAGCTGCCCCAATAACACAGGAAAAAAATCCCAAAAAAATGGGGTGAGGAAGGAGGGGGGGTTGTATCAGAAAAAGCCAGATCTGCCCATAAGACCCAGTGTTCCCACTCTTCAATATTTTTGGCAGGACACATCAGCAGCTGTGCAGTTTTACAATTTTGTTTCAGAAACAGTCACGGTTTAAAGCATTATCAACCGTGTCTGGTGAACACATGTGCACTGGCATCATTCAAACATCAGAACAGCTTCAGCTCTGCACCTTTCCTAGCAAACAGTCCTGTAAACCAAAATTATTCCTATGATCAGGAGAAATATCTGTTGACTTGAAGTCAGCTGCTCAGAAGAGAGCTATGATGGCTTTTCTGACAGCTGTTAGACTCAGAACTTTGGCTTTTTTAGAGCTTTACAGTATGTGGTATAATTTATTCAGGGTAAAACTATATTGCTGTATAAAGCTAAAATAAAGCTAAAGGGAAGTTACCCTCTTGTTCCCTAACAATTGCACAATTTTCAGCTTCAGCAAAAAATAGCTAGAGTAAGAACAGAAAAGTCTAAATAAGGCCAACCAAGTCCTTCGGCCTTGCTTAACTAAGCTAGTACAAGGTTATGGCCTGTTAGTAGCAATGGCAACAGCACGTTTACTACAGAGCTACCTAGTGTTGAACCTCCTGCTACTATCAGAATAAAAGTGCTGGACTGAACAGCAAATACTAGTAGTAGCTGTTGATTCTGGTATCTTAACGTAATTTAATAAAAACTATGCAAAGTATGGCACACAACTTCTCTCTCAACTGAGTTCAAAGTAATTTAAGTTGTGCCAATTCCTTTTTAGAGGAATTATTTTACATGTACTAGATTAATGACTGCAATAATTTCTGTTTAAATATATTGTTATTTTTCCCCAATTAAGTCAAATAGCAGAGTTGTGAGGTTGGTTAATATTTTTGCAATGCAGAAGTTTTTTTTCATGCTGCTGACAGGCTCAGATCAAGACTCTGCACTGTTTATATATACTGCTACCACCAAGCTGCTCTTTTCTTTTGATGAGTTATGCTATTTCAAAATAGATCCTCTGCTGAGCTAATTAGGAAGGTATTTCAATCCCAAAGAATTCCATGTTGAGCTCACTTATTCACTAAAGGACCTGTATGTCTATTGTTCTGGATATTCTGAGCTGATTTAGAGGATAATGGTGAATACACTAGTAAAAAGATTATACAAAAATGTTGCTGTGATTACTGACACAGATCAATCCACAGAGCTAGACACTTCCTCAAAATCTTCAGTATACAGACCCAGATAATGAATATATATTAGAAACTGTGCACACAACCTTGATTCCGTATCTCAAAATGAGGTGGAGGGGCAGTGAAGCTCCTGAACAACTCCTTGTGGAAAGCCAAGTCACAAATTGCTTAGTTTCAACTAGCACCACGTAGTTTGTGCATCAAGAGACCATGAATAAACAACTGTCTCTACATTTATAGGAAGCACTGAAGAAATTCTATCTCGTATAGAAGAAAACTAAAGCGCTTAAGCAATATAACCCTTATTATAGCATGAAATTTCTGTTATACTAAAATACCTCTGTAGTCCCAGTAAACAACACAATGTGATGTTAGTGTCAACTGTGTCTTCCACTTAGCACGGTTATTTTATTAACAGTCTCCAATATCTTTTCACAGGACAGACTGAGAAATAAGGAAGTGGAAAACTTCCTACATATGCATGATGTCTCAAAGTTCTGTCAGATTATGTTTGTTTAAATGTGAAATGCTAAAGTATTTTCTTATAAATCAGTTTCCCAAAGAGCCTAATAAGATATAAAATAACAGCAGAAGCTAAATGCTAGGTTGTAACCTGATAAAATCATTACTATTTCTCCCTGTTCCCAAAGAATAACCTTGATTTTTATATCAATTCATGTAGATGGCTTTCCAACCTCAGAAGGCTAAATAAAATATAAGCCATACTTCCCATTATTCAAACCAAATCATTAACCAAATCCAGCTTTAAAAAGTCATTTTCCGCTGCTATTGAAGTGATTGTTTTTAATTGCATCCTTCAAAGAAAACAATTTAACATGTAGAAAGATGACTCTTCTTGAAGATTCCCACCATGCCCAGGGCTCTTCTGATTGACCTGGGATTAGTCTATCATACAAGACTGAAAGAAGCAGAGATTCCTAAGTTCAAATTCCAGCTAATCAAGCAAGATTGCTCATAGAAAGAGCCATTGTCATCTCCATTTACTGTAGCTAATTCACATGAATTTGTCATCAGCTCAAATCAGAACAGCAGGTGCCCTCATAGCAGGCAGTTCCTTCTTTCATATACAGGCTCAAGTCTGACTTCCCCACTGCCTGACTTTCCAAGAGTTTTGAGTACTCATAATACAGCTCCTAATTTAGGACTAAAAAACTCTCTTGAGCTATTCAACTTCAAGTGAATATTCTGAAACTAATAACCCCCTCAAAAACCAAACCAAACCAAAAACATCATCAACAACAACAAACAGCATGAAGTTAATATATACCAGTCTGCTTACACAGAAGCCATAACAAAATGTTGTGATGAGTGTATCTGCAAACATATTTGTTTACAATAATTTAAGAAACAATGACATTTTGAATCTTTAGTAGAATAGAATGTCCTAGTACTTCTTTGAAGTATACAAACATCCCTTTGGAGATTTTTTATTACTGCTTATTCCCAACATACCATTGTAATATACAATTGCAAATATATAAAGACACATTGCTGCACTCAGGCTATATGGTACTACATTAGAGGAATTCCAAAGCAGTACATATATAGTTTGACTCAAGCAGTCATTGGGTATTAAGTACCTTTAGAAACACAGAGAATGAGTTTCTAAGTGGTGCCACCTAAGTTTCCACTTCTACAGGCAACTTTGTATAGGCAGTTCTCATAATCAAGTTCTGGTGGTGTGTCTACAGATATATAATATACTGTCAAGAAGACCTTAAATGACATCAGTTCTTCAGCAGTCAGTACTATGTTATTAGTCACTACCTAGTCATATTTTAAATGGAGTTTTCAAGACTGCAGATGATACAGTAGCTGAACTAGTATCTTAAATCACTTAAACTCTTGTTTTAGCACTGTTTTATGCATCACATTTCCATGCATTTTTCAGGTATCATTTTGGACATCTAAAACATATCTTAGGAACAATACAAGTGGAGAGAGCTCTATACATCAAGCTGCAGATGACTGTTCCAAGAGAAATGATGTTAAAAAAACTCCCTTCCAAGGACACTATTTTCAATATTGCTTATGGTGGCTGAACAATTTGGGCAAGAAAATACCACTTATGATTTATTCATTAAAAGATTAAAGTAATGTACTCTCTTTAGTGGGGAGGGAAGGAAACAACCTGCAAAGATTGTTTGAAGCTTAATCTTTGTAATGATGTTTTGGGACATTTTTCAAAACACCTGGTATCGATACTGCAGCATCCTTTATAGAAGAGTGGATTACTACTGATTCAGTTCTGATGTTGTTTGGTCATTAGGTTGTCAAAAGGCTTGAACTCCTTAGAATGCAATAACTTTTCAATATTGTGTCTAGACTACCTTATAATTTACTAGAGTGGGATAGTTTCTGAAGCAATATCATCATATAGTAAGTAAACACTAAGGGTCCTGATCCATAACTGATCCATGGAACTCTCACAGTCAGGACAGATATAGCAGTATTTTTGTGTCTGCATTCACATGCTGCAGGTGCTCATCATTGCTATGACAATATGAAGCACAGCTACAACCCATAATCTAGAAATTCATCTATGATCTGGTATCTTCAGATCCACCAGTTTCTTTTCTGACAGGCAGCTTAAATATTTCAGTTAATAAATATAACTTTTCCAGCGGAAGAAGGCTTTGTCAGACAACAAAGACCTAATTCTCTTTTCTTCTACAGCTTTTTGATAACTTCATCCTTGTCAACCTTTCTTTAAGTGGTCTTAGAGAAAGCAAATAAAGTAGAACAAAATTATAAATTGTATGCCTAGAATTATTAGGAAAGAAAGGAAGTGAAAAGCATAGAAAATGACTATGTCATTGAATAAATGTGTGGTTCACTTGCTACTTAAATACTAGTTCTCTGTGTCAAAGATGTGGTGGCAGGATGAAAGGTAAAAGTCAAGAAGGTATCTACAAATGATCACAAGAATGGACCTTCTTCCATCCAAGAAACAACTAAATTAGCTAGGATTTTTAGTCTGAAAAAGAAGTAATCAAGGGAGATAGGTCTACAAAGTTAAGGGATTTGCAGAGGAGTGAACAAAGATATTATGTTCATTGTTCATTTTGGTGGACAAAATGTCCACCATACAGCTAAATAAAAACATCATACGATGGGTGAGCAATTGGCTAACGGGCAGGGCCCAAAGGGTTATGGTAAATGGGGCTGCGTCAGGCTGGTGGGCGGTCACCAGTGGGGTCCCTCAAGGCTCCATTTTAGGGCCGGTACTTTTCAATATTTTTATAAACGATCTGGATGTAGGAATAGAAGGTATTTTGAGCAAGTTTGCTGATGACACCAAACTTGGAGGAGTTGTGGGCTCGAATGAGGGTGGAAAGGCCTTGCAGAGGGATCTGGATAGGTTGGAGAGCTGGGCGATCATCAACCGCATGAAGTTCAATAAGAGCAAGTGCCGGGTCCTGCACCTGGGACGGGGAAACCCTGGCTGCACGTACAGACTGGGCGATGAGACGCTGGAGAGCAGCCTAGAAGAGAGGGATCTGGGGGTCGTGGTAGACAGCAAGTTGAATATGAGCCAGCAGTGTGCCCTGGCGGCCAGGAGGGCCAACCGTGTGCTGGGGTGCATCAAGCACGGCATCGCTAGTAGGTCAAGGGAGGTGATTGTCCCGCTCTACTCTGCGCTGGTGCGGCCTCACCTCGAGTACTGTGTGCAGTTCTGGGCACCACAGTATAAAAAGGACATGAAACTGTTGGAGAGTGTACAGAGGAGGGCTACGAAGATGGTGAAAGGCCTGGAGGGGAAGACGTATGAGGAACGGCTGAGGTCACTGGGCCTGTTCAGCCTGGAGAAGAGGAGGCTGAGGGGAGACCTCATCACAGTCTACAACTTCCTCGTAAGGGGGTGTCGAGAGGCAGGAGACCTTTTCTCCATTAACACCAGTGACAGGACCCGCGGGAACGGGGTTAAGCTGAGGCAGGGGAAATTTAGGCTCGACATCAGGAGGGGGTTCTTCACAGAGAGGGTGGTTGCACACTGGAACAGGCTCCCCAGGGAAGTGGTCACTGCACCGAGCCTGTCCAAATTTAAGAAGAGATTGGACTGTGCACTTAGTCACATGGTCTGAACTTTTGGGTAGACCTGTGCGGTATCAAGAGTTGGACTTGATGATCCTTAAGGGTCCCTTCCAACTCAGGATATTCTATGATTCTATGATTCTATGATTGTCTCTTCCAGTACAATAAAGTAAGGGAGTCAAATGACAGTATCAGAAAGAACTAAAACTAAATAATAAAAAGTAATGGTTCCTTCTGAAACGTGCAGTAATAATTTGGAACTCTTAGTCACTCTGTAAAGCCAAGCGTTTAAATAAGTTCAAGGATGGACTGGATGTGTTCAAGGATAAAAATGGCAACGATACCCAGAAGTGATATATTGTTCAGAAAGCCTCCAAGTCACAAAAAAGTTAGTAGATTGTGTATGCATGAAAATTACTGTACATGCTGAGCTTAGTCTCCTATCTTTGGTAGTTTTTAACCTCTTATACAGACAAGGGCATCTTTGATATAACTCAATATAGCTCATCCTACGTGCTGTCTCTTTGACTCTCTCTGCATTCCGTTTCAGTGATTCTGAAGCCTTTGAAAGAAGGCTCCTCTTACATCTCCTGTCACTATTTTGTTTGTGTTGCAGTTCTTCAGAACAGGTGTTAAGGAATGGCAGCTTAGTCACAGCTGGAGGAAGTGAAGATCCATCTCTGGGATGGTGCAGTGGAGGACAGATTACTAGACTACAGGAAGGTTATCCTTAAGTTAGAAGTGCTCTGATTCTGTTTCTATGTTCATACCCTACAAATACAGGCATCAACAGGCATTCTATCAGTTTCATTGATAGTTATATGCTCCAATTCACACACAGAATCACACAGAATAGCTTGCTTTGAAAAAGACCTTAAAGATCATCTAATTCCAGCCCCCCTGCCATGGGCAGGGACACCTCCTACCAGACCAGGTTGCTCAAAGCCCTAACCAACCTGGCCTTGAACACATCCAGGATGCGGCATCCACAGCTTCTCTGGGCAACCTGTTCCAGTGCCTCACCACCCTCTGAGTAAAGAACTTCTTTCTAATGTCTAATCTAAAACTACCTTCTTTCAGTTCACCATTACCCCTATCCTATCACTACTCTCTTTGATGAAGAGTCCCTCCCCAACTTTCCTACAGATCCCCTTTAAAAAAAAGCCACTATAAGTTCTCCCTGGAGCCTTCTCTTCTCCAGGTTGAACAACCCCAACTCCCTCAGCCTGCTGGAGAGGTGTTCCAGTCCCTTGAACATCCTTGTGGCCCTTCTCTGGACTCATTCTAATAGGTCCAAATCTTTCTTATATGGGAGCCCCAGAGCTGAAAGCAGTACTTGAGGTGTGGCCTCACCAGGGCTGAGTACACAGGGACAATCACTTCCCTAGTCCTTCTGGCTGCACTGTTCCTGATACAAGTGAGGATGCTATTGGCTTTCTTGGACACTTGAGCACACTGCTGGCTCATATTCAGCCAACTATCAACCAGTACTCCCAGGTCCCTTTCCAACTGGCAGGTTTCTGGCCACTCTTTCCCCAGCCTGTAGCATTGCATGGGGTTGTTGTGCGCCAAGTGCAGGACCCTGCACTTAGCCTTGTTGAACTTCATGCAGTTGGCCTCAGCCCATCGGTCCAGCCTATCCAGAACCCTCTGCAGAACCCTTCTACCCTTGAGCAGATCAATACTCACTCCTAACTTGGTGTCATCTGCAAACTTACTGAAGGTGCACTTGGTCCCTTCATCCAGATCATTGATAAAGATGTTGAAGAGAACTGGCCCCAGTACTGAGTCCTGGCGGACATCACTAGTGCCTAGCCTCCAGATGGATTTAGCTCCATTTACCATCACTCTTTGGGCTCAGCCATCCAGCCAGTATTTAACCCAATGAAGCATATACCCATCCAAGTCTTGAGCAGCCAACTTCTTCAGGACAATGCTGTGGGAAATGTTGTCAGCCTCATCCCTCAGAAGCTTTGTCTAGGTGGAGACATCAGCCACCACTGCGGCAGACAGTGCAGACCGCCCAGCCAGAGCTGCAGCCTTTGCCCTGAGATGAGTGACCATCACTCTGCCTTAAGGATCAGGAATTACAAGAATCTGTCTAGGATGAAAATAAAATGAGCCAGCTAAAACACATGCTAATTTATACTGATCAGAACATGAACAATATTTTAATTTCAGAATAATGTTTTTTTGGGGGACTCACTGTCCAATACTCGTTAGTTTCTCTAATCAGATATTTTAATGGAAACAAAATGTGTATTAACTCATGAACACTCCAGTTTAAAGACAGCATAATTTTTTAATAATTTTGTTTTGTTATGATTCTGGTTTGTTTGTTTGTTTAAATGAGGAAGGATTGTATATCTTTTCAATGTCAGTTGCCCTAAGACGGGGCTACTCCTTCCTGTGAAAATAATACATCTAAAAAATACATAAATGTAAGTAATGTAAAACCTATTGAACCCTGGTTATTTTTCAATGCATGTGGAAGTAGGAGGAAAAGGAGCAGGGGGTTAGAGTTGCATGAAAATATCAGAGACACTAGGTCAAAAGTCACTAAGAAAATCAGTTTATGAGAAAAAATGATCTTACAATGTCTTCTGAATACACATGGACAGAATATACATGAATATACATGAATATACACGAATATACATGGTTTCATATGGTTACATATGTTTGGTTACATATATTCATACTTCTGAATATACTTGATACAGTACACAGGGAAATGGCAGGGGAGCAGTATGGCTCTAGAGTCCTGTTTTTAGAGCAGAGAGGAATAGAGATGACTCAGTTGTGAAGAGAAATCAACGTAGTTTGTGTTACACTTATCACCGTGAAGTAGAATTGGTCACAAACAGAAACCTGAACAAAGTTTACAGCTTCCAGGAAATAATACTGTAAGATTCAAAGACCTGTTCTTGCATGCAATTAACCTTCAATTTCCTTTCAATGCTCTTGTCAGAATACTAAACTTTTAAATTTAAAATGTCCACATCCCTAAAGAAGAAGTGGTCAGAGAATGCCTGCCTACATCAACTGATGATCTTGCCATGATTCCTACCATTGAAGGCACATGAAAAAATACCTCTATGTGCTTTTATAATGGCATGAAAGTTGGAGTTTTGATAGAGAAAGTAACATTTATGATTGCAGCTGCTTTCACAATAACAATACGTATTGTTTACATGGCACGTAAATAACTTTTATACGTTTAGAGAAACACAATCAAGATTCCTGAAAAATAGTACCATTTCAATCTCTAGAACAGGTGTTTTTTGTTTTTGTTTTTGTTTTTCTTCTGTGTTTGTTATCTTTATTGTTTGTTTGGTGTGTGTATGTGTGTGTATTATCTACCTGCTGGATCAAGCTTGTAAGTCCACATACCTCTAAGGGCAAGATGAATTATGAATAGAACTTGTGAAATATTAAAAAATAAGAAGTATAACATACAGATTTTTTTTTAAGAGAACTGTTTCTCCTTTTCTAAGTTATTTCTTAATATTTCAACAAGTGATGAGATCAGAGTATAGTTGTGACCATTATTTTATATGACTAAAGGATTTTAATTGAACAGATATCTTTGAAACATCATGGTCTTCATTAGTCACAAAAAGGAACAGTAAAAAAAAATTAGCTGCATCACATATTTTTTCTTGAGCAATGTCTAAAACTGTCTAATTTTTGTTGTTGTAGTGTATTTTCATTATAAAATCATAGCAAAAGTCAGGTAAGGTATATGCATATCATTATGATAGCTAAAACTATAAAAAGGTAAAATAGGTTTGAATGTCTTCATATTCAAACACTTCATTATTTTATCATCTTAGCATGCAAGATTTATCGAACCTGGCTTCTGAAATTCCCTCTATCAATAATAATGGATGCATTTTTAAAGGAATTAAAGTTTCCACGCATGGTCCCTGATCAGACTAAAGCAGAACTGAAACACTATAATCTCATGAGCTGTATTTTTAAGCAAGATTCCAGATATTGGTAATGAATGCAGTTCATTCATATTAAAATCAAATGTAATTTTGTCACTGCTGTTATGACTTGCAAAATATTCATCAGGTTAGTGTCAAATATTTTTGAAAGGTATTCTAGTTTCACAAGACATTACTTTGAGAATTAGTATTTTCCCTGTCTTTGCCTTTCCTTTATTCCACATTTTCATTTTATTCTATTCAAATCAATGCTTTTTTTTTTTTTTTTAGTTTGTTCTCCATTTTCCAAATTGATCCTGTCTAGGGGTCTCACTATACTAATCATTACAGATGTGAATGTTTTAAAGCAATTTTGTTAAGGTTCCTTATCGAAACTGCTTCTTGATATTGTTAAATCTTGCCTTTATGTGAATACATTTTCCTGTCATTGAAAGACATTTACTCACAGTGCTCCCTATTGTAAGTTTTCCTAAGAAAAAAAGACAGTTCCCAAGGGAACTTTCAAAGCTCAAATTGCCAAAGTTTTGAGCAAGTAGGTGTGGTCACGAGGTAAGATTTGATCAGGTTAAGGTGTCCTTAAGAGGTTACAGTTCTTTTACTAGTAAGAAGCTTGCCCTTAGCTGAGCCACAGTACGAGATCTTGTATCTGCGCTGTCACAGGAAGGAAACAACAGGGTTTTAAACAAGTCCATTTTGCTTCACATTTACAATCTATGATGTGCATAGGAGGGGTTACTGTGATTCAGATGAGGGACAGTAATTTACAAGCAAGGGCAGTACCTTCATGAAGTCATATGAAACTTCCTCTGATTCAACATACTTTTTTACTTTCATTCTCTCTGATATATCTAAGCTCTATTTAGGAAATAAATATATCAAATCAGTCTTGCTCTATGAGATTTTTTCTAAACAATAACTAAGGGTTTATTTGCTACACTTTTTTTTTTTTTTTTTTCCACACCAGGCATACAATTCCCACACATGATTATTCATTTCTATGTTAAAAGATATGCATCACCTACTCCAATGAACCCCTCAAAATTTCTTAGGACTAGTTTGTGAGTCTATATATTTGGGGTACAGAATACTGTCTCATCACTCAGATGTTCCTAGCAGCTGCCAAGCAATAGGTCATCAGACTGTGGAATAAGAGGTGCCTCAGGTAATTTTTATTTATTTATTTATTCATATAGACCATTCAGGACTCTAGTTTGAGACTTGGATTCACGATTAATGCTAACATTCTTTAATCTTGTTCTTTCATATAAGCAATTTTCCTAATTTGTTAAACCAGCAGATCCCCAAGCTGCCACATCTTCTGTCTGGTAATACAGCTTAACAGCATCTTGTCTATTAGCAGTAAAACAGCCCTAAGATTGCTTTTTCCTGTAATTATATTTTTAGCTTTATCCTTTCCAGATGACTCTTGGCAAGACTCTAGAAGTAGCCATTTGAAGATTAAAGGTTTCAGCTTCTCGAGAAATTACTGTTGATTTGTCCCTTAATCATAGGCTTTCTATAGATACTGCAGTTTTATAAGCATTTTGGTATAGCAAAAAATGAATGGAAAATATTTGCAAACAAACGGCTTTTTTTTTTTTTTTTTTTTCCCCCCAGAATCAGTATTTCAATAATCCAAAAAAATACTAATGGGATTTGGTGTCATTAACCAAAAGCCAAACCAGAAGCCAAACCCAACCTGAGTGACTGAAGTAATGTCATAGTTGTGGTGAAACTGGTGTCATCCTACATCCTATACCAGTAAAGATTACCTGGACCTGCACAGTCCCTGGTGACAAGGGAGCACACCAACACAAGGTTTTTACCAAACCCCACAGGATGAGCAAAAAAGTGGATAGAAATATTTAGGGAAGAAGTGGCAGAGGAATAAAGATTATTGTAAACTGTTACTGAACTGGTGACTCAGAAAATCTACTTACACTTCATGGCCTGCAGAAAAAGTTTTATTTTGTTTTATTTTTGTTTCTATTTCAATCAATAATCCTACCTGCTTATACTGAACATCCCAGTATACTGCCGACTTACCTGGAAACAATATTTTTATGCCTTTTAGCAGTTATGCAAATAAAAAGAAATAACAACGTTTAATTCTTAATTGTTTTTAGGTTTTGCCACATCACATGTTGGGGGTTTGAGATGAGTGAAATAGATTCTTTCTGTTAAATTTGAAAAAGCTTGTAAAATTTAAGAGAACAAAAAATCAACTTCAAACCACGCTTTCTAAATTAAACACGATAATCTGTGTGAAAGACTCATTAACTGAGGGCAGGAATGTTCAAGTTTAGATTATTTCATTTCATAATGCCACTGATTTTATAATAAAAATATTATGTTTAGACAAAAGCTAATTATAACGTTCAAAAATAAAACAAAACACTTTCCATGTAGTCCTAAAACTGTTCTGCATTACCTATCTGAAACAAAAAACACGTATGTAGCTTTGTGGTCAAGATTTTGTCTGTTAAAATCTGATATTGTACTAGACATCTGATTTCATGCTGTAAATCCAGATAAGAAAGTAGAATACAGTAATTAGGATACTAATCTCCAGCTGGAAAGGTACATTAATGTGAACAATAAAAGCTTGGCATTTATGAATACTAATATGCTTTATTGGAAAGATTTGTTAAATACACCTTAAGCATCGGTCTTTAAATAATAATATTGCATCAACTTCTTCAAACACAGACTGAAAAGGTCTTATCACATCTCTCCAGAAATCCAGACTCAGTGATACATACATGAATGACAACTGAAGTTCTTACAGATTTTCATTATATTGTGCAACAGGTGCAATTTTTAATCCTATGAATGTATGGAAGGTGGACTGTACTGGGCAGTACTGGGCTTAGTAATACGATTTAACAAGAATTTCAGAAGAGAT
Source organism: Anser cygnoides (assembly GCF_040182565.1). Taxonomy (NCBI): domain Eukaryota; kingdom Metazoa; phylum Chordata; class Aves; order Anseriformes; family Anatidae; genus Anser; species Anser cygnoides. The sequence goes on from NC_089873.1 coordinate 30,835,852, forward strand.
CTGAAATTAATACAACGTTAAATTCCCCATAATTCATCAGATCATAGACTGAGACTTCTGTATGAAAACTGATCAGTCAAAAAAAGAACAGGGAATGACTGATACAGAAACTGAAAATCTTCTCACTTGAATCTGTAATCTCTTTGCTGAAGGATCTAATTTCTCACTTGCCATTTTCTTGACCAAGTTCTGTACATTCAACTTCAATAAAATGTTTTTATAAGTAAAATGTATATGTATATATATATCATGTATCTCAATACACATCCTTATACATGTATAGAGATACATAAAATGTGTCTGAAATTTCACTTAGAAAATATTTTAACCATTACTGAAATAAACATACAACTTTGAACTATATTTTGAAAACAGCTCTAAACTGTCTTAAAGAACTTGATCCAAGTTCATTTTTATGATCACTCCATTATTCAGAGATTATTTTTACACTGTAATGATGAGAAACTAAAAAAGATATGTGACTATAGCTCTTTGATGCAATAAACGCAGGATGGGAAGCAGGCAAAAGATCATGATCAAAGGTTATATCTGTGTCATTTGTGTGTTTTTAATTGGTTGATTGCATCCTGTATAGATTGTGTCCCTGACAGTGTCTGTAATGGCAGGGTTGTTAAAGGAGAAGGAACTTCTTAGAACAAGTAGAGAAATTATTTTACGTGCCTCAATACCAATAGAAATAAATATCATGAACTGTAGTTTATGGAGTAGAAGTTTCTCAGCTACTTATAATGGAATGTCAGATGTAAGACAGCATATGAATGGATAGGACTGTTTAAATAATTCTAGCATAGCCTCTGAGAACAAAATTATTGGAACATTTTGTATTTCTAAAAAACACCAAAATATGAAAAAAATAAAATAAAAAATAAACAGGTGCCAAAAAAGAAGGAACAGCATTCTGTAGTGTCACCCATAGACATTCACAACTATCACTTAATAGTGATCTTATATTCCAAGATTTGCCCATTGTTGAAGTGGTATATTGTGACAGGACAAGAGTAGTCTACATTGCCAACAATATATAAGCTCCTAGTTAAAATGGACATCTTTTTAGACTGACACTTACCTGAAAAGACATCATTTTCTCCATTCATGCCTTAAATATATGCAAATACCAAAATGTTTCCAAGCTTCTTAATTACTACCCACTTGGAAGTGTAATTGTCCATTCTTTGCTTGATGATTTTCAAGGCAGTAATGAAGCAACACTAGAACAATGAAAGTATAAAAAGTGTACTACAGCCAACTGATTTAAACATTGACAGTGTCATTATTTGTGGATGATAACTCTACTGCTAAATTTAGAAGACATAATTTTGTCCACAAATTAATGGGAAATGAGAATAAATACATTTCTACTTAATTATCCAGTTCATACAATGCATAATACAGAAAAGTAGGTGTTAGGTGAGACATTATTTAATATTGCAGACATGAATCACTAGATATTACTATTCATTTGCTAAAAAGTTTTAAAATTACAGGATATTTTTCATTTTGTCAAATGTGAATATAGGAAAATGGACAGTCGTTCCTCTATAGGACAGGTACCTCAATATTCTCCATTTGCAAGGATCTTAAAATATTATTTAGCTGTAGAAATTACTTTTTGTTCTGTTAATGAGAATTGCGTAATTGCAGTTTTTGTGATAAGTATGATGAAGTTAGGAATGTTGGAGTCATTCTTGTAGTGATGAAATACTAATACTTTTTTTCACAGTGAAGATAAATTTTCATTATACAATCTTTAGTTTACAGCCCTGTGATTTTGTGTATGCTGAAGTTTGTGACATGATGCATTAGTGCCTATTAAGATCCAATGAGAAACTTTATTGATAAAATTCCATAATAACAACCAAAATAAACAGAAGGGCATTTCATTTCATTCTGTGAAATACACTAACTCTCAAATGTTTAATTTAATATTTTAATGTCAGCTAATTAAAGCAACTTATCCTATTGAGTTATCCAGAGAAAGGGAAATAGCAACCATTACTGAAAGATGAAGAAAAGAGAAGTGTGAATCCTTGACTGAAACACTGTGTACTCAAAGATTTAATAGAATGCACACATATACTTCTGGAGTCTTGCATTAGGTCTAAAAATATATCCTGAAATCCTAGTTCTCTAAATTTCTTAAAAGCTGTTGAATTTATAATGCCTATTCCCATCTCAGAAAAAGTAAAGTAAGAAGTATGTTCGTGTGTAAATAAGTCTGGACAGATTAGAGAAATCTGCTATTATGTTTCTAATTTTAGTTTCCTAAGTCTAATCTTCAATTTAAAGTTCATTTCAGTTTTATATTGAAAAAATATTAGTAACTGATTTTAGAAACAAATCAAAACAAGAAACTCAAATGCATGAAAAAATATTACCTTTTAAGCATTATACTGAATTTATGACATCAGAATTTTATATCTGACAGAAATGAAATGCATTTAAATATGAAAGAGAGAGTTGTATGTGGTCTTTTAAAGGAGATAATATTATCTTAAAAATTTCCATAAGTTAAAGGATTCCCTTTTATTTTTTATGAGGTCTTTCTTTATTTTCTTCCTCAAAGGAGCAGACAAAGCTTACATTGTTGCTGTGTAAGAATATATTCATCTTATGATCAGAGAGAAATGAGACAGAAAAAGTTACAGATTCACTCTGTACAGAGAATCCTGCTGAGTAGGTGCCAATTTATACAGGAATAAGGTCTAAAGCCTTCATTCTGATGGTTATCCCATAGAGGTAGACTTGTGTCCTAAGAAGTAGCCTTTGGCTTTGCGGGAGCATGATAGTTTCCCTTTGTGGAATAACTTGCAGAATCAGCAGAATAATATGCTGATAATAAAATAGATCTTAACTGAGCTTGCAAAATGCATGAAGCTCTGTTCTGCAATATATGCTGATACCACAAAGGACTGTATCCCATATCAGAATTCTCTGTAAAAGGGGCTTTTTAGAAAGAATCACAGAATCACTGAATTGTAGGGGCTGGAAGGGACCTCAAAAGATCATTGGGTCCAACCACCCTGCCAAAGCAGGTTCCCTAGTGCAGGTTACCCAGGTAGGCGTCCAGTTGGGCCTGAATATCTCCAGAGAAGGAGACTCCACAACCTCCCTGGGAAGCCTGTTCCAGTGCTCCGTTACCCTTACTGTGAAGAAGTTCTTTCGCATGTTGGTGCGGAACTTTCTGTGATACATTTTGTGGCCATTGCCCCTTGTCCTGTCCCCACAAACCACTGAAAAGAAGTTGGCCAAATCCTTCTGTCTCCCACACTTAAGATACTTGTAAACATTAGGTCCTTTGGGATTAAAACTGTTTACACTTTAGTTTTACATCAGCTATAGAGTATCATAGAATCATAGAATGGTTTGGGTTGGAAGCGACCTTAAAGGTCACCCAGCTCCAACCCCCCTGCCATGGGCAGGGACATCTCTCACTAGATCATGTTGCTCAAAGCCCCATCCAGCTTGGCCTTGAACACCTTCAGGGATGGGACATCCACAGCTTCTCTGGGCAACCTGTTCCAGTGCCTCACCACCTTCTGAGTGAAGAATTTCTTTCTAACATCTAATCTAAATCTTACCTCTTTTAGATTGAAACCATTTTCCCTTTTCTTATAATTATTTGCCCATTTAAACATTCACTCTCCATCTTTTTTATAAGTCTCTTGACCTGCTGGCCATGCTTCTGTTGACGTCGCCCAGGATCTAGTTGGTCTTCTGGGAGCAAGTACACATTGACTACTGACTCATGTCATGTTTTCCATCCACCAGAACCCCCATGTCTTTCTCTGCAGGGCTGCTCTCAATGAGTTTTCCCAGTCTGTACTCACATCTGAGATTATCCTGACCCAGGTGCAGTACCTTGCACTCTCAAGTTTGTCCAGGTCCTTTTGGATGGTATTCCTTCCTTTTGTTGTATCAATTGCTTCACTGAGCTTGCTTTCATCTGCAAACTTGTTGAGGGTGCACTTTATCCCACTGTTTATATCATTGATAAAATATTAAACAACACCGTTCTCAAGACAGACACCTGAGGAACACCACCTATCACCGGCCTCCACTTGGATATAGAGCCATTTGCCACAACTTTTTGGGTGCATCCAGTCAGACAATTCTGTATCCACTGAATGGTCCACCCTTCAAATCCATATGTCTCCAATTTGAACATAAGGATGTTGTGTGGGATCATGTCAAATTGGTCAGTCTTCCCGTGTTAACTGATGCACTCTGTCATAGAAGGCCACCAGATTGGTCAGGCACAATTTGCCTTTGGTGAAGCTGTGATGGCTGTTTTGGATGACCTCCTTGTCCTGCATGTGCCTTGACATTGCTTCCAGGAGGATCTTTTCCATGATCTTCCCAGGCACAGAGGTGAGGCTCACCAATCCGTAGTTCCCCAGGTCCTCCTTTCTACCCTTTTTAAAAATGGGAATGGTGTTATCCTTTTTCCAGTCACCATGCATTTCACTTGACCGCCAGAACTTTTAAAATATTGTGGAAAGAGTCTTGGCAACTACATCAGCCAGTTCCCTGAGGACTCTGGGATGCATGTCATCAGGCCCCAGAGACTTGTGCCTGTTTTCATCTTCTACACATCAGTAGATATCATTTCAAAAAGAATTTCCATCATCTGAGTAATACTATACAACCAGAACAGGAGGCACTAGCCTATCCCTTACTGTGTTCACAGCACTTTGGACATGTTAGGTGAGAGAAGCCTGTTGTAGATTACAGAAGCATGAGAAGCATGTTAGTGGTGATAAAACAGCCACAAACACACAAGCCTGTAGTTTATCTCACTGTTACTCCCAGCAAGCCTGAAGCAAATGGGATGAAATCTTTATAGTAGAAGCTAAAAGTGAAAATGTGAGACTGAACCAGGGTTTGGCTTAAGACCCACCCCCCCCCCCCCCAAAAAAAAAAAAAAAAACACTAAAATTAAAAATACAATAGAGAATATATACATAATATATATAGATGATAATTATGATGATGATGAGGTCCCTAGCGGTAAATTTAGTAGTAGTAGTAGGAGGAGGAGGAGGAGGAGTAGTAGTAGTAGTAGTGCATAAAATGCCATTGGAACTCTTTGGCTTTTCTAAATAAGTGTGATTCCTGATGTAAATATTGGGTTTAAAATACATGTGAGTCAGCCATATCTGTTCTAATCTAAAGGACAACTGATTAGCTGTTCATTCTTGAGAAGGACTAGTTCCTGCAATTTACTTTGTTTACTTTTTGAAAAGTTCTAGAACATCACAGTGAAATCCTGGCTGCACCAAACTCAGTGGCAGGCTACCAATGGCTTCAAACATCATTTTGTTCTATTTTTATCATATTCATTGTATTTTCTTACCTTGTACAAATATCCTAAGAATCAGAATTAGTATTAACATCACCACTAAGTTTCCTGTTCTCAGTGTAAAGTATTACACTGCCTACTGCTTTTCTAGATAGAGATGGGTATAATTCGGTTAGTTTTGTTGAATGAACTGGACACTATTTTGCAAAAAGTGTAGTCTATTCAAAGCAAGATGTTGCAAGTATTGATGTCATCAATGCATCAATGTGTACACAAAAATACCAACTTATTCTGATAATGATTTGATGAAGCTATAATATATATAATTCCTGATACAATATGATATGTGATATATATGATACATCTGATATATGATACATTAGAGGGACACTATGAAGCAGAAAAATATCTGGTTATTAAGATGGCACTTTGCTAACAGAAAGAAGTCAGAAAGGTTGAGTGTATACTTGCTTGTTTTAACATTGCTGCTGGCACATGCAGCATTTCCCTGAGCTGTCAAACTTCACTGATTTTCCATTGCAGAGGACACAACTGAAGCTGAAGCCAGAGCCTGATTCATTCTCAGAAATTCAAGAGGATGACAGATTGACATAGCTAAAGCAGAAATAACTCACTTGCATTTTCAGTTTTTTCAGTTTCATGTATGTAATTGTTCGTTACACTCAACAGAGGCGGCATTACAAAGAAATAAATCTGGGCTTACTAGACCTTGCCCGTAAGCACATCAGATATCGTAGAATCATAGGATCATTCAGGTTGTAAAAGACATTTAAGATCATCTAGTCCAACATTTAACCTAGTACTAAAGTCCATCATTAAACTGTGCTACTGAGTTCTACATTTACACTTTTCTTGAAAACCTCCAGGGATCGTGAATCAACCACTTCCTTGGGCAGCCTATTACAATGCTGCACAACCATGTTAGTAAAGAAATTTCTTCTAATATCCAACCAAAACCTCCCATAATGCAACTTGAGGCCATTTCTCCTTGTCTTATTACTTGGTGCATGGGAGAAGAGCCCAATCCCCACCTCAATAGAGCCTCCTGTAAGGTAACTGAAGAGGACGATAAGGTCTCCCCTGAGACTCCTTTTCTCTAAGCTAAACAACCCCAACTCCCTCAGCTCCTTGTAGCACTTGTTTTCTAGACCCTTCATCAGCTTCGTTGCTCTTTGGACATACTCCAGGGCCTCGATGTCCTTCTTGTAGGGAGGGTACCAACACTGACCACAGTACTCGAGGTGTGGCCACACCAGAGCTGAGTACACAGGGACAATCACTTCCCTAGTCCTGCTGGCTGCACTGTTCCTGATACAAGTGAGGATGCTATTGGCTTTCTTGGACACTTGAGCACACTGCTGGCTCATATTCAGCCAACTATCAACCAGTACTCCCAGGTCCCTTTCCAACTGGCAGGTTTCTGGCCACTCTTTCCCCAGCCTGTAGCATTGCATGGGGTTGTTGTGCGCCAAGTGCAGGACCCTGCACTTAGCCTTGTTGAACTTCATGCAGTTGGCCTCAGCCCATCGGTCCAGCCTATCCAGAACCCTCTGCAGAACCCTTCTACCCTTGAGCAGATCAATACTCACTCCTAACTTGGTGTCATCTGCAAACTTACTGAAGGTGCACTTGGTCCCTTCATCCAGATCATCTTGAGCAGCCAACTTCTTCAGGACAATGCTGTGGGAAATGTTGTCAAAAGCCTTACTGACCACATCCTTTGCTTTTTCCACTGGACATGTCACCTTGCCGTAGAAGTATATCAGGTTTATCAAGTAGGATTGCCTTTGATAAACCCCTGCTGACAGGGCCTGATCACCTGGTTGTCCTGTAAGTGCTACATGATGGCATGCAAGCTAATCTGCTCCATGAGTTTCCCTGTCACTGAGGTCAAACTGAGAGGCCTGTAGTTTCCTGGATTCTTCTTCCAGCCCTTTTTGTAGATGGGTGTCACATTTGCTAGCCACCAGTCAAACGGGACAACCCAGACAACCAACCCTATACTCTTCTTTGTCAGCTACCTGTTCTATCAGACTCATGAGAGTCATCAAAGGGAGAGAGAATCATGTCATACAGCTCACGTCTGAGTAAAGTATTGGCTTTCCTGTTCTGTAATCTAGAAATTCAGTCCAGAGCACCTGATTTCCCATAGCCTGGCTTTGTCATCCTTCAGAGAGTACAGGTAGGTTGTCTGTGAGCATACGTCCTCCAGTCACATCCACTTGGGAATCCCGTAACTCTTCAATGTCTCTACGCTGATCTAGCCATAAACCGTCTACTTTCAGCTTAAGGCTAACTTTACAAAAGCATTTATATTTACAGATTTCTCAAAGACAAAAAACTGTGCAGGATATTTCTTCCTCTAACTTATTTACATCTCATTGAGAAAAAGCTCAGAATTTTCAATATTCAGAGGATTTTTTGAGAGCTTAACTATGAACTGTGATTTTTCTCTTGGGACACAGTAATGTTTGCTTTCTCTTTTCCAAAAATGAAATACTGCATTGTCCAAAAATTGAACTGTTTTTTAGTGAGAGAATTATAACCTCATTGATGAAAATATATCCCCCACAAAAAAGGAACTCTATGTTTGCCAGCTCATGGAAAATATCAAGTATGACCTTAAGAACATGGAGTTTGGAATCTCTGCCCTGGGTGTTTTGCCCTTTTTTTTTTTTTTTAAGCCTTACGGGCAGCTGATTTCTTATACTAGGATATATTTAAAGTGTAATTATGGATAATGAAGCCAAGAGATTTTTTTCAATTCACATCAATACAGCCAGGACTGACTTTCTCATGTTAGTTTATTAATTTACAAGATGAGTTGAAAAGCCCAGACACTTGAATACATAACATACATAATAGAAAAGCTGCTTTTTAAACATTTTTAATTGAAATCTATTGAGATATTTCATATGCGGATAACAACACACAACTCATTGCAGATTATTTTTGAATCTTGCTTACCATTGTCCTTGAATCATTTAACAACCTTTTTATGTTTTTGTTTGTTTGTTTGTTTTAGACAAATTCAATAAAGTACAGAAGAATTGGTACAGCATGAAACTGTTACTGTCACTAGCATTGTATGCCAATTTATCAAGATGAGATCCAATTAAACAGGTCTAGTGCATGTCTTGGTTCTGCAGCTCATTATAGTGCACCCATTTTTGGATAGAAGTGAATCATTATATCAGTGGTCAATGTTTTTGAAAGAATAGTTTCTATGTTCTTCAAACATAAGCATAAAAATGAACATCTGTTTAGTGAAATAGTGGTACAATAAATGATGGCATAAATTGCAAAGATATCTTCTACTAATGAACAAATGCCTTTATCTTTGAAGATGCTGACCTTTGAGTTTTCCATCTGTATTGTACACAGTTAAGAGGTCAGTTGTGAAAACTTTATCTAACATTTGTTGGTGATAACAGAAAAATCTATATTTTAGCAACTTGCTTTTCAAATTCTGTGGCTTCTTTCCATCTTTTTAAGTATAAAACTGATTGACTGACTGTTTTAGAAGAGTCTGCAGAGAAGGGAGAGGAGGTAGAAGGGGGAAAGGAAGGAGAAAGGTAATGAGGAAAGGAAGGGAAAGAGGAAAAAGGAAAGAGGAAAGAAGATGATTAATACCCAGGAGAGCTGACGTCATTGCAGTGCCACTCTCTATCATCTTTGAAGAGCGATAGTAATAGGGGAAGGCCCCTGATGAGAATGTTCCTGATGACTGGGAAAAGGCAAATATTGCCATCTTCAGAAGGGCAAGAAGGAAGGCCTGGTGAAATGCAGGCTGGTCATCCTCACTTTCATCCCAGGGAAATTTATGAAGTGACTCCTCCTGGAAGGCATGTCCAGACGCATAAAGAACAAGAAGGTGACAGGGAACAGTCATCACAAACGTGCCAAGGGTAAAGTTGTTCCAGGCCAGCATGAGAGCCTTTCATGATGACTGGATGTTTGGGTCAGGGTAGAGTACCTGAAATTCAATGGCATCCTTGAAGCTGAATTAGGAAAATACAGAATGAATCAGCAGTATGCAAGGTGACTGAAAATCTGACCTGTGAATAGAAGTCACAGTCCTAAGTCTATCTGGCCACTTGTTAAAAGTGGTGTCTCTCAAAAGCCAAAACACACACACACACACACACACACACACACAAAAAAAAAAAAAAAGCAGAGGAAAGTGGGTTTGTCCATTTGGAGAACAGAAGGTGAAAAGAGAGTTTTACTACTGTTTTTAACTCCCTAAGAGGGTCTATAAAGAAGGTGAAACAAGACTCTTACAGGTGCAACGTCAAAGGATGAGAAAAACAGTCACAAGCTGCAGCAACAAAGTTCTTTACAAGATATTAAAAATTAAAAATGTTAATCATTAGAAACAGTAGGAACATTGGAAAAAAGGTGCCCATGAATATTATAGAATCTCCATCACTGGACATTTTCTAAACTCAGAAAGACATGCCCTGAGCAGCCTGATCTAGCTTCAAAGTTAGGCCTGCCTTCAGCAGGTGTTTGAATTAGAGCACCTTTGAAATCTTTTCAACTCCAAGTCATAAAATGAACCTAATCCCATGTCCCAATAACTGTTCTGGCATGTCAAGGTCATTCTTGAAGGCTGTGCATACTTAGTCTACCATCAGACACTTGTGATTTTTGGCCATGCCTCCATATGTGAACCTGGTGAGCAAATGTCGTATTCTTAAATCAGTCTTTGATTTTATGTTGGTATACCAAGAAATGTTAAGAACAGCAGATGTGAATAAACATGTTATATGTAACTTCTGACATTAAATATGCCCAACACTGTTAGAAATATAAATATAAATTAATCTGTTGTTTTCTGATGTGCAACAAGATGCCATACTTTTTTTATAGCTTTTGAGTTTATTATCATTTGATAAGGTAATGGAGACCTGTATTAAGAAAACATGAATATAGCGGTATTACAAATAGTTATACAAAGTGTATTTGAATCTCAGCTTTGACGATAATTGCTTCTTTTGGGTACTGCTTCTTTTAATCAGAGCTAATACCATTTCTACTGAAAAACTAACCCTGATGGCTATCAGTTGATGTACAACCATACAGAGTAGTGCAGAGATAAATATTTTACATGGAGAACAAAGCTCAAATATAAGTACTAAGCAGTAATTCTTTAAACTTTTGTTGGAGGATGTTTAGGGTATGTGCATCTCAGAATCCCCTAGGGATTGGTATGACATTGGTGTTTATTATGATGCAGAGTCAGAGAAGGGAGGTGGTGGAGTTACTTCCCCTGGGGGTATTTAAGGAAAGGTTGGACGTGGTACATGATTTAGTGCGTAATACTTGGGGGGGGGAGCAAAAAGAACAGGATGATGACTAGATGATCTTGGAGGTCTTTTCCAACCTTAATAATTCTATGATTCTGTGATTCTAATATCAGGAAAACCTTTTTGATGGGCTAAAGCTCATTAATATAGAAAAAAAATCTCAAAACTGTTAACTAAAGAAGGCATAATATGCAAGCTATTAATCAAAAATATAAAAATATACCCAACTTTTTTTTTTTTTAACATGCTACAGTATGTCAGAGTGGGAACAAACATATTTTAAAATCATAGAATCATAGAATATCCTGAGTTGGAAGGGACCCTTAAGGATCATCAAGTCCAACTCTTGATACCGCACAGGTCTACCCAAAAGTTCAGACCATGTGACTAAGTGCACAGTCCAATCTCTTCTTAAATTCAGACAGGCTCGGTGCAGTGACCACTTCCCTGGGGAGCCTGTTCCAGTGTGCAACCACCCTCTCTGTGAAGAACCCCCTCCTGATGTCGAGCCTAAATTTCCCCTGCCTCAGCTTAACCCCGTTCCCGCGGGTCCTGTCACTGGTGTTAATGGAGAAAAGGTCTCCTGCCTCTCGACACCCCCTTACGAGGAAGTTGTAGACTGTGATGAGGTCTCCCCTCAGCCTCCTCTTCTCCAGGCTGAACAGGCCCAGTGACCTCAGCCGTTCCTCGTACGTCTTCCCCTCCAGGCCTTTCACCATCTTCGTAGCCCTCCTCTGTACACTCTCCAACAGTTTCATGTCCTTTTTATACTGTGGTGCCCAGAACTGCACACAGTACTCGAGGTGAGGCCGCACCAGCGCAGAGTAGAGCGGGACAATCACCTCCCTTGACCTACTAGCGATGCCGTGCTTGATGCACCCCAGCACACGGTTGGCCCTCCTGGCCGCCAGGGCACACTGCTGGCTCATATTCAACTTGCTGTCTACCACGACCCCCAGATCCCTCTCTTCTAGGCTGCTCTCCAGCGTCTCATCGCCCAGTCTGTACGTGCAGCCAGGGTTTCCCCGTCCCAGGTGCAGGACCCGGCACTTGCTCTTATTGAACTTCATGCGGTTGATGATCGCCCAGCTCTCCAATCTATCCAGATCCCTCTGCAAGGCCTTTCCACCCTCATTCGAGCCCACAACTCCTCCAAGTTTGGTGTCATCAGCAAACTTGCTCAAAATACCTTCTATTCCTACATCCAGATCGTTTATAAAAATATTGAAAAGTACCGGCCCTAAAATGGAGCCTTGAGGGACCCCACTGGTGACCGCCCACCAGCCTGATGCAGCCCCATTTACCATAACCCTTTGGGCCCTGCCCGTTAGCCAATTGCTCACCCATCGTATGATGTTTTTATTTAGCTGTATGGTGGACATTTTGTCCAGTAGGATCCTATGGGAAACCGTGTCAAAAGCCTTGCTGAAGTCCAAAAAAATCACATCAGCTGGTTTCCCTTGGTCCATCATACGGGTGATCTTATCATAAAAGGAAATCAGGTTAGTTAGGCAGGACCTACCCTTCACAAACCCATGCTGGCTGGGACCAATGACTGCTTTGTCCCCCAGGTGAGCCTCAATAAGTTCGAGAACCATCTTCTCCATGATTTTACCAGGCACTGACGTGAGACTGACAGGCCTGTAATTGCTAGGGTCTTCTTTCTGACCCTTCTTGTAAATCGGCACAACATTTGCCAGCTTCCAGTCTACCGGGACCTCCCCAAATTCCCAGGATCGTTGAAAAATAATTGAGAGAGGTTCCGCGATGACGTCCGCCAGCTCTTTCAGCACCCGGGGATGAATCCCATCCGGACCCATGGACTTGTACGGATCCAGGTGGAGTAGCAAATCCCGCACACGTTCAGGGTCGGTTGGGAGTCTGTCATCCCCACCGTCCCGGTCCTCCAGCTCAGGGCACCCTGGGTCCCGAAGCCCATCATCGGCATTGAAGACAGAGGCAAAGAAGGCGTTAAGCGTCTCTGCTTTGCCTATGTCATTGTCTGTGAGGAGACCTTCCCTATCAAGGAGCGGCCCTATGTATTCTTTAGTTCTCCTTTTTCCATTCACATATCTGAAAAAGCCCTTTTTATTTTCTCTCACAGACACAGCCAGCTTCAACTCTAGGTGTGCTTTGGCCACACGAATTTTCTGCCTACAAACACGAACAGCATCCCTGTATTCTTTCCATGACACCTGGCCCTCCTTCCAGTAGCGAAACACTCTCTGTTTCCGCCTAATCTCCATTAGAATGTTCCTGGTCAGCCACGCCGGCCTCCTGCCCTGCCTGCCTGGCGGTTATGGCAGGTAATGGCAGGTTAGAAAATAGCCTTCGACTATCGCCCTTACATATTCCAAGCTAAACACTTATATTCCCTTTGCTACTGTTTTAAAAACAAAGTTTGCTTTACTTTTCCCCCATAATTTTCTGTTTCCTTCCTTTGCTTGAACTGTAAGATTTTAAGTGCAAGAGCAAAAAAGGTGAGTTTAATCCTCTCCTAGTGCTGAAAATCAAGAATACTCTTACTGAAAACAGATATAAACATAGTCTACGTGAGAAGACAAGACAGGACAATACAATGTATTTCAAATACTTCTATCATGATTTTAAAATTATTAAAAAGGCCTTTAAAAGAAGTATACAATTCATTGATCCCTGCCATTTTCACCCTGAAGTATGCAGAGGCTTTTGAAGAGAAACCCTGTAACCCAACAGTTAGTTTTCTCTGCTTTAAAAGGTTTGAATTACTGCTCTTGCGTGAAAGTTGTAAACCCTTCCCAAAGTAAAGGCAGGATGAGAATGTTGGAGGGAGTGGGATTCTCCTTCACTAGTATTTAAGCCATGGCACCATAAGAAAGTAAATAAGATCATTTTAATGAAACATTGTTAAGTGTGCTAAGGAGAGGAAGAGGAGAGTAAGTTGTCCCTCCTGATCATGAAGGTAAGTCAGACACAGATACAGAGGAAAAAGTGGTTCCAGTGTCCAGCTCCAAACTGTGGTGATCAAACACCAGGCTGATTCATATGTACCCTATTCAGCCCCGATCATATGAGTTAATACCCTTTATACAGCTGTTTTCACCTTCTAGTTTCTTCATCTTTACCACCCCCATCCACTCCAAAATTAGCCAGCTAGTCCTATTTACACTTTCCCCAAGGGGCTCAGTTTTGCTGACTTTATACACTTATTTGCTATTCATGATGTGGTTACCCTAGTAAATTCTACTTTGCTCAGCATTTCTGAAAGGTAATACCTCTCTTTATGTACAGTTTTTCACTTTTGCCATTTCTCATGTTGCTGTCGTCTTAGTTTAATAACTAGTCAGGGTTGGCCAGCTGCATACACATTACTACTACTTTGCTATTTGTAACATGTATTTTCTGTCTGTTCCCTTCTTAGTGTAGCCAAAGTACAGGATGGACCATTTGTCAGAATACTGAATACAAGGAGGAACCCATAAATGTTGTCCATTTATTTGGTGTTTAATCTTACCTAGATAAAATGATAAAACACTGGTTCCTAAAAGCTGGGACCAGAACATACAGTGCTATTTTCACAAAACAAAACAAAACAAAACAAAAACAAACAAACAAACAAAAAAACAACAACAAGAAAAATCTACCTACTGGTATTTGATTGAGTTTTACAAGGAGAAAACTAAATGACACAAGAAATTTGCAGATGAAAGTTTTTGAAGAACCCTCTTATCAGCTCAGTATCTTTCTCTGAGGGCATGAACTCTTCTTATTCTCTCTTACACTCCTCTGTACCTATCTAAAATATCTTAGTGCCATAAAACTAGCAGATGGTTGATACAACTCCTAGAGGAATCTCTGAATCCTGTTTTTCAATTGCCCTAAAAATCACAGGTTCCCTTCGAGTGCCACTGTGCTGAAGCATCAATGTTCTTTACATGGACTGCCACTAGGCGGCATCCTCCAAATGAGACCCTTCTCTCCCACTTTAGTTTGTAACTCGATCAAAATTCTCCAGAAGAAAAAAATGCTATTCAGTCAGAACCTGGAAGCATTCTATTGCCCCTATTATCGCCACAGAGATACAGAAAAAGGAACCTTTCTAGTGTGGTGCTTGTGTTTCAAAGTAACTTAAAAGATACAAACCAGCAATGACCGTAAGAAACAATGCATTTTATTGTTGGTAAGACTCTCTGAACTGCCATTCCATAGTGGTAACAGCTTTTTTTTCCTCTTTTGTTTTTAATCCTCACAGTTTTCAAGAAGGAGGATGATATTATTTATTGACGAGTACCTACTGAGTAAGAGACTACTGACAGAGCAGAATGCAGAGTCTGTGAGCAAATGGTATTAAGCAATTAAATTGTATTTTTACTTTAAGTGATTATGCTAGAGTTTGCAAATAAGATAACATTAAGTGACTAGGAGAAAAAAGACAGGCCTTTCATTTACTTCCACTGATGGTCATAAATGAAAAGGTATAAAAATAAGCACAGTTTTTTTTCAGGTAGTACTTTCTTTAATGCCCCAGGCCTTCACAGGGCCAAATTCTTCTCTGTACACTAGTTGTTGACACTCTTTCTAGCTGTTGGACAAAGCTTCAGATTGGCTAAATGTAGTTCCATTGGTTCCAGAGGAGACACAATGATTTATAACCATTGAAATCCAGCATTGTGTGTTTGTAAAGGGCATAAATCAGAGGAGTTGATCCATTGATTTTCTTCCCAGTTCCTTGTGTATGTCTTGTGCTTTACAGTGCTTTCCATTTTCTCATCAGTTCTTACATATATTCTTTTCAGCAATTTTAGTCACTCCTTTCCAGTGGTATAACAACTTCCAAACAAGTACACCTTTAAACAATTAATTTACCATTCTCTTTATAATAAAAGAAATAATGAATAATAAATTCAAATAATGAAGAGTCAAAAATGCTGATTGGAGCTCACTGTACAGGAAGTTAAATCTACGTTGACTATTACGTTCTGGAGAGCAGTACTGTAATTTAAATATGTATAGATTAAATAATATAATCTGTAACAATTCTGAAGCTCTAAATAATGATTGCAGATTTTATGAGTCCTTAGCTGGACTCAATTTTTAATTCTAATCTGTATGAATGACCTGCCATCTCTATATATCTGGTCATTAGTGGAGATTTATACAGATAAAATGGTGATTTATTATGGTTCTTAAGATCTCTAGGTGTAGTTTGTGCCCTGATTTCAGGCATGAATGGTGTCAGTGATTTGCTTGAACTGAATAATTTGTCAAAGAAACAAAGCAAAGATTGACAAACTGGGTGCTGTATTGTGAATAAATTAATCTGCTAATGATAGATCAGAAAAAGTCTCTATTAAACATTCTTTCTGTAATAAAACAATATATAAGTTCAGTAAATAATATGGAAGATGTTATTCAACACATTTGAAAATAAATCATATCTATCAGCAAACTAGGGTTGAACTTGTTTGTGTATTGCTGTACATTACTATTAAATCCATGAAATCCTGATCTGCATTTAAGTTGTGATAGATTAATTTCTTCAGTCAATCGCAGAGTCATGTCTTCAGTGATTTTGGCTTGCATCAGTGTTTAACATCTTTAACTTCTCTTTGCACAAAACAGTCAATGAAATGTGGCCCAATCCTATGTTACGTAATCAAACAAAATTTCTGTGAACATCAAATATTTACACTGCCTAGAAAAAGACTGCAGATTTGATTCACCAATTTATAAAGTGATTTTATAAGTTCTGTCATAATATTGTAAAAACAGTCACTTGCCTCAAGAGAAGAAATTTTGCATATTTATACCTTCACAGAAAAAGCCTTAGTACCGACTTTTTTACACTAATATGTTCTCCTAATTTTCTCTGAAAAATTTAATTGCTTAAAGGTATATATTGCTGATTTAACTTGATGTTTTAGAATAAAAATTCAATGTTCTACAATTCTTGGTCATCCGGTAAATAAGGGTACCATTTAACAAGTTTGATTTCTTTTTTGTATAAATATTTTCATGCTTGTTTGATACCTCCTGTATCATTTTTATGTAACATTTTTAACCTAGTTTCACAACTAGTAAGTGCAGTGAAGATGTGGCACCACAAGCTTCACTTTGTGCCAGTAACAAGAGAAAGTATCCACAGTACTGTTTCTCTGATCTGTTGAATTCTTTGATGCAGAAGTCCTCAGCTGCTTTAATTGCTAGCTAAAGGAACTTGGAATGTGTTTCCAAATGCCACATCCAGACCTTCACTGTTTTATACAGTGAGACAAACAGAGTCAAAGCATCCTCAGACGAATATATCACAGATTTGGACGCTTCGTGTACATGGCATTGTTCACAGTCACTTAAATTCCTTGCTTATGATAATGAACAAAGGTTGGTGATTCTAATGCTGAGGTGTGAATGTTGCCAAAACATCATTTTGACCCAGGTAAGTGGCACCATTCAGTAAAATAACAGATCTTAAAATACAAGTACTGGAAAATCTATCATTTTTTTTCTGGTCCCAGACCAGTTGTTTCCTTGGCCTAATTTTCACTTCATCCTTATATTTTGCTAATATTGCTAGTAGATTTTGCTACTATTTAAAGCACTGCTACTTTGCACTCAACCATTCCATGATTGTTGAATGGAACAGTCATTAAAATGGAGGTCATCCTGCATGTCAGTAGGGACCATATTAAGATACAGTTGGATATGCTTCCTTCCTATTTACAGTGGCTTATTTCATCACAAAAAATACTATAGAAACATAATTTAAAAGGTATAATGGGACATATTACAGTAACATCTCACTGTGCTTAAAACAACTTGTTGCCCCAGGCAGCAGATGGGGATGAGGAATGGGGGTTGCATCAGTTTGTAATGTTTGTCTCTGCTGCTCCTTCCTCCTCACACTTTTCCCCTGTTCCAGCATGGGACTCCCATGGGCTCCAGTTCCTGCCAGATAACCTGCTTCTGAATGGGCTCTCCATGGGATGAATTTCATAGTAATCAAAGTACATGTTTTGTAATCTCTACATTTTTCACATCCACTGTATATCAGATACATAATACTATGAATAAAGAATCCATCCTAAAATTTCATAGTAATATCTAGCTTTATTTTCAATGCACATTTGAATAAATAAGATGCATTGCCTTGTCTGCTTTTACACCAATATTTGCAAGTGGAATACATTAGTAATGCAAAAATAAATATTTAATTTTAATATTTCATTTTCTGTTGTATTACTGTTGTAGCATCGTTAATGACATTCAGGCTACTTCAGACAATTATTTTTTTATATTACTACTGAGTTAAAAATCATACATGAATACATAATCAATAATAGACATGTTCCTTATGCCTATATCTAATTGCTGATTGTGCAGAACTGTGTAGTTGACAAAGTCCAGCTCCTTCCTCTGCATCCATGTAATATTTCATTTTAATTAAATCTCCTTGAAAAGCTGCAGAGCTAAAACTCATAACTCTCACTTTAGTGTTTTAGATGAATCAGGCCTGTTATGATATAGTGTGCACCCACACACTCACATACTTCTTAGCTATCTTCACAGGACAGCTAAAAATTAAATGAAAAGAGAAAAAAGAGAAAAATAGAAAGGAAGAAAACAACTTTAATTTCAGTTTTGTTTGAGAAAACAAAACTAAAACACCTTTTCCCTACTTCCCCCTTCACTCCAGGCTCAACTTCACTCCTTCATTCCCAATTCTTTTATCTCATTGTTGCCCCAAGAAGAACAGAAGGACAAGCTATGGGAGTTGTGGTCAGTTCATAATGGTTTGCCTCTGCTGCTCCTTCCTCCTCACACTTTTCCCCTGTTCCAGCATGGGTCTCCCATGGGCTCCAGTTCCTGCCGGATAACCTGCTCCTGAATAGGCTCTCCATGGGCTGAAGCTTCCTTCAGGCCATATCCATCTGCTTCCAACACCTTAACGTGTAAACATTTATAAAAAGATATATAGCTCCCTGTGAAATAAGTAGTGACATAAAGATGTACCAGAAAGTTCGTTCACTTTTCATTCTCATTTGTTTAAGTTTTGGTTCTACATGTTAAGTACAGATTTTACTAGTTAAAGCTGCATGTTCAAAGTGAAAGTGAAAGTGAATGCTGTCAGAAAGTGAAATATAAAGTAGCAAACTTGTTCATTCACTTAGGCGAGAGGAAAATAAAACATGATGTTCACTGTCCAAATTCTTGCTAATGAATGGTCTCTAGACTAAGAATCATTTGGTGAGTGAAAAGTATGTACTTTTAAGAGCTTGATACATTTACGAATGAATGACAATATATCTCAGATACTGTATTAATATTGTATTAATACTTCCCTAGTTTTATTAGAAATCTGATAAAAAGAAAATATTTTTGTATGTTCTCATTAACATTTTCCTTGCCCTTTTTTTTAATCTTAACAAAATAATTGTTTATGATGAATAACCACATGTATTCCACCTTTTAAAACAAATAAGCAAATATTGCAGTCAGGTGAATCATCTATTTAACTTTAAAGCAAGTAATAATGAAATTAAACTAATAGCGTGATTTTAGTCGTCGCAAAGTCAATGGTACAGAAGAGTGACAATTAAGCAGACACTCTTGGATGATCATGGTTAACATTCAATAGACTAAGTCCAGCCTAGAATCTTAGTAAAGCCTATATATCACCAGCCTTTTTGGGTTGCTAGGTGTTATAAGAAGTTATAACAGAATCGTGAAGTTCCAACTCATACAATACCATGTTCAAATTTTGAACTAAGTTAATAATTGATACTGTCTATGTTTCCTCAGCTGATGACAATTTTCTTCTCTTTTTCTCTTATAAATGATTTTGGTATTGCTGGTGTAAAAATAAATATTTTAAATTCATAATTAGCCACATTTGAACTGCATATTTTTATGAGCCTAATAAAAATATAATCTGCAAATGTATTCTGAAGAGATGGAAGTTGGTTGTGTAGTTTATTATTTATTGCTGCAGTTAACTCAGGGTCATACATTTCAAAGGAACACACAAAAAATATGAACTTTCTGAATGAGTTTTGACAGGATTTGTAGGTGTTTACAATATGTCTATTAGCTTCTTGGGTAAGATTTATAATTTCATATTTATCAATCATTTTTATTTCTGAAAGATGCATAGTAATGTTACAAATGTGTATCCAACGTGTGTGTGTGTGTGTGTGTGTGAATGCTAAAAGAGGTATGGGATGAGTGCTAATTGATTAGAATGTTCTAGTAATTTTTACTAGAGTGGAACTGCTTGTGAAGAATTTGATGAACTATGACACAGCACCATAAAATAGACATTACCCAACAGCAGATTTGGTCTGAGAAAGCAGTTTTTGGTCTGTGATTATCGTTTTTCACCTTCTTAGTGTTTAGATCATCGTATCATAATATTTTCATTGTTCCTCTCTTACTGTCCAGTAAACTACCCTTGAGATACAAAATTCTAGGTACTGACATGTAAACTCTTTAATATTTCAGATGTAGATTCTTTCTTTTCCTTCCTTCCTTCCTTCCTTCCTTCCTTCCTTCCTTCCTTCCTTCCTTCCTTCCTTCCTTCCTTCCTTCCTTCCTTCTTCCTTCCTTCCTTCCTTCTCCTTTTCCTCTCTTTTTCCTTTCTTCCTTTCTTCCTTCCTTCCTTCCTTCCTTCCTTCCTTCCTTTCTTTCTTTCTTTCTTTCTTTTCTTTCTTTCTTTCTTTCTTTCTTTCTTTCTTTCTTTCTTTCTTTCTTTCTTTCTTTTCCTTCCTTCCTTCCTTCCTTCCTTCCTTCCTTCCTTCCTTCCTTCCTTCCTTCCTTCCTTCCTTCCTTCCTTCCTTCCTTCCTTCCTTTCTTCCTTCCTTCCTTCCTTCCTTCCTTCCTTCCTTTTCCTTTCTTTCTTTCTTTTCTTCCTTCCTTTCCTTCCTTCCTTTTCCTTTTCCTTCCTTCCTTCCTTCCTTCCTTCCTTCCTTCCTTCCTCCTCTTTCTCTCTTTCTTTTCCTTCCTTCCTTCCTTCCTTCCTTCCTTCCTTCCTTCCTTCCTTCCTTCCTTCCTTCCTTCCTTCCTTCCTTCCTTCCTTCCTTCCTTCCTTCCTTCCTTCCTTTTCTCTCTCTCTTTTCTTTTCCTTCCTTCCTTCCTTCCTTCCTTCCTTCCTTCCTTCCTTCCTTCCTTCCTTCCTTCCTTCCTTCCTTCCTTCCGTCCTTTCTTTCCTTTCTTTCTTTCTTTCTTTCTTTCTTTCTTTCTTTCTTTCTTTCTTTCTTTCTTTCTTTCTTTCTTTCTTTCTTTCTTTCTTTCTTTCTTTCTTTCTTCTTTCCTTCTTTCTTTCTTTTTCTCTCTCTTTCTCTCTTTCTCTCTCTCTTTCTCTCTCTTTCTTTTTCCTTCCTTCCTTCCTTCCTTCCTTCCTTCCTTCCTTCCTTCCTTCCTTCCTTCCTTCCTTCCTTCCTTCCTTCCTTCCTTCCTTCCTTCCTTCCTTCCTTCCTTCCTTCCTTCCTTCCTTCCTTCCTTCCTTCCTTCCTTCCTTCCTTCCTTCCTTCCTTCCTTCCTTCCTTCCTTCCTTCCTTCCTTCCTTCCTTCCTTCCTTCCTTCCTTCCTTCCTTCCTTCCTTCCTTCCTTCCTTCCTTCCTTCCCTCCCTTCCTTCCCTCCCTTCCTTCTTTACTTTTCTTTCCTTCCTTCTTTCCTTCCTTCTTTCCTTCTTAAATATTTCAGTCTATGCATGTTTTAATCACTATAGAAATTCAGGAAGAGTATGTACAAAAGCTTTTACAATTGAATTAGACCTCTTGAGACTCAGCTTTCCAGTGTTAAGAGACTTATGGTTAAGAACTGGATATATTTGTAAACTCAAATAGGACAAAGCTACTTTAATTTCTTCTGATGTCAATTTCAGGTTGTCACGACAACAAAGCTTTAGCTGTCCTTAGGAACTATCATGATTGTAGAAAGACCTCGATATCCAGTTGATAGAAGGAATAGCTAGAGCATGAGAATATAATAAGAACCGCAGTGAGTTAAATCTAAGGTCTACCTATTCCAATATTTGCTAGTAGCAGATACTTAGAAAAGCAAATATGGACAATGCAATACTATGGTCGTATGTCCCCAAAATACTCAACTTCACTTGCTATGATGTAAAGTTCAGCAGCTCTTTGGGCTACAGATGGCTTGTTGGTATTTAAAAATCATTGGCAGAGCTTTCCTTACATGCATTTTCCTAGTTCTTTTTGAACTCATGTAATCATTTGTCCTCTATAGAATAGCATCCTGTGGTAAAGAACTTAGCTGTGTAGAAGTTGTGATTTGTCTATGACCTGCTAGTTTCACTGGAGTTCCTTGCTTTGTACTGCAAGAGACTGCCACTGAAGCTGGTTTCCTCAACCCCCTCCTGTTTCTAAATGCTGCTACTGAGATCTGTCTCCATTTTCTTTCCTTCAGACGCAAGACTCCTCGTCTCTAACTGCAGTTGTCCTTCCTGTTCCCTGTACCTTTCCTCTTTCTCTTATGGCCTTTCTGTTTTAAACAGAAGGTTCATGATACAATCTTTCAATGAATTTATTTAGTGGCATAGAGGTTGTTTTGTCTAGTTTCCTTTTCCTTTTCTAATTGTTCCTAACATTTAATTTGCTGATTTTTTTTTGACTGTGACAATTTTTTTTTTTTTTGACAGAGCTTATGTTTTCACAGAACTGCTTTTATAAACCACAATTTTATTTCTTATGGAAAAAAACTAGTTCAAGAGCCATAATTATTTACACAATAGCAGTAAATTTAATATTATTTTTCACATATTACTTTTATTTATATTTTTTATATTTCATTGTAGCTATCATTTTACCACCTATGCAACCTTTCCACAACTATGCAATGATCCCTCATTCATACCTGTGGTGGTTTTACTTGGATGGGCAGCCGAACTCTACCACAGTCACTTTCTCGCTCCCTGTCCTCAAAGGGAAAGGGGGAAAAAATACAACACAAAGGGCTCAAGGTTTGAGATAAGGAAGATTTAATTAAAGGGAAAATGAAGAGGGAAAACGAACAAACAAACAAAAAAGCAGCAAGCAAAGGCCATGCAGAAGCACAGAGAGAGAAGAGAAAAATTACTCTCTACTTCCCATCAATGAGTGATGTTAAGACACGTCCTGGGAAGCAGGGCCACAATACACATAGCAGTAGTTTGGGAAGATAGGCATTTTCATAAATTTCCTTCCCTTCCTTTTTCCCACCTATAATTGCTCAATATAACATCATATGGTATGGAATATCCCTTTGGTTGGTTTAGGTCAACTGCCCTAGTGATGTCCCCTCCTCATCTCTTGCCAACCTCTGTTGCGGGGGGTTGGCTGGAGTCCTGATGCTGTGCCAGCACTGCTCAGCAGCAGACAAAACACTGGTGTGACACCAATGCTGTTCTAGCTACAAGCGCAGAGCACAGCACAGTATGGGCTGCTGCAGGGAAAGTTAACTCCATCCCAGCCAGACCCAGAACAATACCACACTGACTGTCTTAGTGTCATCAGCAGATATTGTCTGCTCATATTGTATTGTTTTCCAGATAGCTTAAATATGTTTGTAAAAATAGGAGGGAAGAGTTAGAATTTATTTGGGCAGTTTCTTCATGGAATAGGGTGTGTTGTTGTAACACAGCAGTTAATGTGTTTTATGAGTTATTCTTTTCCTTTCTTCTTGTGAATTGTCTCGTAGCATCAGAAACATAAACTAAATCCTCCATCTTAACTTCAATATCGAAGTCCTAATAGCTTATCAAGGTGTAAATGAGTCCAAGTCATTCAGTCATCCTGGACATCATCTGCATCAGGCATCAAGTCTGGGCACAGTGCTCACTAGATTGATGCCTCAAGGACTTCTGCCAAGAGAATTGCCTTAGCAGAGTTATCCTGCTCATCCTGGTGGGTTTGGGGTGGTAGAGAAGGCTTCCAGTAAGGTTTCCTACAATCAGTTGCACATAGACTGACACAAGTCCAATTTTTCTATTAGCTGAAAGGTGAGCTGATTGTAAGCAACTGCTCACCATTTTCCTATTTAGCAGAAAAGCATATCTGGTTGCAAGGGAAATGAAATGTTTCTGCTTACCCAGACTGTTGAGGAAATTCTCATACCCTACTCCAGATGCTTTAACTTTTCTGTAATTTCAACCCTGTAAACAGAGTTTGGAAAGTATTTTGATGTCATTTGGGATGAAAGATACTCAGCTAAAGGCAGTAGCACTACCATTCTTTTAATGGTTACCTTGAAGTAAATGAAAGAAATTCTGAAAAGAATGATCAAGGGTCTGAAACTATGGGGAAAGAATGAAGAACCCTATCAAATATATATATATATATATATATATGTAATTGAAAGACATCATATGAGCCACATAGTGCTATAGATCAGCTGTAGGTTGAGGAAAAATAGTATTGCCTTGAATCCAAAAGTGAAATTTAGACCCTATCTTTTATTGACATGTAAGCAAAAAGTAAACATGAAATATGGAGCAGTTCTACACCTTACCTCCTCTCTCTTTATCATATTTCTTGGTTTAGTACTTACTGTCAGTTTCTCAGACTGTTCTTTTGACATTTTAAATGTGTCATTTTTTTCAATAGTAAGTCTCTCTCACTTGCCGCTTCTTTCTTTTTTTTTCTTTTTTTTTTTTTGATGAGCCTGTATTTTCTATACTCTTGAAAATGCCTTACTTCCAAATGCTATTGTTCTTACATGTCCTACAAACATTTTTGTGCCACACAGAAATGACTGTACATGGTTAAGTAACAAACATATCCATTCTATTTCTATTTATTTATGATATTTCCTCTCACTGGTAATCTGTCTTGTCAATTAAATTGAAGTATTTGAACAACTTAACAATTTTTATCTCCTCACCTGAGTAGTTAGTAACACGCTGGAAAAAAGAGATATTTCTATATCTCAGAGGATAAATGCTGACATGCATTATATCTGGTGGTTTCCTTTTAGTTAAATCATACAAAAATATAATATGCCTTATTATATGGGGATACAACCCATCTACAAACCTCTGTACACAGAAAATTGCTGGGCTCAGAAGGAACTTAAATGGCCTTGAAATCTTTTGCTTCCAGCTAACCTAGAACATGCAGTTCCAGAAATCTATAGCTATACTGGTAATGTCCCAAAACTGTTTATATTTTTCTCTGTTTTCAAAGCTTCGAGATAGAGCAGTCTCTCATCTCAAAATAATCACTCCGCTTTTTGAGATTGTTTGAGATTTTCAAGTATCTTTGCTTGGCAGACTGAGAAGAAAATTTACAAATACTTGAGCTAGGTACCACTGGCTAAAGTTCAGGCTTAACTGTATAACGTAGGTATTTGACTGAGACTAGAAATTCATCTGTATTTACAAGCTCCTTCCAACTTATTAAAATGATTAATTCTTGCAGATACAACTGTTTTCCCATTCCACTAAAGGCCATTTTGCTTTATGCTGCAGCTATAGAAACCAATCTTTTTTGAACCATGGAGGACACTATATCTTTTCAGTATTTACAAGATCACGTCTTTTTCCCTCAAACTCTCTCATTAGTATATTTTTGCAATGTCAATTTCTCAAATTTTCAGTATATTCCTGCTTTACATGCAATATAAACAAAGTGAGTCAGAAACTTTTTTCCAGAGAGAAAGTGTTAGTTGACCTCTATATGGAAGAAAAGTGGGGAAAGAATGATATAACCACAGTTGCTTTCATCATAGATAGTGTTGACAGTGCTTCCTTCCATGGAATAATGCCTCATACTCTATGCAGCTTGTCACTGATTCTTATTTCCAGTTACAGATAGAAAAGATAGTTTTAAATCTACAAATAGCTTTAAAAAAAAAATAATATTAGTTTAGTCAACTGTATTTGATTCTATATCTCTGAAGTCAATAGGAATTTGGTTATTACTTTTGCTCTAATAGAATTTGCCCTTAGAACTAATGTCTCACCTCTCATCGCTTTGCCTTTTATGAAAACATGCATTCAAAATTAAATTAGTACTCTGAATTTCTTTTTTCAACCAAAATCATTTTAAATTAGGTTTGTTGGAATAATAAAGATCAAATATTATGCTACAAAATAAGAGAGAGATAAAAACTACAAACCAAATTTTTAACGTGACATTTAGGCCTCAACTTTTTATAGCACATTTTCATCAAGTTTTTGTGGTAGAGAAAGTCAATTTGGTGACTTTTTCACATATACTTTAACAGGTTCATCATCTGGTATCTCTATCATAGTACAAACTTTCTTTTGGACAACCAGCAATATTTCATTTCTGGTTTATATACAAGAAAATCATTATTCAGAAGAAAACTCCCACTCCTCCTTGTTTTTACAGGTACATTTTTTGTACTCGATTCACTAAGCTACCTACTCAATAAAGGTCCTTCAAAAAGCAAAATATATATTTTTGAGCAATAAATATGAATAATAAGAAGAGTAAGATCTGACATCTGTTTTTAAATGTCAATGCTCTTATTATTACTTTGTCTAGCATAAAAGAATAACCTAAATTAATAGTTAGGTTATTCTAAACTAACTATGGGCTGAAAGTGGGCTGAAACACTAAGCATGTATCTCAACTGCATAAAGTTTGTGATCTAAATGTGATAAACTCATTCATTCAGCTCTATGAAAGGCATTTCGGTTATCTGGCTTCTTTCTAAAGCTTGTCAGGGGAAAGTCTCTCTTCTATGCCAATAACTCTTTACCAGTTCACAAACTCACCTGTGGAGTGCATTGGGGAAAGATCCCATTACTTGAGCATATAGAATCATGAACTTGTTTCATATTCTGGTTTTCAGAATCATGATGCCAGTCTTCCATTTTCCAGTCCATTTAAAGAAAGGAAGAAAGAACTTTGTCACTACACACTAACACCATATTTACTTAGGCTTATTGACAGACAGCTATTTTTAAGTTAGTCCTCTCTACAAGGTTTGTCTTTCTACTTACAAATCTAATAAGCTATCAAGGTTATTGAACAACCTGATGACAAAACATTCTTTTCTGGTCCTTATGACAAAACTTCTCACTACACATATTCTTCACTGATGAAAATCTTGTTGTGGAAGTTTAATATTACACAATCATATACTCAATGCTCTTAGTACATAACTGTAGTAATACTGCATGTCCCAGAACTACACATGGCATATAAGCATAACTATTTAGTTTACCTCTCTACACATTCTACACCTCTCTATACATTCTATTTCATCATAACATAAAGATAGGATATTTCTCAGCTTTGTAACCTCAGAGGTATTTCAGAAGCTGTTTCTCTAATAATTTTTGAAACTAATATATTCTTCTTGTACTCCACATATGAGGTCACCACCATAAGTATTTTTCTCACATTTAGAAGAATCACTATTTTGTCCACTCCCGTTCATTTCTCCAGTATTCTCACTTAATCTTCCCAGCTAATATTCAGAATATATTTTCTACCTTGCTGTCATGTTCTGACTCCTTATCTGCATCAAATTCTAACATATAATTTCCAATTTTCAGAAATATATCAGACTATCAGACTACTATCACAATGACATGGCACTTGAAGGCATTTAGCCAATGTATATTTTTATTTAAATATGTTCAAAAATCTGTAATGTTGCATATTTATCTTAGTGATATGGGTTAGTGGAGGACTTCTTAGTGTTAGGTCAGAGGTTGGACTAGGTGATCATGGAGGTCTCTTCCAACCTAGGTGATTCTGTGATTCTGTGATATTTGAAAGCAGAAAAAGACCAGCTATTAAATGCAACTAAAAAATAAAAAGGAGAAAAAAAAAAAAAAAAAAAGAAAGAAAAAAAAGTGATGGAAACTAGAACAGAACCCAGGAAACCTAAGTCTCACTTAACCTGAGACTTCGGCAATCCCATCAAACAATCTGCCAGCTCTTCAGAATTGCTCACCTTTGCAGATACATAACTTTGCTAGCTAGAGAGTTCTATATCTGTCAGAACTGATATTTCCCATATGCTTTCAGAATGGGGGAGAGTGTTTTCTTTCTGCAGCCAGCTTCTTTCCATGATCCTTTCATGTGTAGCCAGAGAAGACCCTGGTCTTGCCCTAGTAACCAGACAATTCTCTCCAAGTCCATGGTCAGGACTGTAACCATATTAGATGTGTTAGTTTTTCATTATGATCGTAGAAACATAGAATCATTTAGGTTGGAAAAGACCTCTAAGATCATCTAGTCCAACATTTAACCTAGCACTGCCAAGTTCACCATTAAACCATGTCACTAAGCTCTATACCTACATGTTTTTTGAAGACCTCCAGGGACAGTGACTCAACTACTTCCCTGAGCAGCCTGTACCAATACCTCACAACCCTTTCAGTGAATATTTTTTTCTTAATATCCAATGACACAGTAGTTAGGACTGGTGCTTAGAAATGGAAAGCCCTGGGCTCTGGTTCCTTGACACAGTCTAACAGATATTTGATATCCATCTTCTACACCCCAGAGAAGCACTTTACTAGAGTACTCCTTACCACAGTATGGGATACTCTATACAGAACCAACATGATTGTTCTCTGAGTAAATGAGACACAAAAATCAAGCACTTTTTATAAATTGCTAGTTGGTCGAGGGAAGTGATTGTCCCGCTCTACTCTGTGCTGGTGCAACCTCACCTCAAGTACTGTGTACGGTTCTGGGCACCACAGTACAAAAGCACATTAAACTATTGGAGAGTGTCCAGAGGAGGGCGACAAAGATGGTGAAGGGCCTAGAGGGGAAGACATATGAGGAGCGGCTGAGGTCACTTGGCCTGTTCAGCCTGGAGAAGAGGACGCTGAGGGGGGACATCATCGCAATCTACAACTTCCTCGCAAGGGGGAGTGGAGAGGCAGGTGACCTATTCTCTGTTATCACCAGTGACAGGACCCGTGGGAATGGTGTTAAGCTGAGGCAGGGGAAGTTTAGGCTGGACATCAGGAAGAGGTTCTTCACCGAAAGGGTGGTTGCACAGTGGAACAGGCTCCCCAGTGAAGTAGTCACTGCACCAAGCCTGTCTGAATTTAAGGAGAGATTGGACTGTTCACATAGTCACATGGTCTAAACTTTTGGGCAGACCTGTGTGGTGCCAGGAGTTGGACTTGATGATCCTTATGGGTCCCTTCCAACTCGGGATGTTCTATGATTCTATGATTCTAAATTTCCCATATTAACAATGGAAGTAGTAGACATTTAACTGGCTTTGATTCTCCTTGGTGATACCTAAACTGTCTGCATAGATGATAGAGGTATGTATAGACAGAGGTATGTATAACATGTATTGGTTCTTCTGTATCAACTACATACAGAAATTTCAGTGGTTATTTTGCACAAACTAGACTGTCCCAATCCCCAGCGTGAGTATATACCTTTGAAAATGTATAAACTAAAACAAGTCTTTTTTTTTTTAATTCACAAGTAAATTCCATTTTGCCTAAATGAACATTTCTACTGATATGAATGCTTCAGTGTCAGCTGTTCGTCCTGTAGTGTAGTAGCAACTACCTATTTTTTCTAAATACAAATGGTATAATAAATATAACTAAAATATTGTTTTGGTGTTCTCATGCTGGTCAATGAAATGGTTAACCTTTGTTCACTGCTCCTGTGCTGGAAATGTACTTTATAGTACACACATCACAGGGCATAGATGGCCAGACTATGATCTTGATACACTCATCTCATTTTAATAGCCTTTGTAATTAATATTACATGTAGAAAATTATAATTGAGGAAGACAAACTAAAAGATAATAACTGATATTTAATTCTTTCAAAAAGCAAATGACAGAATAGAAACAGGTAATAGACAGCAGAGAAATAACTGCCAGGGATTTTCAGTTGTCCCTCACCTTCACGCTTACTCTCTCCTGTACAGACATCTTTTCACACAAAGACAATATCTTCTTGTTAAGTGGCATTTTTAGAGAAAATTTGCCTATTATTCTCTTTCCTTCTTCTCTGAAATGACAGTCATCTGGCAAGTACCAAGAGCTCATCAAGCTTTTCTAGGATCAATGTATTAAAAAATAAATTGCCACATCCAAGAAAGTATTAAAACAATGATGATTCAAAACAATGTGGTTAAAAATCATGACCTCTATACATCCTTGAATACGAGTATGTAAAGCATATGTTTTCAAAGCACAGCTAAGCATCTGACAGTTTTTTAGTGTTACTGGTTCAACAACTTTGACATTCAATAATCTGTTTCAGTCAGCAGGTGGATCTGCCAAAAATCACAGGAGTGGAAATGGAAAGTGATCAATATCTTGTACTAATGACATTTATAACAGTATTATATACTTTCACAGACTTGTTTATAACAAGTAAATATGCATGTACATTTATAGAACCTTGTATATCATCTGAGATTTCAGGCTCTATTTTTACATAACATTAAAATGAAACTAAAATAGAAAATTAGAATCATAGAATATCCTGAGTTGGAAGGGACCCACAAGGATCATCAAGTCCAACTCCTGGCACCACACAGGTCTACCCCAAAATTCAGATCATATGACTGAAAGCATAGTCCAAACGGTTCTTAAACTCTGACAGGCTTGGTGCTGTGACTACTTCCCTGGGGAGCCTGTTGCAGTGTGCAACAACCCTCTCATTGAAGAACCTTTTCCTGATGTCCAGCCTGAACCTCCCCTGTCACAGCTTGACTCCCTTCCCTCAGGTCCTATCACTGGTCACTAAAGAGAATAGATCAGTGACTGCTCCTCCACTCCCCTGTGTGAGGAAGCTGTAGACCGCGATGAGATCTCCCCTCAGCCTCCTCTTTTCCCAACTGAACAGGCCAAGTGACCTCAGCCGCTCCTCGTATGTCTTCCCCAATAGGCCCTTCTCCATCTTTGTAGCCCTAAATTCAAACATGCAAAAGAAGTTCACAAATTCAGAAAGTTCTACAGTTACAACAACAGCATTAACAATGGTTGAACAGTTATTACTAAACAAATACACATTTATAGGACCTTGTTCCTCTAAAGGTCCTATTAAGGGATGCCATCAGTGTTGTCACTTCCAGCAGCTCTGGGGATGGTGATTCCTCCTGTCTGGATGCTGGATCCCAGCTCAGGGCACCTGGGGACCTCAGGTCTGTGCCCAGGCTGAGAGATACTGCTGTTGCTTTTCTGTGTGCAGGCTCAACCTGTAGCAAGGCTGAGCATGTATCCCAGAGACACATACATGGACACACACATGGACATACACAGGGGACACCAACAAGGCCAGCTACATTTATGACCACAGACAAGATGCTGCCTTCAACAGAACCTACTGATACAGGACTGATAAAAGCACAGACAGCCAAATCCTCTTCCTCCTATTCAGTGGGTCAGGACTAAAGCCACTGAAGTCCTTTCAGCACACGTACACCCAGGATAGAGAGGGAGATCGTGCAGAGAGTTAAAAAGAGATTTAGTAAAACAGGACAGATTGTGGTGCTTGGGCACAGGGCTCAGTCAGTCAAGTGTACTGACCAGTCATGCTTTAGACAAGACCAGACCTTTTTATATTTCTTTCTGTCTGTTCCTCCTTTGTTTCTCCCCGATTCACTCCCCCTGTACTTCCTTCATCAGTCTCACCAAACACCTTCTTCAGTTCCAATATCCTGGACCCTTAAGTCTGCAACCTCATCGGTCACAAAGTCCCAGTTTGCTTACAGTTCCTTGATAGCTCATCATTTACTGTGACTGAGAAGGTTTGTTTCTTTTCCTTGTCTCAATTATGTTTGTCTGTCAGGTCTGTGTGTCTATGTGTCTGTGTGTTTTGTTTATTGTTTCCCCTTTCCCTTTGCACTGAAAAGGTCAGATATTCTTACTGACACAGACCTCTCACCTTCCACTTCCATTTGCAGATCCCACATACCCTGGCAGATCCTACTGGGGGAACCACTAAAGCTGGAAGGGTATCACTATGGAGCATAAAAACTGAAATAACTTTGATTTAGACAGAACAGGCTGGGGTTCTTGATCCCATCTTGTTTGATTAGAGGTATGATCCTCAATTATTGATAGTAACAATGAGAGGAAACATACTACAATTATCCAAAGTAATTCAAAGTTTTGCACTTTTTTTTTTTTTCTCCTTAGTACAGCTCAGTATAAGTCAGTGAACTGACCTCTTTACAGCAATTTAGAAGCAGCTAGTACTTAATACCAAGGCTTCTGTAACCCCTAAAGGCATAACATTCAGGACATGGGAACTGTAACACCCTCCTTTTCCCCCTAAGGCAAACTCTGTCAAATTTGTTGATCTAAGATATGGGACAGTTAACAAGCTAGTAGATGAAGACTGTAGAGTAAAATGGGGTTCAGAAGGAATCAATATTTCTTCTAGATAACTAGAGCCAAGGCCAAGTCATACATTAAGCCAAACAACTCAAGTATAAATATCAATATGCTGCCTGACAGGATGCCAATATATGTGCTTTAAAAGCAAAGGTATACAGCTTGGTCATATAATTAGGAATAAAGTACCAACAAACTAAAGGCACTTCTTAAAAGTACTGAAAATCTCTAAAAGCAGCAACTGACAGAAGCACTTGGGAGAGCAACTGTACAGGCAGAACATACTCAACTTCAGCTGAAGATCAGACTTTTCAGGATGCCTTCACAATCTCACAGGATTGGATCCAAAAGCCTTATTATCTCCAGGACAGAAATAAATCAATACCAGCAACATTTGCAAGATTGAAACAGGTCACACTTAGCAGAGTAGATGGTATCATTTTAATGAGGAAAGAAAAGATCACAACCAAGATCCCTAAGAAAGGAGACAGTGAAAAGTCATTTGCAGCACAACAGATTTAATGACTTTCTCCTAATGAATGCTGTCAATATAAGACAGAGATTTGGTTTTCCCTGGAACTAAAACATTATGTGGTTTTTTAGACTCTCAGATTTTCCATGAGAAAAGAGAAATGAGAAAGATCCAATGAACTCTAGCAGACTTTTTGCTGATATATCTATACTAAATGAAAAACTGTATAGTTACCCATACTAGGGCAGAAGCAACATAAAACCCCAGCATAACCAATTGTCCATAGAATGACATGGCTTATAAGGTGTGATTCACTTTTATCGTGCATCCTCTTGTACTGAGGAATTAAGGGAAAGAGTAAACCCTAGCACAGTATAAGTCAAGAGAGAACACCCTTCTGCCAGCATGAGGTAAAGAAGGCAGATGACTCATCTGAAACAAATATACCTACCACTACTCATTCACAATGTATTCTGCAGGACGTAAGGAAAATTCTATGAATCAGTGAGTAAAACAAATAATTTAAAAGCAAAAGCAACTGCTCAAAGTCTTTAGAAAAGAAAAAAAATCCTTTAATTAGCGTGCCTTAATATTTAATTACTTTGCTGATTTAATACAGTTGTGTCTCGCTTACTTTAGCTGTGAGGAAGAGGATAACTGGGTACAGTACTGGTAACAAGAGGAATCAAGCCAAAAACATAATGCTAACAGATTGAGTTGCACAGGTTTTTAACCAATTATTGCTCAAACCTACTGGGGTGATCACATGACAGATTTTGATAAAGATTTGTTTTACAGTAAAAGTCACTGAACATTAGATTAGAATGTAGGCTCATTCACCATAAAATGGATTTCTAAGCAGAGACAAAAGGGTTAAATTGATCTTTTAAGTACATTTTATATTTTAGAATCCTCTTGTTTACCTCTAAGACAAATGTTCAAATGCTAAGTAAGAGTTACAGACGCATGCTTGAACATTTCAGAATCAATGCTTGTTCAAAACACTCCTAGCATTTCCCCACCTCTTCCCTGTAGTTTGCAAAGAATGGTGAAAAATTCATGACAATGTCTTTGGACTAGAAATGATGGTGCTGAAGGCTCCTTCGTCACTTAAAAATTTCAGCTACCACAGGATGAGAATGAAGTGTGTTGCTGGTAAACTAATCTGTTCTGGTACATCTGAGCTCAGGAGCATAAAGAGCCACTTGGACCCTTGTCTAACTCTGCACAGAACCATTCTCTCCAGGGGAGTATTGAACCCATGACCCACTGTCATGCACATAATGCCTCTATTCCCTCTGCGTTCTGTGTCTGCTCCCTTCTTTCCTCTTCAATGTCAAGAGGAAGAACTAATATTACTGCTTATAAACATTTCCTTTGTAGAGATATTCTAATGATTAAAACATGGAGCCATCAAATTGTAATACTTTTTCTCAATTTGTAAAAATTACTGCACATCTTTGGACTTATCTGTTCAAGCGTAAGACAGGAATCAAGACTTTTACCTCACTTTACGAAGGGTTAGTTAATTGTCAGTTGCTGCGTGGCAGGATAGACTGCAGCAGTTATACCTGAAGCAGCATAACTCCTTCTGCTTTAAATTAATTTAGCAGTTATAACACATTCTGAGCTTCATCATTAAAGCTCCTGTCTTTGAAAAAAAGTGTTTCGTTTGTTTGTTTGTTTATTTTTAATTAATTTAATGCAAACTTAACATTTTTCCTTTCAGGAAAAATAATCTAGTTGATTTTAAGCACATAGTACAGGCAAGAACTTTCTTGCAGAAAAGTAATGATTTTTTTTTTTTTGTCCATCTTTTAGGCAGAAATGGAGAGAAAAAAATGTAATTGATATGTAGAAAAATAAATATTTAAAACAGCCAGCAAAAGAAACAAAGCCTTCTTGATTATCATTTTTACATAGAAAGATAACATATCTCAGAAATGTACAGGATGGTCCATTTAATTATTTAGAACACATGTCCTTGTTATATTTGTCAAATTCATGGTGAAAGTTTCTCTCCACTAGAGATTTGTACAAATCCTTGGAGTTTATGTACTACTCCACAAAAGAAAAGGACTTGCATGAGTGTGTTTTATCTCAAGTATATTCCCATGAAGGAAATTGGCCTAAGATACCCTTTATTTATTTATTTATTTTTATCTACAAGTATAGCAGATGCATAATGAACAGTACAGTTACATGAGCCTTAAAATATATGAGGCAATCACAGTGAACTCTACGGTATACAGTGTGTGGTCTCTCTCAGCTTTGTAGTGCAAAATATAACAGGAAGCCTATTCTACAAAGGCTTTTGGAGGGTTTCCATCCCACTTTGTTAGGAACTTCAAAGAAAAGATCCTTTCTAAAGATTCTTCCCCTTAAGGAGCTGCAAAATCTAGAAAAGCTTCAGATTCTGGGGAGTACCACTCCATCTTTTTACATTTGGTCTTTCTTTTTTTTCTATCTTTAAAAACAAACAAAAACAAATAAATAAAGACACACACACACACACCCCTTCACCTGCTCCCCCTCCTTCACAAACACATACAAAAATCATATGCAGCATTTATGATGACATAGATGTTAACTTCAGGTTAAGTTCTCAAATTTCAGATAGTGCCTGAGATACAGATTCTTGTGCATTCTTACCTAGCCTGACAGGGGAACAAATGGTAAGATGTGTAGGAAACACCTTCATGCCTGTAGGACAGAGCTCAATTTCAGAATTCCTTTATTGCCAAGAGTAAATCACTTATAAATTTGAGTCATGTCACTTAACTTTATCTTGTCTCAAAGTTAGACATCTGGTCCAAACTGGAGGGAGCATTTTGGCTCTGCCTGAAGTTGAAGAGATGGATAGCTAAACATATAGCATGATTCATACCTTCTTAAAATAGTCACTTTTCACTGACTTGATGATAGCCATTTCTAAAACTACAAATTAAATTAAAAATAGCTACAGTTAGGCAAACTTGTTTTAGGCTGTAAAATCCCCGTCTCATTTACTCTACAAAATCAAATGTGAAGCATTGCCTATACTTTGGGGAAAGAATACTGGAACTAAGAATACCTTAAGGTTTAAAAGATGTTCAGATATTTGTTTCTGGACGAATATGTAATTTTAACCGAGTCCCACTCATATTCCTTTTTTTTTCTCAGAAAACATATATGTACAGAGGTTTCTGAATATTGTGATTTCTTTAGAGGTAAAGCATTACAGGAGTTCAACACTAATTCATATCCTGCAAGCCCATTATTTCTTTTATAGCTTCACTTCAGCCATTTCTGTTCCTCATATTCCTTCATCCTTCATGCCACAGATCCATAAGTCACGGATCCTACAACATACCTTCTTCTGAAGGGCACATTTTCTTTTTTTATTCCAGGATGCCTAATCACTCATGCACATCTCAGAAGAATCTGTGCAAAATGGAAAGACAGACACTGCAACTGCCGTTAATGAAATTCAGAAGTTCTAAAAGTCTCAAAGTGTTACAGAAACTTGAAAGTAAATCTTGTTCATAATGCAGTAGTTCTAATAGCTGTACTCCTAAAGCTTAAAATCCACTGCCCATCATACTCCACTTTTTATGAGAACTCAGGAGAGTTCCAAAAATACTGAGTTGTAATAATACAGAATATGACTGCTTCAGTGGCCTGGGGGTGGCTTTCCAGACTTTTTTTTTTTTTTTTTTTAAATAATATCTTTAGATCCAATCATATTTATACAACGATAACAACATTTCCAACATTTCAATTTTGAATCTTTTAGTTCTTCAATAGTTAAAAAGCCCTAGAGAGAGAAAAAAAAATTCTTCTAGAAAGGAAAAACATATTTATTCTACACTGACTGAACTCAGTTTATTGTGACTCTAACATTGAATTACAGCTTTGGGAGTTTATGAGTTTCTAACCTTAGTTTACTCCTAACCATTACATTCGCTGTTGAAAAGGTTTGGACACTTTTGATGGGAGCATTTGCAAGGTATTACTTGAACATTTCTTTCTGAACATTACCAGTGGTTTATTCAAATAGAAGAGGCAACAAGCTGAGCGATTAGTATTATAGGAAAGCTGTCAGTCATAAGGTGCAAAATCCAGTCAGTACCTAGGCTCACTCCCACTTTATTTTTCTCAGTATCAAACATTTGGCTGCACGGCTTGAATTTTCTTTGTTAAACTGTGCAAAGAATTCAAAGAAAACTTGGAATATTTTTCTTAGCATTTTCCTTTTGTTTTTAGAGTACCCAAAGAAAATGTTGTTGACATTTTTGTTGTCAATTTCTACATGGTTATGAAGTTTAATAGCTGATTCATTGAAGAAATTCTTTCTCATCAGGCATAAGAAAAAGAGCCAGAGAGAGACTGACTGCAGGAGTGTGAAAGTCCATGCTGTACAAACACGCTATTAATTTCTTTTCTGTATCACCCACAATATGCTGTGATAGTGCTGCAGTTGTAATGAGAAAAATAGATGTTCTAAAATGTTGCTCCTTTTAGCTTCTGCACTTTGAAAGGTCACAATATAGAGAGAGTGAAAGATTTGCTTAGCACAAAATATAGTTTATTCTATAGTTTATTCTGCTTCACATTTCTGGATATTCAGTTACTTGTAGACTGTTTCTGGCATAAAAGCTGCTGACATTCTTTGCTGCTTTCTTTTGTCATCTTCCTACCGAGCAGAATGGGCTTTTGATTCAGACTGCTACCTTTTCTGATTCTCAGAACAGTGAAGATTTGCGGTTTCTTCACCTGTCCTTATGCAGCAGAGTTACTAATCAACATTTCAACATGTCCCATCAACATGTCTCTATCACCTGGGAAATGTCACAGGAAAAAAGGTTTTAATGAACAACCATGTGAAGGCCTAAATTCTCCATATTGCACACTTTCTGTTAGCTGAGAGTCAGAAGATAAAAATTATTGATGACACCATTCTGCATTAACTGAGGCGATAAGCTTAGATATCATTTTACATTAGTTATGAATATTGGGCTTTTAACCCTATTCAGCAAAATGGCAATGACACAAGGATGGTGCTACAGCTAGCGTAATTCATAAAGCTATATTCATTTCAATCTCCAATTTGCACCAGCTAGTGCAAATTTGGTCCTTTGGGGCTTATCATATAATGATGACATGGAGAGCAGTAATCTAAAGAACAGTACTGGATGTGAGATAAGGTGTGTTTGAAGTCATCTGCTTTCAGCACTGCTAAGACACCCCTGGAATACTGTATAGAGTGACAGTCTTTCACAGTTAAAAGGTAATCATGAAGTAAACAAGCAGAAAGTAAAAGAACAAACATATTTAGAGATGAAAGCTGGGAGTTATCTAACAAGCTCACACACAAAGAGAAAATGTTCACAACCTGAAATTTATCCTTTGGGGAAAACAGTTTAAGAGCAATAGAGGTGTATTTAAGGACAAGGAAATATGTAGGAAAGAAATGTAGGGCTGAAGTAGAGAAAAGCAAAACTAAATTGGAGAGGAGGCTATGGACAACAAGAAATTCCACATTGAGGTTGTATCACTAGAAAACTACACGAAAAGATTCAGGCACATATTTTAAAGCTTGACTGACATGTCTTGGTGGGCAACTGAACTACAGATTTTATTGGAAGAGTAAATAAAGAATGTAAAGTAGCTTTCAATAATCTTTCAAAGTCACAGTGTTGTGATGTGTGGAGTACTATTAAAACCTTGAGTTTTACTGGTCAGATCTTGCACTTTAAAAATGTGAACAAAACCCACCTAATATAGTATTTCTTACATTTTGCCCCTAACAAAACCTCCCCCTGGCATTGTTTCCTACGGGAAATCTCTCTCTCTCTCTCTCTCTCTCTCCCCCCCAACTAGATGAAACTGATAAAGAAATTGACAGATTTTATTCCCCCCCCCCCCCCCCCCCCCCCGGAAAACCATTGGTGTTCTTCAGAGATTCTTTCATCAGGCTTCTGAAGGCAAAGATAAGAATTCTGGTCAAGAACAAAATCTACTGACTACAGCCATTTGATGAGTGTTTTACAGAAAATTCAGGTTAAGGTCTCTGTTCAATATTAGACAGTTCTGTGAGCCAGCAAGACAAGTGATTCCCCACCTATTAAAGTTATTAACTACTCTGAGGTAGACTTGGTCCCCTTTCCCATGAAAATTTTAAAAGTTTCCAGACATCTTTTGCTCCAGTGTAAAATGAAAACAAATGTTAAAAACTCATTTTTGTCTCATGAACTGCTCCTGTTTTGCTTAGGCTCTTCTATGAGCACAGAGTCAGTAAAATGAGAAAGAAGAAAAAAAAAAAAAAAAGGGTAGCAGCTAAGACACCATGAGCAATGACAAGTATGGAGAGGAAAAGACAAAGGAATTGGTTCACGCCTAGCTTTATCTGGATTCCTTGTTAAGGAATAGCTTTTTTAACTGGATTTAGAGCTTGTGAACAGCAGAACACCAATAGCCCAGGACAATTAAATTAATTCCTTGGACCCAAACCAAAGCCAATTAAAAACAAAAGAAAACTTCCATGTATTCCAATGAGATCTTTTATCCTCAAATTAGATGAAATTTTGCCCCAGTTGGTAACAGGCTTTAAGTTCCTGAGATTTAATTCCATTACTCCACAGATGATAACCTAAATCCACTGATGGGATTGGTTTTAATCAAGTTTGTTGTTGTTCTTGTTGTTGTTTGTTTGTTTTCATCTTTGGTTGTATAACATTGATAGTATAATTTATGATACATATGAAATAACTGTGCTAAAATTCACACCTGATTTTCTTTAGGACTTGCTAATGCATGATTAGATTGGACTAAGGAAACCCGAATATTTCCATTTCTGAAATACTGAATATGTGGGTTATTCACCCATATGTACAGGCATACTATGTTAGCGTGTTCATGTTCATCAGGAAGCCAGTACTACAAAGCCTGAGGTTGCCATTCATTGGAAGCTTCTCTTCTGAGTGTTTTTCAAATCCTTTTATTCTGTGGGAGAAGGAGGGTTCCTTTCATCTCTGCTAGAATTACAACTTACGTGTAGAAAAGGCAGTCTCTGTGCCTCAGTTCACATACTCCTACTGTTACGTACCCTAAATAGACCTTTCCTTCCACCCTACTATTCAGGCTGAATAACATTGTAATTGTATAGTGGGTTTACGTGACAAGGTTCTGGTAGCAGGGGGTTGCAGGGGTGGCTTCTCTAAGAAGAATCCAGAAGCTGCCCCATATTAGACAAGTGCCAGTTTCAGCAGGCTCCAAAGGGACCCGCCGCTGGCCAGAGCCAAGCCAACAAGTAATGTTGTTTGTGTATCTGGGAGAGCAGATTGAATAAAGGAAAAAAAAAAAAAAAAGAAAAAAAAAAGAAAAAAGAAACCTGCTGCACAACAGCAGCTGGGAAAATGAGGAGTGAGAACCAGCCCTGCAGACACCCAGGTCAGTGCAGCAGGAGGGCAGGAGGTGCTCCATGCCCGCAGCACAGGTTCCCCTGCGGCCTGTGGAGAGGCCCCTGGTGGAGCAGGCTGTCCCCCTGCAGCCCATGGGTCCCACACGGAGCAGATCTCCACGCTGCAGCCCGTGGAGGAGCCCCCGGTGGAGCAGGTGGATGTGGCCTGGAGGAGGCTGCGGCCCATGGAGAGCCCCCGCAGGAGCAGGCCCCGGGCCGGAGCTGCAGCCCGTGGAGAGGAGCCCACGCAGGAGCAGGGGGTCTGGGGGGAGCTGCCGCCCGTGGGGGACCCGTGCTGGAGCAGTTTGCTCCTGGGGGATGGACCCCGTGGTACGGAGCCGTGTGGGAGCAGTTCTTGAAGAGCTGCTACCTGTGGGCAGCCCCCGCAGGCTCAGTTGGGGAAGGACGGCATCCCGTGGGAGGGACCCCGCGTGGAGCAGGGGCAGAGAGGGACCGTGAAGGAGCGGCGGAGATGAAGGTTAGGGACTGACTGCAGCCCTCATTCCCCCTTCCCCTGTGCCATTCGGGGGGAGTACATAGAAGGAGGTGTATGGGGGGAAGGTGTTTTTAGTTTGTTTTCTTTTTTTTCTCACTTCTCTAGTTTGTTAGTAATAGGTAATAAATTACATTAATCTCCATATGCTGAGTCTGTTTTGCCCATCATGATAATTGTTGAGTGATCTCCCTGTCCTTATCTCAACTCTTGAGCCCTTTGCATCATATTTTCGTCCCCTTTCCCTTTGAGGAGGGGGGGGAGTGAGGGGGCGGTTGTGGTGGAGCTCAGCTGCCCACTTCAGTAAAACCACCACAAAGTGATAATGGCAAGAGTGGATCTAAGTTGCTAGACATATGCATATGCTAGTCTTTGAAAAAGTGATACAATGCAACAGTTGTGTAAATTCAGCATAAAGAAGGAAATTTCCTCATTCTAGGAAAAAAAAAAAAAAGTCATCTCATTAACCTTCCAAACACTTTAATGACATCTATTAATTGTTAGCTTCAGTGAGGAAACTGTAGTCAAATCAGTGAGCAAACTAGAGAAAGCATCAGGGTAGCACAGTATGTTATGGAGCTTGATGGAGAAGAACACATATTTTCCCATTCCCCTTTAGTTATTTTAAAAATGAGCTACACCCAAATTAAACTTCTCTTGTGAAGTTGCCTCCAGAAGAAAAGAAGAAAAATAGTTTTCCATCAATGGGAAACAGCACCAAATCACATAACCCCTTTGTTTTGCTGTATATTTACATGGACTGGGAGTAAGGAGTGGTGGGGGCTGCCAACAAGATAGGCAGAACAGGGTCTCACTAGACAGGACCCATCCCAAACACCTCTGACATTGGACCCTGCTCTGTCTGTCCCCAGCCAGGAAGCAGGGCAGGCTGGGGGGCAGCCAGGAGCAGCCCCAGCCTGCAGCATCAGGCACATCTGTGAGGAAGGGAATGGGTATTGTGGCTTAACCCTGGCAGGCAGCTCAGCCCTACACAGATGCTCGCTCACTTTCCCCAGGTGAGCTGGATGGGAGAATCAGAAAGATAAAAGTTTAAGAACTCATGGGTTGATATAAAGACAGTTTCCTAGGGAAAGCAAGAGCTGCACCCACAAGCAAAGTCAAACAAAGAATCTGCTGCTTCCCATTGGCAGGCAGGTGTTCAGCCACTTCCAGGAGAGCAGTGCTCATCACATATGACAGTTTCTTGGGAAGACAAATACTATCACTCCGAATGTCCCCCCCTTCCTCCTTCTTTACCCCAGCTTTTATTGCTGAGCATGACACCACATGGTATGGGATGACCCTTTGTTCAGTCTGAGTTGGCTGTTCTGGTTCTGTCCTCTCCAGCTCCTTGTGCACCCCCAGCCTCCTCACTGGCAGGGCAGCCCGTGAAGCTGAAAAGCCCTTGGCTTTTTGTAAGCCTTGCTCTGAAATAACTACTGTGTGAAACAACATTGGTGTGTTATTGCCACTATTTTCATCAAAAATTCATACACGACATTGTGTGAGCCTCTACAAAGAAAATTAACTCCACCCCAGCCAAAACCATGACAATAGGCTGAGGCTGGGATGGGACGTTGGGATCTGGATCATGGAGTGCTTGGCCAAACATGGCTATGATACTCTGGCTCTTTCCGTCTCTCCCCAGTAGCTTTTATCAGTGAACTTGCCTTGAAAAAAAATAGCCCTAAAATGAGGGCAAGTGCTCTCAGGGCCCTATATCAAATGAAGTACCATTTCCTTGGCTGAGGTGCTTTGTCCTGCTTGCAGGCAGTAACAGATTTGAAAAGTATCCTGCAGAAATGTCTGCACAAGCCCTAAGCAGGCTCAAATCCTGAATAAGAAATTAATTTACTAAAGTAGTTCTATCTCATAAATAGAAAATGGTGGGGCTGTTTCCTAAGAGACAGTATTAAGATTTTCAGTGTAATAGCAGGCAGAATTCGAATAGCTAGACAGGTCTATTTTTTTTCCTCTGCTTTTATATTTATTTAATATTGTATGTTTAGCTTAATGGTGCAAAACATTTTTATTCAGGATTTCAGTAGGGTAATGTGGGTGGCTCTGATCCTTCTACATGCTGAACATGTGCTGTTTGGATCTGACTTTGCATTGTGTTTCACCTGAGATGCTCTGCAACAGAGTTTTAATAAAATGGGAAAGAAACAAGAATATTTTACCTTTAAGCACATTATTGGTTCTTATTTTTCTGCCTTTAAATCCTACGGAGTACTCAAGATAATAGAAGATCATATTTAGTCTTACAGTGTGCTGATCCATAAACAATATTAGGCCACAGCTAAGCTGATTCTTGCCAAGGATCTCTCTTTAAAAATATTCAGGCTTTTATATAGATACAACCAGACATACCCAGACACTGGTACTAACCAAGTAAGCCCTGGGAGTGAATACCAACTCCCAGGAAGGCTTTTTTTTTTTTTTTTTTTTTTTTTTTTTGGTTTATTGGGGTTTTGATTTCTATTGTTTCCAT
Organism: Anser cygnoides; assembly: GCF_040182565.1. Taxonomy (NCBI): domain Eukaryota; kingdom Metazoa; phylum Chordata; class Aves; order Anseriformes; family Anatidae; genus Anser; species Anser cygnoides. The sequence goes on from NC_089873.1 coordinate 30,878,691, forward strand.
GCAAGTATAGACTGTTTCATAGGAAAGAAAACTGTGTGAGAATTCCTACTGCAAATCCCTGTCTGCTCTGTGTAAATTAAAGAGCACCATGAAAGCTGCATTTTTTAAATGTCAAAGTACATTGTTAAAATGCTAATATAATGGAGCAGAAAGTGACAGAGGTAGGGAATGTGGGAGAGTGAGGGTTGCAAATACCTGCTTCAAAACGCAGGTGGGAGTTCAAATGTGTGGTATTTGAAATTGTCTCTTTAAAGCACATCATTTTTCTCAGTACATAAAAACAAGTAGACAGAGGCTTAATATCTCTTTGTAAATACACACTGACACTAAGAAAAAATCTGTCCATCTCTGGCAGAAAAATTCATATAGTACTTATTGGCTTCTGCATTGGCTTTTCTAATTAAAAGGCCATTCAACCATGAAATGTCTTGTGAGACTAATATTGGTGGCAGTGATGGCAGAATGGGTTTTGCTGGCCTCCTGAGTTGTGTGGATCCAGACAGTGGTAACTGGAGAGAGCAGCAGGGCACTCCCTAGGAGCATGGTCAGGTACTCCTTTGAGTGTTTCTGTTCTCCAACTTGTCATCTTCTTCCCCACCCATGGTGGGTTGAGATAGTGCAAGCTTGTCTGGTAAAGCACTATAGCTGTGCTACTAAAGCACTTTTCACATACTTCCTTTGGTTTCCCATCCCATACCACCTGCTGTTCCCCACAACCCTTTTCGGCATTATATCCTTAGGTTTACTCTTTTGTTACTGCTGCACTTGATTGCTTCCCCTTCCATGTTGGACTGTTTCTAGCTTTGCTTTCTCATTTTTCCAGTTTAATCCCCTTCCCTACCCATGCACACACATTTCCACTGCAGTAAACATGCTTGTCATCTTCTTCACTCTTCCAGTGACGTCACAATTGTGATGCTCCCTCCTCTCCCACTCCATTTTATCATCTGCACACATCTTATTACTTCAGTCACCACTCAGAATATTATTCCCATGTCTCTCTCCATGTCTCTCTCCTCTCCATATTCTTTCTTGATATCTCTAAAATGGTCATTGCATACCCAACACCAACCACGTTCTGTCTTGTTCCCTCCCAGCTTGTGGCCTCCAGATATTTTGTTGCCTTTGCTTGCCTCTGAAGGTGCTGTCATATATCAAGCTATCTCTTTTTCTTACGGTCTTTGTTTGGATCGTAATTTGGGTGGAGGTTTCAGGATATTCATCTCCTGTTTCTGCTGCTTTTAGTTCCTGCCCGCACATTCCTTCTCCTCTGTTGAACTGCACTTTGCACAGTAGTTTCCTCTTCCTCTACTGACTTTCAAATTCATCTCCAATGAACTTGATTTCCCTTCATGCTTAGCCAGAAGCTGCATCCTTTCTTTCCCCTTGTCTGTCACCCTGATTCAATTTTCTTATTCCTCCAAATTGTTTTTTTCACTAGCTTAGCACATTTTGATTTTCAAGGCTTTTTCTAGGAAGTTTAGCATCTTTTATTTGCAGTCAGAACACCAATGAAGGAAGCCAGAATGGATACTTTTTAGGCAGGATCAACTGCTCTATTCAGGGAAAAAAAAAAGAAAAAAAAAAGTAACTCAAAGGCTATTTTCATGACATTGAATGCTTAATTCTGTAAAGCTTTGGCTCTCAGCAAAAGAACATGATAAAGCATCTGGCTCTCTCTTGTATACTACACATATAAAGAATTGGAAAGCTGGCCATGTGTTGTACAACACCTCCAATGCCTCTTGTTCAAAGAGATAAAAGGGTATTTGGACACAGTTCTATTAATGCTTTGTGCCATTTAGGTCTCTTCTTACATTATACTATTGTATGATCATTGAAGTTTATTCACCTCAAATCTCATGAATTTGTGTTTCTTGATGTTAAGTCTCAATGTTATTAATTTAGTGAGGGGTTTATTTGCAAAGAAGTCATCTTCAAAATTTAACTGTTCCTCTGGATGACAGCTACTGATATTAGCAGTACTGAATGAAACAACGTGACAAGAAAACCCATTGATCCAGTTATCAGTAGCTAATGCTTTTCTTTATCAGAAAAACAAAACAAGTTCCTATATCACTGATTAAAAACTTCCCTGCTCTCAGTACCCAAACAACTTTCTTTGAGAGGACTCCAAATAAGCAACAGCTTTGAGGTGGAGATGCCTGCAGCATTTTATTAAAGTGAGCACACTACAACTAACAAAATCATGTTCTCTGTATCTAAACTTACATTTTACTAGAACACAAAAAAAAAGGAAAAAAGTAAGTTTTTAAAGACAAAACAATCAATTCTACAGAGGAGACAGATTTAAATAAAGGGAAACACATCTCTCTTAATCACCAGAGTTAATCACTCTACCTGTGCCAGGCACACATTTTCCTGTAGTTCTGCTTTACAGTGGCCATCCAGCTTGTACCAAAGCAAGCATGCCTTAGGGAGGTGCAGTATTTCCTCACAAGAGTCACCAAGGACTCCAGATTGCAGCCAGCACTACAAAGCAAATAGGCAGCTTTTCTGTCGGGTGCTGAGCCACAACCTAATTAGTACTGCATGATACACAATAATATAGCCAGTATATAGAAAGTAAACATATTCAACAGTACTTCCATCCACTATGCAGAACAGTGGTGGTTCAGTGCATCTATAAGTCCATGAATTATTAGGATGTGATATTTGTAGATTGTTCTATGATATATATTTGTGCAACAGCTATGTGGTATTCTGGCAGCTATGCTCTTCTTTCTAAAAGAGATCCAAAGGGAGTCTGTGGTTGTCACAGATCTGTCTGTGCAGGGCTAAGATCCATTTTTCCTGCTGGTTTATTCCACCACCAACCAAAACTCCAGATGGAGGGGAGGCTTCACACCTCACAAGCACAGTTTTGTTTTCTTGATCAAATATGCCAGGTATCATGTTCATTTAAAATTGAGGGACATGGTTCAAAAACTAAGTATCTCTGAAAGTATCTTTCCTCCACTTTGAACATAACACCAGCAAAGAAAAAAGGACAAGGAAGGGCATGCCTCTGGTAGGGTGTTCTAGAAGAAGAAAACCCTCCCTAGCATACATTAGCTTGTTTACGAGTCTATCATTATGAGTCATTAGCTGTCTGCCACATGCTCCAACAAGTGTTGGAGCTTGCTTCTGAGGGATAAACAAACAGAGCTGAAAATCAAGCAGAGAATAATTTTCTCATGGACAGTGTTCACAGTCACTGTGGAGAGTCAATAGAACCTTGCAAATGATTTTTCTGAAATATGGAGGCAGATGAATTAACAAAACAGAGTAGTTAATCAAAATTCCAGCTTTAGCAGAACATCTGTTAGAAAAGTCTCCAGTTGTTGAATTTAAAATTTTTACAGTAAACATGTCTTTTCCTTCCTTGTTCTTCATAGAAATAATCCAAATTTTAAAATAATAGCAATAATAGGAATAACAGACAGAATAAACCAAAAGAAAAAAAAAAAAAAAAAACAGCTTTCCTGACGTACTGAGAGAATGAGAGTGTCCAGTGTCACAAGTCAGGGGAATGAAAATATGAATATAGGAAAGAAAAAAAAATATCCAATTTGTATTTGAAAAGGTAAGAGAGAAGCTAAAAAGAGTAGAAGTTTTTTTCCAGGGCACCAGACGTGCAGAGAAGGTGGCCCTCCTACTAGCAGTGAACGGTTCAGTTGCAAAAAAGAAGATGAGTAACAGATGAGGATTCTGGAGAGTTACACTATTGTTCGTATTGCGTTCGTACACAGATATTACTATATTACCAGTTTATTCACAGAAATTATACAGGATTAAATAAAATCACAGAAACAAAAAAATAGCCTATGATATTATAAAAAAAAAAAAAAAAAGATGAAGGAAAGCAACTTACCAAAGACATATATGCAAGAGCCACACTATAAACAGATTCTATGGGAAATGATATAGTGAAATTAGTATAATGACCTTCTTTAAGAAGAGAAAAAATAATCGAGGAATAAAACAAATATTCCCTTCACATGTGCTAGAGTGTAAGTTAACTCTAAGTTACCACTCATACTTTGTTTATTCTATCCAAAATATATAGAATATTCTATTATATATATATACGCAACTACTTTAAGCACAAGCATAACTTCATTATTACTACAACATCTCCCATTCCGTGTTACTGCAATCATATGCTGTAATGAAAAAACAGACTGTTTCACCCTCTACAAAGACTCTATCAAATCACTTAAATCTTGGCTGCTGGCTGTGTGTGTCGGCACGGCACTATCTTTTTGCCTCAACAAAATTGATCAGGATAATACATGGTGGCATTAGATGCCCTGTCTACATGTCAACAAAAACATGTCAACAAAGTAGGAACAGTAGGATTTTATATGATGAATCACAATCAAGATAGCAACAATTTTCAAGAGCACGCACCCAAAAAATATTTCCTAAGACATTTGTAACTATCCTTATATAGAATAAAAAGTCTTGTTCAATTTTATTTGGAAACTTATGAAGTCAAATAACTTTCCTTTACTTTACAGATGCTAAGCTCTATGAACCAATAAAATGTCTGAAAAAATCAAGACTTCTGTAAATACCTTAAAATAACATGATAAATAAGGAAATGAGATTCTTAAGAAATAAAAATGTTTTTAGTTGTCGGTTATTTATTTCTAGTCAATGTATTCCCATGAACAGTGTGCCAAAACTGATCATAGCGTAACTGATAACTTTTTGGATACAAGATAAAATTCAGGAGATTAATTAGTTTAAAATACTGTTGAATGTATATGCTAAGGTAGCAAGATGCATAAAAACAGCAGTGCAAAACAGAGTCTGAAAAAGCCATGCTAATCAATATAGTGTGTGGAAGGATCAAGAAGGATAAAGTCAAAACAAAATTTGTGCTGGAAAAGGTCTTATACAAACACATATAATTCCAAAAATAGAAGGACTACAGAGAGCTATTGGCAGCCCCAAATCAATTTGTTGAAATGTTCCCATTTGTTTTAAGGTTAACTCAGTATGGAAACCATTTTAATCCCAGTTCTCCATTCATAGCCATGAAGTGTCACACAAGCAAGATCTCACTTTATTTAATAGAAATAAAAATACAAATAAAGTTTTCTTGAAACTGCTTAAAGTACAAAAAAAGTTAGCAAGGCTCCAGTGACTTAAGGACTTAAGGTAAACTACTAATACCTGTTCTTTAACAAAATGTTTGTATTAATTTTTGAGAATGGCACAGGTATTTTCTACAGTTCCTAACCATTCTTGCCGTTTCCAAATGCAACCAAACTGGTAGAAGTATGATTTACCTGATAGAGGATATGTGGGAGGTGTATAAATGGACTAGTTTCTTGAAATTTCAAGTTTCATGAATTCCTCAGGGTCAGAGTCCCTCAGATAGTAGTGTTAGAGATTTCCCCATTCCTTTAGTCAAGGAATCATCTGCATTGTCACACAAACCAACTGCTAGCTTGCACAGACTAACTCCTATTCAGCTGGTTATTTAAACCTATTGAAAATACCTTCCATGCTTGAAGGCTATTCTCTTTTCCCTTTTGTCTCCACTGGACTGTGGGCTTACTTTAGATGGATTCAAAACTGGAAGCTGAAAAGCTGCTTTAAATCTTATGAATTGGTGTGGACTTCAGCAGTCATCCAACCACACAGCTTTGATGGCTTGAGTCTGTATCTTCTCACAGAGCTGCACTGAACTAAACTAAATTCTTAAGATCTTGTTATGAGTTTGATCTCCATATTCCATTTTACTGTGTCAATGAATAACACAGTCTGTTATAGTAAATGAGGCCGAAAGATAGACAAGGGAGATACACAAATCATATTATCCTCAGTAAGTGAAAGTGTTCGCCTAACAAAATCCTCCTTAAATATTACATTGGGAAATTACCTGCACAAGTATGAATTCACCCCTGGTCTGTTTACAGAAGTGCATATATTAAGCAGTATAAACCAAGGAAAAACATGGATTAATCTCCGTTCCTAAGATGTTCCATTCCACACCAGCCTCAGCCTGCTGAGCTGATGATCCTCAATGTAAACTTCAGTGCTATGCATAGGAAATGCACTTTCAGCATTTTATTGAGCAGAGGCAGACTGTAAATAGCCTTTGGATTAGTGTACAATAATGACCGGGGAAACCTTCTTAAAAATCCAGTTCCAGGATGCAGCTTTTCTTGATTAAAAATGACAGAATATGTTGCTCCCTTTATTGCTTTAAATCAGAATTTTCAACTCACAGTTTGCATTAGTCTAGCAACAGTTGAGATTTTATTTATGACCTACAGATTTGTGATCACAATGACTTTCTAGTTTTGTTTTATTTTGACAAATATTTTTCCAGATTTCAATTTTTGAGGCTCAAAAAAGAGATGGCAAATAAGAAAATCAGAATTATCTCCACACAGCATGTTTGAAAGGTGGTAACCTCATATTTTAGGGGCCTGATATGCTAGAAGAACAATGCATATATTTCAGAATCATATTGAAACTCAATCTGCTTCTGAAACAAAGATTGCAAGTTACTGCCCATAAGAGTACCTGTTATGTCATATGAGGATGAAGAGAAACAAACTGACATCAACTAAAATACTTATACTCCTTTTCTCATTGGTAGTGACTATGGGGACTTAAGACTTAGGGCTAACTCCACAACTGTAAATGAAAAGAATGAAGAGATGAAAAATTTTTGTGTGTGTATATATATTTTTTTGTGTTAGTGTTTTTTTTTTTTTTTTTTTTTCCTGTATATTTGCTTTTTAGCCTTCTGGTTGCCTGTATTTTTGATGATTATTCAGAAAAAAATCCCCTCAGCTTGCTTGAATGTTATGACTTCCTCTACTTTGAATTTTTCTTACATTGACTTTATTGTATATGCTCTGTCAATCACTGAACTGATTTTATGTTACTTAAAAATATTATCCTCCTGTCAGCAGCTAATACAATTAAAGTCTCTCAATGCTGTGGAAGTTAACTCTTCCAGTTTTACTTACAATATATGGAACAAAATGGCTTTGCAGGGATTGAAAAGTGTCTCACAAGCAAGAATTAAAAAGTTGGTATTAGTTTAGTCTGCAATTTCCTTTGAGCTGCTTAAAAGAGCAAAACTGGCAAAAAGACCCCAGTGAATCACAATAAACTGCTTATACATGCTTTTCAATAAAGAATTATAGAGAGATTACCGGATTTTTATTTATTTATTTATTTATTGCCTAGGAAGTTTTCTTGTCAAAACTAATGTTATCCTGGGAAACTGCTAGTAAGAATAAAACAAGCACCAAATGAAAAAAAAAATAATAATAAAAATAAAAATCAGTTGAATATGTTAATTCTAATGTAAAACAAATATGAATTCTTGAAAGTCTATATACAATATACATTATTATTTTTATTTCGTCTAATGCTTTCAAGAAGAAAACAGAAAAAAAAAAGGTCATCTTTAAAAAAATTGCAGTAAGTTATTTCAAAAATAATTGGGGAATACTTTACTCTTGATTTATTTAACCAACTTTGAGTAAAGTAATTCTTATGAGTACTGATTCTATTCATATAGGTTGTATTGTGGGGTACAATATAGTATAGGATAGTGATTCTATTTCATATAGGTTGTATTGTGGGGTACATAAAGAGCTAGAAGATTCTTCTGGAATCTATGGAAATTAAAATTTGCACTGCAAAGTAAGGGATCCCAATTATAATAAATAAATATATGAATGCATTTTAGTTTGGTTAGGTAAATGAAAATACTTTACTTATGCTTTACTTAAATGCTTTACTTAACAGAGCCAAAATGAAATGTGTTTCCCCTTGCTATTCTGAAATATCTTTAGAAGTCTATACTAGGCTCTCTCTCCCTTTGCAGAAATTTGCCAACCTGAACTATTTATTTTCTCTTTAGCTGGAGCTGGCAGTAATGAGCATAAAACAAATGTTTCAAAAATACTGTCCATCATTGAATTTTTGCTGGAGTGTCGTCAGCTTTAATACTGAAGTTTTCAAGTTAAGCTTTAAAATTACCTAGAGGAGAGTAAGATATTAAGAAAGCAGTAGTATAACATAAAGCCAAATCTGCCTTGTAATTTAAATTTTGTAGTAATGAAAAAGAGCTTTAAAAACGCTGATTTTCAGTTAGAGCTGAATTATTGTAACTGAACATTTGTTTTTTCTCTTCCTTTTTTTTTTTTTTTCCAAAAAAAATCATAAAATATTTTCGTGCAAAGTGAGGGATTTTGACAGTTCTGGGTTTTATATTTATTCCTTCCTCTTAGGAATAAAAAATTATTTTCATCAGGAAACAAAGTGGTTTGCTTTGTTTATCTATAAAACTTCTTGAATATAATTGCCATTGTTTCAACAACACAGCTAAATGCAATGCAATATAATGGAGTATTCAGGTCAGTTTCCGGTGTAGCTCATGGAGCAGACAACTTGGAGTGAGTGAGCTCTCATAGATAAGTAGACTCTGAGCTTGGGGATCCACCTGGTAAGGTTTGGCAGATTATCTGAAATCAGAAAGAAGCAACGAAAAGAATCCTACAGAACTTATTTGGACCTTGGGCTAACAATTCTATTTTCAGAAGAAATTGATATTAAAATAATACTTGTTAAAATATTTTAATACGATTTCCTTTATCATTTAACACTTCACAAGTTAAATAGAATATTTTAATTACAAAATTCCTAAAGCAATTCATTTTCATTCTCCTTATTAAAAATCCAGAATGTAAAGTGAATATGATCAGTGCAACACGGAAAGATAGAATTACATAAACTGTTGGGTGATGTGCTTAACTGGTGTAAATGAAAGGAAATAGCAAAGAGCATGTGAATACTTCACTGGACACTTTGCTAACCCCAATTAAGAACAAGGTTAATTACCAGAACTGATAAGGTTCTGGTAAAGAAATACAATTATTCAAGTTGTTCATGATATACAAACTGCTCACAATTTTGTGTTTAAAAAGCTGTAGCTTTAGGACTATGTTGTATCACTATGTATATCACTGCCTATTCTCTCCCTTTTCAGAGAAAAATTTTCAAAATCCATAAGAGGTCCAGTCTTTCTCAGTACCACACCAAATCTGCACCAAACCTTCATTTGCTCTAGTGTTATTCTAGCTGGCTAACATTGAAAAAGATCTTTGATGGTTTTGGTTGTGAGGCCAGGGAAAAAAAATGTGAACAGCTGTGATGTTGGTATGGCTGGCTTCCTCCCACATCTTGTAGCAAGTAAAACGAAAGTTTCAATTTGTGCTTCCATAAAATGAGGGTCAGTACATCTAAAAGGAATTAATTAAAAACACATTTTTCTCCTCAGCACACATAAGACCATAATTCCTCTTCAGATTTTTCCTAACTCTTAGCCAAACAATGGAAAGGGAGGAAATCACTGAAATACACTCGGGCATTATTTTGAAGGGAAAATCTGTCCTAACCTTCTGCCTTCCCTTTTCTTCTGTACAAATACCCATAAATAGGATGACCTCATATAAGATGACCTCATTTAGAAAAGGAGAAAGCCATCCCACTTGTTAGTTTCCACTCAATTTTCAAGCCAATGGCTTGTGCATCCACCACACTGAATAAACCAAGAGTGAGTGTGTGCTGTGGCACTGAGATCAGGAGTCTCAAAGTGGCAGGCAGGCAGCGTCACAGCAAAGCCACTGTGCTGATGGGGAGGCAGACCTGAATGAATACCAAGCAAAGGAGAGTTCCCACTGGAGGCATGGTTCCACAGTGAGGGCAATATATATTCCTGCTGGTGTTAGTCCTGCACTGTCTGGATTATGGATGTCAAGCACTGTGCCCACTTTGCTCTCCCATGAGCAGAATGTGCAATGCACCTGTGAGACATGTCTCAAAAGCAATCTGATTGGGTGGGTAAGTTTTCTCATTTTGCAGTCATTTTGGAAGAGGAAATACAATCTGTTATTCACAGAACTCTATTACCAGACAGGTCTCTTGCTTTCACAGAAACTCACCACACAAACAGATGACTCTTGCAAGCAGGTTATTAAAAAAGATCATGAGATAATTAAGAATTATACTGGTGAATCAAAAAGGAAAAAAAAAAATAGCCTATGCAAAATGACTTTATCTTCCACTTTACATTCTAGTCATTATGAATGTGCAATTTTAGCAGGATTTTCCTCACTAAGGACTTTGACACTACAAAACATAAATATTTGTGTAGTTTTTCTGCAATGAAACAAGTCTCCCAGATCCAAGTGCCACAAGAACACACAAGGTGCTTATGGGCAATGATTACTATTGCTTCAATATGTGCAATGTAAACTAAACACTTTATCAAAGGAAAATAGATAAAATAATGTATTTCTGATATACATTTTAGTTTCATCCAAATAGTAAACAGAATTAAAGATAACAGCACCCATAGCAGTGTACACACATATTTTGGTAAAGATAGAGGGTGAAGGTATGGATTACATTTATGTCTGCTGATGAGGCTGTTGATAATTATTTATTTATTTATTTATTTTTTAATACAAAGGTTACATTATGACAGCATGAATTCTGGGTTAAAGTCTTGTTAAGCAGAATTAGCCAGATAAAATTTGAAAAGACTACAACATAGTAGAAAAGGCACTTTGAGATATAAATGTTAAAATTAAAAGATCATCATATGACTCGTCATCTGTGTACCACACACATATATTTTATCAGGAGCGCAGATAGGGTTTTCCTCAGTCCTTCCAGTAATGGGGGGATATAGGAAAAGAAATAAGTGAGCCCAGGTCATCAATGCCTGCCTCCAAGACTGGTACCTTTACCAGACTTTTGCGTTTCATAATCATGGAAGAATCTTCAGGACAAGAGGTCTTCTGGGGCCTGACAGGACCCACCTGTCTCAGTGGGTGAAACATTTCACAGAATCACAGAATCACATAATCATCTAGGTTGGAAGAGACCTCCAAGATCACCTAGTTCAACCTCTGACCTAACACTAACAAGTCCTCCACTAAACCACTAAACCATATCACTAAGCTCTACATCTATTTCTTGGCCTGTAACCTAGTGAGACAAATTGAGAGAGCTTTAAACTCGGATCATTATGGCAGGGGGATACCTTTAGGAACACTGAGGTTAAGTCAAGGAATAGTAAGGCATCACCTCAGGGTAAAAAGGCTAATGGGAGCATCCACACTGCTCCAAGGAGCACTACAGGTTCAGAAACACATCTGAAATGCTTGTATATAAATTCCCACAGCATGAGGAACAAACAGGATAAACTGGAAGCTTTGGTCCTTTCCCAGAGCTATGATATCATCGGTATTAGTAAGACTTGGTGGGGCAAGTCCCATGACTGGAGTACTTAGATGAGGGGCTATCAATTGTTCAGGAGGGGTAGGCAGGGCAGGTGAGGTGGAGGTGTTGAACTGTGTGTAAGGGAGGAATTAGACTGTACAGCCATTTCCTCTAAGTATGTTGCAATAGAGAGCTTCTCAGTGAGGATTAACGGATGGATAGCAAGGGAGATGTTGTCATGGGTGTCTACTATCAACTGCCCATCCAGGAAGATGGCACAGATGAGCTATTCTATAGGCAATTAAGGGAAATCTCTGGATCTGGTAGTTATAATCAGTGACAGGGTCTCCCTTAGCCTCCTCTTCACCAGACTAAACAACTCAAATTCCCTCAGTTACTCCTCTTGAGTGTTGTTTTCTAGTCCCTTCACCAACTTTGTTGCTCTTCTCTGCACATACTTGTAGTGAGGGGCCCAAAACTGCACACAATATTCAAGATTCAATCTCAACAGTGCTGCATACATGGGGACAATCACTTCCCTAGCCTTACTGACCACAGTATTTTCTAATGCAGGCCAGGATGGCCAGATTGGCCTTCTTGGCTACCTGGGCACACTGCTGGCTCATGTTCAGCTGGCTGTTGACCAGCACCCCCCTGGTCCTTTTCTGACAGGCAGCTTTCTTTCTATTCTTCAGGAAGCCTATACCACTGCATGTGGTTGTTATGACCCAAGGGCAGAATGTAACACTTAGCGTTGTTGAATGTCATGCAACTGAACTTGATCCATTGATCTTGCCAAATCTATACAGATCCCTCTGCAAAACCTTCCTACCCTCAAGCAGATTAACAGTTCTGTCTGAGTTGGTATTACCCACAAACTTACTGAGAGTGCACTGTATCCCCTCATCAAGAGTGTTGACAAAAATAAACAATCTGGCCCTAGTACTGGCTCACTGGTGACCACCCGCCAACTGGATTGAACTCCATTCACTATGATGCTTTGAGCCTGGCTATCCACTCCATTCTTTACCCAGAAGAACATCTATACACCATTCCAAGTCATGAGCAGCTGGTTTCTCCATGAGAATACTGTGGGAAACAGTGTCAAACACTTTATTAAAATCCAGGTAGACAACATCTGCAGCCTTTTCCTCATCTACTAATCAGGTCATCTTATCATAGATGATCAGGTTAGTTAGGCAGGACCTGACCTTCTTAAACCCATGCTGTCTGCATCTGATCGCCTAGTTGTCTTTTATGTGCCTTGTGATGACATTCAAGAGGGTCTCCTCCATAAAATTCCCTGGTACCGAAAGCAGACTGACAGGCCTGTATTTCCCTGGATCCTCTTTTTTGCCCTTCTTGTAGACTGGAATCACATTTGCCAACCTCCAGTTAACTGGGACCTCCCCTGTTAGCCAGAACTGATGGTAAATTATTGAAAGTATCTTGGTTCCACTTCTCATTTACTGACATATTTCACTGAGTATAAGCAACTTTAAAGTATATAAAAGTGATGAAAATTCTTCTCCTTAGCAAGATCTCTTCAATTACCCCAAAACAGAGGAAAAAATTCAACTTCAATATGTATTTTAGCCTTTCCACTTTACATTTCCTATTGTTATTTGTTCTTCATATTAAATTATCACTGAGCTTTCCATCAGACACCCACTCCCATGCAAACATTTTTCATAGTCAATTTTGTCAGCAATCTAGTTAATACGCTATGTTACATGGAAGAAAAACCTAGTACAAGTGACTATAAATAAAACCAAAAACAAAGCAAGTTTTCTAGCAAGAAGTGAATCAAAATTATTCAAAGAACTCCTTTACTAAGAAAATTTTGAGACATAAATGGCAATTATTTTCTTCTTTACATAAAAGTTTGCTAATGGGGCTATTAGTTTTGTTGGATCGTATTATCATGTTGATTTCAATACATGAGTAAAAATTACATACACAATGAATTAGACATACGACCACTAAACCCACAGCCATGATTATCTTCCCAGGTACCACCTGGACTGTACTTGATGTTGTTGTGACTGCAATGTTTGAAAGACAAGGGTGAAGGTGTATCTGTATATTTAAATAGAAGTGTATATAAGTATATTTATATACTTCTACATACTCATACATATATATCTCCATGGTATATATGTAGATGCATACAGGTATGCATCTACATATGCATACCTATAGACATCCTTATATACATGTATATGAATATACAAAAGGTGACTTTTGAGTGTAAGAGTTATATATTTATGACTGCCAAATCTTTAGGTCTTCCAATTTCAAATTCGTCTCCAAAACTTCTGTAGGTAAAGTTGCAGCTCTTTAATGAAATGGCTGACCCAAAGTTCAACCTTATATCCACCACAGACTTTATTTGAAGAGACTAGGCAGCCCTTAAATGTGAAAATAAGGAAGCCTCAGGGATAGTTTGCCTACATGACCTATCCTCACACAATTGACTATTGACATTTCGGCTTATGTTTTTGTGAATTTGCAAATCCAGTGTGATTCTTTGTTCAGTGTTGACCAACTGTATACGATGACAGCTTGCATTGTCAGCACTGTACTTGTAGCCAGTTGGTCTGGAATGACTGATACTGAATTCAGAAGATGTAGTATTACAAAAGGAGCCTAACCAATGTCAAAAGGTGAATTGTAGCCCTGAAAACTTATTTATCACAGATAAATATGAAAAAAATAGGTGCTTGACTGCCCTAGTTTCAGTTAGGACAGAGTTAATTTTCCTCCTAGTAGCTGGTAGGGCACTATGTTTTGGATTAGGATGAGAAGAGTGCTGATAACATGCTGATGTTTTAATTGTTGCAGAGCAGTGCTTACACCAAGCCAAGGACTTTTCAGCTTCTCGCTCTGTCCTGCCAGCAGGCAGGCTAGGGGTGCAGCAAGAGCTGGGAGGGGACAGACCCAGGACAGCTGACCCAAACTGGCCAAAGGGGTATTCCATACCATCTGATGTCATGCTAAACAATATATAGGGGTGGCTAGCCAGGGTGGGGGCGCCGGCTGCTCGGGGATAGACTGGGCATCGGTCAGCAGGTGGTGAGCAATTGCATTGTGCATCACTTGTTTCGTACACATTATCATTAGTAGTACTATTATTATTATTATTATTATTATTATTGTTATTTTCCTGTCTTGATAAACTGTCTTTATCTCAACTCACAGGCTTCACTTTCCCGTTTCTCTCCCCCATCTCAGAGAGGGAGGGGGGAGGGTGAGCAAACGGCTGTGTGGTGTTTAGCTGCAGGCTGGGTTGAACCACAACACTGACACAACAATGTAGTACCAGCTATGCAAAGATACCATGCATGTTACGTACAGCAGAAATATGCTTTGAAGCAAAGAACAGAGGTAATATCGATTCTTATTTACATTGACCTGTTAAAGGAGCAATCCTAGAAAACGTAGAAGTTTGAAATATTGTAAAACAAACAAACAAACAATCTTTGTCTTAACCTACACAAAATAGCAAAAGAACACACAACTTTGGCAGGTTTTTGGTTGCAGGAAAGGTTGTTACTGGGGTTTGGAGCAGCCTTTCCTTACTTTTATCCTTCTGCTTCTTAGCAGATGCTGTAGTGGGGGATGAGTGGTTTGATTTTTTTTTTTTTCTGATGGTTTTCAGATATTTATTTGTCCTCTGATAGTGTATTTACTTATTTAGACAAAGTTTTCTTATGAAGTGCAGTATTTTTTTGTTTATTTTGTCCACAGCTTTTATACTTCGTCCATTCAACCCCCCACTCATCCCTAAACCAAGCTTTCTGTGGAACTTGTTTGCTTATTTGTCTATTACTTCTTATTTTTGTTCTGATTTTTGTTTTTGTTAAAAAAGGAGCTTTCAGTTACTTGTTACAGCTTCTATGGTCTGCCACAGCTAACAGTTTTTGTTAGCTCTTTTGGCACAGGCAGGTTGTTTTTTAAAAAAGGTCTGCATTGTTGGCCTTCTGCTCACTGCTGGTTAGGGAGCACCAGTCTCCTGTCTGTCTGCAGTGTCTGTCTGGACACCTACTTAGCAGTAAGTGAGAGCAAACTCTACAGAGGCATTTAATGGATAAAGTGGCAGTTAGATCAGCTAGGGGTATGAAGACCCAGAAACTGTGTGCCAGGTGATTAAGGGAGAACTGTGACTTTGCCCTCAATCTTCTGCATGACAAATGACTTGCTTGATTGCTGTGAAACAAGCATATAACTCGCATGTGAAGACCAAGAAAAAAAAGGGGGTGAGGAGGGGTTGTGTAAAGTATTTGGGTCTTTTCCATACTGTCTTTCATTATATTGCCCACATTTCCTGGACTACTTTTTGCATCTAGCATACTTGTCTTTTGCCATTCTTGTCCTTCAATCATCATAGCTTCAGGTGAATTTAGTACTAAATTTTTCCCTAAATACCTAACCAATACTCTTACGCTCCTCCTCCCTCATTACCTGTCCTTGATTTTACCACCTGCATGCTCTCTTTTTGTGGTTAAATTCATCAAGAAACTCCTTGTATGGCCAACATGTCTGCCTGCTGAAATTCCAGTCTAATTGTACCTCAATACAATTCATTTAAAAACAAGACATGTAAACCTTATCCAACGTATGAAGGTATAAAATCCTAAAGGGGAAACGAATAAAAGAAAGGGGGTGGGGTGGGGGCGGGAGTCAGCCCAGTTGTAAAACACTGCCATCACTGTCAACAGAGGTGGTGGAAAATGTCAACTTGTCAGCATCTGATCAACCCTTCAGATGCCTTAGCAGGCATAATGAACACACAGCTTATAGTCTAATAGGTTGCTAAAAGGCTAATAGCTTGCTAAATTTTAACTCTATGTTGTCTGTGAAAACCAGTAAATAATTGCTTTATATTTTCTGTGACCCTCTGTGGATGTTTCACATCCCCAAGGAATCTCAAACACTAGATTCCTCTATTTAGGAAACTGAACAGAGCCTTTCAAGGCTATTTTAGTGGAGTTCAGGATGCTCATTTTCAGGATCCACTCAAGCAATCCCAGCTCAAAGCATTGTATTGCTCAGAGGTCTGTCACACATGGCTAGGCTGAGTGAATAGATCCTAGAGGGCAAAATGGTAGTGCTATAGTAGGTTGAGAAGGGACTTGAACTTCTATTTATCTTGGTGCCCTAATCATGTGATTATAATGTCTCTCTGTGGCCTGAAAGTAATTCAAGATATTTGTAAATTAAAGTTCCAGTTAGTGAGATTGAAAGAGACCAATTCACTGTAAGCATTTATTGAAGATTATCTCGTCTTATAATACAGCAGGGAAAATTTGTCTACCTCTCTTATGTTTCTGATGGGTGCCCCCTTTCCATTTTTGTTTAACAACAGTGCATGCTGGATCTGAAAAATATTTCTTTAGTGAAGTTTTGACAAAATGAGCTTAGAAAAAAAATAAAATAAATTAAAATAAATAAAATTATTTAAAATGAAATAAAATAATAATAAAAAGATTCTTAAGAACAGAACTTTCTAATTGCAAAAAAAGTTATATAAATGCAAAAATGTAAAGAACTATATATGTAATTAATTCTGTCAGGGTTCTGTATACTAAGCCATGTGCTAAGGAGAAAAAAAAGAAATAAAGACCCTAGTTCCTATCTGCTTTGCATATTTATGCATATTTGCATATTAGTTAAATTATCTTGAAACGAATTATTATTATTATTATTGTTGTTGATTTATAAGTGGGGAATCACCTACATCATGCAACATAGACTATATACATCCCTAGACTAATTCCAGTGATTGTTAAATGGTTATTTTAGGTATTATTTTGCCCTAATACATGCAACAGCTCATAACATTTTATGAAGATTATACTCACAAGTTTGAACAGCAATAGAGTGCTCTGAATTTCTTGGGAGTCTACAAATGGTCCCTCAGTACTCATTAGCAGACTACAGTTCTCTCTAGCATGGGTTTCTAAAAGAATAGCATTATAGTTTAATTTGCACATAAGCTGCTGAGCTCTTCAGAATAAACTAATATTTAACATTAATACATATATTCAGTAAGATGCAAGGAAGAGATATTAGAAGACAAGGAAAATAAAAAGTTCACAGAACAGTTTTTGTGTAAACAAAACAATTCCATCACAATAGGGAAATGATCCCCAAATTGGCAGAAGTAGCTGCAACACTCACAGTCTGAGAAAGTACAAGGCTGACAGAAAGGGGATCTTGATGTTTCCAGTTCTGGGATAGTTACTTCTCTCAAGTTTATTGTAAGAAACTGCAAGGGTTTGACACTCCTGGCTCTTAAGTCATTATGAGTTGCTCTTCTAAGACCTAAATTACAAGAAAAATTAAATGATCTAGTGTGCTGTCGATGGGCAAGAGATGAGAGCTTAAAGTTAATGCAGCAGAAACTTTGTGAATTATTAAAAAGATCGATAAAATTGATTGGACACATTGCTCACATTAGAGGGATTTCCAGAACAGAGACACAAAACATACAGAGTCACAGTCAGCTCTGGTGAGTGCACCTGACCTGACCCTTTTGAACGTACAATCACAATTGAACTCTGCTCAGTGGCTCTAACAACTCATGAAACAGCTATCTCATGCCAGTTACACAGTAAAAACAATTTTTCAGTTCTTTCTTGTTCATACTTGCTTCAAGTACGGAGTGACTATCCGCAATCTATTGAATTTCTTTTAGTATTATCAGAGACAGCACTATAAAATCTAAAGTTTCTTGAGAAAAAGTGTCTGAAATATAGAAAAAGGTCACAAGACTGTACCTATAAAGGCAGTCGAATGGAGTTCTAGATGAGAAGCTGAGGAAACGTTAGCTATTGAATTCCTCTTCTATGTCCAGTCTCTAAACACTTAATTGCATAGAAACTGCTCATGAAAATAACCAATGCTTTCTAATGTGAATATGGAGCTCATAATATGGCCCGTAAAGAGAGAAGGGAAAGTGTATCTACATGGTAATTTTATTGAACTATTTAGATAACAGCTTAGATTTGAGAAAATATTTATCATAGAAGCATAGAATCATAGAATATCCCGAGTTGGAAGGGACCCATAAGGATCATCAAGTCCAACTCCTGGCACCGCACAGGTCTGCCCAAAAGTTTAGACCATGTGACTAAGTGCACAGTCCAATCTCTTCTTTAATTCAGACAGGCTTGGTGCAGTGACTACTTCACTGGGGAGCCTGTTCCACTGTGCAACCACCCTCTTTATGACAAATAAAATTATAATACAGGATTTCAGTACAGTATTTTACTGCCTTGGACCTGAAACAGAATCCAGAACAGAAAGTTAGGTCCCTGGTCATTCTGTTTGACAAACAGTAAAAGTGTAGCAGTTCCAAAGAGTCACTCAGAAGAACTAACTCACTGGTTTGACACTTAGCAGCCAAACCAGAAGGATATGCTATGGAAAAAGGTGTGTCTGAAGTTCCTCCCTCAGTCTCACCTGATTTTTTCAGCTCCATCTGCTTTGAAAACAGAGCTCAGAGGTCTGGACAATCTGTCAGAGTCCTGAGAATGGCATAAGGCCTTTCCTTTGAAATACGGATGTTGGATACGTTAGCCACCTTTCCTACAATTCCTAACTGAGGATCTGTAACATTGCTTTAGCATCACAGCTAACTATTTGGGCTTTTGTCCTCTGTGACTTCTGCAGTAAATCTCAACTTTGTTTGCTGTGATCAATGCATTTGTGCCTTCACCTTCACAGTGACCTTCCCTTGCATATTAAGAAACTTCAAGATGACTCAAAGAGTCAGACTTTTGCAAAATTGTAGTGGACATTTTAATGACTTTGTCTTGAAGAAAAATGCGTAAGTAGTAGAAATTTCAAATAGTTTTTTTTTTTTTTTTTAACTATTCTCATAGTATTTATTACCCGCATTTTCTTCTAGTAAAGATCTGATATATAGATTGTTCCTGACAGGTTATAATCTACATCAATTAGACGTTATTATTTTATTTAAATTATTCCTGATAATGTTTAACTCCTATTTAGCAGAAATTATATTTAACATAAAGAAAAAAATGTAGAAATAATTAGTAAATTTAAATATTGTTATGAGTGAGCAACATATTAGCATGTATAATCTGTTATTTTAGGTCGCTATTCTTGTTAGAAAAGGCAGAAAGCCCTAGATGACCCCCGACATACGTGATGACAGAGCACATTAGTATTTAATTCCCTTAGAGTCAGTAAAAATAAGGACTGAATTTATTGTCATGTGCTTCTCAATATGCAAATTTGGAAGACTGATGAATTCAAATAACCGAAAAGGCAAATAGGGTAAAGAGGCTCAGGTAATGTTTGCGACCATTTTTCCATTAAACACTAAAATAATAATTTTCCAAATACTGAAATGGTGAACTATAACTTTCTTATCTGATGCGAAATCTTGTTAGACTACAAACTCATAAAGTCTGTGTAGCAACAGACAATGCTGTTAAGAAAATGTTGTGGTTTAACCCAGCAGGCAGCTAAGCACCATACAGCTGTTAGATCACTCCACCCTCAGTGGGGTGGGGGAGAGAATGAGAAAAAAAGGGTAAAAAACTGATGAGTTGTGATAAAGACGGTTTAATAGGACAGGAAAGGAAGGGAAAATACAGCTACTAATAATAATAATGATAATGATAAAATAATATAAAAAGCAAGTGATGCACAATCTAATTGCCCACCACCCTGACTGATGCCCAACCAGACCCTGATCACTGCCCCTCTCCCCCAGCCCCCAGCCAACTCTCCCAGCTTTTGTTGCAGAGCACGACACCACGTGGTATGGGATATCACTTTGGCCAGTCTGGGTCAGCTGTTCTGATTCTGTCCCCTCCCAGCTCCTTGTGCATCCCTAGCCTGCTCACTGGCGGGGCAGCACAAGGAGCTCAAAAGTCCTTGACTCTTTGTAAGCCCTGCTCTTCAACAACTAAACAATTGGTATGTTACCAGCATTATTCTCATGCTAAATCTGAAACATAACACCATACCAGCTACTAGGAAGAAATTTAAGTCTAGATGAAACCAGGACAGAAAAACTTGCTGAATTACCAACTGGGAAAACTGAAAATAACATTGGAAAATTCTGAATTATTTGGTATGAAGTATGGTTTGCATCCCCCGTTTCTTTTGGAGGTAGAATATACATGTGAGAATATATACGTGAGAGTATAACTAATCTTTCATCAAATTTTTTAAGAAAGGAAGAAAGGAAGTTACAGGAAATATAAAGAATTTTGTTGAACTGTTAGAGGACTAGAAACATAATTCCTGTGGTCTACCAGTGACTTGGGAATCACTGAAGAACCTCCATTCAATTTTTAACTCAGGATAAATTTTTACCCTGGAATAAAACAGTAGCAAGTTCTGTGGATGCACACACACATTCACATACACACTTGTGTAAAACAGAATTCTCTATTTCTAACCATTTTTCCAAATATTTATAACAAATACATGGTTCAGTGTAACATGCTGTTTTTTAGTGTACTGTATTCCATGAATACTTTGGTGTTTCTAACTCACTAAAGCTAAACATGCATGGAGAAAATAATTTTATAATGAACAGTATTATACATAAAACATTTTATACTACAAATATTTATTATAGGCATTAAAGTGTTCTAGTTATGAATGGTTTCCCAGAAGCTATGGTATATACCGGGAAATGGAGTCACTGTATAAAATAAAAATGTAGGGCACACCATGAGCATAGCAAATGGTATGAAAGATGCTTAAGTAATGGAAAGACAGGGACACTATGATATTAATTTCATTGAACTCTGTGAATTACCAGAGTATATATCTCCAATATGAACAGCAAACAATATTTCAGATAGACATGCATTTGCATTAATTTCAAAAATCCACAATTTAATAAGGTAAGGCATGCCCATTAGACCAGCCTTTTCAATGTCGCTTCAGGCTGCCAGTCTAAGGACTCCCATGAATGCAAGGGGTGCAGGCCTCTTCCCCAGCCTTATTGTCCTCCAACTGGACAATAATGATGGAAAACTTTTTTTATATGAGAGGTAAAATTAGCTCACATGCCTACTGAGACCAGTACTTAATATTATTTTGATAATATATGTAATAGTGAATTTATTACACGTAGTGGTGCATAGCTGTATAACAATGAGGGACAGAAAAAAGAGGCAGGAATAGTAGTGCCAAGGCCAGAAAAATAATTTTAACTGCTGAGGTACTGACTTTCTTTAAAATGTTGGCCAGGTTATTCTACAGTATAGATATCAAATGATAAGCTAATCAGAGTTTTAATGTGAACTTCAGGTGGTAAATCTGGAGTTACCAGAGAATGACAGCTCTTAACTACCGTAAAATGTCACTAAACCAGATGGCAAATATGTCACTGTTTACTTTTTAAAGTGAATGCTGCAGCTGTTATGAAATAATCCCACATTGTTTATTAGGGGGAAACACAGAAGTTAAATATAGCCATATGTTTTTTCTTGTTAAATGATAGGCAGATTCATACTTAGCCACCAAAACAGCATTAATAATTCAATTCCTATAATTGATGGCACTGTAATTTTTAATATAGATGTACTGCATAAAGATATTATTTTCCTGTAGCTCTGTTTTTACAATGATGAATAAAAAAGGGTATGTTTTAAGGTTAACAACAAAAAAAAAATAATTTTCAAAGACACATCCCACTTTGCTACAGCCCTACTTTAATAGTTGCTTCTGAAATGTAAATATAATTTTATTTTTATATTTAAAGAAAATATCTTACGTGTAAAAATAAAACACTTATTTTCTCAATGTGTTTATGAAAGTGACCGTAATCATCCAGTTTTCATCAGCAGTTTAGAAGTTTAAGGAAAAAAAGCTATGGTTTTAGGAGAAAATCATCTGTCACCATCCCCCCCTTGTCCTTTTCTAAGAGGCAAGGAGAATTTGATTTATTACAGAAATATAACTGCTAAAAGTAATAATAATAATAAAAGAAAGAAGGAAGGAGGGAAGGAGGGAAGGAAGGAAGGAAGGAAGGAAGGAAGGAAGGAAGGAAGGAAGGAAGGAAGGAAGGAAGGAAGGAAGGAAGGAAGGAAGGAAGGAAGGAAGAAAGAAAGAAAGAAAGAAAGAAAGAAAGAAAGAAAGAAAGAAAGAAAGAAAGAAAGAAAGAAAGAAGAAAGAAAGAAGGAAAGAAGGAAGGAAGGAAGAAAGGAAGGAAGGAAGGAAGGAAGGAAGGAAGGAAGGAAGAGAAAAAGAAAGAAAGGAAGAAAAAGAAAGGAAGAAAAAGAAAGAAAGAAAAAGAAAGAGGAAATGAAAGAAAGAAAGAAAGAAAGAAAGAAAGAAAGAAAGAAAGAAAGAAAGAAAGAAAGAAAGAAAGAAAAAGAAAGAAAGAAAGAAAGAAAGAAAGAAAGAAAGAAAGAAAGAAAGAAAGAAAGAAAGAAAAGAAAGAAAGAAAGAAAGAAAGAAAGAAAGAAAGAAAGAAAGAAAGAAAGAAAGAAAGAAAGAAAGAAAGAAAGAAATCTTGGACAAATAATATTTTTTCCTAGAAGGTTCTTGTAGTATTTCACTTGTTTTGAAGTTTTCTCTTCATAACAAGGTAAATATATTCTTCCCATAAGCATGATTAAACTTCATGCCGTTACTAATTATTTTTAAAGGTTTGTTGTTGTTGTTCTATGTATACATCCAGATTACAACCTGGTTGCGCATTTATTACAAACTCAACATTCTCAGCTAAAACAGCACTTTATGAGTGTTCAAAGTACATAAAACATGGTCCTTAACACAAAATTTAGGGGAAGAAATATTAAGTTGTTAAATACAGAATATCCTCAAACTTTGGAGACCACACCAACAAATGAGAACTAAGCAGGTGTAAGATTCCACATCCACAAGCCTCTGTCAACATGAGGTTCTATATAACAACTCAGTGTCCATTCACTACCTGGATTTTCACTGGTATAGGGCAGAGGAATTTGTCCAGAAG
Organism: Anser cygnoides; assembly: GCF_040182565.1. Classification (NCBI taxonomy): domain Eukaryota; kingdom Metazoa; phylum Chordata; class Aves; order Anseriformes; family Anatidae; genus Anser; species Anser cygnoides. The sequence continues at coordinate 30,901,939 of NC_089873.1, forward strand.
TCAACATTTAGGGCTGCTCTTTGCAAGGTCTATCCAATACATGGAGGCAATAAATGCTTGGAAGAAGAGGGATTATTCAGTTTCTTCAAGTGTGATATAACTATATGAAACTGGAGGCAATCAAAAGAGGGAAAAAATAGCATGAATGTCAAGAAACTTTTCACAAAAATTAGCTTTATTAGCTGAAGGACTTGCTGTCCTATCTGTCTCAGTTCTCCAATTCACAAGATCAGTTCCTCTCTGCATTATATTTTCCCCTCTTCATATAAAGATTGATTTACATCAGATGCATTTATTAATTACAATTATTTGCAATATGATTGGAATAATCTTTCATTTCACATTGGACTTGTTCCTAAGCTCTCCAGTGAGGCACATTAGCAGAAAACCCTAAAATGAAGGAGATCAAAAGTGTTGTTAAGGAAACAAAGATCATGCTAGTAAGTGAAGGGCCACTAACATATATTGAACCTGCAGCTGACAGAGAAATCTGACATGTATTCCATTCTTTTTAGTTGGAATACTTTCTGTTTTAGTACCTGGGAGTAGCAAAACATTTTCAACCAATCTTACACGAAGAACTTAATGATGTATATGTATAGCAGAACAGGCTAAATGCACACTCAACTTGTCATTAACTACCAACCTACCACAAGTCTCCCACAGAGAACAGCTTGTTTCAGTCAGATGAGGTATATGACCATTAATGTATGGATATTTGATGTACTGGGAAAAAAAAATATATATATGGCAATGTGACAAGATGACCTTTGATCTGGTTCCATTTTTGTATTGATATAGAGGGAATAAGGAATAAAAAGGAATTGCAAATCAAATGATTTTATAAATACCTGTGTGACTATGGGAAAGAGAGATCTCACTATTCAGATATCATTATTTTTCAAGACAGGTACTGTTTTTGACTATCAAGGAGTGTTCCAAGAGAGCTCTTTTTCACGTCTGTTTTTAATCATTTTTGACTCAGCATCAGTCATCTTTTGAGGGGGAAAAAAAAAAATATGTCAGCTTCACTGTGCATGCTGTTATTTCGAGATATGTCCTCTATTTGGACAATTTTAGACTGTATGGAGAGTCAGCAGAGACTCTCTCTGACAAAAAGATTAAAAAGAGTTAAGACCTTTTCAGATGATATCTGCATATAGTTTAGATGATGCATATGAACTTCTGTCAGTTTTAGAAAATACTATTACCTTAGTATTGCAAATAGAAAGAAAGAAATGAAAACAAAACCAGGTATGTGTTTAGAAAACTAAAAAGGTTCCTTCAATTTCTGATTTCCAAGGTCAGCATGAGCAAATACTTTTAAACATGCCCTTCCTTTCACATCTAAGCTGTAGCTAATACGACTAAAAAATGTTATGGTATTGACAAGACACTTCCAGAAAATCTACAGGAATTAGTCTGTAGATCCTTTCAATCCTCAGCAACTAGATTATTTTTCAAGGATAAAATTTATTATTATTCATTAATTTGGGGAATGGAAATTAATTTAGGTGGCTTTGCAAAAGAGACAGATGTTCTTGGACTTTAAATGAAGTTCTTAAAATTATGAAGCAGATACCTGAATGCAGGAAAAGGATTAATTTCTCCTCTTCTCCTTGCTCAGAATTTGTCACTGAGAGCAAGGATTCCAGTTTCTATTACAGCTGGGTTTTTTTTTGTTTGTTTTTCACCATAACATGCTGGTTCCTGGCTCCTGTAGCAAAGCAGAGATGTTAAGGTGGGACAGTATTCCTGTGAACATAAGACTAAGGACAGAAACACAAAGGTAAGAATTGAGCTGACAGAGACAAGTCTGTGAATAGAGATTTAAGAGTGGTATAAACAGTAGAAAATGAGTCCCCTTCAGTCCATATACAGGAAAAGATTTGCAGGCACTATTTTATTAGAAAGGAAGATCTGATGGTTGTGTGGCCTGAAATGCACAGCTGGTAAACAGGAGATCAATCTTATCTGTAACTACAGCTGTAGTAAAACAGGAGTATTAAAAATCAAGCTAAGAGTTCAATATTGTTAGTGGATGCCAATGGAGGAGTAAAACAGTTCTCTTGGTGAAAATAAATAAATAAATAAATAAATAAACAGTTGTTTATTTATCTATCTATTTATTATTTGATACTGAGATCTGACACCTTTACTTTCTGAAGGTAGACATGATAGAGTCTAACTTTAACACTGTGTGACAGACCAAGGTTGGGATTATCCTGATTGATATTGGTATTCCATATTCAAGGATAAATTGAAAGAAAACAGCTTGAATATGCATTTGAAATGTAAGGTAAACTTCTTTAGTACCAGTGTACTTGGTCACTAAATGGTACAATAACCTGGAAAAAATAAAATCAGCAAGACAAAGACTTTAGCAAAATGAAATGTTTGGTTGAATTTGAGTTTGACCTACGAAAGTACGAATCAAAGAATCATAGAATCGTAGAACAGCTTGAGTTAGAAGGAACTTTAAAGATCATCTAGTTCTAATCCCACTGCCATGGGCAGGGATGCCACCCACTAGATCAGTTTGGCCAGGGCCTCATCTAACCTGGTCTTGAACACCTCCAGGGATGGGGCATCCACAACCTCTCGGGGTAGCCGGTTCCAGTGTCTGATCACCCTCTGAGTGAAGACTTCCTCCTAACTTTTAATCTAAATTTCACCTCTTTTAATTTAAAACCATTCCCCCTTGCCCTGTCATTGTCTGCTGGAGCAAAATGTTGTTCTCCATCTTTTTTATAAGCCCCTTTTAAGTATTGAAAAGCTGCAATAAGGTCACCCTGGAGCCTTCTCTTCTCTAGGCTGAACATTCCCAGCTCTCAGTCTTTCTTCATAGGAGAGGTGCTTGAGCCCTCTGATTATTTTTGTGGCCCCACTTTGGACCTGCTCTAACAGGTCTACATCCTTCTAGTGCTGGGGGCCCCAGATCTGGGTGCAGCACTCCAGGTGGGGCCTCATTAGGGCAGAGCAGAGGGGGACAATCATCTCCTTCAATCTGCTGGCCAGTCCTCTGTTGAAGCAGCCCAGGATGCAGTTGGCCTTCTGGGTTGCAGGCACACACTGCTGGTTCATTTCAAGTTTTTTATCCACCAGAACCCCGAAGTCCTTCTCTGCAGGGCTGCTCTCAATGAGTTCTCCACCCAGTCTGTACTCATGACTGGAATTGCTCCAACCCAGGTGCACCACCTGCACTTAGACGTATTGAACCTCATTAGGTTCGCATGGGCTCACTTTTCTATCTCATCCTGGTCCATTGGAACCATTAACCACCACTGTGTGGATTCAGCCTTCAAGTAAATTCTTTATCCACTGAATGGGCCACCCTTCAAATACATCTCTCTCCGATTTGGAGATCAGAATATCATGGGGTTCTGTGTCAAAGGCCTTACAGAAGTCCAGGTAGGTGACGTCTGTTGGTCTTCCATTGTCAACTGATGCACTCATTCCATCACTCCACAGAAGGCCACCAGATTGGTCAGGCATGATTTGACCTTGGTGAAGCCATGCTCTCTGTCTTGGATCACCTCCTTGTCTTGCATGTGCTTTGTCATTGTTTCCGGGAGGATCTGTTCCATGATCTTTCCAAACACAGAGGTGAGGCTCACTGGTCCCTCATTTCCCAAATCCTCCTTTCTAGCCTTTTTAAAAATGAGAATGTTTTACTTTATCCAGTCACCAGGGAATTCACCAATCCCTTAAGGTCAGACTTGTCCTAAATGTTGAATCTTTGTTCCATGGCTGTTGGACAGAACTGATCCCTTAGTCTCCAATTTTGACCTACATAGCTGATATCCTCAAAAGCACTTGGTTATTGTTATACTGTAGTGTTTTGTACCATATCCCTAATGGCTTTATTTAGAAAATCTATTAGTTATGCACTACAATGTCACAAAATCCAAGGGAATTAAATTATCACTTTTAACTGATCTTTCTCAGTAACAAATTATCACTGTATACATCAGAGAGATTAACACAGAATTAAGAAAAAATACTTCCCTAAATTAGTTTGACCAAAACAGTGATAAAATATATTTTTTTTTTGTCTCTGGAAGTCTGCCAGAGGCAATCTTGGTACAGAACAAGCTTCTGCAGCTGTCAACATTCTTTATATTTGTTACATCTTGCATTCTTTCAATGTACTGAGTAGGAAGTTGTGAGAAATCATCACTTTTGATAAAGAATGATTGAGATCAGATATTATATTATGCATTTGCATCTGAGCAGATCCATTATCTTCATTAGCATTTATGCCTACAATTTGAGTATACACTCAAAGACTTTGATTAGAAAATCTTAGAAATTAGAAAAGATTAGAAAATATACTCTAAGAGGACCTGTCAGATTCCCATAGTTTGGTACTGAAGTTCCTTTAGCGCAATGGGAAAAATGACAAGAGTAGGTATTTTTTTAGGTCTTGGCCCATGTGCATATTATATAGGCAGCTGTTTCCACGAAAACATTACTATATTCTCAAAAGACTTAGCTGTTGTCAACATAATTTCTGTGGACACACTATTTTAATGAAATTAATCAACTACAGACCAGCTCTGTGATATAGCTTATTGGCATAACTTTGAGAATTCCACCAAAGTTGACACAAGATCTATTGTCTACAGTATTTATTACAGTGTTAACTTTTAATGCAGTTTACAATTAAAGTTGTACTTGTGTATATTCTACCTTATAATTAAGTTCAAAGGTATACAAATAGTCATAGATAGTAAGAACAGTTTTAAATGTACAGTGAATTGCTTCATACTCAGCAGTAGCATTTAAATGACCAAGTGAAAATACTGTTTCATTTCTTAGAATGTTAAAAAGCACTTCATTCTTAATCACTTAAACTACAGTCAATCACTTGGAACAAACACAAAAAAGTCACTAGTATTTGTATAAAGGATGTATATAATGTGAGGTTTCTCACAGAATTTTGCCTTATACTGGGAATGCATATTAGGTTTTATCAGTTGGTGGTGATGTCAGTAAATATTTTACCATGAGTATATATGAAATATATGTACTGCAGAAACATTTCCTCTGCATTGCAATTTTAAAGATATACAGAGGTGAGTATTATTTATTTATTTATTTTAAAACTGAAGGAGATTTAATGTATTCTAGTGCTTGGAGAAGTGAAGGTTTGATAGAATAAAATAGAACTAAGCATACCATGGATATGTAAAGAATAAGCATTGTCTGAGTGTTTATTCTTTCTCCCCAACCAGTCCTGTTATTATAGTTGGGAATAATTGAGAAAAAAATCTCATTTTTGTCTGTTGAGATTCTGTGTTCTTAAAAAATGTCCTATAATAACTATAGTAAAAAATATTTTTTACTTGTATTCTAAATTTAAATTCAAATTAATCTGCAGAAGCAGAAAAGTAAATTGAGTTGGATACTCCCTACAATGGGTGTTTTATTTTGTAAGATTACTCCTATAGCTGCTATGGGATTATGAACTGTTGGTGTCATGCATTCATGGTAATTAAACTTTAAATACACTGATGAGCAAAAGTGTAACTTTTAACTTAATTAACTTGCCCTTTCACCTATTAAATGTAATCACACTTTCACTGACAACTTGGGCATAAACTAAACTGTATTTTATAAACTTGTTAGCATTCATGCTTTGTTAATAAAACTTGATCTGCGTATTAAAGATGTTGAATTTCTGTAGTTAGCTCACATCTGTTGTCAGAAATAATTAGATCAGGTGGCAAATGACAGTGTCTTTCTTGACAGATGCCCTAAGTGTCTCTTTGAGTAATGTCAAGGGTTTTTTTTTTTGTTGTTTTTTTTGTTTGTTTGTTTGTTTTTTTAGTTAGGAGTTTATCTGCCTTGAGGTTTCAAAGTGGAACTTTTGGAATAATCTGACATTGTCCCACATAGGAGTATATGTGACTTCCCCTTCTAATGTTACAGAAAAACAGAGATTTCATTCAAGATGATGTTTAACGAAGTTTTGTCTTAGAATGATAGAAGATGATGACATCAAACTATCTCAATATGGTTGTCTTTTAACACATATACACACATATCTGTTAAAAACAACAACAAAAATTGCATTATGCACTTAAGCATGTCTGAGACCATAAGCTATACTTCACCCTAATGATTCCATTATTCAAATAAATGTGCTGACAAACTGGAAAGACACTATTTTACAGAAGGGTTTTCATCAGAAAGACAAAATAATACTGTCTCTTTGGAAACCTTGGCATCTGCTACCTTTGCCCTAATCCTCTGCTTGTGATTCAGGAAAGACTTTTTTAGTGAACATATTGCTTACTTAAGCACTCTAAACTGCACTATAAAAGTATCTCTTTTGCCATTTATCTACAAATACGTAGCACACAGATTACAATAGTACTTGCTTTACAGCTCTATTCTAGAAAGAAGTGTTCATCCTGCCTGGTCTATACAGTTCTACATACAGTGAGAATTGTAGGAATGTCTGCAAACAATTCTCTGTGGTGATTCTTTCCTACAAACCCTATTGGAATCATGAGTATCCAGCACATTGACTGTTCTTGCCATCTAACCACTTGGAGAAGAAGTTCAAATGTACATACTGACAAGACAGGAGGGAGGATTCTCTCTATTATACCATGAAATAATGTAGATTTATGTAGAGATTTTGGTTTCAGGAAGAAAGATTGCTCTATGCATGCTCAGATAAAAAGACAAGAGAGAGGTCTTTCTCATGTCTGTGCTAGATGAATGATAATGTATGTTTGTTTGTTTATTCATTTTGCCAGGCATCTCTTAGAGTACTTTCTGGGTGCACACAATTAAAAATGCCCCTACTGATATTCATTAAACAAAAATAAACTTGTTTTAATTATTGTAATAAATCCCCTACCCCTAACAATTGATGAGCAGAATGAGAAATCATCTACATGCTTTCATATATCTTCTTCAGCCTAAAAAAAGTCTTCTTACAACTCTTAACCCAACTAGAAAATCTCAGCACTCTTTTTTTTTTTTTATGTTAACATTCTTATTGTTTATCTATTGCAAATAGTTATCCCATTACCTCTGAATTTGAGAACGCCACAGTTGTGCTCTGATAACACCCTCTGGAGTCAAAAATAACTATTGTACATATTTGCAAGGTGGGTAACAGAGGCATTAGTACAGAAGCTATTTTCTTTACCATGAAACAGAAAAAATGGAACAACTGAATCTGAACATAACCTGAGGAGATCATCTAGGTTTTCTTTATTCTAAGCAGAGAGGGAGGAGATTTTTCCAGAGGTTGTAAATGTGATAAGCACCATAAGTGTATGCATCTGTCCTCTGAAAGTAGAAGGGATTGAAATAGACACATCGTTTAGGTAAAATTAAGTCTGTCCCACGTAACTTTCTTAAAATTCCACAGGATGTCTTCAGTGGATCAAAACTAAAGTCTTTTGGGTCCAGACTTAACATAGAATCATAGAATGGTTCAGATTGGAAGGGACCTAAAAGATCATCTAATTCCAACACCCCAGCCATGGGCAGGGATACCCCCCACTAGACCGAGTTGCTCAAAGCCCCATCCAACCTGGTGTTAAACACTTCCAGGGATGGGGCATGCACAACTTCTCTGGGCAACCTGTTCCAGTGCCTCACCACCCTCTCAGTAAAGAATTTATTGTGAATATCTGGTCTAAATCTACCCTCTCTTAGTTTAAAGCCATTACTCTTTGTCCTGTCACTACACCCCCTGATACAAAGTCTCTCTCCTGCTTTCCTGTAGGCCCCCCTTAGTTATTGGAAGGCCACTATAAGATCTCCCCAGAGCCTTCTCTTCTCCAGGGTGAACAACAGCAAGTCTCTCAGCCTGTCTTCATAGGAGAGGTGCTCCAGCCCTTTGATCATCTTCATGGCCCTACTCTAGACTTGTTCTAATACTTCCATGTCCTTCTTGTGCTGGTGATCCCAGAGCTGAATGCAGTACTGCAGGTGGTGTCTCACAAGAGCACAGTAGAGGAGGAGAATCACCTAGGATATGGTTTGCTTTCTGGGCTGCAAGTGCACATTGCAGCTCATGTTGAGTTTTCTCATCAAGCAACATCCCCAAGTCCTTCTCCTCAGAGCTACTCTCAATCCATTCTCCACCCAGTCTGTATTTGTGATTGGGATTGCCCCAGATCAGATGCAGAACCTTGCACTAGGCCTTGTTGAACCTCATGAGGTTTGTATCGGCCCACCTCCAAGCCTGTCCAAGTCACTCTGAATGGCATCCCTTCCCTCCAGCATGTCAGCTGCACCACAGAGCTTGGTGTCATTGGCAAACTTGCTGAGGGTGCGCTCAATTTCACTGTCCATGTCATTGACAGAGATGTTAAACAGCTCCAGTCCCAGTACTTGACCCCTGAGGAACTCTGTTTGTCACTGGTCTCCACCTGGGCATTGAGCCATTGACTGCAACTCTCTGAGTGTGACCATCCAGCCAATTCCTTACCCACCAAGTGGTCCATCTGTCAGATCCATGTCTCTCCAATTTAGAGACAAGATATAATGTAGGACAGTGTAAAATGTTTTGCTCAAGTCCAGGTAGAACTTCTGGATAAGTTCTTCCTTCCTTGAAATTAATTATTAACCACACACTTTTCAGAATTGGAAAAGTGTGTAATAGTTACTTCCTTCTAATCTGGACCCTCCAATCACCATGCAAGATTATGTAAAAATAGAATCTATATTTAGATCTACAGAATCCATAGAATAGAAATATAAAGTGTAGAAAGAGTAGTATCATATGGAATCATAATGACTAAAATAATAATGTGAAGATAATATTTATGGGACTCTATTTTTCCTCTGGCATTTTTAAACTTATGTAAGACAGGAATAAACACGATAGTGGGCATTTATTGTAGGTCAGCACCATCCTCCATGAATGGATATCCACAGTGACAACAACTTCCTGGTTTGAAAATGAGAATAATTCTAGCTGCCCTTTGGCATTGTTATGTCACATTTGGTTACATACATATAACAAAACACAACATGACACCTCAGTACAGCATATTGTCTTCATGTGAGGAGATAAAGCATAAATGGAAAGTGACTGGCTAGGAAAGCAATATATAATGTTCCAAACTCAAACCTGCAAAGAGGAAAAAGGACAGGAGTGAAGACTTAATCAGAACAGGCAGAAAGATGGACAAAACATTTAAAAGTGCATGTAAGACAAACTACATTCTTGAATGTAAATGAATAGAAGGAATGTCTTCTTTAATTGCTAGCAGCATGCAGGAGCATAAACATAGTGCAATAGAGTGTCATTTATGAATAGATCATTAAGAACATGAGAATACCGGTGCATGACATTCCACACATCATTCACCTAAGACCAAAGGGAAGGGAAAGAAGTTCAGTACAGTGTGTACATACAGGGGTCACAGGATCAAAAAATGCCAAGGTATTCTAGGTCATATAGCAGACTATGTGCTGGTACATTAGACTGCTGGCCCAGAATATTCTCTCTAGATTCTCCTTTGAATGAGGTGTTTCTTTTTGAATGCTCAGTGATATGAACATTCAATGCCCAATGTTACTGATGCAACACTACAAACCCTCCACAGCTAAGGATTTCTGTCAAGAAGCAGCAACCTGATGCATGAAAGACACTGAAGAACTGTCTTTAAAAGGTAGAAAATACAGAACAAATAGTCTAAAGTGTGATTTTCCTAAGAACAGGACAAGACTTGAGTGGTCAAGGTACACAATTCCCCCCTTACTGCCAGTACATCGTTAGGGAGAGCAATAGGCATGTGATGATTTACACCAGACTTGATTTTCTGGGATATGAACTTTGTTTGTTTGATCATTTTTTTTTCTATAATCAGATACCCCCATTCTGTGATCTGTTTGAAAAGCTTAGAATTAAGAGAGGGAGAGGGATAAAGAGAAGGAAAACAGGAAATCATTCTGGGGATATCAACTCATTTCATAGCTTTGTTTTTTAAAACTAACAGAATTTTTCAAAATCATTTCTATTGATGCAGTTCTAACCTTCACTGAACCAGTTTCTGTTGCACAGAGCAAATCTAGATCCATAGCTCATATGTTCTTCCTTTTCTTACCACAAATATACTTTATTATAGTAAAATGATGGGATATACATGTTGAAAAAGACTTTATATTATTTTCCCTTTTAGAATATTCTTTAGGATATTCTTTAAATTGTTATTCTGAAAATTTTACTGTCCATATGCTGTAATTTTAAGTCATGAAAGGAGCCTTTCCATTTTTTTTCCTTTCAGAAGCATAGTAGAAATACAATGTACTTCAGGATTTTTTTTTATTTTTTATTTTTTTCCAAAGAAGTCTAAGCCTTTCATTTACTAACTCTTGAAGTCAAACAAGTTGTGCAGAAGTACTTTATGCAGTCAGTATGATAAATTTCAAGCTGTACTGGTGGAGGAATGTGAATAATGGAAATATTATTCATGAATATATTATCCTAAAACTTAAAAGAAATCATACGTATTAAATTCTCCTACCTACTCCAGAAAAGGAATATATGATAAATAAATATTTCAGGAGTAATTTGTTCAAATAATTTATTTTAAAATTATCAATGCCTTGATCCAATATCTATTAAAATAATTGATTTCATTTCTGTCTTCTCAGCTCTATAATAAAATACAGAAGAAACCACAGTATTTTATAGAGTCATGCTTTCCTCACTTCCGTCAACTTTCAACTCAGTTTAAGGACTTCCTTCAGCCAACTAATATTCCCTTTTATTTTCAGTTTTCCTATACCTACAGTTTTCCTGATTTTTTTTTTTTTAATTTAAAAGTTAATAATTATAAATAAAATTATATATATATATAAGTATTTTTGGCATTACTCAGATGGTATTTTATGTAACTGAATTGATAGTAAGTTGGATCACAATCACCCATTTTGTGGCTAGTTTAGTAATTGATTTATGTTAAACATAAATATATTTCTGTATCTTGATTAGAGACAACTGTTTCTCCTCAATCTGTCTTAAGTTATTCACAGGGCAACTCTACTTTATATCTGAAGACATAACTCTCTGGTGCACTCAGAGCATGTAATTAAGTGAGACTGCTATGAGCATGCAGAGTAACTGAGCAGTACATCTGCAATAAGTCTAGTGCATTGACCTCTTGTGCTGGTGATAATTTTCCTTTTAACTGGGAACTTCACCTCTTGCTTCAGGAAAGTATTTCCCTCTCTGCTCTATAGAATGAGTTATTTACACCTACAAGAGTGTCAGAGTCTGAAGCAAAGTCCTCCACTTGACATTTTTTACAATCTATGTTAGGGGCTATTCATTAAATTCTACGAGAAAGTCATAGTATTGAATGTTCAGTGCTGTGAGTTTCTTTACCCCAATATTTTATAAAGTACTTTGTATCTAGCTTAAATAGTCACTGCATTGCTAAGTACTGTGACACCTCTCTCTTTCTTTAGATTTAGCCCCAGGTGTTCCAGTCAACTTAGATATTTGATGAAATTTTCAAAGCACACGAAAATCCATGACTAATTTAAACCATTCAAATTCATTTTTCATCAAAGATGCAAATCAGATTTCATATCAAATACAATTACACTGCTCATTTCATACTACTTCTATTATTGATTTTTTTTTCCACATTAGCAGTTTAGGTCTCTAGAGTACTGGTGGAAGAAGTTGCATGACACATTCAAACCTTCATCACTATAAACTGCCTGAAAGCAAGCATGTATCCTACAGGCATTCAGTTACAGAGAACCCTAGGCTAGAAATAAAAAGGGAAGGATGAATATTCCACAAGCCATCCCTTTATTTGTTCATCTTCAGAAAAAAATCTAGATTTAATGGAGATTTCTTGTCTCTTTTTTTTTTTTTGATTGAACAAATTTATTTATTTATTTATTTGTGGAAGCAGGTTCATTTATATATAAATGAAAGAATACATATGCATAAATAAACCTGTAAATAAGCTTTCAGAACAGAATTTGCTCAAAAGTGGATATGGCAATGGTTCTGATATTCCTTCAGGATGCACAAAAGAAAAGGACAGGGTTTTGCACTCTCTTATTCAGAATCTCCACATAACACAATCAATCTCTCTGAGATTATCATACCATTAGCTGTTCCACTGTGGTGTTTGTTCAAGTCAAACTGTTCTTTATATAAACAAACATTAATTAGAAAAGGTATCAGAATCTTTGTTACTAATTTCTCAGGTGAGATAAAAATTTGGATGTGGGAATATTCCTGTACTTCTGATCAAATGTTTAAAGGTTTTGCATGATCCCAAAGTTCCTCCATGAACCAAATCTACAAAAAGACTGATCATTTTCAAAATGAGACCCTAAATTCTCATTTTATAAATTTATCCTTGAAATGATGTGTAACACATTTACAAGCAGAAAGGTAAGTGCCTGTTGTTTAATAAGTACCTCATCTCATTTTTGGTTTCCACATTGGAACCATTCAACTTTGCACTTCTCTCAGCTAACTTGTCCTCTCAATGACATTTGTTTTCAGATAAGAAGCCCTACATAAAAAAATACTGAACAGATTACTACGTTAATTCAATTGCTATAGTTTTTCCATTTATCTAGACTCTCAGTAAACTATAAATTAACATGTTTTGATATGTGTGGATGAGAAAAATGTCACGGTATTTTTTTCAACAAAAATGTAATTTGTATATATTTGAAATTAAGTTGGGTAAATATTCATATATATCTGCTTGAAATAATCAAATTAATGATGGTTAGAAATAGTTATTCCACATGGTTGAATAAATCTTTATTATTGTTTTTGTCCCCAAATTTACTCAAGTTTTCTGACTTTCACGGCACAGTTTAAGAAAAAAAAATAAATCCCAGAATTATGAAGGTGAAATTTGTGGTTAGATACAGTTTTTCTATATCTGTAACTAAAACATTCTTCATTTATAATTCGTTCCTTTAGAGTACCTAAGATATTTATCATGGTTTTGAACATTTCAGCTACTCATTCTACCAACCCTCAAATTCAGGATAAATCTCTTGGTTTCTCAAGACTGTTCTTCAGAGATGGTATAAATCAACACAGGTCCATTAAGTGCAGTTGAATTAAACCAAATATATTAGTTGAAGTACTGACTAGTATGCTGTCAATGGAAAGTTTCATTTAAGTTTTCAGGCATCTCATGAGAAGTTTTGCTTGAGATTCTCTTTGTGTTTCACAGTTAAATATCTAGAATTATATATATAGAGATAGATTATGGTCCAAATCTATAAGAGGGCCTTTTAGATTGCTTTTCATGTATATCAGGTTTTGTAGGTCAAGGCATTTAGTTGTCCAGTTGTTAAAGATAGCAACCTTAGAAAATAATTCCCGCTATCTACTAGATGTGAATGGAAAGAAAATGAAAGTATAATTACAGCAAAAATGGCACCATTCCAGGTTAGTTGAAGGCAGAATTTTATAACAATGCTCCCTAATAAAATTATGTTGGCTACAATTTAAATTTCACTCTTTTGCATCCAGTAAGGATGGTATCTTCTGAAAGTGGATAGGTATGGTGGAGGTACAGTGGAATTCAGCAAACGACCTTGTCAATGCAGGACCAGCAAATGAATTATCACGTTAATTTTTCCTTCAAACAAAAACAAAAACAAAAGACAGATTAGTACTTGGATTCTATAACTCCTACAGTGCCTCAAAAAAAAAATCTCTTCTGAGATAGAGACTTCTGATATACTTATATTGTGGTATCATGGATGTTAACAGTCGTAAACTCAATTCATCATTTAGTATTCCTATAATCGATATTTTTTCATTAAAGTTGGTTATTGAGAACATTTTACTAAAAATATTAAGATAAATCATATCATAAGTTAATGAAAACTCAAATATGCACAGTGGTAGGATAGGAAAGTATATACAATCTTAGTATCCTCTGCTGACTCTCCCGAGCTGTGATGAAAATGAAAAATTAACCAAGCAAAGTTTTAGAAAAATGTGACAAGCACTTGTTTCACCCTCACAAGTTTTGAGTGTAAGATACTAAATTTATGATGTTCTTTTGGGAACTGCTGTGCATTTCGAGGCAGTAATTTATAGATTCAATTATACACTAATGAAAAATGCAGTGTCCGAAATCTTCTTCACTATGCAAAGAAGTTTTTTAAAGCTGAAGTCTATTATACAGTGTGATCTGTCCAATTAACATCAAAAAGTGACTACATTTTAATCAACAGCTTCCATCTGTTGGTCAGAAATGGTAGAATTTTATCAAGCAGACATATATACTTTGCACCTGCTTTTGCTAACAAATGCATTCACAAAATATTAGACATTTCATAATCATTCCAGAACATGGCGAAGAGCCAGAAAGACTCTCAAACAAGACAAACCTCATTATTTGTGTCAGAACACAGATGTGACCCGGTTTTAATATTTATTCAGATGCTTCAGTACACACAAAGTCCACATTAGCACTCCCTCTCAAAACTTCATTTAAAAATAACTTAATGAAAATAAATGAATTAATGTTAAAACATGGAGAACCAAACTGTTAGAGCAGAAGTAGCCAAACTTATGTTGACTGCTTTTTATTGTATGCCTAATGGTGGCCCTTGAGGCACAAATCAAAGTCAAGTCTCCATCACAGACAAACAAACTACATTAAAAAATATTGCTCTCAGCCCTGAGAGGTGTGGGACAATAAACTTCAGTATAAATATACCTTAATTACAGACACTACAGATTTAGCCTATATGCTTGTTTAAGTATATATATATAATGTATATTTTATTTATTTTTTTCTGTGCCTAATCAATGTTTCATATTTGTTCAGCATAGTTCATGTTTTAGCGTCCCAACATAATACTGACAAATAATAACAATAAAAAAATATATTGATAAAAGATATCCATTATTTTTTAAAGTACTTTTGCATGGTGAAAAAGCTCAAAACACATATGTATAAGACCCTCCTTCCATTTGTGATTCAGTACCTGGTCTCATGAGACTCAATATGAGTTCAGGCTTCCAGCTAGTAAGAGACTATTATAAGACCAGAAACATATCAAAATAAACGTCATCAAGCACCCCCCACAACTGATGCAGAAATAGAATTTAATTGCAGTATATGGAGACTATCAAATACATTAATGTTAATAACCTGTGAAATAACGGAGGAAGTATAATGGATGTTTGAAAAAAAAAATTAAGCTGCCATAAAGTTGTCTTTTTATTTTCTGCAACCCCTCAATCTGACCTTCATTTACAATCTTCTTCCATAACCTCAGTGAAAGCTTTAGACTGACGAAAATAGAAAAAGAGAAATTCCTCCCCACCTAGAGCCAGCACAATCATTACAGAAAAGAGAATCATTACAGAAAAGAACTGCCAATGTAGTTTTATACCAGTAGATTTGAATTGAGATTGAGACATTAGTTATCTTCCTATATAATAATCAGGTTATTATAAAAATAATCAGGATAATACTGAAAAGAATCATTGACAGAAGAGGTCATCCATAGTAGCTGATACTGTATAGGGATGGCATTACACCAGACAGAGAGTCTGCACTTGAAAGCACAATGCAGCCTAGTGCTTTCAAGAAATTACTACATTGTTGCTGCCAGAAATAAGAGTGACACCAAAGCTTCTGTTTCCAGGGAGAGTGCTCTAACCACTGCAGGACAGTAGTAGTTAAGTAAATCCAACATTTTAGCCCTCTTTAGTCCAACCTAATCTGAAGCCTTCCCCCCTCCCCCTGACCAAGACTCCATTACAGCCTGGCCTTACAGCCTGGCCTGGAGCTTGTGCAAACCCCCCCCCCCCACCACCACCAGGCAGCCCCTGCAGCTCTCAGAACTCCATCAGCCCTCCCCACACCCTGATGCATACTGCCAGCATTTGAGAGTGCTGTCTTAGCGGTTCAAGAATTCCAGTGGAAAAAGGCTGCTGTGAATCACGTGAAATTAATTAAACCTTGCTCTGGCAGGTTATCTGAAAAACTGGGACAGAGATTCAATTATTTGTTCAGACTGTATTTAGGCTTCTAAAATAAGAATAAATCAATTTTAAGAAAAGATATGGACATGTCATTTTGAAAATAAGTCATTTAGAAAGCAAGAGCATTTAGCTTACTGACAATGAATTTAACTCGTACAAGTGTGGGATGCATCTTTTTGAGATATCACTTTAACTAAAGATGTAGCAATACTAGATATAGTTCTCCATTCTTTAAGGGAAATATTTATTTATTTATTTATTCATTAGCAGGGAAAGGGAACAAGGAGTGGGATAAAACCACATTTTGTTTTCAAGACTTTGAACACTAACTCTTCTATTCTTGGTTTTGCTCTCAACGGTTGCCAGCTGTCATTTACCATTAACTAGCATTGAGCAGCTCTAAATTTTTTGGTAAAGTATAATTCCTAAAGATGTAATTTTATTTGTTTAAGTTTGTTTGACTTTAGACAATTCAGGAGCAGTAGTGCTGATGTTAGAGAAATAAAAAACACGAAAGTTAGTACAGTACATCTTATGAAAGCATCTTGTGGACAGTAGTAAGAAGAGGACAAGGTAGATGTTCTCACTCAGAGTTTGCTAAATTATCTTGGCGAATATCTCTCTGCATTGTCTTCACCTGATGTAAAATCATGTGATGACCTGATCTGCCTAGTATGAAAATATTTAGGCATTTGGGGGAATCTATGTGTGTGGTTTTCTCAGAGTCCCAAGAGCTACAAAATGATGTTTTCCAAACATGTGAGCTATATATATAAAGACTATCACCCAGTAAACTTTCAGGTTTTTATTTCTGTGACTATATAAAGCTAAATAAAGCACGAGTAGAAACAAACCTTCATGTCTCTGCTTTTTCAATGTAGCAGCTGAAACCTAATAATGGGTGTGGTCAATAATGTGTAGAGTTGACAGCTGACTTAGAGGGGAAGACATATGAGGAGCAGCTGAGGTCACTTGGCCTGTTCAGCCTGGAGAAGAGGAGGCTGAGGGGAGACCTCATCGCAGTCTACAACTTCCTCGCGAGGGGGAGTCGAGAGGCAGGTGACCTATGCTCTGTAATCACCAGTGATAGGACCCTCAGCAATGGTGTTAAGCTGAGGCAGGGGAAGTTTAGGCTGGACATCAGGAAGAGGTTCTTCATCGAGAGGGTGGTTGCATACTGGAACAGGCTCCCCAGTGAAGTAGTCACTGCACCAAGCCTGTCTGAATTAAAGAAGAGATTGGACTGTGCACTTAGTCACATGGTCTAAACTTTTGGGCAGACCTGTGCGGTGCCAGGAGTTGGACTTGATGATCCTTATGGGTCCCTTGCAACTCGGGATATTCTATGATTCTATGAGTCTATGACTTGTCAATCAGCAAGTTCCTGGACCTATATTTTCCACCACAAAGGCCGTCTCTTAAATGAATTCTAGAAGGACTAAGAATAGGCAATTATCAGACTGTCTAACTTATTATCTGCACAAACTTCATAATGGACAAAAAATGCTCAGGTTCTTGCTCTGTTGGAGAGATCATTTCTCAATCTTATCATAAGTAAATGCCTGACATTCAGACATACCAAGGTATAAGCTAAGATTTTTTGTAATATACTTTTTTTTTTTTTGCATACGCTGCTTAGATGTCATGTGCATATGTGTAGGGGTGAATTTGTGTAAAGAATATACAGTATAATTCTTTGTCCAAAAAAGAATAACTGAAAAGGCTGCATAACCATAGTTAAGTGCTCTGGATATTTACATGACATTCCTGAAGCTTCTGAAGTTAAATTGCGCTTCCACTGTTATTGAGTAATAGAGCACATAGGGAAGAATGTTCATGTCTTGGGATGTGATTAACTCAAAACTTTGCAGCTGTTAAGCAGGAGATGATTTAAATAGCCACTCTTATTTGGTCTAATCTGCTTGTACCTTGAATCTGACATGTTAAGTACTGGAGATGAAAATAAAGTCAGGTTCTATCAGTGACTCTGAAAAGCTGTAGCTAGAATCACACATGGAGAGCAAGTTAGACATGCAAATATGACCAGGTTAATCAGCACAAATTTTTAAGGACAATGTTTTAGCACAATGATGTATGCTTTGTTGAAAGCTGTACATCGTAATGAGAAAGAGGATTTACTTAAGAACTCTTTGGATAATACAAGTAGAAACAAAATGTAAAAAAATGCAGTACCAGGTGAATAATAGAACTGTCATCATCAGGTGAAGATAAAAAATGTGATAGAAGTCTCCCGGGGGGGGGGGGGGGGGGGGGGGGGGGGGGGTTGAAATAAACCTCAATACTGTGGACATTTAGACTAAGAAAAAAATCTTATCCCATCTACACTGTCAGAAGAAATGTAATTCGTTAGAAAGAACAAAACAAATATCTTCTCTCTTTGCTTTATTTTGGAAGAACTATGTTCTACCACATTTTTTGGAACACCTTGTAATCCCCAAAATCACAGAAAAGGAATTCCTAAGTGTGTTTGAATAACAAATCAGTTTTCTCAGGAACATCATAAATTTACTCAGAATAGCCAGCCTAATAGATTGTAACACCACATATAGTAGCATAGAAGAAAATTTACCTAGCACGAAGGTAATTTGGGCAGCATAATTTGTTATGAAAGTCTGAGTTTGTCTTCCCTACTGACAGATATGAAGTTACACTCTCTCCTAAATCCTATAAGAAAATACCTTTTTGATACTATATTAGCATTATTCTTTCTGCTGTTATTGTTTGTTTATTATTTATTAAGACACCTGTGGACCTTCTTTGAAATCAGGTCTCTGACTTGTAAAGCACAAAATATCAAAAGCCAATATTCCATAGAACTCATCCAACTTTCCAACTGTTGAAGAAGAGAAGCTTTTGACCTCTTTGCACTGTGAGACAGTACAAGACAAGATGGTCCCACTTATTTAGCTGCTCCTAAATCTACCATCCAAAACTGCTGAGTTTCATCTCCACTTTCCATGCCAAACCCAAACTCATTCCATTCACTGCAGTCCAAACTCATGTCTTACATGCCAGGAAAATCATAACTTCATTGATATACAGAATGTATAGGACCTTGTGAACATGGCTTTTTAATTTTATTTATTTATTTATTTGTTTTTAATTTAAATGTCACTTTCACTTTTCCATATATCTGTCGTAAACATGCTCACAGTCTCCACCCAACATAGCCCAACATGATTATTTTATTTTCAAAAAGACATATATCCCATATTTAAAAACTTCCTGCATTTTTCATGTAACACTGATGACTGTTATTGTCAGCCAGAGGCACAATTCTCTTGATGGCAGTTAACCAAATCAGCACTTGGTCACGTTGTCTGTTTAGTAATCAGAAACCTGAAGCTTCTAGGAGTATATTTCAAAGTCGAAATGCGTCTGATTTTTAGGGTATGCCTGCTTTGACAGAGTAGTCACAAAGTGCCTTACTTAGTGGATAGATAATCTGATGTGTTAGTATTTTAACAGAATCACTGATAGCCTATGAACAAGGGTTTTACACTTGAGTGAATTCATGTCCTAAAGATCACTTGCTTGTGAGAACTTTGATATGTCAGTTTTGTTCTACCCTAATCTCTTCCATCCTTTTTAGAGTAACTCCTCCTCCAAGCCTTGGCTTTCATATGTCTCCTTTCCACTCATAATATTTATACAAGGAAAACCACTCAGGGTATTTTACTGAATTAAAATTTCCTTCACATTCATGTGAGAAAAGCTTAAATTAATCATTTATCCTACCATATTTACTGTCTTAGAGCTAAAAATCTTGCAGTGCCATTAATAAGTAAAGGTCAGTTTGCATGATTCACTATTAATTTGTTTTCATTTAAACTAATTTACTTAGAATTTGTACAGCATTGGCTCCCTAAGGGAATACAACAAAAACTATGACCTGATGACAAACAGAACCATTAAATTATAATGGAATTATTAATAAAAGACTCTTTCTGCAATTTGTTAAAAATCTTGGGAGATATTAGCAACTTATTTATGTAAGATATGGAAAGTACATCTGTAATATAATTGAATATAAATTAAAAGTTCACCTAGGGAGATCGTACAGTGGTCATAGTTTTAAAATGATTGACAGATATGTTACCATTGCTTGCCCCAGGAGAAAGATAATGAATTCCAATTTTGCCTTTTTTCCTATTTCCAAGGACAATGTTAGTGTGCTCTTTTGTTTGTGATGCTTAACTTTGTCATAATTAGTTGACTATAAAAGGCAGTCACTTAGAATACTGCTCTTGTTAATAGCTAATTGAGTTATTGTGACTTTCCTTCAGCTTAGGAAAAGACAAGTTGCAAAAAAAGCATGGGTGACAGACACAGGAAACAGAAGGATACTTGTTTCAGGAATTTGCAGAAAAGATTTTTTTTTTTTTAGCTGATCTTGAATTAAAATGTGGTTTCTATGTTTATGTGTGTATTGAAAAGCCAAAGATATTTTTTAAAACATTTTTTTAAATTAGATGTTCTTGTTCTTTATTTATTGCAACATGAGCAGTAACACATTCATCAAAAATCTTTTCTAGCAGATGATCTGACCTAAATATTCTGAATTAGATTGTGTTGTAACCACTTTATGTCTGTCATTGATTTACATAGTTTTTCATGACTTGAATGGGAATCAGAGGTGACCAGAAGTATTAGCCCAAAACACTAATTTGTTTTCCATTAATCACAGAAACTGACATATTTTCATTCTGCTCATCCAATGGGCTACACAGGCATTTTCTTCCCTTCCTTAACATAGATTATTTTTCTGTTACTTAAATCATATTTGAGCATGTTGTTAGATGTTGAATCATATGACAGAAATATTTAATATAGCTATTCTCATCTCTACTGGAAAATATACTGAAAATTAACACTGTTCACCGTAACACACAACAAAATACAATGGAATGTAATGGGAAGAGCAGGAAACTAATACATAGGAGATCTGACATACCTTGAAATTTGTCTAAATGCCTTCGTTTCTTCTTTTTTTTTTTTTTTCCTGATAAGTGTTGCTAATTCTATCATTAGAGAAATACTCTACATAGTGAGACTGCAATGAATTCTGATATTCTCAGAAATGTCAAACACGATATACTTGATTTTCTATTTTATCACATGGTTATAGAAAACAATGTAAACTTTGGTTTGTTTTGGTTTGGTTTGGCTTCTCTTTTTGTTTGTGTTTTTTTTTTGGTTTTTGTTTTTTTAAGTTCTGATCCAAAGTATACTACAAGTAATGAGAAGCCTTTCTTTCTAGCTTAATAGTCTTTAAACATGCATATCTTGCCTGCCTTGTCATATAAGCCCATTAGTGATAGATCCTGAATTTTATGCTAAAACAACTTAATAGCCAAAGTAATCTACTAACCATTAGAATAATAACCTGTCAAGTCTAAATATGGGGAACATCCCATAAAAGATGGATTATCTAATAAACAGCTAATTAAACTTTAGTGGCTGTGAGACCTGGCTGGATATGTGTCTATTCTTGTCTCATAATGTTAATGGATTTCATAAAGAGAACTGTGTTAAATATAAATAATTTTTAAGGAATTTAATTGGTAGCAGTACTTCTCACATACAAGAGAGTTGTGGGCATGTTTCAGGTTTTCTCTCTCTGATAAAACATATGCCAGGAAATTTTACATTTTTTTATTTATCACTGTGAAGCCAGATTATTACATTTGCTTTCATGAAAAGAAGAAACGTCTGTTCCCTTCCCTTCCCTTCTTCCCTTCTTCCCTTCTTCCCTTCTTCCCTTCTTCCCCCTTCCCTTCCCTTCCCTTCCTTCCCTTCCCTTCCCTTCCCTTCCCTTCCCTTCCCTTCCCTTCCCTTCCCTTCCCTTCCCTTCCCTTCCCTTCCCTTCCCTTCCCTTCCCTTCCCTTCCCTTCCCTTCCCTTCCCTTCCCTTCCCTTCCCTTCCCTTCCCTTCCCTTCCCTTCCCTTCCCTTCCCTTCCCTTCCCTTCCCTTCCCTTCCCTTCCCTTCCCTTCCCTTCCCTTCCCTTCCCTTCCCTTCCCTTCCCTTCCCTTCCCTTCCCTTCCCTTCCCTTCCCTTCCCTTCCCTTCCCTTCCCTTCCCTTCCCTTCCCTTCCCTTCCCTTCCCTTCCCTTCCCTTCCCTTCCCTTCCCTTCCCTTTGAAATTGCTAAAAAATTTAAAAAACTAAACAAAACACAATTACAATCCACAAGTCCCACCAGAAAATTTCATTCGTTAGAAAGAATTATATTCTTTTGCTTTTATGTTATTAAGAGGCTTTTACTTTACTATTTTAATGTCACTGAAGACTGACTTTTCCAAAGATTTAAAAAAAAAAAAGATGATATATAAACAGTAACATTCTAATATTCTGTTTATTTTTCTGAACTATAATGAAGATATTAATTTTCTGTCTACAATGCACAACTTTATTTCTACAGTACAGTCACAAAGACAGTATATATATAACAAATACTTGGAATTGAGTGCTGTGAATATTGCTTCCTTTGCTACCTTTCAATTATTACTTTTTTTTAAATCTAAATAGTACTACTATTTAAACAAAGTTAAACTTTATATTTCTCTACACTTCTTCAAAAAATTGAGGCTGTATAGCAAATATAGCTGTGTTTAGTATTTAACAATATGTGCTATATGGCCTTTTTTCGTAGTTTCACGCTATGAAAGCAATTTTGACTGTGTTGCACTCTTCCAGCGCATCACTGAAGAAGATTACATTTTGTTGACCAAAGTAAAAAGAGGGATGGGGCAAAAGGCATTCAACAGAAGTAGCTAAAACAAACAGTTTCTTTCATGTTTTTGTTTGTTTGTTTGTTTGTTTTCCCATACTGTAAAGAAACTGCATGCCTCCGTTGAAAAGCATTTCTTCTCTTTCCTAGGATTTGGATACTTGCTTTTACAGCCTCACTCTTCATTTTGATGATTGATGAGGCTTCCAGATGCAACAACTCAAAGAGGCTTTTAAGGCAAGACTTTCCATCTCGAAGATGCATCCACCTTAAATTATTCATCTTCCCTTTCATATCTGTGTTTTATTCCTAAAGGTGAAAAAAGTTTTATTTAAAGATGTCTTACAGATTTTATCCGACTTCACATGTCTTGTTAAAGATACTGCAGTCTGGAATCTCTACCTGAGTATTCTTTACAATAGGACTCTTCAGAGAACAGACAAGCTGGTAATACCCTTAGGAGTACTGCCATCATAAAGGCCATAGATAGTTGGCATTTTCTGCCCGTTTCTGGTAAACTAGTAAGGTAGAATTGAGTAGGAGAGGTCAGACTGAGTAGAGGTCAGACTATGGAACTGCATGAGAAAAATGAGATGAGGTCCTAGCCTCTAACACAGTCATTTTGAGCTGTTAGAGTGAACAGATGGCTGTCCAGCATTGATCTCTTTGACCCAGAGAGATTCCCAGCCTGCCCAGGTTGTCATGCATACATTTTACCTCCCCTCTTTCCAGGAATTTCTACACAGAACTCAGATACTTTATTTGTTTTCCTTTTTTCATGCCTGCATAATTGCAGATTATATTTTTTTTCTTTTCTAAATCCCTATCTACTTCCGCCTCTTTGATACACTGAAGCACTGAATACGCTAAAGCAAAAGGCCTTTGTATGGGATTCTGGGAGCATAAATGAAATCTAAAAAATAAAGAAAAACAAGATGAATGAATATGATGTGATAACTTAGTATTCAGTTAGAGCAAGGTTCTTATAGAACCTAAGACTTTGACAAAGATTCTGAGAAGGAAGGGACAAAATCAGTTAGGAAGGGATTTATCAAAGACAGGCCAAAAGGATACTGGTGAGCTAATTAAGTATTTCAACAGAATCTAAATCGATTTTCTCATTTACTCTACTGCAGTTACTATAAGGTACCCCTTAGGATTTGTAGAGAGTACCAACTGAATACAGTGGTGAATTTTTAGTCTACAGTACTGCCTTCACCATTCCTATTCACAAAACATAGACAAAACATTGTAGGCTTTAAAAATAAAAGGATTATTAATAGTTAAGTAAATATTTCATGTTTTTATCAGAGAAGACTCTGGCAGAAAACGTTTATATAAAATGTATTGTTTGGAGATGATTTTCAACTTAAAGTTGAACAGGAAATTAGAAATCAGAAGTTGAGATTTTTGAAAGAGATTTATGAAGATGTCAAAATTATGACTGAAATAATGCTAAAAAATTGAAAGAATATTGGA
This sequence comes from Anser cygnoides, assembly GCF_040182565.1. Classification (NCBI taxonomy): domain Eukaryota; kingdom Metazoa; phylum Chordata; class Aves; order Anseriformes; family Anatidae; genus Anser; species Anser cygnoides. The sequence goes on from NC_089873.1 coordinate 30,926,153, forward strand.
AAGACTTCACTTATGTTCATAAGCTTCTATTTAAATAATGGTGGTTGTGATACATGGTTTTACTTTTGAATTTGTGTAACGGAAGAACTCTTTTGTCGTTATCAACTTCGAACATTATCTAGACTCACAATGCAAAATGGGATGTAGGGAGATATTCAGATTTTTCATAAATAAACCATGTAATGGAAAGTTCAGTTAACTAATTCTGAAATAAATGAAATAGAATCTCTACATACCAGTAGTGAACTAATTCCAAAGAAACAAGGTTGCTTCAGTAAGTTACAGTACATCCCCACAAACTCTTGTATCAATCCAAATAGATCCAGAGATATGTAAGATATTCAGAATGAAGTGCATATTTTAATCAGTGGAGGTTATATTATATTAATATATCTAGCTGTGCAGCGTATTTTCAACCGGTATCATGGGAAAGTCATTCACAAAGATATTCTACACCTCTATAGCAGTTATGGGCTTCAGTGAAGAAATTAGCATCAAAACTTTCTCTCTTGTTTTTCATACAGTATGTGGATAAATTATCAAACAATCCCTTTAGGAATTAGCATCTAGGAATGTACTATTATTCATACTTATATCTAGGTAAGAGGATCCAAAAAAAAAAAAAAAAGATGCAAATGAAATGTTAAGGAAGCCTGCAATATACTAATTGTAATTGGAGCTGGCACTTAGGAAATTCTGAGTTCTGTTTATTGTCAGCAGTATGATCATCATTTACTGTATTTTCTCGAAGCAAGAAGCTAGTGTGACAACTATAAAAAAATGAGTTATGTTCCTAAATGTGGCTGAAGTTTGAACAATGAAGAGTGAGAAGTAGCTCTGCAAAGTGAGGACCTGTGCCATGCTTGCAGAATAGGGCAACAGGCTACAACACTACTAATTAGAGGTAAATACCTGTCACCAAACTAAGGCTATAATTTATTTATTTATTTATTTTCCTCGTATTTATTTTTAGCGAAATATTTACTGTCCTGTATATGCATTAATTTATCATTTCATATGATTCTGTAATGAACAGCCTGTAAAATGTAAGGCTTACATAGTCAATTCATGGATCATAGGGTCATAGAATCATTAAGGTTGGAAAAGACCACCAAGATCATCTGGTCCAACCATCACCTTACTACCAATATCACCTACTAAACCATGTCCCTTAGTACCACATCCAACCTTTCCTTAAACACTTCCAGGGATAGTGACCCCACCACATCCCTGGGCAACCTGTTCAAATGCCTAACAGCTCTTTCTCAGAAGGAATGTCTCCTAATTTCCAGCCTAAACCTCCCCTGGTGCCACTTGAGGCCATTCCCTCTAGTCCTATCACTAGTTATCTGTGAGAAGAGGCCAACTCCCAGCTCCCCACAACTTCCTTTTAGTTAGCTGGAGAGAGCAATAAGGTCTCCCCAGAGCCTCCTCTTCTCCAGACTAAACACCCCCAGTTCCCTCAGCCGCTCCTCACAGGACTTGTGCTCCAGGCCCTTCACCAGCTTCATAGCCCTTCTCTGGACACATTCCAGGGTCTAGATGTCCTTCTTGTAGTGAGGGACCCAAAGCTGAACACAGTACTCAAGTTGTGGCTTCACCAGAGCAGAGTACAGGGGGACGATCACCTCCTTGGTCCTGCTGGCTACGCTATTCCTGATACAAGCCAGGATGCCGTTGGCCTTCTCGGCCACCTGGGCACACTGCCGGCTCATGTTCAGGCAAGCATCGAACAACACCCCCAGATCCTTTTCCTCTGCACAGCTTTCGAGTCACTCTGCCCCAAGCCTGTTGCGCTGCATGGGGCTGTTGTGACCAAAGTGCAGGACCTGGCACTTAGCCTTACTGAACCTCATCCCAGTGGCTTCTGCCCATCGACCCATCCTGTCCAGGTCCCTCTGCAGGTCCTTCCTACCCTCCAGCAGATTGACACGTCCCTCCAGTTTGGTGCTGTCTGCAAACTTACTGAAGGTGAGTTACTCAATTCCCTCATCCAAATCATCAATAAAGATATTAAAGAGGATGGGCCCCAACACTGACCACTGAGGAACACCACTGGTGACTGGTCACCAGCTGGATTTCACTCCATTCACCAGCACTCTCAGGGCCTGGCCATCCAGCCAGTTTTTAACCCTGCAAAGAGTGTACCTGTCCAAACCATGGGCTGCCAGCTCCTCCGGGAGAAAGCTGTGGGAGACCATATCAAAATGTTTAAGAATTAAGAATGTTTAAGAATAGGATTTATTTTTTTTAATTTTTTTTGCATCTAATAATAATATCATTTCAACTTTATTTTTAAATTAAAAAAAAAAAATCAGCTAAACAAAAAGTTAAGACTGCATAAAAATGTAGAGAAAGCTGAGAATTCTGTTGATACTAGTGAATGGTGTTTGAAAGTAGAGCCAAGAGTTAGGAACACCAACCAGCATTGACAAAGGATCCCAGAATAAACAGTTTCAAAATTTATTATAGGATTTTTTCAGGATTCATAAACGCCTTTCCAAATACATTCTACCATATGTTTTTCATGTTACCTATAAAGCCAAAGTAATTTATAAGGAGATGAGTGGTTAGAAAGCTGCCTGGCAGAGAAGGACCTGGGAGTATTGGTTGATTGTTGGCTGAATATGAGCCAGCAATGTGCTCAGGTGGCCAAGAGGGCCAACAGCATCATGGCTTGTATAAGAAACAGTGTGACCAGCAGGACTAGGGAAGTGATTGTCCCCCTCTACTCGGCTCTGGTGAGGCTGCACCTTGAGTACCGTGTTCAGTTTTGGGCCCCTCGCTGTATTACAAGAAGGACATCGAGGTGCTCAAGCAAGTCCAGAGAAGGGCAACAAAGCCGATGAGGGGTCTGGAGAACAAGTCTTATGAGGAGTGGCTGAGGGAGCTGGGATTGTTCAGCCTGGAGAAGAGGAGGCTCAGGGGCGACCTTATCGCTCTCTATAGGTACATTAAAGGAGGCTGTAGCAAGGTGGGGGTTGGTCTATTCTCCCAAGTGCCTGGTGACAGGACAAGGGGGAATGGGCTAAAGTTGCACCAGGGGAGGTTTAGGTTGGATATTAGGAAGAACTTTTAAACCAAAAGGGTTGTTAGGCATTGGAATGGGCTGCCCAGGGAAGTGGTTGAGTCACCATCCCTGGATGTCTTTAAAAGACGCTTAGATGTAGAGCTTAGTGATATGGTTTAGTGGAGGACTTGTTGGTGTTAGGTCAGAGGGTGAATTAGGTGTTCTTGGAGGTCTCTTCCAACCTAGATAATTCTGTGATTCAGTGCTTCTTTATAAATTGATGTTATGAGTAGCTTAAATTTGTCTGGTGCTGTACGAAAAAGTCATTGAATTTTATGTTATTTATTTTCTGGATGAGCACATCTGCCAAAATAGGTTGCTCTGATGAGTTAGTACAGCTTGCAGGCAACCGAGAGCTGCCATTGACCACGTTTAATTTTGAGATGGGCTTTACTGAAAAATCAAGGCTATTGAACGGGAAATGGGTTAAATCATTTAAATCTTGTTCTGTACACTTCTACATTATCTGATAAGGCTTTTTTTTAAAGTAGGCTATCAATGGAGGAAAAATGTAACACAACCAAATACATAAAATAAATATAGGAAGAGAAATAACCCTATGTAGTTCCACTGTCAAGAGGTAAATACATTCGGAGCAACAAAAAATGTTGACTGTCATATAGGGGTGCTACATTTTATATGCAGAATAGATCTGCAATTAAGTTCATTCATTACTAACAACAAACAAACTGCTGAAAGTTGTGCCAGAAAGTTTGCCTACTTTTTATTTGTTTGTATGTTTGTTTGTTTGTTTGTTTTGCTTGGTTATATCAGACATCCTATTAAAAGCAATATTTTTCCTTTTAACCTCAGTCCAGTTGCATCTCTGGACCATTTCTTCCACTGGCAACATTGATGTCAATACATTCTAGCCTTTCTATCTTTCAGGCTCTTTTGCCTTCCTCTTGATATTTAACAACTTTCTTCTGCTGTTTCCTGTACTTTGGATACCTGGGAAATCCACTGTATCCTACAGAGGATGTTTCAGGACATGGAATTTAGGAGTTTTTCCTTCTACTATACAGGGAGTCTATATCTACTTTACAGGGAGCCAGAGCTCCTAACTTAGACACCAACATCAGGGTCTGCTTATCAAACAGCTCCCAGCTTCACTTCCATGTTCAGTTTTGAAAAGCAGCATGTGCTGCAGGACAGTTTCAATTTTTTACCCCATACAATCTTCTAATATTTTATTGTCAATCTTTAGAACCTAATTACCGCACCACACATCCTCAAATTTCAGGTTACAGAAATTTCACTTTTGGAAAAAGAAAAAAAAAAAAAAGTATCATAACAGTCACATTTGTAGCCTAACAGCCTGAAAATTGTGTAAGGGTCAAGGCTTGTACAAACCAGACTTTGTGCTAAGCTAGCAACAAAGAGATTTGTCCGGACTTCTCTTGGCTTCTCCAGAAATTTCTTTTAGCTTGTAACAGCAACTACCTACTAATGATCAGTTGACTATTACCCACTTTGTTTAAATTTTGCCTTGCTTTGCACAGATTTCTGGTATAGCACTAGTTGTTACTCATGTTTTGTGACTGATAGTAAAATCATTATTCTGTGTAGAATGAACTAAATTTGAACCTAAAATGAAATACAGCATAGAAGAGTAAAGACACTAGATGACAGAAGGAGCTTTGGGAATACAGGTTGATACCAGAGGCTCCTGGGGTACTCACCAATAACCAGCTGCCAGTCATGAAAACATCGGGAGCTCAGTAAAAACAGATTTAGAGGTAACGGAGAACACAGAACAAGTATACAACACATGTAAACTATATATATAATATAGATGTGAATTTGGAAGTACCCTAGATTGCAACCCAGTAAGTAATCATGAAGTATGTTAGCAAAAATGATGCAGAGAAGATCCTAGAGTGGGGAGGAAGGAACCATCCATATAACATTATCCTTATCCTGAAGAACATTGAAAATTCACCACAGACCTCCCTGACTGAAACTGTTGATCCTAAGTGCCAGAGGGCAGTGGAAGGATGAGCATGATACCTAGGTGCCTAGAAGGATGGATTCCAGAAATCTTGAACAGATACATCGCTATACCTGTATGAAATCAGAATTAGAAGAGCTAGCATATTCCTAACTGGTCTATTAACGATTATGTGATTAGACTATTAAGACTTTAATTAGACTAGCAATAAATTCCTATTTTGTATGTATTTGCTCCTTTTGGCCATAACAAGATTCTACACGTAGCAGAGTGGTTGGAATTGAGGCAACCTATTCTGTAAGTTGGGTTTAACAAATTGATAATGTTTTATTACAGCACTTTGAACTAGAAAAAGCACACAATAATAGTAATTTTGTGTGTGTCCGAAATAATAGTTATTTTGTGTATGTGCCACAGAGCACCACATGGGAGCTACAGAAAACTTGAGACAGGTGCCCTGTATTGCTAATACACCAGTCTGCTTGAGAGAAAGGTAGCTCCAAGCAGTATGTGCCCAAGCCACACTACATTACTTGGTCTGAGGGCTAGGACTCATTCCATGGAAAAGTGTGCTGGTGAGGGATTATATTTAGAGATGTAAAAGTCATCCAAAAGCCTATATTTGCATGGTAAGATAAACTTCCTTTTCGCTTTTATTTGAATCTTTCTGGATGAATCTACTCTCCTTATCCTTTTTTTTTTTTTTTTTTTTTTTTGACTATTTTAATTTTAGGTTGAAATAGTGAGAAATTTGTGAGATTGGGTTGTACAGCAGTAGCCTTGGCAATGGTTGATTTTGATATTTGTTGAGACCTCTGACCACTATTGAAATGTAAATAAATAATATTTGAAATGTAAATAAATAATATCAATGAAAATATAAGAGTTTGGCTGAGCGTTTCCTCAAAAATGCCTCATCATTCCCATAGTTAACTTTTTTTTTTTTTAGTCATTTTTATTTTTGTTTTTCAAAGGATGCTGTAGGGAATTTAGTAAAATTTGGAAATGGAAAGTGACACTAATTTAACTAAATCAAACAGGTAACAAAACAAATACCATGACCAAATATACAAAAACTGTGGTTTAAATATGTTTTGAATCTTGTCCTTTTATTGTAAGTCACTAAATTGTAAGGAGACTGGCATGAAATCTGGCAGGAAGAGGAGGAGCAGGAGGAGGAGGAGGAGGAGGAGGAGGAGGAGAGGAGAAGGAGGAGGAGAAGAAGAGAAGAAGAAGAGAAGAAGAAGAAGAAGAAGAAGAAGAAGAGAAGAAGAAGAGGAAGAAGAAGAAGAAGAAGAAGAAGAAGAAGAAGAAAGAGGAAGAAGAAGAAGAAGAAAGAGAAGGAGAAGAAGAGGAAGAAGAAGAAGAAGAAGAAGAAAGAAGAAGAAGAAAGAAAGAAGAAGAAGAAGAAGAAGAAGAAGAAGAAGAAGAAAGAGGAGAAGAAGAGGAAGAAGAAGAAGAAGAAGAAAGAGAAGGAGAAGAAGAAGAGGAAGAAGAAGAAGAAGAAGAAAGAGAAGGAGAAGAAGAAGAGGAAGAAGAAGAAGAAGAAGAAGAAGAAGAAGAAGAAGGAAGAAGAAGAAGAAGAAGAAGAAGAAGAAGAAGAAGAAGAAGAAGAAGAAGAAGAAGAAGAAGAAGAAGAAGAAGAAGAAGAAAAGAAGAAGAAAAGAAGAAGAAAAGAAGAAGAAGAAGAAGAAGAAGAAGAAGAAGAAGAAAGAAGAAGAAGAAGAAGAAGAAGAAGAAGAATTGCACCTCCGTGTTCTGATTCTGCCTTGTCAATGTCCATGAGGCTTTTGTCATAGGAGTGGGATAGAGACAATATTTTTTTTAAACCCTTACATTTCAAGGGTTTTTAAACGTAACTTGTACAAAAAAGAGGGATTTTATCAATGTCACTGTATATTTTTTCATGGTGTTTTCCTAGCTTTTTTTTTTTTTTAATCTTGTAAATCAAACCTATTGCTTCTCTCATTGTGCATACTGCATCCATTTTTTTTCATTTTATGTTACAGTCATTACTGACTTGTTCTAGCTATTTTATGGATCTGAATAATTCCCTATAAATACAATATAAAATATACATATTACTTAGAATAATTCACTTTCCATTTAAATAAGATCCACCTACTGGGAACTTCTATTAACAATTACGTTATGACCATCAATTTATAGATAAAAGTATATTTTTGTTGTAAGTAAAAGTTATGAGGAATATTTTATCAAGAAAGCTGTTCCCTAGTTATTTATCATATAGGACAAGTTACAGTTCTCATCTTCTTTCAACTTCCTAAGCCCTCCTGTTTTTGTTGATTGAAAGACAGAGAATTACATTGCTATTATTATGCTATTGCTATTGGTCCAACACATTCTCACTTGTAGTCAGGGCCTGAAGGGAGGAAATCATTAGAAATTCTTTTTCAGTGAATTTTTCCATCATCATTCATTAGCAGGGATCTAGGTTTGCTTCCAGAGTCCTGTGCCATAGGCTTTAAAGCATGCATGGATCTCTCCTTCACTAGCTAATGGAGCTGTATTGCCAGAAATAATTTTACGCAATTATTTTAAGAATCTCAGGGGAAAGAGAAAGGGCAAAAAGAAAGACAATAGAGATGGTAGGAGTAGCTCATATTTCCTAAAACATCTGAGATATATGAAATATTTGCTGAGGCTTGCTGATGTATATAGGCCTGCTATATACCTCCCTAATTAACTGTTAAAAAGAGGAAGAGGACCTGGAAAAGACCATTTCATGAAAATTAAGGCAAGGTCTTGGAAGGAAAATAACATGCTCAGGGTTGAACAGGAGCCCAAACTGGGGGGACATAGTGGAAGCAGGGAAGATTGTGAGGGGAAGAGGTTGCTAAAGTATGCAAAAGAGCATCTTATTGTATATTGTGGAATGAAGTGATAAGAGACTTTGGAACTGGTAAGGTGAAGAATCCAAGAAACTATGGAGCAATCCAAAGAATAAAAAATATCCAGGAGTTTTATATAAACACATAATTAGTCTTTAAAGATAAAGACCATAGCATTTGCTGTAGCCAAATCCCTTTTCTCCTGTTTATCTGGTCAGGACTGAAGGTCGCTAGTGAACGTACACACATGACACTATAGGTTCACACACACACACACACACTTCTTGCTGTTTTCTTGTTTGCTTCTGTAATTTTTTGTTTGTTTGTTTGTTTTTTGTTTGTTTGTTTCCTTTATTTATTATTTCCTTTGCAGTGAAGAAATGGATAACCTTGAGGAAGCAGACCTTTCACATTTCAAATACCCTTATAATGAGTTTTAAAAGATGGCTGACTATGCATATACACTTTGCTTTATATAAAGTAGTTGGAAAAAACCTATGTGAAGGAACATGTCAACTGTTATTAATAAGTCCTTCCTGTGTACTGGAGACCTGGGGACCTCTGTGCTACCTTCAGAGGGGAGAGAAAAATGTGCAGCCTTCACCTCTTTTAAAAAACTGTTAAGCCAGCATCAGCAATGGTCATCAGAAAAGTAAACAGTGTGTACAAGTTTCTTTTTGTATGTGCTGTAAAGTAGGCAGCAAGAAAAGAGTTAACAATCCTGACAGTGATGCTGCTTATACGGTATCTGGGTCCTCTTGCTTCCACAAATGTCATCTCAAATGGAAAGAAAATGACACACAACTTCAGCAACATGCTAAGGGCGAAATACCTTTTATTAAGTTGTCTACAGGGTGAAGCATCAGTGAAATGTTTGACAAGGAAGAATACGTGTTAAGCAATGTTGTCTGACTGATTTTTAAGGCAAAATGGAAATTATGTTTCCACAGACAGTTGATGGAAAAATGTTCTCATAAACAAAGATCAGACCATGCCATTTTATTTGTCGTCCTTTTCCTCCTCCACTTCTCTTGCTGTACAGTTATCTTCCTAAAGAGGAATTCTTTGGATTCAGCTTTGTTCTAAATTAAAATAAATGCTTACAAAGTAATGTTTACTGGCAGGTCATCTACAGTAAGAGTAATACACGGGTAACTACTTAAGAGAAAACAGCATAATTAGACCATGAGATGACAAGATGAAACTAGTTTGTGACAGTGCAAATCATATGCCTAAAATTGCACCCCATATGAAAAAAAAAAAATCTCATGCTTCTGATGATGAATCTACTTTTAGCCTCTTTTCTAACAAGCACATTTTTCAATGCTCAGAAAAAGTGATAAAGTTTTAATTAAAGACTCACTTGAGAAACAATACATTAAAATATAATTTATGGTCAAGTTTAGGAATTTGTCAAGGTATAAGGGTTCCTCTAACATCTAATTTGTGTTACTCTTTTGACTCTCGTGTATTTTCTATTATTAATCTTATTGGGTGGTTTGCTTGCTTGTTTGCTCATAAAGGGTGGGGCTGGTTTTGCTGTAGTTTTTTTGTTTGTTTGTTTGATTGTTTTTGGCGTGGTTTTTGTTTGTTTTGTTTTGTTTTGGCTGCAGCCTCCTTGTCAATCATTGGGTGCAATAAGGCCAGTAAATGTTCTGGAAAATTTTCAAGGACTGCTGCAACCTAGGTTAGATATTTCTTTACCTCATTACAGTATCTGTACTGCAAATGTGAATTCTGAGTGAACCAATTTCCATTGCAATGTTCTTTCAGGTCTGCTCCACAATAACATTCATGCAGCTGGATGGACAGTATGAGCAAATGGATTTAATGGTGTCAGAGGACATAAAAGAGCTGAAACAATGCAGTGGATTCTGTGACTTAGATGAAATACCTAAGCAGCAGTTGCAGTTGCAGCTGCATTGACCCTCTTTTCTGCACCTGATCTATGAGAGAGACTTATCCACACTTAATATATAAAGGTTTGTGAGATTTTGTTTTGTTTTGTTTTGTTCTGTTTTCCTACTTTATTCTCCCACCTTGATGTTGTATCAAACTGTGTTAATTTTCTTTGCATCTTTAAGACAATTATCTCTAATATCAATAATCAGACATAGTGAATGGCTACGTTAACTTCAGTAGCTGTGTACAATAAGTCTCGATACATCCAAAGTACTTTTAACGTGATTCCATTGTTAAATGGAGTCCATTTAACTATTTCAATCCATTTTTTTTCAAATACATTGGCAATTTTATTCACACTTTGTCACAGGATTTCTATCCCAATGAAGCTGCTTGATAATATATTTGTTTGTGAAAATAAATGACCTGATAAAAATCAAGAGAAATTATCCATTATGCTGGCTGGAAAAGCTCAGGGTATGTCTGTTTATCTTTAGATAAAACACATGGAAGACACCAACATACCAAATACTGGAAGGGCATTAGTCTGATGTTTTAATTTATTAGAAAGAATCAAATCACAAGATGCAAAAACAGAAGAAATATCTTCATGTATTTCGCTGCTCCCAGGACTATGTTTTATTCTTATTGCAACTTTTAAAAAGTGGCTGTTTTATTTTTTTAACCATTTCAGTATGAAATAAGAATTTTTCATGCTTGTTTCCTGTGTCAGTAAAGGTATTATAGAAATAATGGTAAAGAAATGGAGATAATTGGATGGCAGCTAGGGGAAATAAGTACATGTCATTCATGCTTTTGAGGTTTCTCATTATCCCCTTTCACAAGTCTTATATTCTTCTCAGTCCTCACACGGATACCAAAGTGGTTCAGATGTTAATAGGAAACTCAGGTAAGTGCTGTGCCAAACAAATTGTGAATAATGCAAGTACAGAGATGATGTCATTCTCCTGGCTTACAGTGCTCCATCTTTTTTTTTTTTTTTTTCCTGCACTTTGGATCTCATATAATGAAATCCTTTTATGTGTAGTTAAATATAAAGCTAGGAGATCTGTTAAATGAGGGGTATTTGATGGTTAGCATTTGTCTCATCTAATCTATTTTTCTAAACATCAGATGTATAATCTAAACTATACATTCCATGGTTACTGGAAGAACAGCTCCACGTGGCATCTGCCTTATGGATAATTGCCTGAAGAATCACATCTCTTTTTGGTGGCTATAGAAAAGGCCTGTACATGTAGCTTTAAATTAAGTGTCAGAATTTTATTTGGCTACTGTTAATTCAAATGAATCTAGTGGAAATATTTTATTAATGTAGATTATGCTCTCCATTTTAATCTATGAAGTGAAGCAAACATTTTATGATTTTGTGTGAGTGTGTGTCAAGATGAGACCTACATTATTTAGGAAGCAACTGAACGTGCCGTTTATTTGTAAGGAAAGCCACAGAGAGTACGAAATCTTAGCACACTATTGCCTCACACACAATGGCTTTATTGATTTCCACCTTTTATTTCTAGGCTTTAAATGGGAATGACAATCATAAAGGACCTATAAAAGCAACAAAAATATTTGTTATCCCATGTACAAAGACTCAGGGAAATTTTGTGTTTCTCTGTTAGGAATATGGTCTACTTTTCATTTGTAACTGTTAATCAGCTTTTAATATCCACTGAAATTTAATATGGTTGGTGGCATTTTAAGATGTACAAAGATAGAATAATACAGAAAAATCTTTTTTTAAACACAAATAATATTGGATTATTTTAAGAGAGAGCTCAGGAATTCAAATACTCTTTTCAAGTATTTCTGTACTTTGGTAAAATGTAAGAGTATATATGACCTTTAAAATTCTGTTCCATCTTCAAAAACATAATATCTTGCTATCAAAAAATAAAGAAAAATAGAGAAAAGCAAAAATAGTAACAGTCAGGTCTTTCATATGTGTGCCAGAGATCGATATAATATTGATGTTGCAGGTAAGGGCTTTTGTTCAAATTTACTTGGAGCTTGTCTTACCAAAAGTTTCTTTGATTCAAATGAAGAATAAGGAAGGCAACCCTGAGCCTTTCCTGTTTTCTAGGATTTAGCACATTGGAAGACATGAAAACAAGTAAGCAGTTCATAACAGATTGCAATATTACAACAATATTTTTAGAAATGAAATATTGTTCCAGTGTTAAAGCATGAAAAAAAAAACGAGATTCATGACTAATATCTGAAGATTATCTTCAAATTTGAAGCCACGTATACTAACCTCTATAGCCGATACTTACTAGATTTTTGCTTGTTTTTCTAAATAGATTATTCAACAGTAAGCTCAGTAAAGTCTTTTTTTTTCCTTTTTTCTTTTTTTTTTTTTTTCTAATTTTCTTTGCAGAGTTCTAAGATATTTTCACAGCTAGTGTGCCTATTTGTGTCTTCTCTCAAATTACTTATTCACTTAGCTATTTGCAAGTCCAGACAGGACAGAGGAAAACAAATTATTATAAAGTTCTGGAAATGTACCTGGGAAGGAAAGACACATAGCCACGGCAATCTGAAATTCTACATATTCTGTTTGCATCTACTTTATGATATGAAATTTTAATGCAGAAGTTCAAGGTGAACACTAGTTTTAATTCTTTAGTTTAACACTTAGAACACAAGTAGAATTCTAAGCTGAATTTTATTGAGCTGGGAAATAAATTTTGGACCTGCAGTTATGTTAACCTTTTGTATTGCAAAGATCCCTTTCATCTTGTCTATCTGGTTTACAAGTTATACAGTTGCTGCTTTTGTTTTGTGAGCCTTAGTGAAACAATGTTTGGAGTTATGAAAAGTTTTTGCAGTTTTCTGTTATGCACAGGACACAATTAACCTATCAACTTGTGAACCTTCTCACTGCCATCTTTTCATGTCATCTCTGCAGACTGAAAAAAAAAATTAAGAAATTCTGAGGGGGATCTTTCGAAATACTATTACTTGTAAAACATTATTCTACATAATAAGAAATGAGGATTGGTTTAGGGCTTTGTGTGTTTGTTAGTTCATTTTTCAGAGACAGGGAGACAGGCTTGTTTTTCCTTTTAATATATCTATATTCAATATCAGCCTTTCATCTTTTATTTTATTTTATTCTTTTAAATATTCTTTTGAAGCCAGTCTGTTGGGGATTATTTAGTTATGTAGTTTGTTTCAATATCCCTGGCCAGTAAATTATACAAAGTACAAAATTAAATCAATATTCTTCCAAAAACAAGGAAACAGGATCAATTTTATTCTTTCCACAATCACAATAAAGACGAAAATCATTATTTTTATTATTTTTACCAAGACAATATAGAGAAAGGGAAAGGTGGCTTATTTGATACAGCTGCACTAGCTGATAGACAGTAGGTCAGAAGAGGACAGAAATGTTGCTTGATTAAATATATATATATATGTGTATATGTATTAAGGGAAACCTATCAGATATTTTAGTGTACTGTGGGCTATAAACTGGCATTTATCCAAAGCTTTGAGTAATGAGTATCATCAAAGGAGGAGAAAAATATAGCTCAGAATCACAATTCTTTTTTTGCTCCCAAATTTCTAGGGCAGAAAAATACCAATGAAGTCAAAAGAAAAGTAATTTTCTCATAGCAGCTCTACATTGGGTGCAGAATGTTTTCCACCTGAGTCCAAAAAGCAACAGCAGTGTCCAATGTGGGGAAGATAGAAAGGTGAAATATTGTCTCTTATCTGCTTGTCTTTCTGACAACATAGAAAGTAATTACAGTAACAATGAGAATGCTGTGTACAAAGGGCTATGTACCAGCATTTCAAAGAACAAAATGAAAGGGGATGGAGAAATTGGGCTTATGTAGAAATAACATCATTCTATCTGGGATAATAACCAAGAAACTGTATAAAAGGTATCACTAAATATATGTGAGTATAGCAGCAAATGTTCTCTCTCCAGCCTTAACTACCCCTATTGCCTCATTCCCTTATTACTGAAAAGAAAGCCACCAAAATCACACCATCTTGTTACAGCACTTTATTTCTAATTCACTGCAGTACTCTCATTTAGAAAATCACAGCAGCTGAACTTTTCTAAGCTCTAACTTTCCTAGTGAGGTCAGATGAGGTTTGAGAGTGCATTTTAATTTCCCTCATGTTACATTACTTGCTTCATTCACAAATAGCAACGTTATGGAGAAGTGCATTTGTAAGCCTTTGAGCTCTGGTATAATGCAAGGCCACACAGCTATACTGCAGCTAGTTTTGAACATAGCTGCTCTGAAATGAGATACCTACAGTATTTACTGAGCTTGAAAACAGGCAGGATAAGTAAGTGTGACTGTGTACATAAGTCAGTCATCATCAGTAGCATAAAGGATTCATGTAACGCATATAATCCTTTAGGCATAAACTGTTGACCAAATCTGGGACTGGGAGAGGATTTGTCTGCACTTAGGCTCCTTCTCTCCTCAGTTTAAGGGGTTTAGAAAGCAAGGGGGCCTACTCTGAACCTCACAAGTCAACAAGAGGGCTTCCTTGATGTTATGTCACCTAACCCAGCTTTTAATGTGGTCTTTATGTAGTATACAATGTCTTTCTTTCAGTGTATTTGAGTAGTATATAACATCTCTTATACAGTGTGTAATTAAGTGTATTTTCCAATTATAATCAGGTGTACTTTGCCTTCACCGAATCTTGGTTAAGTCACATAAGCTTTGCTATTGATAAGTCATATTGCTACTTCCCTCTTCCAAGTGAAAAGCACATTTTTTTTGTTTATTTATTTTTCACCCACAACAATAAGCCAAGTCAGAACAGTGCAAAAAGTGTTTTTTTTGCTACTTCCAGGTGGTAGTGTTTCTTCACTTAAGGCCCTCTCTACACAAATTTCTATTCTGTTTTGTAGAAATACTCTCCTTCTTCTCATTTGTTTAGAAAACCTTGTATTCATTTTTCCTGATGTGCTGGTGAGCTCCTAGACTTCCTCAAAGTCTGTGCAAACAAAGCATAAGTGAGAACATGATACATTAGAGATAATGTCAACATATAGGTGCTTGTATATGGCTGCATGGAAACTGTCGTATTTCTGGTATCATTGTCCAGAACTCTTTCCTGGTTGTGCTAGGATCAATACTCTGGGTCACAAATTGCCTACTGTCAGCAAGAACAGTCTGAAGAAGAGTTCAAACCCTCAGATCATGTAATCGGGTATAGCATCATGGAAATCCACTGAAGTTATTCTGGCTCTGATATGTGAAGGGTGTAAGTATTATCTATCATCCTTTACTCTAGATAAACAAGGTGTAATAATCTATAAGCTTTGGCTTGGATCATTTCCATATGGAATATTATAGAAATAAAATCAAGTGAAGTCAAATAATGCAAATCAATCTATCCTAAGTAGAAGAGATTTTTAGATAGCGAAAGCAAAATATGCAAATCAGATATGTTAAAAAGGGAACAATTCAAATAGGAAATTGTAACAAGAAAATAAATGTCAAGAATCCTGATTTACAGATTTTAGGCTGTATTTGGGAAGTAAGGTCCAAGTAGATAAAAGGAATACCAAAGCTATGAGATAAACCCCTAGGTTTTACAGTTTCTCACTGGAACTGAACCAAGCAGCTATCTGCTAATAGATCCATTCCCTTTCTAGTCATGTCACTAGTCCCAAAAAGGCCTCTCCAGATTTGTGGATGGGTGGTCCACTGAGGACCCTCACTTTCTGTTGAGTCTTTAACTCAGAGAGGGACATACTCTCTTAAAAAATTCATCATTGTCTGAGAAATTTTATTCCTAAGGAAATGTAGAAAACTTGTAATCATTTTTAGCTCCTAGAAAACCTTCAGGATAAAAGTAATATTTATGTTCAAAATAGAACTTTGGGAAGGGGAAAGACATAAAAATGTTAAGTAATTATGCACCTTATATCTATACCTACTCTCCCTTAAATTGAAGGTAATCTGTTTCATTCTGCCAGCAAACGTTCAAAATCAGTTAATTCCCAAGATGATTCACATAACCCCCAGTCTCAACTCCAGGCCTTCAGACAAGCCATTCTTTAACTTGGCTTTCCATAAACAGAAACATAAATTATAATGCTCAGTTACCTCTTCTCTAGGCTGAACAATACAAGTTCTGAGAATTGATGTTACTCATTCAACTTAACTCAGAACTTCTGTGCTGTTTGCCACAGCTTCACTGTCTGTTACATACAGTTGTCTTTGAAACAACCCTAGACATTATGTGAACTCAGCTAGGACTAGTATGTACATGACTGCAAAAAAATCACTCACTGAATGGGATTTAAACAGGAATAACAGACTCAATATTGGATTTGGGCTAGAAACCATTTAACTACAATGAATAAAAATTGTCTTTGCTAACATGGAAGACAGGATATATTTTCTGGAGTGACATAAGTGATAAGTTATACACTGAAATTCATATCTTATGCAATCACAGAGCAATATTTTCCTTTATGCAAACATAACAGCAATGCAAGTAGGGCAGAACTACCTTACATTATAAACTACATGTTAAAACACTTCAGAGTAAGAGTTCTCAAAGTATATGAACCAAAACTATCTAAAGTTTCAAAAATACAATGACAAAAACTCTGAAGCATAAAATTCTTAGCAGGTAGGACACAGGTGCCCAGTTCTTAGAAAAGCAGGAAAATGTTCATCATATGTCATGATGTCATATCATAAGTATGTCATGATATCATTATGCCTAAGAAGCTGTAGAGAAAAGCTAGACCTCTTCTAACTATATATACTGTGACAGGAATTATCAAGCCACCCCCTTTATTAGCTATCCAGGACTTCTTCAATGCAATTATTGTCTCCCTTTTTGAAGAACAATGTAATACAATTTTCTGGCAATCAGTTATTTAGGTTGTAGATATTATTTTCCAGAATCCAATGGGTTACTTTCCAATAATTTAATTATTTACACCAAAAATTGTGTATAGATAACAATGTAGTGTGCACGCACGCGCGCGCACACACACACAAAGCAAGTTAAGAAATTCTGAAGTCCAGAGTCCCCCCACATCTTATTTCAAAAACAATCTTTTCCAGAATGCATATTATTTCTGCCCAGAAGTACCTAGAAGCTGTGTTGTGCTTTTTGTCTTTGTGACAGAGGCAAAAGGACCTAAGAGAGACATTTGGCACATATTTTTGTCAGAGTTAGCATATTGCCCATTGCAGCAGTAGAGATCACGTCTCTCCCTGCACCCTGCTCTTACTCTGTGGCTAAGGAGATGCCACAGGGCTGCATATGCTATATATTCAGAGACCTTGTTTGTATTGATACTCTAAAGGGAGCATTGTACTTCTGCAGTTTTATATGCTCCATGAAAAGTTGCAACACTAAGGAAGAGAATTTTCAGGAAAGTTATTCCTACTGCACTGTATCAAAGTGAACAGTGTCCCAAATAAGTTTAAAAGATCTTTATCTACCTAGCAAGAGGCAGACAGCTGTCTGAAAATGCAATCCAACTTTCTGGAGTAAGGATTGTGATGGAGAAGTGCTGCTGAATTAGGTTCAAGGTGAATGCAGTGAATACAGTGTGTTGCTTCCCTTCCCTTCCCTTCCCTTCCCATACACAAAAGAGGGACATCTTGATATAAATAACAAGGAAACAAATGAGATCACTAGGGTTAAAACCAGTTCTAACTAATCTATTAATTTATATGAGGAAGGGTTATAACAAATGCTGATATACTTTCTTTCAGGCCTGAAACATGTAATGTTTCTGATCAGCTTTTTTTAAAGGCTTTTTATGACATCTTTGGCTATTCTGTGGGATGATTCCCAGTATTTAAAATGCGGAGCACTGTAAGAAATATGCAGCATCCTTTAATCTTTCACAGACTTTAGAAGGAAACCAGTAGATGACATCGTGCTCTGGTCCCAGGCCCAGCAGTAGCTATTGTTAAGCCATAATAGAAAATTTCACTTTTTTCCTTTATTTGACCCAGTATATGTCTATCTTCCTTCAGATCTTAATGAATCAGTCAAGGTAAAGGTGTCAGAATGGAAGGGTGAATTTTCAAGCAGAATATTATCAAGAAACCTTGTGGAGATGAACGATGCCCCAAAGAATAACCCTTATAAGTTTGCTTGTCAGGAGGCAGAGAGCAAAGGGTAAGGAGTGATCCTATTGTGTGCATTTCTTGTATTCAGTTGTAGACACAGATACATGGTGCTGAATTCTGTTCTTAGCTGTATTAACAGCAATACAAATCCCTAAATAGGGAATTGAAAGACAGCTTCACTTGTGCAGAAACATACTGGAAAAATCATACCTGCCATAGAAGAACTGGACAGAATGTAGAAGGACTCCCCGAGACGATCAGCTCTGGGCAGGCATGCTCTGCAGCAGAGCTGGGTATTGCAGTGTGCAGGAAGATTCCTGCATCAAGGCAATCCCAGGGAGCAGAGGGAGCCACCAGGAGCTGGCAGCCCTAAGATGTGGGCTTGGGCAGGGCCAGGAGCAGCAGCAGCAGCCCACACACATACATAGGCAGCCCCTAGGGAGCACAGTGAGCAGGATGTGGTGTGACACTTTGCAGAAAGTGGGCTCCTTTCTTCTATTCTGGAAGCAATGAGAAACAGCCTTCTACTGAAAGAAAAAATGGTACCCACTCACCACAACTGCTAGGCTGAGGCTGAAGCCCAGACAAAGAGGCCACAACCTCCCCAGGCAGACTCCTACACCCGAACAGACCCCTCGAGGTCTGAAAGAGCTGCACAGGCCTTCAGTTGCAGGGAACTCCAGAATCTGGAATTTCCCCAGGGCCTGAAGGCAGAGGTGGGTGTTGTGGGTGCAACTGTGCCCAGTTGGATGAACTTTTCAAGCAAGTTGGTGTGTTTCAAGAGGAGCTCAGCACGTAGTGTAGTATCCAGGAATCTGAGCAAGAGATTAATGCATGGTGTTGTGTGCTGACATGGACTGAACAGGAGACCTGCCTTAAGTCCTTGCAAGGGGAAGGTAAGCTAGCTTCTAACTCTGAGCTGATGGACTTGACTGACTCACAAGACAAGGGAGACTGGACCTTCCTCTCTGCTCAGAGCAGAAGGAGAAATTTCCCCCTAGACTCCAAAGTGCCCCTACACAACAAATACAATGCTTAGTAATGGTCAAGACCCAGGAAATGACAACCATACAAAGTTGGTCCAACCTACCACCTGTATTAGAACTGATGCCACCAAAAAAAGCAAAAAGGATGTTAGTATTTGGAGATTCCTCACTGTGAGGCACTGAAGTACCCATTTACCATCCAGACAACCTCTCTAAAGAGGTTTGCTGTCTTTCAAGGGCCTGCATTTCTGATATCACAAAAAGAATACCAAGCTTGTTAAAGTCAGAAGACTACCACCCATTCCTACTCTTTTATGTAGGGTCAAATGAGTTTGCAACAAGTAGACTCTGAAATATCAAAAGGATTACAAAGAGAGAAGTGGGGAAGGAAGAGTGGGGGTGTTGCCCTCTATGTTAAGAAAAAGGACACCTTGTGGTTGGTGTCTACTACAGGCCGCCAGATCAAGAGGAGCCTGTTGATGAGGCCTTCTTGCTCCAGCTACAGGAAGCATCGCACTTGCAGGTTCTCATCCTGATGGGGGATTTCAACCACCCTGATATTGTCCCCCTGTACTCGGCTCTGGTAAGGCCGCACCTCGAGTACTGTGTTCAGTTTTGGGCCCCTCACTATAAGAAGGACATGGAGGTTCTTGAGCGAGTCCAGAGAAGGGCAGCAAAGCTGATGAGGGGTCTGGAGAACAAGTCTTACGAGGAGCAGCTGAGGGAGCTGGGGTTGTTCAGCCTGGAGGCGACTCAGGGGTGACCTTATCGCTCTCTATAGGTACATTAAAGGAGGCTGTAGCAAGGTGGGGATTGGTCTATTCTCCCACGTGCCTGGTGACAGGACAAAGGGGAATGGGCTAAAGTTGCACCAGGGGAGGTTTAGGTTGGATATTAGGAAGAACTTCTTTACTGAAAGGGTTGTTAGGCATTGGAATGGGCTGCCCAGGGAAGTGGTTGAGTCACCATCCCTGGAGGTCTTTAAAAGACATTTAGATTTAGAGCTTAGTGATATGGTTTAGTGAAGGACTTGTTAGTGTTAGGTCAGAGGTTGGATTAGGTGTTCTTGGAGGTTTCTTCCAACCTAGATGATTCTGTGATTCAGTGATTCTGTGATCTTCTGGGAAAGCTACACAGCAGGCTGTAAGCAATCCAGGAGACTCCCAGAGTGCATCAAGGATAACTTCCTGGTCCAGGTATTAGGCAAATTAACCAGAGGAGAAGCACTACTGGACCTGGTACTCACCAATGCAGATGAACTCATTAAAGAAGTTGATTGAGGCAATCTGGGCTGCAGCAATCATGCCCTGGCTGAGTTTGTGATCTGGAGGAATATGGTCTTGGCAAAGAGCAAAGTCAGGACCCTGAAATTCTGAAGAGCAAGCTTCCAGCTGCTTAAAGAATTAGTGGATAAAATCCCCTGGGACACTGTCCTTAGGAACAGGAGAGCAGATCAGAGCTGGGAACTCTTTAAGGATGCTTTTCTAAGAGTGCAAGAGCTCTCCATCCCCATGTGTAATAAAGTGAGCCGGGAGGGCTGGAAACTGGCATGGCTGAGCAAGGACCTGCTGGGCAAACTCAGGTGTAAGAAAAAAACGCACAGGCAGTGGAAGCAGGGCCATATGGCCTGGGAAGAGTACAGGGATGCCATCTGGATGTGTAGGAATGAGATCAGGAAAGTCAAGGCACAGACGGGACTGAGCTTGGCAAGGAATGCAAAAAATAACAGGAAGGGATTCCACAGGTCATAAAAGAAAGACCAAGGAGAGCCCCTCTGATGGATGAGGAGGTGAACTGGTAACGACAGACATAGATAAGGCTGAGGTACTCAACAACTTCTTTGCCTCAGCCTTCACTGCCAGTCAGGCTTCACAAGTCTTTGGTTTCCTTAAACACATAGATCGAGGCTGGGGGAGCAAAGTCCCTCCCACTATAAGCAAAGAGCAGGTTCAAAACCACCTGATGAAACTGAAGAGCTAAAAGATGATCTTTAAGTTCCCTTGCAACCCAAACCATTCTGTGGTTCTATGATCATCAGGTCCAACTGTCAAACTGACCTACCAAGTCCCATCACTAAACCATATGTCTTAGTGTCACATCTAGACATCCTTCAAATACCTCCAGGGGTGGTGACTACACCACTTCCCTAGGCAGATCATTCCAATGCTTGACAACCTTCTTTATAGAAAAATTATTTCTAATGTCCAATCTAAACCTCCCCCTGGGGCAACTTGAAACCATTTCCTTGCATCCTAGCACCTGTCACCTGGGAAAAGAGACTGACACTCTCCTCACCACAACTTACTTTCAGGTAGTTGTACAGAGTGATGAGGTCTCCCTTCAGTTTCTTTTTCTCCAGACTAAACAAATCCAATTCCTTCAGTCAGTACTTATAAGTCTTGTTTGTTAGTCCTTTCACCAGCTTTATTGTTCTTCTCTGCAAATGCTTGAGCAACCCAGTAGCCTTCTTGTAGTGAGGGGCCCAAAACTAAACACAGTACCTGATGTGCAGTCTTACCAGTGCTGTGTGCAGGAGGACAGTCACTTCCCTAGTTCTGCTGGCCACAGTATATTCCGATGAAGGCCAGGATGCCATTGGCCTTCTTGGTCACTTGGGCACACTGCTAATTCATGTTCATAAGATGAAGGAAAAAAAATATGAAACTTTGCAGATGTATTGTTCATCTAAGATTAACATTCAGAGGGTGAAATAATTGATGAAAATTCAGGCTAGGCAGGAGGGTTTATAGATAACAACAACACAGGATTTCGTGATACCACAAAAGCTCAAGTCTGAAAGGGATTAATATTTTTTACTTAAATTTACATATTCATTGAATAAGTGTTTCAATTCACTGAATAAGTATTTCAAGTACTTTGAATTTAGTACAAAGATGTTGATAAATGTCAGTTTTAATTTTCATTATAACAGCCCATTTCTCTATCTTTTTCAGTCTCTTGTAAAAATTATTAATGTCATTGTGGTTAAAAATATGTTAAAATCCTTAGCACAGTGTGAAGTATACATTGAATCCAATATCAGTTTTGATAGAAACACTCTGTAATTTATAACCTTGAAAAACGTCTAATAACTCTTACTTGTTTTTCCTCTCATTTATTTAGCAGTGCTTTAACTGAATGTTTTCCTGCTCTACAATGAAATTATCATTATTCCTAGATATCGAATATCTTGTCAAAGAAAATATGCTATCCCTTTACTATTATTTTGATGGAGTTGCTTTCTCTGAGGATTCAATAACAAGGTGTTTTAAAAAGTGATTGTTTTACAGAAATTGCATAGTAGGAAAGGTCACATTGCCATTTTGAAGTGCTTAGTTTGTAAAAATCAGATATTATTTTTCATTAAAGCATAGGTGTGAAATTTTCTGAATTGTAACGTACATATAGGAGAGAGATTTGGATTGGTACATCACATAGTCATGTCCTATTGTGTTAGTGTATGGCCACTGGAAGCAAGGTTGGGTGACCTGGAGACCACAGAGATGCTGTTCACCATGATATGGAAAAAGTTCATTCAGCCAAAGCTCAATTAGATTTGAAGCTGACCAACACTGGGGGAAAGGGGGGGGGGGGGGGGGGGGGGGGGGCGCGTTTAGGGGCACAACAAAAAGGACTTTTAAAAATATGCTAACAGCAAAGGAGGACCAGAGAGAACATTGGTCTGTTACTTAATGGGGATGTTCATCTCACAAATCATGACATAGATAAAACAGGGAAGTTTAATGCCTTGTTCACCCGTCTTCAACATTGATGGGGACCCTGGAATCCTCAGAGCCCTGAGCTGGAGGACCATGACTGCAGGAATGTTAAAATGCCAGCTGCTCCAGCTGGGTACATATAAGTCTTTGGGGCCCAATGAGTTTCATTCCAGGGTACTCAAAGAACTGGCCAACATCATCATGGGACCTCTCTCCATTAGTTTTCAATGGCCTTGGGAATCTGACAAATATTGTCCCAATTTTCAAGAAGGACAAGAAAGAAGACTCTGGTAATTACAGGCCTGTCAGTTTCACCTGAGTGCCTGATAAAATTATGGAGAAGATTGTTCTAGCCGTTATTGAAAAACACCCGAAAGACAAAGCTCTCATTGGTCACAGCCAACACAGGTTCATGAGGAGAAAGTCCTGTTTAATGAACTTAAATTCCTTCCACCCAGTTGACCAAGGGAAGCCAGTTGATGTAATCTTTTTGTATTTCAGCAAAGCTTTTGATATTGTTTCTCACAGTATCCTTCTGGACAAAATGTTCAGGATACAACTGGATAAATACATAATAGAATGTGTGAACAATTGGCTGGCAAGTCAGGTTCAAAAGTTATAGTAAATGGGGTTACATCAGGCTGGTGGCTAGTCATCAGTGGGGTTCTATAGGGCTGCATTTTAGGGCCACTTCACTTAAATGTTTTCATAAATGGCTTGGATGCAGGACTCAAATATATACTAAGTTTGAACACAACAGTAAATTAGAAGGAGCTCAAGACGTCCTCAATGGCAGAGAGACCTTGAAAAGAGATCTTGACAATTTAGTGGGCTAGGCAATCATTAACAATATGAAGTTTAATGAGAGCAAGTACCAGCGATTCTGCACCTGAGACATACCTTTACATAGAGGCTGGGGGATAAGAGGCTGGAGAGCAGCCCCATGGAAAGGAATCTGGGGTGTTTTGTCAATGGCAAGTTGAATATGAGTCAACAGTGTTCCCTGAAAGCCAAAAGGTCCAATCCTACCGAGGGGTGCATCAAGCACAACATTACACATGTGCAATAATGGCTTATTGTGGCCTTCTATATTATTAGTAGTTTCTAGAAAATGTGAAACTAAGTATATAGGTGATTTTGATTTTAGTGATGTGTTCTCAGTTAAACAAAAAGTCTGATCAGTATCCAAAGATAAATATCAAAATGCATCAAGAGTAAAAGCAATCTTGCTGAAAGCTGTGTGCTGGACCATAGTGACCTTTTGTTCCAGGTCTGTTTCTAATATAGATAACTATTTATGAAGTCTGAAGTCTGAATATATTTTTGTTGGTGACTTTAAGACCAATAAAAAAATCCAGGAGAATAGAGGTTTTCTAGAAAAAGCATTTCCAGATTACAGATAAGAAACAAGTATGCAATCAATTATCTGCTTTATCAGGATTTATCTTCTAGTGCCTTTTCTAAAATATTATCCATGTTTAAACGTTTCAATTTTTAAGCCACTTAGCCATCCTCACTCCTTTTCTACTAGAGGTTTGTTGCAGCTGTTCTTCACAGTTAATGTCATGGCTCCCCTAGCTTTTCATAAATCATTTTCTGTTTTCTTAACTTATTTAAACAAAGATAGAAATTTGAGGTGAGTTTGGATTTTAGGGTGTCAGACATGCCATACATGCATGAAAAGAAATATTCCAGAAGCATGAAGATAGATTAACTCATTCCACACTGTGTTAGAACATACTGGAGAAGCAGAAACAAGGAATTTGGCCAATATTTTGTTATTCTGTGGCTAATTCCAGATATCAAGCAATTTTTCAAGAACACTTTAGCAAGACAGAAATTAAAGTAATTATTCTAAAATGAAAACTAGCCACAAGCTAAATAAGGTTCAAGCATGGTAAAATGTATTTTGCAGAATATTTCATGATTAAGAACACAAGCTACATTCATACAAGTAAGTTAAAGAGGGTGGGGACCAAGGCCCATGCACTGCAACTCCACCGGCTATCTTGTTGTATTGTGTATTAATTACTGTGGCCTGTTTTTGGCATGGGCCAAGTACCATTTTACTCCCCAAATGTTTGGGCTTTGCATGAGTCTTTGTATGAACCAATGCTTATTCCCAATGGGTCATTTTCATGAGGCCAGCCTCTATAGGGAATAAGGGAAATTAACTGGATATATTAGACAGGACTTTGCTGCTTGGTGTTAGGATAAAAGGATGGGCCTTGCCATTCCTTAGTTTACAGGCATAAATATAGTCATAGAGTTACAATTGCCTTTGGTCTGCATTTGCTTTTCTTCTGACATCTTCAGCCTTTCCCAGACCCTGGAAGATGAAATCAGTTGACTTAAAAATAGTCAAATGTAACAGAAATCTCTGCATGTATCTTGATGTTTTGCAATCTACTGGTTCCTGTATGTCTCACTATACAAATGTACCAGTTTATCTAAAGTAATCTCTTGTCATTTCTTCATCATCTGCTATTTTATCTTTTGTATCTACCCATTATCCTATTTTTTCATTCTTCTATTCCTTTATTAATTTCTCAGTGTACTTTGTATTATTCTTGGAGGATACATGATGAATCATTGAAACAAATTGAAATATTAACTCTAAAAAGAAGACTAACATATTGGTAAATTGAAATTTTTACAGTGCCAGATCCATAATGTGTTTTCTACACACTAATTTATATACCTTACATTTTCTGTTAAATTAGCCAGTTTTGGAGACTGAATGGTTGGTTGAGATTTTTTGTAGTCAAGTTCTTGAGATTATTTTCCAATCCTCCCATGCACACACTTTTACATGTTACTTTTACACATATCTACATACATGATTGTCATAAAGTATCCATCATTCAGAATTCCTGTCATCACATCATTAATAGTTTTATATCATTGGACTTTGGATTAAAATATATACCACTTATATTGAGTCCAGCAGTTCACCTTTATTACCAAGATTTTAATATATATAATCTATAGTTTCCACAATATAAACTTAAATTTGTCATTTGGTTATATTTAGTTCAAGAAATAATTGAAGAGTCAGGGTAGAATGCTTTTAATTACTGCATTCACATTTTACTATTCACGACATAGAAAAGACAGAATTATCAGTTTGCCTTGGAAGATAATTAATGGATTGCTGGATGTATTTAAAGGAATATTGCAAGTGACATATAACTACTAATAGCAAGTGAGACTTTCCTACCCCATATTCTAGCTTTCTGAGCATTTTGCTTTTACAGATCTGGGACCTAGATAGAATAGGGATCCAGATTTATTTCCCAGTCACAGGGACTGTGATACCACTATCCTTGGAGGATACACCCTGATTGAAAATAAGAAGCATATCTAGACTTATAAATTTTAATTTGTTGCAAAATCACAGTTTTCTTGATTTATTTCATTATTTTGAGATCGATCTGTTGTTTCTATCAGGATATTTTTTTCTTCCACATAACTAAAGCAACAAAGTACAGCCAGTTCAGAATACTACTCAGAATACTAAACATTTTGTAAGATCTTAAATAGGCTAGTCACTTTAAAATGACTTTTCCTACAACTACTGAACATAGTCCTCCTTTTCCATTTGTAAGGTATATCTATTTGAAAACAGCAGACAAGTCATGAAGCTCTGCCAAGATGGTAAATACCTTAATTAGACAGAGCTCTCTTTGTTTCTGGCTACTCCAATAGTAAGCAAAGCCTTGCTCTCCAGTTTCCATTATCTGCTTCCACAGATCTCTGCTCCATATCCTTCTGTCACTGCAGAAGGAGAAAAGGGAGGTGAGATGCATAACAGATGTATAACTACTACTCTTAGCCATTAATGTTATAACCATAATTTTTCTGTATTTCCTGATTCACCTATTTTGAAAAGATGATAACTTGAAGCTTTTTCTTTTGTTTTGGATTACTCTTCCTTTATCTTTCCAACTCCCATCTACATGGACTTGTTTTTATATACACCAGACAATATAATGTCTAAGACGGCACAGCTTTATGATTTTACAGCACCACAGTGTTGTACACTGCAGATGATTTCACCCACCATAACCAAACTTATATAACATTATCTTTACTGGTGCCTCTCAAGTATGTGGGTTTAGTAGGCTGGATCAAAGCCTCTAAATCTGGTGGAGGGAATTAACATTGCAAAGCTGCAGCTTGGGAAGAGCATCGTGTTTATGAGGTATGGAAAAGAACATAAAAATTACTATAGAGAGAATGGGTCAAGAAATTGGAAATATCTTACGGAAAGAAGGACAAAATAAGATGAAATAATATAAAATTAAGAAAAGTTGATGGTCTGTAGTACCACAACAAGAGTCAGTGTTGTAAATATTTTAATTTTAGTTTCATGTATGGATATAAACTTGAAGTATCCCCTTAAGGATGTTGAATCATTTCTAATTAATGATATTCAGGTTGATTTATACCATTAATTTCAGTAAGAAGTTGTCTGACAAAGAACTGCAGCGTTTGAGCCCTGACCTTAATAGAATTATAATTAAATCAGCTCTTATTAGTCTTAACATTCATTTTATTTATAGTAAATCTATAGTAAGAATTTAGCTCTTGTCCTGTAACATATAAATAATTAGCAAAACCTGTGTATTTTTTTTTTCCTGGAGTTGGTCTGACATACAATACAGTACACAAGGATCAGAATGCATCATTGTGTTTGGAGCCTTGCAGAAGACCTTATATTCGAGGAGCGAGTGACCTTGAACCAGCCATGTGTGCTCTATTAGGTCTTGTACTTAGAGTTTGAGAAACTCCATTATTAACATAACCTGTAATTTATAATACCTTTGGTAAAGGCAAGCTGTATGTGGATCAAGGGGTGAATGAAGTGACCCTGATCCGGATTAAAATCACATAACTACAATGGTCAAAATGGAGGAGATTTCCTCTGTGGTATTAAAGTGAGAAAGGGATTGCTGTTGGAAAATCCACTTGGAACTCATCCAGTGTTGCATGAAATCAGGGTCTCCACTATCTGAAGGGATGTACTTATCATGAATTTTCCTCTTTTTACTTTATCTTATTAAAACAGATCTTTCATTAAGCCATTTTTTTCCAGGCCTTTCTTATTGAGATCCAGGAAAAAAATATGCACCATCTCCTGCCCTTCTCACCCCTACCTTCATGCAGAACAACCTTCAAATAAATAAAATCAAGTGTAAAAAGAGCTTGACATTCTGTAAGTGATATAAACGTAGTATAGTACAAATGTTGCCATTAGTGGTTTTTGGTTTTGTTTTGTTTTTTTTTTGTTTTTTTTTTTTTACTAACAAAGAAAGTGAGGTGTAAAATGTATTTAAATCAAGTTCTTCAACATATTCTGCAGTATGTTTTTTATTATTATTATTTTCACTCATCTACTTCTACAGAGGATATTTTCTTTGTCAAATGTTTCTGTTCATGTGTTTTCATGAAGTGTTTTCCCACACTTGCACTGTTAGCCCTAGTACTCCAAAAACATTTTTTTTAATACATTTTTAAACATTACTTTCATATTTGACAAAAACACGTATATTAAGTGAAAAAACAGCTCGTTAGAACAGATGAGTAGCAGGTAGAGGACAGAAGGTAAAAGCTGATGTGATATTAGGGAAAGAAGGAATAAGATGCATGATAAAAATATGTTTTTGAACTGGCCAAAAGAATTGGTGGAAAACAACAGCTTCTTCTTGAAAATCATGTAAAATGCCTCCTAGTTCCTTTATGCAATTATACTATGGAAACTATAATATCATAATATTTATATGACAAGTTTAATTAGTGATAAAAATAATGGGAACTAGGTTAACATCCTGAAGGAAAGAGTCTATTTTCTCTCAAGCTTACTAAATATTTTCTCAGTTTGACACTCAGGAAAACTGGAGGTAACTTAAATCAGTAAGACTCAAATTTATAAGAAGGTTCACAGTTTGGAAGCTCTGTCTGCAGTGAGATAAATTACTAACATTCAAAAAAACCTCAAGCCTTGATAATCAGATAAGAACTCTGCTGACAAGGTTAGGTCTAAGCACCGTAAAAGTGGAAATAAAGTAGGATAGCTATAGTCTTGGCAATGACACAACATGTCAGACAAGAAAATGGAGATCAAGTAAAACCTGATGTCATGCTCCTGGAAAGATATTTTTGGCATTATGGGATATCTATCCAGAAACCAAAAGCTCTGCATAAAACAAGATAATGTCAAAAAAAAAAAAAAAGTGTGTGTGGGGGAAGTCTGTCCAAACCACCACCTAATATATGAAACATATCACAGAAATAGCATGTTGTCATTTTTTTTTTCCTGTATAATGCTGACATCCTTGACAATAATGGTTCCTGAAAAATGTCAGTCAGATCTACATGGTTGCATTAGCAAGGCTTAGACCTGGAACTGAGTTCTTTCTGACCTTCAGTGTTTCTTTTTTACCATGGTATTTACAGTAAGATATAGAAACATGTGAGTCCTTGAATAAATGGGGGGCAAAGAAACTCCTGTGGGCGTTTTAGAGTACTGAAATGGTGGCAGTATGGAAAGCATTTGTTTTACTTGTCAGTACTTATTTTTGTGTTATTGAATGTTCTAACTTGTTACTGAGCTTTAAATACCCAAGCATGGCAATATATCAATTCAATATAATATTTTTTCTGTGTTATTTTGATTTGAACATAATGAGTTGAGGGTTACTAAATAAGAATTATCTTTGTATGATGGATAGAGAATGAAAAAACAAGTTTGTGTGGTCCAAAACATTATACATTTATTGACAAAACTGTATCACTGCAGGCTCAATATTGTACATGTCAAAAACATTCATAGGAAGCCCCAGAGAACTGGTTAAAAGCAAGAAGTTTGTAAATACTTTCCTTGTTGTATCTCAAGACAAACATTTCATCCTTGTAAAATTCAATTTATGGATCACAACACTTTGCCAATAAATTACAGTTCCTGAAAAGCAGCTATAAGGAACACCTTGTTCCAGATACGGTATATCTAAGCTGAACCTGTCTGAGGAAAGAGTTTCTAAATTCTGTCTTTGTCTTAATTTTAGTAAATATAAAGCCATGAATACACTGGCTACTTTGAATGACTTCAGAAAATAGGAGGCCATTACTACCTGTTTAACCAATAGTGCTTGCTGCTTAGAGATATAGAATTGCAATTGCATTTACTGTGCCTTTTGAATCATTTTTGCACTAGCAAAATAGGTGAAGATTTTTTTTACTTTTTTATTTTTTTTAGTTAACTCTTCTAGGGAAGACGGGTCTGCCCAGTTATACCGCGTCTGGCTGGCATGGACTTAATTTTCCCTGCAGCAGCCCATACAGTGCTATTCTCTGCACGTGTAGCTAGAACAGCATTGGTATTACACCATTGTTCTGCTGAGAAATACTGGCTCAGCATCTGGACTCCCTCTAACCCCTCCAGAGCCAGCAGGCTGGGGGTGGACAAGAGGTGAGGAAGGAACATCACTATGACAGCTGACTTAACCTAACCAGAGGGATATTCCATATCCTATGATGTCATACTCAGAAATAGAAGGTGGAAAAAAGGAAGGAGAGGGGAGGGGTGGGCTCTCATTGTGAAAACATCTGTCCTCTCGAACAACGGCCATGCGTATTGGGGCCCTGCTTCAGGAACGTGGTCAAGCATCGCTCATTGATGGGCAGTAGAGAGTAATTTCTTTCCTCTCTCTCTGTGCTTCCACACAGTCTTTGCTTGTTCCCTCCCCTGCCCCCCCTTCCTTTTCCCTTTAGTTAAATTATTTAATTAATAATAATTTTCTCTTAATAATTATTTTTTCTTTACTTAAATCATCCTTATCACAACATGTGAGGTTTTTTCCTTTTCTTCTTCCCCTCCTCTTCTTAGGAGGGAGAGAGAAGTTGTGGTGGAATTCAGCTGCCTAGCAAGGTAAAACCACTATACCAGGTTTCTTCCAAGAGGGACATAATGTAGTGTGAGAAAGGTGTTACAAGTTGTGCAGGTTCCCACATTTCTGACCTTTATTTAGTGTAATGGTGTCAGTGCTGGAGGTGCATAGATGAAGAGTCACAGAGCATCCTCTGCCTTAATACAGAGACAGGCCTGTGTTCCACTGCATTGTCTACCTGCAGTCTGAGTACTCCATCTTAAATCTCTGAGTCACAACAGGAAAAGCTGGGCTCTGTAATGTGGAGTCTCTATTATGTTACTGTTATACATGACACAGAAATTTGGGCCCAGGAAAAACAGTCCTGGTAAAGAAAGAATCAGATTGCCTGGAAAACACTTTTACATTTTCTCCCACAATACACTGGAATTACCACAGAGGAAACTTTCAAATTCGTTCAAATGTAAGTTTGTTTGTTTGTTTGTTTGTTTGTTTGTTTCTGAGACTTCTTTCATCGTGTAGAACTCTGATAGAAACAGAAGCTACATGGATTCTGCAAATTATTTATTTTTAAGTAAGAATACAGCAATGTAAACATAAGTACAGTAACCGGTCCAGGGATGGTGTATTACACAACATTTATTGACTGGAACACACACCTGTTTAGCGCAGTCTTCTTTAATGAAAAGCTGTCAATTAACATATGTGTTTGTTATGAACTACAGAATATAAAGATAAAAAGATATTCAAAATTTCTTTAAAAGATAAAATTCTGAAAAAATGGAGAATTTAGACTTTTTAAAGACATCTTCAATTCATACATCTCTCACATTCTTTCTGAAAATATATACCATTATTTTCTAAAATAGAAATGCATTATTTTTCAAAGCATACATATAAATATGAAATCATGTTACATCCATTTTTAATGGACTTCTGAAGATCATGTCTTCTTCTGTTTAAAAAGAATGATGCACACATTTTACACAAGCCAATAACCAAATTAGATGTTACATAACATTTTGTACAACCTCCAGATATAAATTTGGTGTGTAGGCCATAAAAGTCTAATTTAAAGTGTGTTTGCCAGCTACTATGTGAGTTTCAGAACTACTTAAAACATGTAATTTCTTGGATGAAAATGTTCCTTGGTACATTGTGGTACAGAGGTCTTCTGGCTACAGAGATAAGGCATAGGTGAATACAAAATTTATTTTAAGATGAAGTCACATTCTTAATCTTTGAATTTCACAGGTTCTATAGATTAATATTTCTTCTAAAGATTTGCTAACCTATTGAATAATTTCTTTAAAAAAGTAAATCACAGAACACTCTCAGAAGCCTATAGCAAACTTAATGCATTTAAGAATACATTTATAATCACTGAAAACCAGAGCTCAAATTTCTAGTGTTTGCGTAGCTATTTTGTGAAGTTGATTGCAGACTTATAAGATGGCAATTCCAAACATTAATGCTACCTGTCCTAGGACCTGTCATTATCAAAAATGAAAATGTAACATTTCTGAATGCTTTATCTGGAAGGTCATGTAAATTAAATACTTACAACCATGAAATTTATATTACAATCATTGAATATCTAGGTTATTAGTAAAAAGATGGCTTAGTTTCCTGTTTGATTCAATTTTTGAATACAGATACTTGGTATCTTGGTAATGCTAGGTAGGCCCGGATTTTAGTGCTTTCCATGCTGGAGCTAAAGTCAGCAATTACAGAAAGCAGCTACTTTGAAAATTTCCATGTGCATTGCATGAGCAAAGTAATACAGAAATGTGCATAAAAATTGCTTGGAATATGAAAACAACGAAAACAACCTAACGTTTCCTTAAACAAAAAAAAAAAAAAAAAAAAGGAAGGGAAGGGAAGGGAAGGGAAGGGAAGGGAAGGGAAGGGAAGGGAAGGGAAGGGAAGGGAAGGGAAGGGGGAAGGGAAGGGAAGGGAAGGGAAGGGAAGGGAAGGGAAGGGAAGGGAAGGGAAGGGAAGGGAAGGGAAGGGAAGGGAAGGGAAGGGAAGGGAAGGGAAGGGAAGGGGGAAGGGAAGGGAAGGGGGAAGGGAAGGGAAGGGAAGGGAAGGGGGAAGGGGGAAGGGAAGGGAAGGGAAGGGAAGGGAAGGGAAGGGGGAAGGGAAGGGAAGGGAAGGGAAGGGGGAAGGGAAGGGAAGGGAAGGGAAGGGAAGGGAAGGGAAGGGAAGGGAAAGGGAAGGGAAGGGAAGGGAAGGGAGCTTTTCTGTACTGGCCATTTTTCTAATCCATAGTCTCACTGTATGCATAAATAAGACTTTAGAGTGTGGATAAACAAAAGTGTGTGTTCTGTATGTGGCTATGGAAACATTAACTGTATAAGTCAAGTTAAGACATATATGGTAATGTTTTAGTTCCCATCAATTAATTGTTCATTATCCCTCAGTCATTACACTTATTAGGTCCCCAAATATTGGACTCTCTATGAATTTTCTATGCACATATAAAATACTCTTGCTATTAGATCTTCACCAGACTTCCTTTTCTTTTCTACACTTGTCCAGCCGTAACAAGCATCTTTCTATTTCTCCTACAAGTGCTGAATGTTCATTTTTCTTTTTTTCAACTAACATTCATTGCCCAAATTAACACAGAAAATAAACACTTTCTCTTCTTAATGCTTTAAAATACCCCAGTATTCTGTCACATCTTTATCACATATTTTAATGGCTAGGCTGGAAGGCAAATTCAGAAACTAGAATATGACTACAGAAGAGAAATCCCAAGGTTCACAGAATCACAGAATGATTAATGTTGGAAAAACTTTCAGAGGTCATCTGGTCGAACCCCCCTGCTCAAGCAGGGACATCCACAGCAGGTTGCTCAGGACCATATCCAGGTTGTTTTTGAAGATCTCCAAGGAGGGAGACTCCACTACCTCTACGGGCATACCCATTTTTATACCTTCCCCAGTTATGTTTATATGTCTAAAAAAAGAAAATAATCACAAGGAAATGAAACATCTGTTTATATTTCATTGTATATAACACTCCTCACAATCTTCATTTTATTTAGAGGCTTCTTGTTTACCTAAATGAGAAGGACTGTCTACCTCTGTGTTTGCTCAGTGACTTGTTCAGTGGCATGCTAACTCAAAGCAGAGCATTATAGACATCTATCTGATATTTAATAATAGTAAAAAAATCAATTTAATCCAACCCAAGTTTGTGACATTGCATAAGCACTCCCCGCAGTACTTACTGGAAAAAATCAACTGAAAAATATTTAAGAAGGTGGGATTTAATAAATAAAGGAAAGTCATTTACTGTAAAAGCAATTTTTTCATCCTTGAAAAAGGTTATGGATTTGTTATTACACCTCAGCCAAATTAGATGTCAGGACAAAGACTTGTGCTGCCTAGATCTTGCCATTCCAATTGGATGTTTCATGACTCTCATCTGGCTTCTAGGCAACTCCTAGTTGACTTCAATACAATCATTTCAGGAGAAAACTCCAGTAGAAATACTAATGGGTTGAATATTCCTATCTCTGCTAGGGGCAGGAATATCAGGTGATTATGGTATAATTGAATTAAATATAGAGTAAAAATATTCTTTAAGCCAGCTTGCTCAGTTTTTTTTGTTTGATTGTTTGTTTTTTTTTGTTCTGTTTCTCATTTTCTTAAAATTGCTTTTACCAATTAATTTAAAACACAGAATTCATCTCCCTTTCCTATCAAATGTTTTGCTCTGGTGAAGTTTCCTCACTTGCTTCCATGGTTACATAAGACTGACAATCAAGATTGTAGGCTTTATTGAGTTGCAATATGCCAACTGTTTGTCTAAACATGAAAGTTGTATCTTTAAAAGGATGGTTCAATCAATTGCAAAATCCAGTTCTGCAAAGGCACAGAATGTCTAGAAATAAAATGGTTTCATTGATGGTTATGAAAGCCATCTACTTTCTCAAAAAGTTATAGAAAATTCAATGGGTATATTTCCTCTTTGTATTCCTTCCCGTATACTCAGCCTAATCAATATTGTCCTCGTCTCTGTTTACAGTGGTACCATGAGGGATCACAATGCAGAGTAGCTTAATAACATTGAGATATTAAAGGGGAAAAAAAAAAAAAAAAAAAAAGCTTTCACAATGTTTTCACTTGCATATCTGTTACTGCAAATACATTGCTATTATACTTAGTACTCAGCAACAGACCCTGTGAAACCATAAATATAATTTTCCCTGTAAGACCTTTAGAGATCCCTCAGATAATTGAATAACAAATGCAATGTGATCCAAATTTATAGCGAAATTACAGAAATTGTTTTCCTAGCCTTTTAACTATATTTTTATTAGTAACCAAATAGCAATTTTGAAAATTTGAGTTATACTAGAGAAATGTAACAGTATTTACAAAGATCAAAAGCAGAATTTAAACAAATGAACTGCAACAACATGTTGTACCACCAGAATTAGAGAAACATATCACTTCTTCTGACAGACAAATGGACCCCTTGTGAATTACCTACTAGAATTCAAAATCTAACTTGCCTACAGATCACAAAAAAAGGTGAGCAAAATGTCCATCTGTAACATCTTCCAGAAACATTATGCTGTCCTTGCTATCGCAGTGCCTGCAAAAAGTGTTAAGGGCTAGTTCATAAGGTTTACCTCTATCTTAATCCTAGCTTGGAAGATTAAAGGTATACCGGGTGTAGAAATGATCTGAATCATTTTACTGGAGCCAATTCAGAATCTGGAACAGCGTTTGTGACAGACTAAACAAACGAGTGAGCCCTGGCTATGGAAATTGTACACATGGTATGATTTAAACAAAAGTCTGGATAACAAAGGGAAAATACCAGAATCCCAGATAATTCAAGTAATATCCTATTAGTACATGAATTGATTATCACTGTACACTAAATATACCAATGTTCAAATATTTGCAAATATTCTAAACCCTACTAGTAAGGCATAATAAATAGTCTTTTGACTAATTTGTCAGAAGACAGTCTAAATGAATCATATGTGAGCTGTGTACTTCCCTTTGGAGTGCAAAGAGCGCTATTAATCATTTTTCTATATGCTAAAGTATCAGTTAAAAGTTATAAGTGTTAACACCCCTTCTGTTGGTTCAATTAATGTTTTTGAGTTTGGATTTAAGCAATCCAAAGCTGAATGCTTTAAGGTAAGCATCCAGCAGTACAGGTGCTTGCACATCTTTACATCATCATGTAAGCATTCTGCCCTGTGTTTTAGACTTTCTGTTACACCAGTTTAATGATATGAAGCTTATAACACAGTTAACCTCTCTGTAAATATGGCACTTGTAGATTTCCCTGTATACTGAACACAACCACATAAAAATGATAACAGCTGTCTATAACCTGGAGTTTGTACCACAAGATGCAAACTGAGTTAACTTGTATAAACTTAATCAATGCTCCCCACTGTGTAAACCCATTAAAGTTAAACACAAATAGACATTTATGTATGTATCCTGGCTGTGAGCTATATAGCTGCTTTAAAGTATTTCTTTTGCATTTTTCTGAAACTTTTTTAAAATGTATAAAATGTTTGTATTTAGGAAGCACTGTTCTAAGGCTGTTAGATCAGTTATCA
The DNA here is from genome assembly GCF_040182565.1 of Anser cygnoides. Taxonomy (NCBI): domain Eukaryota; kingdom Metazoa; phylum Chordata; class Aves; order Anseriformes; family Anatidae; genus Anser; species Anser cygnoides. The sequence goes on from NC_089873.1 coordinate 30,962,238, forward strand.
GCCCTGACTTTATTTTGTGTATTCATTATCATTTGAAATAAATATACTCATTAAGTTTTCATAAATTCCATCTTCTGCCTGTTGTTTTCCTGATCCTGGATGTTTTATCCCCCCAGCTTTGAAGGTTGCATTTGATTTCTTCTTCAGAAGAAGGAGATTTTCAGGTATTTTCATAACATATTCCCTGATCAGAGACTAACTCCTGCTGAAATTTATTTATCCAGTCAAATTCTTATAGCTGTCTGAAAATTGACAAAGCCACTCTACAGAAATTGCAGCTGCAACCATCTAAAATGTGAAGAATGAGCAAAATATGAATATTTAGTTTCTTTTGCCAATGAACAAGAATACAGACGTGAACCAAAACATTCACAGCAGTCACTATGGCATTAGACAACAACTAGGTAACCAGCTGTGGAATAATGACGAGTTAAAGTGTGTACATAGGCAGTGTGTACAGATAAAAAGACACTGATAATTTAAGAATAATTTAGACTCAGTATAAAAATTTACCACTCAGTAAAAATCTAAAAAGTGTGCACAGTTCATCAGTGGATTCCAGAAAAACTCATTAATTTTGCTAATTTCCAACTATTTGGAGTATCTTTTATTACACATCACATTTTCCTCAACACCTTTATTTAGCATGGGTTATTTAGAGAGTGTTGGTGTAGCATTTCACAGGAACAGCAGAAAAAACAATCAATAGTTCCTAATAAAACATAGAAGTATTTGTTAGTCTATATGGAAAGGAACATGATAAATTGTTAAGAGTTTTCTTTTGGACATAATGTCCAAAAGTCAGGTCATCTGACTACACAGGGGATTAATAATAAATTAGGAAAAAAATCAGATTATTCTTGGAGTCTTTGACTTTTCACTTATTTCAGGAGTTAACCTGAACCAATACAAACCAGAGTTGAAATTAGTGATAATATATATATATATATATATATATATTTGGCCTCAGAAGTACCAGAAAACAGCTGCTGTGAAATCATCTAGGGATATTCCTTTATCCCATTGTGTTAATTTGTTTTGGGATCTGATAACATATCTCATATACCTCTGATAATAAGGCTATATAGATTTTTAAGAGGGTATTAACTACACCTCATGTGACTTTATTTATTTATTTATTTATTTATTTATTTATTTTATTTTCAGAGAGTGTGGCTAATGGATTTACTTGCTTTTACTCAGGGAGTGAAACACTGGCCTGTTCTGTCAATAAAACAGAGGCCACAGGGAGATGGAAACTAAACAGGTTTAAAGCCTTTTCTGTGCTGTCTCATTAGTGGTTCTCACCTATGATTTTTTGCAGTAAGAAAGAGTTAGAAACTGTAACTAAAACAGAAAAATAATAGCTACAGAATATTAGTTTTCATGGTCTCTATAAGCAGTGTAATAATACTGCAAAAATACAGTTTGCATATAATTGCCTTGCTGCCTAAGATTGCCTCATTTCTGCCCCAAATTTCATCTGGATATTTGAAGGTTTGTTTTGAAACAACACGGCTTTTTCATCCTGGTTTAAGAAATAGCTTGGCCTGAAATTTGACAGAAGATATATCTGAAGATTCCATATTGACAGGATTCTCTACAACTTTTAAAGAAAATCCGAGAAGTCTCAAGTTGTTATAAATATAATAATAATACCAATGATACTTCAAAAGTCCCACTGGCATGCTGAATTTTTAATACTCTCATAAACAAGAAGCGAATAATCTAAATAAGTACCTAGTGAGTTTGTATTATCTTACCGCATAAGGACTTACAGTTATAAAACTTCACTGAACATGCTGAAAATGTGCCATCGAGTATTACACTAGCTGAAATTTTATTCAGCATCTCTGTTTTCAGGAAAAAAAAAATCCAGTATTTTACTGTGGTTCTAAAAGACAGTTCTGAGAATAGTTATTTTAAGTAAGAGGACAGAAAATCATAACTATTTGGGGGAAATTTTTAGAAACTGATACAGTGAATCTTATGGATGAGAACTTTTACAAATCTTCAGCTGTAGAATTTTTTTCTCCATACAAGTCTAACTGTGAGGATAGGGGAAACGGGAAGCTTCTTCTAAGTTACAACAAATTTGTCAGTTTTTAAAAACTGTCAAGGGTCAGACCAGGCCAATATTTGAATAAGACTACTTGAAAGAACATGTAGATGTTTCTGGGAAGTGCTGTTTATAGTTTAGAAGGTGACTTTCTTTTTTCTGACATATGATTAAATCAAACGACTTGTTCTCTGGGGTTCCATGCCATACCTTGGATGCAATTATATGGTAAGGGTAACATTCATCTTACCTGCTTTAACATCTACAGTACAGATGCATCAGGCTAAGTAAATCTCCAGAGGCTCCCTTAATAGACAAGAGGGAAAAATAGATACTTTTAGCATGAGGTTCACCTGATGTATTTCAGATACGTTACAATGAGCTTAATCGCTGTCTTACATTTTTAATGGATGTATTGATTCTAAACTCTAATGAAACTTTTGGTAAGATCAGAAATGCTGATTTTCAGTGTCCTTGTCAAGTTCTCAAATGCAACTTCATGTGACAGAGATACTCTTCATTCATTTATAATGTTCAGTGATGCCATTTAATACCTTCTACTACTTTTTATGGTCATTTCCAACCAAACTCATTAAAATAAAAATTTCTATTTTCATATTTATTTAATCAGATATTTGTAAATGAAAACTTAGATGTAATCATTACAGAACATTTGTTCTTCAGTTTGTTTGCTCTTCTGTCATTTCTTCAGCTTGTGGGTAGGCAAGATAAACTATCAACTACTTAAGAGTACCCGAGGCCTCTCATTGGAGAGCAGCTTAACAATACTCAAGGTCAGAATCTTCTAAACTGAGGAACACCTGGTTTTGCCTTTGCTACATTTTTCTGATAGTAAAATTAATTTTTTACCCTCTCTTCTCTTAGAAGTCCTGTGTTTGCTTCAACAATGCCTACCACATCTCTCTGCATGCAATTTTAATTTTTATTTATTTATTTATTTATTTAAGGGAGATAATATCTGGGAGTTGGAAGCCTTTTAAGCCTTTTTTTTTTTTTTCCTGTGAAGTTCAGAAAAATCCTGTTCTTACTATAACCTAGATAATGGCTCAATCCAAAGCATTTTGGACAACTATTTGGAACTCTAGAAACTGTTAAAAAAAATTGCCATCCTAAATTTATTTATTATTATAGAGCCTGAGATCATTTAATGATTTTTAATGAAATATTATTTTATGAATTACAACATATATCTTCAGCTACTTCACATAAATGTATAAAACTTATGGGTTTTGGTTTTGTTTTCATTTATGAAATGACTGACATGTACTTTGGCACTTGCTTTCTTTTGCAGAATTACTTCTGATTTCAATCAAAACTTGATTTTGGAAAAAGAAGGAAATAATAGATAAGAAAACATCTAAAATATTCATTTCACCTAGTCAGATAAATACTCCCTCTCTACAGTTCTGCATTCAAGTGTTTTCACAAAATGCTTAAACATTTTAATCTTTTCTAAATAGAAATAGATAAATTCAGAGGCACAGAAAGATGGGTTCTCTAGACACAAACAAACAAAGGAAAAAAAAAAAAGGAATGTCAGAAGCTGGCTGAGGGAACTGGGTTTATTTACTCTGGAGTAGAGGAGGCTGGGAGGAGACCTTATCACTCTCTACAACTTTCTAAAAGGAGGTTGCAGCAAGGAGGCTATCCGTCTCTTTTCTCAGGTGACAAGTATAGGATGACAGGAAAAGGCCTCAAATTGCACCAGGGGAGGTTTAAATTGGATATCAGAAACAACTTCATGGAAAGGGTGATTAGGCACTGGAACAGGCCCTCCAAGGAAGTGGTGGAGTCCCCATCCCTGCTGGTATTTAAGAAATGCGTGAATGTGACACTTAGGGACATGGTTTTGTGGTAGACTTGGTAGTGCTAGGTTGATGGTTGGACTTGATGAACTTGAAAGTCTTTTCCAACTGAAATGATTCTATGATTCTATGACTAAACTTCAGGTGGGAAGTATTTTCTCTGTGCTGTACTGGATACTGTTATTGACTTAAATCAGTGATATCAGAATGAATATAAAAGAAGGATTTAAACATTAAAAAAAAAAAAAAAAAAAAAGAAGACTGTTCACTTTCCACTTCAGTTTTGAGGTTATAAGGAAGTTCACATACTGATTGTGGATTACTCTCAGGCAGGTATGGCTGTTTAGATAAATGTCATCACCAAACCCTAAATCCTCAGACCTTATGTTCCTTTTTCAGAACAAGTGTGATCAGCTTAAAGATAAGGCAGGCATAAGAGATTCCTTATTTCTGCATAACAAAGAACTGTTTTATCTTCCTGGCTAGACACTGTGTAAAGAGGCAAAATTAAACACAATTAAAACAGCATTCAAAAAAAAATTGGAGACACACAGAAGAGTCAATGAAGTATTATCTCTGTCCCTTCTCCGAGACTAAAAAAAATCTTGTATATGAACACTATGTAATAGGGACCTCTAAGCAGACTTGAGAGCAACTGCTGTCTGGACAGCTGGAGCTCTACATACATCTCCTGGCAAACTGAATGAATTTCTTGATGAAGTTGTCCTTACATCAGGCACGTGAAATGGTAGTCTCATCTGGAATAATGGCTAACCAGTGCTGTTTGTGGACCGTGGCTCTGTGAGAGGCTTATGACTCACATAGTCAGAGAGTCCACACTCTGTGTCTGGTTCTTACAACTCTTCCTTGCACAGAAAAATTATGCACACAGTGCACCCCTGCTCTGACCTGCACGAACCTTCTGAATATGCATATGGATGTATCTGTATGACTGTGAATCAGCATCGGCAAAGTGCTGAGATTTCTCTTGTTCTCTTTGTCCCATACGTTCTCTGACCTAATGTGTTCCTAAGAAAATTTTTGTATACACTTTCTTGCCAGCAGCCTGGTAGCTTATACCCTAGGGGTTGGAGAAAGGACAGAAAATGTCTGGGTCCAGATGAGTTCATTTTTATGTAAACTTTCACCAGTTGTGGCTTTTCTGAAAAAGGAGTTGATCTAGCTGTCTGCAATTAGTGGTGAAATGGTGAAGTCACTGGCACCATTATTTGTACATATCGGCTGTGTTCGGTTTTCAGTTACAAAATTAAAATACTACATCCAGAGGTATGTCTCAGAGTAAATAAATTTATATTAGCCAATGTACATAGTACTTTCTTTTCTCAAAACACTTTGTACTCAGGATTAGATAAACAAGCTAAGCAGAAGGAAAATATCACCCAGATAGCAGGTAGCTATGTTCCTACTCCCCTAGAAAACCTCAGGTAAATCTTGGTTTGGGAATATAACAATAGTAATCCTAGTACTTCTCACTGGTAGAACTGACCAAGAAAAAAGGAAACACTGGAGCCATTATAAAGATTCTATTTTCTATATACATCAAAAGTATTGTAATTATGATATTTTCTTCATTGTGAATTCTGTGAATTTATTGTTCCTGGAAACACTTTCCCTATCTGTGCTTATAGAGTCATTCTGATGTAAACTAGGATAATGTTATTAGCAGCAAATACTAACTGTCAGGGTCAGAACCACTCTCAAGGATTATAGCACTGGACAACAAATAAAAATAGCAGGCCATGCCAACTGCTGTAGGAAAACGCCTCCTATTCCTTCTGTTTCTTTTGCATGGATATAAGAGTGGGTCTTTGGGAGCAAGTGAGGTAGGCCACAATAAATGTCAAGTATTGTCATGTAAATGTCAACAGCTATATACAGTTGAACACCCTGCTTTTATTTCATTTTTTCAGCTCTTTAATTGGACCATTCTGGATCATTCTTCATATTGGATGTTCCCTTCTTCTCATTTTGGAAATAGGCTTTGTTATAAAGGGATGCCAAGGGATATTTCATGAATCCTGCCTCTGAAAATGTTTGAAGGACATCCTCCGTACACTACAATTTGTTTAATAAGAAACATTTGATACACTTCACATTTTGCATGCAGTTCTCCTGGCACACAAGTCTATTACTCCAGAGCTGGGAAAAAAAAAATGCTGTTACTTTCTTTAGCATTTGCTATAAATTCTGCCACTTCTTGCCAACAAATATTCTAGAGTTAAATTCAGTCAGTTGTCTTTACCAGTTTCAGATCACAACATAATTCAGTTTAGAAATTTGTTGCTTTTCTAGACATCATAGTAGAGTAGTTCAGTTAGAAAGGATCATTAAAGATCATCTAGTCCAACTGCCTGATCACTTCAGGGCTAAACAGAAGCTGAGCATATTACTGGGGGCATTCTCCAATGCCCTTTTTGTAGGTGGGTATAACATTGGCAAGTTTCCAGTCAGCAGCAACCTTTCCAGATTCCCATGACCTTTGGTAAATTGTTGAGAGAGGTCCAGCTACAACATCTATTAATTCCTTCAATATTCTGGGGTGAATTCCATCTGCTCCCCTCCTTCCCCTCCCCCCCCTTCCCCCATCACCACCATGGACCTACGAAAGTTGAGCTGATATAGTCATTCCCTTACAATTTCATGTTTGAGTTCCATTATTAATATATAAATCCTGATCAACATCCCCACCCCATTTTTCTTTCCTTTACCCCTAGTTGATTTGATTGACCTTGATTTGTCTGAGGAAGATAATGACAACACAGAGAGAGGCCACAAAAATGCCTAAGCTACAAAATTTACATGGACTTCTACAGACAAAGCAGCTGAGATCCTTTTAACAGTGGTCTCTTCTCAAAAAGCCAGATGCCAAAAGGCTTATATCTCCTGTGTTTGACAGTCCTAATGACAGTGTTCCTACCTTCCCCTCCCCCCCCCCCCCCCCTTTAAAACACATAAACTCCACTTGTGCATTTAGATTGGGTGTATTTCTCAGATTTCTCTCTAAAAAAAAAAAAATTTACCCTCTTACCCCCCATATTACATTGATTCTTATGGGAAAAATTGCTTTGCTGCTGTTGAATTACTAACTGTCACACTCTTCATGAATGTGATGGATTGCTGAGTATGGCTGTACTAAGAATTACTGTGTTTTCGTACACTGAAAGGGGTAAAGAAACCATATTGACCAATGGATCTGTAAGAGCATGAACAGATACTTTTTATTATTATTATTATTATTATTTTACATCTCTCTAGGTGCATTTTGTACTGTGATACTTTTATGGATGGATATATGAAATCTCCAGCCTCCATAAAGTGTCCAGTCTAGTTCTATTCAACTACTTTCCACTGCAGCAATCCAGCTGTAGCCTGTTCGTTTTCACTGCTGGTGCTGCTGTGGCATCAGAATGACTAAGGATTTGCTTTTCTTTTAGCTAGCTTTCATCATATGTAAATGTATTAGAAACAGAATAAAATCCTCTGCCATGAAACACAGAAAGACCTTTTTCTGTATTGAAATAATAATAAAAAACAACTATACAGAAAGAGCACCAAATTCATGACGAATGATTATTGATTGAATATTTTGTATGAGAAATGTGTCAGGTGCTGAGAAATTAAGCCAAACATATTGATCTCCTAAAACACTTTTTTTTTTTTTTTTTACTGTAGAAATCTGGAAAATAATGTTGGGTATTTGCTTTTTAATGTATTTTTGGTGGGAAAAAGAAAAAAGGAAAAAAAAAGTCACAATGATGTTTGCAGTATACCTGCACAAAAAAATTACAAGCTAGGCTTTTAAACAGAACAGAAGGAAAGCATCTTCATTCGGGTAATAGATCAAGGATGTTTACCCATCTCTGTCCTCCATATTTTTTTTTTCAAAGATAATAGGTAACAATAACCCAGGAAAAAAATGATAGAAAGGAGGAAAAAAGAAAAAAAAAAAAATGGGACTCTTCAAATTTTTGCATCTTCATCACCCTTTTTCACACCAGTGTCCTATAACATATTTATCATCATACGGTCAGCCTATCACTTTTGTTTACCAGAATCTCATACAAACTATGCAGGATCCCACTACATTATAAGCTGATTGCAACAAAGGAGTAATAGTATCAAGGGTGCTAAAGTTGGGTTGGTGATCTCATATGGAATGCTCAGAGGAGACTTGTCTTGTTGCTATCTATTTAAATATATATATATATATATATAGTGTGTCTAGTCATCACTAAACTCTGTGTACCACCCATATAAGTCATTCTGCTTTTCAGAAGATTCTTGGCATACCAAATTATTAGTACACCAAATAAAAGCCATTTTGGCCCACAGGGGCAACATGTGACACTAGCAAAGGAATACATAATGACCTACCAACTCTGTTGTTAAATACAGATATATAACGAGATCCTTCTCATGTCTTCAGTTATATGTTTCAGATCTTATCACAATTTCCTTTTGTCTTGACAGGCAAGAAAAAAAATTACAGGCTGGAGAAGAAACAAATATAGACTGAATAATATTAATCAGAGAAATTTGACAAATGTTAGTTTTTCATTAATTTGAAAAACATTTATGAGGCAAGCAGATTGGCTGTGAACATACTTAGAATACATAAGCATTTTCTGAATGTTCAGTATGTGTTACACAGAGATGACAGATTGTTTATATTGGCTGTTCAATTCAAACGATCTTACAGTATTTCTGTTCCTTTACTGCCTGACAAATTTATTAGCAGGAGACCAGTAAGTGAAAAAATAGCAAATAATACACTAATGAAATTTCTGGTTTCACAAAATAACTACTGAAAGCATAATGAGCCCTAGGTATTTAGTCACACAGTATTTGGATGTACAATATCAAGCCCTTTTTATTTAAAAAAGAACAGAATTCAAACAGTATCCTCTCCTCATTGAATCACCTTGTCATTTAAATAGATCCTGTGACTCAGCAAAACATAGAGAGTAATGCCCTACACAGAAAATCCAGATGTATATTGCCATTGTCAATGTGTTTACATATATTCTAAACCATTGCTGCATTAACAGTATTAGCTTCTTGAATGTTCTGGTTCTTCAAAGAAGTACACTTTGGAAAAATATTTTCCCCGACAACATTATTTTATTGTGTAAAACAAATAGGTGCAAACATTAATTTAGCTTGGAGGTTTTGTTTTTTTTTTTTTTTTCCTCAGAATTGGTTGAAAAAGCTGCACTGAGAGAGAGCAACAGCATTCTTGGAACAAAGTGGGTGTTTTAGGCAGTTTAATACTAAGCACATCATTTATCCTCAATTCTCCTCTTCTATAGCATGCTGTCAATGGCTGAAAATAAAGGCAAGCATAGTTACCGAACCTCTACATGAATCCTGAAAAGCTGGTAGTGCTGCAAATGAATTAGAAATTCTCTCAAAAGAAAGGATAACAGAAGCAAATCGCACACAAAAGTTTTCACACAGTTAAGAGAGAGATGGAAAGTACAAAATATCAGAGGTTCTGCACAAGGGAGTGATTTAATCAATGTCAGTGTAACCAAACAGCTACATTGCCAGCTGGCATATGTACAAGGAAATATTGTCCGTGTGGCAATTTTCTTTTTCTTTGTTTCTTCTTACTTTGGAAACACATGCTGTGCCCTTTGCATTTTCTACTTCTGAATGACAGTTAAAAATAGGAGTAGACATGTTGGGACTTTGTCCTTAAATCTTTCTGTAAGGAAGCCTAGGTAAAGCGCATATTGGAGTCTGCACTGTTTTCCTAACTGGCAAACCTGCTCCTGCAGATCAATTTGCATGAAAACTTGCTTAATGGTACCTTTTTCCTTGAAGAATTGTTCTGGCAATACAGATACCCTGAATGTCTTATAGGAAATTTTAGGACTCAATGAAATTGCATGAAGCTACAAAGAAAAAGCCAGAGATATGTCCCCCAATGTAGCTTCCACAGAATTATCAACCTCTTTGCTTCAAGGAACAATTTTTATTAGAATCTTTTCTTTCCTACTTGTACCAATCCCTTTTCACTATATTCCACATGTCTAGATAAAAAATACTGTAACTGCAAATCACAGCCTTTGGTGTGATTATAATTGTTATTCTGTCTGCTCCAAGAAAGTGGGCAGGCTTGCTCTCCCACTTCTCCTTGTCTACATCAACTAACACTTTCCTTCACCACTTTAGTTCCCTGTTCCTGCAGGAAATTCATGAATTCCTAATTTGTTGACTTGAGACTCTTCCGTTTGCTCAGTAACCCACTACAGCAAAATGGGCCTAAGTTAAATGGAAGGGTGTTTTCATTCACACTGCAGCTCCACAACAGCATTAACCAAGCTAAATTGAAACCCCTGTGGTGCCTTTTCCCTCTCTTGCCCTATAGCCACATGGGTGTTCTCTTTACTTTGTGGTGGTACTCAAGCCTGTGTGACACTCTTTCTATATTTGTAATTTTTTTCAAGCCAAACTGGGTCAGAATGAGCATAGAGTAGCACTAGTTCTTGTAGCAGGGAGGCGAGGACTACATGGCAAAGTCCAGGGTGGATGCGGTAGTCAAGTTTATTTAGAATGCCTCAGATTGCTATGGCTCAGCACTGACTCAGCTAATTTTAACTGAAAGACGGAGGAACTCACCTCCAGCAAGAGAAACTCCTCCAGCAGATCTGTAGCAAGCAGCTGCGTTGCTGAACTGCTCACAAAGGCAGTTGTCTGTGAAACAAAGAATTGATGCTTTTGAAATGAGCAAATCCATCCAACACAAACCTCTAACAACATGTAAAGAGATTATTTATTTATTTGTTTGTTTGTTTTGGAGGCTTTTGTCTGAAATAAAAAGAAAAAAAAGGCAAGGAAATGCAAAATAAAATATTAATAATCATTGCTTTACAATCACTGTAACTGATTGTATCTGTTGGCTAAAAATCTCTATACCAATAATCCAATAAGAAGAACATGGTTTCAATATGGTGTTGTAAAGAATGGTAAAAAGTCTTGAACTTTCTCAAGAAAGCAGCTGTCAGATTGATACGAATGTTTAGTTTGCTTACAATGGGGTTTAATACTTGCATAAGGAGACTGTCCTGTGATAACTCTTCTTGGAAAGCAGGGCTTCATGCTCGCAACTAAGGTAACAAATGCTCTATTTGAAGAGGATTATCTCCTCCCTCTCTTCTTCTGCTTTGCCTGAACAAAACAGGAGGTGGAGAGAAGGAGGGGGAGATAATCCTTTTAGCATGCAACACTTCACACCTGCCAGGTAAGTAATAAATGCTGCATTCCAGGGGGATAAGCACAGTAGTTCTTGTTTGTAGTGGAATAAAATATCTTCAGACATTGGACCAAGCCCTTGGGACTGAAGTCTAGCTGAGGTTCTATCATTTAATTATTTCTTATGTACCTGCTGTATTTGTTTGTTTTCTGAGTAAGTCAAATACAACTGTAGAATGAAAATAACAAAAGCTGAGTTTCTGGGTTTATTTGTATCTGCTATGAGAAATGCTAAGCATGTCAATAGGAACCATTGATAATGAAATAACATTTTATGATTTGAAGATATGCATTCTACAAGAGCAAAGGAAGAATGAGAATGTTCTCCATGCAGCCTATATTCCAAACAATGAATGGTCCTTGAACTGAAGATATCTTGAAGGAAGTTCATGCTAGTCAGTGGTTAGTGTCTTCACAGTGCAACTCAGCAATCTGTGACATCCTCTGTCAGCAACTGCCTCTTATGCTTGTATTTTTGATCCTCACTTTGTATTTTACTGCAGAGAATATAATTTTTAAAATATATTTTACATAGTATAAAAGCTGATACGTATTTTGGTATTATATTTGAATCAATCTGTCCAGAACTCCTTTTGGGGAATTGCAGAAGTGGGTCTAATCTGAACCAAAGGGGTAAAAAAGGGAAGAGACATCCTATCATTTTCAAACAATGGGAGGATCATGATCTCTTATTCTCTATTTTTACTTTTTAGGACTTTCTGTTATCTTGTTCCATATAACTTGAAGATAGCATTAGAGCTAGATTATATCAACTGTGCTTTTCTTCATATCTTTGTGTGTTGCTTGAACACAGACATCAGGTAGATACCAGACAAGAAACCCCGGAGTATATCAGATGGTACCAGATACTTATGTTATCTACTCAAATCATGCTCTACATAGTCTAGCTTTTGACTGTAATGGAAGTTCAGACACCTAGTTTACATGTTGACATTTTTAATTACATATCTTGATTTCAGATTGAATCCCTCCCTTTTTTCCCCGTGGTTTCTAATATAGGCAAATAAAGAAGCTATGCCTTCTGTTCAAGGCTAAAATAAATAATCATTTACCTTTCTTCTTCCTGGGGTGAATACAGTTTCACTTTCCCTAGTCAGAGATGTAGTGGGACAGTCCAAAATATCTTTAGGCTTGTTGAGGCTTGTTAGTCTCAGACATAGGACAGATTAAAAGTTCCCCTTGCTAGAGAGGTCTCAGGTAGCCTCTGCATGACTCAATTCAGTACCAACCCAGTTTAGGAGCTCTTAAATTTGCAGAAAATAGCTTTTACTCTTTGGAGACAGCTAAAACAGTTGTTTCTGTCCAGACATTGTAGCTTCATGCCTATGTTAAGCTCTCTGTTGCAGTTCAGTAAACATAAAATCTTAATAGGTAAGTTATGTAAAAGGATCCTCATATCACTTTGTAAAGAGGGAGGTGGGAACATGAATGAGAGCCTTTTTCACGAAACTCATGGTAATATCGAAACATAGTAAGTGGAAGCCCAACTTCAAAATAATAATTTCTTTTTTATTTCATTTCATTCCACAGAATTGAAAAGTAGATGTACAACAAAGACCAAAGAACTAATAGGAAAAATATTTTGTTGTTGTCCTGAAATGCCCTTTTTATTATCTACACAGAAAAGTTAAACCATTACCCAGCATGCCTTTTATTAGGAGAGTATTTCAGCAGGGAATATCACTACATAAAATACAATCATTAGCTTCACTGAATGTTAGGTATTGGGTCACTAAATATAAGCCACGATAAACAGATAACAAAATTTATGATGTCATCATACCTGGAAGAATATATAGAGGACGATATGTGCTTACAAGTTTCTAACAGCCCTGCCATACTGACCGTGCAGTCTTGTACCTAACTAATGAGAAGAAACATTATTTATATTTGATATGTATGTATTTTTAATTCCATAATTTTAATTCTGGGAAAGGGCATAATTCCATCTACTGTGGCAAAATTTGTGGAGGAAAAAAATGTTATAAAATAATTTCCCTATCATTCTGTCTGGGAGACAGAAAGCAATCCAGTGTCTAATTCAAATACCATTTGCAGATATTAATATTTTCTTTTAGGAAAAAACAAAAACACACGAAATATCTCAGGATATAAACTCAAAATACTAAATTCCCTAAGAAAAATCTTAATAATCTTAATGCTATTTGTCCTTCTCTTCCCTTACAAAAAAAAAAAAAAAAAAAAAAAAAAAAGCCCAAGGAACGTCACAGAATCATAGAATTATTTAGCTTGGAAAAGACCTCTAAGACCATCAAGTCCACTCCTTAACCTAGCACTGTCAAGTCCACTACTAAACCTTGTCCCTAAGCACCACATCTGCACATCTTTTGAATGCCTCCAGGGATGGTGACTCAACCACTTCCCTGGACAGCCTGTTCCAATGCTCCACAACCCTTTCAGTAATTTTTTTTTTCCTAATATCCAACCTCAACCTTCCCGGGCACAACCTGAGGCTATTTCCTCTTGCCCTATTGCTTGTTGCTTGGGAGATGTGACTGACACCCACCCCGCTACAACCTCCTTTGGGGTAGTTGTAGAAAGCAATAAGGTCACCCCTGAGCCTCCTTTTCTCTAGTGTAATAATGTCAGTTTCCTCAGCCACTCCTCATAAGACTTGTTCTCTAGACCCTCCATCAGATTTGTTGCTCTTCTTTGGACACATTCCAGCACCTTGATGTCCTTCTTGTAGTGAGAAGCCCAAAACTCAACACAGTACTTAAGGTGCAGCCTCACCAGAGCGTCTCACCAAGCATGTCTGTAATTCATGATTATTTGCTGGTACCGCATTCTGTCCATACAGGATAAGAATAGAAACACACAGAGACAAAGTCAGAAAATAGAAAAGGACCTTCAGGAGCTAGAGAAGAGTGGGAACACACAAAATTTGTATTTGATTTGCTTTTGTTAGTCTCATTTTGGATTTTTTTTCTAAGTTCAGTGCTAGGCAGGAGACATAGAACATGGTTTGCTGTATGTAATAATCACTGTAAATAAAGGCAGTGAAAGCTTGTCATTACACAATCAAGTCTGTAAACTATTGTTTCTGAAAAGTTAGGATGAGTGAAGGTACATCTAGGCAGTACAATAAAAATTGAAGATGAAGGAAGGCCTCTGCCAACTCCTTAGCTAAAATGGAGTTAGTGAGGAAGCCAGACCAGGCAGGGGGATTTGACTATGGTAATAATACAGGCAAAAGGTTTAAGATAATATTGTAAGCTGAATGTTAGAAGATCCAGTATGATGGAGACTTAAGTAATGGCAGTAAATATAAGCTTAGACCAGATAAGACAGATTAACATGGCACATCCAGATGGTTGAGCATCAGAATGTTAGGAAGAAGTAGTGTGGAGGAGGAAAAGATGGTTTATGATAACAACTATTTTAAGTCTCTTTCAAAGAAGAGACACTAATGATAAAACTACAGTAAAGGCACTCAAGCTGCATGACAACTTGAGGTCCCCCTAATCCAAAGCTTTTTAATTTGTCTGTTTCTCAAGAAAATTGATGGGATAGCTGTCCAGCACACTGCCAGATGTGATAAAAGTATAAATTCCTGTATGCATACTCATTAGGTATAAATTGAGTTGATTCTTATTGAGAGACAAGAGAATAAAAGTCCGTTCAAGATGTCATACAACAAGCTAGAAGGCATTTGCAAACCAGCTCCACCAAGTCATAGGATCTGACAGAAAATTTACCCTGAATTATATGGCTCAACTAATTGATTTTTTTTTTTTTGAAATGGAGCTAAATATGTCCCATTGGCAGAATCATCCAACACATGTATTTAGAAATGCAAGAACATGTGGATGAAACTTAAAATGTGGTAAGCATCTAACGCACAAACTGCTGTTGCAGACAGTGATAAATGACAATTAAAAAACAAACAAACAAAAAAAAACAAGCAACAAAAGAAAAAACATTTTAAGACCTAGATGATGAAAATAATGGGAACACGTTACAAAGAGCAACAGAATTTGGGATAATAAATATTCTCCCTTCTTTGCAGATCTTTTAATTATTTTTTTTTTCTTTAGTGCATCCCAGGCTATTTTCATATCTTTATTTTTTATTTAGCTATTCTGAAACATTCTGTAATAAGGATTCTGACTGTCTAAAAAAACAGAAGTCATATAGTTTTGATAATTTTCTGTCTACCAGAAGGGTTGTGTTAAATTGTATTATATTATGACATCTCACGCAAATAAATAAATATGGGACTTCATCTATCTGAAGAGCTTTAGATATAGCATAGAAATTATAAATAGGATATATATAGGTGTGAATGGAAATACTTATAATAGGTCATACCTATGTGAATAGAGGTATATATACATTCTTACACATGTTCAGAAACATACACATTTAGTCATTTCTCCTGCTATTTTTCCTCACTATGTTTACCGTGACTTTGTCCAGTCTAGGTTTAAACAACTTATCTCAGGTGAGACACCTAGGGAGACTGAAGTCCACATAAATAGGTGAAACTTTTGGAAAGCCTTGCTTATACTTTTAAATTACTAAATCCACATTTAGGAAAATGAATTTATGTTTGGAAATGCTACCCTTATTCTACATTTGTGAAGTAGTTACTATTATGTAGGGTACGTTTGCCAATTAATGATTATTATATTTATTTTGGAAAGTGGAGACGTCTGCAGTTCATATCAATCCCTCATTACTGTGTTAATTAAGTAATATCCTGTCCCAGTACAAAACAAACACTACTTGTTGAATATGAGCTTTCAATACCTGCTTGCAAAGAGTAAAAATATATATATTTTTTGAGGATTGCTTTGGTTTGAGTTAATTCTAACCCATTACGTCCTAGTTTTATCCTCACCACCACCCCAAATGTATCTTTTCACTTAATTACCTTTTTTCTCTCTTTATTTAATCAAAGTCTAAAAGTGATAAAATGGTTCATTATATCTCCTTGCATTCACACACCACTAATTCTACATACAAAGAAAAAAATATATCACTAACAGTAATATTTCATGTATTGTCTCAGAACAAAGTTGATTTTATTATTGTTACATAACTTCAACAAATATAATGCACCTGTATAGAGACATGTTGAGTTATGCACTGGAAATAAAAGACCTGCTCTTCCCATGTAGTAGTCCAGCAAAAACAGTCAGACATGAGCTGTTTACTGAAGCCTCCGATGTCTCAAAACATTTTTGGAGCCAGGTTAAGGTTTATAAGATGGATAAGGATAAGAATGTGTGAAGGGAATTTAATCTTTTTTTTTCTTTCCTTTTTTTTTTTTTAAGTCATTCATAAAGATCAAAGAAATGTAAGCATGACTAGAAAAAAACTCAGTGTCATTTGGTACATAATATTTATGGAGAGAATGGGCAAAGCTGCCAAGAAAAGGTTATACTAAAAGGGGAGAGTGCAGTGAATTAAAAGAAGAACAGATTAATTACTAGAAACTACCTAGACACCTAGGGACTAAAAGAGTAGAATTAGAGTGAGAGGGGAAAAATAAAAGAGGAAAGAAGGACTTAAGGGACAAGGTATACACCTGTTGAGAATATAGGGGGAAAAAGAGCTGAAGATGGAGGAGGGGAGATTTCAAGTGACAGAGGGAACAAGGTATGAAGACAAGAAGGGCTGGGAAACAAGGTGAGGCAGGAGTGCTGGTGGCAGGGTAGTGGGGAGAGAAGAATGGACAGGAGAGTTGCTGGGTGCTGTTCAGTGGGCAGGAGGTAAATCTGATCACAGTCCTGGCAGAGCGCAGTGCTTAGAAAAGACAGCCAATATAGGTGAATATGGAAAGTAAGCAAATGGGCCAAATAATGAGCTACAGAAGTGAAAGGGAAATGGTGTGTTTTGGATGCTTGTCAGCCAAGATGCAGAAATCATCTGGGGTGGGAACTGAAGACAGAAGTACAGGGCAACTTTCAAGTAGGGCACTTGAAAGATAGGGACTCATCTTTCAGAATGATGAACACCCATTGGTAAGAGCGTTCAACGTGTGTTCAGTCTTTACCTTTTACCCCATAACAAAGATTTCGTTATTCCTCATGGTTAAAAGGCAACATTTCCCAGGCTCTTCTTCCTCCTTGGAAATCCCAAACAAAGAGAATCTAGACACACTCAGAGATTACTTCTGTTCACATTATAACAAAAATGATTTTCTCTGATTATTGAATATAAAAAACAAGTTTAGGAAAAATGGAAACATTCTGTGCAAACATTTTAATATTTCATATATTGTGGCAAATGTTTTTAAGTGGTTTCCTTTTCATTGTTCTGACAGTGAATACAGAGGAAATTAATGTTATACAAAAAGCTTTGTTTTTCTGAATACTATCAATAACTTTGATGCGTTTGTGTATTGACTATTTGAAAAAAAAAAAAAAGTAAAATAAAATCTTAAGATACCAACGTTAGAAACTGATTGTTTTGCAATTTCATATAAAACAATGATGTTTATTGTTCTTTAAAGAAATATAACCATTTTGAAAATATTTCATATTTCATTTCAATATTTCACTTAGATTGCAAGTTTTTCTCTTATATTTTTTTTCAATATTTTTGGCAAAGACAAAAATAACAATGATACGGTCTGTCTGAAAGTAATCAGAAAGCAAGTAATCAGAAAGCTTGCAGTTATGTAACTAAATGAATGTTTTCGTATTTCTTTCTTTTTAGAATAAATTAAATCATGGAGTAATAACTTTCTTAGTGCAAGATAAATAAGCTTATTAAATTGCTTTCTTTTTACTCTCTATGTCCATGTTTCTTGGGATATTTTGTGTGGATGATTAACTTTATTTACATAATGGTGCATTAGATGGTACTTTTTTTTGCCCCTGTGCACTTCCACACATATGAAAGAACAGTCCTGACTGGCATATTAGCACATGCAAAATATTGTATGTACTCTGTTTCAGTTTTGCACAGAATTACTAATATCACCAGTGGAATTCAGCTGTATTCTGTATAATTCCATATTATTCAAAGCTGTACAAAAAATGTTTTAAGACCTATTAGAAAAATAAAAGCAGAATTCTTCAGGTAATCACAAACATTGCATTTCTGTTCTATTCAACTGAAATTAAAAGAAACAAACTAAAAAACATCATTCAGTTTCTGTGTGCAGCACACTAGCTTGGAGCCCTAATGTGGTAATCATAAAAAAATGAAGCAGCAGCTTAAAAACTTATTCTCTGTAACACACCTTTCAGTGAAGGTCACTGAAGTTTCAGTGAAGTTATGTGAACTCCAGCTTGGAATCTGTTGGGCTTCCATAGTGTTTCAGAGTGAAACCCTGAAGATTTTTCTGCATCTGAAAAGTACCTGATATGGCAAAATGCAATTTTCTGGCATCTTATTTTACTAGCTGCAAGTTATTTCATTCTTCATTAAAGTTACCATAATCTCTTTCTTAATGTGATGAATCTAATTCAGAATGTCTCAGTGAAAACATTCTAGCCCTATGAACCAGGCAGAGCTGCCAAGTATTTCTTCACCTTTGAGTATCACTTGACTGTTATGCTTCCCTTGAACTGACCCCTACTTATCTGCTTTTTTTTTTTTTTTTCATCCTGGTATTCAAAACCTATTATGGGATTAGCCTACCTACCAGATCAGTCACTTTCTCTTTATGCTATTATTTTCATGTCATTGGAACAATGAAACTGTCACTAATTAGAAGGCTACTTGCAGACAGAACTTAAATTAACTGGGCCTGAACTACTAGATTTGCTTTTAGTAAGAAATAACCACAGGCTACTGTGTCCAGGAAAAAAAAAAAAAAAAGAAAAAGAAAAAAGAAAAAAAAAGGTCATAATTCATCTTCCCAGTTATTTTCCTTTCTGAGTAATGTTTTGTGAATCAATCAAACATCTCCCTATGTTTAAAGTGCAAATAATGATTTAAAAGCCTCTATTACCGTTGCACAGAATCTGTCTTTGAGTGCCGAACACTTCTTGTGGCAGAATGGTAAGAGCTTCATCACAGACAGCCCACATTAGTGCTCTGATTAAAAGTCCCCCTTTTGTCTCCATTTTCAGGACCTTTTCTCCACAATAAACTGCTATTCTAAAAAATAGCCCTCTGCTGCAATCCCTTTAGAATAGTAAGAGCTGTATAATGACATCCATCAGACAATTGTCTGAGTGAAGTAAAATCCCTAACAATCATTAGTAGATGATGCAGTCTCTTTCTCCTCTCACTTTTGAAACTTGACTTCCTTTGAAAGCAATTGTTTATTGTCCTTTATTTGGGTGCTAGGGGAATGCATTTAGCTGGATTACTGCAAATCACTGTTTTCAAAGCTGAATGTGAAAACAATATATGCGCTTCTGATGATACAGAGTGTGTCTAGTCTGCCTTCTTTGCTTTCAGACTTGCAGCACTCACTTTGTCTCAATTGCTGCTACAGTAAGTTCAGTCTGAGTAAAGAATGTAACAGTTTAATGAGGGTTTTGGTGTTAGGTAATGAAGTAGTTCAATGGATATAAATGAAGTGTGGGATGTCCTAAAAGGATCTTGCCAAGGGTATGATGAAAATGTTTCAGAATACACTGTGTCTTAAACAGTGTAGATATACTTGGGGTAATCTGCAGATGGCAAGGATCTAGTTGCATCACTGCAAATCACAGACTAGGCTACCTGTATTCTTCACCAGTTGTTATATCTGTATTTCAACAGTCAGTCCACAAGAATAGGGTCCAGAGAAAATATCGCATCCAATTCAGGTGGTCTATAGAGATACACCTTATATATGAAGCCAAGAATTTACTGTTAGTCTTGATGTTCTGGTCAATTAATTATTAGTCTAGGTCCACTGATAATAACACTCCTAAACCAAATTATCCAATTATTTCAACTCATTCCCGATAACAGAGGAAAAATGATATACTCAAGCCTCACTCTTCCAATTCTCCTCTGGGTCCCAGAGTTGTCCTCCCAAGGTAATTTTTCCTTCTTATAGGGAAAGGTAAGGGTAAATTATAGCATCCAATATCTTTGTTGGCAGAAATATAATGTTGATTTTGAAAGGAGGAACATGTTGCTGGGAGCAGTGAAGGGAAAAGCAAGAGCAAAAGCTGGAGCTGTACCAAGGCACCTACGAGAAGAAAAGAACTGGTTTGTTTGAGAAGGAAAGAAGTTTAGTGACAAAGGTCAAATGCAAGACTTCATCATGTGTCTTGGTGAGTATCTGAAGCCTACCTTACATGAAGAAGCAAACATATTTTGTCTCATCATTCTGTGCCTGGCTGGGAGTACATTTTTCCAGTTTCATCTACAGCTAGAGTGACCACTGTCAAATTACAAGCATGATTTATGACCCAAATAACTTGTTAGAATGTCCTGAGAAAAGCTGAGTGAATTTTCTCAAAATGGGTGGCTGCAGTGCTGTCATGAGCCTTTGTGAGCTTATGGTTTAAGAAGGCTGAGGATAGGAAGATAAGAATCAGCAGAGGGGATTCCTCCTGTGAGGAAGAAGAGCAGGCTTTTTTCTTTTCCAGGATCAGACCATGTAAGCACAATGAATGCAGACCTCCCTAAACTATTGTACATAAAAGTCCATAGCACATCTGAATTCAGAGCACATCCAGAAGCTACTGCTGAACCACCTGCTAAGAGCGCTATAGCAGAACAGTGAGGATTGTGAATCAACTGTGGAAGGTTATGGATTTCTAAGTCACATGGAAATTATTGTGCAGCAAAATTACGGCAGGTACTACAATATTATGATGGTTCCAGTAGTGACATTAGCTTTGAAATTGTGTTGTGTAAAAAATGCCAGGCTGGACAAATGCTGTTTATTATAAACAAAGTGCACATTTCAGTCTTCTGGTTGGAAGTTTGGCAGCCCTTTCATGCTGGCGAAGATGGGTTGGTGAACTATATTGAAAGGAGGGACAAGATAAGATGTGCTTCTGATGCATGCTGTTTACACCTCGGCATTGTGTCCTCTTGACCTGAGACCATCCACCATTCAAAGTAAGTTTTAAAGAGGCTTGTGTTTAGAAGACATATATATGGACTTTGACCACTCTGTCTTCCCCTGTACTGCTTCCAGCAAGACATTTGGTAGTGCTGTAGATGGCATCTGGACAGAAAGTCTCAGTGGTGCCTCCAGAGCTCATATGGAGACAGTCAATGTGCATGATCTGGGAGACCAGTGACCGTCTACTCTGGGCTCTAGGGGGCCTTGCTTACACTTAGTGTGAACTTTTTGAGAGAGATTCTAGCAGCACAGTGAAGTATGGCAAATGTAATTTCTGATATGAGGCCTGCAGTAAACCACCTAGCACTGTTTTTTTTATATTATTATTATTTTTTTTTATTTGAATCAATGCAAGTCCACTGTTAGAATGACTCTTTATGTTTTCTATACAGTAAATGCACAGAAAATTTCCTGAATACTAAATAATAATTTGGTTGTTCTTTGCAAATGTTCAAAATGACCTGAGCTTTCTCAGATTGGCTATATAGGCAACTATATATGAGCCTCTAAAATAACTGATATGACTGATGTGGATTTAATCCAGAGAATGCAAAGGCTGTTTCACAGATCACCAGCCATGGCATTTCACAGTAGCCTGCCAGAACTGAGCATGAGATAACTATTGAAGAAAGTGCCTGGTTTGCTAGACAGCTTTGCAAGATTCCTGGGAAGTAAAATAGAGCTGGGTCTGGCAGAGTTATATCCATATTACCAACCTTTATACAGGTTATACTACACATACTTATTATCCACGTAGGTGTAGAACTGGAGTGTTATTCATCTCTCCATTGCATGCAAGTTTCCACACTCAGGAAGACAGCTGGTAAGCACTGGTGCAAAATCCAAATGTGGCCAAGCATGTAGAGGGTGTTGATGGCAGGGTGGCGGGTGAGGGACTAAGTTGAAATGCAGAATTGGGTGTAGAATACATGACAATATAAATATACCCTGCATGACTACAGGATCCTTCCAACAGACAATAAAGGAACAGGTTCCTTTACTTTAAAAAGCACCAGGAAAACTGCCATTTCATTTCACTGTGATATGTGACAACAGGAATTCTTCAATGGCATGTGATTCTATTCAGGCTGTTCAATTTCAGTGTCTGGTTGCTGGTGAGATCAGACGACTTATTCTTGGATGTACAAAGCACTCAGAAAAGACTGCATAAAGCACTCCTCACTTCTGAGTTTTCCTTTTTCTTGGCTCACTCTGTAGGAAGGGCTATGGCTATAAATTGTACACCAGTTAATGTTCTGACTAGACTAAGCTCGTATTATTCCTTCTCACAGCAACTGTTCTGTGAAAATACAATCTGAAGTTACAATCATTTGGCAAGATGTCTGTGTTTAAAGCTACTTTTGGTGTTTACTACTTGACATTTTTAGGGGCCTTTCATGGTTCTTTGCTGCCAAAGGAGCCACTAATTGAATATTCATTCCCACCTTTCACAATTTTTAGTTACAGAAAAGGGCCTTTGCTGTTAAGTTTGGGTTAAAGTTGCTGTGTTGTAATCGAGTTACAACTTAACTTCCTTAAGAGAGACATGCAAAATCTGAGGAAAGCTGGAAAAGAGCAGAGGTCTGACTAAGGAGGTGATAGCCTGGCTGAAGAAAACACTAATTAAACTGTTTGACATTTCTTTTCAGAGATGGTTTTAAGTGCCCATAATGTCACTGCTGAGAGCTAAACTGCATTTCCAAGGAAGAGCAGTGATTAAGTGCCTTTTGTGTGTGACCTACATCAGTGGTCCTTATCTGCATTCTGGTGGAAGGTGGCTGATTATGGAGCTGGTGTCTGCTCCCTGAGAAGCCAGACAAACCAGAGGTCACTGAGGCTCGCTGCTAGTGCCACTTCTAAATACCTGTGGCAAAATATAGCCTGCTCACAGATCTGTTGGGAAAATTTGTTTTAGAAATCTCTTACAATAAAGTCCAGAATAGCAGAAAAGTTTTCTAGGCTTCTAAAAGGTTCACGCTGCACTCTCTCTAAACACCTGTAACGTACCAAAAAGCAGAAAGCAAAGTTGCCTAGAAGGCAGAAAACAAAAACTTGGGTTAATGTTTGATTTTCATCAAGGCAAAAATTTGCCAGAAGTATGTTAGTACATTCTTCAGTAAGGGACTTGTTTTGGATATTTATTAAATATCTTAAGGAGGTGATTAGAGAAGCAGAGACGCCTGCAGGGAGATGAATGTGGCTTGGATTAGTCTGGAACCAGAGACAACCTGGGGAATTTTAGAGATCTACCCAATGAGATAACAATGAGATTTGAGTATGAATGAATTCTAAGTATGTATGTCCCACTACAGGAGAAAAAATAAAGGGTCCATATGCCTTAGGAACTGAAGCTTTCTATGCCTTAGAAATCTGTTGCTTTTAAAAATGGATCTGGGAAAACTGCGGAAATCTCACTTCCGCTCAATGTGAGACTGTTAGGAAAAAAATGTAAATAAGGTTGTATTAAAAAAGAAGTATTATAATGCTATCAGAAATCAGCTGCACTGCCTTGCTTGCACTGTAATTGTGTACCAAGTTTTCATCAGACATATGTTTGTGTGATAGAAGTGGCTCTGAGAAGTGTGACAAGGCCATAAAAAATACTTAAAAGTGCTTATAGCAGGTCTAGCTTTTTTATTTTCATTCAGAAAAGAGACAAATAAGAAAACACATGAACAGTGTTTTAAACACTGTGATAAATACTAAAATATATTACAATAAATAATTAAATATGTATATAAAATATATTAAATAATAAAATATGAAATAGCTCAGGACCATCAGTTCTTGCATTTCCTGAAGAATGCTTCTGCTCTCTTCTCTTTGACAGCCATGCCCATGTGCCTTGTCTTGCTTTGTCTCAGAGGCTGCACAGTGCCCATTCTGAGTAAGGCTCCATGGTTCACACACTTTAAGAGGAAGGAAGTTTCAATTTTTATCTTTGCAACTTTATTAAAGAAGTGAAACACCTCAAACCATATAACTGAACAGTGAAATGTGTTGTTATATATAGTGACTGAGATCAAGAATATAGATCAGATAACATCTGTATTTGAAGCTACCATTAATAATAATAAATCTTACAATAGGCATATATTAAAATTCATGGTTCAAGGTGAAAATTGGGATCTTTAAAGTACTAGAAGTTTTCTTCCTTTTCTGAACACTTATATTGTCCCACTGGATATACGTTTATGATGTTCTTAGTGCCTACAGGTTACAGAACTAATCTGAATTCAGATCTGATCTCAAGTGACACCGATATTTTTTTATTATTATTTTTTGTTTTACCTAACATTATTCTACTAACGAGATATTTAGGGGGATGGAAATCCCTGAAAAGATAAAGAGTGAAAATCACTCAGATCCCTGGAAACAAAGTGATTTTGCAACTCAGGAAAGTCAATATTGTTGAAATCTCATCTTAAAGTTCTTAAGCCTGTCATTAAAATTAGCAGGATATCTCATCAGAATTCATTTTTTGTTATAAGAAAGTTAGAAAAAGAAACTTAACCTTTTTATTTGGTACTGTGAGTCATTTGAATTTGTAAGCTGGGAAGTATCTTCACACTAATTACTGTATGAGTTTTATTTATTCCTCCGTTAAGAAATAGGACAGACTGTGTCTCTCAGGTCTACGTCACAGACTAATTCCATATTTGCAAACCTCAAAGATAACCTGGTTTATTGTAGACAGACAGGACTGCATTTCAGCTCACAGCTGAAAGGACACAAAAAAGCAGAAGCCTTCTCAGCAGAGGCACATTTTGCTTAGAGTTTTACAACATTATAAATTCCAGGCACCCTTACACGCCTTCCCACATTCAGGCTGATAATACCAATGTGTATTTAGCCAACATACACAGAGATCACTGGTGATAATACAGATGAATAAACATACACAGAGATCACTACTGTGCAGCAAAAAGTCCACTTTTGGGTTGAAATGGAGATACCTACCAATACCTAGCAACCATGGCTATTTATTCAGCCAACTCCCTGAAAATGATAAAATCTGAAAACATAAAATTTATGGTTAAAAATACTTATGAGACAGAAAAAAATATTTTATACAAAGAAAGGGAAAAACAATGATAGCTTTTCACTATTGCAGACAAATTCTTAAGTTTAAAGAATGTATATTTTTGGTTGATAGTTCTCAGTGGCTTTGGTAATATATCCAATAACTGTTTCTTACTTGCTGAGATATTTTATCATTTTGCTTGGTAAACTTGCAACGGTATGAAATTGGCTATATTTTTGTTTTGCTAATGCAAAAGCCAAGAAGTTTTTTCATTAACGTTATCTTTTGCTTCAGCTTCACGTTTTATTTTAGCTTCTACGGTAACTAAGCTTGTTAGGGAGTTTCAGCCAAACCAGCCAGATGCTCCTAACTCCCATAACATTTTGCAGTCCTCTTGTGAAGCCTTGAACAATAGGCTGCATTCCAATACAACCAAACTGAACCTGAAGCACCAAATAGATGATGAACAAAAGACAGAGGAAGGGAGGGAACATTTGGCACTTCAGAGATGAAAATCCACGTGCTTATTGCTCACATTTCTGCTTCCACTACTGGCATCTGAATGTCACTTTGATTACATGAGATTTTTTATGCAATATTTAATTCTGTTAACACATATGCTTAGGGCAGAAGATTTTAAATTACGGTTAAAGATATTGAAATGCTTTTTTGGAAAAAAAAGAAAAAAAGAAGTCAACGGGAATCTGAAAACAGATTTTTACCTTAGAAAGGTGAATAGGGATTACTCTTAATATTGGAAAGCTATCTTCCCACCAGTGGACCCAGATAGGTCCCAGCCCATCTGCAGCAAATGCAGACTATCATCTTCATCCATGAAGTGGAATATTTTGGAGAGGGAGTGTGGGTGAAAAGCCAAGAAACACATACAGGTCAGAGAGAGCCATACCTCCAGTAAGCAAGGTCCACTTGGGAACTTTGCAGATGTGTGTGGTACCAGATATATTTTGATGACCAGCTACTGATCAGATTGAGGAAATAAAGTGGAAAATGTTAAAGATAATATGCCAAATAAGTAGATACAGAGGTCTGGGTTACAAATTCATTTTTAATGTTTCATTTCCATCCACTAAGGTGCATGGGAAGTGCTGCTATCTGCCAGTGTAATCAGAATTATTTTTGTATACTGCAGCTAGAATGTGCCAGCATCCTTGCATTTGTATCTAATATGATTTCATGTTGATTTAAATGGTTTCATGATTAAATGGAAAGGGAAAGTGCCTATACTTAGATTCAATAGACAGCTTTCTGACGATGTCAAAACAAGATTTTAAGTACCATTAATGAAGATTTTACCAAAAAGCAGTAGAACCATGTATCCTCAGACAAAGTACTGACATTATTAATAACAGGCTATAAGCTCTGTTTGGAAGTTAGGTAGGCATCAGGACTGAGGATTGTCAGGCTTGCTCTTTCTGAAATTTTCTTGACCTGAAGTCTGAAACTTGGCTAAGCTGTGACAGCACTCTAGTTGGCCAGGTGTCTATCAATAGTTTGTTTTCATTTTGTGTAACTTTGTGAGGTACAACTCACAATATAGTTTTATACACCTAATGACAGAATGAAGTATTTACGACTCTAACACAATGGCAGTGTAGAGAGGTACAGTCCCGGTGTGGTGGCAGAAGCCTTGAGAAGCAGAGACACAGGACGCAGTGAAGAGTAGTGCAGGCGCAGGGTGGTAAGTGATGGGGTCCAACATTTGCACTGCAGCCTCCACAGCTACAGACAACTCACCAATGGTCAGTTAGAGAAATGCAGACCTACAGCTGCATAAAAATGGTATTTTTTGATGATTCTTTGGGTAACAAAGAGAAAAATGAAATAATATCTAATGTAAGTAAAAGTCACCATCTACAGCAAACTAGGGTGTTACCTGGAGCTGCAAACCAGTGAAGAAAGAGCAAAGGCTCAAAAGGGTACTAGCAAACACAAAGAAATGACCACAAGTGGATCCTAGAGTGAGAAAGAAGAAACCATCAACATCATATTTGTCCTGGTGAGGTCTGCCAAATGCTAACTGGTGCCCCTGTCATCACAGCCACTGACATTAAGTATGAAAACTTAGGACCCAGGAGAGCATGGAAAGGGTGAGAATAGCACCATGAAAAGGGCTAGAAAACAATTTAGGTAGGTAAAACTGTAGGTAAAACAATTTTAATTTCATTCTTATTACTATTTCTTATTAATAACTAGATTTGAACTAATAATGATTAGATCCTAAGATGTCACTTGTATTATATATAAAGTCTTGGCTTTACCTATATATAAGGTGTGCTTCATCTTTGCTCATAAAGAAAATCTTGAACGTAATATGTTATGTTATATCACAAATTCTGAAAAGAAAAAAAAACAAAACAGTCATTATATGGATAAGAAAATGCATGACTGCTAAAATTAAAACAATTTAAAAGGCAAACATGACTGTCAGAAGAACCAGAGGAAATAGATAACAATTCCACACTTATCAGCCATACTACAGTGAGCATAGAGAATTGTTGAATGAATCACATGTGAACCACCTGTTGTCCATTCCATATTTGTCTTTTCACACATTTCTTTCTCCCAGTATACTGTCTCTGCTACAGATTTGTTAATTTCCTAAAGAATCAGACCATTTAAGAACATTTAAGCTGACAGTTTTGGAGATGTTAAAATATTTGTTTATACTTACACTCCAGCTTTCAGGAAAATACATTTTAATACTTAATCCTCTGTCTCATTCTGTCTGTGTCGTCCTATTGTATACATATAAAAACATTTGAATATGAAGATGTTTGTCTGCAAAATAAACATGGAAAATAGTACGCAAAAATTCCAATACATTGCCCTGAAAAATTATCCACAACTAAGCAGAAAATCAGATGAAATGGAAAAGAGAGACTTTTTAAATCTTTCAGTCTTCTGATTCTATATTGCACACGAGAACAAGGATATATTTGGTTTCATATCATGTGCCAGTGTAGGAAGCATGTGATGACAAGTACAATTCCAAAATGTTAGCAGTGTGAAAAAGCATCCGAAACCTGAAAATTAGAAATTAATGAGGGTTAAAAAATTAATGAAATTTAGATGATGCTATTTAAATAGATCATAACTCTATCAAAAGTGTTTTACTAACTTGGGTATGTTTAGACATGATTAATTGATTAAATTAACTTACTTGCAATAAAGTAGCCGTTTATGAAATGCAGTGACTTAAAATCTCAGATTTAAAGTAGAGTTCCAGATTGCCTTTTCTCTATTACAGCCTTCAATTTAAGACATAGATTTGAATCCTAACTAGATTTTGCTTTGGTATTCAGAATACTCCCACTATAATAGTCTGGCAATTTTTATCTATTTTTATTTATTTGTTTTTGCAAGATACATGGGAAAGGGAGGTGAGGGAGAGGAAGGGAAGGGGAGGGAAGGGAAGGGAAGAGAAGTGAAAAGAAGGGAAGGCAAGGCAAGGCAAGACAAGGCAAGGCAAGACAAGGATAAATTGTTAGGTATTTGAGATATGCAGATAGGCATGAAGACCTGGGTGCACCCCACATGCTTTTAATACTAAAACTGAGAAAAGAAAGTGTGGACTAATGAGCTCAATTGGAGACTTGTTTTCTGACTTTTTTGCTTGTGTGCGAAAGATATTTGTATAACACTAAAGAAAATGCATAAAGGCCACAGAAAGAAGAGGAGACTAGAGATACCTTGAGGAAAAAAAAATGTCTTGCAAAAGCTGTAGGAGGTAAAGCGTGTAATAAAGGACAGTGAAAAAAATAAATCAACATATACATCAAGAAGCATGGGAAAAAGTCAGAAATTTTCACTGTAAATCTGTGGTAAACCATTTGAGAAAATTAAACCTCAAAGTTTCTTCCCCCATACAAGTAAAGAGAAGAAGGAAAGAATATAGGGGTTGTATAATAAATAGAGCATCATGACAAGATAATCTAAACATGACTAATATTGGGTAAATCTTTTGTCTCTGTTTAAAGAAAGGATGTTGAGTATGGGGTATACACATGATAGCAATTATCAGACTACTCAAACCAAGGTGTAATTAAAACTCCAGGTACTTACTATACTCCTATATTCTATCTAGATACAGGGTAAACACAGTCTCTTAACTTATTCAACCTGAAAGTTTGCCACAAATATATTCCTTTTTCTACTGTCCATTGAATGGTATTTAGCACAGTACCACTAAGAAACAAAAAGAGAAGTGATGCAATTAATTATCAAACTGAGCCATTTTTCACCAATAGAATTAAAGACTTAATATTTTAAAGGAAAACCTAATTAAAGATGTGGGTAAAAAAAAATATAATGTAACAAGGTATTACTGATGTTATATCACGCTAGACTAATCTCACAGTTTTATTTGTTAATATGACAGAATTTCTAGGAAATATAAATACTGTGGATTTTTCTGGATTTCAAAATAACAAGCAACCTTGTTCACTGTGAGAAATGATTAGTTAGAGTGGCATGTGAGACAGTCAAAGATATGCAGAGAGAAGGAAAAATGGCTAAAATAGTGTTAAAACTATCAGACTAGAGGAAGAATAATAGGAAATACTAGTCCAGCAACAGATCTTTAATATTTTCATTTATGAAATAGGCACAAAAATAAAGCTTTGATGAAAATTGTTTATGAAAAAAGTCAGAGAGGAGAACTAAGCTTTTCAATAAAATCAGTATATTCTGGCCAGGAACAGCTTTCCCATGTCAGAAAATTTCTGACATATCAGAGAAGCAAAGTCCTGGACTAGATTCCTTTCAGTTCTGGTGAAGATGTGGCTTGTTTAAGATAGAATGTAATATTTTATTAAAGTGATTGTCTGGTGTCACTTCCTGCACTGTATCGAATGATCTACTATGTTTTTTTTGGTTTGTAGTTTCTTATATCTTTCAGGTGTTACTGTTAGTAATATTAAAAGGAAACTTGGTCTGAAAGAAGAATTTTGCCCCCCAAAATTTGGGGGCTGTTAGTAATATTAGATCCATACTAGCATTAACAACAACTTATGGTTTATCTCCATATTTTCCATATTCATTGAAGATTCAAATCTGCAATCACTACTGTTGTAGTCAGACTAGGATCAATTCCTTCTAAGTATTTTAAATGGGAATTTGTTCCTCTTTAAATTATGCCTCCAGAAAGCGTTTGGAATATCTCTTAGTGCTGTTACTCACCTTGCATGCACAATTAGTCAGCTCAGTACTTTCCTATTATAGGGGAAAAGAATAATGTGAAAGTTAATGGATGATTAAGGAATATTCTTAGATCTAATGACCTTGATTTAATGTGTCCTTGGGAACTGAAATTTGCTTTAGCTTGCTAGTTGTACCTCCTGTCAACCATATCTTCTTTCCCATGTTTATGGGATCCCTAACACTGCTTCCTTCTATTATTCTATAAACAGACTTCGATGGTTAATGTTAATAAAACCCTTTGGGATCCACAGACTGTTCACATGTATGAATGAGATTTCACTTTCAGGTATTACATAAAGCATGATATAAACTACCTCTTTCTGCACCTCTCAAGCTCTAAAGTCAGCATACATATCACCTCATAAGTTTGCTCATTTTATATTCTTTGTCAGTTTTTCAGGAGTACTGCTGCTATCAGGGAGACTCATCTTATTCTATTTAGAAACAATCTCCCAGACCTCTACCAGAAAAGGCAGACAATACTATGAATGCTATGACCTGTAAATATTCCCACTAAAATTGAGGAAGACTACCAAACTACCAGCAGTTTGAAAATTTGATCAGTCAAGGCCTATGCAGAAAATATATATATATATATATATTCTCAAAGCAATTAAAAAGTCATGATCAGGACATCAGGTTCATAACCTCCTGAAATGTATTTTGCTTCACTGCAATTAATAGACTTTTCTCAATTCATGTTGAGTGTGGACCTGATTTAGGTTGGTTTATATTTTATTATTGTTGTTTCTTTACTATTAATTGTATTCATAGACATTTGGGGTACCGAAACTTAATATTTAATATATTTTTCCTTCACAAAAGGCAATGTTTAACTTTACCTCCATTACCTTTCACTGGCAGGCATTCTAAACAACATAAATTGGATAGCTTTTTGAGATATGTTGATAGTTTTCTCTAAGTTTAGAGTTTCTCTCTCTAAAGTTTATCTCTTTCTCATAAAATCCTCTTAAGTAGTTGTGCTCTTGAACAAATCTAAAGACCACTCTAAGAGCAGGCAAAATAAAGAGTTAGAATACAAGTCAGATTTGTTTCCAGTGGTCAGTAAAGGAAACTGAAAGCACAAAATATAGACTAACTTCAAGATTACTTTCCTCCTGCACACCAGGTACTGGCTGCAGAAATTAAGATCATTTAGTGTTCTTTGTCTGTGCTAGCAACCCAGATAAACCTAAGCATCATGCAACTCAAATCACTTGAAAAGTCCTTTGCCAGTCCTTAGAATTTTTTCCTAAAATTTGCCGCTTCCTTACCAACCAAGAATCAACCTTGCCATACC
Organism: Anser cygnoides; assembly: GCF_040182565.1. Lineage (NCBI taxonomy): Eukaryota > Metazoa > Chordata > Aves > Anseriformes > Anatidae > Anser > Anser cygnoides. Next base: position 30,993,963 of record NC_089873.1, read on the forward strand.
TTCCATCTCAACTCTTAACTATAAAACTACATAAAAATCAGATGTAGAAGTGCAGAAAGCCGAAATATTGTGTGACAGGTGCTGCTGACTTCTTATCTTTATATCTGCAGTGAATTGATTCAAGGCCTAGCTTGAGATATAAGAAAAGCTTAGCCTGATATCCTGAAAATATCTAAGCTCAGTCTGGAAGGCTGGAATAAAAGGAACAAAATATTTTTAGTTGCAACCCTTGGTTCTTTTGTTAATCCTGCCTGTGAATGTAAACCTATTCATTCCTAATCTAGTCTCCGTATAGTTTCTTCCTGTTTCCTGTTGGTTTCTAGTTTCTGAGTAGATTTTGTGGTTGGGGGGACAGTATTAAGTCAGTGGAATTCCAGGCCTGAAGTTTAGCTGCAGCTTAAAAAATGTTGGCCCAATTAGTTACAAATAAAAAATAATTTTTTAAAAAAGGCTAATTCTACTAACATTTTTTCATGTTGTTAACCAAATTCTTACTGAAATAGAAGATCTGTTTTTTGAAAAGAATGGTAAAGATCATTCCTTTCTTTCATACTTTTCTTAACCTGATTATTCTCTAATCCACTTTTTTTTTTTCCTGAACCTTTCAACCTGACTTAGATTTTTGCCTTGTTCTTATTGATTTGGTCATGTATTATCTGAGCTGCTGAGTTACTGCATTTAGAATGGATTATGGTTTGGCTGTAATTGATTTATTTCATGCAAAATGTGTTAGAAAACAGATAGATCAATTCTTAATTTGCTGTGTAAGATTCAGGTCATATCTTCAGAATACTTTCTCTTACATACATATACAAGAAATGTACTGACTCAAAGTATAGAAACTTTCAAAAAATAGTGAGATTGTCAAGGACTCAGTAGCTAATATACTTTTTTGTTTGTTTGTTTGTTTAATTTATCTTACAACCTGATGGTGAGTATTGATATGTAAACTTGTATAAGAAAGAAGCAAACTTGGACTTTGTTCAATATGTGGCAGGAAAAGTACATTTTTAAATAAAAATTATTTTCATGGGGATCTATTCCTCATCTGTTTTTACAGAAAAAGCATAAAATTATGAGTCTAGATAAAAGCAATGGAAGGAGTCTCAATCACTTCCAAAGGACAGGATTTCATCCACAGGGTCAAGGGATATTCATCCAAGTAGACAGACCCATGTAGCCCTATTTAGGTCTATGCACAACACTAGGCTAAGCAGTCTGGCTCTCCATACGTTTAGATCATAGGCACATATATCAGCTAAAAAGTAGGTTAAGAACATATCCATGCCATGGTACTTCTGTGATCAGTAAGGTAAGAAAGGGAGAGGGAGATGTGCTTCAGAGAATAATTCATATTTGTTCTGTGGAATATCTGTCTCTTTCCATTGACTGCAGGAGAAATTAGCAGTATTTCATCAATGTAAGACAGGTACTTCAGGTAGTACCTTAGGATAAAATAATCTTTAATTTCTGTATGTAGATCACACATTCCCATTTCGTTTCCTCTATGTCAGTATAATACAAAGATCTGTCTAATCAGATTTCTGAGCTCAGGTATATTTAACTAGTCAAGGAAGTAGGACCTAGTCTTATGTGACTAAACAATCTTAAATGGTTCAAAGGAACTCGGCTTGAATTCAGAAAGGCATTCAAAAGTCTTTACGATCTTAATGCAGATCTGTGTTCATTGGTAATATCATGGAAAGATACTGAATACATTGCTTCATTTTACATCAACTGGCTTAAGTTATAACAGCAACTGGGTTTTCATTTCTGGGATTTTGGTAAAAATGCTGCCTGGAATAACTGTGAAATTAGTCATTGCAGATGGTCTTTGCCTATCTCCTGGTAGGTGGATTTCTCCCTCATCTGCTTTCCAGAAAAAAATAAATGTAAAAAGAAGTAGGTCATAATAACCAACAACTGTCAAGTGGGAGCAAAATATCTGCTCCACTGTACTGGTGGCTATGCTTCAGTGGTATCACACTGATGAAATTGTGCAGTATTTTCAAAGGACTATGAGAGTCCGGAAGGAAAGGCACTAATAAATGTCATTTTTCTGTACACCTAGTCATAGTAGTAAAGTAGTCATTTTGGGGTGGTAGTTACCATTTCATTTCATTCTGGCTTCCTATTTTGAAAATAATGCTGCTTTATCAGGCAGGCTAACTATAACACTGGTGCTATATAATTCTAGAAAGCAGAAATGGATTATGTGAGGAACTGGATATATAGTAACAGCACAGACTGGAAAAGAAAAATAAATGCTTTCTCAACAAAATGGGTATGATTAATCTCTGGCAATGAGTATGCTCTCATCATCTCAATTTAATTATGGATTTTTTTTTTCAGAAAATCTTTAGTCATACAAATAGCTTCTTTTGTGTTGAAAATATATAGTTGCTGACTGCAAAGACAAAATGTGTCAATAGTAAATTATATTACTAGTTAATATGTTCAGCAAAACATACTTGGAATTGCATAGTATGTTGCTGCACTTCAGATGTATTTGTCACAAACATTTGTTTCTAGTTGGGGTTGGGGAGAAAATGTTAATTTTGATAAACTTGTACCACTGGCATTAAAAGAAATCCCTACAACAGATTATTGGTTTGGTCTTTATGAATTAGTCATGCAGCATTTTCGTTGTTTTTGTTTGTTTGTTTGTTTGTTTTGGGGGGGTGGGTAAGGCATCACTAGCCTTTGAATGTATAAATAGATAGAAAATAACCATAGTGATTTAAGAACTTCTCAAATGTCTTATTCAGGCAAAGTGTCTGTATGTGATCCGATGTGTTAGTTGTCTTCCACCATTTTAGCGTTTCCCCTAAATAGGCTGTGAGAAGATAGAATAGTTTATATCATTAATTTTGAACAAGTTGAATTAAAAAAAAAAAGGAAAAAAAGAATGTAATTTCAAGAGGACAAATGCAAAGCAAGACGGACTAATTAGCAGCACAGATAAGAGGCAGAATGACTAGTCTAACAGCAGCACAGGCACAAGGAATGTGAGGGGTTATCACAGAATCCAAATAAAACATGAAATGACAATTCCTCCTTTTAATTTTGACTCAGACACTGTCATGGATCTTATCATTGTGAAGATGAAGAAAAGAAAGAATCAAGCCCAAACACTATTTACTAGTTATGAAAAAGTGTCTGATGCAGGCCAGCAGTGTCAGACAGCCCTAGCCTCCCTGTGCACCCCTAATCTCTAGTGCTCCAGGAGTAGTCTCTGCAGCTGACACCAAGACGCTGCAGTTGTGTAAATACATTTTACCATTAAAGTGACTATTTTTCTTCCTCAACACTTCTTCCATTCAGATTTTCACCAACAAACTAAAATGAAACATCTTGACTGGATATTACTCTCTGACATAATTTCCCTCTACTGTCTGGCTTATATTTCTATATGGTTCTGTAGCATACATTTTAATTTTGCATCTATAGGCATCTGTTTAAATTATGACATACTGATGTGTGGCTGTTCCTGTTCTACTGGATCAACGGTAAACTAAAGGCTGTTTTCACAAACAATTAATAATGAACAGGTATATAAATCTTAACTTTAGCAAGGATGCTAGGAACATACACTGAAATAGAACAGGAAGAGCTTAAACAATATTTAGATGACAGATATATTGAAGTCAGTATGATCTGATGAAATTCATCTTACAATACTTAAAGAACTAACCATCAACATTTACCTTTGAGATTTCAAAGAGGGCAGAGAAGATCCCAGAGGGCTGGAAAAGGACAAGCATATTATCCATCTCTGTAGTGAAAGATAGGAGGCTTTACAATGAATAAAAACTAAGTTGCCTACTTTTGACCTCACAGGAAATTTTGAGGAAAAGACTTGTAAAAAAATCAATTTATAAGCACTCGGAAAATTGCAAGGTAACTAAAAAGACAACCAATTTGGATTTGTCAAGAAAAAACTCCTGCTAAAGCAGAGTACCACCTTTTTCTAAAATATCTAGTGTCCTTCACATCTAGTGCATAAGAAGAAAAGCTGCATTTTGATTTCAGGAAGTCATTTGAATACCCTGACTTTGTCACAGCATTTGACTGGGAAAGTACAGTTTAGATGAATGCATGGTAAAATGTGAATGTATGTCTTGAAAGAGTGCTCTCCAAAACTAGCTAATTAAGCTTTGCTACCAGTCTGCAGGGATATTTAAACAGGCTCCAGAGAGCATGCCTTGGGCTTGGTTCTGGGTATTTTCTCAGTTCAGTATATTCATGAAGAATGTGGGCAATGCACACGCAAGTTTCTTGTAACTTCTTCCTTAAAACCTTAAAGAGCACGGATTTCCCTGGTAACTAGTGCTGTTGAACAGAAAGAGCAGCCTAACACTGCCTTGGAATATGGCCCTGACTGGAGCTACAGAGACCAGGCGCCCCTCAGCCAGTTGTTACAGCAGTTACAACAGTAACTTCGAGGATGCTCCTTTTGCCAACAGGAGGAAGAGTGTGGAGAAAATAAGGTTAATTTGCTGCCAAGTTTTAAATCAAAGGAAATCTTATAACCAAAGATTCAAAAAATGTTGGAAGAGGGACATGTTATGCAATCCTTTCTCAGGTTTAAGAAGAGTTTAGTCAGCACAGAGCTTTTAAAATATTCATCTCTAGTGACTGGCTATAAACTTCCAGTTTTCCTTTTATTTCTCTGTCAAGATACATTGCTAAAGCACTACTCTAAATGAACATCTGACAGAAGCTGGTGTAGGTGATGACCTATGGTCTCACTTTTCTCTCATTTTATTCTGGGTCACAACAAAATGCTCATTAGAAAGTATGACTGCTCAGTTATCTAGTACACATGCAAACACTGTTGTTATTTTTTAATACTAGAAAAGTTAACATTTATACAAGGTTCTGGTGAGTCTGAATACAGATAAGTCAAGCTTTTGTATAAAGTACATTTTCCTTTCCTAGGCATACATTGTTTTTTCTTCCCCCCCAAATTCTATCATCTCATTTAGGAAAATACATCTCCACCACCAACAAAAAACCAAGTATTCATAATAATGATGTAATAATTAAATTGTTCTAAAATGTGCGAAGTGTGCAACTTCTTTAAAGAATAAAATAATTTTCAAGATAAATGATTCCATTTCATTTAGTGAACATTAAGCAAGTTGCTTTTGGTGGTACTTTTATTAATTTATTTCAATATCTGAATATTTAAATAATATTTTCATTAAATATTTATATTAACAATCACACATTGAAAATGAAACACATATCCCTTGCTAGTCAGAATGGTTTCTAGGCTTGCATCAGTGTTTTCTGGTATTCATAGAGCTCATTTGTTTAGAATTTCTATTATGTGCAGAGATCTTAAACCTGACCTTACAGTCAGTTCTATTCAGGGTGCCATTTCCTTCTTCCGTGATTTTTTTTCTTAATGAATATTTAGACACTACATTGACTAGAGAATATCAAGTATGATTAAACTTCCCCTTCTTTTAAACACAGTCAAATATGCTTTGTGTAAGATAGCACAAATGTGTTAAGAAGATGAGTATCTATGAATCAGATCAGAGATTTTAAAAGATGGTAAAATTAGCTAGTTACTGAGGAGATCTGTTACTTGAACAGAAAAGAGCTTTAGATAGATTATATATTTTAAGTTTGATGTTTTATGAATAAAATTTATGAATAATAGTTAAAAGCTGGGAGGGAAATCATCACAAGACAAAAGATCAGGTTAAACAATATTAAATGAAGATTTTACATAATTTAGTACTCATCAGTTCATAAGAACTGACTAATTATTTACAGATTTTCCATTCAGAACAGATGAATCCCTTTTATGATCAAATTTGTAAGTACTTGCCAACCATTTCTTCCAGTTTATATAGATTTTTTTTTTTTTTTGGTCACTGGCAGTCATTTTGCTTTGGAGATAAATTTGCCTTTACTTATTTATGTATGTGTATATATCATATAAATATGTTATATACATATAGATAGGAGATATATGGACATCTGCACATGCCCATAGTAAATTTTAATCTTTTGATCTGTGACTCGTAACCTAAATATCACACAATTTACGCTCTTGACCCTCTGTTGATTATAATAAGAGATTTCTAATTTAATTCTAATAATACTTCTCATAAAGTATTATGTTTTTGCCTAATGCCTCCAAAAGCATCATTACTTTCTCTGTGACTCTAAGTCCTTGATTTATGTTATTTTACTATGAGTTTACTGAAATATCTGTTGTATGATCGTTTACTTTCATTCACATTTAAACATACAGTGAATATTTATCATAACTAGTGTTTAAGGAAATTTTCACATAGCTCAAAAATATTTTGCAAGATCTAAACAGAAATCTAATCTTGTATTACTTGACTCAATGAGATAAGTGCCCCTGGTGGCACTCATTAATCTCAAACTATATTTTGGGACGTTTTTAGATATATGTATCACGTTTTGGCACACATAGCTAGGTGTGTATCTGCTGTTCAATTTGAATTTATCTCTCAGCTCCTGGGGGCCAGGACTGTCTTTTTTATTTCTAAAGTATTAAACACACCTTTGACAATACAAAGAAGTAATTCATATACCAGATGATCTCCCCTCCACATATACCTCAAAGTTTCTTTAGAGGCTTTGTGACTCTTTTATTGTACTTTATTGGGTTTACGTGGCAAGGGCGTGGCAGGGGTGGCCTCTGTGAGCAGAGCCCAGCAGCTGCCCCATGTCAGATCAGAGCCAGCTCCAGACGGCTTCAAAAGGGACCCACTGCTGGCCGGAGCTGAGCCAGTGAGAGATACTGGTTGGGCCTCTGGGAGAGCAGATATAAGACATGGAGGGAAAAACAAAACAAAACAACAACAACAACAATCCTGCTGCACAACAGCAGCTGGAGAGAGGGGTGAGAAAATGTGAGAGAAGCAGCCCTGCAGGCCCCCAGGTCAGTGCAGCAGGAGGGCAGGAGGTGCTCCAGGCACGCAGCACAAGTTCCCCTGCGGCCTGTGGAGAGGCCCCTGGTGGAGCAGGCTGTCCCCCTGCAGCCCATGGGTCCCACACGGAGCAGATCTCCACGCTGCAGCCCGTGGAGGAGCCCCCGGTGGAGCAGGTGGATGTGGCCTGGAGGAGGCTGCGGCCCATGGAGAGCCCCCGCAGGAGCAGGCCCCGGGCCGGAGCTGCAGCCCGTGGAGAGGAGCCCACGCAGGAGCAGGGGGTCTGGGGGGAGCTGCCGCCCGTGGGGGACCCGTGCTGGAGCAGTTTGCTCCTGGGGGATGGACCCCGTGGTACGGAGCCATGTGGGAGCAGTTCTTGAAGAGCTGCTGCCTGTGGGCAGCCCCCGCAGGCTCAGTTCAGGAACGACCCCACGTGGAGCAGGGGCAGAGAGGGACCGTGAAGGAGCAGCAGAGATGAAGCATGAGGGACTGTCTGCAGCCCCCATCCCCTGTTCCCCTGAGCTGCTTGGGAGGAGGAGGGTGGATGAGGGGAAGGTGGGTTTAGTTTGCTTTTAGTTTCTGACTGTTCTAGGCAATAAATTATATTAATCTCCCTATGATGAGTCTGTTTAGCCCATAATGATAATCGTTGAGGGATCTCCCAATCCTTGAGCCCTTTCCATTTTATTTTCACACCATTTTTCTCTGAGGAGGGGGAGTGAGAGAGCTGGTGGTGGAGTTCAGCTGCCCATCAGGGCAAAACCACCACATCTATATGTGTGCTTCTCAAAAAGATTTAGTTTTTCATTTTTCCTTCTTAAAATTTCAGACTCAATTTAAGCATTTGTTTGTTTGTTTTGAATAAAGCTCTCAGTCTGCCATTCTCTTCAAATGTTATACTTTTCATCAGGGAATCAAAGCTCCATCCCATATTTACTATTCCCACATTACTTTGGCTTTTCATATGGAAAAAATAACATAATAATTTCCGCTGTTTCTTAATCCCACTGTATTTATACTCTTTCCATAATCCAGTTCAATTACTATGTATGTATAAACAGCATTTGAATTTATTAATGTTAATTAGAACTATTTACAAACAAACAAACAGAAAAGCACAGCAGTGTTCTTGTATCAATGTTTTAAACAAGAGAAAGTATGTTGTCCAAACATACTTTCATATGTCTTTCAACATAAACAAGAGAAAGTATGTTGTCCAGAAATGCCAGTTATCAGTCTACACTAATATTTTTATCTTCTTATTTTTTATCTTCTTTCCTGGGGTCATTTATCTGTTTAGTTTTATAAACTATTGCAGCAGAAGACTGAAAATTTTGGTTTTGATGTGGATCAAATGTGAAAAACCTACTTACTAACTTAAATTATGAGTTTTGAGTATCATACTGCCCACATACACAGTTTCAATGTCACAGTAATAATTACTAGTAGTGCAGACAAATGTCAGAAGTATCATTCATTTGAATGAATATTTAGTTTATCATATAAATTGCAATGCATCTGATCACATAACAGCCAAGAAAATCAGATGAAATAACTCTTGAACAGCAATGAGCTATGTTGGTATGGTCGTTTTAGTTTTAAATAAGTGTTGATAATTAGGATTTAGTTTTGTCACTAATCAAATATTTGTCATTCTTTTTCTAACCTAGATAAGGGTTACACAGGCACCTATAGTGATAAACTCACATTCTGTTGCAGGATATGTCTTTTCTGTGCTTCGTGAATGAAATTTTATGTTATATGAAGATACAGTTAACTTTGTGTGTTTACAACAAATCCTGTTTTCTGCTATGTTTAATGCAAATCAAGGCTTCTTTCATCACATTTAACATCTCCATCCCATGAAAGTTAGGTAAAATTAAACAGAACTATTCTGGCACTGCTGGTTCTTCACCTCTACGCTGAGTTAGTAATAGCCTTTTCCAGACCTTGAGCATCAATTACAAAATTTTCAAGGCCTTCAGAATAAGCATAACCTACTGTTTTTCACTTGCCCCTCTTTAACTCTTAGGTGGACAAGATGTATGTTTTTCAAGCTTTTAAAAATTGCAATATAAATTATCCAATAAATGCTCAAATGACTATGCTTTTATAAGTCACTGTCCAGAATCCCATTGTTCATGAGGTCTTCAATCCAACAAAAAGTAACTTACAAGCTCTTTTTTATTTACAGGATCCACGCCAGCACTTAACTGCTGTCGTGTGTTATCTTTCAGAAATTCTTGTTTGTATCCAGGTCTTTTAAAAGCCAGGGGGGAAATTCAGATTTCATAACATGCCCTACTGTTAGTTCTAGTCTGATAAGGACACCTTACAGGCATTCAGTTGATACAAAGTACTGCTGTTTATGACAGAAAAAAAAATCCCTGGTTTCTACTCAGCTGTAAGATGTAAGGTGCTACAACTTCTTGACAGGCCTGAATGTGCAAGGGGAGCCAATCAGGCCTCCAGCTTTTATGGAATGCCAACATTTTTTGTCCTCACAGAGCCGACCTTTTACTGGTATGTTTGCTTGCTTAGTCCAGGAGAGACAAATTTATGAGCAACACTTTTGTTTTATTTTACTGTACTTTTAAGAATTCCAGCAAGCAAAATACAGAGCAAAACAAAAACCTAACAAACAAACAAACAACAACAACACCCTCCCCCCACCCCCCAACAAAAAAAGACTGTATGGCATCATTAAAAAAAAAAAAAAAAAGAATAATTTATAAGGGGAAAATATATTATGAATTTTATTAACATTTTTATTGACACTATCTTTTAATGATTTCTCAAGCAGCTCCAATTTCAAATGTTTTTGGTTGTTGTTTTTTTTTTTTTTTTTTTTTTTTTTTGCTATTTGTGAAACACTTGTGGCCATTTCAAGTAGAATGTGGCATCCTTTTATCGAAGTGCCTGTGAGGCCTTTGAAGACATTACTTTGATCAACAAAGCTTTTGGGGACATATATTTTTGCTCTGTGTATGTGAAAAGGGCTTACATCCTGTGTGAAAACTGCTACAGGCCATAGTCTAAATTATGCTGCTTGCTGAGCCCTAGCTGTTTACACTTTTTTACATTTTGTAATATACCTGTTTCTTTCTTCAAGTTGTTTTCTGCTTATTCTGATCAGCTAAATCAACACACAAATTTCAGCCTCCTGGACTCCAGCTGTCTCAGTCCCATCGGTGTTCAGTGCTAAACAAAAAGAAGGCCTGTCTTTAAGAAGTTCCTGGTATAATTGCAAGCAAAACTTGTTCCTATAAATCTGAAAACAAAGATATTTCTTTTTCTGGTTGCTACAGCAGATGAGCAACCAAAATCATTTTTTCCCCATCCTAGACTTGCTTTTGTTTTTCTTTTCTCTCACCTGCAAGAAGTAGAAATAATGTAGTACAGGAAAGCATACCGTTTTTCCATGTGGTTACATTTTACTGGTATTTCAAACCAAAATAATATATTTTTTTCATGTGACAGCTTCCATTTGATGCTCCTAAATCCATTGCCAACTCCATTATCTTCGTAGTGTATGCCCTTAAGTAGCCAAAAGGTAGAATTTATTTTCGCATTCAGTGATTCAAACAGACAAAAATATCAATTATCACAACAGTGAGAACAGCTTCAGCTACCAGACCTCTTCTGCTTATTAAACCGCATCTGAGATCATTCTCATTTTGATTTCAGTTTTAGGCATCACCAGACACTTCAGTAGTCAAATGACCAAACAATAGCCCTGAAACAGGTGCAGAAACATAACTGTACCCATAACTACCAGTGGAAACATTTTTTTTTTTTTTTGTGCAAGAAACAAAAAGGGAGAAGAAGGGTGTAGAAAATGTATCTGATGCCACATGTGCATGAATATTCAGAACCACGGACAACAATGCATCTGTTGTTGTTTGTCTATGATTACAGTTATCAAGCAGGTGCTTAATCTATAGCACAAATATTCTGTCAACATCTGTATTTTGGATTTGAAAATAAATACACGTTTTTAAAAGTCATGTTTAGTTTGTAAGCAGTTTGCTACCAGAAGAAAATGTCTCACTGGTGAAATTGCTTCAAATAAAGAGTTCAGGCACCTGAGCTGCTAGCATCACCAATCTTTTCAACCGTTTTAATCCTTTTTTTTTTTTCCTTTTTTTTTTTTTATTTACTTATTTAAGAGAGACATTGTATAGATATTTGATTTTACCCTACAATATTATAAGGAAGTTCCTTGATTATGAAATACCTTTGGAAATGGAAGGTTCTGTGAGAACAAGTGTAATGCAAAGAGGAATGCATATCTTATACATGCATTGCAATAACTATGTCAATAAGATATAAATATTGAAAATATCAAAATACAATTTCAGCTAGAGAAAGATTTCCATGAGTGATTAGAAGCAAATGAGCTTTGGTCTTTACATGGTGTTTTCACTTTCTTGATACAAATGGAGCCTTCAGATAAGAGAATATTATGTGCACTGCAGGCAAGAAAACAGTGTGCTTTATTCGCAGAAAGCAGGCTGTAACACAATCCTTAAAGCTATTTCAGGTGAACTTCAGATAGGAAGAATATAAAGGAGAAGCAGTAAGTGGAGACTTCAGTACACTGTAGCTTTTAAAGGTTTTTGTAGAAATCTAGCCTGATCTCTTCAGTGTTTTTGTTTTCCCTTGCAGATAGTATAGCATATTGGTCTAGACTCAGTCCTGCTGCTGTATTTTTCAGTCTGGTTATACATAGGATACATTTGTTTTGCTGTCTATTTATACTCCTACCCAGTAATGCAGTACATAAAAACAACAAAGCTTTATTTCTCAAACAAACAAAAAATCTCTTTTATCACTTCTCTCTGAAGTATACCCATATAACAGCCATCTCAGTGGGACAGAAAAACATTAGGAACTACAATAAAGGAAGACAAAATCAACAGTCTGCAATAGCTTATGTGACTAGATCAAATTGGTTTGCTTTTGGCTGGTTGTTTTTGTTTTTCTTTCCAATCATTGCTTTTCAACAAACCGTGTATCAATGTTTGTATAAGGAGTTTTTTTGTTTTGTTTTGTTTTGTTTTGTAGATTTCAAACACTGTTATATCCGAATGACTTTCTGCAAAAAAAAACCAAAGTAATTGTTTGTATTTCCAGAATGACACTTCTTTTTTGCTCCCTTTTACAATTCCTTTACAGTGCAATGATATGACAGTGTTGACCAGAGCTCTCATGGTATCTTTGAATATGAAACATCTCTGAACAAATGCTTTATCATGTACACGCACAGTGCATAATTTTCTACCAGAACTACATCCCTGGGGAGAGACTTCCTGTAGAGGCTGTTCTAAATAAATTGGATCCTGCTTGAGAGGATTTTTAATTTCCCTGTTAAATGTAATGTGCAGTCATTTCTTTTTAAGAGACGTTCTTGGAGAGGCTGTCTCAACAGCCACATTTTTGCACTGCAGACAGCGCGCAGGTGTGCAGCACTAAAGGAAAGCCACAGAGGGTTGGGTGGGATGGGGGGAATGAAGGCTGAAAGTCCTACAAAGGTGCCTGACAGACTCCCACCAACAAGCTCTGCAACCCTCTACTCCTGGACTACAACTGTCCGGTTTGGCATGAAAACTGGCATGTAAATCCTCATCTTCCTGGGAAGACCTTCCAAGTTTGTGCCCTCAAACAGGTTTGCAATGAACAACTTTTTCTTTTTTTTTTTTGGTCCTCAGTAGTCTCCATTTCAGGACTGGTCATCTGGCTAGGTACAGCATCTCTTGACAGAAAATAAACTCTACTCCTTAACTTTGTTTGATAATCAGGCAAAAGTGAGCAAAGTTTTACTCAAACTCAAAAATTTATTGCCCCGAGATCCAGACCAAGGGAAATCTATGGACAGGACTGTTGATCAGAGGAGGTTTATTTACATTGCAGATGCTTAATCATGTTTTAAAAACAGAATACTGATTCTAAAAAATATAAGTTTTTCTCTACTCAAGGTCTTTTCACAGACATTTTGCATATCTCGCTTCCAGAAGAGAAAGATAAATCTACATATGCTGTGCTTGACAGGTTGCTATCAGTACTCAATTAACCTGTTCTGAGTTTGTTCATGTGTGTCTCCATTACAATTGCATCATTTTTATAACCATGCTGTAAGAAGATAAGTCATTTCTTCCTGTCCCCCACATATAAAAATATATCTGTATACATATATATGTATATATGTATGTATAATATATGTGTACATATATATGTATATTATTTTCTCCTGCATACTTATAGCCTTATAGATCTCAAGTGAATCAGAACATCTTCCTTATTTTTGGCTTCTGGTGCTCCTTTTGTGTGATTGCTTTTCTATAATCCCATAATGACCAGACGTCCTCTGCTTTCTGTCTGTAGTTCACTTAATCTTTGCCTGTCTGCAGCTCTGCTGTGCTACATCTCAATGCACTCTTTTATTCATGTCTTACATTTCCTTAGTCTTTTTTGTTCTTGCCTTTCTCCATTTTTTTCCTTGTCTTTAATCCATTTCATGTTTCCTTCAGAGATTTTCATAACGTTACACTGTTTTATCAGAAAATCCCTGAAGGATTTTACTTTCTCACTACATCTTGGGAACCACTGTTCATGCTGGATTCATGTCACTTGAGAATCTATGGCTGAATAAACAAGACGTTGAAGGACTGAGTGTGGAAAAACTGAAAGTAAAAACTAATTTTAATCTAGTTCTATCAGATATTGTCTGATTGTACACCAGTGGATGAGGAAATAACTTGTGGTATGAAATCCCCAACATCTTGATGTCAATGGGGAAACTCTGTTTGCAGTTAGCTCATGTATCTATTCTGTAATAGGGATGCAATCAAGGAAGTTTTACAACAAAACTCTTAAAGAGGGCAACTAAAATTGTCATTGAGAGATCTGCGGATTTTTTTTTTGGGGGGGGGGGGGGGGGGGATTCCTTTGGAAACTTAACTTCCCTATGTTATTTTCTCTATAAAACTCATTATAGCAGCCAACCTCACTGACAGACTGATTGGACATGGGTGCATCAGGAATACAAGGAATATTTCCTCAAACTACACACAGAGAGTGGTCAGGGGAATGTTCTTTGCTCCTACAGTTACAACCTGTTGTGTTTCTTCAGAGCTTTAGGTTTTCCTCAGAGTGTTGTGGTTCATGGTGTATAAGAAGGTTAGTCCCCAAAAATGGCTAGAAAAGCTTCTCTAATAAGAAATTAAGGGTATAATTTTCTTTTGGCACCACTGGATTTAGAGATAGTGCTGAACATAGGCAGAAAACAGTCTGACAGACAAGACAGGTAATTTAGAGATAAAGGAGGCTATGCTTTTGCACATTACCGTGAAAAACTATGTATTTTTCTTCATTTACAACCCACCCACCTCACACCCCCTTCCCCATGTATGTTTATTTAGTATCTTCAAATATTTGAAATCTCAAATCAATGTTTTCACTATGTCATAGGAGTCTCAGGAATTCTGGTGTGAAACATTTTTCTCATCTGGGATTGAAAACTGTATACACTTGGAGTTTGATCACCGGGCTGAATATTCAACTCACTGGCTCCTCAGCTGCTAAAGGTAATGCAAGAGAGAATGGGAAATAGAGACACTTGCTAATGAGAAATAATACTGTACACAAATACTCTTCTTTGATTGTATGTAAAATGTGAAAAGCTTACATTTTGAATGAAGTTACTCTGGCAAGAAGACAAAAAGTGGAATTGCTCTCAAATTACAGGGAAGAACCTGTCCCAGATCATTTAATACATCAGAAAGTCTGGATAAACACAGGAGTATACCTTTAGGATGGGATGGAAGACCTTAGCAAGAAACAACCAACAAGTTAATGTGTTTTCTTTTCTCAGCTTGTTCTAGGAAGGAAAGAGATTGTGACTGCTATCTCTTCTTTCTCTGCTCCCTGGGAGACATACTATTCTGTGGTCTTGAATCCACAGTCTCTATTTATCTTCCGAATGTGGTGTTCCCGGGGAGCTGTGAGACTAGATCCTGTAAGTGGAAGAAGGAAAGACTGGTACAACTCGCTTGAGTAAGTCTGATAGGTTCCTTGTTTCAGTCTGTAATTCAAATATTTCCTTTGATGTCCTGAAATGCTGACCTAGTCTCTCATTTGGCATCTGAAAGAGATTTTTATTCTGTAGCAATACTGACAAACTGCCTAAAGGGATTTTCATTTCTATGCAACACTGGATCATTTTAACGGATACTTACAGAGGTTGATTGCCCTTCTTACTGGGATCATAATGGACCGGCACCTCCTGGTACAAAACACAAGACTCTTTTGTTCCATCTACATATTAAAAAAATGTTTCTTCTTCAGTGAGTTATCATCTGAGGGGCAGACATTAAAACTACTTTTTGCTGTATTTTTGGTAGTTCATTTGGAACTCTGGGGTGATGTGGCTGTGGACCCACTGATCCCTGTGTATAAAAGATACTTGAAATTTCACTGTTGATCTCATTGCTCTGCACATTTTCTTCATTAAAAGAACTTTCAGAGTGAACAGGAGGTCTGTATGGCATAGATACCTGATTAGTGCTCTTCTGTCTTACACTATTTTTTCTGACCTACCTTCTAAATTGAAAATCACTGGGTGAATGTCTGAGTTTAGCGTGTCTGTGACAAGTGTGTCTAGTGACGAGTTAAATAAAAACATTTTAAAAGTTAGAGTTATGGCTGAACACAATTTGGTTGCTGGTTTTGTGCCCAACAACCTCTCAGTTTTATTTAAGTCAGTTATACTGGAGTACTTTGTTGTGCATCTTTATATGACAAAATGGATATTCAATTAATTGAAATTAACTGAGTAAACACTTTCCCCTGACCCTGCTCAAGGGAGACTTGGCACTTCTTTATGTAAAGAGTGCTGAGTCTGCCAGGAACTGATATTCCTGGGGGGGGGGGGGGGGGAAGTTTTATAAATTGTTCTAGACCCAAGTGAATGACATGGGGGGGGAGGGGGGGAGAAGGAGGGGACGGACAAAAAAAAAACATTACTAAGAAAAGCTAAAAACATACAGGCAATTTGCAAGATGTGACTAATCTTGTTGTGATAACAGACCCTCTGTGAGTAAATCTGCACAGTGGGAAGATGGGTATTCAGAATGCATACTGTTTGGAATAGATTAATTTAAAGGTAAAGATGTTGATATAGATTTAGGAAAACCCAGTGATTAAATAGAAAGTACCTTTAAATTGCTAGCATTGTGAAAACGTTTCTGTGATTTTTTCTGTTTTCTAAAATGAGCAAAAAGACCAAATACTGCAAGTTTCTCCAACTCCCACTGGGAACAACAAGAATTTTGTAGGTTTGTAACAGCAAAAAATCTTTCCATTGGAGAAAATTAGCCCATATTCAGTAGCATACAGATATTTGTTTTAAATGATAGCATTAAAACAAAAGGTAAACACTAGTGAATCTCTGTGTAATGAGTAGTCAGCATCATTCATTGAGCTCCCATGATATGGTGCTTCTTGAATAACTATTTCTCTGCCGTCTAAGCACTGGTATGTTACACTGATGAGTAATGTGATAAGTAAAGTGCATGTATTCTGGACTTTTATTGCAGGTTTCCTCAGTAATAATGCCTCCTTTACTCTAGGCTAACCAACCCCTGCTCCCTCAGCTGCTCCTCAAAAGACTTGTTCTCTAGACCCTTCACCAGCTTTGTTGCCCTTCTTTGGACATGCTCCAGCACCTTGATATCCTTCTTGTAGTGAGGGACCCAAAATCGAACACAGCATTCCAGTTGTGGCCACCAGAGCTGAGTACAGGGGGACAATCACTTTCCCTAGTCCTGCTGGCCACAGTATTTCTGATACAAACCAGGATGCTGTTGGTCTTCTTGGCCACCTGAGCACACTGCTGGCTCATATTCAGCCAGTACCCCCAGGTCCCTTTCTGCCGGGCAGCTTTCCAGCTACTGTTCCCCCAGCCTGTAGCGTTGCATGGGGTTGTTGTGCCCCAAGAGCAGGACTCGGCACTTGGCCATGTTGAACTTCATACAGTTGACCTCAACCCATCAGTCCAGCCTATCCAGATTGCTCTGTAGAGCCTTCCTACCCTACAAGTGCATAAAGTTATAATTTTAAAATAGTAATACGCACTTTAGAATTCTAAAATACCAATAACTGAAGAACAACTAAGGTGAATAAAGGATTGCACATTTTGCATAGAAAAAGTTATTACTTTTATTAAAGTGATCTGAGCAAAATTAGAGGTTTGTTCTCATACAGTCAATATGTGAGTATTTGAAGAAAAAAATGAATCTGTCTTAAAGCTATTATAAGAATGTTAAGAAGATACTTTGAAATAGTTTCTAAAGGCTATTGTCTCTAAGAAGATAACAGCAGTTAAAAAGATGAAAATTGAGAAGGTCTTCTCACATCTTTTAACTCTATGCCACATAGATTAGAAACATCATTTGGAAGGCAGACCTGAATATGTATTTCATTCTAAATATTTTGCTTACATGCACATTTTGTGGATGCAAGTCAACATTAAGGCTCCAGCCTGAGATGGCATTCAGAGAGGAACTAGGTATGGGGGACTTTTATCCAGGACACAAACTGTCCTTTTTAGGTGAGGGGCACGTCATTGCCAGCAGAGCCATCTCGTATGATCAGCTGCCTTTGTGGCAATGTCACATGGTTATTCCATATGTCCTGATAATTGTATTACTACCATTCATTTATTTGAATTGTACATAACCAAAATTAATCTGCCAGCTAAATGATTTGGACTGCTGCTACAGCCATTGCCTAGCAGGAAATTTAGGTGGGGGACCAGGGTTAAGCAGTCTGTCTGAACATGATCCAGCTACACTGTGTTACTGCTTGACATCCATGCAGTCAGGCATTAAAATACTCTTAGGGGTAGATAGTTTCTTGGTATTAAAATACATCCACCTATGGGTGGCCTTATACTTGGGAAAGCACTGTGCACTCCAACCTTAGCCAAAGTATTTCAACAAATGGATGCATGTGTATACAGCTGCGTATGGGATTAATCTGACAAATGCAGGCACCCATCTCTGCTATTCATATATATTGAAAGAGTCATCCTACGCTCTCTTCATGGTTAGAGAGAAATAGCCACTTTCAGGGCACAATGACTCTCACCCGAAGGTAGGTGTTGAAAAGACATCTCATGAATCATGCTTCAAAAATGTTCACTCCTCTCCACCAATCATGAAAGCAGCTCAGCTTGGTTATAAAACTCTGCATTGTAGACCTCTACAGTTGAGTACAATGTATCCTACCCCAGTGTCCAATTTATTGTAGTCTTTATTTATGGGAAATATTATTACAGAACATTACAGAATACTACCTAAGGGATTTTTTTTATTATTGTACATATTTTAAGTATACCTTTTATCAGGGCACAAGTCTATCATTGCTTTCAACAAAAGAACGCAGCAAGACTTGTACCATTAGCAGCAAAGAGCAAAAGCCACTAAATATGCCTGGTAGATTCTAGGAGGTAAGAGTCTGCTTGTAGATATAAGCCACAGCGATATGTTACAGTAATTGGTAGTTCTATAAAGCAGTATAAAACCAATTTTTACATTAATATTTCTATTATCTTTTCCGTAGCTAGATACATTCCAAGTTTTTGGCTTACACACAGAAGCAGAAAAAAAATGAAACTGAAGATAAGAGCAAACAAACTTATTATGCATGACTTAATTGAAAGGTCACAAAATTATTCTGATCTCTCTTATCTACAGAAAACTTACATTCACTAATATTCATACTTTGACTCTTGACATCTGAGAAATTTTCTGGCAGACAGTTCTGCTTTCACAGAGAAGGGACTACTGTCACAGGAATTGGAATGGAAGGTTAGAATTAGTTTTCTGCATAAACTTTCTCCTCAGAAAATGAAAGGTTTGGGGTTTATTTTAAGTCTGTAGCAACAGAGAGGTTAGTCATTCAAATGTCAAAAAGAGAAACCCTCTAGACATGACCTAGTATTTATTTATTTCAACATTTTAATTAATTCTCCTCAGAAAGAACAGATCACAAACTAAAACAGATGAGAACTCTGGCTTTCTTTGAAAGAACAAAATCTCTTTTCATGAAATCAGGAGCCTGTTTATTATATTCAAATCCTGTCTATAACAATGACCTAAATCTGAGACAACTTTCTACTGCTACATCATCTGTCATGTTAGACCAGTGACTGCTTTCCTTTTTTTTTTTCTTCTTCTTTTTTTTTTTTTTCTAAGATAAAATCAAATGCTGAGAGGTTTGGAATAAGAGATCACTGGCATTTCCATTCCAGCAGATGATTTTTAGGATGTCATGGCTGTAGATTAAGAGTAGAATATTACACAAAAATCAGTTAACATATCTGTTCTACTAGGGTTGCAACTGTTTTTCCCTTACATTTCATTTTTTGTAAGCCTAGATTCCATTTTTAAGAAGTGAATGTCAATAACCAAAATCATATTAAAAGTTAAAAATATATATATCCTTTTTTTTTTTTTTTTTTTTCCCCCCCCCCTAATCTTTAATCTGGATAGCTCTGAAGTAAAATGAAGTAGTAGAGAATCAGGCACAGATTTTCTGACTCCCACTGGCTGTATCAGAGTTTTCACAGTTAAACAATGTCTTTGAAGGTCTCATAGGTTTCATAGTTTAATATGCTTCTGTTTCTAAACATTCCTGTTTATAAAAAATAAGTTAAATACTTCCTCCTCAGCTCTTAAAAAAAAAAAAAAGTTAAATCATTAAATGTGCTGAGGTAAATCCAGTTTCTGAATCCAATGTAATTCATAATAACTAAATTGCTGCAGTTACTATACTTGTAGGTTACTGTAAAATATCTCCATAATCCCATTCAGAGCTCACTAATGTTCTATTATGATATCCCTTATGAAGCAAGTGTTCACAAATTCACACAAATTCAATACATTCTGCTTTATAATGTATGAAGTAGCATTCATGTCCCTTTTTTCAAAAAACACCTTTTGCAACTCCAGTCCAGATGCACATATTTCTCAAATGTTAAGAAATACAGTGAACTCATAGTAAAGTTCTCAATAATCCCCACTAATATAATTCCATATACTCTCTGATGTTGTCATGATACTGACAAAACCTGTTTTAAGGTTTGGCCAACATCATGACTTCTTTGTCCTTTAACAATGACATCCTTTTGAACGTGGCTCACACATTTTCTTTGTGGAAACAGCAGGATGCATTTATAGAGGTCTCTGTAAGGTGCACAGTCTGCGTGTTGTGAAATCAGGATGGGCTAGTAACAGAAGGGTGAGAAAATAGGTTCCCAGAAATCCTTACTTTAAAGAGTTGTCAAGAGTATCTTTTGAAATTTGGAGTGAAAATGAATGTGCTCTCTGGGAATCTGAAAGTTTTGTGTAAGAGTTCTTATTTTCTTCGTAACATAATGGGGTGAGCTGGGAGAAGAAATTCTATGTCTTTTTCTCTCTCTGCTAAGATCCACAAGACATTTCCCAGTCTGTCTGTGCTTCAGTGCCTTTTCTCATAAAATACAATCTTCAGGCTTTCCAAAACAAAACAATTAGAAAAACAAGCATAATTTGGGTGGTTGAAATCCATAAATGATAGGACAGGGAGCTTGATATATCAGTAGTCAGCAATGATTCTGTTACTGTTTTAATCTCAGAGAAGAAAGATCAGGAATAATATTAAATAAATAAATAAATAAATATTTATGAGATCTTTTGTTCACATAGGTGAATAACAGGCAACCTTTAGGTGCACTGCTGCTAAACTGGCCAATATCCCTCATTGCTCCACCTTCTGAATTGCCTATGACAAACTGAGATGAAAAGTTCCTATGCCCCCATGCCCACTTCTCTTTTTTGTGCCTTTTTTTTTTTTTAATGGCTCACTTACATTTAAGCCTTTGACAGAATTACCTGCAGTCATTCTATTTTTATTTCTGCATGTCCACAGTATTGTCTGGAAACCGATATAATTTCTACCTAAAGACATTATCTCTTCAAACCACCATAACCTTGTACTATCACAAGGCAGGAAAAGCTGCCCTTTCATGCTGTCTATAGTCTCATATTTTTCTGTAAATGACTTTAAATGTTTTTATGCAATGGACTACAAAGGCATGACAAGCAGAATATTAACAGTCACAATGAAGCTGCATATCCATTCAGACAAAAGTCTCTTGAACAACTTTGCTTCTGCCAACAGCCCATCCTTGTTAACACTTACCTGTTATCACACAAAGCAAATGTAAATGTCTTTTATGATTAATGTGGATGAGATTTAATTGTGCTCCTAGTTGCAGTAGTACAGTATCCCTGTATTTTGTATTCTAGGATACCCATTCCAGTAAATAGAAAAATATAAATAAGTATTGTTTTCAGTCACAGAAAGAAGATATGTTAACTTTTGTTTTACAGGCTGTTTTACTCTAAATGTATTATACATTTTATGTGAATTTCATCAACTTTGCAAAGGATCGTCAATTATTCCTACATTATCTTTAATGGCATAAACAGAAGCATGCTCATTGGCTCTACTATTTGCATGTTAAAAGGACTGCTGGAATAAAATAAGCTGTTCACTACACTTGATTCATTTCTTACTATAATGGGAAATATGGTCTTTGAATGGCTGTCTGATTTCAAAAAAGCATGCAATTATTTTAGATAATAAGAGTCCATAACGACAGTGTAGTAGCACCATCTAACCAAACAGGACAATGTGCTGTTGATTTTTGACCTTCTAATGTTCCAAACTGTCAGAAATTTTCTAAGTGACCTTTAATGCTGCAGTATATTTGCCGTTTTGTGTCAGCCTCTGATTTTCCTGGTTATGTGAGTTTGCACTTGCTGCTAATGTAAGCTTTTCACCTGAGCAAGTGATTTATGCACGTGCCTGTGTGCACATGCAGACACACAGAGTAGGAATGCTTTGCAAGCTTCAGAGAATGAGAGCTGTGCTAGACTACAGATTACATCTCTCCCCTAACCTTCCCCATTCTCACTGATTTTGGTTAATAAAAAGCTTTTGATGTTTGAAAAATATTTTGCAGAGTTGAAGAATGTTTTTCAGACAAAAGGAAAAACCATACCTCAACGTTCAGAAAGAATAACAACTAATTTTTCCCTACTAGAATTATTTATGTACTTAGAAGAAAGGCATTTCCTTTTCAATGTGAATAAAACCTAATGGTAAATATACAGTAGTCTCTAAAAATGTGTATTATTTACCTGCACTTCTTCACTACACATATGAAAAATTCATCCTTTCAACTTCTGGCCTACAGAGACTTTTCAATCATTAATGAAATGCTTTCAAAGGCCTATCACATTAAGTCTCCAAGGCAAAGAGGTTGGAGGGGTATGGGATAAAGAATTTAAATCCAGCCCCTGACAGATTTTCAGAGGCAATTTAAATCCGGCTGGTGGAACTCTTGCCATACCCAGTCTCTCTGGTAGGGCCCAGCTTCACCCTTCCCCTTCTGGGAAAGGTATTTAATGCAATTGTGAACCAGGATGAAAGGAACTGGCACAAAGGCGGATCAGAAGTCCCTGCAACCTCAGTTAGAGGGACAGGCAGACAGCAGGGGTCAGTGACTTGGATTTTAATCTTCTTCCAGAAAACTGTCAGGTCATTTGATTGGAGAATCAAACAAGAATCAGGAGCAATATTTGCTTTTATATGAGTAGCTACATAGGAGAACTCTACCACTGTAGGAGGCTGGATTTCCTTCCTCAGTACTAAACAGTAAATTTTATTTTCCTGGATATCATTCTAACCAATATTCCAGACAACTTCAACCTTTCATTATAAAATACATTAAATAACTAAGAAGCTGTTCCAAAGACCAAAGTTAGTGTATTAATACTAATGGGCCAGGGCTTTCACCAGGAAGAAAGGAATCTAAAAAAGACAGGCATATCTTAAAATTATTCATCATGCTTCCAATTTATTATTTCACCAAGATGGAGTCATTTTAGTGGGTTTTGAGTCTAAATTAATAGATCTTGTTTTGTTATGTAAGAGACTAGAAGTTTACTGTAACTTCTCTCTGTAACCTTTCCCCTTCCATGGGGGTTCAGATGCTTGTAACTGAGGATGCAAAGCCCAACTGGATAAGGCCTAAGTTTGTAACTTTGGCTCGGACTGCTGGAAAAATTTCAAAGTTGTGAGAAATTGCTGCAGGAAGATCTGTGGAGACATGCAAGATCAGAACAATGCAATTACAAAAGGATTCTCTACATCACAGAGTAGTTTGTTTTCATTACCTATATCACTGTAACTGTTGTCACTGGCATTTTCCAGGAAGAAATCAAAACTTTGTAGAGGTGGACACAGTGAAAAATCAGGCAAAGACTGTATTATTCCATAGAAATACTGCAACGATGAATGGCTATTCATGAATATGTGTAGTGTTACAAAGCTTGTCCTTACCTGCTGGGCTGCACGCACCAGGATCCTGGCTTTTTCTTATGTAAATGTTGTTCCTTTTGGAAAAAAACTCCTGGCCCTGATGCTCAGATTTAATCTCCATGGAAACATGTTCACTGAGGAACAGGTTTGATGGTAAGTGGGGCAGTTGGAGTGCTGCACTGCTCAGTCTTGCCCCTAGACTGAAGCCAGGACATAGGTGGGACATGCATTGTTACTAGCCATGCTGACAGAAATGATTGTGCATAAATTACTGTACAAACTGAGAACAAAAATTTTCAGAAGGTGGTTTTAATTTATGTGCACTACCTGCAGGAGAGCCTTCAGTAATTTATTTGATTTCTTGCAGTAACAGACATTTAGATCCAATACTCAGTGCCATTATCTACCATTGATATGAAACCAATCAAACTGAAAATTTGTAATAATATCTGTAGTTGTGTAATCCAAAGTTATTTTTCCTTTAAATGCATTGCAAGATGGTGTCATTTTCTAAATTAGCAGTGCAACTCAGAACTAATATATATATATATATTGTTGGTTGAGTGTGGGCAAAATACGTAGAAAGATTGTGGATGCTGCAAGGAATGGCACACATTTTGCAAGAAAACTTACAAAGTTAAAACAGCGAAAGAAAAGAAAGAAACATCTCAAATTGCATCCACACATTGATAAAAACTAACCAGGAGAAATTGAATAACAGCTCCTTGTAGATATTAGTTGTTGCTTTTAGAGGCAGAAGAAACAACATTTTCCACAAACTTACCTAAAAATCATAAAAAGCTCAACATTTCTTTCATTTTTCTTTCAATTTTTTTAAAGTACTTTTTGTGTTGACTGTTTTTGCAAACATGCAGGCCTCTGTATCACTGGCAATTTGAATTCAAACAAAACCCTTCATTATAGTCTGAAATTATTCTATGCCTCATGAATTCAAGTAGGCCCTCATGCATTAATTTACCTACAAATCATTTGGACTCTGTTGCTAAAATCTTAGCATATTTCACAGCATTACATTTGATTATTTAAAGGTGCCTATGGTTTTCACAAGTGCTGCTCATCCGTTTTGAATGACTAGTAGACTTATTATAGTGCAAGAAAGCTTGTCTTGCTGTGCACCTGAAAGAACTGAGGCTGTGAAACTGCCTTGTTTACCAGTTTCAGCTAACTGGTTGAAGAGGCTGTTGATCCATGTACATCCCATCTCTCATCACCACCTCCTCCTTCATCTCAGCAGCAGAATACTTTGTGCAATCTCTCCCTAATCCCATAAAAATGAGTCATATGATATTAAAAGGTTCAAATATAATATCTCACCTAATGGCAGGGATGTTTTAAATGCAGTGGAATAGTGACATAAGCAATCCAAACAGCATGCTGGGGCCAGTAACAATGAGCAACTGCACCCAGGAAACTTGTCAGCTAACACATTTGGTTTTAAGAGGATGTGTGAGTCCTCCAGCTTGGGATAAAGCTACATTTCAATCAATATGTAGAAATAAAATCCATTAGCCTTGTGATGATGTGGTTGGGTTGGTTCCTGAAATGATATGGATCCTTGAATATATTTCCCAGATTTAAATGATTAGGCCCAAAAGTCAGAACAAAAATCAAAATGCATCTAGGGTCTACGCAGTAAACTGCTTTTGCATCATCACAAGTAGAATAAGCATAACTCAGATCTTTTATCTGTGCAATGTAACACAACTGTATGTAGAGTCTGTGGCCTCATGGGGTGTATGCATTAGGGTAAAGAATTCAGACAGCAAAGGATTGTTTATTTCCAGGAAAAATGTTGAAGATCCAAATGCCAAAAAGCATCATTCTCTTTGAACACAGGGTATAAAATTGCCTCCCACCAGTCATGAATCCATGTATTGACATTGGTCAAAAAAAAAATCATTAAAGACTTCCACTTCATGGAACACGAAGTAGGAACAGGAAATATCCATATCAATTTGTCTGCAACCTGGTGGTTAGCTATGTTGCTCTTTAAGTGCTTACTCTGTAAGATTATCACCTTGGAGCTCTGTACTCTAAGGTACTTTAAAACTCCACAAGATTCTGGCCGTGTTGACTCTAATATAAATTCTTTTACCTAGTCTCTCCTCATCTTAATCTTTCTAAGTAAGCAGAGATTTCTCAAGAATGACTGATTTAGAGAGACTTCTACAGAACATTGCTTCTTTTAGCTGGAATTTCTAGAAACTAAAATATTTGACTCAGCAAATTTTCGTTCTGCAGCAAGATATCCTTAGGTATTGAATTATTAAACGCTTGGGCAGGAGGTGAGGGGTGGTGGAGTGGAGAGTGGAACAAAAGCTCTTGGAAATTGCCTGTATTATTGTATGCTTAATTTTCATACCTGGCTTCTTTCTGGACTTATGCCATTTACTAAACAATTAAGTTAAAATTGTCTGTGGGAACACGTAAGAAAATATATAGTACTACCCAGTGTCTTGCAATTCAGAATTAATTTGCCTGATTTAGTTCTAACTTTCAAAAAAATTCTCCTCTTGTCTGAGAACATTTCAGCTCTGTATTAAGTACTAACTGGATTGACAATGAAGATGAAGGATTTGGTAGAGAAATAAGGCTTTGACTTTACCTTTTAGACGAACACTAAACATCTGCTAAAATAATTTGTAGAGTAAGTATATAGAGAATTCAATCATAAGCATGCAGTGGAACATGGTACTTGGGAAAGCAGTGAAACTATGGGTTTTTAACAGCATTATGTTCAATAAGAAAACAGAGAAAAAGACACCATGAACAAACACGAGAAAAGTGAAAGCAAGAGAATAGAACACATTTTGAGTTGAAGAAAAACTCTTCTTTACAGAGAATATGAGTTTTATGCTGAACATCACTTGAGCCAAAATATCACAGCACATTTTGTAAAGAATAGTGGTCACACACACACACACACACAAAAAAAAAAAGCAAACAAAAAAGCAAATAAACAAACAAACACACAAAAAGAAAGAAATTGAAAGAATTAAAATGAAAGCAACAGAACCTATGAGACTCTTGGCCACTTAGGTCCTTGTAAAACTGTTTCACTGCTTTTTGTGTTAAAAATAAAAAAAAAAGTACAGAATAAATATTCAGCTATAGTGCTGTGTTGTTTCTTGTTTTATTTTGTTTTGGTTTTTAACTCCTATTGACAGAATTTTTTTCAAACATCAAGATCCTAAATGCAGGTTATATTATGTAGACTAAAAGGATTAGTTGGAAAAAAAAAAAAAAAAAAAGCTTTGAAGTATAATAAGAATTCAAATACTGGTTGAGAACCTTTGCATTTATCAAAGACAAAAGTATAAGAAGACATTCACTGAACAGCATATTCTATCATTTTGCTTACCAGTTTACCATACAGATTTTTCTGCATTTACTAATAATGAGAATTGTGCAAAAAGTTCATTGATTTCAGTTCATTGCTGACTAGTCAAGGAACTAGTATGAGAAAAGCTAGTAGAATTTGGCCCAGTGTGAGATTTTAAATCCTTGGTTCTGCTAATTTGGGCATTAGACTTCCAAAAGAATGCATTGATTTTTTTCTCGAAAAAGTAGAGTTAAATATGAATTCAAAGAACAATTTTCTAAACTTGTGGTTTCTTGCTTGCAAGGGGACAAGGCTTAAAAAAAGACCATCAAGAGACTGAAAAGTTAGAAAATCTCCATGAAGCCCCAGCTGTCTCTATGTGTCATCTCCTGGTTTGATAATGAAATGAAATGAAATGAAATGAAATGAAATGAAATGAAATGAAATGAAATGGATCCTATGAAAAAAAAACATTTCTTAAATCTTAAGGTTTGGCATTCTGATTTCATGTTTATTCCTTTTGCATCAATTTCTCCTCCATAGCTATAAAAGCATTTTAATGGGGAACACAGATCTAAAATGAAGATGTAAGATGAAATGCAAAAAGTTGTATTTTAAAATAAATTTATATCTACTCTTGTCATATTATCTTTTAAAAATAATTCTGATAAACTGAGCTGAATGTTGTCATTTTTTCTCAGTGATAGTGAATTTTTATACCCCATTGGAACCAGCTTGAATTCACCTTCTGTCATGTGAGAAACATATTTTTTTTATATCTTTTAGAGATGACAGTTTTGCATTAAATAATTGCCCCACCAAAAAAGAACAAAAGGTAATGGTCTCATAGGCTTACAAAAACAAAACAAAACAAAACAACAAACAACAACAAACAAGAACATTTTTTTTTGGGGGGGGGGGGGGGGGGGATGACTTTTCTGAATACAAAGTCATCCCAATCAAAATAAGCAAATTTTTCACTTACAGTTTAATGAATGGTATTCAAAATTTTATTCTTTTTCTTGAGTTGTAACAGCAGCTATGTTTGAAGACAATGAACATTTTCTAAAGAAATGAAAAATGCATAATATGAACCTCTCTATATAATAATGTTTGTATGCGTAATGAATATAAACTTTCTAGCAGGGAGCTAAGCCTAACTGTTTTTTGCAAATGCTAATGTAGCTTTAGCCCATCACTTACTATCCTCTGGGTTGTCTTTAATTCTATGAAATGTGATTAAAAAAAATAAAAAAGGTTAATGGTATGGTAATTTAATACATGTTAATTAAAATAATGTTCTAATTGTTAATTATAATCTGAAGGATCTTTGGACATTGTATGTAGTTCGCTGCTGCAGATGTTTTATACCTGCGTTCAAGAACATTTGTTGCTATATTGTATCTGCATTGTATTTCTTAAACATATTTTCACAACACATTTACTACATTTTTTGTCATTTTGTCTTTACTTTCTTTCCCGTGTCAATCCTATTTTAAAACTTTGTGGTATAGCAACCAGATTTCCTACGCAGCCTCAGCTTCCTCTGCTTCCCTTTAAAACCACCTTGATCACTATTTCATTGAAGGAAAGGGTTTTCTCTGTTGGCGGTAAACCTTCATTCCAGCGGTGATTGTCCCTTGTGTATCCTGAAGCCGTATTCACTCATTTAATATTGATCCAGACTATTGCAAACTTGTGCATCCATTCCCAACTGGAATAAAATAAACGAATTTAACAGAAAGATTAATTTTTTACACCAGTGAAATTTTTACACCTTTTCTCGCTTTTGAACCATTTGTTAACATCTGTTTCACTTTTCTCAGTTCTTTCTACAGTTTATTTGTCACAGTACTAGCTTTGTTTATGTAGAGCAGCTGAGAAAATAAATTGCAAAAATAGAAAGGACCTGAATATATGAGAAAAGAATCCTATGGTACAGGTGTTCTTTGTTGTTTGTTGTTGTTGTTGTGTTTTTTTGTTTTTGTTATTATAGAAAAGATCTTCATATAAGAAGTTAACAGTGTTTTTTTTGTTGTTTTTTTTTTGTTTTTAATTAGGTCATGTCATTAACTTTCATAAATATAAGATAAAGAACATTGCCTATGCTACAAAGTAATTGTTGTTTCATAATAGAAGATGAGAACGTGGAATTTCTATTCAGAAGTTCTGATATCCACAATTCCTTTTCTGAATAAACCATCAAGAAAAAATTCCAAGGCATTTCTACTGAGAGGCAATGAAACACTTTGACATTTTGTTTCAGCATATCTGGGTTGAAGAGTATAAAACTCAACTTTTCTCCTCTATGACAAATAAAATATATGGAAATAGAATAAGTCAGAGGTGAAAAAAAAGGCAAAACAAAGCATATTTTTAGATTATGTCTTTTGCTTAAATTCAAAAATGATAGAAATGATAGATTAAGCAAACTGTTAGACAGAAAGTCCATTCATCTACATAGAAGAGACACACTGTAATTAATGTACTGTAAATAAGCATGCTTGGCCAGTTTATATTAAATTATGATGTTTTCACACAGACCTTTTCATAGTTACACAGTTTTCTATTTTTATTTCTATCTGAAGATTGACAAATAATTAAAAGTAAGTTAGTTTTTTGTTTGTTTGTTTGTCTGTTTTTGTGAGAGTTTCCATTGGAAATGTATGTTATATTCTTCAGCAAATATTCCAGTTATGAGAAAAACACACATTTTCCCATCTCTTCAGGACAGTAAGAAAATATTGTGATTATTATAGTTAATAAGAAACCTATGAGCTTCAAGTTTCTTAGTTTCTTTCACTTCATCTGTGCAAAGTAATAAAAATGTGTATAATGATAAATTTTGAAATACAAGATGATGCACTCAAGCATAGCAACATGTATTTTTAATTTTCATGCAATAAATATAATTGTATTTTCTGTGAAGAAACACATGGACAAGTGATGATTTGTGTTTTAACGCTCGAGACTCTAATTATCGTATTATAAATTTCTTCTGTGTACTGTAGCACCATTACTGCTACAGATTGTCATGATATATAACTGTATTAAACTATTTCGTAAGATTTTTCTGAATAATTTCTATTTTGTAGCATTGATAATGCAAGTTGCTAAAGCTGAGATTTAATTAAGCCTTTTTTCTCCCATTCCTTCAACTTTTAAGGTATTATTTTTTTTTTTCATCTTTAGGCTATCTAAAAGCCTATATTTTTGCTGAAAAAAAAAAAAAGTGTTGAATTATGAACTACTTCACAGGGCTGATAATTCATCATGTTTTTTTCTGAAAATGAAAGCCTCAGGAGTGCCTTTTCTGTTGATCTTTGTACATAGGAAGCCTCCAGCTGCAGAAATACAATTTGGAGAGGGGAAAAGAGAAGAAATTTTTTTAAAAAAAAAAAAAAAGAAAAAGGTTCTCATTGAGGTAAGACTATTGGATTGTGAAGCTGGAAGGATTTCTGTGGAGATCAGCTTTATTGCCTAGCCAAAGGTGAGATGAGCTCTGCATAAGCCATTTCTGACAGGAGTTAATAAAAACTGTTTCTAAAAACTCCTGTTTCCACATTTCCTCGCATTCATAACGTTCTGTTCCAGAAAATTTTCCTGATGTCTACTATAAACGTGCATACTTACAGCTGAAGACCTTTACTTTCCTGGTATTATAATTGCACATTTCCTTTTCATACATAGCTGTTTCTTACAAAGTTTGAACTGTAAACACCAAGCTCACTTTCCTAAATTACAATTTCTTCAGACTGTCATATACAACAGAGCACTGTTGCTTCTTCTTGTCTTCTCAATATTCTCTCAATGGTCTGTGTCTTGCTTACAACACAGCTCCAACATTTGAGCAAAATATTCAAACTGAAGCATTATCAGTAAGGTCTTAAAGACTGCTTGACATGTTGACAATACCCCTGTTTACCACAGTGTAACACTAATATGATCAGTTTAGTCTCATTCTGTTTTTTTTTTTTTTTTTTTTTTTTTTTTTTTTGTGGGATAATCTGGTTGTCCCAACATGTATGTAAAAAAACTAGTGTTTCTCTCCCTAGTGAAGTACTTTTTTTTTTTTCCTGATAACTTCTCCAGTTTCTCAAGATCATTTTGTATTTTAATAATCTCCTAAAGTGTGTTTGCAGCTCCTCCCAGCTTGATGCCAGCTCAGATTTAAGAAGCAATATTTTTTTTTTCCTTTTTAAATTTTGTTTGGTTTATAGACATAGTACTGTGTGTCGGTTAACTACACATTTATCTTAATTATGTATAGAATTCTAATTAATGTTTAATGTATTACCTAAGAATAAAATCATGCATTCTGCTTGTCACAATAACAACAAAAAATACAACTGAAAGGTAATAAAGTATACATTATGTATTACTGCCTACTACAGCAAAATTAAAATGAAACCGTTTGTATGAGTAAGGACTACATAAACAAGGAGTCTGCAGAATCAGAACCTTGTCTTTTCTATCCATCCATTTCAAATTCCTCAAAATGCTTCTAATCTACACTTTTGAGGGCAGAGGCAAGATTCTGCATATGTTGTTTTTTGATATATTATTTTCATAAGAATTTTCCATATTATTTAAGATTAAACCCATGCATTTCAAAATTCCAGAGCACACAAAGTGTTGGAATGTTTCCGTTGTAATGAAAGAGAGAATGAAAGATGTAATGAAAGAGAGAAAAATTATATATGTTTATATTAGCATTGATTTCCGGATTAGCCAGGACCTGGCACTGAGCATACAATATTGAGAGAACAGAATCACTCATTATCATATATCTGCTATACATGGAAGGATTTATTTCATTGCTTCTCCTCAGCTATGGGACTAGCAGCATTGCCAGATAAGAATTCCTTGCAATATTTGCAAATTAGGACATGAATAATTGAAAGTGTTTGGAAGTGACTCTATTCACGGGGGAAATTGTATAGAACTTACTCAATCATCTGCAGTGAAATGTAAGTATATTTCATTCATGTGCTGCATAAATATTTGATTAACCACTGTGCAAAGCATTAGTAAAGCATCTGCTCAGCATGAGATTGAAAACTGGTTGACACCAGTAAATAGAAGGAATAAACTCCACCCAGTGGAAAATGTCAAATCCAAGTTTGAAAATTTCAGTCTCTGATATTTTCATCTATTGTATCTATTGATTTGAAAAGAATGAGAAAATAAACATTTAAGAAGATGGAACTGAAAGAAGAAGAGGTAGGTACTTTAGTCCACACGTTATGTTGATGTGAACACTGGTGTTTTATCATGTGGTTAATTTGGGATTAATATTTCCTTCTCATCTTTCTGAATCTTGAGCTTATCAGCAATATATATATATATATATATATTTGTATTTTCTTTATGATTAAATATTTTTCCCTTGTGGTGAGTTATGATTTAGAATTGAACTTCTATAGAAAACTTGTCATAGATTAGAGGACTACGTATCTTGGATCGAATAATTTGTGCAAACTGATACCGGTGGGTATTCTTGTTTTGTTTGGTAGAGGGTAGTCCTTATTAACAGTTATTGTTGCTAAGAGCCTTTAAGAAGTAGCGATTTCATAAGTAGATAGTAAAAAAAATAAATAAATAAATCATCAAACATTGAACCATTTCTAGTCCTGAAGAAAAAAAAAAAATGGTGCCTTACTTTAAAAGTTCTAAAGTATTTGACTGACCTTTTCAGTTTCATTTCCAGCAATAAGAAATACTGCAAACATTTTTAAAAAGCATGTTTCAGTGTCATGTGTAAAAAGTGCCAGGAATTGAAATGAAAAACAAAAACAAACCAAAAAAAAAAACCACCAGTTTCTTATCAATTTTCACCCTCAGGCTACAGATTTTGAGAGGTGAAGTGACTCTGGAAAATCAGGAAGTTCTGATAAACCAAAGAAATGCTTTGACGATTCCTGCTTCTCTTTGCTACAGGTAGCAGAGTCCTGTAACTTCTGGTGTTCTGGTATAAAGCTAGGAGAGTAGATCGGTGAAACTGGAGTTCCTGAAATTGTAGATAAAGGACAACAAAGAGGAGCAATTATTATGATAAAATTAATTATTTAAGAAACAGACGATATTCACATTTGTGTCACCGGGATTTTAACTATTAACGGATACAGTGAGAATATGGCATTATACATGTGCCTGTGGGACATCATATGTTGAGAGATTTCATTTTTATTGCTCTCCCCAGCTCAAATACATCTGTAAGATTAATATAAAAGGTATCTTTAAATGTCTTTGCCTTGCTATATTAAACTGACAATTCAAAAAATACAATTTTTGTTAATACAAGCAATGTTTTTTATCATACAAATTTTTAACCCTTCATGCAATTGGCAAAGAAAGCTCATCACTTTTCAATATCTGTCTTCAGTCTGTCATGCTATTAAGGAGTTATATTCACTTAATTGATCTAATGCAACATAATCCAGTAGAATTCAGTGTTTCATATACTTTGTTGTATTGCCAAAAATCTAAATGCTGGAAGAAATTGACCCAACTGAATCACCAATTGACCCAACTAAATCACCTCATTTGTTTTAAGAAATGGTTTTATGTTTGAATATGGTGTTCTGTTTAATTAATTACTCTGAATTCTTCACTCTTGAATTACATCACAGTAAAAAGAGGAAGACAAAGGTAGAGTGAAAGAAGACAGAATTATCTTCAGAAGTTTTTTCTCTAGTGTTCACAGAGACCCAGATAAGAGCTGAGAATGAAGAATTATTGTCAAAGCATAGAAACTTTCCTTTCTGATTTTTGCTCACTTAAAATGAAGCTACTCAAAATCCAATTGTATTTTGTGTTTATTTTTGTTCTCCCTAATGGCCTAGTGCTTTTGTATAATGTACCATTGCAGCTGTAACTTGATGTAATATGAATAAATGATGAAATATGTAGCATGCTAAAAATTTAAAGGCCTTTATGCTATTTCCAACTTAGGAAATTTCTCTTGATATATAACATGATACTCTGATGCAATAATTATTTATGGAATTTACTGAAGAAGAAGTAGATTTCTACAGCTTTCAGACCTTGAAACCTCCATAAGAACAATGCATGATATAATGAAAACAAACAAACAAAAAAGTTTTTTAAAAACCTTTGTTTGGCAGTCAGCAGCTAAGGAGCACAATAATAGAGATTCTGCACCATAGCTTCCTTGACTGGATGTCTTCTGGTTTCCACAAAATATATTAGCTAGTATGACATATTCAAGAATTCCAGACAAACCCAAAAGTGTATCTGCAAACACTTGCTCTAAGCAAGATCAAGCAATTACTTTACTCTCTGAACTCAAGCTAGAACCTTGTACCTGACATACTAAAATAGCTGGTCTTGCAAATAGTCACTGTTTACTCTGTGACTATGCTCAATAGTCTCACTGTTTACTCATGACTATATCTCAATTTCTTAGCAACATCCAGTATGTCTCAAGCATGGGGTGGTATCTTCACATGTTTCTCCTGGAAATGGAAAATGGAAGAAAACAAGGAACAAGAAGCCCAAATTCCTGTCTATCTTACTTTATTTTAATAATTCCAAATGAATATAAGCTTTCTTATTTTTATAAATATCTTGAGTGCCTGTCTAATCTGCTTCTCTGATGTCAAGAATAAAAGCAGTTTTAACCACTGCAAAATGAAAAAATAAAATAGAAATAATGCAAATACAATTTCCTTGAAAAAAAGATTCCTATGAAATGAAAACAAAACTCTATTAAGATAAAGTTACTTTAAAAGTATGATTTTGAAGAAATTAAAACAATGCTGCATTGGTTTTAAAGACAGTCATTTCACAATCTATTTTAAAGGGTTTCTTGAATAAAAATGAGAATTTTCAATATTCTATTAAAAATGCTTAGATTTTGTCTCCCAAAATACATTTCAAAATACCTCTCTTACCTCCTAAACCTCTCAGTTTAAAACTGCAACATTTTATTACAAAATAAAATTTTAAAACCTAACATTTTTTAATTGAAGAATTATAATATATTTTTTAATATGAACTAGTTTATATGGTATATAAATCCATGCAGTCTTTTCAGTAGTATTTTGGTAGCATAATTAAATTCAATGGTTTATTCAATTACTTTTATGCTCTCTTGTTTTTATTTCTACTGGCTTCTTTTATTTCAGTGCATTATTTTCTGTGCCTTCTATTCCACGTTTCAAATCTCCCTGACCATGTTCTCACTTATGACAATGCTTCATCCCTTCCTGCCCAGTGGCATCACAGTACTAAAAATTAAGATTTCCAACACTATAAATTTTCATTACATTTCAGAAAATAAAACTCCCAGCAGCCCATAGGCACTAAAGCTATATCTAGGAAATATAAATTGGCAGGTAAAGGACACTGCAAGCAAAACTACGATGCTTATGGACACTGAATTCCTAACAGTTAGACAAAACATGTATGAGTTACCTAACAGCTATTAAGTTGTTACTGGAAAAGTGAGGTTTTTTTTGTGAATTTTCTTCCCTACATCATGCTTCTCCCCCCCCCCCCCCCCCATGTCTGACTTCCCTCTACAGGTTCTCTTTGCTCCTATGGTTAGGTCTCTCTGGTCCACTGCTGCCTGGACTCTCACTTTTATCTTCAGCCATTATTTATTGCAGTCTACCTAAGAATGTGTCATGTTCTCAGTATGGTTTCTGTAATTCCTCTCCTTACATCTCTTTCCTCTTTGTTCTTAGACATTGAAACACTAGTTTCATTAATTTCACAGAATCACAGAAATTAATGAAATTAATGAAAATTTCCATTCCTAGCACCTCAGCTGGTCTTGATATAACTTTCCCAACTATCCACACATCATTCACCATCCTCTTTTCTTTCACCTAATTTTGTTATGTTATTTTACCTATATGCCAGGATACTTGCAACCCACGTGAATGCATAGCACTTATGCTCTCCTTTGCCACTTATTCTTCTGATCCACATTCTAATAATAAGAATGTCACAAGCTTTAGAGATGTGTTGGAAAACACATAAGCAATTAAGCAGTGTTCACTGTATCTCAAAAAAGACTCCTCAACAGATAAGAGAATGAATCCTGTCCTTGTGAAACTACCTAAGGAAACCATATTTAACATTACATTTCACAACAATAGGTCTTCTATAATATTTACAGAAGCAGGTTAAAAAACAACCCAACAATCTCTGATTACAGTATAGCAAGTACAGTACTTGTAAAAGTATTACCTGGAAGTAGAACATTGTACAGATTCACAAAACAGAGCTCAAAGCCAATATTTTTTTGTATGTGTGCTATGAAAAATACCATATCTAATGATTCAATCCTCTGCTGTGCGGAGTGCCTCCTGGAGGGTGCCAAGTGCCTTCAACTCCTAAGTCTTTCTGTCTCTCTCCAGAAGCATTGGAAAATTGAGCTATAAAGCAGTAAGGTACTTCTTTATAAAATAATGCTTTCCATCTGACTTGAAGAGAAATCTTTCAAAGGAATGAAAGCTACTGCTGAGACATTCTTGACAGAAAAGCAAGTTGATTCAAGTGGCCACTACTTATGTTTTTGTGATAACAGTTCATCAAATCTTGGTAATCAAAAATGATGGAAAAGGAAATAAAGGGGAAAAATACATGGCAGCTAAATGGAGCTTTGAACTAACCCCAACAACTTTGTGAAGTTTGACAAGATGTGAAAGTTTGATATTTTATAGCACTTAAAAAGGGCTTCTTTATATACCAAAAGCCATTGTTTCCGTAATGGTGATTTTACAGAAGACCATTTCATTCCTTAGATTTTAGAAAACATTTTATAGTGATCTATCACTCCCAATTTCGTGTTTTATATCACATTTATGTTACCTCCAAACTGCTATAATAGAAATGGTTGAACGTGGAATAAAAGACAGAACTTCAAGCAAAAATATAAATGTATATAAGGAACTGGGCTCTCTGGCGTGATGCAGACACATGCCACCCAGATCCTAGAAGCCCCTACACTGGCATGCCATGCTTGAATTCCAGAGCATTGGAGAGAGGAAAACTGTACTAACTTCCACTACCATATCAATTCTATGTGTACAAGATAGGAAATGAGGAGAAAGAGGATTAGCAGGCAGAATATATCCCTTGGGATAAGCCAATTTCCAGAGTCCTGAGTAAGTTAGCTCCTTTTTTGGGCATTGTATATACATACATTACTTCACTATCAGACCTAGCTTCGAAGGCCTGCAAACTGAGCTGTTTATTTTTTTCTTGCCATCTCCATCCAAGCATTTTTAACCCAGAGAATAGAGAAGGCAAAAGATCTCATCAAGGAGTATGATAGAATACGCCAGATCCCAAAACAAACATTTTCCCTGTATGCTTTGGAATCTATCAAATTCAAAAGCCACTTGTTTGCTTTTAAAACATCTGCTTTTAAAAAGTATGGAAAGTTTAACCACTACATACACCCTGGTCTGTCTTGGATAAAAAATTGATTGATTTCCTTTGCTGGATCTAGATCTGCTTGACTTTTGGCAACTCTTATTTTTATATTTTCTGATCTTTAAAACATTACTTTATTTGCAGAATATTTTCCCCTTTCTTTATTTTTGGTGTAATGCTTAAGCCCAACATGATTTTAATGTGATTAATCACCAGAATGATTCTGTATGACTCCTCTGACATCCCCACCCAGGTCCAAGTGTAGGTTCTAGATAATATCTTCAGCTGCATATGTATTTGGAAACTTAAGATAGCAAAAGATTTCACACTTTTCCCAGGAATATTTGGTTTCAATAATACTAAAAAGATTTCTGTCTATATCTACATGCATTGCATATAGCAAATCTGTTACAGGTTTCAGCAATTTCAGTCTGCAGTTTTTGTCCAGTGTGATTTTTAACATAAGTTTCTTCTTATCCAGGATATCACTTATTTTTCTAGCATTTATCTATCATGTATTTTTCTAGCATATGTACTGGGTTAATATGGCAAAGGTTTGGTAGCAGGAAGGCTGCAGGGGTGAGCAGAGCCCAGCAGCTGCCCCATGTCAGATCAGAGCCAGCTCCAGACGGCTCTAAAAGGGACCTGCTGCTGGCCAGAGCTGAGCCAGTGAGCGACACTGGTTGGGCCTCTGGGAGAGCAGATTTAAGAAAGGGGAAAGAAAGAAGGAGGAAAAAAAAAAAAAATCCTGCTGTGACACATCAGCTGGGAGAGTGAGGAGTGAGAAAATGTGCGAGAAGCAGCCCTGCAGCAGCCCCCCAGGTCAGTGCAGCAGGAGGGCAGGAGGTGCTCCATGCCCGCAGCAGCAGTTCCCCTGCGGCCTGTGGAGAGGCCCCCGGTGGAGCAGGCTGTCCCCCTGCAGCCCATGGGTCCCACACGGAGCAGATCTCCACGCTGCAGCCCGTGGAGGAGCCCCCGGTGGAGCAGGTGGATGTGGCCTGGAGGAGGCTGCGGCCCATGGAGAGCCCCCGCAGGAGCAGGCCCCGGGCCGGAGCTGCAGCCCGTGGAGAGGAGCCCACGCAGGAGCAGGGGGTCTGGGGGGAGCTGCCGCCCGTGGGGGACCCGTGCTGGAGCAGTTTGCTCCTGGGGGATGGACCCCGTGGTACGGAGCCAGGTGGGAGCAGTTCTTGAAGAGCTGCTGCCTGTGGGCAGTCCCTGCAGGCTCATTTTGGGAAGGACGGCATCCCGTGGGAGGGACCCCGCGTGGAGCAGGGGCAGAGAGGGACCGTGAAGAAGCAGCGGAGATGAAGCGTTAGGGACTGTCTGCAGCCCCCATTCTCTGTTCCCCTGTGCTGCCTGGGGGGAGGACATAGAAGAGGGTGGATGGGGAATGGTGTTTTTAGTTTGTTTTTAGTTTCTGACTGTTCTAGTCTGCTAGTGATAGGCAATAAATTATATTAATCTCCCTGTGCTGAGTCTGTTTAGGCCATGATGATAACCGTTGAGTGATCCTTCTGTCCTTATCTGAACTCTTGAGCCCTTTCCATCATATTTTCTCCCCCTTTTTTGTTGAGGAGGGGGAGTGAGAGAGCTGTTGGTGGTGTTCAGCTGCCCAGCAGGAAAAAACCACCAAAGCATAATCAAAAGTGGAGATTGCACTACGAGATGATTTTAATGGAGGCAGAAGATACCATACAAAGAGAAAATGCACAGTTAGATACAGCTATATTCCAACGACTTGGGGGGGGGGGAGTTTTGACCTTGAGCTAGTAGCAGCCAATTTTGCATAAACATAACATCCACAGGAAACATTTTTCTATTTTCCTCAGAAATATTTATCCTCTTTCTTCTCAAATGGAGATTGGCAAAACTGTGTTGGCCTCAAGTTGTGCCAGGGGAGGTTCAGGTTGGAAATTAGGAGACATTTCTTTTCAGAAATAGTAGTTAGATGTTGGAATGGGTTGCCCAGGGAGGTAGGTGGTGGAATTACCATCTGTGGAGGTATTTAAGGAAAGGTTGCATGTGGTGCTTAGGGACATGGTTTAGTGGGTGACATCGGTAGTAGGGTGATGGTTGGACCAGATGATCTTGGAGGTCTTTTCCAACATTAATGATTCTATGATTTATGTAGACCTCACTTCTTTCTATATACATCTTTTCTAAACTATCACCAGAAGGTACATTTTTAGACTCAATAGGAGGCTGAAAACCCTGAGAAACTAGTGACATGATGAGCAGAAATCCTGGGCTAATACAAATGCCCATGTGAAAAATGTGGCTCATAATTTATTAATCTTTATTTTAAAAAAAAGATGTAGTTTTGGATAAAGAGAAGAATACCATGCTGAACCTTCTTCATTCTCACAGAGGTGGAGGCATGTGGGGGCCCCTTAGCACCTTCCACACCATTGTACTCTGTAGTACACTAATCTGGATGTAAAAATGTTCAAATTTTATCTTTTCTCTGAAAACATAACTGAAAACTGTTTTTGGTTTTTTTTGTTTTGTTTTGTTTCATACCAGAGTGAATGTGGGCATTAGTTTAAATATAAGCTTGTTATTTACATACCCAATGTACAACTAGATTATGAAGAACAGATATTGGAGATTTAGTATTTTATATATAATATTTATATATATATATATGTACTGTATTACATATATGTATATGTATAAATACATAATATATATATGATATATATTATATATTATAAAGTCTCTCAGTCCCTAATTAACAAGCCATCTAAATAGAATAATAGGTCACCTAAGAGTCATAGGAACAGTATGTAACAAAAAGCTTTTAATATATTATTGGCTAAGATAATTTTGTCTTCCAGAAATCACAAAATATACTATCCAGAGCTGCTTTCTCCAGGTATGGTTTGGGAAGGTTTGGCTTGATAAATTATATCACACCCCATATTAGGATTGAAAATAGCAAAAACATTATCAGAAGATATCTTTGAAGATGGATCATTTGCAATGAGTTTCCGATATATGTCACTTCTATGTTTTTAATGGAGAAAAATAACACACCAATATACATCCTAGATTTTTGTATAGCATTTGTAATTAATTTACTCTGATGAATTTCTGAAGTACAAATATCTGAAACTACTTACTACAAATCCATCATTAATTATGTCCTATTCATGCTCATCTCCCTCATGATGACTGCATGAAATAAAGCGTGTTGGGCACATCATAAAGACTGTTCATCCCAAAATAATATGCTTATATCTAGCAAGAACAGACATGAGTAAGAGTTATTGGTCACACACAGTTTTGTGTGAAATTAACTGACAAGATTGGTATTTCTCATAATGACTAAAGACACTGCTGGATTGCTTCCTCATCTGCCAGACTGAAGGCTGACCATAATAAGAACATAAGAAATCTAGTGCAGCTTTTCATATAAGTTCAGTTATGTATGCATATAACACATATGTATTGTGTTGTGTAGGCAACAAATCCAAGAAATCACCTCTAATCACCACAGGTGAAGCTCACATCCCCAAATCAATCAATAATTCATTTATTTTTTTTTCTTACATCTTTTCTTCTTCATGGATTCAGGAAAGTTGACGCATGGAATGTTGAAACACTCACTAATACACTGTGTCACCAGTTCTAAACCATCAGGAAAAATATATGCAAACAACTGGTACTGCAGTATCATGTTATCTGACCATCTTCATTCCCGAGTATATATATTTTTTAAATTAATTAGTGAAAAGACAGAATGTGTAGAGAATGTAGAGAAATCCCTTCCTTATGCCAAAATATTTTCTATAAGGAGATGGTAAAAGTCACACGTTACATCTGACAATATTATATATCTGGAAGAATGTTTTGCAAATGGAGTTAAAAAATAAGAGTGATTTCTTTCCTCAGCAGGCAGACATCGTTCTTATTCAGAACTTTAGAATGCCTGGTAAGTGGGTGCCATATAAAAAGAAGAAAATAGAAGCAATCACAGAAAGGTTAACTTGAAATGTATGCGGTCTTCTTTCTCAATCAGCTGTGTTTAAAGTCAAACTCCATAAAGTGCCTTGATCTTGAAATCAGCATGACTTGTGGGGCAGTGAGGTTAAAATAAATATGAAAAGGATGTGCTTCTAGAAATGATGGTAGAGTATAATAGATTTCACTGTTTATCTCAATATTCAGCCAAAACTTTCTTATCCTTAGTTTTATCTTTGTAGGAGTTAACACTATTAAGAGTTCAACTTCAATAACTAGAGATGATATTGCTGGCGATAAAATTATTCAACCCTGTGAAAATGTATTCCCAATATTTGTCTTCAGGAAGTAATAGCGGATGGTCAAATATTGTTTTAAATTGGTAATTATTAGTCATTTTTAAGTCTGTGGGCACGAAACTTTTCATATATTTTAAAAAATAATTGCATATTTCTTTTTAAAGTTCATCTTCAGTTACACCAGTCACCCTTGATAGCATATTACAATGAATTATGTTTTTGATGGAGAAAGAAAAAAAGTGAAAATATTAGAAAGAAATAATGGAATGAGTCCATGCTTTTAATAAATTATTAATCAGAGACTGATGAAGTGGCTTTCTGATATAAATCTCCACAAGGGTCCTTTTGCTGACTAAAGAGCATCTTTGCATTTATTACTTTAGGTCTATAAATCTGGTGATGTTTTCTCTATAGTTAGCATAAATCTTCTCTAATGAAGATGGCAAGGTGTCAGGTAATAAGATCATTTTGCTTCAACCTATAGCGATTAGCTTATTAGCTATTGCCAGTATTCAGGGTGGTTCAAGACATCAACACTGAGGGAAATTAAGAGGAACATCCTTCATGTGGTCAAGATATTTTCCGTCAACCCAGATTCAGGCAAAACTGGGCACATAATGGTGCAGCTTTCTGGCATGGCTGAAATGTCCTGGAGCAGAACTTCCATGCCCTTCTCCACCCTCTGACAGCCACCTCCTCTATCCCATTCCTAACTTTGAATTTGAAGCAAAGGTTCTGTTTTCTGTCTGTAGTGTTACCTTCTTGTTGCTGGTACTCTCTTGACTGACACAGAAATGCTATTTTTTTTTCTTCTTCTTTAAAACAAAAGACTATGATTTGCTTTTTGTGATACTGGACGACTATTCTAAACTTAGTCATCCTATCATCATTAACTACTGAATCAATTGAAAAAGGAAAATCTGATTGCAACCTCAATTATGCCATAGATGAGTATAGATTAGTTAATATTTGTAGAATCCTGCAGATGAGGAGAACTCTCTAGCTAGCTTTAACAGCATAATCTTTGCAGGTTTGTTTGTTTGTTTTCTGGCAAAGATAAAACATTCAGTACGGTCACTGAATAAATTATTTGATATCATAGTAGCAGGTGTGTTTTGTTAGTTATCTATAAGGGTTCACATTTTCCTCCATTGTCTCATATCTGATCATTAAATATTGTGAGATTTAATAACTTTAGTTGCACAATGCATATAAATTGGAGATATTTTACTTTGTCCTTTTTATAGAAGAACGTTTTAGGATGGAAGCATTGTACACAAAATAGAAGTGCTAGATAACAAAGTTAGGTATTATGACTCCATACATTTACATTTCTAATTGTATCCCAAAACCTCACACTAAGGATGAAGGTAATCCTTAAATCCATCAGGATGTAAATTTCCATAATTAAATTTCCTTAGATACTTGAAGACCATCTGATCATGTCCAAACCTGTTTTAGACCTGTATACCCTGAGAAGTTGGGCAAAACAGGCATACAAAGCAGTTATCATCAGGTCCTAAGTAAAACATTCTCCAAGAACACTTATCAGATCAGTCACATACAGAGCAGGCATTAAACTGACAATAGTCTGGAAAGCTGTAAACAGACTGTTTTTAGGATATAGAAGATCTTGTTCTTTTCCATTCTCCATCTGTGTAGCCTTAGATTTGATTTTTAATTGAGAAACCTCGCATACTAAATGTTCCAAATTTTCTTTTTCCGTTGAAGTTACTCTATTTACAGAGTAATTAGATATTGACTCATCCAAGGCCAAGTGAAACTGATTATGTAACTGGTCAGTTCACACTCATAGGTGGAGGGAAAATTAGTTTTCCCTTTCCTTTCCAAGACAAATAAGCAAAATATTAGTGGAATAAGGAACTGGTGCACTGGTTCTTTCCTCAGGATGAGTGATCTCTTTGGAAGATACCCAAATACTTATGCGAAGCGGAACAATGTCAAGAAAACAGGTTGAGGGTTACTCATCCCTCAGAGCATCTTCCTGATGAAGTGTAATGATTAAAATGCTCTTTGGGGGTTATGGATTCCAATCTACTTGGAAGGTTGTAACATTTAACACAGCTCTCCCTGAACATTAGGTATTACGAATGACATTAAGTACTAATTACAAATTTGGGTTTACACCTAGACTCCCGAAGGTAGGCTGATACTTAAGCTATAGGGAAGTGAAAGCCTGTTCCCCTCTAATCATCATCATAAACAATTTTTATGCCAGCCTGCTCAATTTTGTGAACTTAACACAGGGCTATTAATTTCTTCTTTCTTCTCTTCACAGCTAATCAGTTAAAACAACAACATTTTTCAAACTTGGTCACAAAAGATTTACCCAAGTTCATAAAGCCATTGATAGATCAGGTACTCATGGTCCACTCTGTTGACTCTCAGGTCAGTGTCCTTGTCAAGGCTGCCTTTCTCCTGACCCTCTCCAAGAAAGAGGATGAAAGTAATAGAGTGATAAAAGAAATAGAAAAAGAAAATAGAAGAAGAAATAGAGTGATAAAATAGTAATAGAAATGACAGTCTATGTAGAAAACTTCTGGAATTTTATAGAGAAAAAAAAAAAAGTGGAGTTCATGACTCCATTGTTATTTGATTTTGAGTAATACAAAGCAACTTTATTCTAACACAGCATGTGTTAATGTATTTGTATGTAATTGTATGAAATGTAATTTCATTGTAATTTCATCATGTAATGTATGATTGTATGATGTAATCATACATGGTGTGATCATGTAATGTATGAATGTATGATGTAAATTCATCATGTAATTAATGTAATTGTATGAAAGTGAAATTCATTTAGAACTATCTTTACTAGTGCAGAATAAGTAGTTGAGAAAAAGAGAGGATGTAGAGGATGTAGTTCGAATTTTTTGTTTGTTTGTTTGTTTCAAACAGGTTCCTACTCATAAAATGGTTAAGTTATTTCATTTAGAAAGGAAACTAACCTCTCTTGTAAATAAAGTGTTACAAAACCTCCCTTTTATTTCCTGTATACCTCTTACTAGTTTGACAAGATGATAGGCTGTTTCCTTTGGGTAGTCAGAAATACTTCAAGGCATATTTTTTATGTTTATATATAAACTAATTTCCTTCAATCTAAAAGCTACCTAATTTAGATTGCCTAAGACTCCAAAGAAGTCTGCTTCATTGGCCTTAAGAGTCATGGTTTTAAGACGGAGGCTTTTTAATTATGTTTTCTTCCTTTCCTTAATTCATTCTGGACTTCAAAAATGTCCTAATAAGATTGGG
This sequence comes from Anser cygnoides, assembly GCF_040182565.1. NCBI lineage: Eukaryota > Metazoa > Chordata > Aves > Anseriformes > Anatidae > Anser > Anser cygnoides. Next base: position 31,038,608 of record NC_089873.1, read on the forward strand.
CTAAATGTTTCTATTATTGTAAAATAACCAATTCTGGTCTGCCTAGTATGAGATGGGATATTGAAACATTAGATACAACAGGTACTTTAATCATAAAACTCAATGATCATGAAGTTATAGAAATGAATAGAAAAAATATTGCAAATATTAAGCTGGGGATGGAGAAAACAACATGGAACAGCTATTTTCAAAGTATTCTTGTCCCTTTCCTTTACTTTTTTCTACAAATCTGCAAGTCCAGTTTTCCCCAACTGCTAGCACATAGCACAACATAAATTTTGCACAACATGTAGCAGCAATATGCTACACTTCCAGATTAGGCTGCCACGAAAATTACTTGAATGTCTTATTTGAGGCAAAGGTAAACTCTAATCAAAAATATTTTGAAACAATGGTAATCTTTTGTATTTTAAGACAGACTATTTCATGGCTCAAATAACAAAGAAGTAAGAAGGTGATGAAAGTCAAAAATCAAAGAAACATATAAACATCAGTAAAATGGGAGCATGATAAAGAATAGGAACCATAAATGTTATTGAACAAAAAAAATCAATAAATCAATATTATTTGAAATGCAAATAATACAACTTAAAGAAGAAGCTGCAGTATACCTAGATCTTGTGATCTTTCCCTATGCATTTTTTTCAATGTTCTACTTTAATTCAGAGCATTCTTCTTTTGGTCATCTGGATCTCTAACTTTGCACTGAAGGTATGTGCTGGTGTAAGAGAGAGAGCGTATTGGATGAAGGAATATATTTGGCTAAAATTAAATATGGTATCTGCATGAATTGTAATAGAAATAAATTTGACTGACTTCAGGTAAGGATTTTTTCCTACTTGCTAGCTTGATTTTTCAAGTACTTGAGTCTTGTCTTACTCCCTGTTCAACTCCTTTTGTTCAACTGGTATTTTGAAATACAATGATGGCCCAAACTAGCATACATTTGTATATCTTCCTAAATTTTGAAATTTCTCAATAAATGTTTTTTAAAATAAGTAATTCAGATTATCTGAAGTATTGGGTTTCAACTTTAAAAAAATGTAATTTTTGATAAGTTACATGCAGAGAGGGGAAGTTTTTTTGAAGGAAAAAACTATTGAAAAACAGAATCTGTACCTCTGTGACATTTCTACAGAATTGTCATATTCCTACGTAATGTTTTGATTTTTATGAAATTGTTCCAGATATTGGGCCTGAAATGTTTATTGTAAGTCTTTAAATATTTAGGGGTGTTTTTCAAGCCTTTTTACTTCAATATTGTATTCAGATGCAAAATTGAGCTGTGGAAGAGTATAACTTCAAATTCTCTATGTTGTGAAATCAAATTTCACAGCAGAGCCCAAAAATCCAGAAGACAAATACAACAGTTCCGTTAATGATCTGGATATTTTTAGGCTTCATTTGTTTTTAAGTAATTGCATTTTTACAGGCCACCTTTTTATGAGTCAGAAATGATGTGCAAGAAAACTCTATTTCCAAGCAGTAAGAAGGTATACTGAGACGATGCTCCATCTACTAGCAAAGAGACCCTCTCACAGCAAGCTTGGTAGTGAGACACAAAAAGTAGAGGCTTACCTGGGAGAAAGAAGAAAAAATATTTCCTACTGAGTTTACTGGGTGAACCTCGGTGTATGAAAGTTGACCTTGTTAATCTTTAGGACACTCTGAAGAGCGCACACTTTGAGAAACTGCATGATTAAAGGTTGTGAAAATGTTTGAGGTCATTTAGATCTGGTTAAGGTAAAGAAACTGATTTTTTTTTTTTTTTGAGTTGTGTCACTGCAGGAGAGGAGATCAATGTTTTGACGTTGTTTATATCCGTGATGAATTTCATATTACAAGAATGCTTAAAACTCTGCTGAACTTGAGATGAGGATTCTTTTAGAGTTTTTTATGTGGAATTTGAAAATAATTCTGTCTGAAATGGAATACATATTTAATAATATAGGTCTCTTACTTTCAAATAAAAACTGCTTGCAATGAAGATGAGCCTGAATATTGACTGTTTCAAATGATGTTTTCTAGATGCATCAGCTAAATGTAAATATTATACACAATAATTACTTAAAATCTTTTTGTTCCCTTGACAATTCTGTTATCATCTGCATTTATTATCTATATCAATACCTTAAAACTTGGAGTTGCATTGCTTTTCTTTTACATATAAATAAATAGAAAAAATCTGAGTTTAGAAAGCATTTTAAAACACTTAACGGAATGACAGTGTGAAGTACTTAAAGCATCAGCTGAATCTGCAGGGGGTAAATTGTCCTTGAAAGACACAAAGGCAGCTTAAAGGAGAATTTATAATCTCTCTCTTGGGTTTGACAATATTAATTTGTCTCAACCATTTTAGAAGCACCCTGGCCACAGTGACAGTTTCCTAGGTGCATTCTAATAAGGTGATACTGTCTCATTAAACTAAATGGCATTCAGCAGAGAACAAGACAATAACTCAAAAGCAATTGTCATGGAATATAAGATGATCTGATATTAATAAGTGACAGTCATATGCAGTTTATGAGATCAGAATAATTATTCTGTAAACAAACCACAACACATTGCACATAGAGGAAATGCCATATTTCAGTCTGATATATAGAACTGTGTAGTTTTGTTTTCTCAGCTACGTTAGTGTTTTTCTATTGCGATCTATGAACTGCTGAGAGGTCATGTCAGTCATCAAATTTCCAGTGTTGCGGATGCCATGGTGTCATTCTTACCTGTAGGCTGGCTATTGCCATATTCACAGAAGTGATCATTTTGGGAACCATTTTGAAAACAATTGCCGTTGTTTTCAAAAGGTGGACATCATTCAAACAGATCTTGGCAGCAAGCAGATTTAATTCTTTCCTTGGAACACTGGAGGAGAATGATTCACAGATAGGCTAAAGGTTTGAGATATTAGACAGAAAGAAGATCAAGAAAGCACAGTTTATTATCCCTCCGCATGGTAAAAAGAAACAAAAGCAACCAACAGCCATACTTTGTATCAAACTGAAAAGAGGGGCGAGTAGAGTAATTTGATGAAAGTTATCTTAGCACAGTAGCAAGGAGAATAGCTGTCACATACTGAGAAGAACATTTTTTCTTTTGTTGGTTGTTGTAAAGCCAGTCTACCGCTCTTCTTTTATCCAGGGTTTCTCAAGGCCACTTCTACAGGGTCATTTTCAGTACTATGATAACTGATGCCATATGATTTCACAGAAATTCATTCATTAGAAAATATCCAAGCTGCTGGATACACAGGTAATCCATGTATTTCTTTTAGGGACCCAACAGTGCTTTCATTGGATTAGCTCAAGAGCAGTATCATTGTGGGAAGATTTTCCTATTTATTATGCCACTTTTACTCTAGCATAAAATTGCCAAGTTCAGTGGCAGTACTTCTGACTACTGTGTACACTACTGCAAGGAAAAAGAGAATTAATCCCAGATGGGTGAAAAAAAAAAAAAAAAAGTATTAGAACAGTATTTGAGACAGTAATTATTTAAACATGTTTTAAAACTACCAAGGGGATTCAGGGACAATATATATATATATATATATATATATATATATATGTTTTTTTTTTCCCCTACACGAGAACCTATTGACTATGTGAATTGACTATTCAGCCTTTGTGCTAGATTACTTATTCCCTTCATCTTGGGTAGCAGAAAGCTTCATGTGCATTGTGCTTGTAAAGTGACAAACACGTATAAACTATGGTAATGATGTATTTCAGTTCATTGTGACCCGATATATTAAGATACTTATTTTACTAGGTAAAGTTGACAATGGCCAAAGAAAGTGAATAACAGTAGATTGACTGGAACATTATTAGAATTGATCAACCAGTGTCAAGACGGTTTATTCTATTTCAGGTACAGATTGTGGGTAATAGTTTATGCAGGGAGTTAAAAAAAAAAAAAAAAAGTGTCTCCTGTATAGTTGCAGGAAGTTCAGGACACCTGCAGCAGGCAGAGCTACAAACATAAAGTTTAGAGAGAGTTCCTTACTCCACTTGAAAGGAACAAACCAGAATCAACTACTGTTTTGGTCTTTTCTCTTCCCCAGTCACACCTTTTCAGATGGTCCCACCTGAAAACTGCCAGTGATCTGAGTTATGGCAGTATAGCCTGTGAAGAAAGAATTTCTTTTAGCAAATCAAAATCACTTTGGCACTTCTAGGTCAAAAAGCAAGTGTTATAGGCTGTTGGAAAAGTTATTAGAAGTTCACACAATGTAATATCAGTGTTATCAGTGTCAGAGACCTCCAAGAAGACACATTCACCAAGAAGACACATTAATCTGTAGTAGCTGAAATTCCAAATAATTTAAGTCTTTTTGGAATAAACACAATTTATTTTTGCATAAGATATGAAAAAAAAAATCTGAATTTTAATATTTGTCCTATCCCTTTGAAGGTGATGGGGCAAATAATCCTTGAAGCCATTTCCAAACCCTTCCTAACAAGGGCAAGAAGGATCAATCCGCATGAATTTAAAAAGGGGAAATCACACCTTAAGAACTTTACACTGGTCTCCACTGGTGGTTTACCTCAAGGACTGATAATAGCACAGTTTAGTCTCTTCAATAATAACTTGTACAATGGGGCAGGCTCCACTCTCAGCAAGTGTGAAGATGTTACGAACATGGCAGGAGTGATTGTTATAGCAGATGGTTGTGCTGCTGTACAGAGGGACCTCAACAGCCTAGAGAGATGGGCCAACAGGAAACTGATGACAGTGAATAGAGAAAAAGGCCAAGTCCTGCACCTGAGGAGGAATAGCCCTATGCACGCTGAAGGCCAACCAGATGGAGAGCAGCTTTGCAGAAAGGGAGATGGCGGTCCTTATGGACAGCAAGTTGGCCACAAGCCTGCAATGTCCCTTTACAGAAAAGAAAGCCAACAGCCTCCTAAGATGCATTAGGAAGAGTGTCACTAGCATATTGAGGGAGGTGATCCATCCCCTCTGTTCCAGCACTGGTGAGCCACATCTGCAGTGAAGCCTGGAGAAGAGAATGCTCAGGAAGATCTTTTCCATGTGTATAAATATCTGGTAGGGGATTAAAGAAGATGGAAGCAGACTCTTCTCAGTGGTACCCAGTGAGGCAATCGATACAAACTGAAATAGAGGAAATTCCATTCAAGCAACAGAAAAAAACATTCTTTGTCATGATTGTCAACAAACACTGGAAAAGAGAGATGCCTCCAGAGATGCCCTCCAGACTCAGCAATTCTGTGATTCTGTGATTTTTGAACAGCCATTGATATAACATTTTCTACTAGACTTTCCTTGGGTCTTAAGTTTCTACTTTCCAAATTCCATTTTTATGTGAAAAAAAATCCTCATTCTTTCTCAAGAGGAGTCTGACTAAAGTTGTTATTTTTACTTATAAATAGAAAAGTGCAACCTTTCTGCCCAGTAATGCAACTACAATTTCTGTTGCTGTTCATAAGCAATAGAAATATATTCACAAGAATATGGAAAACACTTGAAAATGAAAAATGCAAACAACAAATTTCATTAGCTTCTGTTTCTAAATTTATCTCAGTTAATTTTTATTTAAGTAAACTGGAATCATATTTTTATAGAATGGAAACATTACCAAATGTTTGCTGTAAAAGAAAAAAATATATATATTTATGCCACCCACATGTGATGTTGGAAGTGGCAGGCAAACAGCAACCAGTGAGACTCCATTTTTACATAACAAACATGACATTGCCATTGATTTTACAAATTTATTTTTGTGAATAGGAAGAATTAAATTAAATTAAATACAAAATATGTTGCCCATTGTCATGGTTAGAAAGTACCAAAAACTAATACCAGAAAGTACCATTGTTATGGTTAGAAAGTACCAAAAGTGGAGGGGGAAAAAAAAAAAAGAAAGAAAAGAAAAAAAAAAAAAGGAAGAATATGGATTATTTGGAAAGGAAGCTAAATGTATGTCTTCTCCACAGAGCCTGTTGCCATTTGTCCAGCCACTTCTGGCTTCCATTATTAAGAGCTTTCAGCTCTGGAACCTCAACACCTCCAGAATGTGCATTTCCCACTTGTTCATAGTAGGTACATACATAATGCATACCTTTAAAATTTGCCTATATGACTCCAGGTTATCTTTATTTGATACTTTTCAGACCGAGTCTTGTTTTTCCAGAACTTTTGGATGACAGGATGCAAACCAGCTATAAGCTATCAACTAGAAACAGAAGTGTTTGTGACCATATTTACTCAGACACAATAATCCAGTAATGCAGCTGCATGGCTGTCAACTCGGGTCCTGCACAACTGCATAGCTGACTCATATCTGGCCATCTAAGTACATTTTTCTGCAAAAGACCAAGTAGATCAACTGCTCCCTGGGCATGTACAAGCAGTATATGACAAATGAGTGATGTGCTATACCATACAATCACTGCACAGCCACAATGTCTAGGGAAACAAGACTTGATTGTGTTTGCAAAATCCAGTGAACTTTAATGCAGCCAGAAGCAGTCATATGGAAACACCAAAGAGCTGCTGCATAATAGCTCCATTTATTTTTGTATCTTTCAGATTGTGCCCACCTGCAATATAGATAGGATGGGAGACAAAACTCCCTGCAGTAGTTTGTTTATGTCAAGCAGATCTCTTGCTATGCCTTGTGGGTAGCAGCGGGTAAGAGAATGTGGACTCCTTGGTCTGGGAGATGATGGCTGTTTTTAAATCAGTTAAGGAAAGAGTTCCAGCCAATGCACGTTCCTTGTGAGCAAGAGTCTCTGAGGAAAGTGAAGAGATCAGATTAAAGCTGGCAGCTGTAAGAAAGGAGTTGGTGCATGAAGCGACAAGAGATCCCTTTTTCACCACAAGAAAACAGTAAGAAAGTTGAGGAGAGACAGGTAAATTAAGCCAATAAATCACTACATAACCCTTCCTCAAAGCATACCACTTGGCTCAAGTCACAATGAGATTGTATTCCTCCCAGGAAAGCATTGCTACAATCAGTGGTCAGGCTGTCCAGAAAGAGTGGAAGGGACAGCAGTACAGACACTCTTTTCATGATAAAGGGGAAATCACTGATTTAAGGATCTCTACAGAAAGGTAGTAATTAAACTAGCAAATAGATCATTCAGAAAAGTTGAGATTTAAATGTAAAAGATTGTATCTTCTAGTGTGCTTTTTTCAGTTTATTCAAATATCAATGCTTTGGTGGTTTGGAGAATAGAGAAATGACCCCACACAGTGTGTAAATGTCACATTAATACATTTACGCCTCAGGTGATTGTTGTGGTTCAAGCTGAAATATATCTCTCCAGAAACTCTAGAAACACTCCAGCTTACACTGCCTTACTGATATTAAGCTGTTACCTAAAATAGTTTTCCCATTCTCCCAGGAATACAAAGAAACTGAAAACAATATGAATGCTTTATTTGGTAAGCAAGCTGTCATAGACTATAGAACAAATCTGAGCACCATGACAAATCAGTTTATTATCAGATAATAGGTTTATGTATTTATTAAGATGATAAAATAAACTAACATATTCGGCTCTAGACAGGTACCTAATTTGTGAAACTGAAGACAACTGCCATGCAGATAAATTCACAACTGAACAATGATAAACATGCCTAATTCACAAATTGTCTGTGAATGTTGGGCGTGACAAGACCCTTGATGTGTCAGACGTCTGTTTCCAGGGCAAGACGCCAAACTTATTTTTCAAAACTCCCATAGCTCTAAGCCTTGAATTTGCATCTTTATTGCCCTCTGTGCTAATCTGGGAACCCCTCTGAATTTTCTACCAGTGACCAAGAGAACTGGACTTTAGCTGTTTTGGGTCAGCATGGAGCAGTGTTCCAGTCTGTGCCCATTGCCTCTTGTCCTGGCTTTGGACACCACTGAAAAGAACCTGGATCCATCTTCTTTGTTCCCTCCCTTCAGGTATTAATATATATTGATGAGATCCCCCTGAGCCTCTTCTCCAGACTACACAGTCCCAACTCTCTCAGCCTCTATAGGAGAAGTGCTCCAATCCTCTTGTAGCCCTCTGTTGGACTCTTTCCAGTATGTCTAGGTCTCTCTTGTACTGGGGGGCCCAGAGCTGGACACAGCATTCCAGGTGAGGCCTCACCACTGCTGAGTAGAGCAAATAGATAGATTAGAAATACTTTGAAAGAACAATGATGTGTAATGATGAACATTCTTGGTATGTCATATAAAGGAAATAAATCTTAAAAAAAAAAAAAAACAGAACAAAGAAGAAGAGTATTTGTTTAAGCTCAGCACTCAGCAATGTTAACCAGCAGGCAGAATAAAAAATAGGTAATTAATATTGTCCATTTATTCTCTACAGGTAAGGAATGACACCATCTCAGGTAACTATATATGTAGTCACTGGCTTTTTCGTGGAAGTCATTATATAACAAGATGGTATGGCTATAATAGCATCAGTTGCACAGGGAGAAAAGAGTACCAGCACAAGAAGATAACATCAGATAACCCAGCTGGATGAAGGATCTATCTATTCTGCTGCCCTGTCTCTGACAGTGGCCTGCAGTGAACACCTGGAGAAGAGAGGATGAGCATGCAGTGACAATTCCAGTTAATCCCAGTTTTCAGCAACTTGCAGCTCAAGGTTGTCTCTACCTTGAACTGTTCTTTTCACATTTAACAGCCCTAGGATTTTTGTAATTATTATTTGTCTTATAGTTTTGTTGTTGTTGTTTGTTTGTTTGTTTTTCCATTAAGTTTTAACTTCCAATTAAGTTTTGAACTAAGATAAACTTGTACCATCCCCCACCACAGTACCCCATGTTAAGGAGTTTCAGAAAAAACATTTCTTCATTTGTTTTGAATCTGCTAATTTCAGCTGATACACTAATTCCTGTATTACAACAGAGTGAACAGCCATTCCCTATTCCTCTTCTCTATGTCACTCATAATTTTGACAGACATCATAATAGACCTCCCATCATATCTTTTCCAGACTGAAAAATCTTACCTAATTGTTCTTCACACAGGAGCCATTCTTTGTGTTTGTTCATCCTTGGCTTCTTTTCCAACTCTGCTATATTCTTTTGACAGAGAAAGGAGGAGAGCAGAACTGTACACAGGATTTGATATCGTGACAGTGGTCATGGAGACACAGAAGATCTGGACAGTCTTGTGCTTAAGCAGTGCTAGTGGTCTGAAAATTCTCATTCACTTTTTGCTTAACCTTGTAGGCATACAGTCCTAATCTTCAGTGGTCCTGATGATCAGTTATAGATGTAAAACCAATCGGACTATAGTAAGAATACAGTCCCTAGAAACACAGACCACGTGTGTCCCATTGAGACACTACCCTGCCATGAGGAGACATGGGCTGTTTAAGCCTGAACTACTAGCAGTACTAACAGACTAGTCATATGACAGTGAAATTTTGCATTTTTAACTGATCCACACTTGCCTGAAAGCAAAGTAAATGGGAATTTAAACCACATACTGTAAGCCCACAGATTTTTCCAGTGTATTGATGCTATTGCTATATTTTCTCTGTAATTCATTTATTAGGAAAACAAAAACAAACAAAAAAAAAACATGAAGAGGAAATTTTGCTATCAGGTTAGTCTGAGTTTTTACTTATTTATTTATTTATTTATTGGGAATGGGTGTTTTTGTTGGGTCTCAACTTTATAGTTACCTCAGCACTGATATTTCTGTAAACGAGACCGTCTGTCTCATTAGCAGCAATATCTTAAACTGAGACACCCTGAGCTATGTGGGTCCTAAACTAAGTGTCTTGCCACAAGGGGCTTTCATTAGTATTCTATATTTCAAAAGCTCGTAATGAGGTCTATATGGCAGAAGGTGTCCTTAAAATTACAACCTTGACAAACATCGTCTTAATGTTAATTACATTAGGAGACAGAGAAGGAGAACGATATGTCTAAAATGACAAGGATGAAAATGATGTACTAAGCATGTTCAAAATAATGTAAAAAAAATAATGTTTACCAAGCATTTATGACCAATATTAAGTCTTCAGACAAGTCACTAAGACTTGTCAAGTCATTCAGACACCATTTTGGATGCAAAAGAGTGCAATGTTTCAGCCCCACATGTGCAGTACTTTTATTGAAATGTAGGGATGCAGTTTCTACCTTCAGTGGTATTTGGACAGTAAATTACTTCTTCCATGGTATGAGTTAGAAAAGTGTCATTTCTTTCATGCACCAGAATACCTGCCTGATTTGGCTTCAGATTTTAAACAGAAGAAATGGGAATGGAAAAGTTTGTTATACAAACAACAAAACAGTTATTTATAGAGGAAAAGAGTTAAGCATAAAAACTCTCTGAAACTTACAATGTTTGCAGTTTGCATTTTACTTTCTGGGTTTGAAATATCCTATTCAACACACCAGAGAAGCATTTAAACTTAAAGGACCGAAGCAAGAATATAAACCACAAATGCAACACAAGTTTAAAATGTCCTTTGAAAGTCTAGAAGAAAAATATTATGTTTTGAACAAAATATACAGAAATGTAAAATGCATGAACACAGTAATAAATGTCTAGAAAGGGAATATATGAATTAGATTGCTCTGAAGATGATGCATTTACAGGGTCATTACTGAGCTTAGATGCTTAAATTGGCACTGAGGTGATGCCTAGATGTGTAATTCATTTTGTGGTTTTAGGCACCTCGATTTAAGTTTGCCATGCATGAAGATAAAATTTTATATTTCTCCGCCAATAAAGCTCATCTGGGATGAATCCTTGACTGACAGTAGGCAGCCTTTCTATCTCCACTCTCTTGGAAGTATTCTTCTAAGAAACAGCACCTTTAATTCCATCCAGAACACTTGATAAATCCCTACTAGTGATTGCTATGCAGGATAAATTAATTAATGCCTCTTTTACCCATGTTACCTATGTTTATTCTTACACTTCTATGCAGTTTTAGGACTTGTAACTGCACAGTTTGGGGACAAAAATATACCCTGGTACAGACATAGTATGTACAGACATTCAGGAAACAGGCTTTTTCTTTAGTTTATAAGTTAATCTAAAGGAGGTCTAAAGGAGGACTGCCAGTGTTCAATGTGAAAACAGGCAGAGGAATTAAGACAATACTGCAGACCAATATTTTTCCTTTAGCTTCATAATCCTTCTTCAGAAAGAGTGGACGCTTCTTGTATGCCTTGAGACTGAAAGCCATGGGCATAACTAGGCTTATATCCTATAATGATTTATTGCTAAGTAACAATCAAATAAAATGATCTATGTTAAAGTTGAATCTAATAAGTGAAAGGAAAGATAAACATATGGTTTGTCATGTAAGCCAATAGATGTTGTTTCAAGAAATGTGGCAAATAGCTCACCAGTGCTCCAAATAACATTGCGTATTTCTGACTGGAAACCAATACTGTCATTTCACTTTCATGGCCATTATCCTGCAAGTGCTGTTTCTGTCAGTTCCAGAGTATGCTTCAGTCAGTAACCCAGTAGAGAAGAAAAAAAAAAAAAAAGGAATTTTTATGCAGGCGCCATATAATGAATGTAACCCATTTTTTATTAGAGGAAAAGCAGTACAAACATCAAAAAAAAGGAAAAAAATAAAAATAATAAAAAATAAAAAAATAAAAAGCTAGTTACCTCATTTTGCAAGAATTTGAATTTGACACACGTTTACACATGTATAAACATGTTTCTTCATGCTTGAATATGCTTAAAGCATAAATACTTCCATTGTAAGCAATACAGCAAGCGAAAAAGTAAAAGGTAATAAAAATTTATTGGGTTTTAATGTAATTTTTTTCTTATTTCTGTGATATCAGTATGCATATATTTTCAATTTGCAGTTACTGATTGAAAGAATGTAAAAGATATTTGAAAACCAGCAGGAAGTAGAACTATGAAAAGAAGAATAAAGCAATGGTAAATAATTCTGTAATGCAATATATGCTGTCAATTCAACTTTATGTAGGTATTTTAGGATTATTCCTGTGATATAACAATTATTCCAGACTGATTTAGAGATTTATTAATTGCAAAATACTTCATAAAATTTTAACATTATGAAGATGTTTGAGCAGATAGTACTGTTTGTGTGCAGAATGTGCTCAACCTTCTTAAAAAAGATAATGAATATACAAGTACAGAATTTTTGCTGCTGTTTTCAGGTAGCAGTAACAAAGATGAGGAGCAGGATATGAAGTATTTAGTGTTTTGTGAGCATTTTAGGTCATTGATAGGCTTGCATCATCATCCAAGCCCAGAGCATTCTGCTCTTTGACAATTTTGATGTCATAGTTCCTTTCAAGTTGAAAAAACATCCCACCCAAAAGTGAGCAGTATAAGCAAAATACATCAATGTCTAGGGCCCCTGGTATATTATAGTATGCCAACAGCTCAAGCCATTAATTTTAAAGGAAAATTTTTGTGTTTACAGATTTTGAAATAAAATATGAAAATTCAGCCCAACTCTATCTTGTACAGCAAAACCTGTCTGAAATTGCTGAGAGTTACCAGCAGCACCTTCTGTTTCCCATGATGTGTCACTTAGAGGCTCAAAGCTTTGAGAGACTCCTCAGTGTCACAGTAGCAACACACGACCTGACTATGGAAGAGTGCCTAGAAGAGAAGAGTGCTGCAGATCCACTTCATTTAAATAATAGTTTTCAGTACTGGGATGTGTTGCTGACATCCTTGTCTCTCTGAGGAGCCCTTACTGATACTCAGAATAGGAAACCAAAGACATTTATGCTGTTCTCTACTTCTCAGCAAAGGCTAAGTGGGAGATGTAGCTACCACAAACTGTGTGAACCTCAGACAAAAGCTGTACAGTACCATACGTATGGTCAAAGTCTAAACTCTCTATCCTGTCTATCTACCTAAACTATCTAAACCTTCTGTCCTGGATCGTTTCACCAAAGAAACTCTGGAGATATTCAAAGAAAAATGTTTGTAAAAGAGAAGCCGAGGAAAAATATAAGGACAGGTGTCCCTAACCCCACTATTCCCTACTGCTTCTACTTTTCCAAATCACCTATTCAATAGCATTTACAGTCAGACAATGATTTAAATGAACAGATTGTTGATTTTTGCTTTGTTTCCTAAACAGGAAGTTGCAATAGACAGAGTTCCAGTGTAAGCGCATTGATTTTAGAGTCATTGCAGTAGCAGTCATCATTGAAGCCATTCAAACACTGCATTCATAACCTATTGCAAATATTAATATAAAGAAAAAGCTGCCCAAAGAGTAATTTTGGTCTGTCATGTTGCAAACTACAATACTCAGTTCATCAAAGAAAAAAATGAAGGACAGTTACCTTCAACTCTGCAATGGCTAATGTAGACAGCATATTTTGGGAGTGAACATAAGCATTTATTTGCTTTAAGAGATTCAGAGCTGTGAATGGACAGAGAATTGAGTAAAGAGTCTTTATCTGAAAACTGAGTTTTGCTGAGGTTGACGCCATAAGGAAGAGCCAAAGTACAAGTTCTGAACTGTAGAAGAGTTTGGCAGTACAACTGGGTCAGACCAATTGATAGCACAGCAGTTACGCGAGAAGTCTCTTCTCTCAGCATATGAATCAAGAAAGTTATTTAATCTACCAAGCACTTTATGTAACAACTTGAAAGCCTTCAAAAAATTGCAAATCTTTTATTTTTTTCTTTAGCAACTGCCAAGTATGCCTCTGCTGCTGAAGAAAATGTACACTAATCAGTTGAAGTTTGTGGGTCTTTTTATGAGATCTGGAAAGGGATTTGGAAATAAAATTCCAAAGCTTTACTTGAGATGGATGCAAGTATTTCAGATATAAATTAATGAAAATACATTATGACCATATAACACAAGGATGGCTGGAGAGCTTTTTCAGGGACTCTGAATCCTGGACTCCATGTTCTAGTCTCATGGTTATTTTCTAAGGGAAACACAAACCTGTGTAATGCTTGTAATAATAAGTGCCCTCTGAGTGTGTACAAGCAAGCACTAATTTATGTACAGAAAGATGAATAGAAAGTCTTTCATTAGCTTTTCTATTCCTTTCTGGCCATCTTTCCTAAAGACTTACCATCTAGTTTTTTAGGAGATGGTGTTAAGAGAAATGATCCTGTTGTCCTAACACAGATGACTGGAGCTGTTGGATACCCGCAGAACATCTACAAGTGGCTAACAGATATGGCCTTAGGTAGTTCTGTACCTCTGGAGTGGCAGCTGTGGGCCAACAACACCTAAAATTATATACATATGTTTAAGCCACTGATTCTCACCCTACCTGTAGTACTGCTCATGAACAAACATACAATCTGAATGTTGTGAATGTTACCCTACTGTGGCCAAAGGAGATAAGGCTCGACCCTCTGTCATTCATTTCAGGGATGTGTCCAGCTTGCTATACTCATATAAAATATGTGGTATATTTTAATGATTTGACTATATATGTATATATGAGCACTAAAAGAAGAACAGGAATATATGGAGAAATTCAGTGTCCGTGCACTGTACTTTGATGGTGCAGCTGTTTTTACAAGTTGTTCTGCTGTCAAAAATAATTTTATTTCTAGTTTATTTAAAAAATTCTGCTGAAACAGACCTACAGAAGGAGGCACCTCCATAAATACTCCTCCACAAAAAACAGGGCAACCTGTTGTGTGGGAAGAACCAGAGAGACGTCATTCTTCCCATGAGAGGGAATTTCTGGAAGGAGGAAGAGACAGAAGCAGAGCTGCTGTTGGTAGATTCACTCTCCACTCTGTGAGGGAGAGATGAAGTGCCTGGCTTTCCCCAGGGGCACAGGGGTCTGGTGCCCCAGTCTGGGAAAGCAGAGGATCTGAGTTCATGGTCACACTGCCATGTTGCAATGCAGCCCCTTATGCTGCAGTTCAGTTCGTCTTGGTTTTGGCGAGAAAGACTTGACAAGGAAAACGGTAACAGCCATGTCAGCAATGAGCTCCATATATCCATTTTCCTGTAGTAGGAATTTGCATACAAACAACATCTCTTGCTCTCTGAAGATTGCAGGAATTCGGACCAGCTCCACAGGGTCAATCACCTAAGATACTCTAAAACAGGTTCTTTACCACCCCTCAGTCTGCTACCTTCACTTTGCTACCTACCATTAAATGTTTCAGGGATTTTTGTTTAAGGAGCATTTGGTATCCATTTTATAGAATCTTAGCTGGTCATTTCCCTCTGTTCATGGCTTCTGTCATACACTGATTTACAAAGACAAAACTGGAATTACCTTTTTAATTATTTCCAAGGAAAACTCCTGCTCCTGAAAACAAGAGAAATCTAAGAAAACCAGCCAGTGAATTCGCTCTTAAAGATAAACCAAATTTAAAACCGTAACATCCTAGAAATTTGGCCTTCACAAATACTCCTGAGCTGTTAACCTCTGAGCTATTAACTTTCTGGAGTTTGCTTTAGATGTGACAGCAATTTACTCATAAAAAAATCTTTCTTCTGGTCCATAAACACATACAGGATTTTTGGTCCCTGCTTTGTAATTTAATGTGTGCCTCCATGCCTCAAGCCCAGTTTAGTGATAGCATACAGTCAGGTTTGAAGCCTCTGTGAGTTTCCAGACAATGTGAAGCAGAAAGTGCTCCAGAATCCATGAGATATTAATGTCATAAGATAACAGTGCAGTATTAAAGTTTCTAGCTTTTGTTTGGCTTGGCTTGGCTTGGCTTGGCTTGGCTTGGCTTGGCTTGGCTTGGCTTGGCTCGGTTTGGCTCAGCTCGGTTCGGTTTGGTTTGGTTTGGTTTGATTTGGTTTGGTTTGGTTTCCCTAGACTCCTGAGAACTGAAGTGTTACTGTATGAACTTGCAGAGTACTACAAAATCACAGCTACAACTAGATTTTATTAAGGATTTTTTATTTGCAAAATGAGCAGTGTTTGTAAGCGCCATATTCTCATGTGAATAACCTACAGGCTATCTGCCAATAACTAACTAATTAATTAATTAATTCTGCAGTTTTGAGGGTTAAACATATGGATAGGTAATACAAGGTAAATTTTATTGACCAGAGCATTTTCCCTGACATGAAGGAGGGTTCATTCTTCCCTCTTTCCCTGGCACAGGTCAGTCCCTCGACTCCCTGCAGCACAAGTGAATCTAATGGCAATGGACACTCTTTCACCCACTATGGGTATTTGAGAATAAGGTTCATCAGTGCTCCTTTCAAGGACCACTACTTGTAAAAGGGTTGAGGCTACATGATGGATGGATTGTGTGTGTGAAAATATAGGTTAGTCTTAATTCTTTATTTCTGATATTTCCTGAATAATACTCTACTCTTTAGTGAATCAGTCACTCCCTTAGTTGCAGATCTATCGTTTCATTGTCAGAAGTGGTCTATATCGATTCAATTCAGTTTAGACAGCTCCTTTCCCAAGCTGATTACAATCTAAAATGCAGGCACATGAAATGCAAGGCAAAGTGGATGAAAGTGATCAGGATAGCCTATTGTGTTGCTAATATTTATGTTGGAATCTAGGCAAACATTCAGCTCATTTGGATGTGTGAATGGTATAAATGTCCTCATGTTTAGCATTTTAGTATCTAAGTAATCACTAATAAGCCCACAGCCTCTCAGATGACCTAAACATCATCAGTTCCTTGATCCATCAACTGAGCTTTCATTTAAAAATAGATTTGAAACTACAGTATTTCTCCCTGCATTCTCCTTCACTTTCTAGTTATGTAAAGTTGGACTATATTTATGCAAACTCAGTTTTGCTGCATGAAATATAGTGATTCTGAGTTTTCTCTTGGCATTTTGGAGTGTAAATTTTCTTTGAATTAATTATTTTAATTCAGTCACTACAATCAAATTCAACTGACTATCATAATTTATTTTAGGGATTATTCTGGTTAATGTATTCCTTACCACAGCAAGTAACCCTGGTGGATAGGTCTTAAAAGTTTCAAATGTCAGAAGACTTTTAAATGTTCTTATATGCTGCTTTGAAAGTTTGACAACAATCCACAAATTCCCTCTGCTCTTTTTCAGTCTTCTAAATGCCAGGGAGGGATTTTTTTTTAAGATTCTCCAAATGTTTTGCCACAGAATTGCCTAATTAACTTTCAGACTTGTTGCTGAGATGCTTTCCCACCAGAAAACATTTTATTTAAATAAAATGATCAAACATCTTATGTTTGTCCTTCAGTTTTACTTCAAAATGTCTACTGAGATTTCTGTTCAGAGGTAAATTTTATTGGAGAAGGATTATCTAGTGAATCACTTCAGAGACCAAAAAATATTTATACAGCATTATATTGCAATGTTTCTTTTAATTATAGCTAATATGACTAATCTTCAAATATGCAGTGTAGGGCAAACTAAGCAACTCTCAGTAGCTAGGAACAGAATATTACTACATTTAGGGGGACAGCATACTTTGAGAAAATAATCGTTAGATAATAATTCTTAACAAGTAAAATTTAACCGTATGGTATTAACAAATTCATATCCAAGCAAAAGTAATTTAAATCTGCATTTGAATCTCTGGACCTTTAAGAATAGTTGAACTTTTTTCTAAACATTTAGAATATATGTACCACATATTGGAAAATGTTATATATGGAAGCACTGAATGGGAGAGACTAACTACAGTTTCTGTAAATCTGCTTTTCCAGTCTCTACTCTTCGAAGCCTCAAAGCTCTTTTAAATGCTATGATTTAGAAGAGTCAAATCAACTAACTGAATGAAAGCCCAGGTGAATAGCTTTAGAGCAATGTGCTTCAAAATGTGCCAATCATATAGAGGACATCAGGTAAGAATTGAGAATCTTATGCATGAATCCTTTCTGGTACACATAGAGAGCATCTTTAACCCTGTCCTTTAAATCAGAAGAGGGAAGATCAGGAATCAAGATCTTTCCAACAGTTCATTGCAGCATCAGACACAAAAATGATTGCTAGATAACATGCTGGACAGATTCCCTTCTGTCAGCAAGGGAGGGAGGCTGGAGTGAAAAACTGAGAGAAGACTAAGTCAAGGTGCTGGGAGAATTGAGCTGGGTACCTTTAGGTATATATTTTTCTTCAAATTTGTTGAAGAACTTAGAATTTATGTAATTCAGCAGTGTCCTGTTGTCAGTAGACACTTCTGAAACTTTTTAATCCACCCCTCCCCCTCTGCTGGCTGGTCCCTGTGGAAGGTAACAAACCACTAAAGCCACTAATTGGTATGTGTTGAATTTGTATAGTTTATTCCTATCATTGAACTGTGTGAAGAAACAATATGATGCCAAATACATTTTTTTTTTCATTTTGCTTAAAAAAAATGAATCTTGGAAACTGTTTATATTGAGCTGTGCTTTTGAAAAAGCACAGTGTTATAAAGTCAGAAGCTCACCGTACTCACCAATCAAGCAATTCCAAATTCACTGGCCAGAGGTGAACATTTTGAGAGTTGTTATCCTCTTCTTCTGGCAAAATTTCCTCCTTACATGCCAGAGAACTGTAATTTCCAGTAAATTCTTAATCAGTGTGCAAGAACTGGAAGCAATATGAGACAGGACATTGTGCCTGTCTTCAAAAGAACAACATATTTAAGCACATAGAGTGAACCAGAGATATTTCCATCTGACCTTGTTCTCAAATGATGAGTCTATCTGTACACAATGTACATCATTCAAGACTAGTTAAATGCTTCTTTTTTTTTTTTTTTTTTTGCTTTTGTCAGAAAGTTTTCTTTTGAAATACTACTTTCACAAATTCCACAGTAAATCCCAAAGGTCCGTGAGCTCTCTGCTGAGAATTTGCATGTTAGGATGCAAATTTGTACTGATACCAAAATACAGAAATTAATAGTAAGATGAAGTTATATATAGTCCTTTTGGAGATTGTATTATATCTGCATATAAGATTCAAGTCAACTTATGCCCCTCTGGTGGCTCTAACTACAGTAAAGGCTTTTAGGAAGTAGATTAATCACGAAATTCAAATGTCAGAGCAATGCAAAATAATGCCATATAATTTAAAATTTCCCTATGCCATTTATTGTAATATTACTTACACTGAGGTATTCTCAATATTTTGATCCAGAACTGTGTCAAAGCCACAGTATTGTGTCAAGCTGGCCCCTGAAAATTTAGTCAGGCACCAAAATCCTGACAGATTTTTCACATTATGGGAAACTCTATTGTCAAGTTAGAAAATAAAAAAGCCTTGAAATGTAGCAAGTAATTGAGAACAAGAAAGGAATGTAATTAATAGTTGTGAGCCTTAAACAACATTGAAAATAAATGGTGGGTGGTTGTTATTCAGCTCATTTTCTCAGGGACAAGAGGTTTAGGTGATCACATTCTGTCTTTCCATCTGGGTTTTCTTCTTGGTTTCTTTAGAAACTTTGCCAGTCTCAGTCTAGCTCAACAGAGAAACAGAAATTAAAAAAACTGTTATGTTCCCACGAGTTTCACCACTTTTAGTAAAAGAGAGCCCTCTGTAGCAGAGACAAAGGCTGTAGGGAAAATTCTGTCTGTTTAGACAATGGACACAGGTCTACTCTACCAGGTAGCTCTTTTTCTCCCGAATGTAGCAATAGTTTCAATATGCACATGAAGGAAATGAAATCTCACTGCTTCTGCTGCTCCCTATCTTACTAAATGGAAAGAATAAGTGGGGAATTTCGAATCCTCCCAGATCACAGATCTATATCAAATATAGAGAAGAAAAGGAAAAGAAGCTACTAATGAAGAGAATTTTAATTACCTTTCCTACAGGGTTCTTGATAACTGGTGTCTGAAGATTGCATATGGAAATTGTCTGGCATTCTCTGCTGAATCTGTAAAGAAGATGTGGCCAGCACAACTCACACATGAAGTCATTTTTCTGATCCCCCAGTGCTGGAACAGCTTCACAAAAGATTGGTCCATATCCCAGCTGATTCAGAATAAAAGAAAAAATAAAGCAACTGGCTTCTGTTGCTGACTGGCCCTGTACTAAACATAATTTAAATAGGATGGAAAAAATTGCCCCTGTAAATCCAGAAGAGATTTAAATATTCATTATTTTATTCTCTGAGGCAGAGCATTTTCTGACTTGCAGGACATACCCTTTCAAACATAGGAATAATTTTAAGGCATTACATATTTTATTTAACATTTGTAAGAAGTACTGTTTCAGATCCAATGACAATTTTTAGATTTGCTATAAAAATATAGAATATTAATGTATCAATTGGCAGATGTAGTAAATGATAAATCACCAGTTGGCTATATCACTGAAATCTGTAACAACATATTGGAAACACAACTAAAGTATTCCTAGAGCATTTGATTAAAATTAATTCTGAGTCCACTAACAGTATAATAACATTTAGTGTCAATCATTTTAAAAGTATTCCATGTCATAGGGGAAGAAAGCTATTATCAAGTCTAGGAATTAGTGGAAGTGTCGGGAAAAAAAAACAGCCTGTCATACTGCTGCTAATACTGATTAAGATCTAAGATGCCTTCTCCTTTCATATACAACTTAACAGGAGATAGGAACTGAAGGATGTGCATTTGGGACCAATGAAAGCTGCAGTTTGATGTCAAAGGATCATGTGCAATTGTATCCTTTCATTTGGTCATATCCTTTTCCTTTTGTCTCATTATATTGCCAAGTATGCTTTCCTTTCTTCACTTGAAACTAATAGGCTCAATCTTTCTGCCTCATTTCCCAGGCTCAAGGAAGTCCTTCTACTGCCCCACTATATGGCATTTGGCATGCCTTTTTCCTGTGGCATGTCCTCAAAGCCAGTCTCCCCTCCACTTTACTAACACCCCATCCAGGCTTTGCTAACCTGAACATTTTCCATTTACTGTTCCTATCTTCTTTGCCCGAGCAGAATCTGAGCCAGTTTCCCTGCATTCAAATGCCTATCTGTTCACCATGACATCTGTGTTGCAGCACTGTCTGGCTGCTGGGAGAATAAAAGGCTGGGTTTCAGCATGCCAGGGTACTGGCAGCCTTCCCAAACAATCTCAAATGCATTCTGAAATGATCTTTGGTTATCTCTTGTGAGGTTTTTGATGACAATGAGCAATTATTGAAACAAATTTCTGTGAATCTTGTGAGGAATAAAATTTTTCACATGGTTCCTACTGTAGTGGTTTTACTCGGGTGGGCGGCTGAGCTCCACCACAACCGCTCTCTCACTCCCCCTCCTCAAAGAGGAACAGGGAGAAAATACGATGAAAAGGGCTCAAAGGTTGAGATAAGGACGAGGAGATCGCACAGTAATTATCGTGACAGGCAAAACAGACTCAGCGTAGGGAGATAGTAAGATTTATTACCTATTACTAACAAGCTAGAGAAGCGAGAAACAAAGGAAAGAAACCAAAAGCACCTTCCCTCCCATCCACCCTCTTCTACCTCCTCCCCCCGAGCGGCACAGGGGAACAGGGGAATAGGGGTTATGGTCAGTCTATAGCGCTTCTTCTCTGCCGCTCCTTCTCGGTCACTCTCGTCCCCTGTGCTGTGGGGTCCCTCCCACGGGATGCAGTCCTTGCTGAACTGATCTGGCGTGGGCTGCCCACAGGCAGCAGCTCTTCAAGAACTGCTCCAGATATGGGTCCGTACCACGGGGTCCATCCCTCAGGAGCAAACTGCTCCAACCTGGATCCCCCACGGGCGGCAGCTCCCCCCAGACCCCCTGCTCCTGCGTGGGCTCCTCTCCACGGGCAACAGGTCCAGGCCGGAATCTGCTCCGGCAGGGGTCTTCCACAGGCCGCAGCCTCCGTCGGTGCAGGTCCACCTGCTCCACCATGGTCTCCTCCACAGGCTGCAGCGTGGAACCCTGCTCCACCATGGTACTCCATGGGCTGCAGGGGGACAGCCTGCTTCACCATGGTCCTCACCACAGGCCGCAGGGGAACTGCTGCTCCGGCGCCTGGAGCACCTCTCCCCCTCCTTCTTCACTGACCTTGGCACCTGCAAGGCTGTTCCTCTCCCAGCTCTATTCCCACTCTCCCAGCTGCTGTGTGGCGCGGTGTGTTGTTTTTTTTTTTTTTCCCTGTCTTAAATATGCTCTCACAGAGGCACAAAACAACCTCACTTATTGGCTCAGCTCTGGTCAGCAGTGGGGCCCTTACCAAACATGGGGCAGCTTCTAGATCCTTCTCACAAAAGCCACCCCTATGGCCCCCGGCTACCAAAACCTTGCCACGTAAACCCACTACACCTACTCATCTATCAAAATGCAGTCACAACATTATGTAATATTTTTCCTCATATACTATTGCCCTATCTCTTGATGCCTGACCCAAAATCTGTATAAGGAACATCTCATTAGTGATTTTTCTAGTTTATTCACATTAGATTCTTTCTTATTAATTAATACAAAATATTATTTTGTTAAAGAACATTAAAAATATCAGCACTTTTTAAAACTGATTCTATTTCTGCCAGACAGAGTTTAATAAGATATCGCAAATTGCACCAGAGAAATCTAACACAGCAGATCTCAAATTGCAAACATACATTTTACCCTCTTCTTGCAAATAGTGGAAGATGTCATAGAAGTTAGGAGTCTATGTAGCTATTTAATGTTTAATATCTTACTGATATGCAACATCTTTGTCAGTTAAGAAAGGTAAGAAAGTTTAAAGGATGAGCTTTCAGTCTTTGCATTTTAGTGTCTTATACTGTATATTCATCTCCATGTATTAATTCCTTTCTTTTTTACTCTTTCTCACTTCCTCTTCTTAGTTTAGATATGCTCACTTTCAGGATATGTCTTATCTGAGTGTTTTGTTTTTTTAATCTTTTGTTTGCTTTTCTGTTTTTGTTTTTCTGTTATGTCATTTTTCATTTGTTTGTAGCTTTTATTGCTTGTTGTGTTTTGTGTGTGTGTATGTTTGGCATGGAAAAAAGTATGATATTTCTTTTCATAATGAAATGGCATATACAAGACTAGACATACAACCCAAATATCTCTCACAATAAATGAATGCAATTCTTACATTAGTATCATCCTGTCATCACCTTCTTCTTATCTCTGGACACTGAGAAGCTACAGATAAAATTTCAGTAGAAATCTTTGAAGCAGCCAGAGTAATGTTATAGTGAGAACATTTGGAACCCTCTTCATTTTCACCCCTTTCCTTCATCCTTCCTAACACACTTTCGCATTTAACTTTTATTCAGAAAGTAAAACCACTTCTGTCTTTTCTTTTAATTTTTTCATCACCTCCAGAAGTAACACAGCAAGAGAAAGTTAACTATAGGGATTAAAATAGTCTTTGTTGTGCAGAATTTTTGAATGATTGGGTACACGCTGATTTTCATTTATCTGATGTTATGAAGAAAGCTGAGTAAATGTCTTCAACAAACAGGAAAGTCCTCCAAAAGAGCATTTCAGAGTGAACTAAATCTCTTAATTAACCAAATTGTATTTGTTGAATTCTCTTTTGGTTATGAATAGTTTAAGGAAATATTTTGATAAGAACTGTTTTGGTATTTTTAAAACTAATGTTACATTTATTGGAATTATTTCTAAGTGATTTGTTTTTCTTTTTGAATTTTAATTTTGAAATTGTTCTCTTTACTTATAAATGGGCACAAATGAAAAGAAAGGAAATTTTTGAAATGTCTAATACCATGAAATTAATATTTCTATAAAACATTTCAGCATAAGCCCAGCTAATGTCTGCTTTAGGTTCACCAGAAACAAATTTATTTTCTTGATATTCTATTTTGGAAAAAAAAAAATATGGAAGAGTGAATGAATATTATTCAACCAGAAATAAGCTTCTTGAACCTCTAAACATTTTATAAATGTTCGCAGCTTTATGGAAAGTATCTTTCCATTTTCATTTGTTCCTATGTACTTATTCTCCTTGCCATTTTTCCCCACATTGTTTTCTTCTTCCTTATTCTTACCTCCCTTCTTTCCTCCCCCATAATATTTCAGTTGTTTTGAAATATTCAGAAACAAAAGAAGTGTTCATATATTTCACAAGGTTTAATGTCTTTTAAAAAGTTTGTTATCTTAAACAATAGCTAATATCCAAAGAAGGTCAAGTGAATAAATCCAATTGAAATTCAATAGAATTGAACATTTTATTCTCCTTCTGTTAAAACTGCAGTGTTATGTAATAGGAATTCCAAATCTTGATGAAAGATCTTTAAGAGCCCCTTCCAACCCAATCCATTCTATGATTCTATGAAATACATATAATTCTGCATCAGTTGGTAACTTACAAAGGTAATGTTACAAAGGAGACTTATGATGATGCATTTCACAAGTCCAGTGACAAAATATATATAATTCAAATTATTATGTTTTCATTATATTTTTGATTGCCTGAATCAGCACACTTTCCCCGACACTGCTCTTTGAAAAGCACCTCATATTCTGCTCATACTGAGATTATGCTATCTAAATGTAACTTCATAAAGTTACCTATACATCAAGCTCTACACTGAGTGAACGGTTACTGCCTTGAATCACAGTCATTTTGCAACACTCTAAAACCTTAGAATATTAGTTCTGGACCAGCTCCCCACCCCTCCGCCCTCACCCCCCCAGACACACAAAAAGGTGGGATACAACCAAACTCAGCCTCCCATATTACTATAAAATTATCTTTCTCTATGACTTACTTTCTCTTAATCTGTAGGAAAAGATATACCCTTCTTCTTGCCTGGAGCTATACTCTGATCCTATTAGAAGAGCTGGCACTGAGTGAGCTTACCATTTTAACTGGATTTCACACTGAAATAGAGAAGGCTTTCAGCGATCATCAGCCACATGTCTGAACCTGTAACAAATGTTGAGAAGTTACAGAGAGATTAGAGGAAAAGGAAGGAAGCCTGAATCAAGATCTAAAAATACCAGTTCAGTCCAGCTGAACCATATGAAGCAGGTGTGTCAGAAGTGTGAAGATCACTCAGACCCCCTCATGGAAGGCACCAGTCAAGGATTCTCTAGGAGAAGGATCACTCAGCAGCAGGTGGAAGGTGGGTCAGGGCTGAGAACTGACAGAAGCAGAAAATATAAAGTGAGCCTTGAATGCCAAGTGTATTTATTTCAAAGTTAAAAAAAAAAAAAAAGGAAATTGTATGTATTTCCCCCTATTCAGTAAAATCACATAGGTAGGAGAATAATACATAGAATGTATTATGTATATTTCCATGCCTGTTAGATTCTATAACGAACCCCAGGCAGGTTTTCCAGGCTTCAGTGGAAGCATCCAGTGTACAAAACAGAATGAAGTGAAAGTATTTCAGAGTACATTGCTGTAGTGTCAAGATGCTCCTGTGATGGAAATTAGGAAAAAAAAAAAAGTTTTGACAGCCAGAAAAAAGTTTACGCCAAATTTTAAGCCAGAGTTATAACAATTATCATAACAAAGAAATCATCCTACACAGTACATCACAAAGAACAGGCATTCTGTGCTCTTTGAAGGGAGGAAGACATGATGAGATGGACTGAATATATGCTGTAGGCAATCATCCAGTTTAAAGAACATATCTGAGAACTACAGGCCCCTCTCAGAAAGGACAGCAAGAGAAATATCTTGTTGAAACATACTTAAGAGTTATAATACTCGTGGAAGAAAGAAGCATGAACAATGAGGTTACCCCTATACTATCTCACTGGAGATGATTTTTTATCGGGCAACATATAAGACTATTCAAAAACATCTGGGAGAAAGAAAAGATACAAGTAAGCATGAGAAGTCAATCCTAAATACATAGCATGCATAATAAAATAATATCAAAGGTGACCTTTTTAAGAAAACTCTTTTGTTTGCTTGTTTTGTTCATTTTCATTAAGATTGAAAGAATAGGATGGTTTCGACAAAGACATATGTATGAGATGAATTCTTGTTATGACAGAAAAATAAGTGGATGGCAGACATATGCTGATACATCACATGATGTCACACACTAATGGAGAGCAACAGCGCATTGTCTGATTTAATGACTTAAAAAGCAAAGTATGTATTTTGAGTCAATGCTTGTCCTGTGGCACATTGAGTCTTGTGCCAGTCATCCCACATTTATAACACAGAATCCCAAAGTGAGATTCATCATGGCATTGTAACCATCAACATCTCAGCAGACATCCTTAGCTTTTCTTTGATGTTGAAGCTTAGGTACTTCAAGAGAATAAGTCTACTGACTTATTCTGGAGTCTGCTTTAGGATGAGACAAAATCCTAAAGCTGCCTATTTCAACTGACAACAGTGGTCGCATAAAATTGCCTAATTTTACTATAATATTGCCTAAGTCTTTAAAGTGCCTGACATTACATGAAGCCCACCTTTCTGTTTTGCACAACAGCTTTTATACGCTTCCATTTAACTATATCCATTTGACAATGCAATTTGGTGCACAATATAAACTCCGTTACTCTTCTCCTAAAAACACACATATTTTTAATAAATATTTTTGGGTGTGTCATCCATAACGATCCATAACTGAAACTATGAAGACTTACAGTAATAGAAAGGAACCATGCAAACTGATGTCCCTTTTTCATGTACATAGCATACATCTCGTAAAGCAAACAGGATAGCTATATGTGGGAGAGGACATATGCTAACATAACCGTTTTCACTATTATCCATTTTATCTGCAAAAATTGGCTCCAGCTTATACAGAAGTGTGTGCATTAATTGAAACATAAAAATTCACCCTTGGAGACTACTACTAGATCTTAAATCCACTTACAGCATATTTAACTGAACTGATTTAAAATTATACCTTTACTTCCTTTCATTTTCTTTAGGTTTTAATTGTCCATATGAACAGTGGCTTCAAGATGTGATTGATTACTTATGTAGACTAAGCACTTTAAGAACTATAAAATAGGGAAAGGCCATTGTAATGACATGATTTCAACTACAGGTATTCAAGAAGAGTGATTTTTCAAGGGAAGATCCAGCCTCACAACCACGAATTAGGAGTCTTTCTCAACATAAGTGATATGGTAACTGTCAGTACCAGTCTTGAAAACAATGACAGCTTTAAAATACCCTAGCTGTAATTGTGAAATTGTTAGCTAGCTGTCAGTTGTTCTATGACTATATCTAGATTTACTTCCATATAATGTTTATTCTGTATTACAAAAGCATTAAAAGTCTTGACAGTAATAAGGTACAAATTTACCTACTTCCATTTATTTTTTAACTGTCCAAGGCAGAAAACAATTTCTTTCCATATGCTTGAATAAACACCTCTTAAAGAGGGCCTAGATCACCTCTGGAAATATTTTACATTATCTCTGCAGTAATTATATGCAACTATATTGTTACCATTTCAATTTATTTCCTCTGACTGACATGTAATGGACAGAATGTATATGACCTGCAAGTTTATAACCTGGGTTGTACACAGAATTTCATATTAAAGTAATCTAGAAACATATTAACTAAATGTCATTGAAGCAAATATATTTCAAGCAAAGGTATCAAAATGATTATAATTCTTCCCAGCCTCGTGGACACCTAGAATTGTGATTCAAGTAGGAAAATCCCAGGAGGAAAGAGGCTTTGCCTGGACTGAGGCAGGAAAAAAAAATGGGGAAAAGAGGACTTTTAATGGTCACTATGACTTCTTGTTTCCTGACCCCACCACAAGGTTGGAGGCATAGGAAAGGTATTGCTTGAACAAGAGGGAAGACCTGAATTTTTTACAAAAGTCTTTTGTCTGAGACAGAGCCCCATCTAATACCCCAGGTTAATAGCACAACTATATTGTTGACTATATTATATATAACTATGAAGTATCTGTAACTATATTGTTAACAGTCTTTTTCTTTCTTTCTTATTCTTTCTTTCTTTCTTTCTTTCTTTCTTTCTTTCTTTCTTTCTTTCTTTCTTTCTTTCTTTCTTTCTTTCTTTTCTTTTTTTTTCCCTATGTAGAGATCCAATCCTAGAGTCTTGTTACAGAAATGAGAGTTGCTGGAAATGATCTCTGGATCCCAGAAGCAACAGTTACACCACCAGTAACACTGGTAAGCATTCAGCTGACAAGTGAAGGTAATTCTCCTGTTAAAGAATTTTCCTTTCCTAAATGTCTCTGCACTGAACTTTGGCGTCTACCCCAGCCAATACCTAGGCCAATTTCAGCTTCCAGGTTAGCCAGAACAATGTCGCCAGGACAGAAAGAGGAGAGACTGATAAAACAGGTCTGGTTTTGTTTGCATTGCACACAACCCATTAATACTAGACACTCTAATTAACAATACTTTGCAATAATATATCTCATTTGATCAAAGATCCTGAAAGTGATTTACATGTATTGATTGATGTAAAATTATGCTAGGTAAGCATTACATCTGTAAAATAATATAGGAACCACAGTCCTTTCAGTCATCTTTTACTAGTGGGATAACATCTGACAGCTTGAAAAAGATTTCTCATAGCCAATAGCTTTAACACCAATAAAATTGTAATTCATAAGTGTAAATTGAAATCTCAGTGCTGTAACCAGATTTTTTGCCCCTAAAATTAATGTGGGCACAATGAGTAAAGACAAGATTATGACAGTGCAATAGTGCTTACAAGGAAGGAGGTAGAATGATGTTAAAGGAAATATCCTATTTTTAGCATAAATATCATGAATGTCCAAAAGCATTCCAAGACAGTAGAAAGGAATAATAAATATTTTAGGCTTTTTTCATTGAATAATTATATACATTCATGCATATATATTAACACACACATGTACATATTATTTCCTCTAGAAAATGATTTTTTTTCCTTAATTTTCTGATCTGTCCACTATGCTAAAGATCTTTTGGTCTGACATCCTCAAAGAACTTATTTGCAAAATTTGCAGAAGCATCAGCAGAAAACCTCAGTTAGCTGTCATTTTATATTTACTTCATACAGTGGCAGTCAGAACAGCAAACTTTTCAAACCAAACCTCACAGATAACGAAAACATGCCTTCTGAAGGTCTAATTCCCAGAAAGGAAAGGAAAAACTGTTCATCATCAAGCATGTAACTTTGAATTTATCACTTTCATTATTGATCTCTGTGGTAGGATGAAGAGGATATTTATTTTTATTTATTTATTTATTTTGTGACTGAGACTACAGTACTTGCCATTTCATTTAAATTATTAGTAGATTAGAAACATTTGAGTTTTCAGACAGCTCTAGTCAATGAGCTGACTGGTATAATGGGGTTTTTGCCCAATGAGAAGAAAGATAAAATCCCCTCTTGCAGGAATGTGTGCAACCTCCCTACTTGACACACCCAATATATTTATCTTTACTATTACAATCCAGTTAGTTACATCTAGGCCCACAGTACCCTTGAATGGTGTTAGAAGTTAATAATTTCAAGAATAGGAACAAATAATAATGTTGTTCTAGTCAAAATTTAGCAATAACTTGAATGAATAACAGTATTTGCATTATCTTATAAAGTGGGGCTGTTGAGCTTTATATTTATATGAAAAATAATGTTTGATGCCTGGAAAAAAAAAAAAAAAAAAAAAGAAGGCCTGCATCCAAGTCATTTATGAAAACATTTAAGAGAACTGTCTCCATAATGGAGCTCTGCGAACCCCTCTAGTGACTGGCTGCCAGCCTGATGTAACTCCATTTACTCTAACTTGTGAGCCCAACCATTGCTGTATGAGGGACATTTTGTCCAGAAGAATACTGTGAGAAACAGTATCAAAAGCTTTGCTCAAATCCAGAAAGATTACATCAACTGGCTTCCCTTGGTCAACTAGGTGAGTAACTTGTCATCAAAGGAAATTAAGTTAATTAAACAGGACTTTCCCCTCATGAACCCATGTTGGCTGTGACAAATGACTGTCTTGTCTTTCAAGTGTTATTCAGTTACACCCAGAATAATCTTCTCCATCATTTTACCAGGCACTGAAGTGAGACTGACAGACCTGTAATTACCAGGGTCCTCTTTCTTGTCATTCTTGAAAACTGGAATAATATTTGCCAGCTTCCAGTTGACCGGGACCTCTCCAGCTTCTGAAGACCCTTGAAAACCACGAGGTCTCTCGATGACATCAGCCAGCTTGTTCCCTGGAATAAAACCCATTGCACCCAATAGACTTATATGCATCCAGCTGGAGCCACAAATCCTGCACAAGTTGGTGTGGTGGTTTTACCCTGGTGGGCAGCTGAACTCCATCATAACTGCCCTCCCATTCCCTCCTCAAAGGAAAAGGGGGAGAAAATATGATGAAAAGGTCTCAAGGGTTGAGAAAAGTATAGGGAGATAACAATTATCTTCATGGGTTAAACAGACTTAAAGAGATTAATATATTTTATTGCCTATCACTAGAACATTGCCTATGACTAGAACAGTCAGAATCTAAAAGCAAACTAAAAACACCTTCCTCTCCATCTACCCTCTTCTACCTCCTCCCCCTGAGCAGAGCAGGGGAATGGGAAATGGGGGCTGTGGTCAGTCCCTAAGGCTTTGCCTCTGCCGCTCCTTCACGGTCCCTCCCTGCCCCTGCTCCCCGTGGGGTCCCTCCCACGGGATGCCGTCCTTCCCCAACTGAGCCTGTGGGGGCTGCCCACAGGCAGCAGCTCTTCAAGAACTGCTCCCACATGGCTCCGTACCATGGGGTCCATCCATCAGGAGCAAACTGCTCCACACGGGTCCCCCATGGTCGGCAGCTGCCCCCCTTTTGTTGGGACTTTGTCCTCCCATTTTTGTTGAGACTTATTTTTATTTCTTTGTTTTAAAATACTGCTATTCCAGTGGCTTTCTGATGAACATATGTTATCACGGTACGGCAGCTGTCTTTGCTCATTGATTAGTTTAAAGGTATTCTGAGAGAGAAGTTGGATATTCAGTCTCCTTAGGATGTCTATGATACTCTTGTCACATTACAGGCATATGTTAAGTTTATATTCACAGAATCAGACTCATTTAGGTTGGAAATGATCCTTTAGAACATTAAGTCCAACTATCAACTAACACTACCAAGTATGCCACTAAACCATGTTCCTAAGAATCATCAAATGGCTTAGGTTGGAAGAGATCTTAAAGATCACCTAGCTCTAGCCCACACCACACCCTCACCCTGAAGCAGCACATCCACATGTCTCTTAAATACCTACCTTCCTTCCTTCCTTCCTTCCTTCCTCCCTCCCTTCTTTTCCTTCCTCTCTCTCTTACTTTATTTTTTTTTCTAATTTAATGCACTATTTGTTAGCTCAGTTTCCAATTCCTGTGAACACAATTCAAGATTCTTTCCTCTGCAAAGCAATTTAGAAAGTTAAACTCCATGACAAAAATCCCATGATTCACGGAAAGGAAATGGCCACGGGGTTTGCTTCAATTTCAGTAATCAAAGGAGGTCAAGAAGGCTCCTTTTAACTCTGCTAAAAGAGTCCTACTGGTTACTATGCTGCAGCACTGAGCTAATCCAGATCTTGCTCATGCTTTAATATCAACCCTCAAGCAAAATCTTGTACTTATTTTTTACCTGATCTTCACCTATGTTATCATTAATGTACAAGACTACACACTATAACTGCAATGGGACACAGTATACTATGTAATGTAAGTTGTGCCACAAGATACTTGAAAATATGACTTACATCTAATGGATGGTAATCAATAAATAGAAGGTTGTGTGTTTTTCTTTTCTTAGCTTAGTCTGTCACTGCAGCATTATATAGTAACAGTTTCATTGTTAGTGTACGTAAAAGCACCATTATTTTTACAGACAGGTGCTTTCAATGTGTAAATAGTTCTTTCAGATGTATATCTTCACACAAAATCACCTATTTATTAAGACTCTCAATAACTTAAAGTCAGTTTACTTCTGAATTAGAATTGAGACATTTATGACTGTCTTAACTTCAGAGAAATGGTACTCTTCATAAAACTAACCTGAAAAAAAAAATAAAATTGAAAGTAATTTCATAGACTTTTCTGTGTCAGATATTCCAAGTTTGTTTAAACTGTGTCACACGAAGTTTAAACAAAACATAAAATTTGAAAAACATACCTGAAATAATAAAACATTCCAAAGAAAAAGATGAGCTATGACACTCATTAAGGCATATAGGCACTCAGAATTTGTTTTCAATTATATGTAATTCCTAAAATATTGACAGTATAAAAAGCACTCTTTTTTCTTCTCATCAACAATTTGACTTGTTTTATACAGTTTTTAAGACAAACTAATCTAATTCTGTACATACTCCTTATGATAAATTTTAAGTGGCGTTAAAAATTAAAAGAACACATATGAAAACGAAGGGGAATATCTAGTATGTACTAAAAATGTTCCTACAAATATAGAGCCAATAAACCAGCCTTATATATTTCAAGTGCCATTCCTCTAACAAACAGACCTTTCTGAAAATAGAGGTCATGTACTTAGTGGACTGATGACTGCTCAGTGTTCTCATTCTGTGTTGCATTGTCTTATATACATCTTTAATCAAATAATTTTATGTTGAATAATAGGATTATTAGCTTTATACATCTAAGACATCTAGTAACAAATATGAAATTTAGCAAATGGTTAAATTATAATATTTCCAGCAGTCGAGGCATCTAAGCTTTTAGAAAAGATAAGCTTGTGTGAGTACATAAATTGCTAATAGACTGGTGTAGTAAAAGAATAAAATAATGTAAAAACAGATTTGTTATTTGCAAGCTTTATCCCCTCAGGAAAGGACTTGCAAGGCTTCAGACTTCTGTGAGTGAGTAAATTAGATGAAGTAGGGGAACCACTGATATGCTATACTTGTTTAAGCTTTTCAGGAATTAGACCTTAACACTGAACCACTGAATCAATATTTAAGTGTTCATGTGGAGATTAAAAGTCTAAATTTAGATATCTACTTTTAAAATATGTGTACCTGTATAAATGACTTGTATAATTAGCTGTGTTTACAAAAGAGTTTCCAAATACCCCACTATACTTTAAAAAGCAAACAAACAAACAAAAATAAAAAACAGCAACAAAAAAAATCCTATCACATTTCAGAGTTAGGCAAGAAAAAGTAATATTTCTTTTTTAATTTTAGTAATATTCGATTTCATTAAGGAAATACAAAGACAAAACAAGATCTGAAAGCAACTTTACATTAGGTTTAATTATACAAATAGTAGGCATTATTAAATGAAAACTCCAGTCATTTTTCTCATCAAATACATTTTCTGATATCATTAATTTCTCAGGGAGATGTTTAGATTACATACTGTGAAATTCAAACTTCTGTCAATGTGAAGGTGCGTGAACATCTTCTCATAGGTGTTCTGGTAACCCCAGCAATTTAGTTGCATACTTATATAGGATCTCTTTAAATGAGGGAGTATAAATGAGGTAGAATCAAGTGATCTATAGCAAAGTTATATGTTTGCTGCAGATTAATTTTTCCTATTTACCAATTTGAAAAGACAAAAAAAAAAAAAAGAGCAGAGATAATTTAAAACAATTATTTGCACCAACAAGCAGCTAGCATAAATCTTTAGCAAAGCCAGCCAGGAGCAGGAAAATCAATTTATCCAAATATGTGGGCAGATTTTTGTGATAAAAAAGGTAAACCCAATACAAGCATTTCAACAGTAGATTTTTCCTAAGAACGATTTGGCTACTGCTCACTGTCTCTAAAGAGAAGTAACACAAGGTACCATGATGCAAGTACACAGCAATACACAGAAGTAAAACTGTAAATCTTTCTATATTCTCAGTCAGGTCAGTGGGACTGCAAATAGGCAAGCCCCTTCTATCACTTCAGTCACAGTAAAGCTCTGTAAGTGCATAGGGCTCTGCTCTGGTGAGACCAGTCTAGCTGTGTTATCACTAAACCTCTTCAAGACTGAAATGCAGCTTCTGTTTGGGGTTATTTCATGGAAAGGGATTTGATGAAGACAAGAAATATGCTACTGGGGGACAATCCATGAATTTACAGTCTCCTACGTCCATTAGGGAGGGGAACAGAGGGAATCTATAATCACACTCCAAAAAAAAACCACAGTCTTTACTTCCCTTTGTCTAGTACCTCCCACACAGCAGGTTCTCTGTGCTTTGTGAACATTTCAGCTTAGGGAATGTCTACTTTCAGGGGCAGTCAGTGGGCTTTTTTTTTTTTTTTATCATGGTTACATATGGCTGATGTGGACATACACATCATAAACACTTCTCTTGTTTATCAGGAAAGTAAGATTTACATTATAAATTGTGTAGGAACAGGAAATTAATTTATAGCCTGCTATCTTTTTGACGTGACTAAGCTTCATTGTCAATAACAAAGCAAACTTTAGATCAAAGTGCAGTACAAAAACCATGCTGTGAGTGAACACTCAGCTGCAGGTAGCCAAGAATGGACCAGCAGTGTGGCTAAATCTGTAGAAGGTGCTTTTCAATTTTCTTAATTAAAGAATCCCATTGGTCTCACTCTCCTGCCACTGAATGTTCACTACACCAATATAACTCCTATAGACATTACCTCTGTTTTGTTCCACTGTACTAACTAGATGCTTTTGATGTCAGTACTTTTCCTGGGACCATATCATTTGTAGGGGTAAATCAGCTCAAACAGAAATATATGAATTAATATTGGTTGTGAGTGGATTACATCCCAATGTCAGGGCAGAATCTCAACATCTGTTAATGATTATATAGCTCAGTTACATTAATGAAAATCATTATTTTTCTAGTAATTCATCTACATGCATTCTGTAAGTCTAATAATTTTCTCAGAAACTGTATTTCCATAAGCAATAATGTACACTTTTAAAATAAAGTTTATAGTGAATATTTAGAAAGATACTCAGAAGACATTTAAACACAAATAATCTTTTTCAGTGTACTGACAGAAAATCACTCAAAAATACTGCTGGCAGAATGATTTGAAGAAACATTTATACAATAATTTTCCATATAAATCACAGTCCTCACATCAACATAGACAAAAAACAGTCTTATTGTCCAAGTCATAGACTATTTCACCATTCAGATTAATAAACTGTCATGGTGTGATGGTTTCATACTGATGGCTAACTGAGCTCCACCACACCAATCTCTCTCTTCCCCTCCTCAGAGCAACAGGAAGAGAAAATACAATGAAAAAGCTCAAGGGTTGAGATAAGGACAGGCAGATCACTCACCAATTTCCGATACAGACAAAACAGAATCAGTGTAGGGAATTAGCCTATTGCTAACAGACTAGAGCAGTAAGGAACTAAAAGCAAACTAAAACCACCATCCCTCACCATCCACTCTCTTCTACCTCATTCACCTGAGCAGTGCAGGATAATTGTGCTTGCAGTCAGTCCCTAATGTTTCATTTGTGCAACTCTTTCTTCCTCACCTCTGCCCCTGCTCCCCGTGGGGTCCCTCCCACGGGATGCCGTCCTTCCCCAACTGAGCCTGCGGGGGCTGCCCACAGGCAGCAGCTCTTCAAGCACTGCTCCCACATGGCTCCGTACCACGGGGTCCATCCCCCAGGAGCAAACTGCTCCAGCACGGGTCCCCCACGGGCGGCAGCTCCCCCCAGACCCCCTGCTCCTGCGTGGGCTCCTCTCCACGGGCTGCAGCTCCGGCCCGGGGCCTGCTCCTGCGGGGGCTCTCCATGGGCCGCAGCCTCCTCCAGGCCACATCCACCTGCTCCACCGGGGGCTCCTCCACGGGCTGCAGCGTGGAGATCTGCTCCGTGTGGGACCCATGGGCTGCAGGGGGACAGCCTGCTCCACCAGGGGCCTCTCCACAGGCCGCAGAGGAGCTTCTGCTGCGTGCCTGGAGTACCTCTTGCTCACCTTTTGCACTGACCAGGGGCTCTGCAGGGCTGGTTCTCTCACATTTTCTCACTCCTCTCTTCCAGCTGCTGTTGTACAGCAGTATTTTTTCCCCTTTCTTCAATCTGCTCTCCCAGAGGACCAAGCAATGTCACTCACTGGCCCGGCAGCATGGCCCTTTTGGAGCGTGTCCCTTTTGGAGCGTGTCCCTTTTGGAGCCACCTGGAGCTGGCTCTGATCTGACATGGGGCAGCTGCTTGGCTATGCTCACAGAGGACACCTCTGCAGCCCCCCTACTGAAACCTTGCCACATAAGTCCAATACACATGGCTGTACTGTTATTAGAGCTTGATATAGTATTTACTGCAATAGAACACAACATTACAGTAACATGGTGCAGTATTGCATGCTGTATGGCTGTAATTGGGCCTTTTGAAAGCTCTGGTCAAAGCAAACAGAACAATCACAAATGACAACAGTACCTTGATTTTCATCTGAATTTCTAGTGTTGTCAGAATTGTCAGTCATCTGCTCTGATAGAAATACTCTAGTCTCACCAGTGCAGTTTCTGAAACTCTGAGTTTACAAATAGCCTAAGTGTTCTCTTGTCCTATATTTCCTGACAGTCTATCACTCACCTGAAGTCTTGCCTGAAGACACAACCTACGCTGTTCACAGAGGACACAAAAGTCGACAAGGACTTTTCATCTTCTCATACTGCCCTGCAGCCAAGGAAGCTGGTGGTGCACAGGAAGCTGGGAGGGGACAGAACCAGGACAGCTGACTCGAACTGGCCAAAGGGACATCCCATACCATTATGGCATCATGATAAACAATAAAACTGGGGGAAATGGCTGTTGGAGACTGCCACGGCTCAGGGATGAGCTGGACATCGGTCAGTAGGTGGTGAGCAGTTACATTGTGCATCCCTGGTTTTGTATATTATTTTATTATTAATTATTATTATATTATTATTATTATTTTCCCTTCCTTTTCTGTCCTATTAAATGGTCTTTTTCGCAACCCAAGAATTTTACCTTTTTCCTATTCTCTTCCCCATCCCACTGGGGTGAAGTCAACAATCGGCTGTGTGGTTCTTAGCTGCCTGCTGGGTTATACAACAGCAGGCCTTTAAAAAAGGAAATAGAAGCTTTCTTAGGTGTTGTGGGTTTTTGAAGAATGTATATTCCAAGTTACAGTCTGATAGTAAGCCCTCTCTATCAACGGATCCAGGAGAAGAACGATTTCAAATGGGGCCCTGAGCAACAATGAGGCTTTGAACAAATTAAACAGGAGATAGTTGATGCAGTAGCCCTTAGGCCAGTTTGGGCAAGACAAGATGTAAAAATGCTCTACATTGCAGCTAGGGAGAATGGCCCTACCTGGAGCCTTTGGCAGAAAGCACCAGGAGAGACTTGAGGTCATCCCCTAGGGTTCTGGGGTCAGGGATACAGAGGATCAGAGGCCCAATATACTCCAACTGAAAAAGCCATATTGAAACATGGAATCATAGAATCATCATAGAATCACAGAATAACCCAAGTTGGAAGGAACCCACAAGCACCATCGAGTCAAACACCTGGCTCCACACAGGACCACCCAAAAATCAGACCATATGTCTCAGCGTTGCTCAAACGTTTCCTGAACTCCAACAGGCTTGGTGCCATGACCACTGACCTGGGCAGCCTGTCCCAGTGCCCGACCACCCTCTGGGTGCAGAGCCTTTCCCTAACACCCAGCCTGACCCTCCCCTGTCCCAGCTCCATGCCGTTCCCTCGGGTTCTGTTGCTGTCACCAGAGAGCAGAGATCAGTGCCTGCTCCTTCACTCCCCTCATGAAGAATCTGTAAGCCACCATGAGACCTCCCCTCAGTCTTCTCTCCCCTCCTCCTCTTCTATAGGCTGAACAAGTGACTTCAGTGGCACCTCATACATCTTCCCATACATTATATTGGCAGCGTGTAAAGGGCTTTGAGCTGCTTCAGAAGTGGTTGGCCCTGAGGCACAGCTCCTCTTGGCACCCCAACTTCCAGTGCTGGGCTGGATGTTCAAATGGAGGGTCCCCTCTACACATCATGCAACTGATGCTACATGGAGTAAGTGATCACATAATGGACTTATAGGAAACCCTGGTCACATAGGAATCTTGGAAGTGATCCTGGACTGGCCAGAGGGCAAAGATTTCAGAATATCACCAGAGAAGGAGGTGACATGCTGAAGATGTCTCACTGTATAACTACAGAAAATAAGAAGCAATATGCCCTGTTCACTGTCTGAGCCCTGCGGTCTTCCTTCTCTTCCCCTTGAGGGTGCTGAATAGTGCTGAACAGGGCTTGGCAGGCATGGGGCAGGCCTCAGCATGCTGCATTGATTTGTGTCTCTCCAGAACTGCCAGTGTGACAGCACACTTTTTTCAAACAGTTTACTAGTTTTTCAGGATTCTTTACATGTTCAGGGGTGAAGTTCCAAAACACTGCAGGTGCCCACTGTCCTAGGTGCCTATGCATACTAACCCACACTCCGTGCCACTCATAACTATCCTGCCTCAAGACAGATCTTTGGGTGGTATTCTTAAATAGTTGTAGAACGTTAAAACCTGAAAAATGTTTAGGAGACATAGTAATAGAAACAAGTTGGTTTGAACATCCCAAGGATATTCAAAATTCTTAAGTGCTATTGTAATTTGCCTGGAGGAGAAGAAGAAGATGGAGTAAGGGAAGGTGAACTGAACCAATGTGCAGAAATCCAGCTAGCTTTAGATATTTCTGTAAGAGAAAAGTGGCCAGTATTTTACCTCCATACAGACTCATGGATGGTGGCAAATGCCCTGTGGGGGTGATTACAGCAATGGAAGCAGAGCAACTGAAAAAAAACCTGCTCCACTTCACCTATTCAGACTTAACCTATTCTATTCCCTGGCTAAAATAAAACAGTCTGAACTTCTAAACATTGTTCTCCCACTATTCCTTAACACTATTTTGAATCTGTTAAAATCAAAAGTTTTGCCTACATTGAATCCATTGAGCTTTGGATCAGGAATAAAGCTTTTTTTTTTTTTTTTTTTTTAACAAGTGGATACATTCAACTTCGCCTGAGAGTGAAGATCTAAGTAGGAGAGACTTTGCACCTAGTATAACCACTTTTAAAAGTCACACACTCTTTTCTAGGCCTTCATCCAGTTAGGTGAATTTGACCTCAACACATCAGTGAAGGTTTTCTTGAATAGGTATCAATTACTGAATGCATACTGTCCGGTGAGTTCAGCAAGGCATCATTCTTCATTCTGCCATTCTGAGCTTCTCTTTAATAGGCAGATAAAGTTTATGATTGACAAAGAAAACATCCAAGTTATGAAATATTATTCTGTCATTACAAGCCACTTAATAGTTCTGCTGGGAAACAAATGAACAAAATAACAACAAAAACACAGAAACTAGCCAAACTGGTACCACATCATTACAGATAGCAACTTTTTTTTTTTTTTTTCTTTTTTTCCACAAAGAGCTAAATTTCATCAGCAATATCAAATAATCACTTATTCTCTCTTTTGCACATAGATCTCATTAGTGTTCATGGTACTTTTTAAAACAAGACAGACCAAATCACATTTTCTCAGTAGAGAGCTACAAAAGTTGTTCTACTGCAAACCATGCCTAGGAGAGATTAGCAGGAAGGGAAGTTGGCAATCTGGGAAGACATTTCACCTAATTCCTTAACTACTCATAGGTTAGAAGTAGAGTCAGTTTATAAGAAAACTAAAATGCTAGTCTAGCACAAGATGCCAATATTATTCTTGGTGATATTAATTTCTGGGCTTTGGAGATAAAGTCCTTAATTAATTCATTTAAAAGTTATCTTCTGAAAGAATCTTAATTAGATTAAATCATTATTTCAGGAAGCAATGTGCCAAATTACGCAAAGCTAATTAGAGTAGTCAGGAAATTGGCCTATCCACCAGTTTACAGGCAATGTGGGTAGTCTTTTATCTGTAACTATTTTTTTGCCAGCAGAAATAGTATTTTATTTGAATTTATCAAAGGTTTGGGAATATTCCCATTAGGAAAGACTATGAAGAAGTAAGCAGAAATATTCTTCCTAGCATAGTTAGGATTGTTTCATTTGTTTACAATAGCAAATCATACAAAAATGCCTGCTAAAAATGTTATAAACAGTGACATCTCAGGAAAATATTTTATTTGAAACATCAGTTTGTCTTTTTTTGTTGTTTTTCCCTGAGGAAAAGATTAAATAGATCCCTTTGTCCTCTAAATATTATTTTAACACTAATTGTAGCCATTAATGTGGAATACAAGATGGAAACTTTTATTTGTTTGCACACATTTTAACAACTTGAAAAGAATTTTCTGAACTTTAGCTTTTTAGTAAACTAGAGCTGTGCTACTAATAGCACAACACTAGAACATTATTAAACAATAATTAGTTAATTAAGTCCCATTAGAAAAGTCATGCTGTTAAATGAAATTTCAAAATGTACTTATATTTCATTTTTAAAACACCAAAGCGAAATCAATTTACCACCTGGCATTAAAAAATACGTGACTAAGCAGTGAAAGAGACACAATGAATGACAGTATCTTGTCCACAACCATGTTATGATCTCATGGTAAGGAATTCACAGATAATCAATCTACTTGAGAATTTTAATAAATTCATTTTTTATTACTGAGCTATGACAGAAAGCCCTTAATGTTGTAATGTTATAATGTATGGAGCATACTGTATATGTCATATTCATCTAAATGAAGAATATGATTTTCTGAAGTCATAATAGAAGAAGAATTTTTTTTTTTTAATCACAAAAAAAAAAATCAACAAAAGCTTCTTTCATCCACTGTATATTCACATACTCTATCTTAGAGGTAGATTTACTAGACGTTGCCTTTGAAATCCTAAATTATATCTTCTGGTAACCCAAGCCTGTTTTGCAATTAAATGTCTATTAAAATGTCATTGCTGGGAAATAACCCTTCCCACCTTTCCACTCCTAATAGCATAGCAAACTGCAAGATGTTTTCTCAACACTGTGAGATGGTTTCTTCATGCTTAATGCATGCTTTATTAATAATACTGAAACATATTGAACATTGGAACTCCTCCATATCAAAAAAAAAAAAAAAAAAGGCAGAGCAAAGACAGAAAAACATCTAAATAATCACCAG
Organism: Anser cygnoides; assembly: GCF_040182565.1. NCBI lineage: Eukaryota > Metazoa > Chordata > Aves > Anseriformes > Anatidae > Anser > Anser cygnoides. Next base: position 31,079,449 of record NC_089873.1, read on the forward strand.
CAGGAATGCTGTAGTCTGAGCCAGACTATGCATTCTAATCTTGATCTGAAAAAGGAATCCATGTATTCCTAGGGAAATAATCCAAAATATTTTCTTGCATAAAGTAATAAAAACAATGGTGAAAAATGTGACTATACTGAGCATATTTTTGTATTACTAACAGTTGTGCCAGTGTGCCTTTCCATTAAATAAGTTACAAAAATTGGCTATATTTTAAACGTAAGTTAATTAAATGGGATTTAGTAAAGTAGCAGTATTTCATTTGCTAATACAATCTGCTTTAAATATTCAGGACTTTCTTGTTCCATAATATTTTAGTCTGGATTTCTTTAATATAATGAAACCAAACCAGATAACTGATATGGGGGAAAAAAACTCATATTGTGCATTATTTTGGGGCCCAAGAAAACCAGGGTAGACATTACTTAAAAGTAAGCAAAGTTCATGAAAACTTGTCATGCAACCTTCTTTTCTGTTTTTTTTCCACTCAGTCCCTGAATCACCAGTCAAACTGTACCTCTATGCCTTTTTTTGTCTCTCTTACATTTTTGTGACAGTTGGCGCCAATTCACTTAATACTTTTATAGACTGATTTTTAATCAGTGCCACTCATGTTTGTTTGGTTGCTAGTTTTTTAGTGTGCTGGTAAGACTTTACACAAACTCCTTTTAAACAATATGAGCTGCTTAAAATAAGTTGCAATAGCTGTGGAGAGTTGATACTTGGCTGATATTCATCAGATCACTCAGGTTCAGTAAGTAGTCAGCATGAATCTTCTTGACTAGATGTGAGGCTGTGGACATTTCTAATGTAGGAGTATGCTTGCCATAAGTCAGGCCAACCAGCAGATAGACAGCAGGAATGGTTATGTACCTTGTGCATTTTGGAGTCCCGTGGAAGAAACACCGCAGAGATATTATGTTTCATATGATTTATCTTTCAACAAGAGCAATTAAAACAAATCCATCTAACAATGGGATAATTTATATAAATTTAAGTACCCATTACCTGTTGTATACATATGGGTATCTGATCCTCAGTTTACACAAATATCACTGATGTATGTGTTTAGTATAGAAAACAGAAAATGTGAAAAGTATGTTTTGTAGAATATGCACTTGTAAAATCAGATATGGCTAACAAATCATAACATATAAGCCTGCTCACATGATTTATAAAATATATAGCTTGCTTAAAGCAAGTATGGATCACATACTGGACTTTTTGCAGAGAATAACAGTGTTATTCAACCAAAGGTTGAAGTAGATGATCTTTTCCAACCTAAATGATTCTATCATTCTATAATAATAAATTTGCATAATTCTCCAAAGATAGTTATGTACTGTGTCTGCTTCAACGCTATAGCTAATAATAATATATACACATCACCGTGTATGAATAAAGAGGTGGTAATCTGGAATGAGCTTGAAAGCCACGTTTTCTTCTAACTAACGTTAACAAATGCTGAATTTACAGTACATTTGCATTTGCCTCTCCTGAGTTTATAATCTTTTTATTATATATATATTAAAAATAAAAAATAAAAAAATAAAATAATAATAATAATAATAAAAACTGTGTCATGGTGAACTGTCTTGTTTTTCTTTCCTTTATGTGGAAGTATTATGAATCCAGGTGGCTCACTCAATCAATTATTTTGAACTTCCACTTACATATCATAGCAACACTTTCTTTAGTTAGTTAAATAGGTGTTACATGGCCAATAAAGGGAGCTTAGTTCAGAGTTCTGTTTTTGTCTAGGCACTCCTCAGTATACAGGAACTTCCTACAGTTTCTTTTCAGAAAGTGAAGTTCAGTTATTAGCGGTAAATGTCAGCTGCCTTTTCTAAACATTGCAACTTCATCTTATATTAACTTCCTTGGTAGGAATATCATGAATGGTGTTCAAAGTCTGGCCATCAGCAAAACTTAGTCACGCACCTTATAAGCATTCGCAGATAAATTCCACTCGTGGGCTCAAAGCAACCTCAGATTCTCAGAGGTGGGATAAAAGTCTGCTGAACTGAAGAACCCTCTTCCATCAAGTGTTGATTTTCATGCAAGGGACAATTTCCAGGAAAAGTTTAATATGGACAAACAGGCATTCTCCAAATGAGTATTTTTCCCTCCATCTCTACTATATTTCATCCTTGACCAAAAGAACTCTTAACTATCAACCTATGTCCCATATATCTAAGCAAGTATGGTCAGAACTGTCTCATTTATCTGTTCTTCAACCCATTCCAGCTGCAACAGGTCACATATTAGAGGCACACCATGGGGCACACTGGAACACCAATATATATTGTTTATAATATTTTTCCTGATTACCATTCTGTTACTTTCATTCTTTTATTCTCTACATTTCAATTTTTCCACCAACTTGTCTCAAGTAAATTATTTCTGTGTGTTCATTCAATGTGTTATGTTGAATAAGACCTTGTGAGACAGCTTTATAGAAGGAGGAAAGGGTCATCATTAATTAGATTAATTATAGGGCACTCTGAACAGTCAGTATGCTTAGGCTTCTGGAGACATCTAGTGAATATTTAGATGCAGAGTACACTTACTGTTGGCATTGGTGTTAACACTCCCATAACAGCATTTCCGTGTCTCCCTGACATAGTCAGACTTGAGGCCTACCCTTTTAGAACCATATTTTGAGGGCAGATTTGGACACTGAGAAAAATACCATATATTTCACAATCTACTTGGTATGTTCTTGGTAAGCAGCCTGTTGGCTTCTCATCACCAAAATCTTGTACCACATAATAGGATTCTGATTTAGGTCTCTGAACATTAACTAGAGAATCTAGGAACACAGGTTTCTCACTTTTGTTATGTATTTGACACATTTGACCTTGAATCATTTTTTCTTCTTTTGCATTTTTCTCCAAGACCAGGACAGAAACAGCACCATTTAGGCAGTCATTAATTATGAAATCAAAGGTTATTCAGTGCTTTGTTTAAGATCTTTAATGGTGTAGCACACATTTTATCAATTTTTCGTATGTGGTACTGTTTTTGTACTCCCACAACTCCTTTGTTACAGTGCATTATGGCATTAAATGTAATTTCAGAGAATTGCAGTTATCCTATGCTTAATTGACTCCAGGACACAAAATTAATCATTTCACAGGTCATGTTCATTTTATTTCTCTCCCTCTCTCTTGAGTATAATTATGTCTTTATACTGAATAGACACATGATCTGCTGATAAAATTAAGAGATTAATTACTTTCTCTGATTTCTTTAAGATCAGGTATGGCACTTACGATAGGATGGTGTAAAAAGATCAAGGCAAATAACTGCAAATCTTTAAACTGTATTGGTTGCTGCTTTCACTTTTACATCATCAATAGAGTACTGTGCCTTTACTTTTATGCCATGTTTCGTAAGTTATGAAATATTTTAGAGCCCCACTTTAGGTTCTGAAATACATCAAAAATACTTTGGTCTCTTTCACCTAAAGCCTGTACTTTTGTATGTACACTACACTGAGCTTCAGCCAATGGATAGGTAAGAGATGATGATACAGCACAATCTTGTGAAATACTCAGATCCCTATGCATATGAGATGGAGCAATTAGGAAAAAAAAATAATAAGAATGAAATAATAATTTGTTATTGCTAAATTGTTTATTATTGTTAAATAACATATTTTGTTATTGCTAAATTATTATTGTTAAATAACATTACATTAATATTTTAACCTAATTACAGTAATGATACAATTATTATTATTAAACCTACTCTTAAAACAGCTGTTTTTGACAAGTGTATATTTGAAATGTTAAACTTCTGTATTGTACCTGCATTTAGCTCAGTCCGGACCTTTTTCATTTTTTTTTTTTTTTGTGCATTTAAATTATATTCTTTTGTAGCAAGATTTGTGCATGTTTCTGCAATGCTAATCCAAATAGGCTAGAAATTTAATTCTCTAGATAGGAAATGTTGCCACTGCATTTGACAAAATATATAATTTAAAAAAAAAAAAGTGATGCATCACATTCCTAGTAAAGAAGTTAATTCAAAAAAAGACAAGGTTGGACAATTAATTCTGCATGCTCTGACTTGCTTTTCAAACCTTTACCTTCCATGCTGCAGCACATACAGAAGGAATCATGGAATCATAGAATATCCTGAGTTGGAAGGGACCCATAAGGATCACTGAGTCCAACTCCTGGCACTACACAGGTCTACCCAAAAATTCAGACCATATGACTTAAAGCACTGTCCAAATGCTTTTTAAACTCAGACAGTCTTGGTGCCATGACTACGTCCCTAGGGAGCCTGTTCCAGGAAGGAAGAAAGGAAAGGAAGTTTCTTCTTAGTTTCTCTAGAACTTTCTTCACTAGAGTAGAAACAAACTGTTTTACAAGACACCAGAATACACAGTCTATGAATAAAAATGAGAAAAAAAAAAAAGAGTCAATTAATATGATTTACTTTGTTCAGGAAGTGACAGACTGATGCTCATTTGTGATGAAAGAAGTCCTCATCTCACTCACAATCTATGGGTCTGTAAAAAAACATTTCTAAACTTACAAACCCCCTTCCATGAATTCAGAGTCATTCAGAAAATGTTCTTCCAGATGAGTTTCATAAATATGAAAATAGCCGTGCCAATCTTGAGAATGTTACTAGATTGTCACTGGATAGCTATTAAATAATACATTATACAGTAATAATACTCATTTTCCCATAGCTTTGAAATAGGTCTGCTACAGTTTGGTTGTGTCTTTAAATCTAAGGTTGAGCCTGAAGGTGAGCTATCTATATAATTTTCAAATTACAGAAAATAGGCTAATTTAAGATACAGTGCTGCTATATTTTAAATTTCTTATTCACCCAATATAACACGCTGCTCTTCATTCATCACCTAGCCTGACTGAATGACCAGTTTGGTCTTCTCGCATTTTCAGCAGCCTCTTATACAATAGTAATATCTATGCAAGGATCCACATGTAGTGAATGACCTAAGTAAGAACACAGAAAGTTATATGTGAAAATAGATAAGCAAGTTACACCTAAGTGTATATAACATAACATTTGCATGTATGTGTATGGTCCTTTCCGTACATGTATGTTTGTAGAAAAACTTTTGCATGCAGCTGTAAAAGATCGACATTTTGAAAACAGCAGTTCTACTCATGCCTATGATTTATATCTTTATCTTAATATGATTTATTTTATTCTCTTAGCAGCAGAATCTTTTGAGAATCATCTGTCTTTATTACTCAAGTGTAACATTATGCAATTTTCTAAGTCTTGATCTAATGAGATTTTTGTTACTTAATGCAATGAAAAAAGAGCTTGTGGGCTCCAGAAATCAGCTTCAGTTATGCACTTTCTTTACTGCCTTCTGATGGCTCGCTTGCACGTTTTGCACCAGTTTAAAACACTGTAGTTCAGCCAGAGACCCCTCCCCATTTTCCATTCTGTCTCTCTGGTGTACCCCAGCCATATAACTTCATTGAATAGGTATCTCTCAAGCCTTGCTCATGGTTTGTTCATGCACATTTCTTGATGATGCTTTTTCTTTATAAGCCTTGCAGCTTGAGGTTTCATGAACTAGCAACCTTTCCTATGAACAGGTACACAGAGAGGGAAATGGCCACAGAATTGCTTCACAAACTATATACCTGATTATTTACTAGATCCCTAAAGAAAAAGGCATGAGTTTTCCACCAGAGAGTAAGCAGTGGTAAACACATGCTTTTCTGCTCAGAGCTTCTCAGGTGACAATATTTGGGAGCCAACATGAGCATAGGGGAACTGAACTAGAGAAGGAATGTGATGTGAGGTGTTTTAAAACTTGATAAAAACTTTGTAAAAGGTGCTACTACAAAGAACAGCTCTTTCTTGTTCATCCTAGGCTGCTGAGAAGACTTCAGTTGTATGTGAGACAGTTCTCGGACCAGAACACAATGCTTTACCAGAAAAGCAGTAAAAAGCTTGTTGGTGAAATTTCCCTATTACTTAAACATTATTACAGCTGTACTAGGTGATGGAAGGAGATGACTAAGCAGATTTTCACCATGAATAAGTACTACACTTGCATGCGTGTGTATTACACCTGTAGAGTTATTATAATGTTAATGGGTGTTAATCTTTAGGTGGGAATTACTAGACTGGAAAAGAAGAATTATGAGAAAAAAGTCCTTTGAATATTTACACTACTGATGAGAAGGTGAGATAACCATAGGTAAATTACTATTATGAGTGCTTTCTTATTCATCTACTGGTGCAGTGTTTTTTTCTTGCTGAAGAAACCTCTGTTTCACATGTACAGTTGGTGTTTGAAGTGGCCATGGTAGAGTTTTAAAGGTCCCAGCAGTTCTGGACAGGGGCTTCGAAACAGAGCTTTTTTCTTTTTTCGTTTTTTCTTTTCTTTTTTTTTTTTTTTATTTAAGAAAAATTCTGATTTAGTTATTGGTACTCCTTGCAACAACAGACTAAATCATTGCAAACACTAGGTCAGAAAATGACAAAATATAGTTAAGGAAAATATAAACCGTATATATATATTCTGACATGAAAATCAATAGTGATGAAGCAGATCTAAGGGTAAAGGAACCAGAATATTAAATGCCAGCCAATGAGATAGATGAACATAAAATAGTTACATTGTAACACAAAGCAGTGAAATAATTATACATTTCTACAGTAATACAAGTTATAAACTCACAGAACAAATGAAGTGAACATCTTTGTAACTGAACCATATGATTAGATGGCCATGATCTACTGGAATAATATTTGGGTAAAATATATAAAAATTATAAGATAAAATTTCAACCTACAATAAAATGTAGGCTGTCTTTCAAGAAACCTTGCAGACAGCAAGATTTAGCTAAACCAAGACAAATAGACAAGAGAGAAATGGAGTCTTGGCCAAGATTGTATATCTAGGGAAGAACTTCAGTTTTGAATGAAGAATTTGAATTCCTGGGTTATATAGAATCATAGAATCATAGAGTCATTTAGGTTGTGAAAGACCTCTAAAATCATCAAGTCCAACCATTAACCTAGCACTTCCATACCTACCACTAAACCATGTCCCTAACCACCATATCTACATATCTTTTAAATACCTCCAAGGATGGTAACTCAACTACTTCCCTGGGCAGCCTGTTTCAAGGCTTCACAACTCTTTCAGTGAATATTTTTTTCCTAATATCCAACCTCAACCTCCCCTGACACAACCTAAGGCTCTTTCCTCTTGTCCTGTCAGTTTTTGCTTGGGCAAAGAAACTGACCCCCACTTTGCAACAACATCCTTTGAGGTAGTTGTAGAGAGCAATACAGTTGATCTGTATCAGAGTGATTCCCTTCCCTTCCCTTCCCAATTTTTTGGTCTTTCCTGGCTTTCATTCTGATGTACTTTTTTTTTTCCCTTCTTCTTCTTCTTCTTCTTCTTCTTTTTCTCCATCTCCCTTTTCATTACAGGTAACATGCAGTTACACAGGAACGTACACATGTCAATACCTTCTTGATGGGAGAGAAAAAGATCTTGTCTCAAGCTGACCAAGGAGTCAGCTTGCAAGACGGAAGAGAAAAGAAGATTGTCCTTTCTCCAGAACAGACTGTGTGTGTGCTTTCATTTTGTGAATCATCTAGGAATAGGAAAAAGGAGCCACTATGTGAGTAAAAACGAATAAAGGAGTTTGCATACTCTGAAAAGAGTAGGAGCAAAGTCATTTATCTTAACCAAGAAAAAAAATCAATACTGTTGGGTTCTGAACATTAATCTCTCCTCTTAAGCACAAAAATTATACTGAAACATGTACTTAGCTCATTACTTTGAAATGGACTAGAATTAAACCTAGTTTTCTAGATTCTCCTAAGACTGTTTCTGTAACACAGCAGTAGAGAAAATTTTCTTTTCTGTAGTAGAAAAGTGTGGATTATTACTTTCTTAATAACTGTATGTTGCGGTTGAGTAGTATTTTGCTTTTACTTGTATGTACTAATTTTATTACAGAAAAACAAAATTATGAAAATCCATTTTTTTTTGAAAGTTTTCCAAAATACAATTGTGTCCAAGTCACTATTACAGAATCCCAGTCAAGGGACTTGCCATTGTGTCGAATTAGCTGCCTCCAATTGCTTCCTAACAAGTGACATGGAGGCTCTGGGGTTCGATATGTGGTTCACTGCCCTTCTCATTCTCCATAATAACACTGGGACTTTTCTTTTCTCAGAAGGGCTTTTGTTACCATTGCTGCATCAATCATTCTCATATTTCCAGTTCAGTTATTCAGGATCCTTAGGGCTCTGTTGTTAATCTTCATTAATGTATTTCTGACTATCATAACCAATTTAGTTTGAATTCTGAATAAATCAGCACAGCTTACAGAAGACATGCTCATTTCTCTTTCTGTATGTAACTGTTTTAGACTTTGGGAAGATCATCCACAGTTTCTCAGAAATTCTTTCCTTTAAAATTTCCTTGCAATTCTGGTCTCACCAGCATAACCTATGCATAATTAAAAGAGAAGAAAAAAAAAAAAAAGTAACTTAGGAACTCAATTTACCTGTCTCTTACATGTTTCTGAAGAGATGTGTGAGGTGTAACTGCTTAAACTTACTGATTTGCACCTCCCTAGCTGGTATTACGTAGTCAGTAGGTGAAATCTTGTGTAAGTAATCACTTTACTCACCTAATATATTGCCTATACTGAAACAGGCTACATCTTTGTTGGTGAGCTGAAGCATAACCTCTGGGCTGTACACGAGGTGGGCAGGGAAGGATCTCACTAGCCAGCCAGGGACTGACAGCCTTGGGATGGCCTGAAATGGGGTCCTGGGCCATAGGCAGGGTTGTGGAGGGGCTCCAGGTAAGACTGGCCTGGCCAGGGAAGCCTCAGAACAATCTCAGGACTGTGACATTTTAGGCCACTTCTATTTTCTTTATCTTGCCAGTAATCAGGACCCATACCACTATGAGTACAGGCAGTATATGAAGGGAATAGAAAGCTCTGGTTTTGGCTAGTCAATAAATGTAGAAGCATCTGCATTCATGACTCCAGTTGACTTCAGGTGGATGTAGACTATGAACACTGGTTCTTTATTAATACTTGGAAGCTAGTATTTTAATGTCAAATTACTTGTAGCTTTTCTTTCAGCTAAAGATAATTACTATGTAAGTTCCTCTAATAAGTTACATTAGAAGGTTATTTTCTTATTATTTTCCTTCTTTCCGTCTTTTTTTTTTCCCCCCTGCTGATCATATTCTCTCATTCTTTATATTTAAAACTTAATCATATACCTGAAAGGAATATGCTTTACCTGTTCACCATCACGTCATAATTTTACCATTTATAGCAGATAACAATAATTAGTTAACATATTCCATTTAGTTACTTTTCAGAAATTGGGTGTTTAGGTCAGCAATGCATAAGTCAGTGAAGCCGTAAGGATACCACAGAGCCTAAGGGCTTGTTTTCCATATTCATTCAACCACCAAACATGCCTCAAGGTTTGTTCATTCCTATTTGCCTTCACTTATTTTTTGCATGGATAAAGACCTCAGCAGTGAATGAATAAATATATTATTTGACACCAACAGCATAGAGATGCATATTAAGACAATATGAAGTACATTGAGAAAAAGTGGTCTTCTGCAGTTTCTTACACTGCAAGAACACCAGTGATGTGATCATTCATGAGACCACAAAACAGCATTCCCTTCCTTCCACACACCAGTTGCCAGATCATCTTTAATGATATATTTGAAGTCAGCTGGTTCCCTTCCTGGATCTAGAGAACTTGCTGTTCTCTCTGCAATGATGTAAAGCAGACTTCAGCAGTGATAGAGGATTGGATCCTGAGGGCTGCCCTCATGTTGCCTAATCTTGCCAACCACTCTCCTTTTTGGGGGTTGGAACCTCCTGCTCAAATATCAATTGTTGAAATACCCTCCAGCAGGTGTGTTTCCACTGATAGTGTTATTGTCTTGTGATAGGCAAAAATGGTCTTGTGAAAGTCGTAGGTTTACATAAGGTAAAATTAACATTTTGTAGCAGATATGTGAAAAAGTTAAAATTTGTTAAATTTTATATCTTTAATGGATATCATGCTGAGCATAGAAATACCTAACTCTGAAAATCAGCTGATTGAAGATGACCTCTAGTACATGACATGAGTTCTGTTTGGACTTTAGAGGAACAATTTAAACCAAGTGCACTTAATTCAGATTGCCCAGCAGAACACAGAAGAATCAGCATACACTACTCCTTGAGACCATGTACTAACAGAAGAAGAGGGTGTATGAAACCAGAGAGAATTGCTAGGAGAATTGCTTCAGATATTGGATGATTTCCTACGCTGAAGATGAACATCAGCCAGGTAAACTTCGAACTTAAAAGGCATAAATTTGTGAGACAGGTTCCTCTTCAGAGATTTTGAGTGCTGAATGCTGAATGGCTTCATTGATAGTGTTTAAAGTTTCTAGGCTCAGTGTCAATACTAACAGGCTTAAGGATAACAATTATCACAGTAAATATAAGCAGTTACAGTCATATCCCATTGTCAAGCTTGCATTTGAAATGGTGAAAGCTGGAGTAACAAGTAAATTTAAGCTGATACCTGTTTATGACCCTGAAAGCTAGGGTAGAAAGCTGCTGGACCTGGATGCAGCCTGTTTCTGTATAGTACCTGTAGCACCTGCAGACATATACTAAAAGGCTAAGGCACTCTTCATAGTGACACACAGCTCTTTCTCAGACTTAGATGCAGACATTTCTTACTTTATAAATGTCTGGGAATGCTAATTAGCTTCAGAGTCAACAGGACAAACCAAACTGATTCACAGGGAAGACAGTATGAAGCACAGCAATTCCCCTTCTCCCAGTTATGATTTCTGCTCATGGTCTGTAGTTATCATCAAGACAGTCAATGTCTTTTAAGTCTCAGGTGATAAAGGAATATATATATATATATATATATATAAATTTATTCACCCATACCTCCAATATGAACCTCTGTATAGTGATCCATAACTGTCATTTCAATGGTTCAAGAATGCTTTATTAGGATTCTCCCAAGTCAATTAAAAAGTTTCAGCTCAGGAATAATACTGCTGCATGCTCATTAGTAGGTATTTCAGACGCCCTCCAAGGTTCCTGCTCCTACAGATACTGAAAACCACCACAGCACATAAAAAATTAGAAGAACTGACAGTACAGTGACTTTGTCACTGACTGAACTGTCTTAGGGAAAGAGTTACAATTTCTCCATGCCAAGTTAACCATAACCAGGGTTTTACAGCATTTGTATTTCAAATACCATAGAATCACAAAATGATTTGTGTTGGAAGGGACCTTAAAGACCACCTAGTTGCAAGCCCCCTGTCATGGGCAGGGACATCTTCCATTAGATCAGGTTCGCCAAGGCCCCATCCAGCCTGGCCTTGAACACTTACAGGGATGGGGCATCCACAAGCTTTTTGGGCAACCTGTTCCAGTGCCTCACCACCCTCTGAGTAAATAATTTTTTCCTGATGTCTAATCTAAACCTACCCTTTTTTAGTTTAAAGGCACTACTTCTTGTTCTATCACTACATTCCCTGACAAAGAGTCCATCCCTTGCTTTCTTGTAGGCCCCCTTTAGGTACTGGAAGAGTGCTATAAGGTCTCCCTGGAATATCAAATAAATTCAACTTGAATAGATCCTTTAAAAGCTCAAGTGGTTTCTAATGTAATAGATGTCATCTTCCACCAGAGTTGAAGTGACAGCAAATGAATGAAAAGGCATTCTCAGCTACAACACCGCATTTCAGAAATTTGTTTCATATAGAAAAGGCTTGGCATCATCTGAAAGTGCATACGTTCATCTGAAGAAACTTAGTTATGTACCTAGCTAAATATAGTCAGACGAGATCTCTATTTACACATTCTTTGCTTACCATCCCAGTCCTTCATTTCCTTGCTTTGTTGATCACCTTATTCTTCCCCGGTCATTCATAGTTTAAAGATATCTTCACCAGGTTGGACAGCCTGTTGGCAAAGATGGTTTAGTTAAAATAAAGCACATCTTAATGGAGAGCTAAACCTAAGAATGACTAATTATCTAGATGTTCATAATAAGAGTGTGTTGCTCATGTTTACTCTTTCTTTTTACCCAAGATACACAATTTTCAGATACAATGAAATGGCTTCAGTATAGGGGTTGGAGAACGGGTTACAGACACTCCTGTGCTTGGTGTTACCCATCAACTAATTGTTTCAGTCAGCCTCTCCATGCTCTGGTGAGGATCCTAGGCACATAATAATGTATTTCAGATTCCATTTATGTTCATGTACCTGACACCAAGCTGTGGAAATGCTCTGCTTTGCAATATCCAAGTAACTTTCTGTGTACGGCACTTCAGCCTTATCACAAGTGGAGAGAGTAAAGCTTATGTTGTTATCAGATAGTCTGACAAGTTTGAATAATCAGTGTATCAAAGTTTCTGTTTGACACTACTTTTCTACCTTCAGTAAAGAAATGTCATGTGATAATCAAGAGGGAAGTGTCATATTCATAAAGTGTGATCCTGTCACAGTAAACACTATCTGTGATTGAACATTAAAGTAATTGCAGTGTACAGTAAAATTTGTATGGACAAGCTGATAGCCTGATTATCTCAGCACAGCACTAGGGACATGATGGCTGATTAAATAACCTGAAAAGTAATCTGCAAGTGATGGTTATTAGTATCAAAATCATAGATTGATGAAGGAAACAGATTATTTGAGGATATAAGAGAAAACAGTTTAAAAATAAAAAACAAATCTAACATTTCTTAATTTGAACTCAGAGTGAAAACACAAGAGAATCTACAGATTTTATCCAAGAGAAAGTTTGCAATCTAGCATTAACAAAATTGCTTCTACTAATACACACAAATGTGATCCCATAGACATAATGTATTTTAAAGAACATGGGCTTTTTTATTATTATTATTATTTTTAGCTTGCTCTGTACCTAAATGGATGCCAATCTTAGGGTATCTTTTTAGAAAGTTAAACCTGAATGATTTAATCACTCAAAGGTCATAAATAAAATTTATTACAAGATCTTCTGTAACAAAGCAGCTAATATAATCCAGGTACTTCAATTTCCAAGCCTTTTTTCCAGCCACTAAGTAATGTAAACTATAAGGTATTTAACACAACAGAGTAACAGAACAGTTTGCATTGGAATTGGCTTTTTTTAAATGGAATTCCCAACCTAATTCTACAGAACAATACTGATGGTCTAATGGATCGATGTGGGTACTTCATTAGTCATATGCATATGGAATATGGTGGTAAGGGTTTTTCTTTTTTTTTGTTAGGTTAAACAACAAAGCAGTGCAGAGAAGCATGCATTTCACTCAGAAAAATAGGTCAAATAAAATTAATAAACAAGGTGCATTGGCCTAGCCTTGATTTTCTCTTCAAACTTTCAGAATTGCACAATTTACTGGAATCCTGTCTTACTAATGCAACTTCTAATTTCTAATTACAGTTTGCAGAGCCAAAATAACAGACTTTTCATTTTTTCCATAGTTAAAATGACTTTAAATCAAAACTTTTAATATGTGGCTAGTCATTTTCTTGAATAAATTAAGCTCCAGCTGTCATTTCCTCAGCTATTTTTGCTTCTCAATAGAATCAGATTTTTAACTGCTTAATGATGCGTATTATCACTTTAAAAAGTTTTATACTTTTACAGGCACACTGAAGAACGGTAATGCTCCACTGAAGCTGGGAACATCAGCCATTTTCACCCTGCAGAAATGTAAGATGATTGTTCTGCTTTTGAGAAGGAACAAGTGAAACCATGGGAATCATTCCCCAAAACACAGTCTGTCAGCTGCTCTTTTTTTAAACTAAAACTAGGAAGTTTTAGTTAATACTCTTTTGATGAGGCTGTGTGTGTTTGAGGAGACAACTAGAAAAACAGAAGAAAATAAAAAATCATCACAGCCATTAAACATGGGGGAACTTCCAAGGCTGAGTGTTAAAAAATGAGGTCCAGGATATCAAACATTTTTCCATAGAAGTCAAAACTGTGCGTTTCCATATTTCATCTGGCATTATAAAGTTCCTCTTCTTTATAATATAACACTGCATATACTGTCTCAAAAGACTTCCAGTTAGTCTTTCCTGTTTGAAAATCACCTATACCTTCTAAAGTCAGGTCATTACAATATAGATAATAATAAAAACCACAAGAGATAGTGTGCAACTGCAGATTGATTTCATTTTATATTTTTCAGTGGTGACACCTCCAACATAATGCAAATAACTCTCACACAAGAAAATTGTGTGAGAGTTAAGAGCATCTTCAAAAATCTTTAAAAAGGAAACAGAAACAACTTTTCTTTTTGACTTGTATGAACTTCTTCCTTGAAGTTGACTCCTTCGCAATATTCTTACATTAGAGTTAGATTTGCATTAGAGTTAGATTTTTAGTTCTCAGACTAACTTGCAAAATAGAAGTTAATCTTCAGTTCAATAGAAATAATAACAGTTTTTCAAAAAGCAAGTATTTTTTTGCTACAGGGAGTAGTTGTCCTAGGTAAGTTTCCTAGTTACTAGTGACTTATATCAATTATTTCATTTCAGACTCTGGAATTTAAGTGGAATTTATTTATTTTTCCATGTACTATGTGTGAAATATTTATAAAATCATGCAGCTGCTATGTAAATCAGCAGCTATAATCCAAAGATCAGTTTTAAATTATAACAGCACTGATGAGTAATTAGCAAACAAATAAACTAGACTGAGTCCTTCTTTAAAGGCAATGCAAATACAAATGACACTGTTTGCATGATGGCATGTAGCATTACAGCATAAGGTCTTGATCTTTCTAAACACTGAGTTCTCTTCACTCCTATTGGCAACAGCAAAAAATCAATGTATTTGTTATCTGACAGAGTTAGATCTGGATTTTTCACCTTGTTTATTCTTTGTTGCTCTCTTCAGAAATAGCTTGGTTGAAATGAAATTTTTACAAGTCTTTGGAAATCCAAATTTTTTTGGAAGTCAGTTTTGTAGGTTAGTAATTCATAATATATATGGAATACTGAACCAAACCAAAGGTTCTTCTAGGCCTCTGTCCTGTTTCTACCAAAGCTCTGTAACTGATGTTTAAGGGTTGTATAAGAACAAGTTAAGTAATCCATTTTACTTCCCTAGCACTCTCCCAGTCTCCAGCAGTTGGAAATTCCAAAATG
This sequence comes from Anser cygnoides, assembly GCF_040182565.1. Lineage (NCBI taxonomy): Eukaryota > Metazoa > Chordata > Aves > Anseriformes > Anatidae > Anser > Anser cygnoides. The sequence continues at coordinate 31,094,661 of NC_089873.1, forward strand.
ACCAAACCCAGACATTGTATCTTCATGTTTAGTAATCCTTCCAGGCTTTAGTTACACATAGCTGTCTAGCTGATTTAGGATATAAGTAAAATTTAGCAACCTCACTGTCCTGAGCGGAATAATCAAACTACTTTAAAATATTCTATTACTTAATCTTTTACATTTTAAAAGTCTTCTGAAAGACTTTAGTGAAAGCCCATAATCTGCAATATGCTTTAAAGTTATTTAAATTATATATATTTTTACAGATTCATTTATATTTATGCTTCATTCCTACTGTCATTACCCATACAAAACTACTTACAAGTTGTTAGCAAGAATTTAGCAAGAAAATTGACTGATTGAAGAGCCACCTACAACATAGACCATTTCAGCTGATCTTCCACTTGTTCATGCATGATGCAAAACACCTTATTCACAAGGAGAAGATGAACATTAGAGGCCCGTGGGACTTGTGCTCTTACTTCACTAAAGAATTTTGGAAATTTCCCCCAGTGCTCAATAGTAATTAATTTCCTAGCCTTCTTCACTTTCATTCATGCATGGATTGGAAGAGTGGTGATGAAAGGCAATAGAATGACATAATAGAAAAATACAAAAGAATAGCATTACAGTAATGACATAATTTTCTATGTAAAGGCATGAATCAAAGACATTTTGACAGTGGCATTTCAGCCTCATATAAATCACAGGGAAATATTAAATTGAACACAACCCCAGAAGCATTCACATTCTTAGAAGTTTGCAATTTATCACTTCAGGTATCAGAAACGGAACAGAGTCTTTTGCAGTTGCAGGTTTACAACTCTGACAAAATCAATGTGTCTGAGATGTCAGAACTGAAACAAAGTTTCAGTTTGGCACATATATTATCTTAAAGTTTTCTCAGTTTTTTCTTGTTCTTTCTTTCTTTCTTTCTTTCTTTCTTTCTTTTTCTCTAGAGCTGCTGTTGAAAGTGCATGGAGCTTCCTATTCGTGCAGAAGAACTGACTATGCTGTCAAAATTTCCCACTGGTTATATATCTGACACATTGATTATGCAAATATAATGACTGAAGTAACTTCATTTTAATACTGCAAATTCATATACCATTCATGTTAATATAAAACTAGTAAAATGTTCTGACACCATAAGTGCACAAGCTTGATCATTTCAACTGTTCTTTTCCCCCGCCCTCTGCCTTGGCTTCTGCTAACAATTCACTCTATGCCACAAAGAAAATTGCACAATTTGGAAAAGGTTGAATTACAATAGGGCTTAAAAATCAGTAGTTAGATTACAGTACTTTTATGAGAGAGGTGAGCTTTCAGCAACACATCTTCCTCATGGATCATATCCAAATGGTGCTAGTGTTCTAAGTCCTGACAATTGATAACGTTCATCTGCTGGTAGAAGTCATTTCCCAAAAAGAATCTCTCTGTTGTGTTTAAGCCTCTTGCCTAGTTAAATGCTTGATAATGCTTTTAAAAATTGATCCTTTAGGACAGCTTCTGATCACAAAAGGAGTGTTAGTTCATTTTTATCTCTTCTTGGTTATGTAGGACAATTAGCACAAGGTCTTGGCAGACAGTTCTCCCTTTTCATTGTGATTGTTAAAAAGGTATCATGGGACTATAACCAAGCTTTTACAACACATGTATGATGCAAAAAGCCTATTCACCACATACAGCAGCAAGAAAGCATTTATCACCAAAGCTGTCTGGAAAATGTTCAGCAACCATGTGCTAATTAGGGAATAATCTGCTGTTCATCTGCAGTGGATAGCACCTGTTTAGCTGGCAGGTAGGCATACAGAGGAAGCTAACAGGTACTTTGATTGTTATCGGGGCAGTTAGCTCAGTGGGGGACATGAAAGAGACCCAGAAACTCTGCTGCAGGCAGCATGGGACTATGTGACTCTGTTCTGAAAAACACTCCCTGACAAAGAGTCCCTCTCCAGCTTTCCTGTAGACCCTCTTTAGGTACCAGAAGGCTGCTGTAAGGTCTCCCAAGAGCCTTCTCTTCTCCAGGCTGAACAACCCCAACTCTCTCAGCCTGTCTTTATAGGAGAGGTGCCTCAGCCCCTTGATCATCTTTGTGGACCTACTCTGGACTCGCTGTAATACTTTCACATCCTTCTTGTGATGGGGGCCCCAGAACTGAATGCAGTACTGCAGGTAGGGTCTCACAAGAGCAGAGCAGAGGGAGAGAATCATCACCCTCAAGCTGCTGTCCGCACTTCTTTTGATGCAGCCCAGGGTATTGTTGGCTTTCTGGGCTGCAAGTACGCTTTGCAGCTCATGACGAGCTTCTCATTAAACCAGCACCCCCAAGTCCTTCTCCTCAGGGCTGCTTTGAATCCCTTCTCTGCCCAGCCTGTATTTGTCCATCTGGGTTGAGGCAATCTTGGCATTGAACCTCATGAGGTTCTCACAGGCCCAACTCTTAAGCCTGTCAAGGTCCTTCTGGATGGCATCTCTTCCCACCACAAACTTGCTGAGGGTGCACTTGATCCCACCAACAGAGATGTCAAACAGCACCAGTCCCAATACCGACTCCTGAGGAATGCCACTCATCATTGATCTCCTCCTGGGCACTGAGCTGTTAAGCACAACTCTTTGAGTGTGATCATCCAGCCAATTCCATATCCTTACCCACCAACTGGTCCATTCATCAAATCTAATCTTGTGGTTACTGACCACATCTAAGACAATTTATACAAAATGGAACACTAACATGAAGAACTGAAAAATCCTGGATAATTTCAATCTCTCCTTTCATTCGGAATATACATCCCCTTCGCCCTAGACCATCTTCTTTATTCTCCCAAATTATATAGCTGTTCCAAAGCTTCTGATTTGCAAATGCAGATCATGAAAATTTTGAGCATTAAAAAAGAAAAAAAAAAAGAAAAAAAGAAAAATTTTCTTGCCATATTCTTTATATAGCTTGACATAACTGAAAAAATAACAGATCTCTGTTTTAAGATACAGAAGTACTAGTGCAGAGGTAAACTATGAAAGGATAGAAAGCTTTAGCAAATGACAAATGCTGATCTAGCTAATTGGATACAAACAGTAAAATGCCTCTACAAAGCACAGGTGAAAGTAAAGATAGGTAATTACTATATTTTGATTCCCATCCCTGTGGCTATAAAATACGTACAATCAGTACCATGAAATTGGAAAACAAACTTATGTTTTAAATCAAAGAAACAGGGCTTGGTCTAAACTCCACTATTTAGAAGACATGGTATCACAAACAATGTTAATGTTCTTTGACAACGTTCACAACCATTAGAAAATTGAAATCATAATGAAACTGCAGCTAACTCACAGTCTTCTGGCCCTAGGATGTACATTGTTGATGTGTGTATTTTGGAAACCCCATCTGTTAGGAGCCAAGCTTTATATACTCAATAATTGCTAAATTCCTAGGAGACCAGGTGGCAGGGCAAATTAATTTGGAAAGAAATAGAAAAGTTGGGGGGGGAGGGAATAGAAATATGGTAGGAGAAAGTTAATTCAGCATTTTCTGAATGTACTGAATGAGGACAGGAATAAAGAAAGGAAGAATATATGCAGTAAAATGCTGAGAGGAAGGGGGAAGGCAGGAAAGGAAAGGAGGATTTTACATCAAGAGAAATTTATGATGATATTTCTGGATTTACAAGAAACAGGTATGTAAGGAAGATTTAAAAAATCTGAATATATTGCCATGAAAATGTCTATTCAAGAATATTCATGCTTTCAATAATTACTCAGTCATTTATTTATAAAATCAATTCACAATGTCATGTGCAAAAAACAAACAAACAAAAAATCTTCCTTCCAGTGATTTTTTTTTTAATTGTTCTAACTTGAAAAGGAGAAGAAAACAGGGGAAAGGAAAAAAGATTTTTTTTTTTTTTTAACTTCCCAGCCCAAGTGTCACATTCCCATTTTTTCATACAAGCAGCACTCAGAAAACTAACCAGAGAGATAAAAACACCACAACTGCTGCTGTAAACACAGAAGCCCTCTGTGCAAGAAATCTCTGACAAGAACACTGGGAACCATAAAGTTGCATTAAGGTTTCTTTAAAGAGCAGCTGGTGTCACATATGGTTCTGCTGTCCTAGTTCCTCACATGCTTCCATTGTCAGCAGCAGATGAGACAGAGTAGTAAGGTTAAACTGATCTCATTTAAATTTTCATTACTGTGGTAGTGTTTTGGCTATACTTAATCAGGCAGATTGCCTAAATTGAAAAGTAAATCTGTAGTATATTACTATATACCATGCAGACACCTATAAACTATACATGTACTACTCAGAATATAATATTAGCTTGTTTTGAACCCAAATATAGGCATACTAAAACTGAAATCAATAACAGTTGATTTTGTACAACAGTACAAAAGAAGTTAGTAACACTACAATATCATAGATAAACACAGTATATACTTAGGTTATATTATTTTACCTGTGTGAGCAGTGTGGCCACCAAAAGGACAAAGAAAGAGGTGCATATGAGACATCCAAGTAATAGAAAGTTACCAGGCCAAAAGCAAGATAAGCACTACAGACTTCAGATAGGCAAGACATCCTGCTGAATGAAGACAAAATGCTCTCAGTCCTGATCACTGTGACTTCAGTAATTAAGTCCATCAAGAACTATAGCCTGCAGTGCTGACTGTATGTCACCATAACATATACTTACAGTTAATTCAGGATATAACTTAAAGACCTACAGTTTTGAACATGTAATGATAATGTCATCATACTGCTTGAGAACCAACCTTTCTAATAAACACTTAGGTGTGTCATTAATGAATTTTGCAAAGTTTAGTTTTGTAAATCAATACTGGACAGTTTTTTGGGCTTTCTAAACATTCCCATCACAGCAATTGCTACCTATCTGATACATACATTCAGTTGCAACAACAGTCTCTGTGTTAAAAAATGTAGGTCAGTTCTAGGCCACCTTTTTCCAGGTTTTCTACAACCAAATTTCTCTTCTGTTCTTCTTCTTTTCTCCTCCTCTTTCTTATCTTTTGCGTGTGTGTGTGCTCGTGCGTGTGGTTCAGAACATCAGAATTTTTTCAGCACATATCATCCCTAGAATACATAAGCTGTTATCACAAAAAAGCTGCAATGATGTCACACTGGAGCTTTCTTTTCTTCATGCTGAACATCCCCAGGTGTCTCATCTCCAGCCCTGTGATCACCTTCATGAACCTCCTCTGGACCCACACTAACAGATCTATATCTTTCTTATGCTGGGACCCCAGACCTGGACTCAACACTCCTAGTGGGGTCTCATGAGGGCAGAACAGAAGGGTACAATCACCTCCCTTGACCTGCTGGCCACTCCTCTGTTGATGCAGCCCAGGATGCAGTTGGCCTTCTTGGCTGCAAGCATGCACTGCTGGCTCATGTCAAACTCTTTGTCCATCAAAACCTCCAACTCCTTCTCTGTAGGGCTGCTCTCAAGGAGGTCTCCACCCAGTCTGTACTCATGTCTGGGACTGCCCCAACCCAGGTGCAACACCTTGCACCTGGACTTGTTGAACCTCATTATGTTCACATGGGCCCAATTCTCAAGCTTGTCCAGGTCCCTCTCAATGGCATCCCTTCCTTCTGTTGTAAAAGCTGTACCACTCAGTTTGATGTTATCATAGATAATCATGCTGTTAATGAACAATTTATCCTTGGTAAGTGCTTGCTGACTGATTCTAGCAACCTCCTTCTCATGTGTCCAGAAATGTGCTCCCAGAGGACTCATTCCATGACTCTCCTGGGGACCAAAATGAGATTGATCTGCTTGTCATTCCCTGGTTAGTTCTGGCCTTTCTTGAGAATGGATGCAACATCTGTTTTCCATTAGTCATCAGGGATCTCCACTCATCTCTATTACTTTTAAAAGGTGAGCAAAAGTATCCTTGTATGGACATCAGCCATTTGTCTCAGCAGTCTTGAATACAGCCTTGCTGGGTCTATGGACTTTTATGGGTTGAGTTCCCACAATATGTGACTTAATCCTCCTTTTAATTTAGGTATTGTCCTGTATCTGTCATTTTCCTCACAGGAGATACCTCAGGAAATAAATTTTAGTGTGATGCTTTAATCTCCTTTCACAATTACTTCACTGATTATATTACCAGTGTATGTCTGATGTACCAATTCCCCCTAAAAAATTTCAAATCTGTTGCCCAATTTCAACCAAATGTGACAGAATGTACATACTACATATTTCAGAAACAGGGTAAAAGAGAGAAGCACATTAATTCCTACAGTTGGAAAAAAAAAAGAAAAAAAAAGTAAATCCCCCACTCTAAAATATTTTATATCATTTTTTTTCAGAGTTGATGAAATATTAAAAATACATATTAGGAGATATGGGAAATAACCTGCTGTTAGAGGTTAATGTGTATAAGAGTTTTGCATAATTTTCTGATCACAGTCTGAAAACCAGTCAAATTTCAGTCAAATGAAGTCTTTCAAGAAGAGAACAAGAATGAACTTACAAGGCAAAATCTGAAGCACATTTTACCTGCCAATAGACACAAAAAGCTGATAATCAAAGAAATAACTAGTGAAGAGGTGCATTTGAATAAAAGTCATTGTTTCAACTTATGCTTTCAGCAAAACTGACTAGATTATCCATCCTTGACTTCAAAAAGCTGAACAGTACTCAGCCTATTTAAAATTCCCTGTTTCTTTGCTAACATTAGCATTACTTGCACTTAAATGTTGGAGTTAATGCCCAGAAGAACTTCACTTACTCAAACTTACAGATGAAACTTATGTGAACTCTGCTTGCCTTTTTGAGGCAAAAGCCTACATTCACAAAAGCCCAGGATATATTTCACATACTTACAGAGAGGCTTACTTATTTCATATGCAGCAATAAAAAAAAATCAGAACTACGAGTATGATACAAAATGAAATTGACCATGTAAAAAAATGATGATATTTATCATCTATATACTGATTTCTATATATTATATTTTTCTGCAATTCACTTATCTGACTTGTATTAATTCTTTTAAAACCTACAGTGTGTATTTAATATGAGAATACTGCAAAGGACCTAACTCAACTGTCATTGCAAAAAAAAAATCTGAAATTAATATTTTTCAACACATTTAAAACTATGTTAGAGACAGAATAGAAAGCTCCAAAAGGGAGCTTAACAACAAAAAAAAAATATGATGACAACAACAACAACAACAACAAAATAAATAACATGGGAAATTCATGTAAGAATTGCCTTGAATAGTTAAGGGAAGATTTATAAAACAGTGAGAAGTTGAGAATTTAAGGAAACAAAAACCAAACTGAAGAGCTCAGAAAGTATTCAAAGCAAGTAACTGCCCTTTTATAAATAAATAAATAAATAAACAACAACACAAATATAGCCTCCAACTTTAGCTCCTTCCAATCAGGTAATGCCAGCTTTGGAAAGTAATACACATTTTTATATAGCTATATATTATATGTATGTATACAAACAGTTATGTATATAGAGCAAACACAGACATATTTTAAATTCAGATCGAACACTAATTCAGGTTGGTGTTGAAGAATGACTACTATATTAATTTCTGCTATACATCATACTCCCTTTGCCCTAAGTACTGAGTGTTTCTCATTCACAGAGGTCACCCAATGTTAAAGGCCTTTTATGTAGCAATTTTCTTGGAATAGTCCTGTGTTTTCATGTTATGTCATGGGAGATTTTTTTCAGAATGTTTGCAGTGTTTCAATTGACTAATTTCATTCAAAATAAATAAATAAATAAATAAGAAAACCACATAATTAAAACTGAACATGTCTGCAAGGACCTTGTTGGATCAGGACCAGAGCATTCAGTCCAAATGAGCATCATTATCCATTTGAGTTAAACTAGCATAAAATTTCTAAAAAGCCTAACAATAAAGATGTTTCTAACAACAGTGATAACAAAAGAGAAGCAAAGAAGGAATGAGAGACCTTGAAGAAGGAGAAGGTGCTTTTATTTTGAAATAAAATCAATGTCCCTCATTTCCACTATTGTAAGCACATACAAGCATCAAGTGGTCTATCCAGAATTCTGACATCAAGATATGTATGTTAAGGTTGTCAAATAGTTTTTCTGGCTTTATGGTGCCCTTTTGATTTGGATACCCTGAAAAGCTTCAAGCAGATTTACAGTGATCTTCATGACCTGTAAATCTAGATGCCAACACTTGCCATTCATACAACCTTTCTGTCATTCATATTGTCATTCTTACGTTCATACCAATCTTCACATTTCTGTTGATATTATCTGTAACAAGTCTATCCAATAACTATCCAGGAAAGCAAACCCATAGCTCTAAAATGTCAGCTTTTTGTTTGCTCAGGTGTTAGAGCATGGATGTGTATAGCTAACATCTAACCATGATTCTAATCCAGCTGATGACCAGTCATCAGCAGTGTTCCCTAGGGGTTGGTGTTGGGGCCCATCCTCTTTACTATCTTTGTTGATGATTTGCATGACAGAATTGAGTAACTCACCTTCAGTAAGTTTGCAGACAACACCAAACTGGGGGGAAGTGTCAATCTGCTGGAGGGTAGGAAGGCCCTGCAGAGGGACCTGGACAGGTTGGGTCGATGGGCAGAGGCCTTTGGAATGAGGTTCAACATGGCTAAGTGCTGGGTCATGCACTTTGGTCACAACAACCCCATGCAACGCTACAGGCTTGTGGCAGACTGGCTGGAAAGCTGCGCAGAGGAAAAGGATCTGGGGGTGCTGATTGATGTTTGCCTGAACATGAGCCAGCAGTGTGCCTGGGTAGCCAAGAAGGCCAATGGCATCCTCGTTCATATCAGGAATAGTGTAGCAAGCAGCACCAAGGAGGTGATCGTCCCCTTGTACTCTGCTCTGGTGAGGCTTCATCTCGAGTACTGTGTTCAGCTTTGGGCCCCTCACTACAAGAAGGACATTGAGACCCTGGAAGGTGTCCAGAGAAGGGCTATGAAGCTGGTGAAGAGCCTGGAGCACAAGTTGTGTGAGGAGCGGCTGAGGGCACTGGGGTTGTTTAGTCTGGAGAAGAGGAGGCTCAGGGGAGACCTTATTGCTCTCTACAACTACTTGAAAGGAAGTTGTGGGGAGCTGGGGGTCGGCCTCTTCTCACAGGTAACTAATGATAAGACTAGATGGAATGGCCTCAAGTTGCACCAGGGGAGGTTTAGGTCAGAAATTAGGAGACATTTCTTCTGAGAAAGAGCAGTCGGGCATTGGAATGGGTTGCCCACGGAGGTGATGGATTCACTTGGAGTCCCTGGGGGTGTTCAAGGAAAGGTTGTACATGGTGATTAGGGACATGGTGTAGTGGGTGACATTGGTAGTAGGCTCATGGTTGGACCAGATGATCTTGAAGGTTTTTTCCAACCTTAATGATTCCATGATTCTATGATTTGAAGCTCTTAAAGCAAGAAGATAGAGATGAACCAAGGGCTTGCACTCGAACTAGATTACTGGTTACATACTGCAGCGGCATCCTTGGGTGCACAGAGCTTTGCAATCAAGGTGACTAAACTGCTTTTTCTGCTAAGTATATCCCTGGGATTTTAAATTCAACACAGCTAATTTGTATCAGAATAGAAACTAGAATGTTTAATATTTTAAATAGAGAAATCTCTGAGTAATTTGGTGATAAATAAATAAATAAATAAATGAAATAAAGAATGATAACCAAAAAGCCATAAAAACACTACTTCTTCAGCTTTCTCTCTCCTTGCAGTAAGATGCTTGATGGCAGGGTTTGTTCCAGTCACTTCAGTGGCTCTTTGAGTCACTACTAAGAATTCACAATCCTTCCAGTCCCTGGAAAGGTTTCTTCTATCACATAAGGTCAGGTTCTCTATTCCCTGCTGCTTTTCACAGTCTTGCGGGGCAAGCTTGATCTGCAGACTCAAGTCTCTTGGCTCCCACTTGTAATCTCTGCCTGCCATTGTTTGCTACCCCATATGCCTGGGACTGTCCCTTTAGGCTGGGACCCTGCTTCATAAACCAAGGAACGTCCTCACATGCTCCAGCGGGATCGAGGAAGGAGATGTGCAAACTAACAAATGAATAAAAAAAATACCCTTTGTTACAAAACCCAAATTTTACTGTACTTCTTACCTAAAAAAATGCATGGGTCCAAGCCACTGACATTGTCTGTGTACAACCACTCCTTTATAAGTTGCAGATGACTTCAGGTAAAGGCTAAGTTGTGATAATTGGTGCTGGTATTCCATAAACGCAGTGAAGAGCAATGAGACCAAACCTCCAGCTTTCTTCATGGCTGAACTGCTCAGAGATCTTAGTAATACAGATGAGCAATATCCAAATCAAAGACACACGCACCTTTTAGGATTGTTTGATTTTATTCACCATGCAGATTTCTTCTAGTATGCTTGGCTTCCAGGACCTTTACTTGAAAACAAGTGTTTGAAAACACCAGTCTCCAGGACCATCAGAGAGACCATAGCAAAGGAGGAGAGAAAGGGAGAAGAAAGGTCAGCTTTAGGCCTTTTTAGCTGCAGATATTTGTCTGAACAGATTAAGTATGGAGAGACTATTGCAACTTTGAATTATCATTCTATAAAGAATAGGGTGACATATACCAATGTATATTGATAACAACAAGGAAATTCAGGCCATTGCATGGAGTCTTTTTAAACATACATGCAGAAATATTTCATGACTGGCTATAATGCTGATGCAGGTGAGTTTAAATCTGAGAGGTTTTCATGAGCATATGCCCTAACCTGTCATAGAAAAAAAAAAAAAGATATATTCAGAGCTCTATGTTTGCTAAGATAATATTTATATTCAAACAATAATAGAAAAATATTTCACACCTGTGATTTCAGTCTTGTATCTACCACCAGAATTAACTATTTTAAATATTCCCTGCATCCAGAACAACTTCAGAATAATCTTGTCCTACGCGTGGTAGTTGAGAACTGCTATTACAGAGCTAGGTGAGAATCACAAAAGCACAGCATCATGTCTCTATGGAGTCTAACACTTTTGCAAGACCCATTTCAGGAAAGAGGTGAAAGCAGGGATAAAAATGAAATGGACATTGTACTGCATAGGCTCTGAGAGAAGCCTCAAATTAAAAAGCGAAAGTTAGGAAGAATCCTTTTATCATTTATCCTCCCAGCTGGAACAAACTTTCTACATAATATCTACAAGTTCAACAAAGAAAAAGGATCAGGGTCTTTATTTTACATTTCAGACAGAATTTCCTGTGTGCAGTAGTAATGAACAAAGGTAAGGAATGCTGAAACCTCACTCAGTACACAGGCAGCTTGTTTTAGAAGGCTGAGAAGTCAGACCAACTAGGAATTTAGTTTCCAAAAAGTCCACAAATTTCTTCATTTCAAGAATCCAGTCTACATCATATTTCTGCAACAAGATGACAAATTCTAATAGTAATTCAAGACTATGAAGAGCAATACTTCACATGTTTTGACATGAACAGTTCTGGAATGGATCTAGCTTTATTGCTCTATCATTTATTTTTTTATCATTTATTGCCATATCATGATATTGGGTTCTTAACATTATTTTGGAACTTTGCATATTTACAGTTTGAGATAAGATGATGATCCTGTAGTACTGGTTTGAGAAAATTAGGCTTGTATATCACTACTAATTGCCAATCAAGTCAAAAGCTCTTGGTTTTTTTACAGCTCATAAATATAGATAGCACTCCAGGACATAACAAAAAATGTGCTCTCCACATTGTTGGTAGATTAATTTACAATGTTAATTAGACTTCACATTTTTATGTTGTTTTGTTTGTTTGTTTATGTTTTTACAAAGTGGAAATATTAACCTAAACACACAAATTAGTACCTAAAGTAATATTTTGCTACCTGCTTTATTTAGAGGAAATTAATACTACATTAATGAGCATCCTAATAAATCAATGTATTCTAAGAGATAGAAAAAATAGATGCAAATATAAATAGCATAATATTGAAAAAAAGATGCTGAAATGATTAGATAAACAAGAGAACAAAAAAAAAAAAGAGAGAGAAAAGATAAATGGGAGTTGAAACATGCAATGAGTCGTTTTTTTAGTAATATTAATATATTAAGCTTTGTGCAAAAGAGCAGAAAAAATAATGTAAGAAAATCAGAATATATCTGAACATGACAAAAAAAATGTACTACCTCCCCCCATCTCCCAACCTCCAAACATGCTTTTTCATTTAGGGAGGTATTTGGACTACTTGTATTCATTATATTTTGCTCTATTGTGTTCAAAAACACACTGGCAAAAAATTACTGGTAGAAAATTACTGGTATCAGAGTTTGGTAGGACACAGTCCATGCTTATTACAAAATATTAGGGCATGTTGGGAACAAATATGAGAGAAAAAAAAAAAAAAGCCACCCTTCCACCCTTCCTCCACTTACTCCTCCATGACTCTATCAATATATATCCCAGGCAGTTTTCACCACAGCATCCTGTAAGTCTGAAATTCGTCTTCCCAAACACAAGGGATAAAGATGTGGACAATTCAGAATATATAAAACAGAACTGAGCTGTTGATCTGCAGCACATTGTGATTGTAACACTGTAATTCATCAAGAAGTGATTTTCTTGATCTTTGATTGCAATCAGTTTTTCTCTACTGATGACCTGTACATTTTAGGAGATATTCTGAAGTTTCTCCACAGTTTTCTCAACTATCCCCTTGCTTTTTTATGTAATATCTCTCCTAATCAAAATAATTAGCCAGATTCTCTAATTAGTCAAACTTTAAAATGTTTATTAATTACAAAAAAAAAAAAAAAAAACACTAATAAATAACTGTATAAAAATGAAACTAGCAAACTGTACTTGCTGAGAAAGCCAAAGTCAAAATATTCAAAAATGGCAAGAAGGAGGACCCAGGCAACAACAGGCCAGTCAGCCTCACCTCCATCCCTGGAAAGCTGATGGAGCAGCTCATCCTGGAAGTCATCTCCAAGCATGTGGAGGATAAGAAGGTGATCAGGAGTAGTCAGCATGGATTCACCAAGGGGAAATCATGCCTATCCAAGCATTTTGATAGCCTTCTATGATGGGACGACTAACTGGATAGATGAGGGGAGAGCGGTGGATGTGGTCTATCTTGACTTCAGCAAGACTTTTGACACTGTCTCCCGTAACATCCTCTTAGGTAAGCTCAGGAAGTGCAGGCTAGATGAGTGGACAGTGAGGTGGATTGATAATTGGCTAGATGGCAGAGCTTAGAGGGTTGTGCTCAGTGGTACCAAGTCTAATTGGAGGCCTGTAGCTAGCAGTGTCCCCCAGGGGTCAGTACTGGGTCCAGTCTTGTTCAACTTACTCATCAATGACCTGGATGATGGAACAGAGCGCACCCTCAGCAAGTTTGCTGACGATACAAAACTGGGAGGAGTGGCTGATAGCCCAGAGGGCTGTGCTGCCATTCAGAGGGACCTCGACAGGCTGGAGGGTTGGGCTGAGAGGAAACTCATCAAGTTCAAAAAGGGCAAGTTCAGGGTCCTGCATCTAGGGAGGAATAATCCCAAGCACCAGTACAGGCTGGGGGCTGACCTTCTGGAGTGCAGCTCTGCAGAGAGAGACCTGGGAGCCCTGGTGGACAGCAGGCTGACCATGAGCCTGCAATGTGTCCTTGTGGCCAAGAAGGCCAACAGTACCCTGGGCTGCATTCAGAGGAGTGTTGTCAGCAGTTCAAGGGAAGTGATCCACCCCCTCTGCTCAGCCCTGGTGAGGCCACACCTGGAGTATTGTGTCCAGGTCTGGGCTCCCCAGTACAAGAGGGACATGGAGCTACTGGAGCAAGTCCAGAGGAGGGCCACAAAGACGATTAGAGGACTGGAGCCACTGTTGTATGAGGACAGGCTGAGAGCTGGGCCTACTTAGCCTGGAAAAGAGAAGACTGAGGGGAGACCTCATCAGTGCATATAAACATCTGAGGGGAGGGTGTTGAGAGGATGGAGCTGGTCTCTTTTCTGTTGTGTCCAGCAACAGGACGAGAAGCAACAGACACAAACTGAAGCACAGGAAGTTCCAGCTGAATATGAGAGGGCACTTCTTTACTGTGAGGCTGATGGAGCACTGGAACCAGTTGCCCAGAGATGTTGTGGAGTCTCCTTCTCTGGAGATATTCAAAACCTACCTGGATGCCATCCTGAGCAATGTACTGTAGGTGATCCTGCTTGGCGGGGGGATTGGACTAGATGATCTTCAGAAGTCCCTTCCAACCTCAAGCATTCCGTGATTCTCTGTGATTCTGTGACATCACCAGGGCAGCTGACCCAAACCAACCAAAGGGATATACAATGCCATACGGTGTCACACTCACTAATAAAAGCCAGGAAAAGGGAAGGAGAAGAGGGTGCTCTTGTTATGAAGATGTCTGTTCTCCTGAAAAGTGCTACATGTATTGCAACCCTGCTTCCCAGGATGTGGCCAAACATTGCTCGTTGATGGCAAGTAGAGAATATTTTTTTCTTCCCTCTATGCTTCCCCACGGCCTTTGTTTGCTTGTTAGTTTGTTTTCCCTCTTTCTTTTCTGTTTAATTAAATTATCTTTATCTCAATCTGTGAGTATTTTTTTCTTTTTTTCTTCTTCTTTTTTTTTTTTTTTTTTCCTTTCCAGGATACTTTCTTCTCCCTTGCTCTTCTTTTGAGGAGGAGGAGTAAGACAGTGGTTGTGGTGGAGTTTAGCTGCCCAGCAGGGTAAAACCACCACACAAATGAGCCTCTTGAATAGGTTAACAAGTCACTTGTAATTCATTTCATTCTTAGATTCAGTCTGCAGTCTGCGTGCAGTAATTTCCAGCTGACAAGACTTTTTTTATTGCCATCTCTGTGTATTTCGGCTTTTAATTATTCCATAATAACAGTCTTTGTGAGCAACCGTTTTTAAAGCACCAGCTGCAGTGACTTCTGCATTTTCTGATATTAGCATGCAAATCAACATAAAACATAGCCAGCTTTTTTTTTTTTTTTTTTGGCATGTTCTATATTGATTGACATCCGACTACTTACTGCTTGGAAAGATGGAGGGAAAAACATTGTGTTCCATAGCACTATACGTCATAAAAGAGCTATGTGTAACGACTATGGACCACATTATCAGGTAATAATTTTCAAAATTCCTATCATACTTTACGCAACATGTCCTTAGTTAAACTCCTCCAAACCTGTTTATTTGAATTGAAAACAGAAGCGAGAACCACTGGATGTATCTACCTTAGTTTTAGTCTTTCATTATTGTCACATAACATACAAGTCTATCCTTTACCAGTTCAAGGCTCACTAAGTTAAATTGCAAGAGGTTTGTTCTCACCCTGAGTCACAGAAGATGAGAAGAAGATGTGCGCAGATAAAGCAAATATAAGCTATGTTGTATGTTTTTTATATAAAGATTACTGTGATAAAAAAATGCGGGGGGGGAGGGGATTAATCTGGACACATATAAACAGCTACAGTTGGTCAGATGCATACCACCTCTGTATCTAGACATGCAGAGGAATTCCTGAAATATAGAACTGATTTGAATTTTAGTCTCACAAGCCTGCTCTGAAAACAGACACAATGCAATTCTGTTTAATTATCTTTTGGCTAATTTTGCCTTGTTTCTCCTGTTAAAGCTTAAAATTTTTAATCATCAACTCTGGCTCCTGCTAAGTATTTGTTTGTTTTGGGTTTTGTTTGTTTGTTTTTAACTCTAAAATATATGTAATCAACTAGCATTTAAAAATGTTTCTGAGTTTCCCTAACCAAACCAAATACCAAAACAAATGTATACTTTGTATACTTGATTTAATGACCTGAAGAATGCAGGTATTTTAATTTAATCATTGTGCCACTGGACTTTCTTCTAGATCCTAAATTTCTGTGCTTTATCAAGAGGAAGACTAATTAATTGCCATCAGTATGTAAAAATTATGTATAAAGAACAGAAGACAGGCATTTCTGATCTTTCTGTTCAATTTAGTTGTTCCTAAATAACTGTCACAGTATAAAAACACAAGAAGGTACATACCAGTTCAAACCTAACAGCAGCACACCCCAATGTCTTATCTCTGAAAACTGCCAGAAGTGGAGGCTTAGGGAACTGACTGCCTTCTATTCCTTTGGCAAATTAAGCAACAAGTTACATATCTCAGTTAATACCTTCGTAATTTCCCACTCAAGTTCCTTTAGTAATTCTGTGTAAATATCATCTCGCTTCGGCCATTGTTTTTCCAATTGTCATTTTTCATTTTATTGATTTGCTCAGAAATGTTTTCTTCTGACATTTTTTTTTAAGCCTGTTCCTCCAATGTTTCCAGAGAAAAGATGAGCTCTACTGTGGGAAACTCCCAATGATTCCCTGTGGTGAATGAAACTTTTTCTTCTCAGAGTGCTTCCTCATTAACCTCTCAGGTAGCTATGAGTCCTGCATATTCCCCATCATGGTTCTGATTCTGTTGTGCTCAAAAAATTTGTATGGTAACTATTGAAGTCTATTACAAGTTGTATTTAAAAATATTCCTGACTGGTTTATTACCATTTTACATTAAACTTACCACCGTTTACACTCTTTTTTACTTTTCTTTTTTACATTTTTAGAGATGTCTTTCCTTGCTTAGAGATGGTTCCTTGCTTAACCTAGTAACTGATTCCAAACTGGTCTTGCAAAGACCTCATAAGTCCTTCTCTCTTCTTCTCCTGCCAGTGTAACAGTAATAACAGTTTGCAATTGGTCTTAAAAGAACACAAAAAAATAAGAGTAAACAACAGACTAACAATGAAGCACTCTGGGCTATCACATGAACCCGTGGATTTCCTCTGCTGTCAGGCAACAGAAAATTTATTTCTTCAGTCATTTCCACCTATTGAAGCAAGATTTTACCAGGAGAATTGTTTCACTACATGTTCCTTATCTTCGCTATCCTTCAGCTTTAGGTGAGAATGCCATATAACCTTAACCTGTTATGTTACAAAAAAACATGGACTCCTAGTTACATGTTAAAAAAAAAAAAAAAAGTTTTCCTCATAGACAGCCTAAAATCAAACATTCTCAACAGTCGTCCATTTCCAGGCATGGTTATTACACTTATAAGATGCTTAGCAAAAGTAGATATGACATCCCAGGTCACATGTTTAACTCTTTTATATGGATTCTTTCACATTCATATTCTGAGGGCTTTTCTTGACTGAACTTCTGTCTAAAGGCTTAGAAAGTCTGCTTGAAATCATCAAATCTCCCTATTATCCACATATATATATACATATACAAATATAATCTCAATAAAATCTCAATATTCTTGGGGATGGAGTAGAATATTTTCCTTTTGGGTTTAGTGTGTTTTTAACGCAAGAATAGGTGTTCTCCTGTTGTGTTTGAAGAAAAACATTTTTTTTCCAATTTGCTTTTTAATTTGTGTGTTCCCTTAGTGGAGACAGAATCTGTACTCTCAGCCACAAATTTTACCCTTTGTTATTGTGTCTGTTTGTGATTTCTTAGGAAAAAATATGTAATGGAGAGTGCACACCATTTCACACTATCCACCTTTACGAAAGGAAATGCCTTTGAAGGAAACAGTGTTTCTAAAGATAGGTAATTAAACATTAAATGAAAGTCATTTAGTAGACCAGAGATACAAAAAGATAAGGAAAAATAGTGTGAAAAGAAAGAAAACAAATACATTCAACTGCTGAAGATAACATCTGATATTTGCTATCATGAATGCATTTATTCAGTCTCATTTTTCTTTTAAAAGCAGGGCCTGTTTTGTTTCTGTCAGGACCAAACACATGGCTATCAATTTTAACACACCCTGATTTCATTTGTGTAGCTACTGAAGATCACATGTCAGACCTTGTAACTTTTCATCACTCATGATCCTACGCAGGAAACTGTTATTGATGGGTTCATTGCTCTTGGTCCACCTGTTGAATAAAGGAATCTGCTCTAACTTAAAGTAACAATAAAAAGTTTCTGCTTCATTTGACAGCTGGAAATGCTGAACTAATTTGAGCTCAGGAATGCTGTTCTTGCTTTGTTCAAGTTCTGCTTTGTGCTCTTTGAAGCCCATCTCTCTCCTCTAACTGGAAAGGGTAACCAACCCTTTCAACATTCGCTAAGCCTCTGTCTTGCTCATCACTAGGAACAGTGGTGCAGAACTCCTCATTAGGGCAGGAAGCATTCAATGCATCATGCTGAACTTTCATTTGCACTGATCTTAGCTTAAAAAAAAAAATCAATTGTTATTTGCCTATAGTTCATCTTTGCATCGCAACAGGAGAACTTCTACCACTGGAATGATAACTTCAAAAATGATGTCCCCACTTTGTTGGATCCTCCCATCTCCTACTGTTTTCCTAGAGGATAAATTTGGCTAGTGATTAGCACACTTGCCTAAAGATCAAGAAACCTGAGCTCTACTCATAATTCTTCTGTGTATTCACTTTGTAACCCAATCTGTTCCTCTGCCTATAAAAATTGTGATAATGGTACCCACTTCTGTAAAGTACTTTAAAGCCTCAGATAAAAGATGCTGTAAAAGCTAAGTGCTATTATTAAAGCTTTCTCAGTAAGCTGGGTATTAGCCAGAGGAACAGAAGGCTAGACACAATACTTTGCCATCAGAAAAACTACACTAAAATGGAGGTTATAGTAAATGACAAAACATTTCAATTCTCACACAAACTTTTAACAAATTCCATCATCACTTTGACATTCATGTCATAGTGCTTTTTATAAATAGTCACTGCCAGAATCTGTCAGTCTTCAGAGAGTTTTCCTATTTCAGAAAAGAAAACTCTACTGCGCTACTCCAGGGTCTGCAGAAACTTGCCTGATCACCAGCACCTCAGTTTTAGAGCAGAACATCCTAGTGGAGCATCTCAAGGAACATAAATGAAATGCTCTCTTGTTGGTATGGAAGGCTACAGAGCTGGGAAACTTACACAGGCTCCACACCACCTAAACCATGACTAGTTAAATCTCTCTTATCAGCCTGAATAGAATTTTTGCCTAAAAATGCTGTGTTCGGGAGAAATTGAATCTATTTCCCCCACTGCACTTTGGGAGCTCAGACCTTTCTGCAGTTGAGCCTACATCTAAAGTCTTGCCTGATAAAAACCGACAACACCGCATTCAAAACTGCATGCAACAGCTACGGCCATTTTTTCTTTGAAAACTTAGAGAAGGAGAATGAATAGCTCTTTCACATAATGGGACCCACCCCAAAAGTGGATGATCTGGATTTGAAACAAGCAAAAAGAAGTGGTTGTTCACACGGTGCACGGTTAAGTTGTGGAGTTACTTGCCATGCAATGTTATGGTGGAAAAAGTTTCTATAAATTAAAAGGGAAGTTGGATGGTTCAATGCAAAATAATCCTCTTAAAAGTGCAGATATCAACACTGGATCAGGAAGTCCCTGCACTGAAAATTACTGGAGGCTGAGACAATGTTTAAATGACATATGTCTCCTCTACTTGTACACTCTGTCATTAGTTACCCACTGCTAGTTACTGTTGAAGACAGGATGCTGGGATAAACACATCTTTGGTTTTAGATACAGGTATGTTTGTAGGTTGTGTGATGTATCTGCTGAAAATAATTTCTATTTTATAATAATTAATGAATTAAAGAAAAAAAAAAGGCAAAAAAAAAAAAGGCTCCTAGAACAGACACTAAGTTTTCATTTCTGTATTTAGGAAAACCAACCAGTAACCTTAAATCAGCCTTTTTCTAGCTGCTTACCTTACCTACATTATTTTTACATTCTTGGCCTAGCTTCTGCTAAACTGTCAAGTATTTCTGATCACAGCCCTCTCACAGTAAGGGCTCCCTTCCTAGTGACAAGAAGACCTAAAAATCTATTCTCTTTCTTCCTGAAGAGTATTTAAACTATTCAGAGAAATTCACCAGAAAGAAGTGTTCTTTATTTCTTTATTATTATTTCAGTGATTATGAAATATTTAGTTTTCATTTTACCTATGAAAGCCTTGCTTGCTGTGTGTTTTAGACCATTAACTGATTTACAACCAAACAATTCAACCTACTCATACAACACACAGCTAATAAATCTTCACACCTTCTCTGTATGGAGTTAGGATATGCAGAGGGATAAATGCGAATAAGAAGCCTGGGAAATCTGCACTTAAACGGCAATAACAACTCATTTTTCTGCATCAGCTTATATGAATGTGAAAAATATTTCAAGAACCTAACAGCTCTTAAAATAGGCATGACTTCAGCTAGTCTAAAAGTCCTTTATATCCACATGAAATAGTATTCTGAATTTTACAAAAGCTTTATATTGCCAAAATAATAATAATAGTAATAAATAATAATAACATTTATTATTAATAATAATATTTTCCAATAAATAAGTACAGGAAATCCCTCCTGTCCTCACCTACCATATTTCCCTTGGAATGTTCCCATTTTCAGTGCACTAAATGGACAACACTTACTAAACGAAAAAAATAAAATAACCACTACTCTTTCTTTTTTTCTCCTCCTTACTCATTGCATGACACCATATCTTATTTCCTGGAATATATTCAAGCCTTATTCTAAATGCATGATTAGTCTTTTTTTTTTCCCAGAGCCTTCATAAAGGATCACCGCACTGATCACTGAACTGCATTGTGTATTACACAAACTACAATTATTTTTTTCTTCAAAGCTCTTACACTCACACATATACACACACAGAGTGAGGTTAGGTAGTACTTACGTACAACAAAAAAGAACAGGCTGGAGAATTCATCTATCCTGGATGTTTTAGGCAGTCAAGTCTCCTTCTGCCAGAACGGCTTTATTTCATTCATGTTGTGACCAGTCAGAACAGTAGCTTATTAGGAGCAGTTAGGAGCTGCTCATCTTCTGTTCTCCTGGGTGAATTTTGGTAACCTGCAAGCCCTCCAAGCAACCACCTGATTAAGGCATGGCAGGCTCTTGCATCTAGCTCTTACGCCTATCTCAGGGTACTGAACAGGCTGACAAAGCTCTCACTTTGCTTGTTGAGTTGCTCACCCTGTTCAGCAGCTTCTTCTGCCTGCTGCTGTACTGTGAAGGCAGGGGCTCGAGCAAGGGCGAAGGTATGCTGGCTTTGCTGTTGACTGGTAGGATTGGGCTCTTGGTGAGCTCTCTGAGAGAGGCCAGTCCCAGACCCTGACTCCTGAGTTGCCTCTGGCACAGATTTCCTGTGATAAATTAGAATGGAAAGGAAAAATACTTGCTAGCAGGTTTGCTCTTCAACAGAGCCTTTTTCATACGTGTAGCTTGTAGTCACCTTTCATTGGGTTGTGGACACAGACAGCATACCCCAGAGCCCCTGTCAGCAACTGGCATCTGGAGAAATGTGTGTACTTGCACATGAGTAGGTGGGAGGTCTAGAGAGATGGTATGTGCTCTGACACTAAGTATGATCTGCTTTTCATTATATAAAATGTCAGAATCAGTCCAAAATGAGTATTACCTACACTAAAAAATATTCTTCACTCGTCTAGAGCAACAACAACAAAATAAACAAACATCTCTGTGGTCCACGCCTCTTATTTAGTTGATCAGCTCTTCCTGAGATAAATTTGTCCTGGGAGACTAGCTGAATGCCACTGATGGAAATGGCAGCTGGCCATCCAGGAATAGCCTTCTGGACATTTGTGTTTGGGAGCTACTTCTGCAACACGCTTCATATACTTCCACAACCTTTCTGTCTTTTAATGCATTGTTGGTTCCCTCCTCCTCTCACTTTACATATACCCATGTATACATCCTCAGCCATATTGGTCCAAATCTGGATTGCAGCACATGAGTTCTTTTATGCCCCTGAGTTAAACACGGGTATACCACAGGAGGGCTTAGGTTTGTAAACTGATTCTTCTCTGCCTGTTTAGTTCCCTGAGTCATTGAGTCAAAGAAAAGCCCAGTTCAGAAGGGAATTCTGGAGATTACTTCATCCTACATTCTATTGAAAGAAGGGCTTTAGCTCAGGTTATTCAGGGCCCTGGAAAGCCACTTCTTGAATGTTTCCAGAGAAGAGATTTCACTAGTCGTCTGGATAACGTGCTCAAACGTTTAATTGTTCTCAGGCTAGAGAACTTTTTCACTGTACCTAGACAAAGTTTCCTAGGAATCAATTTGTGCCTATTCTTCTTGTCCTGTACAGAGCTTCGTTTGTGAAGAGAGTACCTCCATCTTCTCTACAGCCATGTTGTACTGGAAGATTCAGGCCTTGAGTTAAAGCACTCCCTTACAAGAGTTACTTCTTGCAATTGTTTCTAGGGCTTCATAATACATGAGGGTCATTGGATACAAACCAAACATCTATGTATCTTAATTCATTTGAAAAGAACAGAAGCTGTGATGGTGAATGAGTGACAGACTAGACAAGGCATATGTAGACTGGGGAAGTAGTGGATTTGGCATATTCTTGCAGGGCTTGGTCAGCCCTTGTCATACTGAAGAAAGCCAGCTCACACAGGGTGAAGAAGAAGCTTTCTAAATCATTTAAAGCCACATATATATATGTCGATTGACAGTATAATACATTTCAAGAAAATGCATCTGGTTTTCCAATAATTTGGAGAAGTATCTGAGTGTATTTGGGATATCTAAATTCGATACCATGTCAAGCAAGAGGAATCAAAAACCAAGGTGTCTGTGACTTTTTTATTCTGCATTTATTCTGAGTAAGGCTTACATTTTATCTCAGATACAGTTTTGATTAACATAAGTGTCCTGAAATTACCAACAATTTTAACATTATATGAGATTGTACTTAACCTATCTGGACCAAATTGTGCTTAAATCTGTAGAAATATGTAGTAAATGATGATCACTGCTGGGAACATCTCATAATCCAGAAGAGGAATGGACAGTATGCCTGACAGCAGATACAGATTAGATTCTGATGACTGAAGGAACATAGCAGAGTGTTTAAAGCTGTGGGGTTGATTTGGGATGGGCTATGTACTAGGGAGAATTAAACAGTTGCACAATCACCAGGAACCCAAGCTTTGTCAAATGACTTTCTGCAAGAGAAAAAGATGCTTAAAGCAATGTCAGCCTCCTTAAACATCCATTAATGCCAACAGGCTGAAGCTGAGATATAAATCAATATAACCTTTCCTCATTTTTTTTTGATATGGATATCAAGAATACATGACAGATTTTGTGTATTCATCACCAATGAAACTAGGACTCCATATGAGTGGCAAAATATTTAAATATCACTCTGTAGATAGATTTTAAGGCAGCTGTCCCTAAAAGACCAAAGGTAAAGGGTAAGGGTCAAGTGATATTACTTAGGCCCTACCAAGCTAATGGAAAGGTGTATATATAAGGGAAGTCTTTAATCCAAATAGCCATAAAGAGATTCAAAACAGACTGTGACTTTATGTTTAGAACTATCTTGTTGCAAAGATGCTCAAGGTCAGAGGAGACACTTGGGTATGGTTTTCCTGGATATCTTCCTGAGTATTTCTAATACTACCAAGAATGGCTTTTTCATATAAAATCAGCTTTCCCCTACTAATGAAAAGACCTATTGGAGTGAAAAGGAGAGAACACTCATCCAAAGAAAAAGAAAGAGAGAGAAAGAGAGAAAGAAAGAGAAAGAAAGCAAGAAAGAAAAAAAGAAAAAAAGAAAAGAAAGGAAGAAAGGAGAACTGCATTCCAGAATGCCAAGCAGCAATAATAATTAATACCTACAGCTTAGTCTGTTTTGTATAGACAATGCTTAAAGGCTGAGAAAAGTTTAGCAATCCAGGTGGCATGACTTCTAGCCTCACCGACTGAACAGACAAGCATTTTTAGTCTATATGAAATGCAATGTAAGACAACTCAGTGACAGAAATTAATGAAAACACACTTTAGCTCAAATTTGCAATGAGCTTTCATGGCTCAGGTGACATATGGAAATTTATTATTCTTTCATCATTCCATCACATTGTTGAGATATTTTTCATGGATATTTGAAAGTAAGAAGTACTTGTTCTAGAGATAAGTTATTATTGAGATGAAAGAAGACAAAGACAACATTTTTTCAACGCATTTTTTTTCTTTTTTTTTTTTCTGATCTACATTTGACAAAAGATTTGATTTTCCAATTTTTATAGATGCCTGGCAAATTGTGTTAGAGTTTACAGCACAGAGTTCTGAATAAAAACTATTGAGGGAGTAATAATACAATTTGATAATGGAAAATTGGTATAGAAATTACATTGGAGGGATATTTTACATATTTTTAATATCAGAAGTCTATCACAGTAGCATTAATGTAATTCTGCAGCATTTGTCAGACTTCATTTTGACATTGGTTTCTCAGTGATTTTTAGAGCATTTTCTCTATTTCCTACATGCTGTATTTCACAAGAGAGATTATTTTAGACACAGGTAATAAGCTTTGTAATCATCATACTATCCTTGTATGATAATTTAATGGAACTTGGGTTTATGTAAGCTCTGACTGTCAATTATGCTTTATTCCTTGTTTACACCAAACAAAGGAACCCTTAAGTGCAACACAAGATGCTGATCCTCCAGCTGACTGTGCCTAAGCTGCCTATGGGACTCATCTGGAATACCATTTTCAAGAGTATTGTCAAGCTAAATATGCTACAAGGTGAACTGATTTCAGTTTTATTATTTTATTATGAAAGAGATAAAAATATGCCTGTATACCTAGTATTTCCAAAGGTAAATGCATGACATTTTTAACTTAATTATACTAAGACTCATTTATACATCAGCATAAAAGGATTTAAGTTAAAGTGAAATGCATTTACCCAAGTAGACAAAGAAAAATAATTTTGGGTGCATGGACTTAGAGGTATTTAGATACAATGTATAGAATAGAGCTTCTTAAAGCAGTGTTTTGCTCTTGGTTAACATGTCATATGGCCCTGCTCATACGTTAGATATTTTGGTATTCTGCAGGGAGGAAAACTATACAAACATCACTCCTTCACTGCTATTTTCAAATTGCATTGAATAATCTTCATGAAAAGGTATACAACAAATATTATTTGGTTGTTTCTACATTGAAATGTAAGTACTATCCCAAAGTAACCACTGCAAGTACTACCTACTTTTAAATTCTATATTTTTTGGCTGTTTTCATTAATTATGACTCTAACATGACATTCTGACATGTTGCGCAGTCATAAGTATGTAAATAGTAATTTCTTAGAAGGCTTACATACTCTTCTAGACCTCTTGATAAAAAATATTTAGCCAATATAGAGGGAAGAGGAAGTCTTCCTTTATGTAGCTCTCAGAAGAGTTTGGTGCCACTCATAAAATTGAAATTCATTGATAAACACCACCTTGGACATTTTTGTCTAAAGAACAAATTAAAAAAAAAAAAGTTGAAATGTGTTATTTTGTACTGTTGAATGGCAACATTGGCTTTCCATTCTAATTAAGTGTAAACTTCTAACTAAATCCTATAAAGTGGATTAGAGATAATATCTAAAAAGTAATCACTAGCAAGTACCTACTGTCTACTTATCATTAATGATTGAAAATTTTAGCTATTTTATCTTTCATTCACATAAGATATAATGATATCCTAAGAAAAGGCTACTGTAAATTTTTACTCCTTTTAACATTGACAAAGGGATTATGGAAAGAGAGAAGATCAATGTATGGCACTCTTGCTTCATTTTTTCTTTATTGGAGCCAAAGCGTAGGTTAGGGTAAAATATTCAATTTACTCAAATGGAAGTGTAAGAAAGGTCAGGCAAGGCTATAAAAATCAAATATGAACATAAATAATTATATTCCTTAGCAGAGACTTAGCAGAACTGTGATTTCATCCTATTATCTGTACAGTACATGCTTCTGTCAAAACCCTCACCTGTGTAGCCATAATTTAGAGCAGAATGTTAACTTTGAGAAAGTTCCTGTGTAAAAGTTTTGCTATTTCAGAAAGTACCAAGTTCCTTGCAAACATGTCATTCCCTGCCGTTCTCCCAATGACACATGAATATAAGCAGGTTGTTAGAAAATAATGCCCTATTGCTATAAACACTAATGCAAGTACATATTTTAAGCTGAATAGTATGATTCACAAACAGCTCATTGAAGTCAAGCAGACATTTTGTCACCCTGGCTTTCCATCAGACACAAATACAGGCTCATCTTGTCTCATCGTTCCAACACTGAGGCTATGAAGAAAGAATCAGCTGTCTGGGGACACTGTTCTCCCTCACAATTTATGCTGTGGATGTCCTGTAATGCTAAACAGGACTCCTAGCCGTTTCTAAAGCTGTAAACTGTATCTGTACTGGGAACTCCAATTCGCATTATTTGCTAACACCTGCCTAAGTTGCACTGGAGAGCTTATTGAATTGTACTTCAAGTAGCTATTCTGACCAAGAAAAGGGTGTAAAACTTCAGTAAGGACTATGGTTGAGAAACTGTCAGTGATACAGTCATGGATTATTGGATGTTTGTCTTTTAACTACCAGTGTATTTCCATGGAACACTGAAACTTTGACTCAAGGAGACTTTGCAGAGAAAAGGGTAAACTTGCCATAGGAAAGACATGGATAAAAAAAGTGGGAACCAGATTTGAATGGGTATTCATAAAAGATGGTGATGAACATAGAACAAAACAGTAAGTGTATTATGCGAGAGGGAAGAGAGCAGGATGAGCTCTCCAGTCTGACTTGCTGAGAGTCCTCAAACTCACAAAAAGTAAGACCAGAATGGACAGGGAATACATCTCAGAAAGTCTAATATTTGCTAGTGAAATAATAATTTTTGAGGACTGAGAAGCATAAAAACATATGACCATTGTAAGCAATTTTTTTTTTTCTTGGTCCCCAAACATTGTCATTAGAGAGGTTAAGCTAGAGGATCAGATAACCCACAGGCTTTTCTGGAGCATAATGGGGAAGTGACTGTGGCAGGCTGAAGTTTCAGACACAGAACGAACATCTGGATGGCAGCACATCCACATGCTCAAAGTACTCACTACACAGACTGAAACTCAGGAACACACCTTACAGCATAGAACAAGACTGCATGGACCTACTTTACATTAGCAGCATGTTGTGTCTAATAGCTGGCTTCCTTGCAAGAGAGAGGTGGATCATGCATGGCAGTCCTTGCCAAGTGGGAACAAAACAATGCAAAACTCTGTAGAGCCCGAGGCTGTGTAATCGGTACTAGACCATTGTTCTGGTACCCATTCTCATCCAGAGAAATTACACTGAAAGAACCCAAGTTTCCTTTGCAAAATTTTAATTATTTAATTATTATTTAACTATTTATCACAGTACTTCTCCTCTCCTTTTGACATTTTTGCAGGAAATGTGAAAAACTAAAGGATTTTTTATGGATGGAGTACTTTTTTTTCCTTTTTTTGACAAGCAGTACTTTTCTTTCTTTTCATATTTAAAAATCAATGATGCATTGCAATTTAAAAAATCTGGCTAAACTTTTAAAGGGTAAGTTGTTGCTTCACTGAAGCATTTATTGTATTACAGATCTATGTTCATTCAACCTGTTTGAATACAATATGCCAATCGTAAATATTATATAGGTGGAATTATATGGGAGAAGGACATCAACGATCATGAACTTGCAGTGTGACTCCCATCAACACACAGCCCATTACAGTTTGAAAGCCAAAATTAAGCATGGACTTAAGTCCCATTTAAAGCAATAGCATTTTAGCACATCTTTATAGTTGGGCATATAATTAAATACTTTTTTTTTGTAAAAAAGCCTGGGTTCTGAGGTTGCTCAGTGCCTTGCATGATCAGACTTTAACTATAATCACACTAGATATACAGGCATTGATACTCCTGGTTGAAAAGAGGATAATGATCCATAATGTGCTTTCAAAGTATAGACAGTGAACATCTGGAGGTGGTAAAATGAAATCAGGCGGCTGACTATGATAAATCTTTTGATTTATGATGATCACATCTGCCAGAGAGACTGCAAACCTAGGTACTATATATAGGTAAAATGAGAATGTGTTAATCCCCATGCTAGGTGCATACATCTATCTGTGCATCATTTTTCACTTTTATTACTCATTGGGTTAACTTCCAGATTGAAGGAGTTCTACATTTACTTTGATAAACTCAAAAAAAAATCAGAATAAATAAACACATCACATTCAGCAATATTTTGTCACTAATATATTAGTTGCATTATATTTATTGTTCTAATGTATCCTTCACAGGTCTTTAAATTTTATCATACTCTCTGCGTAGCAGTAAAGCGATTTCCATTGCAAACTAGTAACAGTAATGGATAGCAGCCTTCCGGGGATAGACTTCTGAGAAATTTACTTCACCTCATGTTGTTCAGCCACGCAGTGAATGAATTTGTTTCCATGACAGATAAGGATTGCACAGATCACTTTTAAAATGGTCATGGGAGACCACAAATCGGTATCAGGGAAAAAAAAAAGAAAACGTAGAATCATAATATTTCTTCTGTTTTCTTGAATCCTTCCAGTTCTTGCTGTAGAAGTGTCAAACGTGTCATGTTTCATGGGCAGTCATTAAGAAACCTGAGAAATATAGTTTAGATAACCTTTTAGCTCTTCTAAATCCAGACAGCTTTTTATTTATTATTTTGTGAGTGGTGAGCTGAGCCTTTTCTTCTAGCCAATATGCAATGAAACCAATAAAGCTAGATTTCTGCAACATATATTTCAGTATTAGCATTGTTAATAGAGAAAAAGTTACAACTCAAAACCTGATTAGTGCATGTCTCTCTACTGTAAAGATTTACAAAACAAAAGCTTATTTTGACATTCCGTGAGCACCTATTGTCTTGAATGGTCTATTCAGAATGCATGAGATGAAGTATACATGAACTCTTGGGTTCGTGTTTACACTGTAAAGGCATCAATACAAATAGAAAAAAATGCAAACATCTTTAGACATGGGGAGGCTGTCAATTGGTTAGCCTACCTTAAGAGATTTTTACACAGATGTGGCTCTCATAACACTGTATGTGGGCTTTTTCTGCCTTTATGAGATGGCGGTTGTGCTTCAAAGCCCATTTTGGCAGCCACATATTAATGGCTTTGTGATGCTATGTTGAACCATTGATCCTGCAAAGTGTGCAAGCTCTGTGACAATAAAAGAGGCATCATGTCGCTTCTTTCACACTTTCTCTTTTCAAAAGCAGAGAAAAAAATCTGTAAGAAAATATTTTCAGCATTTCATTGAAGCACTTTTGAAAAATAATGAAAATAAAACACAACTTGAAAGTTGTCTCAGTGAATATCTGGAAGGTGAAAGTAATCCCCTAAATTCTGTATTATTATTGACATCAGAATATTTGTTAACATCTACATGCCAAAATCATGTGCATTAATTTAAACTGGGATATATAATTGTAATAATAATCCTCAGCTTCAGAAGAAATAAAGTGTGGGGTCACATAAAGAAGCAGCTTGTTAAGAATGCTTGTTGCTAAGAGGGAAAGCAAAGCT
This sequence comes from Anser cygnoides, assembly GCF_040182565.1. Classification (NCBI taxonomy): domain Eukaryota; kingdom Metazoa; phylum Chordata; class Aves; order Anseriformes; family Anatidae; genus Anser; species Anser cygnoides. The sequence continues at coordinate 31,124,106 of NC_089873.1, forward strand.
CAAAGCTCAAAGTTTTGTCAAATATGAAGTGATGAAGCAGGTATAGCTGGTCTCTGTTGTTGTTCACCCAATGAACAGGCCAGCAGGAGGGACTCTGCTGGCCAAACAGGCATTTTTAACACTGGCCTCGGATACCCCAGCAGAAAGAAAAATCTCATTTTGATTCCTGTCAGAAAATCCTAAGACTCAAAAACAGCAGTAGGATGTAGGGATGCTTTAACAACACCTAGCCTGACCCATTTTCTCTAATCCAAGGGAATTACCCCATGGACTCCAGTAAGTGTGCATGTGCACGTGTGTGCAAGTGAAAATTTTAACTGCTTTCCTTCAGCTGTTCAAGTGCTAAAGGCCTCTTCAGGTATTGCTGTGAATGATTAGCCTTAACTGTTCTACAGCATTTCTAGTAGCACAGAAAAGCCCTGTGCTTAAGCAAAAGGCTGGACTCTGTTCTGGTGTTTATAAATGTATCTGCCAGTTCAGTGACAGCAGTGAAACTGGAGTTGCTTTTGTTATATGAGAAAGATGTAAAGCCAAAGCCAAAAATCTCTAATGATTGTTGTATTTTGTTTGGTTTTGTCATTGCTTTGGTTTTGTTTGTTTGTTTGTTTGTTTGTTTTCCCCATAAAGCTTGCTCTAAAGCATTTCTTCATGTGATCTATTTTCAGTTCCAAAATAACATGATATTAGTCAATATTTTAGGCAGGACTGCATCATGTTCACCCTAGCTAATGAACTCCTTGCAAATTTGAAAGTGTGGAGGACTTAACCTCACAGATCTTCAAGAAATGAATGATTCTTAGACATAGGAAATGGAATCTGTCAAAGCTCACTAGCAGTCTCTGCCAGAACAAAACCAAAGAGCATTAATTCTCAGGTTGTGCTCTAGCTTTGTACCAAGACCACCACGTTTGCTTTCAAAGTAGTTACTCCTTTCTATTTTCTAGTAATATTCAATTCTGCCCTTTTAAGATGAATTTATTAGTTTGAACATACTTTATATATTTTTTTTCTTTTTTTTTAAAGGGGTCCTTTAAGTAGTTCCCTGCAATGCATCGCTGTGTCAGTGTTTCACCCTGCATCAGCAGGCCTTCAGCAACTGCCTTTGCATTTTGGTGGAGCCCTTTGCAGAAATGAAGTCAAATGAATTTAGCTCGGTAAACTAGTGTGGTTCCTACTCTCTTTGCAATGGTTAAAAGCATGTGCAGTTAATTCACAGATCAAAGTTGCTCATTAGGACTCATCAATTCAGGCTGTTATTTGAGCCCTAAATCAAAATGTAACTGTAATGCTATTTTTTTTTGTTTGCAGATCCGGTATTGTCTCAGCCGTCTCCAGATATGCAAGGAGTTGTCTGCAATTCAGTCCATTTATCTTCTAACACTGGCTCTTCTGCTGAAGTTTTCCATCTCTGTGATCCATTAAAAGTCTATTATGTGATATTTATCTATTCTAATATTCTCCATTCTCCAATTTTCTGAAAACTGCCAGAGCATTCCTTGTTCTCTAAGAAATCCAAGTGGCATGATTTAGATAGGAGATCTGCAAAATGAATGCAGCATTGCTCTGTTGTTCATTGACAGAGCTGATCGTTGAGCACTGTTCTACACCTTACCTGTTTCTCTGTTAGAAACCTAGAATACTTATGGTTGTTAGGTTTGAGACTCACAGTTTCGTAGATCTCCCCTTGCCCAATGGTACTGCCAGGAAGTTGTGTTTGTTTTCTCCAGATTCTCAATGAAAATGGTAACCACTGTGATCAGTCAGATTTTCGATCAGTTTTGATAAATCCTGCTATAAGATACTGATATCAGACTGGTATATCAGTTTCAGCAAACAGTTTTGCCATTTTAAATATCATGTTTTCAAAGTTTTTGTGGAGACCAAAACAAATTGTTTCATGATTTATATGTCGCAGACACATTTTCACGCCATTTTTTCCTCACTGTGCAGTTGTGGTTTCTCAGATGAATTTAACTTAACCCCATGTACTCCTTCTTTGCTTGCACTGGTATTCTTCACCCTCCATAATCCATATTAAATTTAGCAGCCATTGTGCTCTGAATTTCTGTTCTAATACAGTTATCAACAATTTTAAGCTCCTTAGGCTTTTTTTTTTTTCTTTTAATATATGCAGGACTGTAGGACATGATATTACAAGTTCTCAGAACTTGGCTCCTTGTCTTACATGCCTTTTTTCAGTGAAATGTGCAAACCATATCAGATTTAGAGATCCATCACACATGCTGACATAAGGAGATGCTTATGTTTCCTGTTCCATCACAAACACTCCCATAAAATGCATTCTGAACAGTATATATTCAAAGTATATATTTCTGGCTGTTTTGAACGGAAATGAAATTATTTGATTCATGAGTCTGTGAATAATGTGACGTTCCTGGTTTTTGTGCTGCTTAACTTTTTATTTTCAAATATTAAGCCCCTTGCCTTATTCTGTATATCGTCAAACAAATATTTTTTCAAGAAATTTAAAATTTACTGTCTGACAATTTTTCCTATAATTCATTATGTTGGTGCTTAAATTTCATAACTGCAGCCAATTTTCCAATCCAATCTTTAATTAAATCAATGTTTCATATCTCATAAATAGAAAAAAAAAACAAAGTTCTAATAATAAAAAGAACACTAAGCTCAAGCTGAATTTAGGATTCCTGATTCATTGGTTTAGCTAAATGATCACTTCAGTTACACCATTCCACAAAGACTTCCCTTGATATCATTGATAATCCTGTGTAAGAAATGAATAAAAGCTCAGAATTCTATCTCAATAGGGACCGGATCCTTCAAGGTTTTATGCCTTCTATAAGACCATGAGCATTATTAACTTTTCCAGGTATTTTGCATGACTAGACCCTTAGCATATAGAAACATCAGCATTATTAGAACAATTTCAGTTTCTATTGATCTAAATCCAGGTATAAATTAACTTAAGACAGACTTCAAATAAAGGATGCTGCAAAGAAACAACTGGAAGGTTCTCATGATATTTAACAAAAATTTCACAAAACAATACAAAGTTAGAGTTTGAAGGACCAAAGACTTTGAAATAGACAATTTAGAGCTTAAGTAGTGTCGAAAATGAATATATATATATAGTAATTAGGGAACTAGAGATGTCTGTGAAAAGACTGCTTAGAAGACCCGTAAATCAGACCAGATTTAAATTTAAGAGCTAAACTTTGCTAAAGTAATTCATTTACACATTGTAATAATGGTCAGTTATCACCAAGGTGATCAGGTTTGAGAGTGCTTTAACAAGACAAGTATGAACAGAAGCAGGCTTTTCTTGGAAATGATCACTCATTGTTCCATTGTTATTCATTATTACAATTATTACAATCTTTCCCTTTTCAGTAACCTTTTTTATTTAACCATGTGAAGAATTTCAATAGATATGTAACAGCTGAATATTATGTTTCATCAAACACTTTAAAGCAAAAACATAAATAAAAACACTAACTGTTCTGAAGAGGTTTGATTACAATGCAAGAGCAAACAATCAGAGAATACATTTCTAAAAAGAGAAGTAGTGAATCAACTCGAATTCTATTCTCAGTTGATTTTACAGATATATTTTAATTAAAATGGGACTGGAATTTTTTCCTAGTATGTAGCAGTGAGTCTTAATCAGGTAGATTAGCAGAGACAAATATAAAGATGTGTCTTTCTGGCATCTGTGTTTTCTGGATTTTTTTATGTTGGCCAATACAGTGTGAAACTGTATAATTTTGTTTACGCTTGAAAGTCAGCCAAACATTAGACTAGACACTTATATTTGTTCTACAGAGTCAGATTTCCTTTGATCCTAATGGCCTTTGCTTATAGGCATCAAGGGCCACGTTGGTACTTATTCCCTAACAAATTATTTACCATGTTTAACAGCTGGGACACAGAAAAAGTGGTGAAGGTTTCTGAAGTTTAAAATAAACAATTGCATAAAGTAGGGACTCCAGCTCCAATTTGTAGAATATATTTTTGAGAACTTCTAGCCAGTTAACTACAAATGCTCTTTCCAACGCAGTACTGACAAAATAAATATCCAGTCTAGCTTTTAATAATGTAATGCATCAACAGTCATTTACAAATTTAGCATACATATAAAATATCAGAAAAAGGGTATTTACACACACTGGGAAATTAAAAAAAAAAAACAAAAAAACCTTTATGGATTTGCTGCTATCTCATGGAAGACCGTGAAAACTCAGGAACAAAGGAAGAATGAAAAAGGGAAAAAAAAAAAAAAGGGCAAAATACAAACACCAAGAAACACAAGATAAATGGAATAAAATAATTACGGAAACACTATATTTTGACACTACTGCAGCAAATTTTCCTCATCTGAAAAGCACAGCAGTAGAAGATCCTGTAAACTGATAAATGGGACACTCAGTAATGAACGGATAATCTGAAAGTGGAGACTTACAAAAAGTCTTTTTTTAGCAAATCTGAGTTATGCAAAGTTTCATACAATCTTTTCACAATGGCGAGGACAGAGTATCAGAAAAGAAACTCAGAAATAATTTCCTTAAGGTGCTTATATTTGCTAATATTCACTGGAGAGAATGTGCAGAAGTTTCAGATTCTTTGGGAAGACTTTTGGAATTTATTTTACCAAAATACATGTAAATATGATATCCCAAAGGGTAAAAAAAATATGAAAAATATACATCTGTGGAGTGCCTACAAGTCATGGTCATGATAAGCAATTGAGGCTTATTATGAATTACAGTGTTGGAATGGGAAGTAATTTCACTCTCAGCAATAAAGCTGCCATTCCCTGATACTAATTTGGATTTAGTTCATGAAATACTTCGGTCTGATGGTCCTGAAGTTTGAAGTCTATTCACAGAACAAACACAAAATGGGAAATTGCAGTGCATAGTGTAAAATTTCTCCCAGTACGTCTCAGCTAAGATTTACATGAACTACCTCCAAGGGTTATAGGATGATTTCTCTCCATACCCTTTCAATCAGTCTGATAGTCTGCAGTGAATACCAAGAAGACTACAAAGGATGGTTTTGTTTTCATAATTAGGTAAGTTAATTGATATTGAACTGCTTTCAGTACTATATATATGCACTTATATTCTATACAAATATATATGTATATATACATATAAAAACATTTCACATATGTACATACATATTTATATGTATATATGTGCGTACAAATTTGTGCAGATGTATACAAAATATGCATATGCATATATATGTATATTTGGGGGGCAAATACATATGTAGATATAAATGTGTATGAAATAACAAGCAAAATAAGATAACCAGAATTACATCAACCTAGAGTTTTTTTTATCCTCAGTGGCTATCAGGGACACTTGATAAAAATAGTCTATTTGAGACCTCAATCAAAAAACTTTTTACTAGCTAAAGCACAGGAAAAATGTCTTTGTGCAAAACATCTTTGACTAGAAATTTTGGGAAATGCTGGACTCTGGAAAAGGCTTCAGTTACCTATCGCATTATTTATCCCTGTTGGTAGGCAAAGAGTCATTAACTGGGAACAAACTAAAAGCCCAGGAGGAGAACCACTCTAGGCTACATCAGCTTGCTATTGAGTTACATCCACAGTGCAGGCAAACTAATAACTTTTGTATTTCATTGCTGAATATGATGACAAGTAGTTACTGTACCTTAAATTTGTTCCCATGATATCCTCATGAGATGCAGCATCTCATTTTTAGGAGGGCCTTGAGGACAGCAGATGAACATATGAACATAGCCTGAATGCAGAAATATGTGTTCATAAAAGGTATTCTCTGTCAGTATCCATGAGGACCATAACACCCTTTGCCTCAAATAATTATGAAATCTCCAATTAATTGGTAAAAGTTTGATGCCAGTTGTGATTACTATTTTAAAGTGTCTAAAGTTTGGTGTGTTGCTTGTTTTGACTCCTTATTGCCGAATAAAATCCAATTTAAAACTGAATTACTTGACTTCTGACTCAGTTTTCATTAAGCTATGATATTAATGATATGAATGATAAAAATGGGAACGACTTAAGCCTATTTATCAACCAATTATGCAATAATGTAAACATTCAGTTATATTTACTTAACAGAATGAATAAATAGGTCAAAAATATATAGGCCAAACACACAGTGGAATTAACCTGTATTTCTTATTACCCAGATCTAAAAGGCAGTTTGTCTTGAGAAGAAGGATTTTGCTCTATTTTTTTCCATTTTTCCATTTGGCTGTCTGAATATGAATAAAATTGGATTTCCTTATGGAATTGCTGATTTGTTCAGAGATTAAGTTCAAGTATTTGGTTAAAATTAAACCTGGAGCATAAACATTATTTTTCATTTCAGAATACTGTACTTCCTGCTTTTTTATTAGTGTAATTTATTCAGAAATACTGGATTATTGCCTAGTAATCTGAATGTATATTCACCTCCTAAAGAAGAATGGACAAAACTTCACAGTGATTTATTGTTGAGTCCGAAGCCTTTCCATATACTCAAAAACAGTTTTAACATGAGCAAGACTCTTTATCATGCTGTCAAAGAATGCCCTCGTATCTACTTTACTGAAACTTACCTCAAAGGAGGGATCAACTACCGTGTTTGTTGTCTGGCACCTACACTTCCACTTACCAAACCTGGCTTTCCTCTAGAGCACAAAAAAGTTTATTTTTTCTGCCATAAATTGTGGGATATATAATCATACAGAAAATGTAGGTTTAATTAGCGATGTATATGGATAAATTATGGGAAATGTAGAAAAAGTAGGCTTAAATAGAAATGTGGTTAAGACTCGTGAGAATCCAGAAAGGGAGCTCTGAAGAAAAGAGAAATGTGGAGGATAAGAGTCACCATGGAGGCTGAGGCATACATAAATAACAAGAGGAGATAAGAGCAAGGACTGCTACAAGGCCCAAGAAAGAGGAAAGTAACGAAGTGTTGACCAAAACCTGGCATGGGAACAGGAGGTTGCAATAAGGTACCTACCAGTCTGAGAAATACAAGGATCAAAGGACTGTAAAGGGGGGCTGGAGGGTTTTGTGGAAGGAAAACCTCTGGAAGGAAAGTGTATAAAAGGAGCATAGCCAGGTTGCCGTACTCTTGCTTGATCACAATAACAGTCCATGCACTCACTTGCCACAATAAATATCAAATAGCTTAAATGCAAAGTATCAGACTTTTTATTATTACTCAAACGTTGATGCATAGATAACAAACTCCTAAAGTAGTTTTTTTCAAAAATGAACGGGTAACTGCTTCAACTGTTAAAAATTATCCTTTGGGAGTATCTTTATTTCGGGAAAAACTAAAGTAACGACGAAATTGGTTTACTTTTTTTTTTTTTCTTATGAAGTAGTTTTTATTCTTGTAGAATAAAATAAATATTATTGTAGAATAAACCACTGCTAACTGTGGTGGTTTTACTCAAGTGGGCAGACAAACTCTACCACAACAGCTCTCTCACTCCCCCTCCTCAAAGGGAACAGGGAAGAAAAAATGATGCAAATGGCTCAAGTGTTGAGATAAGGACAGGGAGATCGCGCAACAATTATCATGACGGGCAAAACAGAATCAGAGTAGGGAGACTAATAAAATTTATCGCCTATTACTAACAAGCTAGAGCAGTGAGAAACAAAGAAAACAAACTTAAAACACCTTCCTCCATCCACCCTCCTCTACCTCGTGCCCCCAGCAGCACAGGGGAACAGGGAATGGGGGCTGCAGTCAGTCCCTAACCTTCACGGTCCCTCTCTGCCCCTGCTCCACGCGGGGTCCCTCCCACGGGATGCCGTCCTTCCTGAACTGAGCCTGCGGGGGCTGCCCACAGGCAGCAGCTCTTCAAGAACTGCTGCAGAACGGGTCTGTACCTTCCTTCAGGAGCAAACTGCTCCAGCACAGGTCCCCCACGGGCGGCAGCTCCCCCCAGACCCCCTGCTCCTGCGTGGGCTCCTCTCCACGGGCTGCAGCTCCGGCCCGGGGCCTGCTCCTGCGGGGGCTCTCCATGGGCCGCAGCCTCCTCCAGGCCACATCCACCTGCTCCACCGGGGGCTCCTCCACGGGCTGCAGCGTGGAGATCTGCTCCGTGTGGGACCCATGGGCTGCAGGGGGACAGCCTGCTCCACCAGGGGCCTCTCCACAGGCTGCAGGGGAACTTGTGCTGCGTGCCTGGAGCACCTCCTGCCCTCCTGCTGCACTGGCCTTGGGGGCTGCAGGGCTGCTTCTCACTCCTCACTCTCCCCGCTTCTGTTGTGCAGCAGTTTTTTTTTTTTACTTTTTCTTAAATCTGCTCTTCCAGAGGTGCAAACAACATCGCTTATTGGCTTGGTTCTGGGCAGCAGTGGGTCCCTTTGTAGCTAGCTGAAACTGTCCCTTATCTAACATTGGGCAGGTTCTTGATTCTTCTCAGAGAAGGCCCCCTGCTATCAAAACTTTGGCACGTAAACCCTCCACACTAACATATCCTTTCCTGCCATGTGCCTTTATCTCATGTTTCGTAGTACTTTTTCAATTGCCAGACAAGTTACTGTTTTGTTTTGTTTTTTCCTAATTTTCCAACCTATAAAAATAATGGAGCTTGACCGTAACAACAAAAATAATAGAATAATCCACAAGTAGGTGTTAGTATAAACATTCATAAATAAAATTAACTCTTCAAATATATTCTAAATTATGGAACTACAAAAGCTGACTCTAAGTGCTGTAAAAATGACGAGTTCTATACACAGTCCCCAAGAAGAGCACGTTTGTGTCCCAGGGCTTCATTGGGTTGCGCAGAGCTGGATTCCCAACCTGCATGCAAGTCACTGAGCTGTGTCAGAAAGCTACTCATATCACTGTATTTGAACTGAGCCCTCAGTGCTTCCACTCTACCTGGGAAAGCTGTGCACCAGAGGAAAAGCATAGCATCATGTCTGTAGCAAGGACACAAGCTGTTGGCTGCTTCCCTTGTTTTGGATTCCACACATGCTGTGCATGAAACAAAGTGAAGGATGCTGCAAAGACAAGTGAAACTGCAGAGTTCATTTTCCATCTGACAAGATTTTTCTAATTCACCATGTAAGTGTAACTAAGAAGAAAAGTTTGATTTTCATACATTTTTTCTTATAAATATGTCACAAAGATAAGAGCTGTTAAGAGCTTCATTTGAATTCTTTGGTCCAATTTGCATGATAAAGATTAAGATTATAACCTCTTCTAGCATGGTTTGATATCTTCTGGCTTTGATTCTTATTTTACATTGTTCACAATGTGAAATAGATGTCCCATTTCTCTGTGGGTGTGGACAAGTGAGACTTAATTGACACTCCTTGATGAGTTTCTTACAGCTGTGATAGCTGTAAGGAAGGAATGACTTATCACCTAGAGTGCTGGTGTTCCCAAGTCTTGGTGTGTTATCAGAACAAATAAACAAGCACAACAGGAAAAGCTGGGCAGTTTATTGCTGACACTCTGCGAATATGACCCATTTAGCCCTTATTCCCATGGGCATTCCTAACCAAAACCCACTTCACTATATGTGTATATAGATTAAATTACCTATTAAACAGTCTTAAGTATGTGGCACTGGAAGTATAGCTCATAATGTAGTAGTTCAGATACTTCACAGTGATAATGTGAAATAGAAGTACTCCAGCCCTGGTGGCAGCCAGTTTTAGATTACCGTGCTCTGTTACTTTCTTAACAATGACACAAAATGACCCAGTTCTCCACTGCCTTTCTACACTTACAGATCAAGGAGTTAGGCCTAGCTGTGCCTTATTAAGCCTTCTCCATTATATATCCCACCCTCACCACTGCTAAACCTGGTAGCCACTCCAGTCAGTCTGTGGGAGCTCTCTGTGAATCTTGAGACTTCTGTAGACCTCTCCGTGCTTGGGCTATTCCCCACTAGAGAGCAAATTAAACAGAGCCCAGAAGCAGGCATAAATTCAACATTGTCATCTGCCTCTGCATATTTAACAACGTGTTTGAGGACTCATATTAAAAACATCAACACAGTAAAGGCCATAATGTTCACAACTGGGATTCTAATGTATCTTTAGCTGTACTGAACTTTTAAGCAGTAGAGGTCTCAATTAGCATGAGAACCAATAGCTTGTTTTTCTTAAGTACTAAAGGACAGTTTACAAGTAACCAGAATTCAGTAAGACAAATGAAACACACTGCCTGGAAAACTGGAATATACAACTTGGAAATGCAAGTGGAGAAGTTAACAGTTGAAAAATCACCAGAAGACATTAAATCATAAGATGATTGTCACATAATAGGTCACCAGAAGACATACTGCCATAAATGTGATATATTTTCTAATTTTATTGGGAAAAAAAAAAAAAAGACTATGGCAGGCTAGCTAAGATTTTAGAAGTTAGATTAGGGATCTTTTTATTCTAAATTAGATAATGGTAATCAGGTTGCCAAATTGTAATAATGACCAAAATAGTTATTAATGTTTCATTGGTATTGTCCCTGATACCAACTTTTTTTGCATTGTGAGTGAAGTGATGAATGTATCTTTTAAAAATTACAAAGAGAAATAAACATGAAATATACAAAAGTAATCAACTTTTAGAATTTTCTTTCTTGGATGTCATGTTTGATACGTTATTTGTTTTCTTTAAGGTCTGACTGATTATTGTCAGAACATTAGTTCACTTTATCCTGCCCAAAGTAAGATGTGGAAACACAACGCTCTTAACCCTGAATATCTTCTTCACACAGAAAATTCATTAGCATTAAGATAGAAACAGTGCACAGTAGCCCTGATTCAAATTAATGACTGCTATTAACAAGTAGCCCTGTGAGTAGCTAAAAAAATGGACAGCATTTTCCTGTGGATTTCATTCGCTGTCTTCTAAGAATTCAAGCTCCAACTGAATTTTTCTTGCATTTGGCGGTCACAGTTCTCCTTCCTGTGGATTTTCTGGAGAATTGATAAGGATTAAATACACGAGCCACCTTTCTGTGTTAATAGGATGTCTTTTCTTTACTCGTAAAGCTGTTCTCATTAAAATTCTAGGCTGGTTGAAGCTATCCAATAGGTTCAACTACAAGTAAGGAAGACAGAGAGACATCTACACCATAATTTCATGTACAGTTCATTTCCTTAGAAAGCCTGGCTAAAATATTACTTAATGAGAATTCTCAATAAAATTGAGAACATCATCTGTACATTCATTACTGCATTACAATTACTCACAGAATTGAATAAAGGTAAATGTACGCACATTATTCAGACAACAGAATAGTGTCATATGAAGTTTTAGTGTCTGAGATGGAGATATTCACTACGTGAAGGAAATAATAAAGATGAGATCTTTTGAAGTCATATCTATGCTGTATTGTTGTAAATTGGTCAAGAAAGTGTGAATTATTTCAGAACACCAGGAGAATGAAGGCATAATGAGAAGCTGTAAACCAGGTTTTCTTGACAGAAGGTTTGTCTGCTCTGCCCAATCTACTTGCTGATCCTACGTATTGGCTGACTTTAAAAGTGTCCTTAGACAGAAATTACCACATAATTACAGGTTTTGACACTACCAGAAAGAGTATATGACAGGAAGAAACATCCTGAAAAAAAAAAAAAGAAAAAAAACACTTCTGAAATTATTACTGTTTTTTTTTTTTTTCCTAAATTGATTTGCAGCTTTCAGTAGGAGAGGAAAAAAAAAAAAGAAGAAGAAGAAGAAAAGGTCTCTGGGTCTCCTGCTGTGCATGTTTCTTTTGTTAGCTTTTTCTGTATCATGTATCCCTGCTCAGACAGGTTGCTCAGCAATTCACATCAGACATGCTATGCAGGGAGCAGAAACTTTGGAACACAAGATCATTATGATGGCATGCATACGTGCAAAAGGTTACATCTTGGTTACTAATGTACAACTCTGTCACAAAAATGCCCTGAATTAAGAAGTGAAAAGAAGTATTTCCTCCTTCTGAAATACTCAGGAGGCCCCACTTTGACAGATTTGCAGATGGCTGAACAAATTTCACCAGTGCAGAAGTGAATAAAATTAGAAACATAAGGAAGAGATTTACAGTGCAGGTACAAAATTGGTCATTTATTGCTATTTATTTATTATAAATAGCATAATCTGTTCCTTATTTAGTACCCACTAAGATTTGGAAGACAAAAAATAACACAGCCTTACTAACAACTTTTGGGGAATTTACCTCTGTCTAAAATTTCAACAATTCTTGTATTCTTTAGGCTTTGTGTCATGTAAATTCTGGGTATTCAGAGCATATGATGGATTGCTTTTCTCATAGCAAATAAAGACAAAGAAAAGTTTTCTGAATTATAAACTGATTCTTCCTCTCAACATTGTAGAAGACATACTCCAATCCTTCAGCTGTTCTCAGAATTCATATGGTATTTGCAACAAAGCCTGGCAGCATTCAGAAGATCTGGGACTCATGTTGCTTGCTTTGAATCAGACAGAAGGGGGATTTAAACAGGAGTAACTGCCACTTATAATCTTTTTTATTTTTTGCTTTTACATAATCAAAAATACAAACGTAGTTCATAGTAGATGAAAAAACTTCAAAGAAGATGAATTCAGAGTGGGTTTCTCTCCCAGTGTTATAAAATTTAATTGTGGCTTATGCAGAGAATAAAATCCCATACTTCTTCTGTACATGTTCTTTATACTACTTTTTGGGGAAAAAAATAAATATATAAAATGTTTCACGTTCTGGTATCTATAATATCATGGAAATCCTACAGCCTGACTCCCAGTTTTGAGAACTCAGTCCTCTGATGTTTTTTTCCACTGAAAATTTTGTAATGGAATTGATTTGGTGTTACCAAAAACAAAACAAACAACAACAGCAACAAAACACAAACAAATAAACAACAACAAAAAACACCTGTCTACTCGGAAAGAAAAAAAAGTAAAAAATACAACAACAAAAATAAAAATAACAAAGCAAAACAAAACAAAAACTTTAGGCATGTTGCAACTCTTCAACTAGACTTCAAGGAGGTCAGCAGGCTTGCGGATTTGGTATATCACCTTCACTGAAAAGCAATTTTCATTCAGATGGTGGGTCACCTGTCTGTCAAAAACTGCCCGTGAACATTGTGAAATTAAATTAAGCCTCTATTGACTTAACGTATTTATAAGCATCCACCACTGAGCCTGTGAGAGCAATTTTACATGCCTAGTTAAAAAAAAAATGGATTCAAAGACAGGAGTATTGTGGTTTACATGAACCTCTCTCATAATCTACAATGCCTTTGGAGTTAACAAAGAAAAGAAAGGAAAAGAAATGTACTTTTGTCTAGGTTATGTTGTCCAGACAGGCCCAGGTTTCCTGAATCATAGGTAGAATCTTGTATTTTCTTTTTCTTTCTTTCTTTCTCTCTTTCCCTCTCTCTTTCTCTCTTTTTCTTTCCAATAAACATTTTCAGGGCTTTAAAACAACGTAAGTGATAACTTCAGCCACAAGGACAAAAAAATAAATAAAAAAATAGTCCTGGAGCCTTTTGGGACAGCCCATAAATTCAAGAAACACCTTCCCCTCAGAAGGAGTTCATAGCAGCCTATTAGAGGTTTTCCTTCAAGCCACCCTTTTCCAAAACTAAAAAGGGTAGGAGGGGAGAGCTGACCTTTGATGAAGTTGCTCTTTCTTTTATTCCTTTAGTTCAAACAAAGATTCTAGCCTTTTGAGCTGCACTGGTTTCATTTTTTGTTTGCACAAAATGAAGATATGAGTGAAGTTGAAGACACACAGAACGAAATTCTGTCAGTTATTCATATATGGGGGCCTTAATAATGAAACAGTTGTGACTGAATGTGGCTCTTGCATCTATTAAATGCCTATATGGCATGAATTAATAAAAATCGAAAGTAAACAACTGAACTGCAGACACTACAGAGTTTTAGTTTGAAAAACACTGTAGACCACTGCACACTTTAGAATGGCCATTCTTCTTATGTAATTAATGAGTAATTTGATGCCTCTAATGAAATGAAAATTATGATTGGCCACATCAGCTTACATTGGAACTTAATTTTTATATGGAACATATTGCTGATATATATTAAAAAAGGAGGCATTTAACTTTACAATGACCTTGTCATTCAGTTTTGATTAAGCCTGTACTGCAGTTTTATTTCCTGTGGTGCCCATTATTGCTAGGGAAGATGTTATAATTACCTGACAGTACCAAAATCCTTTAAAGTATAAATCCTTGCAGTTAACTGTAAGATATTTCCTTTAACTAATCATGGAAATCTGTGTACCATAGCAGAAACTGAGCACGAAAAATCAGCTTCTGTATTTGACCAATGTAAAAGCAGCGTAAATGACAGAACATCATAATTAAGAATGCATATGGCTACATTAACTTAGCATCTTTATTTTATTTATATATATATATAAAAAATTTTGATTCTACTGAAAATGAAGAAAGGTATTTACATCAGCAGTCACACAGGAATGTTCAAGGAAGCACAGCCAACTGGCTGAAGTCTCTAAAACCCCACATAAAGTAGTTTTTATGTGCCTACTTCTGCATCAACCAAGAAGTCAGAGGAAAATTATCCTTATTGAAGTGTTTGCTAAAAGAAAGTTATTGTAAATGGCTCTCCCTTTTACTGAGCTTACTCCCTCAAATCCTCTGCAAATGAGAACTGAAAGTCTTGAAATCATGTTACATGACTGCAAATATATGAAAATTAGGAATCATGGGGAATGTGACTGAAACTAGGTGGCTGAGGATTAGAAGGTCCAGAACCAACTCCCTACTGCTTGCTTTATGTCCATGTGGTTTTGGAGTGTAGGAAAAAGATGTCTGAAATGCATGATGGTCACCATATCCTTAGAGCTGAGAAGGAAATTGCCTTGGAAAGCACTCCAGCTTAAGGTAGCTCACGAGGAAAGAAGCAGGGGCAGAACTGAGTGCAAGTCTCTCTCCTCCATGACAGCCAAGGTTATATCCTGGAGCAGTTCGGGAAGATTCTTGATGCTTACAATGATCTAGAATCTAGAATTTCGCTTTTCTGGATTTGATTTTTTTTTTTCCGCTTGCAACTTCATTCCCAGTTTCACAGTCAAAAATGTAAGCCCTTTGTCAAAATATAGAAGTTTTCTTCTTTAACCATATTTACCTTAAAAAGGATCTCATACTCTCGCAAGACCAAATTATTTCTACAGAAACAACAGCAATTTATTTTTCATAAACAGCCTGCAAAATGCACCCATGGAGGGGAAAAAAAAAAAAAAAAAAAAAGGAATCCTTGATTTGGCAAAGCCAGAGCATAAAGAAACTCTGACCAGATTTCTTTTGCTTTACAGCAGGATATATTGAAAACTTTCTATTGACTTATAGCAGCAGAAACAAGCATCTGATGTTTATCAGGCATGATATCTGTGCTGTATTGATGTCAAATATGAAATTTTGCTGAAGACATCAAAATATATGCTTTTGTCCTTTTCCCTCTGGAGACCAGACATCACTGTCTTATATGCTATTAAAAAAAATCAGAATCTTCAGTAGAATATGAACTTCTATGTCATCTACATTTAACATCAGATTGTAATCTAGTCACCCTGCTATACCACACCTGACACCACAGCTATGTGCTATGTTTTTGTACAGACTTTTGAGGATTTTTGTCAGAGATCAGAATGCAGCCTTGCATTTACTAGGCTTTCTGGCTCACCCTTCCTGCAACTCCAGGCAGAGTTCCTAGGGTCCCAAGCAAGCATCCTTCTCCCAGTCCAGCTGCAGACCACACTGCTCTCGCTCCTTCTCCTGGTTCAACAACTCTAAGGAGGTTATTATCCCTTGATTCAGACAGACTGTGAAAAAGTGAGTGCTTTTTATTCACAATTTAATATGTATTTTGTAACAGCATGGAATAAATCAGGTTGGATGGACCTCTGGAGGTCATATAGTCTGCATAAATATACATTTATATAGTATTTACAGCATAATTGTTTTTGTAGTATTTAAATGTTGTTACAGGCAATACAATTCCCAAAGGGACATGGTGAGTTCATCACAAAAAAATGCTCTCTGCATGTCATTGTGGAGCCCAGAGTCAGATCCTCCCCATTTCTTCTGGTTCCAAACAATATCAGAACTTCTGAATGCATTTCCTCAGCTGAGGGCCAAAGGTCTCTTCACTGAATTTAATGGAATATTCACACTTAATAGTCAAGGAAAATGTGCTGTTCTGTGTAAACCTGAAAAAGGTGATGCTGATATCCTTAAATATGGAATGACAGTTTAGAAGTGGTTGGTCCTGGGGATCTTCTTCTGAAATGACCAAAGAAGTATCTCTTCTGAGTTGACTGATAGGGCATTTATTTTAAGGAAAATCTAAACATGAACTATTGAAAAGTTGGAAGTGTACAAGAGCTCTTGCACTTTATGAAGTAGATTATCCTATACGGAATGTGATGAGTTAGCTTTGTGGTTTTTTGTTTTGTTTTTTGATCATTGTTTGACTACAAATTAGACAGCACTATTTTTCTCCTTGGAACTCCAAAACAAAAATAAAACTGTTACACTCATTTTCTTCTTTTTTTTTTCTCTCTTTTTTTTTTACCCAGCCTATTCACTATAATTTAATCTTATTTTTATAGTGATTCTCTAGTGAAAATTTATATTTTATCTCCATATTAATATAAATAATTATTACCTATAACCAAAGATACATGTCATCTTAAATTATTTACATATTTCTAGTATCTTCTTTATTTGTGCAAAATCACTTCTCTTGGAGTTTCCCACTAGCTATAAATTTTCACACAAATTAAACTTTCATTGTCCAACTTTGTTACCACAATATAAATTACAATATCTGTCATAAGAATGCTTATCCTATTTAAACAGAAAATATTGACATATAATTTTCAGCATATTTTTCTACTTCTGCGATCCCCAGGTAAGTGCTTATACAAACAAGTAGCTCTGGTCATATTACACTCTTGCCGTGTGCAGTATTATTCTACTTTTAATTCATCTGGCTGTAGGGTTGTTTTCTTGTTTTGTTTGTTTGTTTGTTTTTAACGTAACCTAGCAATCCTAGAAAAATCCTAGCAATCCTAGAAAAACGTTGAATGTTGTACAAGTTTGTATTCAAACTACGTATGACATGCTTTAATGTTTTCATTTCTTGACTATCTGATTAAGTTTCAGGAATGTCATTTACTACCTAGAAAATATGGGAAAAAAATGAATTTGTCACATCAAAAGATGAAAGGAAGATTTTTCAACCTATAAAAATACGGAGGCAGTTACAAGCATACAAGTTAATATGTAAAGCAATTCATAATCAGGAAGGGGTAGGAAAAGTGTTCTTAAAGGAAAAAATCAGGCAAAATAAGAAGAATGGACATCACGACTATTACTGGATAACCCTCTGGTTGTGCAGGGCTTTGAAAATAAGAGAATCTCAGCTGTAGAGTAGAAAGAGATAAAGACTAAAAGAAGAAGTAAAGGAAGTTGCCTGACATGATCAGAATGACAAAAAGAGAACTTACCTTTATTGTTCTCAGCTGTGGAGAAGGTTGATATTTTGACATTGTGCAGTAAGTTCCTTAAACACACACTTAGAACATGTAGGAAATGAGTGCAGACTTAAAAAAAAAAAAAATTCTCAGGTGACCGATGAATAAAATGGCTCTACTGGTGAAATGGTTAAGTCTCACAGTAACTTCATCTAAGTATGAAGAATTTCTCCAATGTACATCATAACTGCTTTGCATTCTTATGAGTGATAGTACAATGAATGCCACTAACTATAATTTCTCCGAGCTAGCAGTGGCACTATAAATTCATTAGCAAAATTCAAAATATTTTTTCTTCAAAATTTCTAGTTAAACAAGACAGATAACTTGGCTGACAGTAAGTCTGACCACAAGTGCTTACCACATTAAAACACATTGACTCCAGCTTATGTTCTTTGAAACCTCGTGCAATAAATAACATTTAAGAAAAACATGCTACTACAGAAACAAGGAAGAACAGAGATCTTCAAAATCATTTTGCTTGGAGACTGTTGTGCTTTGTACAAAAGTTGGGGTATTTGCTCTGTGGCCTCTAACGACAGACAGGCATTGTACTAAGCCTTTAGTTGTGGCTTTTTATAACCAAAAGCCACTACAAAAATTATATTCATTTTTCTTCTCATTTCAGTTTTCATGGTATCCATTCTAGTTATATTTTATTCAAGCAATAAAAGTTAAAAAAGTGACTTCATAGTACATTAATTTAATGTTAAGAGTCTAATGAGAACTGACAAAAGCAAGGAAATTCAAGCTTACACTGTCATTCCACTCATTGGAAGTGACAACCTACACTAGAAATGTCCTTGTTTTGGTTTTAATTTGTATCTCTAATATTATTTTAACATATTGGCTGCAACTGTGTTATTTCAGATCAATAAAATAAGTGACTATAATGGACATTTAGATAATGAGATACATATTTAAAACGTCAAGCAGAAAATAAAAGCACCTCAGTATTTGCTTGATGGGCTTGATGAGTGGTATGCACAATACTTTTTAAAAGATGAGTGTATGTGGCTGTGAGAGTTCTAAATAGTCATTTGCTATTAGCTTTGAGAACACTGTAATGGAAGTTTAGTCCCCATCAACTGACAAAATCACACCACTAGCACTGGGAATTAAAAAGATGTGTTAACTTCAGAGTGATATTTCCCTTTGACAAGAAACGTATATGAATTACGTTGCAATAACAGTGATTTTGAGTTGGATGAGACTATCCCTTTACCAGTTATCAACAAATTTAGATGTTGTGGATCAGGTCTTCTTTGATAATGAGCACTAGTTTGCTAAAAGTTGTATATGTTAATTGGGCAATATGCTAAATGTCTGAAAACAAACAAACAAACAAAATGATTGCTGTAAATAAGTACTAAGATTATCTATAAAAATAATAAAAAAATGTTATTGAACTTTGCCCACCGAGGATATCTGCCCTAAACATTTCTTTCCATCCAACTGGTGAGCAACATTGAGAGAGAGAACAGCACTTGTAAAACCCTGACTCCAACACCCACTTGTCAGATGACAGCTTCTAAAATGATAGCTTTCCTTTTAGACTTTGTAATAGTAAAGCATATTTAGAATGTATGCATGGTACGGTCCTTTAAATAATATGTGAGTCCTGTTTCTATTCAAATGCTGAAATGACAGCCCTGAAAACAGCAGTTCTCTATTCCTGGATCATACCTACAGAACTGGCAACAGCCTGGCCGTCAATCTGGAAACTCAGCTCTACATTCACACATACAACGTAGTCAGAAAAAACAGCATTGATTATTTGAATTATTCAAGCCCCTCTCTGTATTCTTGAGTTGAATTAGGACTAAACGCAGGAAATATTAGGAGATTAGTTACTTACTTTTCTGAACAAAAAGCAAAACCAAAACACAAAACTGAAAACATCTCAAGAAAGCCCCTTTAATCAACAGCTCCAGCTCAGCTGTAAAATTAAATGGTTCTGGATTACTCAAAACACCAGTAGGGTTCAGCTTTGTGTGGGGATGGGTAGGCTGGTTGTTTTTTTAAAGGCCTACTGACCACTGTTTTGCCCCTGGAATATCTTTGCTGCCAAGTGACACTAGCATTTAGGAGTCTTCAGATAAACATAGCACTGAATTTTAGCGACAATTCTGAAATTTCCACAATCAGCTCTCAGTAAAGTCACAGCATACTTCAGTTGAAACTGCCTTAGTATCTCTTCTGTCAGTCACTCATCTTCCCTCCATAACCAGAATCCACTTTTCATGTTTTTGGGACTTTTCCAGGAAACTGAAGACCCTTGTCAGATCTCAGAAACACATCCATACATCCAATTAGTGCATGCAAACAATACAGACTAGGTAGGCAAGACTTTAATTGTCTAGAGGGAAAGACAATTTCATTCACGCAGCAAGAACAGACAATTTACTACAGTATCTAAGACATGGCTTGAAAAGTGTTGTATTTAAATTCCGTATTTTTTATTCTTCAAGTGGAAAATAATTCTACTAATATATCTAGAACACGTTTGTGTTAAATTTCACTAATCAATGCAAATGAAATGTTGGGCCCCAACTGTGGTGAGATACATTGGTGATAGATGCATAGAAATGCACAGCTAAATAGTCTGCAGTTATATTTGTATGGAAATTGTTACTTAAAATATACTCTGCTATCCCTCTGGTCCACTACTATTTTAAACACTAATAAAGAATTTTCTCAAGGGAGGAAAGGAATATTTATTTCTAAAACAAATTAGGTTCTCCTGTGGTAGAGCAATTAACATTTTTAATACTTGCTGTCTACAGTTCATGCTTTGAATATAGTAAGTTAGATATTGTCTCATAGTCCTAAGTTTTACTATGTTTGTTGTTTTTTTTTTTTTCCTCTCAGAAACCGTGGAAAGTCTGTCTGCCTCTTATGTAGGTGCAGATTTATGATCTTATTGAATCTACTGTTTATGTCACTGTTTGCCATAAAACAACAACATTTTGGCATTTCGAGATACAAAGGTAGAAAAAAAACCTCTATTATCCTTTTATCCTTATTATTATTGCATCACTTATATTCCTGCCATCAATAACATTGTGACCAACTACTGATGAAGCAACAAACCAAAAGAAAAACTAAAGACAAAGTGTTTCCATTTTATTCAAGTAATGTCTAGAATTATTCGTAAATAACACACACACACACCCATATTATAACAAATTAACAATAGTAGTGTTGTGGTGCTTTCACCCTCAAGGACAGCTAAATTCCAACCCTCCCCCCCCAAAGAACAGGGAGAAAATACAATGAAAAAGAGCTCAAGAATTGAGATAAGGACAAGGAAATTACTCACCAATTACCTTTGCAAGTAAAACAGGCTAAACATAGGGAGATTAATATAATTTGTTACCTATTACTAACAGGCTACAGCAGTAAGAAACAAAAACAAACTAAAAACACTTTCCCCCATCCACCCTCCTCTACCTCGTCCCCCCAGCAGCACAGGGGAACAGGGAATAGGGGCTGCAGTCAGTCCCTGACACTTCGTCTCCTCCGCTCCTTCACGGTCCCTCTCTGCCCCTGCTCCCCGTGGGGTCCCTCCCACGGGATGCCGTCCTTCCCCAACTGAGCCTGCGGGGGCTGCCCACAGGCAGCAGCTCTTCAAGAACTGCTCCCACATGGCTCCGTACCACGGGGTCCATCCCCCAGGAGCAAACTGCTCCAGCACGGGTCCCCCACGGGCGGCAGCTCCCCCCAGACCCCTGCTCCTGCGTGGGCTCCTCTCCACGGGCTGCAGCTCCGGCCCGGGGCCTGCTCCTGCGGGGGCTCTCCATGGGCCGCAGCCTCCTCCAGGCCACATCCACCTGCTCCACCGGGGGCTCCTCCACGGGCTGCAGCGTGGAGATCTGCTCCGTGTGGGACCCATGGGCTGCAGGGGGACAGCCTGCTCCACCTAGGGGCCTCTCCACAGGCCGCAGGGGAACTTGTGCTGTGTGCCTGGAGCACCTCCTGCCCATCTTTTGCACTGACCTGGGGCTCTGCTGGGCTGCTTCTCTCACATTTTCTAACTCCCCTCTCCTGCTACTGTGCAGCATTTTTTTCCCCCTTCTTCAATCCCCTCGCACAGAAGCCTCCTATGGCTCTGGCTGGTGGTGGGTCCCTTTTGGAGCAGTCTCTGATCTGACATGAGGCAGCTGCTGGGCTCTGCTCACAGAGGCCACCACTGCAGCACCAACCACCCTGCTACCAAAACCTTGCCACGTAAACCCAATGCAGTTCTTGAGCAGCTGAGTCCAGGACTTGCGTGTGGAAGAAACAATAGACCTAAGCACTGTTGGATCACATCATCTCTCTCTAGTAGGCAGCTTCCACTGAATCTTTGAAGTAAGTTATCTCTGAACTCAGCTTCTTGCCTCTCTACTGTTTACTTATATCTCCTTCCTGCCTTATATTCTTTCAGGCCTATGTACTGTACACACCTGGTTATTGGTTTGAAAATAAATAAATAAATAGGAAACATTTTAAACCAGTTAGAAGATGGCTAATAATAAGCTCAAGGCTGCCCTGGAGAGATTTCCAACTGGTTTGGCACAGGTTCATAGCTGATTCTCAGACTGTTTTCCATCACTCACGAGGTTTATGTCTTGTTCTCCGCTGCCTTTCAAGTTTTCTCAAGGCCAAAGGACTCACAGCTGTATTCCAGTCTCTGCAGGCTCCTAGAAGGAAGCCTGCTGCTGACAAAGACTGATAAATCAGCCTGGGGACACAAAGCCCCGAACAGCACTCATGGAATCACAAGGTTTCAGGAACCCACCAAGGCATCCTAGATCCTTCATTACCTGTAGTTAGGGGGATGAATTTCTCTCCTACAACCTCCTCGGATTCAAAGGTATATTTCCCTCATTCTGTTTCTTTTCCCACACTTCTGGTTTACGGAACTGGCTGATAGCACATCAGTAAACTCCGGATATATATCACCTCAGAGCTGAGGTTAAAGAGCAAGCTGTTTAGGCAGCTTCTTGATTTGCAGGGAATAGTTACAACAGACTCTCATTCAAGTTATAGTACTTACAGAGCTTGATAGACTCTAATAGAAGTCTAGTAGCCCAGACCACATATAACTTATAGGCCCCACATCCAACTTTTCATACCTAGGCTATTTAAACTGCCTAAAATTTAAGCAAAAGAATTAAGCCCTTAAAGTAGGCAAGCTAAATTGTGCCCTACAAGCACCTGTTTTGGCATCACTGCCTATAAAGGGAGTAGCTAGCTCAGAGATATCTTTGTTTAGTCAGATGTGATGCACCCACCTTTTTTTCATATCCTTTTTGAGATGCCAGTAATTAAAAGCTGTTAAAACCACATGCGGATCCTTTGAATTTGTGCCAGTGTGCTAAGTGTTACTAGGATGGAGGTAATTTTCTTTTTATGGATAAAACAGTATCAGGTGGAGAGTTTGACTGAGGTGGTATACCTGTGAAATCATTAATAGGTTGGGAGGAGACACATCCAAGGCAGCTGATCAGAACCGGCCGTTCTAATTCCTGTTTACTATTTCCTAAGTGCTGGAAGAAGTCCTACCTCTGAATGTTGCAGCTCCTGTTGACTCCTGGTTTTTGTTTGCTTGTTTGTTTGTTTATGAATTTCACCAGTATTGTTATTTCTAGCTACATCTGCTATACAACTCAATTTTTAATGAAGATCTTCCATAGTAAAGAAGCGTGTTGGCTTACAGCTGTGGGCAAAACAGCTCATATAAGGCAGGCAATTGAAAATGGTGTGAAAGCTACTCAACAGGCTTTGATTTTGCAAATAAATAACTAGTAACAATCTATTTCAAGTTACTTTCTAGCTGTGCAATCCACACAGACACACACAGACACAAAAAAAAAAAAGGGGGGGGGGGGAAAGGAGGATGTGTTCTACATCATACAACGTGAAGTGATTTCCACAGAGCTCAGTATAGATTTCAGTATTCCAAAACATGGAAAGTCAGTTCAGTTTAAATACTCAAAGTACCAAGGCTAGATGTTATTTATGCACTACAAATTGCCATCATAACACTGAAGGATTCATAGGAAAGTCCCAAAATATAGGCATAGACTCCCTAGAAGCATTTTTGTCTATATTGCTGCTCTGAGGTGCTATATAAAGAGAATGATATTTTTCTTGCATTTTGATGTGATGTTTCCTGAAAACAAAGCAAGAGAAATATGTTGCCTCCTGTTTGAGCTATCTTTATAATATCTGGTTTAGGTGTTGAGATTTAAATCAGGGCCAGTGTGTTTCTAAGGACTGTAACACAGAGAGCGAAGTTCTATTGTGTTTATCGTTTTTAAAGCACCCTGGTAGTTTCTTCATATAAATACATCTCATTACTTTGAACTTGATCTTTTATATTAGCTCTGGGAGCCATCTATCAAGTTGACCAAATCCCATCAGCACATAGAGACACCTAGATTAATTCAGCTTGAGAACAAACTGGGCAGCAGCGTAATATCATGTTGTTCATGATGTTTTGAACTCTGGCTACTACTTCTTAGCAAGCAAATAGAGATGTTTATCTAAATAATGGACACAAAGACATTTTCACATTACTAATATCCCAATTAAAGTACTGGTTTGTAGACAAAAGGTAGAAATCAAACAGGAAAGAAGACAGTCACTGTAACAGTTTAACCTACTCCCAGTAAATATTCAAAAGCATAACTGATGAAAAAAAAAATCAAATAAATGAGGTTGTAGTGCAATATTCAACAAATTGCACAAGTTCTAGAATACCCATTAAGTGGGCGTTTGTTACATTTGTGTGTGTGTAATAGTTTATCTTGCTCCTATTGCAATTACACCAAGGTGTGAACAGGTCCCTTAGTTGCATGTCATTTTCTCTTGTCGTCCTTGAGTACAAATTCAAAAGTCTCAGCTCATGCTGGAATATTACTTTATAATATAGAATCTTAACCACTTTCTCTTTAATTTCACCAGCTTATCTCTAAACTGTCAACTTCAATGAGAAAATTCTGTCTATGTTTATTTCTCCAGTATACTACTTATGCTGGGACTAAAGCATGTGAGCTAGACCTGATAGGAATCCTGCAGTTACTTTTATCATTACATGTTTTCCAAAATCAATTACAAATACATTATAAATGCAAATCATTAAACAGATTTTACTGTAGAGAATGATATACTTCTATAAAATCTAGGGCTCACTTCCTTGAATTAAACTAAAAACATAATAAAGTTAACTCACCAGTGAGCTAAGTTCTGAACTGTCTTCCTGTCATGACTAGTTCATTTCTTGCTATCTGTGCTAATGTGCCTTTGAAATTACTCATGTCAAGTAAGACTCAGCAACTCAGCACTCCTCATATATTTAAGACAACCCAATTTCAGGCCTAGTCATTGCATCATGGCACATCTGTTATTTTTAAGTATATGTTTAAATTTTCCTGTAACATAAGTCTTGATCAAAATGGGATATAATTCAATGATTAAGCTCAAATTTTACTTGAAATACTTGTCCATTTATGATAATCATTTAATACAATACCTTGAGAAAGAGTATATATTTTATATCACAACACTGCAGGGTTCTAGGAAGAAAGCCAGATTAATCTGCTGTAGCAAGGTTTCTGTGAAATCCGAATTTCTTCCCATAATAAGCACTCATATAGCACCTAGATGAAGGAGAATTTCTGCAGAAAAATGAAACACCCTTAGTGTTTAACTGCTAGTGTCTGAGACAGAGAGAATATGAGTCACCTGGAAGTCTTCCTGGAATAAGGGAGAGTGGAACAAGTGCCCTGTTCTGGATATCCAGCTGTGTTAGCAAAGGGATTCATGAATACTACTGTTGGTATTCATCTGACTGAAAATACGTGTCCATGTCTAAACTCTGAACGAGATATTTAAATTCCTTCTACGTGAATATAGTGAAACAGCTATTTTAGGTTATAATTCACCCTAAAGATGCTTAATTTAGGATACGCCCATGTCTGTGAATCCCATCCCATATCTCAGACTAACCTTGAAGACTCTACATAAAATATTAGCAGTTCTGGATCTTTAAGCAAAATGGGTCTTAAGCCTCTATGCTTTGCAGTTTTGCAGGATTTGTCTGTTAGCAAAGTTCAGCAATTCTTTCTTGTGTACTGCCATAGCACATTGAGATTAGATTATTTTGTTTCTTTTTTGTATGTATTTGGTATGTTACTTGAGGGAAAGATGTACCTCCAATACATTCCGGGAAAAATAAGAACAAAATGTAACTATCCTAATCAAGAATGTTGTCTATTTGTGTGTGTATATATATATATGCACTCTAAAAAGCCTCTTCATGTCCTCATCATTGTGTAGTCATTCAATAAACACTATTCTTAGCATTTCTGAAATACTATGTAGGCTTTAAAGCCCATTTATAGGATATATTCAGGAGAAACACACAGATTCCTAATCTTATCATTTGAATACACAACCCAGCATTAGTCTAGAGATCTGCTGCTGTCTTTTGAGGAGGGAAATATCTTGATGATTCCCTCAGATGTTTCTGAGATTTGTTGGGATGTGTGCTTATCTTTGGTGCTTTTCACTTTAGAAGCATTTTTTCCACATTTCACTGCAGAGCAAAAACTGCATGGGAGAGGAAACCTCCTCTCACTGTGACTGAAGAAAATCTGTCCTAAGAGCTTAATTTCTTTATGGCTGGAGGAGGTAAAGTAACCCTTTTTAAAGATTCATCTCTCAGTCTGACAGTACATGCTGATCCTCCAGGCAGAGAAGTAAAAGCATTAAAGAAAGAACTTTATACACTCAGAACCCCATGTTTAAGTTAAAGCAAGACTATTTCAGCAGACTGTTCACAGACAGGGGAGAAGCACAGGTGTCTGATGAGCCTCACCTTTGGCTAAGACATACGGAGACCAGCACAAAACATTTGTTTTGTTTCATGTTTTCAGCCACTGCCACCACACCTTACATCCCTGTGGAGACAAAGGGGTTCTCAGGAGGACTCTTCTACCTCCATCACACCATCTTTGGAAAGGACTCTTTTCCTTCCCCCTTGCCATGTACAAATAAAGGCCAAAGAGAAAGCTAACGGGAAACCCAGTGCTTTATTTTAGTAACAAGTCTCTGGCTCATTTTGTTGTAACAACACAAGGGCAATGCACCATCTGAAATAACGTGTCCACCTTGACCAGTACCTTGTGTCTGACAGCAAAGAGTAACAAATGCCACAGAAACAATATTAAAAACAAGGCAAATGTGATACAAGTGGTACTTCACTAAGCTGTTTTCCCAGACACCAGCAAATGTCACTCTGCACAGACTAGGCTAACCACATCAATGCAAGTACACTGGAACTGCGAACAGTGCCTCATCCCTTAAAGGGTTGAAAGCAGAGAAAAATCCTCCATCCTCTCTAAAGAGGTTTAAACTAAGCCAGAAGTAATTGGTACCATAAAGAGGAAAATATCACCTGATCAACTACAAGATCAGGAAAATAAAATTATTTATAGGCTGAGGAAAATGCAGTCATAAGGAGAATAAAAGGACTAAGGTTTAATCAGTACACTTCTCCCCTGCCCCACCCTGCTAAAAATAAAATAATATATATATATAAATAAAGTAAAATAAATCCAGAAAAGGATGATTATTTGGAGGATAAATGCTTACCATACCGGCATAGGCAGATGGATGGTATCACAGATAACAGAGATGATCGCCTCATGACTTTTTAAGCATTTGGTGAGAACTTTGTTAGTCTTTACCTCTTCCTCCTTCTGAGCAGCAACAGAAGGGACTGAACAGTCTTGGAGAGGAAGCTCAGAAACAGGAGGAGTCAGATGATGCTTGTGACAAGTGCCCTAAGAAATGGATAGGTGTATGGATAATTTTGTGCAATAAATATAAACAAATAAGACTAAAGGAACTGAGCCATATCATGGGCTTCAAGGAACAGTTAGTAAGTTTTGCCTACTCTTGATTTCAGGTTTTAGTTACAGTTTGATTTCTAACAGCCACATTAGAAAATATGCAGTCAAGCACGTAAAAT
This sequence comes from Anser cygnoides, assembly GCF_040182565.1. NCBI lineage: Eukaryota > Metazoa > Chordata > Aves > Anseriformes > Anatidae > Anser > Anser cygnoides. The sequence continues at coordinate 31,151,652 of NC_089873.1, forward strand.
CTTCCAGCTACATCTTCACTTAAAACTACAAAACTAGTGAAATTGGCTGGGCACAATTCCAAAAATACATGTAGAATTATAAGGTTCTTTAAAACACACTTCAACTATGAACACGCATTGGAGTTTATGCAGAAGTAGGACATTATCCTCCAAGAATAATTAAGATATCACTGAAGAAATACAGGAACTGTGGCTAATGAAAAAAATGCAAATGTGGCTCATTACGTGTTAGTATTAAGTGTTACACTGAATAATGTTCCATAGATGTGTTCTGCAAATTTGGCAAGCTTTACAATTTGCTTGTAATGGCAACAGAGAAAAATTCTTTCTTAATTGTAATACAACTGGCTAGGAGGGGAAAGCAACTATCAACCATCTTGTAAAGGTTTTATTGAAACATAAATAACCTCAATCTTATTATATTTGATTGTTCTTGCTCAGGAAAGTTTTTTTTGTGTGTGTGTGTGTGTGTGTGTGCATGTGTGTGTGTGTGTGAATAATCCACGTAATTTTTCCTGAATGAAACTTCTAAAGCAGTAATATTTAAATACAGGAGCAATGGATTTAAAGTGATTTTCTCACATGACCCACCAGTAAAAAACGTTCTATTTTGTCATTTCATTCTCCAAAAGAACCATTAATGCACTACTTTTGTTTGCCTTTATCATAATGGCCATAACTATAGTTCATTATCACGAGTGCAATTTCTATTATCTTTTAAATATACTTCTAGCGTTCCTAGTATTTCATTGATTCTGTTGCCTGCACATATGCCAAAGAAAAGTGGGATGTAGAGTGAATATTGCTAGATGAAGATTGGAGATGGAAGAGACTGCAAATCCAGCAAGTCACATCTAAGGATCCCCTAATTTAAACACTTCACTTCCAGAAATGGTATACGTGCCATGATGTCCAGTGCCTATCAGGAGCCAGCAGTGAGCTGCATTCTTTACTCTCAATGCTATGCTGGTTAAGGATTTGTTCCAGTTAGGTGTCCCATAACTACGTGTATGAGCTTATGCAAACTCAGGGTGATGCAAGACTCCCTCAATTACTGGCTGTCAAGAAAGAATGTATCTGTGTTGTACAAGTGTACTTTTGGAGAATCAAGTTGTTCTGTGAGCTTTTCCAGGTGCAGTAGGATGGAGCTGCACTGCAAAATGTTCTCTGTGCGACCAGGATTATGAAGGTGACAGAAGCAGTCCGCAAGAAAGGAGATCCTGTTGATGCTCTTAGTAAAAGAGACAACACCATGGGGTGCCTAGGACTGCATTTACAGTCAGAAGAATTTACAGTCAGAAGAAACGCAAGTGAGAATTGAAAAGAAAGGCTTTTCCATCCAAATTCAGTTTCCTTTCACGAAAAGCAACATTTTGGGGAGAGTCTTGTGATGAAAACTGGACCCCAGCTCTGAGAGGCAGGAAGTCTCCAGAGAGCTGCAGACACTTTGGAGTCTAAGAGCAGAAAACTACACAAATGTTACCTTGACGCTCAATTAGAGGGTTTAGTACTATTATTTTCTTTCTCTGCACCTATTAAATTATTTATTGTAGTATAAGAAATGAAAATTTTCTTTCATTTTAAAAGTTTTCCAGCATTATGAGTGATTTCCGGGTTGATAAATTTCCTACATTCCAAATCCGGAGTGTTATAAATTCACATTGAAAAAGCCAGTTACCCAGTTGTCAGAGATGCCACATTAGCGTAGGGGATTCACCTTCATTCAGCTGCAAATTGCCAAGTCTTCAGTGGAAAATAAGAGCTAGAATCCCTTTCTCATAAAGCAGGGCAATGGACAGAAGGCCTCAAACTGTGTTTTCTGTTCCAGTCTGTGACAGAAGCAGTTATGGCCAAAGTCAGGAATACGGCTTCACAGCCTTTGTGAAATGAATTAAAACTTAATTACAAGTTGACCAAATCAGTCTGCTATGACCTGATACAAGCTCACATTATGTTCTGATTAGCTTTTTTTATCCCTTTCTACATTAGCAAAAATATGTGTAAGTTAACAAAAGGCTCTGAAAGCACTTGCAAGCAATGATGTTCTCATTTCAGATAGTGTTGGCATGTGACTTTTAGGGTCATTTAGTTATCTCCTCTAGTTGTCTGTGTTGTGGTTTAACCCGGCAGGCAGCTAAGCACCAGACAGCCTTTTTCTCACTTCCTCACCAACCACTCTACACAGTGGGATGGGGGAGAGAATCAAAAAAGAAAGGGTAAAAAACTCATGAGTTGAGATAAAGACAATTTAATGAGACAGAAAACAAAGGGAAAATAATAATAATGATGATAAAATAATATACAAAGCAAGTGATGCACAATGCAATTGCTCACCACCTGCTGATGAATGTCCAGCCTAGCCCTGAGGAGAGCAACTAGAACACCAGATAGTCATCAGCATTATTCTCATGCTAAATCCACATCATCATGCCAGCTACTGGGAAGGCAATTAACTCTATCCCAGCTGAAACCAGGACTATGTGTAACTCTATCAGAATTAGTGAATTTAACATTCACATTCTAGTCTTTTCCAAATTATCTTATGACAAAGACAAAAAAAAAAAAAAAAAAAGAACAAGAAAACGAACACCAATCTCAATATTATCAAAGCCTGTAAATAAAACATTAAATCAATTAAAAATAAATAAATATAATTGAATTTCTAAGCTCTAAGCTCTCTGGTTAGTGTTATGGACAGATAGCAAGCTATATTGTTCATTCAAATAAATTTAATTTGAGAAAGGTTCTGAAAATCTTAGAAAGCCAATATATTAATGGAATTAGATCATTCTAATTCAAAGTGCACCTCAGAAGACCTTTTGACTCATTTAATATTTTTCCCCAAGAATAGAGAAACAAATTTAGATAAACTCAAAATCCAGTCAAAGTAATAGAAAACTCTCACCAAGTCTTGATCAAGTCATTAATCCTACACATTTAATTTAGAACCCAGTATGGTGCTGCTACTCTCAGCCATCATAGAAATAGAAGTGTGAATTTCCAAGACATTCAGCTTATGTGTATCACAATAAGAGACAGAGTTATGACAAATGTGTTTGTTGTGTTTTTTTTTTTTCTGATCTGCCGTAAGACTCAGCATTCAGTATCCATTAATTTTTTCATTTTGATTATGAAGTGTGGTTGTCTAATGTTTCATATTGGGAAGAAAAATGAAAAACTCCTGGGAATGAAAAGAAAATGAAAGGGAAGAGATGTTCCAAAGAGAAAAGTCACACAACCTGATGTAAAAAAACCTTTCTGGTTCACTTGAACTTAAATGTCAAATACACTATTTCTAATGATTCTAGGTCCTCCTGCTGTTTCTGATTCTAATATTCCTTAAAACCCATGCTGAAAAAGAGTAAAACTTTTTTAAATTTCAGAAACACTGAAAGCTCAAGCACTTTCAAGTTAGTTTTAATATGGTCATTGCATATGTGTACAGATATATCATTATTAAAAAAAATATATTATTTCATTCAGTACAAGGACAACAAACCTGCAAGTTATTTGAAAATCAATCCTTGTTCCCCTAATGCGTTACCTAATTTTCCAAAATCACAGACCACTGCTACCCATCTCCTAGCAACTGTTTGAAAGCCTAGCAACTGCGGGATTTATTTTATTTTATTTTATTTTATTTTATTTTATTTTATTTTATTTTATTTTATTTTATTTTATTTTATTTTATTTTATTTTATTTTATTTTATTTTATTTTATTTCAATCACCTTCACGTGGTTGTTTCTTATCTGCGATTGAATAAAGAAATGAGAAATATTTAAAGCCTCTGGAAGTGGTGTTTATTATCTCAGTTGTATGGAACTGTGTTATGTTTGGATAGACATATACATTGGCTCTATGCAGTGCCGCTACAATATATGACTGTAACCCAGTAGTACTTAGTCAGTGGAAGAGAGCACTCAGAATGGAATAAGGTTTGAAGTTCTGTATTTGCAAATCCTTGCAAAGAGATTCTGGTCTCTCCCTCATGACAAAATAAAATAAAATAAAATAAAATAAAATAAAATAAAATAAAATAAAATAAAACTTCTCTTTAAGTTTTAATCCTGAAAATACCAGAATTTTAGTACAGAAAATTTCATGGGCTCCCAGAAAACTGTAAATGGAGTGCAAAGACTCAACCTTCCATTTGTTGTCATCATTACAGTGAAGCTGATGGACAGATAAAAAGCAGAAAGTATTAAAAATATATGCCTAAGCTCTCCACACTGTACAGAGTCAAGATCAGAATGTGACCTCCACACGGGCCACAGAGCTTTCAGACATTTCCATATAAATTTGTCTAAATTATTTAATTTTTATATAAATGATGTGAACTCCGCAGATTAAACTGGTAGAATATAAAATGGAACCAAGTTGTCTATTGGTAAGGGGATCCACTGCCTGGATATGTACTGCTTCAGAACAGTGATGAATTCTGAGAATGTTTGAGGACTGAAATATAGACAGAAACTGAAAAACAGAGTTTTTGTTACTAAAATATGTAATTTCACACAAAAGACATGTATCTTGTTTTCTCTTAACCTCTGCATGCAGAAACACCCCTTCTGGCTTTCCAACATCTGTCCTTTCTTGTCATTTTAAAGCAAGGATTGTTAACAGATTTTCTTAACTTTTGCCATTTTATGTCATTCATACACAAATCTTCAAATTAGGAACCTTTAGTCAGTACTCTAACTAAGGAAGACTCTACAGGGATTTTCTGAGGGATTTATTCTGCTACCTAGCTCTTCAACATTGAATGGAATGTCAGTATAAAACCCCCTAAAAAACATCTTTACATGCTTGTTTTTTCCTGATTTTTTTTTTTTTTCGTTAGAGAGACATCTGCTTTTTATTCATTCTTGTCTGGTTGAATGAGTCCTTTTATATTATAGGATTAGTAGAAAAAAATAACTGAAGTGTCCCATGTATTCCTTCTATTTTTGAATATTGTAATTTAGACCTCTCAAGTGATTTGTTGTTCAGGTTCAATCCTTGCTTTGAATTTTTTTCCTTATGCAGCACATAAATGTACATAGTTAATTCTATCTGTGTAGCTATCTACAAAAAGTATAAATAACAAAGAAATGCTGGAGCCAAAAGTTTCCAAAAGGTATACCAAAAGACAATCTTTTCCCACTTAGATATGGGCAGCATGTTCACCTAAGTGTAAAGGTCTGATACATTTCTATTAGAAAAGCTTTTTTTTTTTTTTTTTATTAGGTAGAGATTATAAATTAGTCTAAAAATTACTGGGAGAAGAAAAACATTTGAAATATATTGAAATAAGTGATAAATATAGGTCATCACAATTGCAACAAGGTTTTTGAAAAATCTGTTCATACCTACAGAAAACAAAAGAATAAGAGCCTACTGCCTTTTAGCTTGGAAAAGGTGGGTCTTATAATTAGCATTACTGCAATACTTTTTGCCACATCAGAAAAGAAGGCTAAGAAATTAAAGTCTAGATTCACCACTGTGAATCACTGTCTATCACAAAGAATGGGTTGGTGAGTTTCATTCATTCTTTTTTTTTTTTTTTTTTTTCCCCCCCAGTAAAAAGCAGAATGGGAGAACGGGATCTGGATGCTCTATCTCATCTTCATTAATTCCCTGGAACAGAAGCACTGGCAGTCATGAGAATATATCCTACAGTTCCTGAAGGGATCAGGAGTAGAAGGGAGATTTTGAATAGCCTTATAAGCAGATGATATTTTGATATTTTGCTGTCTGTCTCTGATCCTCATGTGCCTATCTTTACCTGGAGTGTTTGACATTTTAAGGGATTGTTGATTTGATCACATTTATACACTTTTTTTTTTTTTTTTAGGCAGACATTCTGTTGCTGATAGGAAACAAAAGCAGTCTTGCCTTGATGCCTTCTGCATCTGTACATTCAGGAGCTGGCAAGACTCCTGCACAATTTTTTTCCTCCAAATCCATGGAGTGCACCTGCAAAAATTATGCATCTACATTAACTTCTGATAATATGTCTCACAGTTGTTCACTTTGTTTTCTACCAGAAGCCTGTAAATACAAAGTAGGGGTCAGGAAAAAAAAAGGGTACACAACAGAGAGAACACACAAGTCACGGAGTGAAGGCAAAGCTGAACCATTGGCATCCCACAGAGTAGAAAAGGAAAAGATGCTCAGTAGAGCTGTGTATCTAAGATTTTCATGAATAGGCCTTGCTCACAGCATGGTGATTTGCCATCCTGCCATCATTTACTTTTATCTAGGCAAACAGCTAGTTCTGGGAAAAGCAGTTGTAAATGCCTTCAGAAATTCAACAGGAGCTGCTTCTCTAAATAAGTGCCTGCAACCACCATGGACTAAGCAGTCTCCAGATGCAGCAGTCTTTATAACAGCAATATGCCACCAACATCACTGTTATACTGTCTCTCTGGTACACTGTAACTCTGAGTCACAGCTTCCTTTTTTTTTTTTTTTTTTTTTTTTTCCTGAGATCAGCAAGATTGATCCTTGTGGGTCCCTTCTGACATATGATTATATGATTTTATGATCTGAGAAATCTTGAACCAACATGCGGAAGATCCCACAGCACCTCAGGCAATGTATCTTCATTAGAAGTTTATCTTCATTAGAAAGATACTCTTGTAAGGCAATTTTAATAATGTACGAATAATATCATCATAATTGGAAACATAGTGAGTGGTTACCAACATTATCTATATGTACATGAGCCTTCTAACTTATCATTGTATTTGAAGTATGAAGTATTAATAAACCTCAAACAAAGATGTGTGGTATGAGGAACGCATAGCCTGAAGTCTGTGGTAGAAAAAGAGGGTGACTGCTAGAAGAGCACCCAAAAGTACAAGTAAAGAAGATGATAGTGTGTTTGAAACTGCAGACACAGAAAGATAACAGGGCTAGACGTAAAAAGCTGAAGTGGTCTGTTATTATTTATTAAAGGATCAGAACCTAGCTGCTGGGTGAAATTGAGTTTAGAGGTAGGAGAGAACAAAGCTCCAGTATCCATCCTATGTAACAGACTTCATATACAATAAATTTAGCTGTAACATTAAGTTACAATGAGCAAAGAACGAGAAAATGGATTTTGTCAAGAACTTTTCATCTGCTCTAGTTAGAAGTTGATAACTTTTTTTTTCATCACTGGTCTTCAGTGGCTTTGTTGGCACACAGGAACGTATTTTTATCATACTGATGCTCACCCTTTCCTCATTATTACTAGCTAAAACTCCAACCTTTTTCTTGTCCCTGCGAATTCTGACTAATATTGGTTCTCTCCAGAATAGAATTTTGGATGTTTGAACATCTTTGCTGACTGTTTTTTGGTTAGCTGCAATTGGTCTTTCACTTGGATTTTTGGCCTTTGGAGAAAAGAAAGAGGGTAGGGGTTGGTAGGGGGTGAGGAGATGGAGATAAATGAGACAAAAGTTCCTGTCATACTGAGGAAGAGAATGGGAAATATTTCCTTGGCAAGAAAGCACCTTGGGCATAAATATAGCTCAGGTCTCTGAAGAAATAGCTATGCTGTGAAAAAGAGTTGTGAGAAAGTCTGTACTGTAGAGCTAGGTAATATAAGAAAAGATCAGACAGAGGCAAGACTGTTGAGAGGGGGCCACCAGGATTTGGGAAGAGAAGGTGCAGCATGGAAACATAAAAATATGGAAAGGAAAAAAGCAAAGAGTCAGAAGATGGCATCTAAGTAATATCAAGACTCTACTCCAGGGAGCAGCAGAGGCAGCCCTTTGTAGCCATCCTCTGGACTCACTCTAACAGGTGCACATCTTTCTTGTGCTGGGGGCCCCAGACCTGGACATAGTATTTGAAGTTGGGCCTCACAAGGGCAGAGAAGAGAAGGACAATCACTTCCCTTGACCTGCTGGCCACTCCTCTTTTAATGCAGCCCAGGATGTAGTTGGCCTTCTGGGCTGTAAGCGTGCACTGCTGGCTCATGTCAAGTTTTTCATCCACCAGAACCCCCAAGTCCTTCTCTGGAGGGCTGCTGTCAATGAGGTCTCCGCCCAGCCTGTGCTCATGTCTGGGATTGCCCCGACCCAGGTGCAGCACCTTGCGCTTGAACTTATTGAACCTCATTAGGTTCACGTGGGCCCACTTCTCAAGCTTGTCCAAGTCCTGTGGATGGCATCCCTTCCTTCTGTTTTATCAACTGCACCACTCAGCTTGGTGTCATCAGAAAACTTACTGAGGGTGCACTCAATCCCACTGTCTATGTCATTGATAAAGGTATTAAACAATACCGGTCCGAGGACAGACTCCTGAGGGATACCACTCATCACCAGCCTCCACCTGGACATAGATCCATTGAACACCACTCTCTGGGTATGGCCTTCAAGCCAATTCCACAGAAAGCCAAGAAGGGGACACACAAATTATTAGTATTAAGAACCTTTTAAAACTATATGGAATAAAAATAAAACCTATCACCATTCTTATCTGAAAGAATAACATTAAAACTGTCTTTCACTTTGACTTCTATAGTGTTTGTGGTTCACCATGTATCCCTGATAATAGAATACAAAATATTTATTGCTTTGAGGAAAAAGAAAACTACTACGCTTCCAAAGAAATTACAGCATAGTCTATTTAAATGTATCTCTGACTGAATCATGAATTGGCAAGAAAGTTTTAAGATTAAAATGGAAAAATTATCATCCCTATTAGTGGACATTGTTAACATGTCCATTTATTAGAGAAGACAAGTGGAATTAAACAAAAATGGTCTGCCCTTGGGTGAAAATTAAAGTGAGTGTTGAAAGGAATTAGAATAAGGAAAGGCAATTTTTTTTAATCTCCCAAGATCATTTGAATTTCCTTGCAGTTCCAAGGTGCTAGGCAGGTTATGCCATAAAGATCAACTATTGCTTCAGGGTGGAGAAAATTGATAGATTCATTAATTCACAAAGAAAACTTGAAATCCTCCTAACTAGTCCAAGAGGGGGCTACAATCATCACCACTTCCAAGGCAATATAACTCAAATTTGAATACTGATTCACAACCACTTAAATGATATGCTATGTTTTAAAGCATAACTCATTGTCCTGGTTTCAGTTAGGACAGAGTTAATTAGGACAGAGCTGGCCGGGTTAAACCACAACATTCATAAAACTCTCTAGTATGTCTTCAGAAGAGCAATTAAGTGATGCAAAATCTCTTCCATAGTTTAAAAGAAGAAAAATAAATAAATAAATAAAAACCATCAAAAATTAAGATATTAATATATATGCAATAAAAAGTTCATTTGGTGGAGATAAATCTTCTGGGAAGTAATAAGATTTATTAACGCACTAGAGAGAACATGAGCTTCTAGGAAGTGATTACATGGTTAGAGATAGTAATACCTCACTCAGGAAGTCCTCATACTGATTCACTCTGGTGGAATTCCTGATAAGAAATTCCAGGAATGTACCCCAGAGAGAGAGTTGTCTAAGGTTTCCAGAGTGAGGAGTCCATGTTTTTAAGGATAACACAAGCAGCAAGAAAACATCTACACCTTTATTCCTAATCCTGATTTTCATGGCTACGTGCAAAGAACTACTTCACAGATTGTGAGTCAGACAGAAAGCTCTAGTTCTAGCACAGTCCCTGTCCTGCCACTGCACTTGCAGGAAGTGTGTAAAGAGCAGAAGTTCTGCAAATGGAATAACTGCTCAAATATACCCTTTTATCATATAAGTGCATGGAACCTTATGCTGAAAAGAAGAAATATGAAAATTTCTAACATGATGATTTTGTGTCAGGTTGTGTTTTAATGGAGATATATTACATATATATATATATATTTCCTTGGTGTTTCCATTGCAAAGGAGGGCACTGAGACCTGTAAGTAGAATGAACATCCAGCAAGATGAAGGCTTTATGGAATTAGGGATCACAAGATGTAGCATTTATTGCACCCACTTTAAGAACATCCCTTACAAAGAGTTAATATTTTAATGGTTTATTAAAAGTATAATGTGCTTCCAAAGCTGGAATGTGGTCATTATTCATACATGACAGGTCCAGAGCTGCAACATCTCCACTTCCAAACAAACAGGAACTAAAGAGAAAACATTTTGATTTTCAGAGCCTTTGTCATTTATATACACATTTAACTGATGCTATTTAATGACATGACAACACAGAAAAATTTGCTAGCTGGGCATCTGTGGAATAATTGCTGGAGGGGACTTGTTGAGACTAAAGGTATGTCCACATCTTAGGAGAAGGTACAGCATTGAAGAAACTTCCAGGGTGAAATGCAGTAGATATGCAAGGACTCTCTTCCAGGATAGTCCCCTTGGCAACCTAACCTGCAACCTTAGCTATTGGCAACACCAGGGGAGCTTAGTGTGCTGACCCTAAGAGAAATAGCATGGAGGATGGGGCAGGGTGGAAACACCACAGCAAGGCTCTGTGATACCACCGCAGGGATGGGAACCTGATGGTATTATTTGATGGTACTATGAAAATGGTAAATTGCATGGCCACTACCCTGAGCCAGCCCTGAGACATCAGTTTTCCCTTTTCTGTTGAAATCATGTCCTCTGGGTGAACTTTGCTTATTATAATCTCATTATAATACCAAAACAAACCTCCATTGCAAAAGCCACTTACTTCCAAGGTGCGACCACGCCTCTCTGAGCATGTGCTCAAAATTTCTTTAAGGCAAAGAGAGAAGATTTTATACCAATCAGAACAGGTATGTATGACTAGAGTCACTCAACTCCAAGTATGAAAATAGTATAAAAATGGCTCAAGAGAGAAAGAATCTCAGGGAAGAAACCATTGCAGACAAGTCAGGAGGACATCACTGACTTCTGGGATCAGTCAACAGGCTGAACATTTCTTCCCATCCGTAGAGGCACCTATTGGGTGTGATTTGAACTTAGTTATATCGAATGCTTCCCCAGGAAACCTAACATTCTCTGTAGAGTTGTTTCATAAGTTAACTCATTTGCAGTTGGCTGTATTAGTCATATTCTTGGTATTTGCAACTGCTTTGCAGACACTGTATTTATCACTGTCAGTCCAAAAGAATCTGTACTCCTTTTGCTTCCATAAGCTGCACCAGTCAATCTACTAGACTGAAGTTGTATTGTTTTATTTGTGTATCTGTGATCGTGGTAATTCAATATATTGAATGTGACTGGACTTATAGTGCCAAACTGGGCATCACTCAGAATGTAAGCCCAGCCACCCTCGACCCCTCTGATATCTGAGGACAAGCTAGAATGCAAGGAGGCTTAGTTCCTGCCAAACTTCTTTACCCTTTAACACAATAGCTTCAATTGATCACAAATGCAAGGTAAGGCATATTGGAAGGGAATAAAATATGAAGAATTCATACACACTATAGGGCTCTAAATTAACTGCAGTCATACAGAAAGAGAACCCTGTCATTACTATGAATAGGTCAGTAAAAACTTCAAGTCAATGCTCACCTTGGCTGAAGAAAGAAATATTAGATGACATACAGAGCAAGGTAAGATATCCTCAAAATATTATCATATAGTTATACAAATGAACAGCAGCCTCTTAGCTGGAATACTGCGTATAGTTCTGGCCATGTCTTCTGAATCAAAGCAGGAGAAAATATGTATAGTAAAAGAATAAAATTAGGAGGAAAAGATGCCTCAATGTAGAAGTCTTGAGAAAAACTTTGAAATTTTAAGCATCTAGTCTACAGGGCCTTCCTACACAAACATGTGATTTCCCTGTGTAGCTGAATAAGAGACGCAAACTGGTAATCTCCAGATAATAAGTGAGTTAGAGTCTAGACATTTATTGTTGACTTGAATGTATTAGGGACTGGTAGGGAATATTCAGTTCATCTGTCCAAAAGCTGTTCTGACACCTCTTTCTTGAGCACAGCAGGTGGAAATGTCTGCCCTTCCCTAAATTTTGTATTATAGCCTATCCAAAACCTGTGTAAAAAAACATATCTGTGGCCTGAGAGGACTTGGACCTTCCTCACTGTGGATGACCCACTCACTGAGACTGCCCTATGCAACCAAGAATGCAAGGGCAAAAGGACGATACATCACTGGGCAAGAAAAGGATTATGTGGTGTCCCAGACTCTGCTCCATGGAATCTGAGGAGGTTACATTCCACCTTCACTGCAGTAAGTCTGTCTTGTTTGCTTTTCTTCTGTTCTTGTAACTCCTGCATCCTTGATTGCAAGTGGCTCAATTTCAATAGGAAAGCAAAAGATGCCAGATTACTTTTTAAAAAAGAAGGTAGACCGTATGCTTAAAATAACAGGACACAAGGCTTGGCAGGAGGAGCAGGGACAGAGAGTGACCATGAAGGAGCAGTGGAGATGAAGCGTTAGGGACTGAACCACAACCTCCATTCCCCATTCCCCTGCACTGCTTGGCTGGGGCGGGGGGAAGAGGTAGAAGAAGGTAGATAGAAGGGAAATTGGTTTTAGTTTGCTTTTAGTTTCTGACTGTTCTAGTCTGTTAGTGATAGGAAATAAATTATATTAATCTCCTTATTTTAAGTCTGTTTTGCCTATGGTGGTAATTAGTGAGTGATTTCCCTGTCCTTATCTCAGCTCTTGAGCCCTTTTCATCGTATTTTCTCCCCCTTTCCCGTTGAGGAGGGGGAGTGAGAGAGCGATTGTGGTGGAACTGAGCTGCCCAGCTGGGCAAAACCACCACAATAATCAACAGGTGAAAGTCTTAAAGGGTGTCCAAGGATGTCATGATTTTTAAAGTTTGCATACACACACATGCATATATATGTACAATACTTTGAAAACACCCAGAATTATATCAGGAAAAATGTTAAATAATGTGCTTTGTACATAATCCAAACTTTTTGAGATCATCAGAGTAATCTGCAGAGTATTAAACTGCTATCCACTCCAAGACTGCATACATCCTTTGCGGCAGGTTGTCCCGCTCCCTGCAAAAGCCAGGCTATTAGATTAGAGAAATCACTGGTCTGCATCAAAATAGCAATTCCTGTAATTTTTCCTTATGTCATAACTTCCATACGTTCTTGACAATTATTGAGAAATAATACTCATTGAAATAAACATGCTGCATTCACATATGACTTATAATATTGCTAATGCAGAAATTAAGATTAATCACTACTTATCAGATCTGTATTTCTAATATAAAATAAAGGTATCTGCAAGTCTTCATACATCTGTCATGCCTCATTGATCTAAATAATAAACATAGAAAGCCTTCTTCATTTTTTCATAGAATGACATTGGCTTTTTTATCTTATCTGTGCAAAGCTGTTGCAGGTTGCATTTTTTCCTGTTGATGCAGAAACTCCTGCTGTTGATGTTGTGGTTCAAAATGAAATTTGGAATCATCAGAACAGTCATTATTTTAAATGTGTCATGTATCTGAAAGGTCCTAAAGGATTGCCATTATCTCCTTTGTAACACAAAATAAATAAAAAGGAAACAAGAATTACCATAACACTTTTATTTCTTTGCTGTTACTTGAACATGAGCATCACCCCATAACATTCCAAACAAGGCAGCTTATGAGCTGTCCAGAAAAAGGAATATTACTTACTCTTTGTGCTAGAATCTCTCCTCCTGGCACAAAAAGGTGAAAACTGCATTGCTCTCTGCTAATAAGGCTTGTCACATGAGGAAAGAAACTACTTCTAGTTCTGTCAGGAAAGCAGCTTTAATTTCCATCCTGAACTCTCAATGGGAAAAGTGCCAACAGGTGTCTTGACTCAGAGCACAGTTGTCTTCCCCATCATTGCCATGCCACTGTTATTTTGAGGGACAGCATTTGCCCTCTTTTAGAGGTAAGATAGCAGCTCTTCTCCTTTGGAAAGGTTGTTTATGACGAAGAATATAAGGATTTCATTGACGAAGTGAAGAGAGTAGATGTGATCTTTTCAGAATTTAGCAGAGAAAGATACTGTCTCTCATGGTATCCTTCTGGATAAAATATCCAGCATACAGCTAGATAAATAGATAATACAGTGGGTGAACAATTGGCTGACAGGTCAGGCTCGAAAGGCTACAGTATATGGGGTTACACCACACTGTCAGCCAGTAACCAGTGGGGTTCCACAAGGATCCATTTTTGTGCCAGTTCTCTTCAATGTTTTTATAAATGATCTGGATGCAGAACTTGAATGCATACAAAGTTTGCAGATGATGCTAAATTAGGAGGAGCTGTTGACTCTCTCAAGTGCAGAGAGGCCTTGCATATAGATCTTGACAAAGAGAGATCTTGACAACCGCTTGTAATTTAACAAGAGCAAGTACCGGATCCTGCACCTGGGACAGGGCAATCCTAGCTATATGTACAGGCTAAGGGATGAGAAGCTGGAGAGCAGCACCATGGAAAGAATCCAGGGTTTTTGGTCAATGGCAAGCTGAGTATGAGTCATCAGCGTGCCCTGCCAGCCAAAAGGACCAACCATATCCCATTCGAAGGAAATGACTGTCCCACTCTACTCTGCTCTGGTGCAGCCTCACCTTGAGTTCTGTGTGCAGTCTGGGGAGCCACAGTATAAGAAGGACCTAAAACTATTTGAGAGTGTCCAAAGGAGAGCTACAAAGATGGTAAAAGATCTAGAGGGCAAGATACATGAGGAGTGGCTGAAGTCACTTGGACTGTTCAGTCCAGAGAAGAGACTGAGAGGAGATCTCATTGCAGGAACAGAGGGGGAAAGGGCCAGTGATACGACCTGAGGAAAAGGCATGAAGCTGTGTCAGGGGAGGTTCAGACTGAATATTAGGAAAAGGTTTTTCACTGAGAGGGTAACTGGGCACTGGAACAGGCCCGCAGGGAAGTGGTCACAGCACCAACCTGCTGGAGTTCAAGAACAGTTTTGACAATGACCGTAGACACATAGTTTATGTAGTTCTGTGTGGAGCCATGAGTTGGACTTGATGTGGGACCTTGTGGATCCCTTCCAACTCACAGGATATTCCATGATTCTAAATTCTATGATTCTAGGATAAAATATCTTTGCTTTTCATCTTTATTGTCTGACAGCTTGATCTTTTAATCTTTGCCCAGACTTGGAGCTTCAACCTGTTCTGTGTACCATGGTTAGGAGACATGAGTTGAAAACCAGGAAAAGAGGAAAAGGTGAGCTGAAACAAGTTGGACAGGTGAAGTGTTTGTTTTCTTATTCTAATTATAGTTTTACACAATGCATTTTTATATAATTATTTGCAGCTGTTCTTTGCAACTTTACAGTTATAATTCTTTGCAGATAATGGTGCATGTTTTCCATCTTGTCTGAAGACAAATTAATTCACAACTGTGGTGGTTTTACTTAGGTGGGCAGCAAAGCTCCACTACAGCCGCTCTCTCGCTCCCCCTTCTCAAAGGGGAAGAGGGAGAAAATATGATGCAAAGGGCACAAGGATTGAGATCTCACCACCATCTGAATGAAGAAAATCCTTCTAATCTCTAAATCTCCCCTCTTTTAGTTTAAAACTATTCCCGCTTGTCCTATCATAATCTACCCAAGTAAAGAGTCCTTCTCCATCCTTTTTATAAGACCCCTTTAAGTATTGAAAGGCTGTGATGAGGTCACCCCAGAGCCTTCTCTTCTGTAGGCTGAACAGCCCCAGCTCTCTCAGCCTATCTTCATAGGAGAGGTGCTTCAATCCTCTGATCATCTTTGTGGCCCTCCTCTGGACCCACTCTAACAGCTCCACATCCTTCTTGTGCTGGGGGTTCCAGACCTGGAAACAAATGCTTATACTGTATACAAATAAGAGGGGAAAGAAAATACTGAATTGCAAAACTAAGCTTTGAAAGAGACACTAAGTTGCTGCCTTTACCCTGATTTGTAGCTGTAGGAGCATTACAGAAGGGGAGAATATTGTGCGTTGATGATATGTGGAGGTCTGGTGCCAGGAAGACAAAAAGCAGCCAAACAAAAGTCTCTTTTGTTTAATGTATGCCACCAAAGTTCTTTCCACAATGTCTTTCTCTGACATTGGAATTTTCTTTGGAAAACCATATAAAAGGAGGTAAAAGCAGAATGACTACATAATATTAAAAGTCACCTCTATAGGATGAGAAATATCTGTGCCCCAGTATACATATTATTAAAAATAAAACATCTCCAGTACTACTTTGAAGTGATTGGGACTGAGGAATCTGTTTCTCTGGTTACATCACCAGCAAAAGCAACAGAGTACTTGGTACGCACATTTCTTCTTGAAGGTTTTATTGAACCTTTTCAAGTCAGTGAGGACTCTTATGACTTCATTTAATTTGACATCACCTACATTTGGGGCTGACAGAATACATATAGCAAAGCATGCTGTGATATTTTCTGTTCGATACTCACCCCGTCCCTTATTCTTTAAAATATTACGATTTAGGGCTGAAGCTTCCAACCCCTTTGGAGCTGTGATCTGAATTATCACTCAGAGGGAAAAAAAAAAAAAAAAAGCTTGTGACCTTCATCCCCTCAATTTCAGTGAACAAATTAAAAATATATATCATTTCTATTTTTTTCCTATTACTTCATAATTCTCACAATTTTCAAGGTATAATTTTTCTGTTCTATATTTTACTTTTCTGGATGTGTACTGCAATTATGGACTAATTAGATATTAAAACCAATTATTAGAAATAGCTTTGATAGAAAATAATATAAATGTTGTAAGTAGGACACTGGTAATTGCCAGGCAAAGGTAAACCATTTAATTACAATTGCTAAACTTAATATACCTGATGTACAAGCAAAGTTCTTCAGTGATGAAATGGGTCAAATATCTTTTTGCAGGTAAATCATTTGACAATCCACCTCTAGGCCAATGAAGATGTCCATGTTATATTAATGATTCATTCAGTATCTCAATATTCATTCTATACAACCTACATTCTTTAAATCTTTCTCAGAAATAAAAAATGATTACATGGTCTAATAATTTCACCAACTATACATACCAAACATAGACATACTTTCATCTTCTACAGTAAAAATGTAATCCATCAGACTCAGAGACTCCATTGTGAATTTGTTATATTCAGCCTTTTGGACATGGGGCAATAGCTTGCTTATTACCTTCAGACACTGAGCCATATTTTATTTCAAGATCTGTAAACTAAAGACAGTTTTTTAATCCAGATGTTTTTGATTGCATAGTCCTAAAATCAAGGTTTCCTACAGATATTTGGTTCATATTGCTTGCAGCTATAATCATCATATGTCAGTAAAACACAACATCCATTTATCAGAGATAGGCCAAGGAGCGGGCACAGTCAGGGCATGTCAACTCCAAAGGGTGTTGGGTCAGAACTTCCCGTGGCTGTTGCAGAAAGAGACCAGACTCAGACTCTCTCTAGCAAAAGAGTCAATCATTGTTACGCAGGGCTTTCCTGTTTCATATTTTAGTGATATACACACTCTCATGCTTATTGTTACTCTGACTTGCTGTCTTCAAGATTTTTCCTTCCCATTTAAAGTTCACAGAGCATTCTCCCTAATCTCTGTTCCTCTATACATGTGTGTTTTCCTACTGCAATAGTAAAAAAGATTATTTGTGAAGAAGTACAGGAGAAGGTGGGAGAAGTATCAAATCAGTACCCCACATTTACACCAACTCTGAGTGGATTTTCTTGTGGAAAGTTTATTTCACTAGTGGATGTTCCAGATTAACTGTTTGGATTCACTGTGAATTTGCTCAATGAAAAGGAAGAATCTTAGAGTTTCTAAGCAAAGTCAAAATTTATGTTCTCTTCTCCCCATTGCATTCCTGAGAAAAATGTAAATTGAGGGTAAATTTAGATTAGATATAAGGAAGAAATTCTTCACTCAGATGGTGGTGAGGCAATGTAACAGGCTGCCCAGAGAAGCTGTGGATGCCCCATCCCTGGAAGTGTTCAAGGCCAGGCTGGATGGCACTTTGAGCAATGTGTTCTAGTGAAAGGTGTCCCTGCCCAAGTAAGGAGGATTGGAATTAGATGATCATAATAGCCCCTTCCAAACCAAACTATTCATCATTCTATGATTCTATGAGGTCCTTGGTTTTCCAGGTTCAACATTCAAATGTGAGTCCCAGATTTGATTTACAGCTCTAGAGCCTTACTGGATGCTCTTTCTTCAGCCTCAAGAGACTTATGAAGGGATGTGAGAGAACCTCCATTCCTCTGTTTTCACCTTCCTCCTGAATGTTCTGGGGAGAGTGGGGTGTGAAAGAATATATGTGTAGATATAGCTATATGGGGATTCATGGAATTTAGGAGACCCCCTTTATGGAATTTAAGGAATTAGGGGAATTTAGAGAATTAGAGATCAAGAATTAGAGTGAAATTTAGGGAATTGGAGATTGCTGTGTTGAGACTTTCTAGAAGAATGATGTCAGGACAGTTTTAAACTTTAAAACAAAGCTTCATTATATTGACATTTGTTAACAACGCACAATTTATGTTAAATTGTTTCTTATCCTTCATCAAACATTATCACTACATATTCAAAGCTGTCAATCCTTATCATACCCTAAATTGTCTGTAATCATACAGTACCACAGAGCTAATGTGGTGTAGTTATGTGTAGTCTTGGTCACCAAAATTAAGATGGCCAGGCTTGAGATCTCATCAAAACAGGAACCAAATGTCTTCCAGCTTCCCCATTTTCCTCACTCAACACAATGTTTATATATTTCCCTACTCTGAATAGGATTATCTCAGGTGTCCTTGGCTTTGGTTGTACTAGTTATCTTTCTTGCAAATGCAGTAGCATGTCCTATATGTTTGCAGTCTGTTGTGCTTATCTTGCTCTTTGTCCATTTCACAAATTCTGTCAAATGGCTTTCTGATTACGTGTTTTCCTATGACTCCTATGTGCAACTACACAAGCAATCATGTGCCCCTTTGCTTGTTTCATTATTACCTTTTCTAAAATCTTTATATGTTGTATCTGGCTATGTGGTAGCAATGTTACAAAATCTCATAGAATTATAGAATCATAGAATGGTTTGGGTTGGAAGGGACCTTAAAGATCAAACAATTCCATCCCCTCACCCTCTCCCCCATTGTTATTCCAACAATACATAGCAGTATCATGGTTTGCATTATTTTGTATGCTTATACTTGGGTTAAATGCGAGCTAGTATTAATTCCTTTGCTAATTAGTGCATTTGTAACTTATAGGCGCCATAGGCCTCTGTTTTGCTTGGAAATGGTTCCAAATGACCTGTATATATATGAACATAATTGAAAAGTCTCACACTTAGAAGGGATGGCTTCTCATACCTATTACTGTAATTTAAACACACACACACACACACACACACACACAAAAGCATACACAAAAAAAAAAATCCAAAAAAAGTATAAAGAAAAACAACAACAAAACAGCTCCCAACAAGCAAATAAAAGAAACACACCACCACAACCCCACAACCCTCCCTTCCTTCCCAGCCCCATACCAAAACAAAACAAAATGAAACAAAACAACAACAACAAAAAACTTTAACTTCTAGTTCTTGCGTCACTTTGTGTCTGTTCCGTATACCTCTGTTTACCATGACTTGCTAAGAAAGCAGAAGTCCATTCACAACACATCTCTGTATGGCAGCTTTTTGAAAGAAACTATCAATAGTCATGAATTCTGGAACTGTTCTCCTTTCTATTCAAGATGCCTAAGACTCAAAATGATCAAAATATCAGAGAACCACATGTTGTTCTTATTTTACAATGTCATTGCAGTAGTGAAGAATTAGTCAACTTGTATTTAATTACTAATATGGTAGAATGGAAATTAATGTAAATAAAATGTCTTTGCAATATTTATATAACTAAGCACAACAAAAGGCAAAGCTAGAAACATTCTGAGTGTGAGAAGGAAAACAAAGTTTTATCAGCAGGTAACAGTAAATTCAGGTGAAGAGGTAATTTTAATGCAATATTTTTAAAGAAAACTACAAGTCTCTCTGGTAAACTCTACTAGCCAATTACCCCTGGTAATGTTTTTCTGAATCAATAAGCTTTCACAAGAACCATTTCCTCACCCTTACTACCCACAGTTTCTGCTATTTAAATTACACATATTAAAATCAATTTATATATCTGTTATCAACATTGATCTTTAAAGACAAAAAAAATAGTTTTGTTTTTATCTTTTGTTTCATATTGATTTAAATTTTCTACAACTGAGGCAGCAAAGAGCAAAAAAAGAATCAATTTTTGTTTAATTTCATTTAAAGTAATTGTCTTTTAAAGTCATATTCTTGTTGTTGCATCATGAGAATCTTTGTCTGCCAACACAGGATATTTCAAGTCTTTTTAATTGTGATTTTGTTTTCCTGCAACTGTTAGATTTAATTAAATATTCCTTTTTGTTAAATTTAAATAGAGGGCCAAATTTGAACTGACAATGCCTCTTTGATTCCTGGTCTCAAATGGGGGACATTTCATTTGTTATGAAGTCAAAATTAGAAATGAACTACAGCTTAAATGATGGAAACTAAAATTAATGGAAAAAAAATACCTAGGTAACATTTCATTTATACCCACATTACCTTGCTTTTCTACATTTTGTTACATCTAACCTGCATAAAAAATATTATTATTATTATTTATTATTATTATTATTTAAGGCAGATGGATAAAAGAAAGGCCACAAGCAATGACTTGTTATCCTTCCAATTTCAAATATTAACTCACTGCAACAAGAGGAAAGGTCTATTTGTGTTTAAAGTTAAAATCTACTTCAATTCATCAGTTTTTGTAAAACTGTGTCTGTATTCTTGAACAAAACCATTACTTAAGTACACTTTTTCTTTACAAGAGAAGTAGCTCAGTCCTAATGTATCCTGAACAAATGTAAGGAAAATTGAGAGACCAAAACATTATCTGAGTGAAGGCCAGAATTACGATCTAAGGTCGTTACAGCAGATCTATCTCTTTCTCGATTTCTTTTTCTGTCTTTTATTCATGTGGCCTTTGTCTTCACTAGAAACTGTTATTCACCATTGTCAGAACAGAGATAGAAAAGCAAACTTTTTCACCAATTCCATTAAAAACATACCCTGCTGTCCTTATTGCTTTCTAGGAATAAAAAATATCTAGAAGGAGTCAAACACCCATTTGCCAGGAAAGGGTAACTTTCCTGGCAACTTTCCTTTTTTCTTGGTAACTTTTTTCTTGGTAACTTTTCCTGGTAACTTTCCTTTTTTTCACTCTGCATCAACCAAAGCCAAGGGGTTCTCAGAAGACTGCCTGAAGATAGATCTCATCTACATGATAAATACCAAAACAGCAACAGAGCAAACAAAAACTATAATGACCTTTCTAACATGAAAAGATCTGAGTGAAAGATTATCTAGAATCTCTATATATGGAGTTTAGGACAGCATGATTTCCTGTAAAGAACAAAACTCCATGAATATCCAAATGCTGTTTGGACATTGACTGACCAAGTGACCATATGATTGACCACATCCTTTTGCAAAAGTGCAGAACTTTTCAAATCTTACTAATTGGATCAAAGGTAAAGCTGGTACCAAAATACACACTTCAAAGCAGAAGGGGAAAGAATCAAGAAAGTACAATACACAGGGTTTATTCTTTCCTCCACATATCATATGCTGTACCATTAAAAATATAATGACAGTAAAAACCTCAAAAATTAACACATTCTTAAAAATATCGTGTTATAATATTATCATAGTCCCTTTAAAAATTCCTCTGTTAGACTAGAGGTATCTGGCTTATATCCTCTTTTATTCTCCATGTTCAGTATTGGAAACAAATGCCAATTAGATTTAATAAAAAAACTCTATATTCACTGCCTATTTTCTGTTATAATTTGAAAGTTGTAGAATCCTTGATTGTCTACCAATTCTGTTTATTTATTTTATTATTCTTTCAGTTCTTGAATTCACCTCAGTCAACATAAATTTTGCAAATACAAATACTGCAGTATACTAAGTACTACATTCTAAAAAGCCTTCAGGTTTCTCTGCCTAATTTTGATTAAGCTGAAGTGTTTCACAGCTGTTCTTTCATTTAGATTGAATAATGCTTTTTGGCATAAATTTTGTTTGAGTAAAAACTGTATATTTCTCTTAAGACACTTTGGAAATTTGTGAAGTTGTCTCATTCAAGCAAAAATGTATAATAGACATTATTATTATTATTATTATTATTATTTACATAAAACATGAACAATGAGGTAAGTGAAGGATATGGGCAAAGCAGGCTGGTAATGTGGACAGGGTATTCTCTCCTGCAAATATCATTGATTATTTATTTGGTATAAGATATTTCTTCACTGATAACATCAGAAATATTTCAGTTAGCACATTTTCTCCTGCCTATTTTTGCTCTCACTTTCTTCTAAGCTGAGGACTACTACGCTGAAAATGAGAAAGTCTGTGATGTGATTACAAGGTTAGAGAAATGTTTGGAAGAGCCACCATGTAACACCTCTAAATCCTGAAGGCAGCTATCTATGCCTAGCAAATCATGAGTTTCCTGGAGACAGTAAATTTCTTTTGCTTGATTAATGGTGTTTGATCATGACCCAGACATAATCAGAACTTGCCAACATCATAAGCTAAACTATTTGTCCTCTGATTATAACTGTTTCAAGAATTCTTGAACACTGTTGAGTTTAAAGTGGCATAAGAAAATCTTAAAGAGAAATTTAAGCCCTGTTTAACATTTAATATGGTCTAAAAAGGTGTTCTGAAGTATTCAGAATCACACACTTGCAGATTTAAGTTAGTCTGAGGGGTACCACAGTCCTTGATTTGCATGACACAGAACAAGAACATAGCACTATACTGATGAGCTTGACAAAAAGCAGCACAAATTTGGGCATTTCACTTTTTCAGATTCTCTAAGAATTAGGAAAAGGCACATGCCCTATAGATGAGTTATACACCCCCTACACACAGATATAAGATTTTTGAAATTTGCTGTATTTTAGAAACAAATAAGACATTGAATAATCAAAATGTACTTTTTTTTTTTCTCCCTACAGAATGCCTAAGAGAAGAACTTGTGGTAATGTGGAAAGGAACTTGCGTCCTCACCACAGGAACATTTGTTTAATGACTTTCATTTACATAGAAATATGCACATATGTAGGAACAATTCAGAAATTCAGCAAACAGCTTGTGATTTCAAGAAACTGTTGACAGTGCTAACAATTTGCAGTGGTGAAATGCCTTCTGAGTAGTTTACATTATTATTTGTTTGCATAATTGTCATAGTGAATCATTGCTTACCCACTGTTCTCCTATTTTCTACAGTGGTCATTTCCTCACTTTTATTCAGTCACAGGCAGCCTTTTACTTTATAAGTCAGAAATAAGTGTTTTTAAAAGGTTATTATTAGATGCTATAAGAATTTAGAACAAATACTGTTAAACTTGCAAGTTTAAGCAGAAGTAGAAGATATTTGTGCCTGGGTGGGAAAATCTTGGCACTTATGCTCAGTCCTTCTTCCCCCAGAGACACATTAGTGCTGTGATGGCTGACACTGCAGTGCGCAAAGGGACTCAGCTCCAGAAGTACTGGTGCAGTGCTATGGTGATAAAGCCAACATTCATTACTGTCACATGGGAAACAGGCATTTACAAAAGGGCTCCACAGTCAGCTGTACTTAAAGCAGCCAACAGAAAATACCAAAACTCTTCAACGGAAGCACCGTCTTGCTCTTGGACCTGGACACCTTTACAGAAGCTAGCATGAAGCACCTCCTTGAAAGCAGCGTTCAGTAGAAGAAATGAATTTCCATACTTAGGAAAAAAGTGCTTTCCATACTTAGCTGCTTAAATGGATTTTTGATAATGACAATTGCACACTTTCTCTTCTTGTTCCAGATTATTGTGTTGATGATTTCATCGCAATAATTATATGCCTCCTAGGAGTTAAGATACCTGGGGTTCACTTGCTTCTCCAGTCAGAGAGGATTCAAAAGCACTCTTCCCATTTCTTAAAGCATGTAATTTCCAATTATTAAGCTTTGTATCCATGTTGGAATCCATTGCCTGGTATGCCTTCCTGGCAGTGGGAGCTTACATTTTGTTCTGTCTTTTCTCTATCTCTTTTGCAGCTGGAGGAGAAAGGAGGAGGAAATGGTTGGCCACCTTTTACAGTTCTTCAGGATACTAGAAAATCAGTGAGCACAAAGGCCAATATGAGTTTGTAGGGAAGGGGAACTCACCACATCCTGCTCCCCGATGCATTTATTCTTTTTATGTTAGAAATAAACCCAGGAGAAAAGACTACATCCCAACTAAAATGTTAAAACTTTAAAAGTAAACTAGTATGTTCTAAAATATCAGCTAGCTACACTACAAAGAAAGGATGGGTTTTATTTTGTATAATAGTAATGAACTATAATTATTATTACCTATAATATAGCTACAGCAGGCAGTAATAATGAAAAAAGGTTGTTTGACCTTCTTTAAGAAGGGAACTGCTGGTCAAAATGAAGTGGCAAGGAAATATTGAGCAGAATAACAAGACAGTTTGCGATAGAAACAAAAATGTAATTTTCCTTATAATTGCCCTGTTGTCTAGACACAGTACACCCATAACCATGAGTTTGGTACATTTGTTTCTACAAAATGAAACATATCTTCAGCTGTTCAAATGAACTTTATGATGTGCTATTGATCAAAATGCCCACAACAATATTAGTGAGGGATAATTGCAATTTCTTGAATTCTCTGTGTGTTTCAAGTCTTTAAAATATACATTATGACATCATTATGCCTTGGCATTCTATACTAGACCTGTGTTAATGATATTGTTTACTACAGTTTTTATGGTAATAATCACACAGCTTGATTTTTGAGGGTTTTGAGCCCAGGACACTGTGTGTTAGTGGGATGGAGCCAGGGATTTCTCAGTTCTAAAAGTAGTTTTGTAACTGCTTTCCTATATGACCTCGCAGGATCCGCTTCTTCCCTAGTTAAGTCTTCCCTTCTGTAAAATGCAGTTAATAATCTTTCCCTACCTCACTGAGGTGTCATGAAGCCCCGTTAACATTTGCACAGTGCTTGTAAAATGTAAAGCACCATGAGCTACATGGTGACTTGGCCTATATTGCAAAGCTGGAAAATCTCCTTAGATCGTTACATGTGCTACACCAAAAACATGGGCTGGGACAAACAGACACTGGGCTCGGCATGGATGCTTCCTGTCAAATTCTGGCTAAAATCATGTTACAATTTACTGCTTATATTGTTGGAGAGACTATTTTCAGCTGGGAGAGAAAATCTTGGGAGTAAATGTGTCATATAAGTTGATCTGTCTCTGTAATATACATTTCAGACAGATGTGGTAAAAGCAGAAGCAGGACTAAAAAAAATACAGTCTTTCTGAGCTTCAGCTGAACACTGCAAAATAATGTGAATTCAATCTCTCTTTGAATTTCTCTAGTGATGCACAACATGCACATCACAACCTTTATTTTATTTGTGCTTGTTAAGAAAAACATATATGGCCACATGCCCAGATGGTTTTATTTGTGTGTTATTATGTTAACGTGGATAAACATTTGAACTACAACAAATAAAAAAGAAAAAAATAAAAATAAAAATATATGGCCTTATTCAAAATTATGGAAGATTCGTCCTAATGATGCACAAAAGATGATTTTTTGACATTTTCTCTCATCTGTTTTATCTGATTCTCTCTGCTGGTCTGATCTTTCAAACATTGAATAGCTTTAAATAGATCCTTCTGAAACGTGTATGCAAAACTCTTACAGGAAATGCTTTGTGATACTTCATATCACACTGCAGGGAAGAAAAATAAAATCTTTTTAACCTCTAGCATGTAGAATGCAGGGAAGGGGAGAAAACAGTTTTCTCTTTTTCTACAATTTTCAAACTCAAACATAACATTTTTAGATTAAAATATAATTGAAGGGTTTTGTTTTGTTTTGTTTTATTTTGTTTTAATCCAAAGCTATACAGAAGGTGAGATCCAAAAAATTGTACCACATGGAGATAATTCAAGGGACTGTAAAACTGAGCAGTGCTTCACTCTACTTATAATGCCATTCACTAAACAATAACCATCATACGACAGTCATGCATACCTAACAATACATATAAATGTATAGCAGTGCTCATCAACCTTGAGTACAAAGATGGTCTCCTTCCTCATAGTGTTTTGTGAATGGTGTATGAATACTGCAGAAGTCAGAGACTAAAATTCTGATAAATTCTAAGATGGTCTTGTTTATTCTAATGTGCCATACCTTTCTATATCATCTGTACAATAACACAAAGTTAGTTTTTCTGTTTTCTACAGCACCAGTGACACGTGGCCTCCAATGTGAAGAAACAGAAGATTTGAATGGAACATTTTATGCACAAAATACTCTGCACAAATCACTGAGTGTTGCTGAAATAAAAGTTTTTTGTAATATACCCTAAATATAATATATTGATTATAATGTACAGGTAACAGCCTCAGAATTTCCACAAAGTATATTTGATAAGATTTAATGAATTCTTGATGACACTGTTATTTCATGGTATTTAAATAAAAACACTTTTACTTAATCAGTGGCAATAAATCTCCAGAAAATAAAACCTATGTAATAATAATAATAATAATAATAAACAAAAACAACAAAAACATACTATACTAGGAAAGCAGAAATGTATAGCTGAAACTAAAGCACTGTTTTATGTGTTCTCTGGCTAAATGAGAATGGAATGACCCCATGACCACTATTTTGCTCAAAAGATAAGCTCATCCTAACACTCTTAATGCACATGTGCATGCATATTTATAGAATTTCCACTGACAATTCAAATTATTCAGGGGAATAAAATAAGGACATGTATATGCACTTGCAGGCTCAGTGAGTAAACTGACTTTTTTGTCATGACCTGAAGGGTTACCTGGTCTGAGGGTGCATCTCCTGGGAACCCTGCTTAAGCATCAGTGGTGGTCATGATGGATGCCATCTGGTTGTGATGTCTGTATCTGGCTCATTGTGGATTTAGGAGAGGCAGATAACAATACAATAGCCAAGGGTCTAGCTGAGTAATTCACTCACCTGACCACAGCACTGGTCAATGTCTGACTCAAGCCAAATCTGGAAGAAACTCACATCTGCAGTTGGTATTTAAACATGACTATTAGTCAGTCTTCTTGTCCCATAAATAGCGAGCAGCCCAAGAGCCCTTTGAACTCTCCTGCACAGCAGTGGGTTGCATACCAAAATCTCCCCTTGAGTAGGGATGCCTCTCAAGTCTACTTGGTAGGCTCACAGACTCCTTACAGTTGAGAAATTCCTTATCCGCAGCAAATACTCAGTAGTAATAGCTTGCTAACCTCTGTAAGCTTCACTAAGATTATAGCTTAGATTGATTGTGTACATACAAATCCTTTAGACATAAACTGTTGACCAAGTCTGGGACTAAGTTTGGCTCCAGCTGCATTAGGCTCTGCTCTGAGAAGGAGTTTAGAATGCAAGGGGCTCCACTCTGAGTCCCACGACTCAACAGGAGGGTCTCTTGACAGTTTGTCTGACACTGTCCTCTCTGCAGTAAATATCCAAGTGTACCTCACCATCTCAAATCTCATTAAGTCGCTGTCTCGTTTATGAGTAAGTGTTAGATCACTACATTATATCAATTAAATACATAGCTGCTTCACTCTTATGAGTGAAGTGTGTATCATTTCTATCCATGACACGAGGTCACCTTTATGGCTAGCCCCATCATTTTTTTCTCCAAATTAGGGTATAACATCTCAGTATCATGAAGTTCACTGTGCAAATATTAAGATATATCAATATGTCTTCTTTAAACAATTAGGTGCGGTAAATATCCTAGCTATGGCCATAGACATGTCTTAAGGCAATGAGGTCACTCTGTCAGAATCCTACCACACCCTGTCATTGAAGCAAACAGCAGCTGGCCCAGTCACTGCTGGAGGTTTTTTCCCCAGGGTATCTGTGGATTCTGTGTACATGTTGATATAGTCTGTGCTTTAAACATAGTGAAAGAAAGTCTCATGTGGAAGCATGGAAACATTGATCTGTAAGAATTAATTCCTCCTGTCTTAACATTAGTCAACTTCTTCATTTGTGTGATGGAAATACTAACACTACCTATTACCAGATGTTAGATCCTTTGACAACTTCTCATGTGATAAAGTGCTATAAAGATAAGGTCTGTTCTTAAAAACACTGAAAATAAACCAAAAGGACACCAAGTGTAGGCCAGGAAAAAGTGTCTTCATAATTAACTGGGTCTTTGAAGCAATTTGACAAACAACAAACACTGAAGCTACTCACTGTATATTGTACTCACTCCCCTTTTTCTTTTTTGCCCAAAGAATGTCTTTGTGCCCATAAAAAAAAAAAAAAAAAAAAAAAAAAAAAAAAAAAAAGCACTTATTTTAGCACCATGAGACCTGTTGTTTTATATGAATATCAGGCATCAGATGAGTGGACTTAAGGAAATGTTTTGCTGTTTTAGAATCATTGCTTTGCATCAAAGGAAAAGGTTTATTTCCAACTTTCTGAATATCTATCTCATCAGCTTTGACAAACCAGCCACTTGAAAAAGCCATGTATCTTGATTGTTATTGCTTAAAAGGGCTCAAAGGCATTAGTATTATGCATTTTTCAAACTTCTTATTTGCAAAGGTTTTAACAGGACACTATTTGTTACAAGCCTTTAAACAACGTAGTTATTAGCTTGTCAGGCATGTATTATTAGCAAGAAAATGCATATAAAATACTCTAATTGAGAATTAAAAAGGGCTTTCTTTTTCCATTTTTAGGCATTTTGCAATCACTGTCTGCTGGGAAAGGTATTTTTTGTGGTTTCCTTGGTTGTTGTACGGTGTTTGAGAACAAAGCCTTCACTTCCCATGCACCCGGAGCTCCCTCTAGTGACTCTGCAAGCAGAGTGAAACTTCATCGTGACACCTCAGCAACCAAACCCTAATGGACAAGTGCAGTCCTAAGGAGTCTACATTTTCAGAAAATGAAGTAATTTTAAATGTGAGATCCAAACTACTATCATGGAATATTAGTTGATTTCAAACGAGTATAGCTTAATAGGTAAAATGTAGTCAGTCTTAACCAGTCTTAACAGAAGTAAAATGTAAGGGAACAGCCTACAGATATAAAAATTAATATAAGATGAAGAAGTCATTAAATTCATGACAGTTAAGAGAGTTGCCTAATACATTTAATAGCTTTTATTATGTATTTTTGTGGTTTTGGGTTTTGATTTTTTTTATGTTAATTTATTTTTTTTTCTTTAATTCAGAGAAAGTACTACAATCATCAGCTGAATAAAGGTTAAATTTTTACAGGTTAGAAGTACCTGACTATGTTCCCAAATGTTTTCAGTAACAGGGAATAACTTTCTGATTTACTATACCTGTCCTCCCATTTCTTTTCCTCTTAAATCTGTTGGTTTCTTATACAATCAACATCACTGCTGCTGCATAACTAGAAAAGCTGGAAATAGCTCCCAGGAGATCCATTGCGCTAGATTTGAAACTCTTGCACAGCCTGCCAGTTCTAATTCACAGACTGGAATTCATGATTAATCCTCAACCAACCTCAAAGTACATCAGTTTTGTTTATTTATTACTAATTTTTGTAATTTTGAAAATTGCAACATGTTTTTAAAAGCAATGAATTATTCACATTTCAGAATTAGGACCTGGCATAGCAAACTTTCATTCCATTGATTAATCCTTAATCATGGCAGAAGTCCCACTAGAGCAGTAAAAGGAACAAGCACACAACTGACAGTTGTGAGATGAGGCTCTCAGTTCCATCTGGAAATGTGGTCCTCCAGGAAGAACTGATTCTTGCAGCTGAATCCATGCTGACAGAGCCAGGGGGCTTCCTGATGAAGGTAGAAATCTGACTGCATCTACCAAGAGGGTCTTACAATAAAAGGTTTCTAGGGAAGAATTGCACAGTCACCTCCATATGAGTACTGGGCAGCAAACTGGCTTCCATGTAAGAGCATCAGCCTTTCAGAGTAAATTTTTCAATATATCACAGAATCACAGAATCATCTAGGTTGGAAGAGACCTCCAAGATCACCTAGTCCAACCTCTGACCTAACACCAACAAGTCCTCCACTAAACCATGTCACTAAGCTCAACATCTAAATGTCTTTTAAAGACCTCCAGGGATGGTGACTCAACCACTTCCCTGGGCAGCCCATTCCAATGCCTAACAACCTTTCGGTAAAGAATTTCTTCCTAATAGCCAACCTAAACCTCCCCGGCGCAACTTTAGTCCATTCCCCCTTGTCCTATCAATAGAGACATAGACCAATCCCCACCTCACTGCAGCCTCCTTTAAGGTACCTGTAGAGTGCGATAAGGTCACCCCTAAGCCTCCTCTTCTCCAGGCTAAACAATCCCAGCTCCCTCAGCCGCTCCTCGTAAGACTTGTTCTCCAGACCCCTCACCAGCTTCGTTGCCCTTCTCTGGACACGCTTGAGCACCTCGATGTCCTTCCTGTAGTGAGGGGCCCAAAACTGAACACAGTACTCGAGGTGCGGCCTCACCAGAGCCGAGTACAGGGGGACAATCACTTCCCTAGTCCTGCTGGCCACACTGTTTCGGATACAAGCCAGGATGCTGTTGGCCTTCTTGGCCACCTGAGCACACTGCTGGCTCATATTCAGCCGACTATCAACCAATATATAAAACACTTCTTCAACACAGCTTACTCAAATAAAGTATTTTGCTAACGGCTTCCAAGTAATAGGCAACTTAACATTAACTTAACTCTAATTTTGTACTTTACATTTGGAAATAAATGACATCCACTGCTGTTCCTGTTCAATCTCATAACAATTCAGTTTAGCCATCTAATGGAGGTCATTGGTTAACAATGTATAAATAACATCCTCAAGGATATATAACATGCTTTAAACTACACTAGAGGGTAATGTCGGGGAATACCAGTGGTTATTAAGCATAGTAAACTGCCTAGCTAATTGATCAACAGCCTTTCTTATGCATCTCATCTGCTTAATCATTATTTTTCAGCACAGGAGTGGATGAATTATCAAAAATCCTAAATAATCCATGAATATTTCAGAAAGAAAAACCTATTCAAAATCAATCATTTGTAAATCAAAATAGCTCTCCAATGTAGCTCTCTGTGCAACAGACATCCCTGAAAATCGCAGAAAATTGATCCAGGTATACATACAAAGGGTCTCAAGCAGGTTAGATGATGGTTCATAACTTTTAAGTGGTCGTTATTAAAAAAACAGGAAGGAAATTGGACTGTGGACAAACACTAGACCTAAGCCTCATTAACTACAACACACCATAGATTGCATAAAATATACATAGTATAAAATACATGGACATATTGAAGAAGGAGAGCTGTTTCAAACTAGCAGAATGCTGATAGATCCAAAGTAACCTCACAGTCTTGGCTGTTTTCACAGGGAATAGTGGTTGTTGTAACAATTTATCCTGAATTACTTAATTACTTAATTACTTATATATAATAATTACTTAATAACAGCATTATGTGTACCATGTAATCACAGTCTGTGGTAATGGAGGGCCACCACACAGGCTGCTCCAGAAACATTGCAGCAGATATGAATAGTCAGCAGTTTCTTTTGTTTTAAATTGGTAACTTCTCTTTAAGAATGATCATTAGACTGCATGCTGTAGAGACATTTCTCAGTGCTCGTGGCCTTTGAGCCCTTCTCAGGAAAGTCAGGGTGAGATGGTTCATGCCACATGTAGAGAGCGGCAGAAACACTCAGACACGACCTGTTTTAATAAGTGTTGGTGGCAAAGCTGTCTTGGACTTTGCCCTCAGTGGATCTGAAAGAGTCCCGTGCTGGCTGATCTGAAGGGCAGCATAACACTCAAGCTATAGTCTCTCATTTCTTGAGGAGGTTATGAGGCAAAAGAGAATTGTGTGGTAACTTGCTTTTACAGCAATGAAGAACTGATTGGCCATGTTTTAGAGCAGATTTCAGGTTTTGTATTTTTATTGTTTTATTTGTCTTTCTTTTGCATTATTTGTAAAACCTGCCATGAAAATTCAGACGCTTTTTTTTTAAGTAACCAAAACAAATGTCTTCATATAGCCCACAACAGATATTGCTTCATAATTGCATTGTGCTATAAAATACAGCTTATATGAAAGCTAAAGGACATAATAAAATCTTTGCTGACAAACTTAGTAAATGACATAAAATTTGGTGGAACAATAAATAATGAGGAATCCAATCTACTGTTGCAGAATAAGGTATTCCCTAGTTAAATGCTTATAAACCACTGAATATTTTAATACAGTCAGCATCGGATCTGGAAATGTCTAGCTGAGAAACTGCTACTGTTTTAGATAGCTGTGATCAAAAGCTAGAGACATCACACCACAGCCTCAATGTGCAGTCTGAATGTAATGGGATCAAAAAGCAATAAGGAGACCTTGCAGGTTAAAAAATGGAACATATCCAGCATGGGGCTGGGGGTGGTTCGGTCCAGCTCACCAAAGTGGATATTGAAAACACAGACCTATATTTCTTGTGTAGGCCCAGCAAAGCAGTCCCAGGGTTCTGGGTTTTCAGGATGCTCACCTCCCACCTCCATCCTTGGAGCCATAGACCTCCCTGCCTGTCACCATCACTTCCTTTCTCTCATTAGAGATGACTGAGCTGTATCTTCCTGTTCAACGTGTCAGAAAAGGTTTCTCTGCCATACCCAAATTTCCTTCACAAGGAAAGCAATGTCACTTGCTCAGAATCCTGTCTGGAAACTCCCACTTCTATACATATGAGATAGAAGGGAGAAAAAATATTTGTCTCCTCAGCATGCTGCCTGGGCCTTGTCTTGAATAAGATGATCCTGAAACACCAGCACACTTCTGAGAAGTACTGCAGGAAACCAAAAAGTTATCTGGCCCCATACAAAGCCTAGGCAGCTGCACTATCACAATGCTGGTCTTCACACTGAATGGATAAGGAAATAGAAATACAAAAAAAGCTCAAAAAAAAAAAAAAAAAGACACAGAAATGGCCCAAACAGAAAACCAGCCTTTTGAATGTGAGGACTGAAGATTTCAGCCAGCTTAACAAAGAGGCTGTACAGGCACAGCTAGGTGACTGTCTTACATACAGAAAGACTTTCAAGGATGGGATCCTCTCCCATCTTGCTGAGAAAGTTGTGTGCAGCCCAGAAGAATAGTTGAAAGTCAGACAAGTTCAGTTTTGCAGGAAAAAAAAATAAAAAAATGAGAGATGTGAGGCAATTTAACATTGTAACAGCTTTACCAAGAGAGCTAGTACGCTCAGTGTGCTTGTACCCTTTAATATTTTTTCATTCTCTGTGTCTGGAATTCATTTGGATTGTCGCAGTGGTCCCCATGGGTGTACGTGTACTTAAGATGTTTCTGTTTCTTTCCTGGCCTGTGAGAAGAGCCAGATTCCCTGCAATACGTCAGAAAGCTGATAATACTGGCATCTGTGCTTTAAGAAAATGTTTGAACCAAGCCCAAGGTCTCCTGGCTCATGACCTGAAATGGTCAAAAAGAACTTTTCTACCAAGGCTGTTTCTCAGACATATTCTCAGTGTAATTTTTACCTTCATCTGAAGTGCCAGACAGGCCACTTTTCCCAGACATGATCCATTTTTTCCACCTCCTCAGAAACACAACAATCTATTTGCCTGGGCTGAGAATTGCCCCTTGCTGACCCCCACCAACTTTTTTTCCCATGTGCTTTGGTACCAAAACCCAGACCTGAATTTACTGAACAATAGGAGAAAACGGTATGGTCACACTGCTGATACCTCTTCTATGCAATCTCTTTGGGGCCAGAATGATGCTCATGCATATTACTGATAGCCCTATCTCTGTGGATTGGTGCCGCACTCAGCATCCCAGCTACTACTTCCTTTCATTGTATGGTATAAACTATTCATAACTCTATAACCTCCAGAATCCCATGGAAATTCAAGAGTGCTCTTGGGGATCTTGAAAAAATTGTCTTATGCTCAGAAATCACAGGACCACAGAACGGCTGAGGATGGAAAGGCCCTCTGGAGCCCATCTGGTCCAATCCCCTGTTCAAGCAGGGACACCCAGAGCAGGCTGCGACCTGCGACCTGCGACCTGCGACCACGTCCAGGCAGCTTTTGAGGATCTCCAAGGAGGGAGGCTCCACAGTCTCTCTGGGCAGCCTGTGACAGTGCTCAGGGACCATACAATAAGGAAGTGTAATGAACTCAATAACCACATTCTGTGGACCTTCACCAGTTACTGGGGACGCTCAGTTGGACCAGCTTAAGCATTAGAAAGGTCTTTGTAGTGTTCTTATAGTATTACTATAGTTTATTATGCGCCAGAAGACATATGGGATTAATTTTATGTCCCTTTGGAATACCAGTGTTCCTTCTTGAGCAAAACAGTCATAAAGACAAAGGAATATTCCTGCTTCCTGTCCATCATCTCCTCTAGGATGTTCCCAGAGCCTTTCCGCAGGGGGGCCATGTCCAAGATATGTGGCCCTCAGCTTCTCTGAGCCCCAGGACCTCTCAGCTCATAGCCCAGCAGATCAGACACCACCATGAAGTCACCTGGCTGCATTCCCTTATGCCAGTCCTCGCAGCATGGGCTCCTGCTCGTCCAATACCTCTGGACTTGCCCTGAAAAAGACACACACCTCCAGCCTATGGCCCCCAAGGCACTTTGGGGACTGGGATTGTGCGTTCCTTTCTAGGAAACCGAGTCCACCTAATGTTAACAGAGCTCAGTTTCCCAGTGAAAATTCTACCCTTATAGGAAAATACCACATGTAACTAGTTGCAGGCTCTTCCTAGGCTCTTCCTGCCACAGTAAAAACTGAGCAGACTTTAAAATGGAGCAGGGCAAGTGTTTTTTTTTTTTTGGTTTTGTTTGTTTGTTTGTTTTTCAAATTTGACACAATTCCTTATTCCTCAGTGTCTGTTCTATTTCTCTGAAGGATGTAGGAATTCTGCCTAGATTTCTACCCTAGAACAGCAAGATATTTTCTGTGAAAATACACTAGTACAGTAGAACAAATTCTAAAAAAAAAAAAATAATAAAATATATATTTCTCCTCTGAATCCAGGTTTCAAATACACCTGCTAGTTAAGTAAAGTAAAACCTGGCTCCATGTTTCACATCTTATAAAAATAATTTGTAAGTGATCAAGGAGACCTCAGCAAGCTAGCATGTTAACTTCAGCTTAAGCTTACGTGTATCCTGAAGAGCTTTTCTAAAAGGAGACAAATGCAAATATGTACTTATTAACACTGATGAAGTGTTATGAAAAGTGTGATCTAGCTCACTGCAAGCTACCACTGATCATGTATGTCTTGTCTCTTATACACCATGATTTTATTTTATTTTTTTATAATTTGTATCCTCTTTGTGACTGGAATGCTCAACAGGGGTCCTCTTTTTAAAAAACAGGATTTGCCAGCTGTTCCAATGAAGTTAATTGTATCAGAGGCACTGCAGTTATTTTTTATAAGTGTGCAGCAAAAACACATTATCAAAACACTTGCTATTGGACTCAGCTCTCCACAGCTGGAGCTTCCTTCCAGTTTTAATAAAAAAAAAAAAAAAAAAAACATACTTCAGAAATCTTAAAACCATCTTAAATAGAAGGGAATTAGTTCTCATTATTCAACTCCCAACACCATACTCTAGCTGAAATTGTGCCTGCAGTTTCTGAATATAAAAGTACTCACAGTTCCTTACTTTTATTCCATATTTTAGCAAATAGTTACATCCAGACAATGACTTGATAATCTTCAGATAAGGATCCACACGTGACCAAGCTTATCTGAATGGCATGCTTGAAGTTTCTGAGGTTCACCTGAAACAAGACATATTTTGTTGTTGTTGTTGTTGCACAGCAAAGATATCAACAAATTGTTCCCTCACTTAATGCAGATTATTAAGAGTCATAGTCATTGACATTTGATACATTGTGCTTTGCTGCAGTATAGCTGATATGTTCAAATGCAACCACCTGCATAACAGGGATCCAGCATAAATTCTATTGTTTATTAATAATATTTGTTGGATTTTGGGGGGTTTGCTCTTTTTTGTTGTTGTTGTTGTTTGTTTTGTTTTGTTTTTGTTTTTTCTGTTGTTGTTTTAAAAAGTCAGATAAAGCATATGCAGCTAGTTTTATTTGGGATAAACCATATGGAATTTTACTCTGTATAGGCACAGAATCAAAAGGGGGAGGGGGGGGAGGGGGGTACTGTTTGGGGTCTGGGGGTTGTATACTTAAAAAAAATAATCTATTAGATACTGATGAATAACATAAAACACACACTCTGCCTCAGTAACAGTGGTTTTGCACTGTGCCTTACGAATGGTAACAGTTTTATAAACTACAAGACAGGCCATGGTAAAGAGTAGCAGTAAAGTTACGCCAAAATGTGCAGTATCTAAACATACTGTGGTGACAGAAGTCATTTTTAATTAAGAATAATGATATAGGGAGAAACATGGAGATTCATCAGGGAAAAAGAATTGGAAGAATTCCTACATTTACCAGTATCAATAGACCTCAGATGAAAGTGTAATTTATTTCTTAACAGGTAAGTATGTCAAAAAGAATTAAGCACAATTCAGCATGAAAAATAAAATAAATAAAATAAAATAAATAAAATAATAAAATGCAGAGTAATGTTGGAATAAATTTTGAATATATGAACTCTATGGAAACAAAATTATGCAATAGTAAGGCTACTGAAATTTCAGAAACAACCTTCTTTCTATGGGAAAATATCCCGAAAACCTAGCTTTCATGACAACAAAAGTTTTACTGCCGTTTTACTTTTACTGCCGTTAAAGATAACAAAAAACGTTTTTACAAATACATCAACGCAAAAAGGAGGACTAAGGAGAATCTCCATCCTTTACTGGATGCGGGGGGAAACTTAGTTACAAAAGATGAGGAAAAGGCTGAGGTGCTCAATGCTTTCTTTGCCTCAGTCTTTAGCGGCAAGACTGGTTGTTCTCTGGATACCTGGTACCCTGAGCTGGTGGAAGGGGATGGGGAGCAGGATGTGGCCCTCGCTATCCATGAGGAAATAGTTGGCGACGTGCTACGACACTTGGATGTACACAAGTCGATGGGGCCAGATGGGATCCACCCGAGGGTACTGAGCGAACTGGCGGAGGAGCTGGCCAAGCCGCTTTCCACTATTTATCGGCAGTCCTGGCTATCTGGGGAGGTTCCAGTCGGCTGGCGGATAGCAAATGTGACGCCCATCTACAAGAGGGGCCGGAGGGTAGACCCGGGGAACTATAGGCCTGTCAGTTTGACCTCAGTGCCAGGGAAGCTCATGGAGCAGATTATCTTGAGTGTCATCACGCGGCACTTGCAGGGCAACCAGGCGATCAGGCCCAGTCAGCATGGGTTTATGAAAGGTAGGTCCTGCTTGACGAACCTGATCTCCTTCTATGACCAAGTGACGCGCTTGGTGGATGAGGGGAAGGCTGTGGATGTGGTCTACCTTGACTTCAGTAAGGCTTTTGACACCGTTTCCCACAACATTCTCCTCAAGAAACTGACTGCTCGGGGCTTGGACTGGCGTACGCTTTGTTGGGTTAAAAACTGGCTGGATGGCCGGGCCCAAAGAGTTGTGGTGAATGGAGCCAAATCCAGTTGGAGGCCGGTTACTAGTGGAGTCCCCCA
Source organism: Anser cygnoides (assembly GCF_040182565.1). NCBI lineage: Eukaryota > Metazoa > Chordata > Aves > Anseriformes > Anatidae > Anser > Anser cygnoides. The sequence goes on from NC_089873.1 coordinate 31,189,297, forward strand.
GGGCTCAGTGCTGGGGCCAGTCCTCTTTAATATCTTTATCGATGACCTGGATGAGGGGATCAAGTGCACCCTCAGTAAGTTTGCAGATGACACCAAGTTAGGTGCGTGTGTTGATCTGCTTGAGGGTGGGAAGGCTCTGCAGGAGGATCTGGATAGGCTGGACCGATGGGCATGAAGTTCAACAAGGCCAAGTGCCGGGTCCTGCATCTGGGGCAGGACCCCAAGCAGTGCTACAGGCTGGGAGATGAGTGGCTGGAAAGCTGCCTGGCGGAGAAGGACCTGGGAGTACTGGTTGATAGGCAGCTGAATATGAGCCAGCAGTGTGCTCAGGTGGCCAAGAAGGCCAACAGCATCCTGGCTTGCATAAGAAGCAGTGTGGCCAGCAGGTCTAAGGAGGTGATTGTCCCCCTGTACTCGGCTCTGGTGAGGCCGCACCTCGAGTACTGTGTTCAGTTTTGGGCCCCTCGCTACAAGAAGGACATGGAGGTGCTCGAGAGAGTCCTGAGAAAGGCAACGAAGCTGGTGGGGTCTGGGTCTGGAGAATAAGTCTTACGAGGAGCGGCTGAGGGAGCTGGGGTTGTTTAGCCTTGAGAAGAGGAGGCTCAGGGGAGACCTCATCGCCCTCTATAGGTACCTTAAAGGAGGCTGTAGAGAGGTGGGGATTGGTCTATTCTCCCACGTGCCTGGTGACAGGACGAGGGGGAATGGGCGAAAGTTGCACCAGGGGAGGTTTAGGTTGGATGTTAGGAAGAACTTCTTTACTGAAAGCGTTGTTAGGCATTGAAATGGGCTGCCCAGGGAGGTGGTTGAGTCACCATCCCTGGAGGTCTTTAAAAGACGTTTAGATGTAGCCCTTAGTGATATGGTTTAGTGTAGGACTTGTTAGTGTTAGGGCAGAGGTTGGACTAGATGATCTTGGAGGTCTCTTCCAACCTAGATGATTCTGTCATTCTGTGATTCTGTGAAAAGCAATTGTGCTTCTAACTTTAGTAAAAAGAGCACTTCACTGGGAGTGTGGATGATCCAAGCTCTGAGGTCAGGTTTGACCACTCTGAAAGCCAAAGTAGCAAATTAGAAGCAGCCAAATAGCCAATGTCTGACAGAATTTTCTTGTTTTCCAATGTTGTGGAATGCCTGCACTTTTGTAGATTATGACAGCCATTGGAACTGATGTTTAAATTCTTTTCTGGTGCACAGGCACCTGATCTAATTCATGCAAAGGTTATGGACAAATCATATTTACAAACTTTAGGGACAAGATGTTGCTTACAGTTTAGGTAAAAGCAAGAAAACTCCATCAGCAGTAAAATATCAACTTGTTTCCAATAAAAATAATTACATACAAACAACACCAAGGATAAGTAAACTACTTATCAAATTCAACTTACCCAAGTTTATCTCCAACTTAAAACTTTATTGTAGCAGGTATCATTAAAGTATAGTATAGAAAATCATTCATCATCAATCTGACCTCTAAGTGTTAGAGGCATAGTCATATCTGGGTAACTTTTAATGAAGCCTCAAGGTTTCTTTTAGTTCTGGATCATGGATTTAAATTATAGGGAAAATTATATTTATTATATTCCTTAGGAAAACAAAAACTTTCTTCAAAATGGTTTTTGCTCTGCTTCCCTCTGTACTTTACAGCTTCCCCATCAGCAAATATTATGCAGGAAGAGAAAGATTTTGGTATTCTTATGAAAGCCCCCAATCTGATCTGACTGTACTACTGTGTGTAATCATGTCCTTTCTAGCTCATTAGTACACTTAACAGAAAAGTGACCCTTTAAAAAATACAATAATGATATCAATGAGTTCCCACTTTCACAAGCCTTTTCTACTTTCAAAAATGACTTTTATAAACCTTAAAAACTGTTCAAATGACTGTGCACACTCTTAAACTACATTTCAATTCAAGCTGGTAGAGATTATGAATTATCTTTGAAAAAAAGCTGAAGTGGTTTAACTAGAGTGATCTGCAAACTGCTTGAATTAACTCAGTTGGGCCAAAGGGACATGATTATTTAAGGCAAAGACTTTTCAGGTCAAGGCAAAGCCAGATGGCTTGCCTAAAACTGCTGTTGAAGATGAAGCCAACCTTATTTAGTCCTGTTGCATGAACTGAGGGCTGCTAGACAGGGGTATGAAAAAATCATTCCACCCACTGTTCTCCAGAGCAAATCCTGCAATGCATTGGCAGTCAATAGCTCAGTCATTCTTGAGCTGGGGGCCACTGGGTCCATGGTACCTAATAAGCCTGGGCAAGTCTGTTCCGTTGAATTTGCCTAATCTTTTTCTATATGTTTATACTTTGGACACCACAATATCTGTGCAAATGAGAACCACAATTTAATCTTCCACTAATTATACTAAATTTGTTTTAAACCTGCTGTTCAATAATATCAGTCAGTGCTCTCCGTTTATTTCACTGTAGTAATTATTGAATAAATTCTCTCTCCACCTTTATATAAATTTCTATTTTATTGATATTTGGATGTTTTTGCCCAGTCTTAACAGTCTGAGCCTACTCAGATTCTGTATGGCTTTTCCGTGCTACTGGAGACATTTGTTGCCTACCTTGGCAACTTTGGTACTTTTTAAATTTCTACTATATCACTTTGAGATATGATGGTAAGAAGTGCAAATAGTGCTTAAGAGCACTATTGTTTATATACTATATACTGGATTTATACAGAGACATAATGATGCTTTTTGATTTTCCAAAAAAATACCTAAAATTCTTTTCAATTTTTTTAACTACCTATTTTTGTTCTAGATACCTCTGAAAGTAGAAGAATGAGGTAAAGGGGAAGATGCTATGGACAAAACACTCCTCAAGCCTGTCAGTAAGTACTAATGAGTTGTTATAAGTAAGGAGTCCCTGACAAAAGCTAAGGCCACAATGCAGATAATGAATTTAATAGAACATGTGTATAGCTAATACATGTTATATGTAATTTGTAGAAGATTGAAAAAGGCTTCAGACTGTAATAACCCAGAAAGTACTTTAAAGAATTTTGAGGGGATGCCCATAGTGGGTTTGCCTATGGGGAACATACATTTCCACCTATCTGAGTAAAGGACTGGGGTCTGACAGGGATAGCTGCTGGGAGGAAAGAGGGATTATTCTTTGAACTCTGAGGGAGGCCCCAGAATTTAAAATAAAATAAAATAAAATAAAATAAAATAAAATAAAATAAAATAAAATAAAAAATAAAATAAAATAAAATAAAATAAAAAGAATGTTTTGTTTTATGCAACCTTTTCCCAGCTCTGTAGTAAGTTATCTGACCTGAAGTTTGGCTTAATAACTGCTGTCATTTTTTTCATTCAGCCTGCTCAGTGTTATTACAGTAAATGGAGTGGAATGAAGATGTCAGATTGTGGGTGAACTGTCTCTTCAGTAGCAGGGATTTCAGAGAGAGCAGTGTGGGGCTTATGCAAGAGTCAAGTCACACTGTAAACACCTGTGTGATGACATACATCAGGGTACTGAGTTTTAGGAAAAACCTTCCTCTTATGCTTGCAGACCAGTAATCTTTCTGCACACCCCCATAGCATTGCATTTTTCCTCTGCATTCAAAGCACTTCAAAGTCTGTCACTTCATATGCAGAGTTCCTTTCACAAGACATTTGCAATAGTCATTGCCGGTAAATCTCTAAGCAAACACTATTTTCCACCACTTCTTACATGTTGCATCTGTTCCAGGAAGAGCAGTCTTTAAATATTCACCAGTCTTGCCTCTCATGAAGCTCACTTCTGCTATAGTACCCGAGGGGTATCCTATGTTGAGGTATTCTGACTATTTTCTAACTTGGATTTATAGTCTTATTTATTTTAGCACCACCTCATCCATCTGTCTTTATTCATCCAAAGGTATAATTCAACTGCTCAGATAAAGACTATTGCAATGTCTATGTGCATATATTAGCAAGTCACCCTAGTTCCATTTACTCAGTGGAGATAATCAGCTACTTTAAAAATATTCCCACCTGAATATAGAAGTTTAAAATGTGGCAAAATTAATCACACTCTCAAAATGTCTGCTTATTTCAAGTAACTGTACTGGGAGCCCTGAGCTGAGGCTTTCACAAGTCCAGTTAAAAGAATCCTAGCCCTCCATTTCTTTTGTCATGGGTGAGCATCTGAAAACAGGAACTATTCTTTTTTTTTTCTGTGCTTGTATGTACATGAACACTCACTGACAGCACAGCAATCTCATATATAATAATAGCAGAATGCTATCCTAGTTTTAGATGATTTTTTCTCTTTCAGTTTTAATAGCTTCTACTCTTATCAATTTCTACAACATCTAGTTTAAGCCAATAGGTCCAATTCCATTCTAGTTGCTCTTATAACCAAACTACAACATACTTAACTAACAGAAATGCATTTCTTGTAAGCTGTTATATGCTGTGGTTGAAAGCCACTCATACCCCTTGTCACAGCTGCAATCATTGTAATTATGTTGTTAGTGCATTAGCTGGCTTCAATCTGGAGCACAGTGTTTGTTCTCAATAGATGTCGTATGGTTGAAAGGCACCATTTAACTATGAGTCACCCTTTATTGATGTAATCATTCTTACTTTATGAACACAGATAATTAATATAAAGCTTGTCTGTATGCAGCATTGGCAATCTCTCTTTGGCAGAATATTTTTCTTGAGCAGAAACATCTTTTCGAAACAGTCATTTCATGCTTTTTTCCAACGCTTATCTGGTACCATTCTGTTTAACTCTAGCAGCTGAGGCAGGAAAACATAATAAGCTCTTACTTGCTTTTATCTGTTCTTGTAGAAGAGGTTGTGGTCTTTATACTGACCAGGATTATCTTCTTCTTTGACTCCTAAATGCATGAGGAAATCTTTATCTTTAAACCTGTGATTAATTGATCAATTAATTATCTTAAAATATTTTAGACCTTAACAAAGCCTGTAATCTGCCAACCTAAGAGACTACCTCTTCCTTGTGCTGGAAGACCAAAACTGCTTTCCTGATAAAGTCTGTTAGCATGGGTTACTAGCAGTAGGCTCTATGGCAAAAAGGAAGGTTAAATGCCAAGCTGGTTAGGGAGAGTGAGTAGTCTATGTCAAGTGATAAATAATTGCATGCTAGCTGAGATGCATGTTTTTTTTCCCAATTCATAATGCAATAGAACTAGTTAGAAAAGTGTTCAAACATTAGTTTTAAACCCTGTTAGCCAAGCTAATGCTTATTTAATATCAGCATATATATTTAAATGTTAAAGCCAAGGAAAGAAAGAAAATAAAATATTCAGTTTATACCTGCATGATTCTGTGAACTCTTCTTGCTCTTGTGAATTTAGCCAGACAATCCCAGAAGTGAAATGCAACTAAGCAACCCAACTTCTCTGTGAGCTCTTCCTCTTCCTCACACCCTTTTCCTTGTTTCTTTCACTTGCTGCTTCACATCTGAATCTGTGTCACAGTTTCTCAGGGAAGAAACCTTGTGCTTTTTATCTGCTTCATAAAGTATTTACAGAATTGGGGGGACTCCATAAGTAGTAATAAAAACATGAGTAATAATAAAATGTAATGGGTAGATAAATTTAGGTTACACAAAGACGCAGAATGTACCCTCGTTGTCTGGGCAGCTTGCCTGTTGTCAGGTACTTTGCTGTGAGCTTAGGTTTTGATTTTGATGTTAGGGCTCAACTCTGCTATCACCACTGTGATAAAGTAAAAAAAAAAGCAGGTGACTAACTCTGCAAAACTCTCTGATTCTTCCTATTTGGCAAACAGTCTATTTAACATTGCTATATTGCTACTACAAAAGAAGAAAAATGGAAAAAGAGCAGAGAAACGTTCTACAAGTCATAATTCACATACAAAAATGAGAAAAGAAAGCACTAAAAAAAACATATTTACATTGTTTTCTTTTGTTCAGTTCTCCAAAGACACAACAGTAGCAAATTCATTAATTTCATATGCATAAAGTGTTCATAGTTAATTTTTTAACTTGTCTTGTTTGTCCATTTGGAATTAATGTTAACATATTATCATCTTTAAATTAATAAGGTAATAGTCATCCCTGGTGACTCATCCTTAAATCCAGTGGAGTGACAACAGGTGAAGTCATCACAGTAAATGAGATATCATATTTCCTCCCACAGCTTCTGTCTTCCATAGGCTTAATTTAATTTGCAGTGTCCCCTGATTTCACTTGGTCTCATTTTTGTCCTGCTTCCCTAGCCTGCAAGCAGCCATTAAATCATTTTCCTTTCTTTATATCCTTGCTAAAATGCATGCTTTCTTTCCTAGACTTTCAGATAGATCTAAATTATCTTGTCTCCACTTCAAACTCTCTCATTACTGTGTCTAAGCCATTGCTCTTCCGTTCAGTGTATCATCCCCCTTTTGCCCATCAGTTCATTTTGAATTTCCAGTCTATTGACCTCTCTCTCTGTGTATCTCCAAATTTTTCTTCTACCAGCCTGTCAGCTTTCATTCCTTTCTAGTACTGTTAAGAACTGACTCCTTTCTTTTGCACCAAGTAGTTTTGCCTCCTCTTGGTCTTTTTCCTGTCGCTCTTCAATCACGAACATCCAAAGAAAGAAAGAAAGAAAGATTAAATGAGTAAATACATTGAATGAAAGTCAGAGAGGCAAAGTGCCAGAAAAAGTGAGCATATTCAAAAAAGGAAAAGTATAAAAAGAAAAAAAAAAAAAAAGGAAAAAAAATATACGAGTTTGGGAAGAAGTATGCTAAGATTTAAACACTCTTCACTGAGGAAGAACCAAGGTATGAGACAAAATCACTGATGGGATGCCTGTTAAATGTTTGTCTCTAGTTACATTTTGTTATTATACTCTTTGATCAACTAGTTTCTTTTCCATGTAACTATTTCTGGATTGTTTGTTTTTGCTGGTTTTGATGTTGTTGTTGTTGTTTTTTTCTTAAATCAGGTTTTTATATTCCATGATTTCTATACTGTAATTCAAAGAAAGATAAGGCCAAATTGTATTCCCAGTCATGCCCATGAAATAAAACTGAAATAACAGTAAAGTAGAAATTGCCCCATTTCATGCAATTCTATTTGGAATCTTCAAGATATGTTGAAGATAATGTTTTCATCCTTCAGAGTGCTAATGTTTCCCTATAACTGTAATACATTTGTAACATCTGTCCTGCCATCTGTGATTGCAAAGTTGTTCAGCCTCCACATCTCTTTTGCATATACAGATTGATTTCTGGAGATACATTCTGAGGAGTCAAATACAATGAAATAATATCAAGGAATTATTTATTAAAGTGTTGCCAGTCTATGTGCAATAAAATTCCTGAAAGAAAGCTTAATTCATTAATTAATTAATTTAAACGCACACAAAAATGAGTATGTTGAGTTCATATATTCTTCCTGATTGAATTGTTGCACAAATAAACACCCATTAATAAGGACAATGAAACAACAGTTTTAAATTTCCTTCAGTATTCCTAAGATATTTCTACCTTAGGAAATATAAATTCATGGTTAAAACTAGTAGTTTGAGGAAACAAGATGAAGACTCAAAGGATGGCTAGTGTTAAATGGAAGAAATGTTTGGGAAAAAAAAAAAATTGCCCAAAGGAAAATCTTGACACAATTTAAGACCAAAGTAAAGTTCAGAATGTTCAAGTTGGAACATATCATTTCGCTATGGGAAATTGATGACAGGTTAAAATGAAAGCATTTAAAAATGTGTAATTAATAACAATCATGAACTTCCATTAATAATACAGCACTTTGTTCTGAGAATAAAGTAGGTTCATTTAATGAAAACTATAAATTATACTTAATCACACATTTTTGGTCTGTATGCATTTATAACATTTTAATACTTTGTCCTGGTTTGAGAACGGAGCCTGCTTTTAATAGCAGTATCAGCCATTTCTTGCCCAACACTAAAAAGCAGGAACAAGAATTCTATGGGATATAAACCCACTTTGAAAAGTGATTTCTACAAATGCATTCTGAAAGTACTCTCCCAGGGATTTTAGAGCCATTTGTTGTGATCTCTAATTGCAAGATTAACCCAGGTTTCAGAATGGAACTTTTTTAACTTCTACTTTTCTAAGAAGAAAGAGGAAAAGAGTGATCTACTGTACTGTAAGTGGGTGTAACTCCATTGATTTACACTATCTTTAAATTTGATGAACTTAAGCTTTTGTCTACTCTGTTGCTTCCCTGTAGCAGTCAAGGATTTATACATATGCAACACAGAATGTTCAATTTAGTAAAATTGCCTTTTCAAAACTCTATAGTCAAATGTTTAACTGAAAGTGTTTGGGGAACAGATGGACTATTTAATTGTTGATTTTTTAAAAAGTCCTTAAAACAAATAAACAGCCTATTTGAATGCAGTTTTGCTTGAAATAGTCTCAAGGGTATAACTGTTGAAGTATGAATAAATGTGTCTACAACTACATTTTTACTGCTTAGGCAAACTTAGAAGCAATTGAATGAAAGTGTAAATATCACTGCATTTAACATGGTTTCTCCACACTACAAGTAGTGAAAAGAATTTAAAATTTAATTTTATTTGTAACTAGTATATGTGTTCCTTGCATGAAAAACTGGGCTCAAGGGAACTGCAGTCTCCTGTGTTCCCTACTGTACTAAGAAAATATAATAGAAGAGCACAGGAACACAGAGGAAAACTTCCTTACAGCAACGCGAAGTCTGTTTTTCTCAAAGGTACCAAGGGCTACTGTCATGTAGTTCTGAACATCAACTCTAAGACTGAAATAGAGAACTGCCTCTAACTCTACCCAAGGTAGATGTCATTTGTGAGGAGTTTTCACCTGTGTCATGGGTATAAATTAGGCTAGAAGTATACATGGAGTAATGATGGGCAGTACTAGATCTCTGTACGTTGTTCACAAAGCATCTTCAACAGAGGTTGCAAAAAACTTGCAGACAATCATTGAAAGTGCTTTTCACCCCCCACAGCGAGTTCAGGTGAAGTAGAACAATGATATTTAGACTGAATGGGGAAGAAGACTGCATAAAATTACTACACTCCCCAACAAAAGAGACCATATTTGTATAAATAACTTTTTAATAGTACATTTCAGAATGACAGTTAATGTTTTGACATGACTTAGAGCAGTAGCTGCTCTGGTTTGTGCAGCCCAGCAGCCACTGGTATTTATAGTATGAGGTAGGGTAAGATGTGGCATTTAGTTGTAGTGAGTTACCTCACTTGTCCTATTCCCACTTCAATTCTCTCTCTTATAGGCAGTGGCCCGTCTCATTTCCTAGCTCAGTAAAGGAGCATTACTAAGCCTCTGGGCTTCTGGAACCAATGGGATTACACAATTTGAATATAACATTTCCAAAGATGTATTTTTGAAACATTTTTTTAAAAACAGTTTTATCAAGGAAATATGCTCATTCTGCCAGATATGCCATTCTCAGAGATGTAAACATGCTCGACTAAAACAGATTTTATAACCTGTTTCATTCTATGCTCATTCATGAAGTTTCTTCAGTATCTCAGAGCCAATTTTTAGAAGAACGCAATTAAGACAATGGCTAGTTTTATTTGCTGCTAAAGAGAAAGCACAAACTATTCTAAATGGACTGGTATATATTTCATGCAACTACTGAAAAAAAGAAGGATGTTTAAAAATAATATTAATACAAGCACTCTTTGAGGCAAAGCAACCTAAACTCCACTGACTAGGAATGTTAAATAAATAAATAAATAAATTAAATAAATAAATAAATAAAAACACGGGGCAAGTTTAAGATCCTAAATATATTTACAGAACAGCTCTATCTTTATTGTGCTTTCTCTATTATCTTCAGTATTTCTGAGTAGGGAAAAAATTACCACATCTTTATCTCACACTTTTTCATCTCTCATCACAACAGCCTTTCATCAGATTTGTCTCTCGTATGGACACCCTGAATCACACATGCCCAAAACTGAGTGTCCTATTAATGTCAGCTTCTCGCACAACAAAATGTATGTGCTGCACAAGCAGACCTCTTTCATCTCCTGGGAAACCAGACAAGAGCATAGCCAGGAGCGAAGACCTTTCAAGACACCAAGTGATGGTGAGATGTAAAGGAGGCAGTGAGCTGAGCATTTCCTTGGCTTCTACTCTACCCTTGGCACCACTCTGTACTTTCCTGGCTGGCAGACTCCGAACTTCTTCATGAAAATCATAGCAGACAAGGTCAGCTGTGTCCTTTGCCTTCTCTCTTCCCACTTGTCCATGGGGTGGATATTCCAGAGGAATGACACCTATCCCCTCTGATTGTAACAATGTTCATCACAAGTCACACTCAGCAATGAGCACAGAGTGCACCCTGTCATAGTACATGGTGCCGGCCAAACAACATCACCTTACAATATGCAATTTCACCCTGCTCAAGATGACCTCTCCTGCTGTCTGTGATCTGGTCAACTCTGATTCCTCCAATTAAGTGATCAGGACTGGCTATTTAGGCCCATCTTTGTCTAATTGTAGTTTCCCATTTGTCTCCCATGGCAGAAATTACCATGCACTTAATGTCTGCTAACATGTTGAAAACAAAGTTTTAAAAATCATTCTCTACACTTAAATCATTCCCGTACCCAAAGTGTCTTGTTGTTTTCTCCCTGGACACTCTGCCTTAACAAGATTTTTAGTCCTGGACCCAGGCCAACCCAGGTGAGATACTCCAAAGGCTTACCCACATTTATTTTCCTTGGAGATGATGGAGGTGATATTATTTTCACCTAATTTAATATATCTACTGTGTAAACAGTTACCTTTCACTTAGGCTCCCTCTTTAATTAACGTAATGAAACAGCCCTATCTACAGCACAACCCATATAAACTATTTTACACATCAATCTTAAGAGATTAAATATGTCTTAAAGTGCCTATTCTTCTCCATTGAGAGTATAAAGTCTGCACAACTGATGTGGTCTACCAATGCCAAAGGCTGAGGTTTACTTCCTTCTTATTTCCTTCACTCTAGGCAGCCTGAGATGCTTTTAATCCTTGGTGGACAGCCAAAGACATCTAGTGCTAAGAGTATGTAGGCACCCGTTCAGGCCATACCAAAGAGATGCTCCAGTGACTCCACATGGGAGGCAGTTACTACCCAGCTGGACTGCATATATGTGCCAGAGTTCACATAAAAACACATAGGGAACATCAGGTAACCATGGCTCCATCTTTTATTTATTTATTTATTTTTCCCTAATTGTCCAGATATCCCTGTTTCTTTAGCATTATCAGTGACAGTAGTTAATTGCTTTTTAATTGAGCCACTTCCTATCAGTACCTCTGTTACTCAACCTGTTAAAAAGCAAGTATGCTTTTTACTTTTTTTTTTAATAGTAGTAGTTGTATATGTGCCTGTTAGTGGACAGATAGTTATTTTTCTGCTTTATTTTGATTCCTGTAGTTATGTTTGGCAGATGTTTCTCATCTTTAAACAAAGCTATAGAGAATCATTATTTTCTTTTCAGTTGAGAGCTGAGTAAGAACAAGCTCAGCAGTGAAAGTGTGAGTGTATAACAAAGACCAGTCATCTTCTCCAAACAGAATAAAACTTGCTCTGATGAGGAAAAAAAAAAAGAGAGAGAGAGAGAAATCTATATGTGAACCAGTGGTAAACTCTTAATTTCTATTTCCCTAATAGCCTCCACAGAAGCTCAGGTTAACAGCAGGACAGCCTTGATCAACAGCATCCAACACCAGCTCTCAGAGGTGACTCAAAGACAGCATCAACAGCTCTGACGTTGGCTGCAGTTAAGGACAAGTAGGTCCCTTGGAAGATACCTGCCCAGTTCCCTTTCCCTGGACCACATGAGGCTCCAGCCACTCCTCTTGCTTCCACTACAAGTTCTTTACAAACTGTTTTGTGTCCTACAGAGCAATCATTGTCTCCACTTTGCACACTTCTGGAGGCAGGACACTGGACTGGAGCAGGCTGTTACTGAGTGAGTCTGCAGAGAAGAAAAGGTCATGTTGTTTCTCTTACATCTGGAACCATAAAGGATACGGCAGTCTTTGCTAGACACAGACTATGAAAGCATCCTCCCTCCAAGGCCATGCTTTGCTACTTTTTAACCTTCAGGCCCCAACTCCTTCTCAGAAACCAGTCTTCCCAAAGAGTCCGTGGGAAAGGAGTTCTGGATGGGCTAAATCTCAATGTCTGGGAACCCAAAGAGGTGGCAAGGCCCTGGAGACCTCATTAGGTATAAAATTGGGAACTTATATGGATTCAGAAGGAGGGCTGGTAAGTGTGAGGGAGAGAGGGAGGGAGAGGCATTCCTTGTCTGTATCTGTGACTGCACGCTTAAATCTAAGATAACACAACCTTTTGTACACTGCCCTGTAGTGAAATCTGGTATCCAGCCAGATGCAGACTGCTTTACCTCAACACCCCATTAGCAATATGAAAACACTGTAATGCTATATTTTTCAAGTGCACACCTTTTCTCAGAGTGTGAACCAGGCTTTGCACTAGCTGAATATTCAGCATTCCTATTGCAAAAGGAAGAAATTGCTGTAATTTATGTAACAAGTCAAAAGCTGTTTAAGAGTGTAGTAACAGTTCAGTCAAGGAAACAAAAATAATTACCAATTAAACAATGCAGCCTCAGCATACCAGAGAAGATTAGCAATGACTTCGTAAGAAAGAGAGGGCAATTCAGCAACTCAGGTATAGCTTCCTACCATCTAAAAAAGAACATGCATAAACAATACTAGTTACCATTCAAGAACCCTTCTGTTACAAAAAAAAAAAAAAAGAAAAAAAAAAGATATAAATTAAAGAGTTAAAACACATAACATGGGGGGCCTTGAATTGTAATTCTCTCCCACACCCCAGAGCAATAAAGCAGAGCTCTGAGCAGCACAGAGATTTTGAGAGCATCTCAGTCTCTGTAAGCTCTATCTCAGCCATGCTGCCTTTTGTAAAGACAGCAGTAGGGCAGTAATGATGAATCATGGAATCTGCATTGATGCACAGAAAACTGTGATACCCATGTCCCCAACATCAAATCACTGGGGTGAGCTGCGGACATGAATAAATTTTGAATTTTTCAATATAGTAGCAAGAAAATATCTCTATAATGAGAAATCTTGAAGTCTGACAGAGTGGTGTGGCAAAGGACAAGTACACTTCTATGGGGTGATATAAACAGGGTTATATGTAAGCTTGCAGATGTAGGTGAAGATCTTTCTCTCTTTTTCTTTCCAGTACTTGTTTCCACCCCACTAAATCTGATATTTCAGAAGGGAAGCACTAAGGACTCTGAAAGCGCCGTAACCATTTTGCATAGATTTTGCTGAGAACACAAGCTTTAAGATTCTTGCCCATGGCAAAATTAAATAGGCATGGTGGCAAAAAGAATACTCCGTTAAAGTAATGTTAAATTAAATGAGTACCTTAATTTAGTTGATTGGATTGGCAGAAAATGTTTTCCATTAGAAATCACTGATTCCCATTTCTGAAAATCAACAACATTAAATTATTACCTAGGAAGCTGGGATGAAACATTCAGACACAAAATGGCAGCTACCCTCCACAACTTTAAGAGCTTGTGTAATAGCCCAGAACACAAGTGCGTTACCCCCATTGTACACAACAGAGGAAAGGCTGAATTGCTGCTAGAAATGTCTGTCAGTTCCCAAAAGGCTTCTGAGTAAGAAAAGAGCTTTTAAGAAGTGAACAAGAAGAGGTCTCTCATGCTGTATTATTTCTTAGCATCCTGAACAACAACAATGAAACATCACATCCAGGGGGATGTTCAGATGTACTAAAATTGATTCCAGCTATCATAGTCCAAAAATGTGACTGTCAGTTCATGATAAGTCTCTACTGTAATGCCTCTTGTCTGGGAGGCCTCTTCCTTCCTACCTTCCATTTCCTTTTCCTGTCCTTTATTTGCTGTGCTTGTGATTCTATCACCTCAACTCAATTTTCTGTTACTTTGCTTGCAGGGGCAAATTGGCTTTTTGTCCTTCTGTTCTCTATCTTGTCAGTGTGTTTCCCCTGAGCTGCTGCATTTGCCACTTTATTTTTTTAGTGATATTAGCTTCAGTTGTTGCTTTGCTCCTTTTATTGCATAATCCAGTTTCTGACCCAGCAACATCTACCCTTTGTTGAAAGGAGTTTCTGTTTCACCTACTCTCTAAAGAAATGTCTCTGACTGCCTTCAATTGTTAGTAGATATTCTTTCAATCACTTAAGATTCTGTTTATCAAGACATATTTTCTCAAGCAATAGTAACCCAATCTGGTTTTCCTTGTCTCTCTGTTCTCTAGCTTCTACTTTATCTAAGTATCAGATGTCCTGTAAATATAAATAAATTTTACTTCTTCTTTGTTGAGGTTAAAACACTTAAATTTTTAGGTTAATCCAATTTATTCAACTAATAAATAGTTGAATAAAATATAGTCTGCATGAATGGCCAAAAGTATTCTTAAATTTTTAGTTTCCAGTGATTTCAATAAGTTCTACTTAGAAAGTCTGAAAACAAGCTTACACCACAAAATACTCTCTGATAAATCTTAGCAAAATTCTCCCTAAACTAGTGAGGACTAGGAGGGAGAAAAGGTGGAAACAAGCTGACCCCACTGCCCTTTTGAGAAGTCTGTCAAATTTCACTACTTTAATGATAACAAACCATTGCATTTTCAGATTGAATTACACCTGAGTAAACAGTAGCATTCCTTGCCAGGGCAAAATTCCTACTGATTTATTGACTGCTTCTTATAATAGGTATGTGTGGATTTTTTTGATAGATCACACTTTCTGTCAAATTTTCATAAATAAAATAACCTGATACTATTGCAAACATTAATCCCATACTATCTTAGATATTTACTTCTGTGAAAACCAGTGGAGTAAAACATTTAAAATACCCAGGTGCACAAATGGTTGAGCTTTATAATGAGATCTCTGAAAGAATAGAATAAGATATCAAACTAGAAAGGAGGCCAAGGAATTAAAATGACTCAAAGCTGAGATGCATTATAATATCCAGACTCTGATTATACAGATTACAATAAATAAATAACACTGAATAAATAAATAAATAAATAAAAATAATAAAAAAAAGCATGGATACAGATTTCATCTTTCAGTGCAAGCATTAGATGGGTTAGGAAGAAGAAACTCCTCCTGATGGAGGTGAGCCTGTATTTGTCCTTAGGGATTTCTTCCTCCTCTCTTTGATATATAAGTTATTGACCTCCAAAGCCAAGAGCTGATAGATCTGTGGAACTTACCCTCTGTCTTTCAATGAACATAGTTCAAGCATTAAACTGAAAGATTTGCAGGAAGAATGTCTTGGCACCTCCAAGGAAACAATAACTTTACAGACCACATGGCAAACCAAAAGTATCGAGTCCATCACAGTGCTAAGAGGATAGAAACATGTAGTGTGAAGGAAAGATAAGCAAAGTGGCAGAAAGAAGCACACATTTGATCTCAAAATGGATGGAAAACTCTAACGTTCAAGCAGACTGCTATGCTGACAGTTTTGCAAAAGACTTTGATGAGGTGACAATTTGCCTGACTGAAATGCTAAAGCTAAGCAACGTAAGCATTTTCTTCTACTATGCAACTACACTATTTGCGCCCATATAGGTTAGACTTTGCCATGTGGACTAGAGGTTGCCACAGGGCTGGAGGGACAGTGGGAAGGAGGAGAAAGATGTGATATGATTCCAACTTTACCAAGTGTTAATTACCTTAAATGTAAGTAGTCTTGTATTCTTTGTTGAATTTTCTTCATATTCAGGAATGATATAAAAGTCTCTGCCCTGCCTGTGAATGTACATGTTTCTGTAAAATTTTGATAACACATTATATTTAATGCCTACTGCTCTCCATGCCAACAGGTAGTAATTAAAAGTGGCTGCTCTGCCTGGACAAGTCAGAGCACCTTCAATTCAAAAGAGCCTACAGAGCAAATCAATAGAACCTTATTCTCTTAGAGTGAGACACCATTATTTATACTGAATAACACACTGAGTAGTCAGCTAGTCAGTTTCTGAATTAGATTATAACATACAATGAGTATCTATACAGTAAGCTGCAAAATAAAATAAAATAATTAAAACAAAATAAAATAAAATATGAAGAAAGATAAATACTGCCACAGCAATTAAATGGTCTTCTCCCGGAGGAGGGAAACTGGTCATTTTGCTATAGCAGCCAAGATATTTCAAACACTTTTCATTGCCTGCAGATGCTGATTTAAGGCTCTTCAGAAAGTGCTGTGCTTTTAAGAGAAACCAAAAGCAATGTATATAATGGGCCTGTGACAAAGAAAGACATTGATTTTAATTGCATTTCAATTTGTTTCATTATTCCAGATGAATGCTTGTCACAAGCACAGAGATCCAAAGTTCAAAATAACGTTGTTTTAAAAAATCAATTTATGTACAAAACTTTTAATTGCTTACAGGTTAAGTTCAGTGGGGTTTAGTTTTCATTTTTGTTTTGTCTTTTTAATTGTTCTTCTTTTTCCAGGCATAACACATTGATTCACTCAGAGACTTGGAACTTGCATTCTTGATTCACAGAGTAGTTCCACCTTTTGTAAAGTGTGTTTTGAGCATGTTCCAATTTTTTCCAATTTTATATTTTCCTACAATGCAAGTTATAACTTTCCTTTACACTATGAGCAATTACTTCTGCCCTTCACTATTATAATGAGATTTCAAGGCACCAGAGATGGGATTTTCAAAAGTGTTCAAAGATGGATTAGCTCTACCCCCAAGGCAATAGGAGCTTTACAACTGATTTTCAAGGGAGCAAAATTAGGCTGACACCACAGGCTTAGGAATATCCTACCAGTCTGATGGTTTTGCTTGTTTTTATCTACACTGCTCTCACATACACATTTTGTTTCATACATACAGCTTTTACCGAAATAAGGCAAGATGACCAGAAATTCACAGCTGGGACAGATACTAAAGTATAGATGCAATGACAGTCTTATGTTGTAACAATGTGACATCCTTTAGTCAAGGCAAACCAGACGTTAAAATCAATGTTTACACATGCTAACAGTTGTATTCAGTTATGAAAGGTAGCTTTATGGAAAAAAAAAAAAGGGGGGGGGGCATGTCAGTAGCTAAAAAAAATCAGAGAAAAAATCCTTTTTTTAACACATCTCCCATTGCTCTTATCCACAAAAAAAAATGGATTCCAAACTTAAACTAATTGGTATATTCTCAGTATCAGTAACTGGGCTTGCCCTGTGTGCCCAACATAGAAAAATAAAATTATTAGTAGATGGTTATCACCTTAGGCTGTTTGGTTGTTTTTGTACAGTTGCACATTATTAAAAACACTGTGCAGAAAAGAGCACAAAATAAGCCAACTTTTTCAAGCTTTGTCCCTTGTTTAAGCTTCCTTTTGACAAGATGTGCTCTGCTGTTCATTAAAAGCAGCTCTTTCTGTATCTCCCTTGATAAATCTGCCATTTCATCTCCTCTCCTTCCTCAAAACCAAACAATTACTCCAAGAGGTTGAGCTGTTTTAAAGCTGGTGTTTTAAAGAGCAAAGCTGGGGAATCTTCTTCAGTTATTGATATTGATATACGGTCTCTGTATGTGATTTGGTGGTATAAGGAACTGTGACAGGGTCTATAAACATTTACTTCATTCCTACTATGAGAAGGTTTAACAAAGATTTAGAAAGAAGGTTGTATAAAAAGATATGAAGATACCAAGAAAAAGAGAATCAAGGCTACATTAATTTCCATGCTGTGAATGTGTCAGCCCTTTTGTCTAGACTGTTTGCCTTCATTGGTATTGATAAAGATTCTCCCCTTCTTAATAGAGTCCACAGCAACAATATCACTCAGACATCCCACGAGCTTACATAAACCTTAAAAAGACGTCATTAACTGCGTGATATTTGGGCCAATTAACAAGTCAGCACTCTGAGTTTCATCTTTCTTTAATTGAATGCTCCTGCTCTGTCTCAAGGGTTGTAAAGTCTGTGGGATTGCAAATACAATAATTATTAGCATTCAGTTTTGATTCATTGAACTCAAAGGATGGAATTTAGGATTGACTGAGGTTTAAACAAATGCTGAAAAAGTCAGTTCATTCTATGTCGCCACTATCATCTTCAGAGGACACTGGGGAGTAATCTGTCTATGTATAAACACTCAGGACTGTCGGCAGGAATATCATACACATCTGAAGATCCTTGTAGCGTAACAGATTTTGACAGGATGATATGATAAAGCCTGGAGCATTGTTTTTCCTTGTTTAGAAATTTTTCCCTTTCCTCTGCCAACAATTATCTGCATTCCCCCACAAGGGCCTTCTGCCTTGAAAGATAAACAAATAGATAACTTCATAACTATTGCTTTAACATATAACAAATGCTGTAATTGGGAATGAGAATTGAGTTCTACACAGGAAGAAGTTAATGTATATATGCAGGCTCAGTTTCACAAAGAGGTTCGTGTTCAGCTGTGATCTCAGAATAAAAGGTGATTTATTTATTTTTCTACTTCAGTAAACTAGGTCAGCTGTTCTGGCAGTACACCTTTTGGTATTAGGAAGGAGGATTATTTTGTGACAGTCTAATTCAAATGGCTGATCTTAAGACTTCATAGGGAATTTCTTTTATTGCACTCAGTGAAAATGATAGACAACCCAAGCCAGGACATAAATCAGTCCAAATTTTCTGCACTTCAGATATACAAATATGTAATAGTCAGGTACAATGAATAGCAGAACATCTTCTATTTCTCCAGAGGCTCTTTCTGATGATGTTTTGTGATACAAAACAAAAGGTTTGGAGTTGTCAAAATCCAGTTCACTTGTCTATGAGCTGTCCTAGCTTGTCTTTCAGTCCATTGTGTGTGTAGGGAAAAAATCATTTTACATTTGGCACAAGCTATTACTTTTTTTGTTGTTAAAAATAATTATACTTGTCATTGCACTGGAAGGTGGAGGGAGGAACAGAGGTGATCCTAAGAGACCATAAAATGCCTCTGTAGGAGGAGAAATTCCTATGAAACAGCTTCTGTACAAAATCACATTCCATGCATTAGGTAGCCTGTGGAAGAATGTAATAGCAGATCTAAGATCTGGGGGTATTAGAGGAGAGTTAAATAAACTTAAGCAATATATATACATATATAACTAGTATATACTACCTCTATTTCTACTTATGAATTTGCTGTGTTTTTAAAGGAAAAAATATATATAAATGTCAATGTTTGCTTTGAGGGTAATAGGAATAAGAAGACCTTACAAGGAAAAGTGAAATTATTGTAGACACCAGTAATATCTGATGTTTAATTTTAAACAATGTCAATACTTTAATTAAGTACTGACAAGTATGGAATATTATATTGTATATTAATAATATAAATACAAATTAGGACTAGTAGGACTGCTGGTTTTCATTTTTCTGCCTCTGAGTTTAAAATTTTTGAAGGAGAAAAAAACAGGAAAGGCAAGAGGAAAGGCAGGCGAAGGGGGAAGGGAGGGAAGGGAAGGGAAGGGAAGGGAAGGGAAGGGAAGGGAAGGGAAGGGAAGGGAAGGGAAGGGAAGGGAAGGGAAGGGAAGGGAAGGGAAGGGAAGGGAAGGGAAGGGAAGGGAAGGGAAGGGAAGGGAAGGGAAGGGAAGGGAAGGGAAGGGAAGGGAAGGGAAGGGAAGGGAAGGGAAGGGAAGGGGAAGGGAAGGGAAGGGAAGGGAAGGGAAGTTGAACAATTGGTACTTTCCTTTTTAACTATAATCTAAAGAATTTGAAGTAATGAAGATTGTAGTACAAAATGAAATGATTAAATGAGTGTGAAATGATGAATTGATAGTCACTATCAGGAAAGAATGTGGATAACTGTAAGAAACAATAAAAATGAAGTGACAAAGGGAAAGCACAAAATCAGTTTTTAAAAATGAACTGATTGATTTAGCACTAAAGCATTTTAGCTACTTCAGTTTTCCCAAGAGTGAGACAAAAAACCCATTCATCTAGATAGTCTTCAGAAGAAAACTGAAAAATTTAAAAAAAAAAATCCTACCATAGTTTTAGCTGATCTATTTCTATATATACCTGATCTGTCTGTTTATCAAGTATCTTGTTTCACGTTCAGTTGAATAAAGACTAAGGGCATTTTGAAAACTTAATTTGATATGCCATATGGCTAAATACACTTAAACTAAAAAGAGATTCTTTAACAGCTTTGTCACATCAGAAAAAAAAAAATGCACCTCCCTCTGAGCTGCAGGGTGTACCAGATACATAATGACAGCCATTTTGATTTAAGTATTTAGACAAAATGTCAGAAGGATGCCATACTGTAGTCACAAGGAGAGAAAAACAGAAGTTCAGTGCTTTGTTAGATGGCTCCTTGTATTTATGGGAGATGTGAGACAAGATTACTGTTCCCTCCTTTGAAGAATACCTGAATTTTACATATCACATCATCACTGTCCCATCTTGCTTATTATCTTTTTTTGGGCACTAGCCAGTATTTAATGTTTAGAATAATAGAGGTGAAAAATCTTCCTGCTCTGCACAAGCGATTTACTTATATTATAAGCTATAAAGTTTAATTACATTTCACTACTTTCTTTGCTTGTACAGTTCGATGACAATGATCTTCTTCCTCTGTTTAAATAATTACAACTACTAAAATATATGAATCAGAAACTTCCAAAATCCCACTTCACAACTTTTTTAAAAAGATGAGTCATGCAAAACAATCTGAGATCACATGTATAATAGCCTCACTGGTGAACAATTGAGTATCACAAGCACATAAGCAGAAATGTATGTCAAATACTTTGAATGGCATCCAGACTTAGCTATCTGTGTCATCTATATACTCTCTTAATTTCTAGGGCTGGCAGCTAAGTTATTTAGATGACTTTTTATTTAGTCCAAAACCTGGCTAGGCATTGCTTAACTTCATTTGTGCAACCAGGTACATAAATACATAAATACCGGTACATAAATACCTACTCTGGTAGGTATAAATAAGGCATAAAGTTCAAATATGATCCAAGCTTAGGTGGGACCACTGAATTGCCTGGCAAACTTTAAAAAGAATTGTAGTCAGATCAACGACCAACACCTCTGGTGTGGCAGAAGATAGAGATATGAATTCTGGGCTTTTGACTGATTGGCCTGAATAAGTATCTTCTTTACTCATTTTGCTAAAACTCAAATTTTCAAAAGGAAAGAAGGAGAAAAAGGAACGGAGGGTACGATAAGGTTCCTCATCAAGATCCCTGGAGTATTTTATGCATAAACCAGCTTTGGATTGAAAGCAATTTAAAATCATTGTTGGAGTAGCAATCAGAGCCTTGGTTCTGTATGTAACCTCCTTCAGCACTACCCTTGTTGAATTTAGTCAATAAAAAATTTCAGCCTGTAATTCCATTTCTTTCACTCTGATTCTATCACTCATACAATCATTGAATCACAGAATCATAGAATGGCTCAGGTTGGAAGGGACTTAAATAATGATCTAGTTCCAACCCCTCTGCCATGGGCAGGTATGCCACCCACTAGATCAGGTTGGCCAGGGCCCCATCCAACCTGGTCTTGAACACCTCCAGGGATGGGGCATTCACAACCTCTCTTGGGCAACCTATTCCAGCGCCTCACCACCCTCTGAGTGAAGAATTTCCTCCTAACATCTAATCTAAATCTAAATCTCCCCTTTTAGTTTAAAACTGTTCCCCCTTGTCCTGTCATTTTCTGCCTGAGCAAAAAGTCCATCTCTATCTTTTTTTTTATAAGCCCCCTTGTAAGCTAAGTATTGAAAAGCTGCAGTGAGGTCACCCTGGAGCCTTCTCTTCTTCAGGTTGAACATCCCCAGCTCTCTCAGCCTTTTTCCGTATTAGGGGTGCTCTCCAGCCCTCTGTTTATCTCTGTAGCCCTCCTATGGACCATTCTAACAGATCCACATCCTTCTTGTGCTGGGGACCCCAGACCTGGATGCAGCACTCCAAGTGAGGCCTCATGAGGGCAGAATAGAGGGGCACAATCACCTCCCTCGACCTGCTGGTCAAACCTCTTTTGATGCAGCCCAGGATGCAGTTGGCCATCTGGGCTGCAAGTGTGCGTTGCTGACTCGTGTCAAGCTTTTCTTCTACCAGAACCCTCCAGTCCTTCTCTGCAGGGCTGCTCAATGAGTTCTTCACCCAGTATGTACTCATGTCCGGGATTGCCCTGACCCAGGTGCAGCACCTTGGCCTTGTTGAACCTCATTAGGTTCACATGGGCCCACTTCTCAAGCTTGTCCAGGTCCCTTTGGATGGTATCCTTTTCTTCTGCTGTATCGACTGCACCACTCAGCTTGGTGTCATCTGAAAACTTGCTGAGGGGGCACTCAGTCCCACTATGTCATTGATAGAGATATTAAACTGTATCAGTCCCAGGACAGACCCCTGAGGGACACCACTTGTCACTGGCCTCCACCTGGACTAGGAGCCATTGACCACCACTCTCTGGGTGTGGCCTTCAAGCCAATTCCTTATCCACTGAATGGTCCACCCATCAAATCCAACTCTCTCCAAACTGGAGACCAGAATGTCATGTGGGACTATGTCAAAAGCCTTACAGAAGTTCAGGTAGGTGACATAGGTTGGTCCTCCCTTGACAACATTTAGCTCAGAGCTCTCCTATTCACCATCAAGAGTTGCTTACTTATCTTCCCCAAGCACCAATTTCTTCTGTTTATGATTTCAGTTTTCTTACTGCATCATCAGCCCCAGCCTTCATGCCTCAGCACACTATGTTTTCTGATCTCATGTCTTCCAACATCATTGATTTCTCATCTTCTGCTTTCCTCTCCTCCACTGATACAGTTGTTGATTGCTTTTATGTTTGCGTTGCCACCTTGATTCTTTTTCTTGTCTCTCCTATTATAATGCTTCTTTTGGTAGTTTTAGATGTGGCTCATCTTTGACATTAGTAGCTCCATTACTGATCCTATATTGGGAAATATATCTGGCAGAAATTCTGAGATCAGATGAGTTCATTTTCTCCTCCTTCAGTTTTGCTATCTTCATTTTTCGTATTTGTTACACAGAGCTGTCCTTTTGCCTGTCATTCAGGTCTGTAGGCTTTGACTCAGCCTTCACTGACAGTTCTAGCTTTTAAGCCTTACACATTCTTTCATCTCTAAGATCAGCCTTTTCCGAGTAGCCACCCACCTTGTCACACAGCCCATATTCTCTTAGCAATGTGTGGAGCATTGCTGCTCCAAAGATCATTAACAAAGTCATCTCTCCCTTTGAGTCTGCTGTTTGCTGCCCTTCTTCCTGTCATATACAAGCTGATAGTCTTCACTGTCAAAACCCTTTTTGCTGTATGCGCACCATATCCATTCTTGTTTGATATGACAGCATTGTCCGCCCCATCTGACAGTTTCATTACATTTTGGAAGAGATACTACTGGGATTTTACATGTTTATGTTCATATGTACAAGGAGCTAAGATGTTTCATTGTTTTTCACAAATTCTCCTTAAAATTTCCCTCACCGTACTATTCAGAAGTAAAAACGGATAACAGCTTGGCTGGGATCAGCTCTTCATTTCATCCCACATCTTTCTGTATGCATCAGATTAATTTTGTGATGCATTTAAATTGCAAGCTATTTGGAAAAATGTCTGTTCTAACAACCTTATATCCTTTGCTTACCTAACATCTTGCATGAGCTGCTGGGCACAGTGATAATGTAAATAATTTTAATTTGTGTAAATAATTAAAAGAAACCAATGCTCAGAAAGTTTTTACTCAAAAGAAGGCAGACAGATAGGTGGAAGGAAGGAAGGAAGGAAGGAAGGAAGGAAGGAAGGAAGGAAGGAAGGAAGGAAGGAAGGAAGGAAGGAAGGAAGGAGTAAAGGATTATATGGGAGTTTTGAAGTAACTTTCAGGATAGGAAATATGATACAACCATGCTGTTCCACCAGGAGCGTCAGGGGCAAAGTACTAAAGACACCACACCTCCTGTAGAATAAAAAGGGGGATTGGGACTACTGCTTTAGCTTTGAGAATACAGTGCATATTTCCACCTCCTTTGCTCAATATGAAAAGAAACAAGACATTTCCCATCTTTTGGCATCAGAGCAATGACACTCATCACAGCAATCCATGTCACTGAGGCAAAGCACGACTCTTAGTTATGACTGTTCCTGACTCTTGCAGGCATAGCATGCTTCCTTGAGCTTTTCCATCTGTATGTATATCTCTGCTCTGCTGGGTACAAGTTAGCTCAAAGCTATTAGTAATTCAGTGTAATGAGCAGAATATACACAGGGTGCTTTCCTTATTGATTATACGGAATTAGAATATTAATTAGAATTTGGATGTATACACACAACTAAATCATAAAATTATCTCTGGAGAAATGCAACTCCCTGGCTGTCTCAATCCATCTAATATGCCAAAAAGCAATTACTTCCTACAGCTTCCCAAAAGCACTTTATCTTTCTTTGAAGATGGCATCAGAAAAGATCCAGCAGCTTTAATGGTCTAGCAGTGAGTTTCTGGCACCTCTGTGTCAAAAGCTCTGTAGGACACAATACACAGGCATTCACAATGTGACTTCAGTGTGTGGTCAAGTGATTGCACATTGAAGTGTCTTTGTACAACTGTGTGGTCACTAAAATATAAATCAGAACTGGGATTGCCTATTTTTATTACTGTGTATCAGGGTGACTATAGGAAGTGAGCTTATAGTCTGCTACCTTTTTTGAAAGTGCTGGTAACCTTTCCCACCCTGTTGCAATTCAGCAGTGCTTACTGAGCTGTACCACAATCAAAGTGATGTTTTATGTGTTGAGTATGCTAAGAGTTAATTCAGCTATATGACTTTCCTTTGAGAAGAATGTACTCAAATTTATCTGTGTAATGAAGATTTTTATATTATCCAATGCCACAGAGCTATCTGGCTTATAACAATGAGCTATCAAAAATAAATCTCCCATCTCTGTTATTTAATTCAAGCTGAGAGGGACAATGAAGACAAGATAGGGAAGAACAGCAGCTGGAGAAATGAAATCGGTTCGGTACTGTTGAAAGATCATTAAAAGGAGCAATATGCAATAAATTAATTGTGGTATAGCTGGTCTCCTGGCAGGTTTTGGAACTTACCTGGAGCCTGCAGAGACCACTCCAGACTACAGGAGCAGTATATTATATCCAAGGCCTTTGTACTTCATTTTACTGTCAGTCTAAGGAGCCAAGAGCAGGAATACACGTTTCAGGAAATTAAATATTAAATATTTTAGTGTCAAAGCCTGGCATATAAACTATTGTTCCAACTTAAACTGTTCAGAGTGCTCAAAAAGGAAAGTTTACAGTTCTTTATTGCAAAAGTACTGTTTCGTTTGTTTGCTTTTCCAATGTGAAAGGATACGGTTTCATTCTCAGTTACATAACAACTTATTTAGCTGCTACCTTGTGGTACTGAAAACATCCAAAACTCATACCAATTCCAGGGCTGAGTTAGAACTGACATTAGGTTTACTTACCAGCTTTGCTCTCAGCCAGACACAGAACCACAAAGAAAAGTGGGCACTGAGTAATAGCCAGTGCTTTCTTTTCCTAATATCTGAAACTTACAATTTGGAATTTGTTGATTTTTATTAATTTGCAGATACAGGAGATTGTTCCTTTTTCTGTATGTCTGTGAATCAGGTGTGTACAGGGGAAAAGACTTTAAATCAATCACTGACAATAAACAATTCAATAATGTCTACAAACATGATAGGGCCCTACAATAACTTCCCATGTATGCAAAATATTTTACATCCTTAACTTTAAGCACACAGAAACCCCATTAGAAGCTAGTGCATAATGAAAAGAATATTACATCATCATAAAAAGTAGGGGAAAAAAACATATGCAAATAAAAAATAGGAAGCAATTTCAAACTCCTTTGAATCCTAATCCCTTTCTTTCTGCTGAGTGTCATTAGACTCTTTGAAAATGGAAATGAGAAAGAAAATGAAAAGAATCATAGAAATGACCTTTTGCATATTCTTTATTAACAGTAGATGGTAGATTGGAATAGGATTGGATTGTTGTCTGAGATACTTAAAGGAATACAAAAAGCTATCAGAATCTCTACCACGCAATAGATTTGAAAGCAAAAGCTACTTTTATTAGCAATAAGTAAAAATAAACAATCACACTCATTTCTGTAGGGTCCCCAGCATTTTCTAACATCTCAGTTCAGCTACAGAGAAGGAAATCTGCAAGGATCAAAGTTTAGTCTTATCACCTTTATTGTTGATATAATACTTCTTTCTTAACAGAACACAAACAAATATACTTACAGGTACGCACCATTTTTCCTTAGATCTGTGTGGCTTGTTTACCTCCCCAAAACAACAGTTCTATAACTGGATTTTCTTTTGGTTCTTATGACAGAGAATTGCATATCTGTGTGTACAGGCCAAATCCTACCCTCCGACGTTTGAGTCCTCTACGCTGTGTAGAAGCTTTGCTACATCTGTATGGAAAGAAAAATTTCACAAGCTTCCAGCCAAAACCTAAGCTTGGAAATGTCCCATTTCCTTCGTCAGCCCTTAGGATCAAGCAACGAGCCAGAGACTTCAAAGCATTTGGAAATACACTTAAACGTGTCTATAACTGCATGCTTAAATGTTCTGCCATGTAGGTTTCAGCTGTTCCAATGATCTATGCAGGGGAGTTTCTCATGAAGTCTGCAATGCAAAGCAGAGCACTGCTCTTTGGAAAGCTTTCTTTGGAAGCTTCTGTGAATTTTAACAGGAGATGAGCTGAAGGAAGTGTCACTTACTGTGAAGCAACACAGAGAATTGGCAATGGTGCACTGAGTGCTCTAACTGCCAAAATCCAGTCAGACTGCCATCAAATGAATTTCTACCTTCAGAGACATATTGTAATCCATCTTCAGCACTGAGCACACGCTTGTTACAAGAAACTATTAAGAGTGAAGAAAGGTAACAGCTCTATTTTACATAGTTTAAAACATATCTTCTAGCTATTGGCTCCATGCTCTAGTTCCTGTGAAGAGAAACCCTGTGATTCTCAGAAAGACTATAAATATCTAGTTTATTGTAATCTGGAGGAGAGGGAGAAGGGGCACGTACCCATATGACCTCTCAGTGCTTTTGATTACCAGTGTTATCCGTTCCTCTGTGAAGGGTCGACTCTTCTTCCTGCCTACCTCCTGCTCTCCATTCCCCTCGCAGGCTGGCACCACCCCAGGGCTCTGCTGGGTTGAGGGGAGATGGGGCAGCAGGGAAGGCTGGCTTCACTGCTGGTAGTCTGTCACTGCCGGAGCCTGACAGCCGGAGCTGCCTTTCAGCAGAAGCTCATCGCTCCAAATTGCTGTGCAAAGAGTGGCTACTTGTTAGGTCATTAGAGCAACACAAACATAAGGGTCCCACTGAAAATTCAGCAAGCAGACAAATTCTTCATTGTGTAAGTCAACCTACATTTAATTAATTTTAAGGGAGACTATATGCCTTTACAACATCTGAAAGGCAGGCTGATAGAAGGTAAAGCTGCCTTACTCGAGCAGAGGTTGTTTGCAGGACAGCACACAATGGGTGAGGGAAACCAGCTGTCCACCCTGGTTCTCCCTGCAGCCATCTCAAACCAATTGGTAGCAATGAGGCTGCTTCCTGCATTGAAAGTAAGGTTATAAACAAGTGAGGAGAAAGGTATGTCTGACATACTGAAAATGGTTTCAGCCTCCTTTTCTCCCTGTGCTTGAAGGGAGCAGTCAGGCAGGACAAGAACCAATAAGCTCCTGGTGAGGGGCAAGTGAGAAGGTGCAAAGAGGGTTTTCAATGGGCTAAGAACATGTCTTATGTTTGCTGAGATGCCAAAACCTCCCAACTGCCTAAACCCAGTGCCACCTGAAAAGTAAAGATTTACATTTCAATTTAAAAATAAAAGGAAAATAGGAATCTTTCCTTCGTTAAATTAGATTGGAGAGGAAAGGACACAAATTGCTATCTGAGCCTGAGGCACTTGATCAAAAGCAGGAGCAACAAAAGTCTTAAGCATCAAGTCATGTTTATCAAATGTATATAAGCACTCTGAAGACTCTTGAACTAGCTATTCATGTGGATTATGTGCTAATCAGTAAAATATATGTAACACTGCTTTGCCTTTTTCTGTCAAAATCCACAACATTACCAGATCTTTTGAAGAGTACATATTCCCTTCATTATCCCATCTGATCCTACTGCAATGCTGTGAGCATGCTGTGAATATCTTTTTCAAATAGAGAGTCACTGCAGGATATTTTCATGGAAAGAAAAATACTGTACAAACATTTGAAAAATATATATCAGCTTAATTAAAAGTTTAGCACAGTAACACAGACTTATTAAACCCATCAGGAAATTTAAAGAAAATCCAGCAATGATTTTCAGAGCTTGCCTTGTTCTGTATTTTCCAGATGAGAAAGAGACCCTAGCCACTGAAACATTATTCAGTGAATATCAGGAGACCCTAGGGACCTAATTAGCTCAATACCCACCACCAGGTCTTCTGTTCCCTATAAATGCAAGGATGTTATACAGTCCATGAGTGTGCAGAGCAGGCTTCTTGCTTACACTCCTTAAAGTTGCTAATACCTTTAGGGAAGCCTGGATTTACTGGAAAGAGATAACTGATTGTGGGAATACTATTTTAGAAGGGATATTGTTTAATAAGGAATGTTATAAAAGTCAAAATAAATATGAAAAGCATTTGCCAGAAGGAGGCAGAGGAAGAATTATATTCAGTCCTTGGATAGCTTTATTAGCATCAGGGCTCTACTTCTATTGTGGTCTTTAGTTAAATTCACCACAAAAATCAAACAATGTTGCACTGTGTCTCAGTAGTTTCTCTCCTTGGTAAGTAATTGTGGTTTGGCTTTCCAGCCAGCATCTGGGGATATTGTGCTGCTACA
Source organism: Anser cygnoides (assembly GCF_040182565.1). Lineage (NCBI taxonomy): Eukaryota > Metazoa > Chordata > Aves > Anseriformes > Anatidae > Anser > Anser cygnoides. The sequence continues at coordinate 31,218,202 of NC_089873.1, forward strand.
ACACATTCAGGGAGTGGGAATTGGCAGTCTCTTTACTGGCATCACAGAATCTAACAGATCATAGATTTTATCCCCTTTCATCCAAAATCAGTTATAAATTGCAAACATATCTTAATAATAGTGGTGAAAAAAAATCTATATTTAGAACACAGGTTGCTCTGCATTGCCATTTTATTCTCCCTCTTCTCCCAGATCCCAGGATGAATTAAAAGAAATATTGGGCTGCAAATTTACTATTTATCTCCAAACCACTATTTGTGAAAAGATACAATGTAAAACAATCCCACGTAATCATTGAAACGGTCAATACATATGTTTTATTTGCCCAGAAAGGACTGATGGAAATAGTCATACATTTTATTGAACCAATATTTATGCTTATTGAGAAAATTATAAAATAGCTTTGTTCTGAGCTGAAGCCTGTGTCTGTAGGCTGGATTCAAAGTAAGGAGCTGCAAGGCAGAATTATCAATGTTATCCAAACGTTGACCTTAGTTCAACAAATTGTCTTTTCAGAGACAAGAAATTATCCATCTTTTTTCCTTGTGTACATGTCCAATAGTTCCTGGGGTAGAAGTTTTTCAAAAATAAATAGATAGTTCTTTGGTCCTTCTGGTCCATGGATTTTTTTTTTTTTCCTTACCAATTGTATACATTTGTGGTTTTTTTCCAAAAAGCTGAAAATATTTGAAGGACCCATTTTGTTCTTCACTTTTGACTGGTTTATGTAGGTGCACATTTCTACTTTAAGCTTTGTTCAGGAAACAACAAAGAATCGACAAATAGAGCAAGTTTACAATTTAATAAAATTCTCAGGTCCATTTCTATTCACATTTCTATATCACAGAATCACAGAGAATATCTGAGGTTGGAAGGGACCTCTGAAGATCACCTAGTCCAACCCCCCTGCCAAGCAGGATCACCTGGAGCACATTGCTCAGGATGACATCCAAGCGGGTTTTGAATATCTCCAGAGAAGGAGACTCCACAACATCTCTGGGCAGCCTCTTCCAGCGCTCTGTCACCCGCACAGTAAAGAAGTGCCCTCTCATATTCAGCTGGAACTTCCTGTGCTTCAGTTTGTGCCCGCTGCCTCTCGTCCTGTTGCTGGGCACAACTGAAAAGAGACCGGCTCCAACCTCTTGACAGATGTTTATATGCACTGATGAGGTCTCCCCTCAGTCTTCTCTTTTCCAGGCTAAACAGGCCCAGATCTCTCAGTCTGTCCTCATACGACAGGTGCTCCAGTCCTCTAATCATCTTTGTAGCCCTCCTCTGTCTGAACTTGCTCCAGTAGTTCTATGTCCCTATTGTACTGGGGAGCCCAGAACCGCACACAATACACCATCCAGGTGAGGTCTCACCAGGGCTGAGTAGAGGGGGGGGATCGCCTCCCTTGATCTGATGACTTTCTCACAACATGGCCCAGAAACAGATAGTACTAGTCATGACACCAGCAATTTTGAGGCAGCCAAATTCACCAAATTCTCATTTTCCTATCCTGAGAAGACCTCAGGAAGAAACCTCAGGAGTGTTCACACTGAGCATCCCTTCGAAAAGAAAATAATTTTAGACAGTTGTTGCAGAATATAACAAATGCCTTTTTGCACAGTTCTGATTCCTGTACCATGGCGGAGCACAAATTTTTCCTCTGTATATGAAGTCAACTGATAGCACTTCATATTAAGAACCTCAGACCAGATTTCAGGGACTCATGAGAGTATGGCTATTAGATGTGGAAAACATGCTGCTGCCATACAACTCTTTCATTAAAATGATGTGCTCAAATATTATCTTTTGAACCTGTTTCAAGAAAGAAGTTGTGTCATTCTCTAATGGTGTGTTTACAATTAACAAATCTGTTGTCTGATCATAGTTGAATGTCTTTACAGTGTAAGCTGAAATCATTGTGTCTGTGCTAAAGTCAGTGACAGGGTCAGGTCTCTTACCAGCATCATTTTTTCCTCATTATTTTCCCCTTCCCTTGTCTGCTACAGAACCTGACTGAAGCTGGCTTGCCTGGAGGATGTCTCTTCAGATCACAGAATCACAAAATGGTTGACATTGGAAGGGACCTCTGCAGGTCATCTGGTCCAACCCCTTGCTCAACCAGGGACACCCAGAGCAGGTTACCAAAGACCATGTCCATGTGGCTTTTGAAGACCTTCAAGGAAGAAGACTCCACAGCCTCTCTGGGCAACCTATTCCAGTGCACCTGCACAGTAATGGAAGTGCTTCTTGATGTTAAGATGGAACCTTTTGTGTTCCAGTTTGTGCCCATTGCCTCTCCTCCTGGCAAAACTAGTCAGAGCATGCTAGGAACTGTTCAGGAAAGGAACATCTGCCAGACCTGCAATGCTAGTGTTTCTACAGAAAATGAAAAGCAAGAAAAACAGCTGCTCTAAAAACTGTCATTTCCCTAAATAGAAATGTTCAGTCACCTCCTAGAGATGTAATGAGTGTCTCACCTCTGTATTTGGCTTACGTGGCAAGGTTTTGGCAGCAGGGGGCTGCATGGGTGGCCTCAGTGCAAAGAGCCCAACAGCTGCCCCATGTCAGATCAGAGCCAGTTCCAGATGGCTCCAAAAGGGACCCAGCGCTGGCCAGAGCCAAGCCAGTGAGTGACACTGGATGGGCCTCTGGGAGAATGGATTAAAAAAAAAAAAAAAAAAAAAAAAAAAGGCTGCACAATAGCAGCTGGGAGAGAGGAGTGAGAAAACATGAGAGAACCAGCCCTGCAGCAGCCCCCAAGGTCAGTGCTGCAGGAGGGCAGGAGGTGCTCCAGGCACGCAGCAGCAGTTCCCCTGCGGCCTGTGGAGAGGCCCCTGGTGGAGCAGGCTGTCCCCCTGCAGCCCACGGGTCCCACACGGAGCAGATCTCCACGCTGCAGCCCGTGGAGGAGCCCCCGGTGGAGCAGGTGGATGTGGCCTGGAGGAGGCTGCGGCCCATGGAGAGCCCCCGCAGGAGCAGGCCCCGGGCCGGAGCTGCAGCCCGTGGAGAGGAGCCCACGCAGGAGCAGGGGGTCTGGGGGGAGCTGCCACCCGTGGCGGACCTGTGCTGGCGCAGTTTGCTCCTGAAGGAAGGTACAGACCCATACTGGAGCAGTTCTTGAAGAGCTGCTGCCTGTGGGAAACCCACGTAGGATCAGTTTGGGAGCATTCCATGGGAGGGCAGAGAGTGACCACGAAGGAGCAGCAGATGACGAAGCGTTACATACTGACCACAAACCCTGTTCCCCTGTGCCACTCAGGGGGAGGAGGTAGAAGAGGGTCGATGAGGGAAAGGTGTTTTTAGTTTGGTTTAGTTTCTCACTTCTCTAGGCTGTTAGTGGTAGGCAATAAATTACATTAATCTCACTATGCTGAGGCTGTTTTGCCTGTGATGATAATTGGTGAGTGACCTCCCTGTCCTTATCTCAAACCTTGAGCCCTTTTTCATCATATTTTCTTCCCCTGTTCCTTTGAGAAGGGGGAGTGGTGTGGTGAAGCTTAACTAGCCAGCAGTGTGAAATCACCACAACTTTCTAGAGGAACTGATCTATCACATAATGGCCATTGCTGAGAGCTTCCAGGCTTTTGGGAAAAAAAAAAAAAAATCCACAAGAGAATTGGCATCACTGGAGGGGGCTGTGATTCTGTAAATGTAACCATTTGTCTCCAGCCCATTCCATAATATGTAAGGCAGCCATGTGTCAGTGAATCAACAAATCTGGAAGTTTTAATGAAGTGACTGAAAAAAAATGAGCTAAGTTCCAATTTCTCCTGCTGTCATGCAGATTAAGAGAAAACTAAGGAAAGATGATAGCCTCTCTAGCTTTCAAATTCCTACACAATGCTATAGGGATGTAAAAAAGCAAACAGCAAATGCATAGCCGTAAGGTTATTTTTAAAAAATAATGTGTCCATATACTATCTCACATTGTGAGTCACTGGCGATTGGATAGATTTTAGCACAGACCCACTTCTTCTGGCTCCAAAGGGAAAACTTACTCCTTTTAAAAATAAACTTCTGATTATTCAGCAAGGTTTCCTCTTCAAGGCTTTGTGTACCTTGGAAGTTGGCAAATATTATTGCCAGTGAGATTTTGATTTGAAAGCAGCTGCAATGAAATGTATCCTTCTGAAAAAGTGTGCGTTTATGCATCTCATGTCATGTAAGTATCTCCAACCCACTGCCCATCTCAGAACTTGTAAGGATTTGCCAGGGTTTTCCATTCTCTTGACTGGGAAAGTTGGAGCTAGGTTCTCCTGCTTCTGAGTTATTTGCCTCTCCAGATATTTTTTCCATTTCTCTGTGTATTGAATCATTGATCACAAGGTACACAGTAAGAGCTGTCTAGGTGAGCCCAAAATTTACCATAAATAAGGAAGTCCAGAAACATCACACAAAGAACTGTCAGAATATTTCTGTTTAATCGGGACTATAACATTGGAATATATTACTTGCAAAATATTAGTACAAGATCTTATAACATGATTTAGGAAATTTTCATTAGCCTAATGAAAATCTTATTAGTCTAATCAAAATACAACAAGCAATTATTAGTCCAATAACAACAGTACTTACATTCATGGTTCAAATCATTTAATAACAGAAGAGGGTCATTGGTAATACAATTTAAAATGCTATACTTAGGCTTCCTATTATTTTCTGTAGTGCTGTGCTCACCGTCCCAGTATCCCTCTCCATCCTAAGGCTCACACCTTCAGTCTTTCTTGAAAGCTTTTATTGCAGGAGGGAAGGGTTAGTATTAAAAATCATCAGCATGTTTAGTTTCTCATCAATAAATCCATGATGCTAATTAGTATGAAAAGTTATTTTTAATTACAGCACTCAAAACTTTAGGTGGACTTGAGGATACTCAAAAAGGTTTTGTAACACGATCATCTTATTCTTTATTCACTGCTTCCAAGCTAAATCTGCAATACTGTTCCAGTATTTTATTGAAGTTATACAATAGTGTTCCCCAGCTCTAAAGGTCTAATATTTGTTTCTCAATGACTATATAGGTTTTTTTTCAGACCTTTACCATACACAGAGAACTAAAACAAAAGAAGGCAGTCAATAGTCACCTCACCTCTAAACAATTATTATCACAGAGAAAACAACATAAAATCAGTTCCAGCTAAGACAAGTCCACACCAGGCCTACAATGGTGACTTAATACAAAGGCTGTGATCTTTTAATAATACTGAAAAAGAAATATTATTTACTGGGTCACAGTAGCTATGCCTCGCAAAATATAAATACAGAAAAATTCCTATGCTAATGAAAATAACATATAAGTAAAGAAGTATTTAATCTTCATCTGGATATTAGTCTGTTACTGCAAATTGTCTGGGCTCATCTGATTTCATTTTGTCACAGACTGTTTTTTAAGAAACAAATATAATCTTGTCCCCTGACTGTTAGGGTGAGTTAATTCTAAAAACCCAGACACGGGCTTCTTGGAAACTTTCAATTCCAGAGAATGTGCAGAATAGTTGAGAACCATATTTGGTCTTCAAAAACCTACAGAGCAACCTTAAAATCAGATAATCATCAGTGAAAATGTAAATAATGGCTTTTATTTCATTTCACTGGGTTTTATGTAATTTTGGCTGCTGCTTGCATACTGCTGTGCTTCCACAGGCAAGCAGCTATATTTTTCTCATTGCAGTGACAATTTAATATGAATTCATGGTTCTTCTGCTGGACATCCTGCAAAGAAATGCTCTTCATGATGAATCCCAGTCATTTTTGACCCTCAGCTTTCCTCAGAGAGCCATATCAACAATATTGATAAGACTTCATATTACCATCTCAGGAGTAAAACAAGGTTAAGACAATTGCTGTGTCAGCAAGATGCTGAGCTTTTGATTCATGCCTTTATAACAACAAGGTTGGATTATTGCAATTTATTGTTGGCAGCTCTCCCAGACTGTTCACTGTGTAGGCTGTACTTCACACAAAACTCAGTAGCCTAGATGTTCAAAAGCTAATACAAAAATAACCAAACATGACTAGTAGTAACATCACCACCAGACACATTATGGTGAAACCCTGATTTGGTATCAAAAAACTGAGAAACAACTACTTGCTGAGAAACTTGTGAATAACCAGGAACTATTTCGTCTGTATTACCTACTTGTTATTTTAGAAAGCAACATACTATTGCAACTGCTATGTCTCTGGCAATACTTTGTCTCTTTCTTTCATCCATTTTCTGTGGAATATCTTATGCTGAGCTCAAAGTTTCTCTTTTATTTCATTTTAGATTTGAATAAAACAATAGCTTGGGTGGATTGGTCATTAGAATAGCCTAATGCTTATTATGCTTTGTAATTTTAGATAAGATTTTTAAAAGAACAGTAATAAAAGGATGTGTAAGTTGCAAACTGTTTTTTAAGTAGATCACCTCTCACTTGGACAACATTAGATTTACAAATATTAACTCAGTGATATCTGAAATAGTTTAAATATATGTAAAACTTTTCATCTGAAGCTTTGAAAACTTTTTAAAAATTGGTATATATGTACCTACACATACTGTATATTTTTGCAAAACAGAGCCTTTAATAATTCTCTTATTGAATTATTTTAAATAGCAGAAAAATTATTAAAATCGTGAAGTTCTAAGACAAGAGCTGCAAGGTTAATAGGAAGGCAGTATTTTTCTTTGAGCAGCTTATGTAATTGGAAATGAACAAAATATTTCGGGAATACTGTCTTTTCATGGCATTTGGCATAGTAGCAAACTGAAAGCTCAGTTAAAAGAGGAGTTCTTTGGTTTTGGTTTAACCATATAACTAACACTACTAGACAATTTGGGACAGAGATAATAGCCAAGATATTTGAAGCAGAGAAAGATGTTTCCTGGGTAGAGGTGTCAGGTTCCTAATCCCTTCAGATAAGGAAGCTGTTATGCAGAGTAAGAAGTTGAGCAGCACTTGGAGTTCTCATAGTCGGTGGCCTCTTATATTAACGGATCAGCACCATCAGATATAGAGACAAAGCTGGTTCTACACAGATGTATAATAGCAATGGTATTAGCTGGAGTAGCAGAGTGTGAAACAGAAAATATATATATATTTAAAGCCTAGCTGCTCTATTTTGACTATGCTAGAGTAGGCAAAATGATGTAAGATGGCTGCTACTGCTATTATGAAGGGACACCTTAGTGCTTCCCCTTCCTGTCTAGGAACACTATCCTGAGTTCCTAGGGATCATAGAAACATGGAATAATTTAATTCAAAAAGGACCACTGGAGGTCATCTAGTCTGGCCTCTTGCATAGAGCTGGTCTAGGTGAGGTTTCTCAGAGCTTTGCCCAGTCTTGCTTTGAATATCTGTTGAGGATGGAGGTCCACAACCCCTGGGCACCCTCTTCTAGTGTTTGGCCCCTCTCATGGTGAAAATATTCTCCCTTATTCATAAGCCATAATTTGCCATACTCTAACTTGTGTCCACTGTCTCTCACCTTTTCACTTTGAGAAGAGTCCAGTTAGGTAGCTGAAGACAACACCAAGATTACTTCTCAGCCTTCCTTGCTTCCAGCTGGACAAACTCAGGTCTCCCGGCTTCTTCTTGTATGTCTTCTGTGCTCCATCCCCTTTTCTTGATGGATCCCCACAAGACTCACTGCAGTATGTCTATTTCTTTGTTGTACTGTAGAGTCCAAAAACAGACACAGTACTTCAGATGCAGTCTCACAAGTGCCAGACAGAGGTTCTCTTGACCTTGTGGCTATACTTGCTAACACAACCTAGGATATATTTGACTTTCTTCACACATGCTGTTTAGATCACATATTAAATCTCTGTCCTGGGGTTGCCACTTCCCACAGCCAGAGCAGAACCTGACTCCTCATGTTTGGATGACATCTTTAAATTTTGTCTGTACTCATGAGAAGCCTCAAACTGACTTTGAGTTGGGAGAAAAATAGTATACCGTAAAATTGTTCCACACATTTTAATACCTTTTAGAGTTACGACTTCTAGTTCCCAAGTTCTCCTTGCAAAGGTACTTTGTAGACTCCATAAGGATCAGGACTGGCAGTTCAGTGGTTATTTTTGAAAAGTATTCTCCTGCCAGCAGGCATCCTTTATTGACTGTCTGTGTTAGATCCATTCAGGTGCTTAGAGGCTGTATGATCTCAACTACATACTTTCCATGAGGGCATTTAGTAGAGTGGATGGAGTAGCTGATACCTAGATATAAACCCGTGTAAGACATGGATGTTAATGGTCTTGTTCTAAAAGAGCACTGGTGGTGGTGATTTCAATCCCACTGACCTGTCTGCCACAGATGCTAACGACCAATTTTCTCTCTGCCATACATCTCTAACAACCTGTTCCCTGCTGGTACCTCGCTCTGCTCCACTGGTGCTGATCGCTCCTTTTCTCTCAAGTTGTTACATCAAGGAAAAAAAAAAATGAAAAAAAAATAAAGGAAAAGAAACCAGGAGCATCCAACTGTATGATGACATATATGTCCATAAAATGCGTGTTCTTGACTTTCAATAAAAAACTAACTTTCTGCTACATCATAACCTGAAAATTTGATCCTATGAATTTAGCTTGGTTGAAAGGTCAGAATATATGGCATTCTTTCATCCACTAATGCAGTCTTTCTTCAGTGAGGTAATGCTTAAACAGTTTCTGACATGGAAAATAGTTCCCTTTTAGGGAGCAGAAGACATTTGTAAAGGTTCAGGCTTGAATATTTATTTACAGAACTCTGTCTGTTCCTTATGCTCAAAGTGGTAATGATACAAAAATAAACCTCCATGGCTGGAACTGCTAATATTTCCAGGGGTTCTTATACCAGCCCAAGTGCAGAAATATAAGCTCTATACCTAAATATTCAACACCATAACTCTCTTCATCCTAAGTATACAGCGACAGCAATTTCACGTTTGAGTTATTTTAGTTAAATTCACATGAATTATCACAACACTAGAGAATAAGTACTTTTAAACCCACTTTACAATATGATGGTTTAATATTGAAGTTGTACAATGGCACCCATAGTCATTTACATGGTAGAAGCAAAATTATTGGGTAATCCTTTTATCAAAGAGATATTTATGGCATCATAAAAAATTATGGCCTTATTTTTAAAGATAGCATTATTATAGCACAAGTGAAATGATTTATATGATGAATTTCTGATGGGTAATTTATATTTTACAGAAGAAAATATGCTTGAAGATATTAGATAGATCAGAAAGTAAGTAACAAAACCTTAAGTACTTCCACATATTTCTATATATTACTGAAATAAATTTCCTTCTTAATGACATTTATGACAACTTTTAACTTTGCAAACAAAAATATTAGTTTTCCTGTTCCTCTGTCTTTTGTTGACTTGTGTAGATATGATAACCAAAATTTAAAATGTTGATATTTGCATTGTGCTGCATGAGTTATCAAATATCAAATAAAGATTTGACTCCAACTGAAGATTTTACTATCATCACTCTGATTTTCACTGTTGTAGGGAATTGCTGTTGTCCTGTGTCTAGCTAGTTTTCATTCAAAATATAGAAAATCAGGTGATTTCTTCATTTGTCTGATATGCACAAGAGCTACTCTAGATGCTATTAAATTGCAATGTCTCTCCTTTGCATACAAGCCACAGGGAATTCATGGCATTTTGTCTTTACCTACTTGAGGAGACAGCAATGATATTAGGATGGGTACTGGCCAAAAACTTAGATGCTACAAATAGGAAACCAGGTTACTGAAGGTAAATGTTTTTCTTTTCTTAAATAACAAGGAGAGCTCCTGATACTGAATCTTGTAACTGTTGTCCATCTTATGATAAATCCAGAGTGTACTGTAAATAAAAAGAAGTTCTCTTCACCATTTTATAACAGTGAGATTTTCTGAGATTTATAGGTGTTAGAACAAATACGTCCAGATTTCATACCCAATCCTTCTCTGACTCTAAGGTATTTAGTAGGTCTCTCAATGTCTTTCAGAGTCACCTCCTGTCATTCCTACAGCAGCTTTCTGCTTCACAAGGAACTACAAATGCCGGCTGGATGCAAGGCAAAAGTTAAGACAATTAGAATAAACTCTTTGACCATTTCTGACTCTTTTGTTAGACAAATTGCCCAGACAGTGAAATTTCAGTGTATCTTCCAATTGCCTTCTGGACAAGTTCAGAAATTTTATGTCAGTAAATCTTACTGTACCTTACCAAGCTCCAAGCAGGTTGTTGGACTTAGCAGAGATCATGTCACTGTCCAAATAAATCAGAAGTACTCACATCACAGGGGCAGACTGATGATGATATAAATTTAATAGCAATATGTGCTTTTTTGATCATTGTCAGTAGATACAAACAGTTAAAATATTAATCCCCTTCGGATGACCAACATAAAAATAAAATAAATAAAATTTAAGTGAGATCAGATGACATGAAATTAAATGAAGTTAAACAATAAAATAAAATAAAATAAAATAAAATAAAATAAAATAAAATAAAATAAAACAAAATTTAAAAAACAGACCCTTACTAGTTCCTCAGCAGAAGATGCACTTCAGGTTCTTTCTTCAGAGCTGGAATTTCTGGAACTCTTGATTCATACAAAATGCCTAAGATAATCTGCATTCTGAAGCATGTTGTGACCTTTTAACTGAGACCATGTTTGATGATTTTATTTTAATCTTCAAGACAATTTAGTTTTATAACAGTGGCCATACAGTTAGACCAGTCAGCTGGTCTCTGAATTTATTCAATATGATCTTTTTAACCATCTGGACAAGTTCAGTTTTTATTTAATTTCTCAGTGCTAATGGGACTTTCTTTAGTGCATGCAGTTTTGGCAGGGTACCAGTGACTATATTCAAGTAGCACATTCTGTCCAGGATGCTTGGTAGCCTGTTAATCATCTCACATAATTGTTAAAGACTATCCTATGAATCCTGTTCAGAAATGATGTATGCACTCATTTGCTTATCTTCATTTGCACATTGCCCTTAACTCAAGCTCAGGGTATGTGAATGGTGGGTCTCCAGAAAGAAATTAATTTAATCCATGAAGTTCAAGACTAACTTTATATAATAATGGTGGCTGACAGTCTTATATATCAGGAAAGGGAAAAGATCTAAAATCTAAAGTCATATAAAATAAACAATATAAACACAAATCTAAATAGTGTATTTGTACTGGTTAGGTTTAAAATGTCAAGTGCATAACTTGAAAATATTTATTGTAGTTTTTAACTAACGTGTTTTAATTGCACTAATTACTTTCATCTCTTATTGAGTCTTAACACTGTGTTGCAGCTGGCATGATCTAATGGCACAACTAAAAATTTATTATGTATCATAGCCCAGCTTGGATTTAAAATACTATTAGCAGGATTATAAAACTGTGGGGGGTTGGGTTTTTGCTTTTTGTTTTTTTGCTGCATCATAAATCTGCATTTTATGTATAAGAGGTGTATCTATTCCCTTTATGGTGTACTAAAATATTTAGAGTAGAACTCATGAATATGTTTACGACATTCAAAAATTTACTAGCCGACATTTATTCCTTATGTGAAATTTGTATATGATAATGGAAATATGAGAGGCATCACAGGCATTAGATGATTTACACAATGAAATTGCTAGGGCAGATTTCTTGTGTGTCTCCATGACATTTAAGAGACAATAAAAAATTGCAGGTTTTTGTCATAAATTATTCAATTTAATCTTCTGAAGTGATTTTTATTGGCAATATTTGGAAGCTGACCTTTACCTGCATGACACTTTCAACAAGAAATGTCATGAAAGTTTACAAATTATTTTTACAGCAAATAGTTTATAAAATTTATTTTGGATCATTTAAGGAAACCAACATACTACGTAAACACCCGACTATAAAGGAACAGGTTGACCCTCTGGAGCACTACTCAACAGGAATTTGATTTCTTTTAGGACATAAAGAGATATGAGTAGTAAGGACCAAACTGTGCCACGTTACTTATTTTAAATTGAACTTAATTTCATGAATGCACAGACAATATAATGGAACAGTTGAGGGGTAAAATGCTGTGCAGCATGAGGCATCAGGTGGTGCCTCTAGGTAGTTTGTCCTCACAAGCTGAGCACTAACTACATCAAACGTTGATAACTTGGCTCAGGAAGATACTTCTGTGCATTGAGAAAAAAAAAGTCAGGTTAAATGGATACAAAGCAAGGCAGCTGAGAAGGCTCTAACTCCGTGTTTCTTCTTTCAAAGTCTGACAGCTCTTCTAGAGAAGATTTGCCAGAGATTGAAGTACTGGATCTAATTTGGGGCCAGAAAGATGAATTGTATGGGATTCATCTGATCTAGCTGTGGATACTTTAGACCTCTTCAGCTGAGTGATTCATCCTTTCCTTCATTCACATTTGGCAGAAAAAAATGGACACTTTTAAGGCACAATTCATCTTGTCTTGAAAGAGGGAGCTAAAATAACTCGAATCGCATTCTGAAAACACCTTTTTTCAGTCCGCTGAATATAAAAGGGACCAAAGCTGACAAGATCAGATGTAGACATTTATATCTAGGTGAATGGAATCTCACTCCTCATGTTTACTTAATGGGAGAAGCACTAATGAATGCTTAGTATAAGACCTACTGGGTCATACAGTATTTTCTTTGGCAAAATAGCCGAACTGTCTGGTGTAAGAGATCTCTCAAGGTTCTCCTTTACAATACACCTTTTTTAGGTGTCCTCTTTAGTTCACTTTGAAAGAAGTTCAATTGTTGTATTGATTTAGCTATTAGGTCAATGTGATTAGATAGCATACATTTGTAGGAAATATGTCTCCTTCATGCTTTCCCTCATTTACTTCAGCACACAAGTCCTGTTTTATTGCATTTAAATAACTCTTTATAAATCTATGTTATTTCCTCTCAAGTATTGATATGACTGATAATCAGGATGAAATATTCTGAAAGAGAAGATGGCACTTATTTGGCTTAGCACAGCAATCAAAAAGTTCAAGTGTAGTAATCCCATTATTTTTTAGTATTTATAAATTGTAAAATTACATTTTTTTAATTCTAATTGATCTTCTGAAAAAAAAAAAAAAAAGTACTGGTTGTGGTATTCCCAATGAAGAATTATTTACAAACATGTCTTAAACCTAACTTCAGTGCTCATACACCAGTCTCTCTTTGGTTTTAAAACAAAGGCTTAGTATAAAGAAGTATTTCCTTAAAATTTAATGTTACAGAGCAAATAATGGAGAACATGCTCAAAACAAATTCAGGGTGAATATTGAGCATTATAGCAGAAGCAGAATGACGCATAACTCAAATGAATACAAGTGTGCAAAGCCTATCACCTTTGCTTGTGGAAATAGGTAATTAACTTTAAAATGCAGCTATTCCATACTGTTAACATGGAATAATAATAATAATAAAATAAAAAGCATAATAATAATAAAAAAGAGAGATTGTTATGGTGGATTTTATGGTAAAGTGAGTTTCTGCTGTGTTTGATGTTGATGTGTATGACATTTCATTTTTGGAATACTATATATAGAGGCTAAAGGTTACTCAAAACAGCTTTCAGTGTTCTCTGCTCTTAGAAATTCACGCCAGGATTATAATCAAGCATTTAGTTATAAGCCACTAAGGTTACAGTAGGATGATTTGGCATTTATAAGCAAGTCTCTTGTTTGCTCAATTTTATGTGTATATCTGAACACCCACAGAGTTTACACACGGGATATAATTTCCAGAGGTGATTTTTGGGCTGTGTAAAAAGGGAATTAATTTTGTATGGTAACTGCCTTTTCCCAGCGGCTAGCATTTCCACAGCTGGTTGCTGTTTTACTCACCCATAGTTTCCCATCACATACCATTCTTTCAGCAGCCATTTATTACAACCCGAGAGAAAGAAAATATTTAGACACCACAAATCAAAGGCACTAAAAAATTGCACTTGAAAGCGTGCTCTTGAGATTAGAGAATTTTTTTGCTCTTTGGACTTCACTGACCCAATGTTCTGGTTTTAAGACTTTCGGGATCAAAAATTTCAAATTCTGTTTACCTTAACAAATAATATCAGCACTAAATACTTTATTACAGTAAATAACAGAGAGGTTTTATTAATACAATTTAAAAAACATTGATTTAGATAATGTATCATTGTGCTTTTACTTTTTTGTTTATCAGAATTTTTTAGGTATATCTGTAACTGAAGCAGCAGAGCACTGCCACTCCAGGAGAAAGATGACATTATTTCAGCAGAGAAAATGAGATTAGAAGAAGCCTGAGAAAGTGTTTTTGGGATAAAGCTCAAATATCAACACACAAAAGGGACTCTCTACCTCCTGTTGTTGACCCCTACAGAAAATATACTTTTAATAGATTTTTATAAAAAATTTTGAAAGATTGAAATGATTGACAGTTGTATTAATGTTTGAAGAAGTCTTGAATGATGAATCAGAGTAAAGAATTTGAAGCTTTTCTTCATTCTAATTAACTGATGGTAATGATAGATGTAATCTCAGGGCAATGACATTGTCCTTCAGGCAAGGACAAAAGTTGTCTTGTTTGTTCCAGTATAGGTAAAGATTTGATTTGCCTGTTTACCACAGTAGAACTGACACAAACTTTAATCATTCAGCTGATGAATGAAGAGATGCAAAGCTATAAGAGATGCATCATTTTTTTTACAAATTAATAAATGTCATAAGCATTGAAAATCACCCTGTATTAAATAGCCCATACTGCTTTCCAAACCATTTTGATCACCAAAAAAATGAAGATAACATAATGATTACTCTAACTTTTTATACAGGGGCACAGACTGAAAAGCACTCATGAAACCTGAGGTGTCAGTCCAAGGAGTCTCTTGCTCCTTCTCTCAGAAATGACTCCACCTGCAACAAAGTCAGCTGGAAGGATTTTGTGCTTGTGGTTCAGGTGTGTCTGTACAGCATCCTGTGGCTTAGCGTAAGTGGCATGCAGAGAGAGGTTTAAGATAGATGACAGTCTCTGTCTGCACATTATGGCAAAGGCAAGCACAGACATTTTTTCTGTCTCTCCGCCTCAGGGAGCAATAAGAGCCAGCAGGAGAAAGGAACAAGCAGTCAAGAGTAGGTATCTCAGGAAGGCAGGTTAGATCTCCCATGGGCATCCCTTATCTTCATGCATGTGGCATGTAATACTACTTATGTTAGCAAGACTTATCTTCTAAGGAAGGATGAAAGAGACAAAATGAAATTTGAGAATAATGTTAAAAACACTTGAAGGGCTGTGTTTATAGCTCTTTTAGTTTTCAGTTCTCCTTAGAGTTGCCATTTAGCATTATTTCAAGAACATCCTTTCTATGCTAATGGCTGTCATCGGTAATAACTTTCATTGGTGTTCATGCCTTTTATGGCTCAGATGAACACCACTGACATTACACTTTTCAAAGTCTGTAGTTTCTTTGATGAGAGAGTACAACGGGTCTGGCTGGGATAAAGTTAACTTTCTTCATAGTAGCTTGTATGGTGCTGTTCTGAATCTGTGATTAAACGGTGTTGATAGTGCACCTACTTTTTAGCTATTGCTGAGCAATAGCCATCAAGGCACTCTCAGCATCTCAGCCTGCCCCCCTCGCAGCAGGTAGGCAGGGGTGGGCCAGAGTCAAGGGGACACAGCCAGTACAGCTGACCCAAATTGACCAAAGGGCTATTTCATGCCATGTAACATCATGCTCAGCAATAAAGACACCTGGGTTTTGTTCTTTCCTAACTGGCCATTGTTCAGAGGCTGGCTGGGCACCGGTCGGCTTGTGGGACGTGGTGAGTGATCACTTATTTTTTGTGTTCTGTTGTTGTTGTTTGATTGTTTTTTAATATTTCCTTCACCTATTAAACTATCTTTATTTCAGCCCACACGTTTTTCTTGTGTTTTCTCTTCTGATTCTCTCACTAATTTCACTGGGGAAAAGTGACCTAGCAGCTTGTGGATGCTTCGTTGCTGGCTGGGGTCAACCCACCAGAGACAGTCATAACCAAAGTCATTATGCTATCTCATATCCTGGCAGAGAATGCAGTACGTCATTTAGATTTACCCTGATAGCACCAATTATCTTTTCCAGCCACGTGCCAAGTGTACAAATAGGAATATGTGACTGACATGACAGGTCTCTAAAATGAGCTCCTACTCTTTAATGGAAAGCGTTAATTTTCAGTTAATTTATCTTTTCTTTATTTGTGGAATATTCTTAAAGGATAGACTGCACCAGTTCTAGATCTTTCTTTTTCTTTCTTTCTTTCTTTCTTTCTTTCTTTCTTTCTTTCTTTCTTTCTTTCTTTCTTTCTTTCTTTCTTTCTTTCTTTCTTTCTTTTATTATTATTTAGTACATTTCTGACTTACTTCAGTTGTTTTGACTATGATCCAAGTCAACACTTGTTAATAAAGCTAAACTGAAAACAGCAATATGGTTAGAGAAGTAGTACTTGATTTTAAAATTTCTGCTAGACTTAAAATATTAACAAGGGTTTATTAATTTGGATTACTTCAGATTTTCATTACGGTCAATAACAGAACACTTCAGACTAACTTTTTTCCATGCCTCAAATTTTCTGAAGCCTCTCCTTTGCCAGTGTTTACTTTAAGATTTAGGAGTGCAACCTTACTGTCACTTAGTAGTTGATTCCTAATAGTACTGAAATTTATTTATTTGGCACAACAGGAGATTAATCAGTCTATGCTTCAACTTTTAAAACCAGTATGGACCATGTAGTATTTTGCTCTGTTCATCTAATGGTTCCATTACAGTGTATGTGATCCTGGCACATAATTTTCAGGTTTAAGCTCCTGCTCTACATCTGTCATTTCTGTACAGAATAAAATGCTTTGAAGGTTTTTGTAATCACAATAAGTAAGGTTAAGATCATAGTCCAAATTTTACCATTCTGGTAATATATCTTCCTCATCTTAGAATATGTTATTTCATACCGTGTTCTCTGTTCTGTCATGGGAAATGAAGTCTACCTGTTAGCCTCCTAATCCCTCTATTGATGAGACAGATTCACCAGTCTTCCCCATCTTACCTATGTCAGTTCCTTAATCTTTATTTTCTCAGAGGAGAAAATCTGTACTTTTAGTATTATGTTCTCCAGCTCATAATGCTGTATTCTGACATTTTCTCCAGTCTCAAAATTACAAGCTATTTTCCCCTAACAGCTGTTTAGTACCATATTTCATAGCTCAGTTTCTCAAATTCTTTTTTTATATTTCACATTTTATTCCAGTATCACTGGCAAGGATCAACAGACATTTAATTGTTTTTCCCTATATTATTTCTTCTTTTTCCTTCAGATGTTGTGAGTCTACGCTTGACTTTTCCACATTAAAATTCTTCCCCACACTCTGCTCCTACTTTAAAGATTTGGTAACTATGCCATCCTTTTCTTTGCCTGCCAAAAAGTAACTACAAAAGTAAATTTCAAGGAACTGAAAAAGAGAGGTTAAAAAAGAAGCATCATACATATTAATAAGGCTGAAACAATATTCTACTAACAACCTACTATTATTCCTTTACATCAAAAGAAAATACAGAATATGAGCCTGAGAAACTACAAAAGTAAAGCTGAAAATTAAAAAAGGACACAAAGTTAGAAGCACACCACAGTGGTAAGTGGTATATACCTATATATATATATACACACACACATATATATATACATATATATATATTTATATATATTTATATGGGTAACAGATATATCAACCCTTAAACAACAGGTGTACAGGGTTGCTCAGCCTCTAAGCAACCATTATAATCCCATGTCAAGCTCCTTAGTTTTAACCACTTATAACAATGGGGGGGAGGGAGGAATGGATAATGACAAAGTTAGAGGAATACAGCAGGGAATGGTATCATTATTCCAAGAGCTACTTGAAAAACCAAATGCTGGCCCTTCATATATGCCAAGCCATTCTACACTTGGTTATAAAACACTACGGCATGTTACTCCACAAGAAGTTCCAGTGGATGAAGAGCATGTGTAGAAAAAAATGTGCTCTCAGTGTGGGTGATAGTATTGCAATCTGGTCCATGGTGTGTTAGCATGTATTTGGAGCAGATTGAGGACACCACCTGTTCACACTACTCAGAAGCTTAGCTAATAACAGCAGTCAATACTATCAGAGCGAAATTTAATGAAAAGTGTTAGGAATCAAATCCTTCTTTGCTTGCAGACATTTTGTAGCGTCTGTAATGTGAAGCAATGATACTGGAATTTCTGCCTAGCAAAAACACCATCACCAGGACCCTAGCACAATGCAAACTGAAATAAAGTGTAGTCATTCCTTTATTTGCAATCCTATTAGTTTAGAATCAGTATGTGACAAATGCCTAGAAGGATACAGTGGGACTGCAGCTCATCATAGAATTAGATCAGATTCTGCATTCCCTTATACCGCTGTACTGAATCACACTCAAAGAAACCTGTCTACATTGGTTTCGGCAGTTATTCTGATAACAGACAAGAATGGCATAATGGAGAGTTGGTTCTGTAGCAACAAATAATACTGCTGAACACTGTGATCCCAAAAACTTTCGCATGTACTGTAAAAAGCTGTATTTACTTGGTTTTAGCTGAATTATCTTCTGTCCTCATGTATTTCTTTAATTTCATTAAATCACATTTGGAAGAATGAACCAAAAGCCCTTCTTGTAATAATTCTGTTATACTCTTTTAGGGTGAAACACCAGGAGTGATTTTGGAGACCACACCTGAGAAGTCTCCAGTTTAGTCCCAAAAGATCCAAAAAGTATGTTCAAGGTTACAAATTCAGAGTACTTACCTGAGTTCATGAACCATGGTCCAAGGTACTTCAATTTTCAGGGAGAAATGAAGGAAATAATCAAAGAAAAGCTAGGTGGTTTGGAAATTGTAAAATCAGTGAAATCTTTAATTATCAAACCATATTCTGCATCTATACTATTTTAATAACAGTGGGGATATAATTAATAATCACATAAGAGTGATACCAAAAGATACCAGATGACTGGATGCATCATGAGTATCTAAACAAGAAAGAATTATTAAACCATAGAAAGTCATGTTTCTGTTATGAATACAATGTTTAATAAAAAGAGATCTAAAATTACTTATAAACTCAAAAATACTGTGCCTTTTTAAGGAGAAATACAGAACACTACCTACTGACTCCATTAAAAACAAGTCCCCTAAGGCACTACAAAACTAAATATTTTTGTACAACCCTTCACTGTCAGAACTCTTCTGTATGTGAAAATAGACCTCAGGGCAGTAACACACATCACCAAATTTCTCTCAGTGAATGCAGGTTTGAATTGTTCTTTCTGGTAGACAGATAAAAACGGAATGATTACTTATCTGTTCAGAACAGAAGCAATGTATTGTTTTCCTTTTTTTCAAAGACACATGCAACACATGGAAGTTTTTATAAATGATCAGCTAATGTCAGCATTGGTAATCTCATATCAAAAGAGCTCTGCTTGGATCTGACAATGGAAAAAGGAAAACTTGATGGAAGTAATATTTGTTGAGCGGTATGCAAAGAAATGCAGATCTTTGTTGTACTATTCCTACAGTCATCTATAAAAACAAGTCTGAAGAAGCTGCACTAACTCCAGGAGCATCATGCATATTAATCACGCTGAATCAATAGGAACCTAATCCTGCTTTTCTTTAAGTAAATGGTATAACTCCTGTTGATTTCAGTCACAGCTCAGTGTTGGCTTTCTAAACACAACAAAGTGAAGGAGCTTTAAAAATGAAGGAGAGATTTACTGTATGTCTTCTTATATAAAAAATAAGAATT
Source organism: Anser cygnoides (assembly GCF_040182565.1). Taxonomy (NCBI): domain Eukaryota; kingdom Metazoa; phylum Chordata; class Aves; order Anseriformes; family Anatidae; genus Anser; species Anser cygnoides. The sequence continues at coordinate 31,237,983 of NC_089873.1, forward strand.
TGTTTACAAACAGTATGTAGAAACAAGCTTATAGAAAAGTCAACAAGACAGAAAAGGAATTGTATATCTGTTGCAAAATACATGAACAAATTACATCTGTATGAAAATAAAGAGATTTTGTAGGTGGGATTGTTTTCTGGTTTCTTTACCAAAGGATTTTCTCTTTTGTTCTGAAGTTCCTGTTCTTTAATATTTTATGTGTCTGAAATCACCTTGAGGTCTGTAAGCTATTCTTTGCCTGGTTTCAGGAAAGAAAAAAAAAAAAGCCACAGGAAAGAAATAAGGTGATTCTACATAGAGTTAGAATGAAACTTTACTTTTCACTTAGTATTCTCTATTTGGAGAAGAGCTTCATAAGAAAACAGCGTGTAAGTAATGATTTATTCTCACCCAGAATAAGACTGAAGACTGTTGTTCCCCTCTTCCTTTTCCTTCAAGTTATCAGCCTGTAAAATATAGTAATACTGAAAAGAGCAATTTTCCTTAGGCCTAATGTTCTTCCCCCTCCCTCCCCCCTGCCCCTCTGCTTCTCTCTCTCTCTCTTTTCCCGTAGACTTTGGATCAGACTCTAGGAGGAGGATTCTCATTCTACATCTCACTGGACTATGACCTTAGCTAATTTAGTATGCTGCTATAAGGCCATTTAATATAGCCCTAATCCCCCCTTAGGACTTTTAGGTCCTTTGAGGAGTCAGGCTAAATCTGACTACAAATATAAACCTACATGTATAAACCAAGGGAGGGCCTTGGAGGTCCTGCCTTGGGTCAGAACTTGAGTTGGTGCATTAAAGGTGTCATTTTGACATGCATGCAGACTGTGGTCTGTGCTCACCTCTTCTCTGGCACCACTTCAACTTATTTCCAATGGCATGTGGTACACAAAATGTGGTACATGGGCAGGACAGGAGTAACAGTACTATCCAACAAGCTTTTTTTATCTAGGTGTTCTGGAAAGAAGGACTATGAGGCATACCACGCAGTGCACGTGCCCTGTATGTTAGTTGCATTGTAAGAGCATGTAAATTTAAGTTCCAGCTGACAAAGAATTTCATTGACCCGAAAGTGTCCTCTGAGAGACTTCCTATACTCAGTTAAAGGCCAAAAGTTAGCTGGGGAAACTATCCTTCAGTCTCTCATAACACCACCTAATACCACTGGGCTCCCTGGGAAACCAAGAGCAGAATGCATGTATTTAAAAAGCTTCTGATCAAAATTATACACTCTTTTTTTGTCATCTAGAATTAGGACCACCTTGGTTGAGATCTATATGATTATTAATATAGAGATATTTATGGTGTATAGTTAAATAATCTTTAAAATTGTCCTTGTGTTGTTAGGAAGAGAGTCATTTAAATTCATGCTCTTGCTGTTAATTTTTGGTTTAAAAAAAAAAAACTGTCTAGAGATATGAACAAACTAAAAAGGACTAAGTACATGGACTCCTACTGCAGAAATGTATGAAGATGAAAGAATACCAAAACGATCATGCTGTATAAGAAGAAATGTCAGTCTATGCATAGACTTTATCTACGATATTAGACAATAGCCGATAACAGAGAAAGATACATGAATAGGTCAAGTGGTAGGGATTCCTTCCCAGTAGAACCTCTAGCAATTAAAGTTCACTAAAGTTCACTAAAAATTCACTAATTTTAGTTCACTAAACTAGAGGTGCCATTTTTGACTTTATTAACCTGCGATGATTTTTTTTTTTTTTGGTCTACTGATTTGCTCAACTGCTTTCATAGTACAAATGTTGCAAAAATTTGGCATCCAGAGCTTTGTATGCCTAAATGGTTCACAGTTATACTTTGCACAAAGTTTCTTCACTTGTCCTGAACTGGCCTAAGTTCAGACAGGTTCATTCTGGTGTACAAAGAGGTAGTGACAAAACTCTGTTTAACTTCCTCACATCCCTTAGGAGTCTATAGACATTTCTCATATTCTCTTTGAAAACATATTTTCTGGGCTCAATCCTGTAACCCCCTCAGCCACGCCTCATGCTGAAGCCAGTCCATCTGTTTGACCATCCTTGTCTGGGAGACTGTGGTGGTTTTACCCAGCTGGGCAGCTAATGAGCTAGTGGGCTTCCTCAAAGGAAGAGGGGGAGAAAATAAAATGGAAAAGGGCTCAAGAGTTGAGATAAGGACAGGGAGATCGCTGACCAATTACTGTCATGGTCAAAACACACTCAGTGGAGGGAGATTAATATAACTTATTGCCCACTACTAACAGAGTAGAGCAGTGAGAACTAAAAGCAAACTAAAACCACCTTCCACCCATCCACCATCCTCTACCACCTCCCCCCAGCAGCACAGGGGAATGGGACGGGGAATGGGGGCTGCTGTCATTCCCTGATGTATCCACCGCTCCTTCGTGGTCCCTCTCTGCCCCTGCTCCACGCGGGGTCCCTCCCACGGGATGCCGTCCTTCCCCAACTGAGCCTGTGGGGGCTGCCCACAGGCAGCAGCTCTTCAAGCACTGCTCCCACCTGGCTCCGTACCACGGGGTCCATCCCCCAGGAGCAAACTGCTCCAGCACGGGTCCCCCACGGGCGGCAGCTCCCCCCAGACCCCCTGCTCCTGCGTGGGCTCCTCTCCACGGGCTGCAGCTCCGGCCCGGGGCCTGCTCCTGCGGGGGCTCTCCATGGGCCGCAGCCTCCTCCAGGCCACATCCACCTGCTCCACCGGGGGCTCCTCCACGGGCTGCAGCGTGGAGATCTGCTCCGTGTGGGACCCATGGGCTGCAGGGGGACAGCCTGCTCCACCGGGGGCCTCTCCACAGGCCGCAGGGGAACTGCTGCTGTGTGCCTGGAGCACCTCCTGCCCTCCTGCTGCACTGACCTTGGGGGCTGCAGGGCTGCTTCTTTCACGTTTTCTCACTCCTCTCTCCCAGCTGTTGTTGCACTGCATTATTTTTTCTCCTTTTGCCAATCTGCTCTCCCAGAGGCCCAACCAGCGTCGCTCACTGGCTCAGCTCTGGCCAGCAGCAGGTCCCTTTTGGAACCACCTGGAACAGTCTCTGATCTGACATGGGGCAGCTGCTGGGCTCTGCTCACAGAGGACACCCCTACAGCCCTCTTGCCACCTCCTTCATCATCATTTAGATGGATGCTCTGTTTCCCCAGCACTAGCATGTAATTTTCTGATTTGCTTTTTGTTCACCTTTTGTAATTCACTTTATTTTGCTTGTTCCTGTTCAGCACTGAGTGTGTTTCCATTGAAACACTCACTCTTTTTCCTTAATGCTAATATTTAGTTCATGGTCTATCACTGCATCTAGACAGTTGAGAGTTTTTTCACATTTTTCTATTCTTTTACACTGAATTCTACATAATATTTTCACTTGTCAGTTATTAATTTTCAAGAGGCCCCTTTTAAATTGTCAGAAAATCAGGTTTGGGTTTTGTTACATTAAAAACTTAGCATCATAGCCAAACTCTGAACTGATTTTTCATCTCCTTTCTCAGGATATTTATCAGTTAATTCCATCATTCTTTTAGCTTTGGAATGCAATGTATCTGTAAATCAAGCACTACATTTCATATTGAGACAGTATTATTTTCAATATCAAATGAGTGTTTGACAATTCCTTGTTTAAGGAGTGGAGTTTTCTGCAGTTTCCCTCTTTGTGGGTCTGCAAAATTAGCTTAGTATGTTATCAGTAACTTCTAAACCCATTGGTCAACTTTATACAAATTTAACACAGACTAAACTCCTCAAAGTAAGGTTCATTTTATGCTTGTCATAAAATTACCATAAAAAATCATATTCTTAAAATGGCTGTTATATAAACACAGCTACATCTGAAGTGTATTTATCATTTTGTAGAATAAAATGGTGGTTTAATGTAACGCCTAGATCCTAATGCATGTGAATAGTGTTCCAAAGTGAGCTTTAACTGGAGGGAGAGGAAGTATGAAAGAAATGTCATGATCATTTCCAACTGCTTGTAACTCATTAAACCTATTGGTCCTTTTATAAGTCCACGAAATGACAAAACAGAAGAGAAAAAAAATCTTTAAATGTTAATGCCTGTTGTGTTGTGCCTTCAGAGCACACAAGTAATGGGAATTAATGGGTGCACTGAAAGCAGCAGACTCCTGAGTAATGAGTAATTAGTACTAAGCTATACCGCATTAAGGACCATTAGAGGATAATACTTCGCTATAGCTCAGCTTTACTGGGGTATTTCTTTCACATTAATTTGTTCTCTTTCCTGAAGGAAAAGAAAAAGGGAAAGGGAAAGAAAAAGGGAAAGGAAAGTGGAAAGGAAAAGAGAAATGGAAAGGGAAAAGGAAAGGGAAAGGGAAAAGGAAAGGGAAAGGGAAAGATGATGAAACAGATTAAACAACAACACAAAAAAAAGTAGGCACAAATTCCTTCTTTATATTCCTGTGCTAGTTGCCTTAAAGCAGACACAGGTGTGAAGTGGAAAGCCTATGTAGCTAGAAGGATTAGTGGAAGGGGGAAGGGAGAGGAAAAGTAGGTGTGTGGACAACCTGTTGCCTTCGTCACTCACACTGTTGACATGGATGTACCAATAGACTGAGAAGGATACTCTAAACTGGGGAGATACCTCTCCTTGTAAAAGAAGTAGGAAAAAGAATATGATGCCATTTAAGATTTCTTCTCTCACCTCCCCACAATCACTAGCCCCTTCCTTTGGAATTGTGAAAAAGGTGCCAAATGGTGAGATAACTTCATGTGCTAAACTCAGCTATGAGTTACATGTCTTTATCATGGGGAGACATTTTATTTTCACCTCTCAAATTTGTTACAAATCTATTTGGACTGTTGTGGCTCCTCTTCTGAGTTGTCTAAGCCTGAAGGTTCCCAGATAGCAATAAACTCTTCCGGTTGTGTGTAACTCTGGACAGATTCTGAATGCTGCTGCTTTTAAGTTGAATATGAAAGCATAATTATAAAATGCGCATTTGTGATTATTTCATTGTGATGGTGTTACCTTAAAGATTCCCGGGTGACATACAGTCAAAGTAATTTGCACCTAGTTCATGAAGTATTTCTCTCTAACCTTACAGACAATGAACCATCAGACTTTGGAATAAGAAATGCTCTTCCCTAGAGCCACAAGGACCTTTATATTGGGTAAATACAAAGTGTTTACAAATCTTACTTTACCATTCTAAATGTATCCATTGTAGGCACGAAAGCTGTCCAATAAGCTATGAATTTAGATTCTAACTTCTCTTCCCTTAAACATGTACTTTTTCAATACCTTCTGGAAGTAGGCTGAATACTTTCTTTCCATAACTAAATTTCTGAATTATATAGGTAGCTACATAGTGTACGTTTCCATACACTGTACATATGCTTGTATGTATCCCCAGTTCCACTATGGAAACTGAGATTTTTGCAATCATGGGAATTAAATGCCAGAGAGTAAAAAAAAATGTATATGTTATACTACAGCTGTGCATCTCTCTTGCTCTCTCTCTCTCATACACACAAAATCAGAGAATCCTGATTAACCTAAGAAGAATAAAAAAGTTATGAGCAGGAAGGTTGATACTTTCAGATACACCTGAGTAATTCAAAAGCATAAGGCTTATTTTCAAGAGTGGATAAATGGGATTTTGACACATTCAAAACTGTGTTTTAATATGTCACTATTATGCTGGAGTGATGGAAATGGAGAAATTACTAGTCCCAATATATAAAATTCGCACAAGATAGTGTGACACGTTGTAAAGAAAGAGACTTATGCTACTTTGCAATGTCACCTTTTATTCACTTAGACCTCAAAACCAGTATATATATATATATATATATTTAAGTTGAATGTTCTACCTGTGTCCATTAAAAAGTAGAACTCCAAGTGCTAGAAAGTAAGGAAGATAAAATCTTATGATATTTCTTCTTAATGTAGGTTTTCACTTGCCTAGCATAGCTTTACTAGGCAAGTACACTCCTAGCACCCTTCAGTGTTAACTGAATTTGGAATTTACTTAGTGAAGACGAAGAGGAGTTAAAAAATATATATGTTCATATGTTCAAAAAAATCACCTTTTTAAAAAATAATAATAATAATAAATAAATAAATAAAATCATCTTTGTCATCAGTTGCACTGAATGTCTGGCCATGCCTTCTATAGCAGTATACTTGGAGAAGAAGTGGCAATGCCCTTTTTGTGTGATAGCCAGCTCAACAGTTCAGATGGAAGAATTCATGAATACTAACACCCAAGAAAGTACCTAAGCTAGAATTGAATAGTGTTTTCCTGAAGGACCAGCTTCTCTTCTCACTGTATAGAGGAAGCGAAGATAAGTGCTATATGCCTAGTATTCATGTAGCATAAGTTAGATGAGATCAATAGTTCTTGTCAGTCTGTGGCAGCTGCATCACTGTATAGAAAGCATGACTCTGTCAAATCCTTCCCTGATTTCCTTCATAGGCTTAGGCTAGAACAAGTTCAGTAGTTGCATTTCAACTTTTAATGTATACATAAGCAGAATTTCCATGATGGAAAGTGTTTCCTATTCTGCTTTCATACTTAGACAAAGAAATCACCCTGATTTTCTGAAATTCAAAATTACAGTTAAGCATGAATTTAATTACCCTTATTGTCATAGATGGTTGAGAACATAGCAGGAGATTTGCTGATATCTCTGTATGTGTGGTACCTGACAAAACAGCATGTTGAGGTACGATTCAGAAATATATATTCCTCTGGAGCTGTGCCAACAGAATTCAAACTTTCCCATCACCTGAATATGTAGAAGACATATATATATATAAGACACTATAACCAGAAGTAGGACATCCTTTTTTTTTCTTATTTATTTATTTATTTTTCCCAGCATGAATATATTTTGTTATGTCAGGTAAGTCAATGTAACTAAACAGAAGTTTAGTCTTCTAAAGAGGACTAAAGCCCCTTAGAAGCAGAAGGTGGTTTTAGTTTGCTTTTAGTTCTCACTGCTCTACTCTGTTAGTAATGGGCAATAAATTATATTAATCTCCCTCCACTGAGTGTGTTTTGACCATGACAGTAATTGGTCAGCGATCTCCCTGTCCTTATCTCAACTCTTGAGCCCTTTTCCATTTTATTTTCTCCCCCTCTTCCTTTGAGGAAGCCCACTAGCTCATTAGCTGCCCAGCTGGGTAAAACCACCAGTCTCCCAGACAAGGATGGTCAAACAGATGGACTGGCTTCAGCATGAGGCGTGGCTGAGGGTTACAGTATTGAGCCCAGAAAATATGTTTTCAAAGAGAATATGAGAAATGTCTATAGACTCCTAAGGGATGTGAGGAAGTTAAACAGAGTTTTGTCACTACCTCTTCGTACACCAGAATGGACCTGTCTGAACTTAGGCCAATTCAGGACAAGTGAAGAAACTTTGTGCAAAGTATAGCTGTGAACCATTTAGGTATACAACGCTCTGGATGCCAAATTTTTGCAACATTTGTACTATGAAAGTAGTTGAGCAAATTAATAGACACCAAAAAAAAAAACATCACAGGTTAATAAAGTCAAAAATGCCACCTCTAGTTTAGGATTCGTGAACTTTAATTGCTAGAAGCTCTACAGGGAAAGAGTTAGAGCAAGAGGGTGGTTGTGGAGTTTAGCTGCGTGAAAGCACCACAGCTGGAATAATAATCACTGTAACGCTTACTTTAGCTGTCATGTAGAAAAAGTTCTGGAACTTGTATTCTCTTCCTTTTCTTATATGTCTCTGCAAGGTGGAAGTTCAGGCTTTAGTTACGATGATAATAATCAAAAATGCAATGAAAAACTGCTACACAAAGCAGAAATATTGCGTGCCAGTTTCATTCAGAATAAAGCAAAGTGAAGGGATTGGGAAATGAATTAAGTAAACATTATCATTGTTTTGTAGACTAAAAGCTCTTTCTTTAAAGAACCAGCCTACACATGGTTACTGCATAATAGATATTCTATACATAGAGATTTCAATAGCTTCTATTCTATAATAGAAAAATAATTATGCGATCTGATTTAAAAAATATATATAGCTAAATATGGAGATATCAAAGATATTTTAAATGGACTTGAGAGAGCAAAGCTCAAGAAGCAAATTCCTTTGATTTCTTTGTGGGCTCAGTTCTGCACTGCCTTATGTACATTTGTAGTATCTGTCGTAGTTGTACTACAGGCTTCAGTGGCTGCAAAGTAGCCTCTGACAACTTCTGGCACTTGTGGAAGGGTAGAGTTGAGGTTTAAACTATTCCAATATAAGTGAATGAGTGAAAAAGCAGGTATAGGACACGTACCATGATTCTTAAAGTTATTGCCTCTGACTCTAAGGCTGCATTTACTCTGTAAAGCAGAAAGCATGGGAAAATTTATAGTCAATTTCTTTCTTTTCCCCTTTACGTTTTTTTTTTTCCAGATTCTTAGCCTTTTTGCTGTTGGAGCAGAAAACATCCATGCTCTGCTTATGTAAAGGATATGCTCTTGTGGTCAGAGCTTTCATTTCAGTGCCACTTAAAACCAAAATTAGAAGCTTTCCTAAACGGCATGCTCCCACACAAACAAGAATTTAGTCAGGGAAACACAAAGGCCTCATTATGTGCATCCAACTGATTGCAGCAGTGCTTCTAACATGCCACATGATTCACATACATTAAATTGAGGCCCATGGTCACAAAGGACCATTTCTGTCACCTAGAAAGTTTTCAGAGCTTTTTACGATAGACATTTCTAGATTTACAAATCTTAATATCAAAATGTTTCATTACAATTATCTAACTCAACCTCAAATGAAACGTGTAGCCGTTCTCCCAGAAATTTCTGGAGAATTTGGGGGTGCATTAAGTGTTCTTGTTGTCTGTAGCATCAATATGCTGAGGTACCTTTGCTTTCCAGCACCATCTATGTCAAGAGCTGGCACAGTTTTAAAACCCAATGCAAAAGGAAACAGGAAGGGAAAGCAAGGGAAAGCAAACAAACACTCTGGGGACAGTTTATCTCATGCCAAAGAGATAAAAGTTATCTAAAAAAAGTTATATGAATCACACCCAGAAGTGCTTTTTTCTTTTCATCAACTATAAAGGAAGCTTAGGAGGAATAGTTCAGATATACACGTCTATGTTATTCACATCAAAAGTCAGATTAAATAAATACCACCCAGAGAATCTTCTTGCATACTGTAACTGGGTTGGATTTGGTTCAAACTTGTCTTTGCATTGCTGTTTTGTATGATAGGATTTCACAACATGACAAACATTGCAATAACCCTGTATATATGGAAAATATAAAATGTCACCTGTAACTACAGGAGTTTGATGGGTTTTGCTTTGGATAGCTTCTGATTAATAATAATAATAATAATCCTTATTTGATACAATCATACCAGATGAAATACTGGCTAAAGCAACCTTACAAAGCTGTTGCAATGAAGAGCACATAACATAGTAACCAATATGCATAAAAACTGCTGTTTTGTAGCAAGTTACAATAGAATTACCGATCTTTCACAGACTACAAAATATTTGTGCTTATGAAAGCAGTATGCTTTGAAGCAATATTTAACATCATGGAAGAAGTAGAAATGAAACTGTAAAAGGCATAGATAAATCACAACTGTAGCATCTCAAAGTTCTCTAGGTAATCTACACATCACTTCTCTAAACTGGAACATTTTTATTTCTTCAACATATTGACTATAAATGCTATGTAAGATTGATATTTTATAGTCAATGGACTACACAAGAAATAAAAAGCATACTGATATGGCATTCTGATCAAGAAATTTTCATTTTCATCTCCCTGTTGGTATCAAAAACTTGACTTGCTTTAAAACCTGGTAAAATTAACTGCAGTACTTCCTTTGTGTACTCACATCTCCATAATTTACAGCCTACCTGCCAAACTGGGAGAGTCATTTTACATCAGGTTTAGCTTGTCTGGATGTTAAAAACAATCTCATTTGGCTTTATTAAATAAAACAATCTTGTGCAAGAACTTCAGCTAAAATGAAGAAAAGTGTGCAGTTTCAGCATAACGTTAATAATGTCTGTTATCTGTATTTATTGATTTGAGGAAAAATCACTGTTCAATTTCAAAACTGCAGAGAATTAACTTTCTCAAATAGTGCTATGTTTTTCATAAGAACTGTATGTGTCTAAAGCCAATACTGCTACATTTATTAAGAATGTGATAATCACTATTTCTAAGAACTTAAATCAACAATATTAATCTGATATTGCTAATTACAGAGCTATTTTGCAAACATTTTTTTAAGGATCAAGTTTTTGTTATAACACAGTAAGTAATTTATGCTTCTGTCATTTTTTAAAAATTAATTTTGAAAGGATCACCATCATGCAAAATTACATTCATAACTGTTCAGTATTACATTGATCCAGGGTAAAAATCCAATTTTAAAGAAAGAACTAGAGACTTAGGAGTGTGAAACACTTCCTGATTTACCAAGTATTATTAGTTCCAGTTTAACACTATGTGACACACAGCTAATGTGACTATACTTTTTGTGCAAAGACCTAGCTTGCAACCAGTCAGTTCAGAGCCCAACACAATTAGAGGCGTCTGCAGCAGCCCATGGAGATAGAGTTCAGCACTCAGTATCTAAAGGTGGCCTTCAAAGCAGCCACCACAACACCAAGGATGGATGTTGGCTCCTCCTGTACCACATGCATTCAGACCAGAGATTAGCAGTTTGCAGTGTCCTGTTAGTCAGTTTATCAGATCTTGCACACGTTTTTCTCAGCCTTTTTAAACACATGCACCACCAAACATTTTTGGAAGAAGTGCATGAAATACCTTATACCTGTGTTTGTTGGCTGCAGGAATAGAACTGATAGATGAAATATTTAGTTTGTAGCTCAACAAAGGTTTTTGTTGTCATCGTATTTTTGAAGGCAGTAATCTCACTGTTAAAGAGAGAATGCCCAATCTCTGGAAATCACTGGTGCTTAAATCTTCTTGCAACCACTAAGATTTCCTCTAGGAAACACACCCTGTATCGTGGGTTTCCCTTCCATGAGCAACTTTGAATAGAGAAAGATTACATTCAGAATTACATTGTTCAGAAGGTGAGTCCCTTGCTTTGATGTCACACCTTCAGCTCACATTTAGTCCTAATGTCCCCCTCAATGGGAGTCAGCCTGTATTACTCACAGCTCTCCTTAACACAGATGCCTCAGCAATCATGATAACAAATGGCTGGGCATGGCCAAAAATTACTCCTAAAATGTGATTGACTAAAGCTGAAGACAAGCATCTATAGGAATTTTCAGAAGCAGAAAGACATCCTATCTCTAATTCCTCTTAGTCAAGCTTGAAGACATGTCAGTTGTTTGTTTATTTTAATTTAGAAATAAACAAAAAAAAAATTTAATTTAGAATGCATTTAATTAAAATGAACTTGTAAAAAGGCTAAATCATGGGAAATGAGGAAATCAGTAAGAGTGGTTTATCCAACAATACCGCAGTTCCAAGAAGAAGAAACCAATGGAAAATAAAAAGCGTTTGTGAATATCATTGAAGTTTACCTGTGTGAGCCTTTCCCTCCACAAGAACTGAGCATATTCTTCTGTAATGACAGAGAGAAGCTGACTTCTACATCTTTGTTTGAAGGTATTGAAATCATACTGCTTCAACAAGAGATGAATTAGTTGCTAGAGGGAAAGATTAATTTGCCAAAACTGAGGAATTGGCTTATTTTTTTAGGGAATTAGCCAACTCCATCTTTTGCTTCAGTTATGCTGGGAAATCTCTCTTCTGTACAATCTCAAAAGAGATAGTGCAGTAGAAGATCAGTAACAAATATTTAATTGTACATATAAAACATGAAATATTTCTGGCCATTTCCTGCTAACCCAAATAATAATAGAAAATTTCCTGAAACATTTGATGGATGATCCTCTGAGTTATTAAATGCCTCAATGTGACACACATTAACTGGGAGGACATTAAGTACCAAGCAGAAAGAGTACTAATTCATGGCCACAGAGTAGTCTTTTGAAAGCTAAGTGATGCTGAGGGAATATGCAGAGAATGTATTTAAATAGTAAGAATACACAAGAATTATTTTAATAGCCAATATCTTGATCTTAGGAAATGAGATGACGTATGGCATGCTGTCAGTGTTAATATTTAAGAAGAAGAAAGTGGTATTATTGGTACTCTTGGAACCTAGAACATGGATTCTTTTGGCCAGAGTTTTTAAAACTACTATAATCCAACTAGCATGGGTGAAGTAAGCAAAAGCGTCTTGTACCTGCCCTCAAAGGACTGATTCCTTCCTCTGGGTAATTGACAGCTCCAGCCAAGGTTTTTGAATGTTAATGGGCTATTGATCTCTCTGACACAGAACAAACTAAGCTTCATATAAAATCCATACTCAAATCAAATAAGAGAACAGGTGAGTGACTCATAAAACATCTACCACTGTAGTGTAGAGAAAGAAAGAAAGAAAGAGAGAGAGAGAGAGAGAGAGAGAAAGAAAAGAGAAAGAAAGAAAGAAAGAAAGAAAGAAAGAAAGAAAGAAAGAAAGAAAGAAAGAAAGAAAGAAAGAAAGAAAGAAAGAAAGAAAAAAGAAGAAAGAAAGAAAGAAAGAAAGAAAGAAAGAAAGAAAGAAAGAAAGAAAGAAAGAAAGAAAGAAAGAAAGAAAGAAAGAAAGAAAGAAAGAAAGAAAGAAAGAAAGAGAGAAGGAAGGAAGGAAGGAAGGAAGGAAGAAAGAAAGAAAGAAAGAGAAAGAAAAAGAGGAAGGAAGGAAGGAAGGAAGGAAGGAAGGAAGGAAGGAAGGAAGGAAGGAAGGAAGGAAGGAAGGAAGGAAGGAAGGAGAAATTAAAATGGGATGCAAGTCTCATGACTAGGGAGGGAGTCTGCAGAGGAAACAGATTTTCCCACTGCAAATCTGAGATTCATCAAATTTCCCTTTTTTCAAAGAAAATCAATTTCTGTGTTCCTTACAGCTGTTTCCCAACAACAAAATAGAAATTCTTCTGTAACGGAGAAAAATAACAATAAAAAAATCATATCTCAAAGTACTGCTAGCAGAAATGTTATATAAGAATTCTGCAATATTTAAAATGTATATTTACAAGCAAATCCATGCATAGTATGACATATATCTACTTTTTGATATTATAGTTAAATCTGAGAGATCATGTATTTTGTACAAGTTATCTGGCTCCAAATAAAGAAAGAATTTCTAACAATATGGTATATAAATATGTCAGATATTTACTCTTTTCAATAATATGACTTGCAGCCTATTAAAGTAGACTGAAATGAAGGTGATGTGGAATTTAAAGGAGGCTTATCAATATTTGATACCAAAATGAAGTGTTGAGGAATTAATATACCAACAATATAGCATCTTACTATTCTAGTGGAATATTATCACAGTAAATTGTTTGTGGTCTAAAAAGCAATGACAGTTCAAAAATGTCAGCACATATTAAAACAATTACTATATTTCTCATTTTAGATGCATATTATTTTCATAGAGCACTAGAAAGTCATTTTCCCTGCTGTGATCATAGATTACAGAAAATAGAGGATGTAGATTGTCATGCTTCATTGATTACATTTTATTACATTTAATGTTATTTAAATGATTGCAGAGCATACTTGAAAAATTGGTGTTGCATCCTTGCCCAGAACCCTTAATGAAAGACTGTGACTAGAGCAGTGAAATATATGCTGAAGGCTATCCAGTTATTGGCATAGATTGTAATAGTTCTTTTCTATTATTATCGTATTGTACTTTCAGCTAGTAATATTTAAGCACAGCTAAGAAAGTGATGAAATAAAAATAATGGTGTCTATATGTTTGCCAAAAATAAAAGACATATTTTGCAACATAAATTTATAAGTATCAGAAATGTAATAGTCTTTCCTATGGACAGGTTGTATTTTCCAGAAGTCTTCATCTGAACAAAAAAAAAAAAAAAAGGCTACACTTTTTAGTGGGCCCAGATAATCAAAAGAATAAAGGCCTTTACAATCACCTTCCACTATCCTGAATGAAGCCTCCTGCAAGGTACCAAAAAATAAATGAATAAAATAATAATTAAAAAAAAAAAAGAATTTCATTGGCTTTTGGTTTGCAAACTTAAATACCTATGAAAGAAAACCCAGAAAAACCAAAAGGCCTGTGAGAAAAGGCAGCAAGGAAACCAGTTCTGAGCAGACAGGTGATGTATACCAAGCAAAAGCCATTTTGTGTTTTAGTGAAATAGGATTTGGGCCTGGATGAATACAGAAATAGATTTCATTGAACCTCCAATACTAACAGAATCGACCTGTACCACCATCAAAACAGCACAACAAAATGCTGCTTGAGCATATGAAATCTTTTCACATTGTTTAAGCACAGCTGGATCACTTTGAAGTTACCAGTACACTTACAACATTCTGTTCATGTGTGGAAAACAGTGAAAAGAAAGACTTAGTTTTATATATGTACACAGCAAATTGATTCTTTCATTTTAAAACTTACATTTTGAATGGATTTTTTAAAGTGGAAATTTACATTTTTCATGTATCAATGAAAAAGGAATGACATCTAGTGGCAGATTAAATTAGTTACTACTCTGTAGCAGTAGTGAAGGACACTATAAAGAAATCCATCATCTGTGTGTGTGGAATTAAATGGAATAGATCCTGGTAACATTTATCAGTGTGATTCAGTTTGCTCCTGTAAGAGCAATTACTGACCAAGTCTCTTCCTTTATCAAAGTTAAGGGTATATCTGCAGGACTGGATCTGAGAGAAAATATAATGCAGAAAGGGTACTTTCTCAAAACAAAATATTTAAACTATATTAGAAAGCATGATCCCAGGGAAAAATAAATAAATAAATAAATAAATAAAAACAAACATAAAATATATGTCTTTGTACTTAGGAGAGGAAAGAAAAAAAAATCAACAGTCCAAGGAACTCACATCTTTTTGCAATTTTTGCTATTTTGTACTGTTTTTAGGTTACTCCAGGTACCCTTTTTGAAGATAAGGTAAGTAGGAATGTTTTCTGATTCATTATTCCTTTTTTTCTATATTAGGTATTTCTTTTCCAGCCTTATTTTGCTATGGAAATACAGCACTTAGGAAAGTGCTATTTTTGTATTATCATTTTGTTCTTTTTTTGTTGGTTTGTAAAGGCTACAATAAAAAATAATAATTAAAAAAAAAAGATCAATATAATAAATAACATCATTATTGGCCACTTCTGAAAATTTAGATCAGAATATTGATGAGGTCATGTTTTCTTCAAATCTGATGTTTTGGGAGAATATCCATTATTTTAATGAAACTGTATTTGTGGCCTGTTCTCAAATATGCAGCGATTTAATAGGGTAGGTCTTGAGTTAAGATTGGTAGCATAGGCTACTGTTTCATGGCCATTTTAGATAGGAGAAGGAAAGGCAAAAGGAAATTTGATGTAGTATCAAACCACAGGTAAATTTATCAGTTGTGATTCCACTAATTTTTCTTTGCCTCCTGAAAGCTGCAGTATTAATAGGCAAAAATCACAGTCTTCCGCTGATGCTGAATGAAACATGATATGAGTAGATATCAGATAGCCTCAAACCTCATTTATTACCAAAACTTGACTTGTGTTGTAGCTTTGATAAATTACAGCAATTTCCAAATGCATGTTTGGGATTTGGGGAGATATGGCATGTGTTATCATGACTGATATACAGCTGAAGACTATCAGGAAAATGTAAATTCATAAATGGATTATTTTTTGTTCTTGAGTTGATTTCTACATAGAATATTGGCAGGTATATTTTACTTGTCATTTTAATCTCTACTTTTATAAATTAGAAGTTTTATGAATAGCTCTTTTGTTCTTGGAAAAGAAACTAATCAAGGCACAATGACAAACTTTCCAATAAGACTAGCTCATAAGAATTATGTTTGCATTGCATTTTATCTGAACACTATTAAACTTTTACAATGATATTATGTCAATGTAATTTCATCCATTTGGGTCTAACTTCATCAAACACATTGGATGAAAACTAACAATTGATTTGTCAAACACTTCTCTGGTCCTGACTAATGGGTAACCTGTAGACTAGAACAATAAATTCTCTGTATCCCCCATTCAAGAGCTACACTTAATAAGTATGTCAGTTCAAGATTTCATAGGCCTTTAAAGCTTGATAACTCACTTGAAACCTAGCTATTGGCTGCACATGAAAATCCCTATTTCTGCATGTGGCCACAGCATGAATGCCTAAATAGGGAGATTTGTTAATACCGAGTGATCATAAATAATGCATACTTAGAAATATCCCTCCAACAAAAGTCCTCATAACAAATTTAGTAGTATTGTTTTTAAGTGCTGTTTCATATATAATTGAAATTTTTGACTTACAATGTAATCCACATTCTTTACCATGTAAGACCCTTGTAAGAGTCTTGATGTTACCCTTGCCTGGAGCAAAAAATATTCCAGGATCTCTCTGCGGAAGCAGTTATAACTTCATCTCTGAATCAGTGATCTCTGATCAGTGCCACAGTTGCTGTTACAGCTCTCAGGTGGGCTCCTGGATGTCACTTTTGCTAAACAGAAGCAATGGAAAATGGAATTAAATTCTGAAAGTCCTTATACACTGACAAATTATTTTCACTCTAAGCCTCTTTCCTGTTGAACTTTATTAATTCCTTCATATCCTTGGTTATCTCCTTTTGTCTCCTTATCACCTTCCTCCACAAAATGCTAATACAGTTCTGGTCTTTTTACCCGCCTTCCATTTCTCCTCTCATCATGTCACTTTGAATCTAAAAATTTTTCTCAGATAGTACATCACATTTCTAGGTGCTCTGAAGTCACTTTGTTATAGGAGAGATATTAACCTGGAATGATGGGGGCATAACACCTATTTAGGTAAGTCATTACCAAGCTTCTGTGTGTTCCATTATTGATCTGATGATTCTCATATGGCAAAACTGCCTAATTCTCATCCAAAGTAAGGAGAGAAAAAAAAAAAAAAAAAAAAAAAAGAGGAAAAAAAATACAGATTCCATCATAAGAGGAAGCCTATCAACAAAATACTGCCTTCCCAATCTGAAAGCAGAAACACACTGTCTAAAGGTTTGATCCTCTCTGGCTGAAGTTAATGCCAATGTTCTCCAAAAAATTAATGAGAAAAGGCTAAGCTTCAAATTTCAAGTGCTGAAGAGCAAAGATGACAGAATTAATCAGCATCTCTTTTAATTTATTGCAGCTATTTTGCCAGAGCAGGTGAATCCAAGTAAGATATTTGGCTGCAAACCTTTGGTTTCTGTTAGGTAATGGTAAAGCTTTGACTGTGCAGCAGTGCTAGCCCAGATTAAGTATGCCGGCATAGATGTTCTGATGAAAGCTAATCCCACGCATTTATTTTATTGAGAATTTCTTACAATAAAATTAACCGTTACACTACATCAGAAACGTGTAAGTGGCCCACACCCCAGTTTTGCAAAAGTAACTACCTCCATATTTTCTTGCAATTTCCAAATGTTCAAAGTGCAACACTTGCTTAGCTGACAGAAGCAAAGTGGCAGTCAGGCATGCTGGAAACAAAATTGTTTCTATAAAGAATAGTGCAGATTTCCAGATATAATGAATAGCGTGGATTTCCAGATTCTGGAAAGAATGCACTTCAGTGAGAGCAGTCACTAACACAGGTTTAACAACTGACTTCAAATAATGACTTCCATGCCAAATAAGTGGGGAGTTACTAAACAACCCTTTCTCTCCCCTCTGTATTTTGCTTTCAGCTGGAGGTATAGGCAACACTTGGGAAACAGCTCTTTTCATACTATTCACAACTACTGTACCAAGTGAGGAGAAGCAATTTATTTCCACTATCACATTTTGTTCGTGTTGCAAAGATGATCGCTTTTGAAGATCTAAATAGATACATACCTTTTTACCCTAGAGGTAAGACTTGTCCCGGATACGGTTATGATGTATCGAAAACGAAATGTAAGCATCTCATTTTTACCGTGGTTAATGTATTAAAAAGGCAGAGATAAGTTTGTCCCTGTAATGTTTTCTAGGGTTACTTCACTGTTCCACATTCAGAATGAATTTAAAATATATATATATATATATTCATTTGGAGTTAATGTGATACTGGAACAATCTTCACAAACTGAAAAAATAAAAAATAAAAATGCTGGTGTCTATGGGAGAGAACAACAAAACATATGCTGAAAGAACTAGCTTTTATTCTTGTATCTGCTGCTCTTTTCTCAGCTGCTTGACTTCAGCCAAGTTACCTCACAACTTGTATCATGTCCCATCTCTCTTGTCTGTTTTGCAGATATTCTAAAAGGCTGAGATTCTGGGCTGCTAGAAAGAAAAATTTCCTTTGCAATAATGCACCGAGAGCAGTTCTGTGATACTTGGAAGAGAGAAGTTTAGTCATACTTCTAGACTTTCTATTTCCTCTTGGCTAGCTACAAAGCAGCTCACTGCTCCACGTAATGGCATCGAAGACAGGGCTTCAAAGGCATTTAACTTTCTCTATTAGGGAACCCAAACATCGTAACCCCCATGCTTTATATCACCTTGCTGAGACCAGGTGTCTCACTACTAAGTATTGCAAAACATAAGCTGCAGGGTCCTCAGATAAGTGCCCCAAATCTCTCCTTTACTTACATCATAAGTAGCATACTTTATTTCTGGTCCCTGTGTGCTGACAACTGAGTTGCTTATGGTCCCAGTGCTTTAATGGTTCAACAAAATGTTTATCCCCTTTGCAAAGCTTAAGTGATTTCTTGAAAATGAATTGTGGTATCAAGCCAAGTCTGTCAAAAGATCTGTAAGTCAACACCCAGAAGTTATTCTATGTCTGCTGTCACCTGTCCCCAAGTAGATTGTTATGGGCATACTCCAACACATGGACCTGTTCCATGGCCCTCAGAAATATGCAATGAACTGTCCTTCTCCTGAAAACTTTGCCCGCATATTCAGCCGCAGATCACTGTCTTAAAGCACAGTAATTCAATAATAATAATAATAATAACAAAATGGTTCCATTTGAGTTTTATAGTTTATTAGCTACATGCATATTCTATGTAGAGACTTTTAAAAAACACATAATTTACCTAATAGGCTATAATGACTCCTTCAGCGCCTTTATAGTAGACTATATAATTTCTTCTTACTTCATGGATCATTGACGTGATAGATGTATTCTCTTTTCATTCTCCTGCAGGCACATAACTTCCATTATCATTAATGAGACTTGCAAACACATACTGAGAAAAGAATCTATCCCTTATTGGTGTTTGTTACCCAAAGCACCACATTTGAATTAACCTCTCTGCTATGAAGCAGCCAAGGACAGATACTAAGAATCAGATTGCTCCATGATATCCTCTATCCATTGTGTATTTAGTTTGTTATTTATTATCACCATCATACAAAACAGAATAGTGAAAGAATCATTAGAGCACAGGGCAATTAATTTCTAATTCCATGTCTAGAACTAAATTGCTGTGTGACTTTCAGCAAGTTGAAACCTCTTTATTATTTGTATAACAAGGATAATGCTCCTTACCATATCTCCCTCAAAGGGCCCTTCTGATGCTTAATTAATATATGTTTGCAAACCTCTATTAGATTGTTAAACAGAAGGCAATGTCTATGTGGTAAAAGAGCATCTGACTTCCCCTCATAGACATCTTCATAATATAAATAGAAAGAATTGACGATTCCCCAGAAAAAATCAACGACAATGGAAATTTAAAAATTAAAGCATAAGCTGTTTTTTTTCCTGAACATGTCAGGAAAAGAGTGTAATAAGAGAGCTACTCACTGCTTAAGAATCAGTCCAAGTCATTTTTGCTGACTCTTAAAAGCACATGGTCAACTTGTGAGGACAGGGAACTGGAAGACATATGGAAAGATATTACCTATTTGACCTCACATTAGCCTCAGATTCAAACATGACTTCTGAAATGTTCTCCAAAATCTCCATGTGAATCCAACAGGTGCAAATATATTTGCAACCAACTTAAAAAAAAATAAAAATAAAAAAAAAATAGATGGGTTCACAGACAATTGCTGAAGCCCAAATGTATCAATGTATCACTAGTATAATAACACATCAACATACTCCTGTGATGATGGTTAACAAAGAGTATGTGTGACTCAATGGGAAGAGGTGGCACTTCAACTGTAATATAATTTTTACAATGAAAAGAAAAAGGAAGCCAGGAAAAAACACATGAAATCAGGTTCAGAGAACTAGATGCTGAAAACAAGTACATTCTTAAGCAGAATTCTTCATGGGGATCTGACAACCAGGTACACACCCTTGCTAAAATTGTTCCAGAGGATGATTACATAGGAAAAGTAATCATTATTGAATAGGATGAAAAAAAAATAGAGACAAGTTGCCATCTCTTGAAAGGTGAAATATGTTTTACACACACTTTATGTAGTGGGTTAGTTTAGGGGATGGATTAATGCATTTATGTGTGGAACACTGCCTCTTGCTTCCCTATCAAAGATCCTGGAGAGAAAGTAGAGCTAATATAATTTCTTGTCCCTTCTGAAATGGCAATCCTAATTAGCCTCTGGGGCAGAGCATGCATACAAAGTTCTTCCTCTCCCATTCTATCTTCAGTTCATGCACAGGCAGGGAATATCCACAGTCTTATCTGCAGTGAAGAGAGAAAAACTGTATTTTGTAAGATCTGACATTTATTTAAGAACCAAGAAGTTTAAATGCCAGAGTTTCCCCATCAGGGAAACAGCTTAATGGATTTCAAGGCATTCAGTATACATTCCTGTTTCTGCTGAGTCTTTGCTAAGATACCTATCAAAATTACATTGGTCTAATAGTGATATTGCTAGGCATGTGTAAGATTCAAATGAATTGATATTTAATTGGTTGGGAAAGCCTGCTGCCTATGCTATTTTACTGAAAGAATGAAAGATAAAATATCATTACCACAGCAGATCCATCTCCCAAGAAAGGAACACGACTATTATAAAACCTTTTCAGCCCTGCATTAAAGTGTCAGTGACACAGAATTATTCAGAAGTGTTGTGTGTCTATGACCAGGCTGAAAAGTTTGCTCATTTATAATAAAATACTCATTAAATGAGCATCCATCTTCCACTCATGTTCAGAATTTAAAAAAAAAAAATAGTGGATGATATTGTGGGAATGGGTAGAAACATAGATGGATTTCCCTGATTAATGGGAGCAACTGCATTCCTTTTCTCATTCCTCAAGCACAGCTACCCTACATAATGCCTAGTTTTCCATGACAGTATGTTTGTTGCATTTCTGATGTTATCTTTGTATATGTATGTACTGAACATGGATTAAACATTTATATTTTACTTTTGTTCTTTCATTACATTTGAGCATACAAAATCTTACATTTTCACTTATAATTCTCCAGTAGTTTTCAAGTATTTTTTTCTTAATATTAAGCAGGATTGATAACTAGATGACTCTGACATTTTATGTAGGAAGAAAATGGAACATCTTTATTATCTCCTCAGGGATGTTGCCTTCTTCACATATACTCTTCCACCTCCCATTTTCTTTAACGTGATTTCCTCATGCCAATACACATGAGGACAAATATTTATATGTGTAATCCTGTGTTCAAGGCTGTTCAGAGGACCACAAACTTTAAGATGAATTATTCTGAAGACGTTTCAGCACATAAGTACATACAGTAGTATATCCTTCAGGTCTAAACATGTGTGTTTTGACACCTTCTTTTTACATGTGTTGAAAAATCCTGGGGAGATGCAGGATAAAAAAAAAAAAAAAAAAAAAAAAAAAGAAAAAAAAATGGTATTCAACTAACCGTCTTCCTCACTATAGTATTACTCACTACATCTTTTTCCATAAGGAGTCAACAAAATCAAAGAAATACATCAAAGCGCTAACATGGAAACTGGTAAAGAATGTCTATTGTTCAACATAGTTATTTTTATTACTAATGGTAATAATAATTCATTCTTATCCAGAATCTTACATCCAATGAGTCTAAGCATTAATCCGTTAATTTTTACAATCCTTCACTGAAGTTGGTGTCAGCATCCTTATTTTACAGAGGAACTAAGGGTATGCTATTCTCCCCCTGAGCTACCTAAAAGGGCATCTGAGTATTGAAAGTTTCCCATGGGGATTCTCTCATATGCTTTTCCACTGATTAATCTACTGGAGGCAGGTCTGCAGCTACAGAATCAAGAAGGTTAAGATGTGTAGAGATTTGCCTGACAACCTTAGAATAAAAGTGCAGGTGGCTTTTCTTTATGTGGGATAATGTCCTTAAAAAGAGCACTATCCTGCCATGTAAGTGTTACTGTGGTATTGATCAGGCACAAGAGCATAAAATAAATTCTTACCTCAAACTGTAGGTATTTCTTCATAATATATGATTGCAAAACACTGAGGCAATGATATCTTTTCTTCTTTTTAGGTAGACTGGCTAAATACCATGATACTTTGCTAACAGTACTCTTACAGAAAAACTGAACACTAACATGTTAGATATAGGCTTATCAGAATTGCCTAAAAGCAATAGCTGATTGCTATATAATTTACAGTCGCATGATGGGAAGAATTCCACTGTAACCAAAACAAGGCCTCACAAAATAGTTCTATAACCTCTTTTTAGATAAACATAATTTATAGACACTATCTTTTCTTCTTTCTGCCAAGAAACAGAAATTTTGTAACTTCAATACTCTGTAACAAGCTATGCAAGGTAGCTCTCTAGAATTAAATTTCTTGTTAACTATTATTAAAAATCAAAATTTAAACATATTTTTATTTCTAAATTAGTTAGATCTTCTTAAGATAAACTTTCCCGCTCTGGATAAATACTAGTGGCATTTCCCAAACTTTATATAATTTAAATCCTTCTCTCATAAATAAGATTGTATATTTATTCCTAGTCACTGTAAAGACCAACATATACTTGAGAATGTATCCTATGTGCACACACACACTAGTGCCAAAAATATTTTTAGTCCTAGTACTTTACCACAAAGCACTTCTCAGTATTTCAATAGTCAAGAATAACTAAGCTTCTGAAGCTTCGCAAGCCAAAAAAAAAAAAAAAAAAAAGTACACATATAACTGCTGTCTCAGCAGTGCATGGATATTCATGAAAACAACTCTGACACAATTAATTTTAGAATTGTTCTTAAAGACAGATTATGTCAGAGGTGTTGTAACAGTTTTATGGAATTTAAGCTAGCAGTGCACACTTGCAGCCCAGAAGGACAACTGCATCCTGGGCTGCATCAAAAGAGGTTTGACCAGCAGGTCGAGGGACGTGATTGTGCCCCTCTACTCTGCCCTTGTGAGGCCCCACTTGGAGTGCTGCATCCAGGTCTGGGGCTCCCAGCACAAGAAAGATGTGGAGGAGGGTTGCAAAGATGATCAGAGTGCTGGAGCAGCTCTCTTTCTCTATGAAGGCAGGCTGAAGGAGTTGTGGATGTTCAGCCTGGAGAAGAGAAGGCTCTGGGGAGATCTTATAGCAGCCATTCTGTAATTAAAGTGGGGTTATAAACGAGATGAAGATTGACTTTTTACACAGGCAGGTAGTGATAGAACAAGGTGGAATGGTTTTAAACTGAAAGAGGGAGATTTAAATTAGATATTAGAAGGAAATTCTTCACTCAGAGGGTGGTGAGGCACTGGCACAGGTTGCCCAGAGAAGCTATGGAAGCCCCATCCCTGGAGGTGCTCAAGGCCAGGTTGGCTGGGGCTTTGAGAAATCTGGTCTGGTGGGAGGTGTCCCTGCCCACGGCAGGGGGAGATTAGGACTAGATGATCTTTAAGGTTCCTTCCAATCCAAGACATTCTGTGATTTCGATGATTGCTATTCTGCAGTATTCACTTACAAACAGTTATTTACACGAATGCACCTGCCAGTAAACTTAACTCAATGCATTATTTAGGATGCACATAAAGGATTTCAAATACAATCGCTGTACATCTCTGTTTTTAAGACTGGAATTGCATTCATGCAGAAACAAATGAAAACTATAGGCACAAACTAAATTGATTTCTATGAATGTAAAAGCATCAAGAAGCAGAGAAAAACATATTGTCATGGTTTGATGAGCCCACACAGCAGGCATCTTGAAACTCAACAAGATTTTCAACTCTACACCTGTGCAATGACAAGAATTCAACAGTATAATGTTAATGAGGCCAATCATACCAACATAGAGAAAGAACTTATAGATGAGTCAAAGCAATTTTGCACTGTGGTAAGTGTGATAAGCCCTCTAAATTCAGATGATAGCTCTGCTGCTGAAAACTTCAACATTCAGATAAGTACCAGAATCATGATATTTCTATAGCATTATGTCTTGCTATTACTGCTTCTGGAGAGTTTTAAGAATTAATTTTTGCATGTAAGTGCACACATGCAAATTTTGAAATAATAATTTTAAACATTGCTAGCAGTGGCAATTAAGCTACTAAAAGCTAACTCTGATGGAAAATTTCTATCCTAAATTCTTTCACTAAAAATACATTTACCACTGAATTCAAATGTTCAAACTTCTTTTCTATTCCTGCCTGAATCCAATAATCAGTCTAGGAAATCTTGGTGGGAAGTCCAGCAATCTCATGTTGCATTAGAATATTGTATTTTAAGTTTTCTCCGTCTTAATCAGCTCTTTAATCAGCTCTGTCTTAATCAGCTCTCTTCTCCAATCTGTTGTAGAGCTTCAGTGAAATATCATTTTGACCTTGCTGTCATTTAATTGTTTTGCAAGAGTATATATAACCATCCAGACATACACATCACAGTGTACTGGTCTTTTCTTCAATCTGCAATGAGGTTGCCATGTCCCTATCCATCATGGGCGACAGAGGTTGTCCTGAGAGCCCAGTCCACAAAGAATAGGATCATGGTACATACAAAGAAAAATTCCCATGAGGTAAAGCTTCAGCAAAACATTAAGACAAAATCTGAGACAAAGACAAAGAGTAAGCCAGGAAGAAGGATTTAAATTTGGTGGGAATTAAATGTTTCAATTAAAAAGTGTAAAATCAAAAGAATATGAACTCAATTTTTTCAGAATTTTCCAGTTCATGAAAAAAAATCAAGTGCTTTGGTTTTTGTTTTGTTTGTTTGTTTGTTTGTTTGTTTTGTTTTGTTTTGTTTTTCAATTTAGAGAAGAGAACATTTCTGAAATATCAGATTTTCCCTCAGGATAGATATTACAGTTTTTAACCAACACTCTTAAGAACCAGATAAGCACAAGATCTGGATCAGTAGAGAAGTACTCTCCACAAGTTGTGGTAAAACACCTTTAAGTGGCAGTATGCTTTTAGCACTAAGGTCTAAAATTCCTCTTTTAAGTAAATAGAGACTCATAACTGAGGTGTGTTTAGTATAATAGTTTCCCCAGCAAACCAGTCATTGTTCACAGTAACCACATAAGAACATATTGGACCCCCCCCAAAAGAAAAAAGTCATTGACAGTTGTGAATAAGAGATTTCTGGACATCTGTAATTTGAATATATCACCTCAGAAGTACCAGTTTAAAAAAAAAAAATGTCTTAGAAGACAAATCCTATAGTTTTAGGAAAATTGAACTCCAGGTAGCACAATGCTTCCACATGATTTCTCTCAGAACTGTGTGTGCTGGATGACCGCTTGTGCCATACTAACTAAACTCTCAGCCTCTTGTGCCAATAGACAATAAGGTTCCTCTAAAGTTTGGACTGGGGTCGCCAGCAGATGCTGGCTCTCCATCTCCCATCGCAACCAGTCATGAGAGCAGGATGTCAATATTGCAGCAATGATCTGAGGCAGCCATCGTCTATCCAAAGAAATGGGGTTCTCTGAGCTCCTATCTGGAGCAAGCAGAGTGCTTCTGGGTGATGACCCTGGGGCAGAAAAAGCTTGTAAACAATTAGAATTTAAATTATATTTCATTTTAATTTTCTTTAATGACTTTAATGATCTTTTTATGATTTTTAGAATTATTTTAAAGATATTTAAAATAAATTAATGATTTAATTTATCGATGCTCAAATTCTTTCAGGATTACCTAGATATCTCTAACTGAAACATTAACAATAATAAGAATATTAGTTTTACTATTCTATACAATCACAGGGAATTTTAAAATGTGAGACAGAAGGAGACAATTAATTTAAGACGGCAATGTGACTTTGATTACAACATTAATGCCTTGATTTCAAGCTTTCACCTGACCAAAAAAAAAAAAAAAAAAGTCTCCTAGTACACAAGTCAGGCAGAAGCCACACCTTGAGGAGAGAACTGAAACTTATTCCTGCCACCCAAACCCTTTCTGACATTTTAATTAACAAAATTAGCAAGGGAAGAGCAGAGATTCTTCCCGCAGTAACACATGGTTATGGGTCCCCTTCACCTTCACTTGGGGCCCACAAAAACTTAGATTGCTAAAGATTTCAAACATACTTATTGAAAATCAAGACAAGATGATAAGCAGGGTTGGTATACCTGCAAGATTCCATGTATACTTCAGTACTCATGAATACAGCAGAAATATTTGTCATCCTCCTCCAGGATAGCCACAGAGCCAAAAGCCAAGGAAGACAGAGTGGACCTGGCTATCTTCTTCCCAGTTCATGTAAGGATGGAAAAGGAGGGGTGGATTTGGTTTCCAGAATGGATCAAGAAAAGTCCCTAAAGTCCTCAGATGAGGTCATTCCAAATACAGCACATTCTTTGCATCTTTCCCATCTTCTGGCATAACCAAGACAAGGCTATGTAACCACTGAAGTATTCTGTAATCAATTTATCTTTTATGTCTTGTACTATATATTTATATAAAATACTGTAATGGTCAATTGGTGAGTTACAGTTAAAGAATACAACTTCTTAATATGAGACCTTCAATTAAAATAGTGTTTATTGTTTTCATGGATAAATGTTTATAATACCTCACTACTTTTTGTATCTTCATATCTTTATATGATGGGTTTCATATCTTCATTACAATATGTACAAAATGTACATAATTACTTAATTACAAAATTATTACTTAATTACAAAATGTAATATGTCATTACAATTGTGTCATTACAATACAGTGAACAAAATACAGAACAGATACAAGTTCAGGTGGAATTCACCTCAATAAAGATGTCTTTGTTTACAATAAAATTCCAGATTAAATATACGTGGAATTCTAATCTGGGAAAGAGGTCCCTGCAATTTTATAGTTAAATGTATTTAAACTCTAAGCAATAATTTAATAAGAAAATAATTTAAGTAATCAGTTAAAATAAATCTATTTTTTTAATTATGTAAATTCAATAGTATGTACGGATGGTATCATCTGGATACAACAACAAAAAAAGATAAAATGTTTAATAGGTATTTTGTGTAAAAAAGCAAAATGGTACATTCCTTTGCAGCCTTAAAGTAATGAAGTATCTTTATCTCATTAGTTACCATTATTGGATGAATAAATCCTAATTTGCTATTATTACCAGAAAACTACTAAAAAGGTTTTGTTGTTTGTTTTTTTTTTTGTTGTTGTTGTTGTTGTTTTATAATCTAGAAGATCAGCTAAACTAAGAATCAAAGGTATTAAGAGAAGTCAAAACCCATATGAAGTATGAACCCATCATTGATAATGTTCTTATAAACATTAAAATAGCAATTTTGCAGTGAGACTTCAGGAGAGTAGACAGAACAAATAATAAGTTAACCCCAGATTTGTTTATCACATGGCCTGTCATGAATTCTAACAAAGGATGCAAGCAACAGTGCATTCAGGGATAACAACACAATTAATGTCCATCTGTGTGCTCTGGGGAAGGCAAAGATTCTCAGATGTGGTTAGTCTTTTTGTTTGTTTGTTTGTTTGTTCTAGTTTTATTAGTAGTAGTATTTTTAATATCCCAGATTTGATAAAAGAAAGTATCCATAACACAATTTATATCTGGATGTTTCAGAACCAGCAAACACAGAGATTTTCTTAAGAAGATACTAGGTTTGCATGCAGCTGCCCATGACTAAGGTACAACCTCTAAATTTATCTCTCTTTGTCACTTTCTTGTTCCTTCTAAAATAGCCAGGATATGTTCCAGATTCAATGTTACTGACTCCTTTCCTAGTCTCCCCTTCTTCAACTGCCTGCTTTCACCATCACCTGGGTTGCTATGTGAGAAAAAGATAGAGGAGATTTTCTTTGTATTACACCATGCTGAGTCTTCCAGACAAATGTTTCCAATGAGAAAGGACTGAGGAAGACAAAACAGATGGCCTTGGACAGATAATTTTCAAAGCCATTTCCAGGAAAGGATCTCACAGAGAAAACAGAGGAACTCAGGTTTTAGAAAGAATAACAAGGTTTTGCAAGGGGAGCAAGATACAGGCCTGCATTCTCGGAAGAGTGAGAATGCTCACAGGCAACAACCACTTGGTACTATTTGTCCCTGGTGGTTGCTGTCTGTTCCCTGCAGGGTCTTTAGCAGTGTAGAAAAAGCCAAATATCTCTTTGTCAAACACTTTGTGCAGTTTCTGGAGAGCAACAAGGCACTGACACCGTAAGAGTGCTGTGCTTTCGGTAAGGTCTTTGGCTTGCCTAAATTGTTTGCCCAAATTGTTTGCTAAATTTGCTCTGCAAATAAGAGCAAAGACAAACAGTTTGTAAAGGTGTGTCTTTTGCTAGAAATAATTTGTATGGCAGATAGACTCTTGCTTGCTGACTCAATGTCCTGGAAAATGGCCATACCTCATCCTTTCATCTTTAACTCAGGGAAGATCCTCTTCCAGGTGTGTTATCCTGTGCTACATAGCTAGGTAATCCTTGGCCAACCATGCTTCCAGAACAAGGGTGTTCAGCTTGCTCACATCACCCACTAAGAACATGGCAGAGGAATGCTCTAGTAGCCTCTGGTGAAGGGGGCTGGTACTCAGGAGGCACTGACATATGCCAAGCCTGCTTAATGTTAAGTGTCTCATACAGGCCTGCAGGGTCAAAGGGGAACACTGAAAGACAAGCAGTCATTATCTGGCCATGGAGCTCCTTGAGTCAACCTTGAGCTAGGATCAGGGAGGGCAGGTGAGTTCAGGGATATGGTGGGTGCTGGAAGAGTCCTGAGAGCACACACAAGCTCTGCAACTTTTTCTTCCTCCCAACAGACTCAGCTGCTGGTGCTCAAGGTCAGCTCTGACTGCTGGCTTGGCTTTTCCTCTAGGGCTCTTGTGAAACAGAGGTTAACAGCGAGAGCAACTAAACAGCATACAAAGCACTTTAAGGGATACAAAATAATTTCTGCATGCTACTATCCTAATACAACTGTGCAAACTGTATGTCATAGAAACATCTCATGCTGTCAGTTTTTGTTACTGAAATTACAGTTATTGGCACTTGAGCAGATTAATAAGGACATTTTCTCTTTTCATTCTATTTTTTATTACAAAAAATCAGATGTCAGATGTTCTTCAAAATATTAATGCTTCACTAGATAATAGTCAAAACGAAGTTTATAAAGACTTTTCCTATTATCTTTTTAATTACATGCCTTGTGATTGGCTGCATATTCCAGCAGATAAACTTAGTGCTACACATCAAAAAAGGAAAAAAAAAATCAATTATAATGAAAATCACATAAAGAAAAATCCTAAATCCATTACTACTTTACATCAATAAAATCCAATTAAATATGTTCTTGAAAACTGCTTTTCGTATAAAATTGCTTTTTGGCTTATAGCTTTTATTTCAATTTCTTCCAAGAACTATCCAAAAAGAATCTGGGGAAAAGAAACTGATAGTGAAGACCATTGCGCAAAGGCTAGTTAGAAAAGGCAAGGACAGCTGGTTAAACTATCTAAATTCTTTTCTTCAGGCAACAGAAAACCAGTTAAATGAAATATGTGAAACATACAGGCACGGTTCAAAACTGAAATTACAACATTTTTAAGATGGAAAAAAAAAAAAAAAAGTAATTGAAGGGTAAGAGTGGCATCTGGTGTGTCTACCTCAAGATTAAAATTTCCTAGAGGAAAATTGTGAAGTTGTGTAAGGTTATTGATTAAAATAGCCAAAGATACTTCTCAGAATCTCGGTCTTACTGTGTGTTGAAATTTTGCCCATGGTAGAAGTCCAAACTCAATACTCTAAGTAATTAAATTACTGTGTGCAGTGGTTCTCCATACCAAAATGTCCTATGCCTTAATGTAACACTGTCTTTCAGTGAAAAGAATACAGTGGCAAATTGTTCCTGTCATGTTAAGAATTCCGAGTCTAGGAGTCTATTAGCACTGCACACCAAAAAATCTAATAGATAACAGGAAGAAGCTGTGTTGCATTAAACCAACCAATACAAAGAGAAGCATATATCAGTGAAAGATACTGCATTTCATCTCAGACCTTGACTTGTTTATATTCTTCAACAGTCACAGCTACCTTAATACTTTTACTTACTTTAAAAGAGCAGCTAGCAGACATGTCTATGGCTGAATGCTGACTGCTCTGAAAGGGCATTGCTGCGCACAATGGTTCTCACACCCACCCAGGATATTTGGATCCACAGCACAATGACAAGGGCTACTCTCTCTTCAGCCTCCCTACTGTTATGTCTTACCAGTAAAAATATTTGCTGGGTTCTTGTTTTAGTTTGCCTTAAATCACCCATACAAAGTTAGTACAAATTTCTTGGTAAGACTGCAATTACTTCTCCTCTCCAAAAAAAATGATCTAATTGGATGATTAGCCTAGTTAGACTGTCAGAAGTAAATATTGAAAGGTGTTTAAGGACTGGACGGTGTTTAAAGACTGGAAGGTGTTTAAGGAGCAATTCCTTGTTTTTAATGACAGCAGTAAATGAGGAAGGAGTTGTATTTTCTCATAATTATCTAGAAATCTTAAGATGACATCAATAAATGGATTTCTTTTAAAGCACTTTGGCCTAAATTTCAGAAGCCATTTGAGAAATCAATTTCTTCACACCATTTTTTCCTCATTTTAATCCACTGTTCTGAATAAGCTTTCACACTGTTTTGTAACATCCTTCACCTGAATTGCATGATAATATGTCATCGTGTTGCGAGTTGCAAGACCTCCTATCTTGGAAAGCCTATTTAATACTGATATGCAAATCCTTGTACGCTGTTTTCAGAGGAGAACCGTGCTGAGTCTTTGTGTTGTCTGTGATAAAGCACGTGAACATGGAGATAGAAAATGAAATTTACAGAGTGTATATATTTTAATAGTAGCCATTTTACCACTTAAAAGCCTCCATACTGTCTTCTTCAAGAGTTTATGTTTTTTTTTTGTTCTGGCTTAGATGTTTTTGTTTCTTTGTTTGTTTACGCTAGATTAACACATTTTGTTTTAAAAATCATCATGATCTTCTGTGGGATTAATAACCTTTTTTTTATCATTTAACTCCCAAAACATGTAAGCTAACAATATGTTTTATATACCAACGGGATTTTTTTTTCGGAATTTAGGATTCCCTGCAATTGAGATTTAGTTATTTATTTCTGTGAGGGAGTACAAAGCCTGCATGTTTGTAGTACTGTTAGTCTTCAGAGGGAAAATTACTTAAGTCAGCTCATTAGACAGTTGTCAAATGTTCTGTGACTTTTATGACTTTTATTCTTTTGATTTGAGGTCCCTAGGTGGCTAGAGGTTCCTTGGCCACAGCCAGCAGTGGCAGCCATGGGGAACATCCTTCCCTAGTTCTCCTCACTAACATACAGCAATGATGGTAAGAGACTTTCCAACATGCCAAAGGCCAAAGCACATTGTAAAGAGAAGGAATTCAACAGCCCAATGTCTTCCAAATGTTTCTAATCAATACTCACTCTGTTAAAGACAATGGCTACAATCAAAAGCTTGTTAGACTATAAGCATACGTTCATAGCATCAACAATCTTAAGATCTTCCTTTGTTAGCCTAGAATAAATCTTAATTAATTTAGATGTTCTTATGTAAATAGACACCCTAGTCCACCAGCACTTGGGTAAGGACATCTGAATCAATGCTTTTCACTGTAATGGGTCCTTGTAATCAGCAGTTTGTTCAGTCTCTTTAGGTGCAATTGTCCTTGTTTCCTTCCAAGAAATGAAATCATAACCTCCCTGTGTGATCTTATTAAATAAATCTATTACTGTGTAGTATGTAATGTTATAAAATACGGACTGAAGCTTTCAAATTTCTTCTGAACTTGATATGTTTTGTGGTTTTTCTTTTTTTTTTTTTTTCTGAGTAGAAAGGCTGCTAAAGTACCCATTTTCTTTCAAGCCTTTCAGCTAGAATAGTATCTGCCATAGCGCCTTCTGGAGTACTTTGTTATATATCTAAGAGTTCATTCTGCTTTATTGACTTGTCATAAATCCAGTTAATCTCAAACCTTCTACACTTTTTTAAAAGTGTACACTTTTTTTTTTTTTTAAATCTGTTAGTTTATGTTTGAATTCCATGCCTGAAAAGATAGTCAGGTGCTGTTCATCCATATATCCTCAGTTGTTTCCTTTATTTTTGTGGGGAATTTGTTTTGTTTTGTTTTTTTACATTTGGGGAATTTTTCTAAAACAATATAATTTATTACTGCATTACCCAATTGCCTATACCATTTATCTTCTTGATCTTTTACATTTTCTTTAAAACATTTTTGAAAATTCACACATAAATCTTTAATTTGTAAGGGAACGGAGGCAACCATATTAGTTTGTGTCTGCAAAAACTGAAAGTTTTGATTCACAGTGTTTTAAATTAAATATACCCTGAAGTATTCAGAGCAAGTGACTACTCCTATGGACAGAGGTAACTTGGCTTTCCTGAATATTTGACTTACAGGATAAGCCAGTCCTGAATTTGTCATGATAAATCAGTTCTTGAAGCTGAATCATATGACACAGGCTAGTAAATATAGTCCATAATTTTCAAATATCATTTGGATCTTCCCCTGCACTTGAATCAAAATAAATTTCTTTTCTAAAAATTTTCCCCAAATCCTAAATACCTGCATAACAATAAAGAAACAAACAAACAAAAAAAGACAATCATGAATGTACAAGAGCAGGGTTAGAGTATTCCTATAAATTTTCACTATGAAAGATTCTGGATTAGAATATGTCTGCTCTTGTCATCCATCTTTTAAAATAAAATAACTATGTTTAACTAATAAAACTGCAAAGTGGCTGGCTCAGAGAACATTATGGATCTTGACTGTTATGTTCACGTATTTTTCATCATCATCCTGCAAACTCAGTGCAATATCTATCTTTCATTATTGCTTGTTAAAAAAAAAAAAAAAAAAAAAAAGCCATTTAATAGTATTTATTTTATTGGTATGTATTTTTTTTATTGGTATGTTTTTTTCCAGTATGGTTTACCAGTTCATATTCTTTTATTCCTTTTTATTTAGGGAACAAAATTACATTACTGTGACATATGCCCTGTCAGTATTTTCATGAACTCTTAAGAATTTATTATAAGTTGTAATAATATGTATGGATATTAACACTTTCTTCAACTCTTTTTCAGACCATAACTCTGCTCCACTGGGATTTGTTTTTCAAATGTGAAACTTGTGAGCCTTTTCATGCAGATTTGACTCTCGCTGCACGTCACCAAAGTAATACAGCAGAAAACTAAGGTTTCGCAGTATCCAGAAGTGAGAGATTTTGCTTAAACAAGAGCTTATTTTCCCAGGGAGGTATGAAATGAAGTATTTTTAAATATTTCTAGAGTTCAAAAGAGAAGAATTTCCAGCCTTCACTGGAATGGCATTAGAAAGTCCAAAAGTCATCAGACATTAGAAAGTCTAAAATCCACACAACCAGTGGTGTTCAGGACAAAAGTTTATTTGACATTTATCTTAAAAAAAAAAAAAGGACTAGATTTCCACTCTGCAAATGCAGATGGCTTCATGCATATCTGAAAGTGAGAGATGACACTTTACTATCTACTCAGTGAACTTCTCTCTTTATCTTTTATATTACAATACTTTACTACCTATTGTGCTGTGTAAAAAAATTAAAATTTAACCAAGGATAGTGCTTGAAAATGTCTTTAAAAAAAACTTTCCAGCTAAGAAATGATTTTCCAAATCCAAAACAAGAAATGATTTTGCACCAGACTATATTTCTATTCTCTACTCAGATGTTTTATCATAACATTTATATAGTGGCATTAAAACAGATTTCATAAAAATTTTAAAAGTAGTCACTTGTAAATACTTTTTTTGTTTTGCCCATGTTTTCCAAACTTTGTTGATTCAAGTGTAGAAATTGATATTCATAGAGTCATAGAATCATAGAATCACAGATGGCATTGGAAGGGACCTTAAAGTCCACCCCTGTCATGGGCCGTGATGCCTCCCACTAGACCAGGTTACTCAAAGCCCCATCCAGCCTGGCCTTGAACACTTCCAGAGGTGGGCATCCACAGTTTCTCTGGACAGCCTATTCCAGTGCTTCACCAACCTCATAGAGAAGAATTTCTTCCTCCCATCTAATCTAAATCTACCCTTTTTCAGTTTAAAAACATTCCCCTTGTCCTATCACTTGTCCTATCCCCTTGTCCTAAGACTACCTCCCCAGCTTTCCTGTAGACCCCCTTAAGATACTGAAAAGCCGCTGTAAGGTCTCCCCAGAGCCTTCTCTTCTCCAGGCTGAACAACCCCAACTCCCTCAGCCTGTCCCCATAGGAGAGGTGCTCCAGCCCTCTGATCACCCTGTGGCCCTTCTCTGGACTCATTCTAATATGTCCTTGTTCTTCTTATGCTGGGGTCCCCAGAGCCGAATGTAGTACTCTAGGTGGGGGTCATTAAGGCCAATATTTTAATATATCAAAGTTCACAAGGTATACTATTTAGCAAAAAATTAAGAATAGTGTTAAACTTTGAATGTTTAGAGTTTCAAGGAATTTTTTTTACATTGGTAATTTCTGTTCTTTCAATAAAGACTCAGATGTCTAACAGCTTCATTTCGCAGTACTGTTTTTCAGTCATCATTTTTATCTTTGATCCAGTCACCACAAGAATGTTTATTTCTGTATGATAATGCAAAATAAGCCTTGATGTCAGTTAAATAAATTCAGATTTGTTATTGTCATGCTGTCAAAGTGGTAGATAGAGAGACATGAATCAACATTTATCTTTGCCAGTTAAATTCAGAAAAAAAACTAAGGTGCCTATGATAGTTTCTCACTATCAGCTCAGAATATACTTTGTTTTGATTGAAATATAGGTCATGAAAGACGTTTGTTAGCTAAACATTTTGCTACAGTCTAACTC
Source organism: Anser cygnoides (assembly GCF_040182565.1). Lineage (NCBI taxonomy): Eukaryota > Metazoa > Chordata > Aves > Anseriformes > Anatidae > Anser > Anser cygnoides. The sequence goes on from NC_089873.1 coordinate 31,273,195, forward strand.
CAAAACATAACCTGAACAATGTGTTTGGCAGATTATTAAGAATACACATTATCCTTCCAAAAATACTGGCAGCCCTTAGATATGTTTATCTTTGAATTTTGAGGAACTTCTTCATTTTTTTTTCTCCTGTAGGCAAGATATGTTCACCGCTGTACTTGAGCAGACTAAATTCTGAATAGCTTCACAATATAAAACCTTCCCATTAAATATTTTTGTTCCTATATGATGAAATGCACATACCAGATTCTTCCAAGTTAGGTTTATAGTACTGTTAAATAGTGCTAAAACACTGACAAACCAAAAAATAATAATAATTTTGAAATAAGTGCAGAAATTTGCTACTTTACAGCATCCTCAATTATAAATGATTAGTTTACTTTACAGCATATTTCTTCCAGAAATCTTCATTACTAGCATTTACTAAGGGTGCCACTTAAATACATTGATTTCTGAAAGACATCTTTACAGTGAAAGTGAGTACTTTAATAAAAAATTGAATGTTTACCAAAGAATGCAGCAAAGAAACAAGCAAACACAACTAAAAAAGATGGAAATTAGTAGTTCAGATAAAACAGATTTTATATCTTCACAATTTATTTAATTATATAATATTTCAAAGTCATTGTTCAATTCAAGACAATTATAAGATCCCAGCCTAAAGTTTTCTCTCAAAGTAGTCATAAATCTCTAACCAAAATTCAGACTCCTTCCATCTGTTCACTTTTGTTCTGTCCCACATATCTTGGAAGTACAGCCAGCCCTGGACCCTAAAGTAAGGTAGGTCTCCACTGTGAGCAAGAAACATTAATGTTTCCTCCTTTGGTTGCATGAAGACTTAAGTTTTACCAGCCATGATTTCTAAAAGATGAATCACTGCATATGTTGAGCATGATTTCTTATAGCAAGCCACTTCCTGGTCAGTCTACCAAGATACAAAACTCAAAGGCTGACCACAAAACTCACAAAATTATATTAGGAACTCCTTTTATTATTCAGGTTTATAATTATGATTTTTGTACTGCAACGGGGCTATAATCAGAGAGTCATATGTAGACCATCACTTATGGTCAGTCTTCTCACTGTTCATGTCTGTGCAGAACTGTCCCATCAGCTTTTCTTCTTCTGATATTTTCTGAAAGATCCCACTTGCTCAAGTGACCAAGATGGGTAATCTGCATTGCTGCAGAAGGTATTAAGATAATTTTGGCTATATCTTCTTTAGTTTTGTTTTACAGGTATGTGAAAGAAACAACAATAACTCAAAATTCCTCTTTTTTTGGAAAAATATTTAACTTTCAGAATAACTCCGGGAATGTTTTCTGACTAATTTTCAAAATATCGTGAAATAGAAGGGAATAGTCTTGCTGTCTTAACAATAGAACAATGACAAGAACTTAATTAAAAAACAGTGGTAAAGTCATTGTAGTCCAAAATTACTGACTGTGATGTCCTCATTTTCTGCACAACTAAAGAACGCATATGTTTTCACATTTCATTTGAGAACGTATTTCCCTCTATTGCATTTTATTAAATCTTGTCATTCTATTGTTGTGCAGGGGGAGTAAATTGCAAAGATATCACACAGAACAGAGCTGTTTTTGCTCTCCTCAGGGGCAGATATCAAGTTCAGTTTCTGTCTTGATAAATTCTTTATTTTTCCTTTTTGAGGGGGAACTGAAACCCATACATTGCTGCTATAAAATTCTGTTAATGTAGAAATGAGGTAGCATAAGGAAGTTTAGTAATGAGCTGCTTCACTGCTATGAAAGAAAACTAATGACTATCAAATGAAATGGGTTGGAGTGAGTCTATTCAAACAGCAGTTTGAGGAAAATGATTAAGTGATCAAACTCTTTTTGTAAGAGTTTAATTCTGTTTTCCATTTTTTTAATCTCACTGACACTAGTGTTGACTTCATTATTTCTCTTTATCAAAGGCTAGTTTAGCCTAGCATATCTAATCAGCATGCTCTATTTATTTAAGCATGCTGTTGTCCAAGAGTTATTGGGATCTAAACATGAGCTTAAATTACTCTGTTGAATTGAGGCATACCCATTCTCTGTGCAGTGGGGAAAGAGAGAGGTTAGGAAAGAGAAGGAGTGAAGAGGGAGGTATACACACACACACACATGCACGCACACACAAAAGGAAAGATTATAGATCCATGAACAGAAACATCAGTGTTAAAGACACTAACTTTTCCTTTTTTTTTTTCCCCAGTGGGAAAAAAAAAAAAAAAAAGCAGCATAATTTTTCCCAGTATAGCAATAAAAAAATAAAATAAAAATCTTGTCTCTGTAGCACTTTGCCACATCAAATTTCTCACTGGATTTTTTTTTTTCTTTTCTTCTAGCTCCTTCCCTTCTGTGGATGTGCTAAGAACCTACCCACAGCTTTCTACCAGGGCTGCAGCAGCTGCCTCTCAGCACTATGCAACCATTCAGTGCACCTGGAGAGGCATGTGGTTTCTCTTTCAATGGGAATTTCAGATTTAAGAACAAAAAAGAAAAAAAAAAAAAGAAATCTTTCTGGAAGTTGTCAAAGCCTTTTGACATGAGAAACAGAAAACCAACCTGCTCATTGCAAAACTGGTAGCCAAGCTATTTGTCTGAAACAGAGAACAGCAAGATGCGAACCCCAGCTCTGTGTAGTCCACACCAAGGACATGAACGCTGATGCTACTCTTTCTCTAGCTGGCCAGAGATAAAAATACTAGCATGATTGTCACAGTTAGGTCTCTGAGTTTGAGAAATCTGTCTGACTCTGAGAAAAAAAAGCCCTGAATTTGTTGTCCTACATCCTGGTTTCTTATATCATACCCTAGTACTATGTCACTGGATACACTAATAGTGCAAGTTCTCAGTGTGACCGGAAATTCTATCCATCCATTTCAAAACATGCATACAATCATGACATGAAAGTTTCCATTTTTGACTTCTTCACCTGAAAACTCCCACTTAGCAATATCTATGGCACTAAATACATACTGTTTAACATCTCCTGCTTGAAAATTCAGCCAGTGCCATATCTTCAATAAATGCAGATATGACACAAACTAAACAACAGACTTCTTTATACAGTCATGTGCACATATGTATCTTACATCCCTCAGAAATGTTAAAGATTTTTTGAAAGTGACACTTTCTACAGAAGCTTCTGTTTTCTCAGGAGCTTTTTAGAAACCCCGTGTCTGTTGGCTTTCAAAGTTAAGCAAACTATTACTGGCATAGTCTTGAAAGTCTTTAATTTCATGCTGCTTTGTCTTCCTTCTAGCAGTCCTTAATTAAGGACATTATTCTGAAGCATTAGTGTCTGAATACGCCAATGAAAATTCATTTAAATGACTCAGCTTCTGAGAACAAGTTTCTTTCTTTTTAAACAAAGAAGCACTAGACCTTCATGACTGCAGAAAAGCAGTAGGTTTAGCACAATCTGTTCAAGTTTTGTGAGCTACTTCCAAGCTTTACTGGCTGCCAGTTAGTCTGTAGCTTTCTCAATCTGCTGAAAACTAAGTGTAAGTCAATCTCTTTTGCTTTATACCCCACAAAGTTCATAAATCACAACTTTATTGTTGGCTTTTTTCTCTAGAGCAAACTGAATTCCTATAATGCTAATTGCTTCTCAACATCCTATGGAATGCTTACATTTTCACACTCAAAAAAATAACAAAAACACTTTTAGTGGTGGAGTAATTTCATGTAAGCAGAAAATATGGCTAAAATAAACCATTAGACAAGGTTTGTAACAACTGCCTTCAATCCATGACAGCAACATAAGGAAAACATATTAGATCCAAAAAGCGCTTCTCTTGTCGCTGTCTACAGAGTCTAAAGAGAACGGATTGTTTCATTTCCTGGATTCATGGATCCCTAATGAAGTATAATTGTATCTCCATGATGGCTTCATGGTAAGTGAAGAAGAATACAGAGGAAAACAGCTTCTGAAAGGAATGTTTCAAAATGGGCTGTTAGCGAGGTAGTTAGAGATATTCTTCTCACCACCATTTCTATCATCAGTCTCATCTTTTCAGAGTATACAGACATAGGAATAACAAACACATAATGCAATTTTTCTAATATATAAATATTAATCTGTTAATGTCTTGTTGCAAGCAAGTCATATTTTAAACATGATTACAGATTTTCATTAGCTTTCCTGAACTAGCATAAAGTCAGCCTCAAATTCTCATGTTCCAAGTCATATTTTCTATGCTATCTTTCATTTTCTTCCTGAGTCCTTATACAATCAGAAAGGTCCTATATTGATCCAGACCAGGAAACCACTGTGTATTGAGGAGGTATACACAAAGCAGCTAACCTGAGGAGGCACAACCCTGTGCTGCTCTGTGTTATGCTACACATCCAGTGTGGCCTTCAGGCTATGTTGTGCTGCTCAAATCCTCAGCCGCAGGATGAGCTCAGCTCACTACAACAGAGGAGCCTGCAGGCAGCTCCCACTGGAGCCAGTGATCACACCACATGCCTGGCCTTGTCTCTATGTGAAACTTTATGTTCTCATTGAAACATCCTTTATGAATACAGTTGTTTTCTTGTAAGATGATTATATACAGCTCGAATAACCAAAAATGCAGGGTTACCATCATCTGAAGAAATGTGAGACTTAGTCACTATCTGTATTCCTCTTCTTATTCTGTCTAAGCAGCTATTTTATTAAGCCATTTACTTCTGAGCCTTTACTGTTGAGATCCAGAAAGAACCCTGCACTGCCTTTCTCTCTCTAACCCCTTCCATGTTGTTCTGTATAGAGCAGGCCCATTTACTAGTTCTGCTTCTGACTTATTTTTTCATTTCAAAATTGTAAATTATGGATGCAGAGAACAAAGCCAGACCTTCTCTAACTTTTTTTTGGTTGTTTTGTTTTGTTTTGTATCTCCTCAGACAAATTAATTATTCTGTCTATGAGGCTATACAACAGATTTTGGAACTGAAACGAAGAAGCTGCAAAGCAAAAATGGTGTAAACTAGGTTGCCTTCTTCGTGACAGTGGATGATTAAGATCTCACACACTCACTTCACTAACTGTGGCTCAGTATTTTCTTATACTGTGATAACTTAACCCCTTTTGATTACATCACTGTAACCTCAGACCCTCCTTTATACTGCTGAGGCAACATCAGTTAGCCTTAATGTGCCTCTACATGTAATTCAAAGGGTTTTTTGGACTCCCTTTACTTGACCACAAAATATAAGCAGACTCTAACATGAACTAAAGTCTGCCCTGAAACCTATTCTAACTGCACATTTTGTTTTCCTCTGGGGAGGAAGAGATCTCACAGAATTTTTAATAACCACAGCTCTTCCTTCACTTTATTTTTTCTTTCCTGGAGAAGGCTCAGGGAGATCTTATCAATGTGCACAAATATTTGAAGAGAGAATGTAAGGAAGAGAGAGCCAGGCTCTTCTTAGTGGTGCCCAGGGGCAGGACAAGAGGCAATGGGCACAAACTGGAAAACAGGTGGTTCCCTCTGAACACCAGGCAGCACTTATGTGCTATGTGGGTGCCTGAGCACTGGCACAGGCTGCCTAGAGAGGTTGTGGAATCTCCCCCCTTGGAGATCTTCAAAAGCTGCTTGGCCATGGTCCTGGGCAGCCTGGTCTGGGTGTCCCTGTTTATGCAGGGAACTGAAGCAGATGGTCTCCAGAGGTACCTTCCAACCTGTGATTCCTCATCCTTGGCAGAATGCCAGGCTAGTCCCTGTCCTTCCTGTTTTACCTATCTTTTTCCAAGCAGAGCTGAAGAGCCTCAATGACCCTCTGTGGCGGGTACCCTCTGCTCCTGTACGTGGCATAAGTCTTGCTCAGGCTTGTGAGCCACAGCAGGCCTCAATGCGATGGCTGGGCTAGACAGCTTGCTAGCAACGGGGCCCCAGGGAGAGCTCATCCACATGAAATCTCTCATGGCCAGTAATGAAGGATTCTGAGCTTGACTACAAATCAATCACTTTATCTAATAAATATAGCTCCTCATCTCTTTTCCTGTCTAGAATCAAAGGAAAAGTCATCTTGATGCCATCTGTGGAGTTCTGTGAAGCCTGACTTCTTGTCCCACTCCCTTTAATGGCTGTTGTTTATACAATATAGGCCTCAGATGATCAGGCCTCCCCTCTGATCACACCCAGGCTCTGTGGTATGACTAATTGACAAGGACATAATTAAGTGCTAACGGGAGGGGGACTGCACAACCCGACTCCTAAACAAATTGGCCTGAATTCTTGAAAATTACTGACCAAAGGACAGTAACCATGCAATCCTATAAATAGGAATCCCAAACAAGAATTCTGAAAACTCCAGGGACTGCAGTGGGCTGCCCCCTCAATCTCCCCCTGAGATGAGACGTCTCTCAGGGTACCCACAAGGGGATGTGCAACTCAGGGATGATTCCTCAAGGAACAAGCTCATCCACAGTCAAACCCCAATGAAAAGTAGGGATATCCCTGAGAGGATGTGCATCTCAGGGCTGACGCTTTGAGGAACAAGCTCACTCATGGACAAATGTCAACGAAGGAGTAGGGTGAGTAATTCATTTTAGGGGGTACTTTGGAAGCATGCAACTGGATTTAGAAAACCCCCAAGACACTGCAGTAGGTCTCAGGTGAACTTTGCCATTTGTGAATCTTTAACCAGTTCACTGTTTCTATTGTAGCAAATGACTTTAGATCATTGTGTTAATTGACTAATACTTACATACTGATTAAGTGCTATTAAAATTATATGATCTAATTTTGTTACTTGCTATAAAGGTATATAATAAATCCTTAATTGCTGCTACATTAGAGTTGTGTAAATCTAATTCCACAAAACCCTCACTCAGCAACTTATGGGAAGGAGAATCTTTAAAAATCTGAAATTTAATGAGTAATGGGTTATCACAGTAAATCACAAATACATTTAGAAAAACTCATTATATTTGGTAATTGTTCCTAGCTACGTTGCCCAAGTATGCAGGAGTCACCTCTCTTGTCATGAAAAACAGCTACCTACTCCCATCGCAATAAATATTTTCTCATTTACCATTTCCTAGAAGCTAGATAAACCTGGTAGCCATTTTAGGGTGTTAAAATGTTGTTAGGTTCTAGGAGATGATCCCTCATGTCACATATTGCAAAAAATACATATGTATAAATTTCTTATGCAAAAATCCCATACATCAGTCTTGATGACAGTCAGAAGTGTTACAGGTTAAATGACCATAAGAAAAAGTATGCTCTCATCTCCCCACTCTGTTTAGAGTCACTAGAGTGAATACATGAAAGTACTATGAAAAAAGCATCATCATTCTGGCAACTTAGAGAAAACCTGCAATTAAGAAACAGCCACACCCTTTCAAAATCTTTTTGTTATACAGCTATCCCATATGACTGGTTATATTGAGATTCTTAAGTGTACCTGAAAAAAAAAATATAGTGTCATATATCATTTTATTATTTTGACTTTTACTTTTTCAGAAGAATTATGGTTTAGTTCTAAGGACAAACCATGCACACTAACCATCCTGTTCTTTGCAATACTTCTTTGTAAAGCATACTCTGCCTAAACCTCTCCAATTGACTCTGTAGCACAGTTAAACTTCACTCCTTTTCAAACACTTTGGAGTTTTCCTTATTTTGTAGAGAATTATGGAGGTGTCTCTGAGTGAATCAAATTATGCTCCAAAAGCTTTTGAAGAGAAGTTCAGTCTCTCCAGGCATTCCAAATTCTCTTCTTCAGGCTGAAAAAGCTAAAGGAAAGGTTTAATCAGGTTCGATCAAAAGATTTCTCTTCCAGTATCCAGATTTCCCTAAGCACAGTAGAACTGCAAGTATGAACATTAACACTGTCAGTAATGTATATATTTAAAAGGAAAATAATTCAAGGGGATTTTTTATTTTAGGAAATATGTGTATAATCTACATTTATAAATCCACACATCTAATTCAATGCCACTATACATCATCAAATTACTAAATGCTTCTATAAATCATGACAATTTCAATAAAATGTCACACTTAGAATTCATAGTTCAGAGACATAAAATGGAAAATAATAGAAGTAGACATCATAGCCAATCATGAAAGTAAAAATGTGAACAGACGGTGATGGGAAAATAAAAACCGTAAGTGCTTCGTTACAGAAGGTAATTTTTGCATTTCAATTTTTGTTGGCTCAGATCATTTTGACGTCCCTCAAGATGCTGTTTTGCTTCATGAGATTCTGGTTCTATGGTTAAGATCCTACCATGCAAACCCCAGCACCCCACTGAAGTCAAAAGTGAACACCACAGCTCATGTCTACAGTTTGAAGAGTTGGTACCTTTTTTGCTGCCTCGTCAAATAAAGCAATTCCATTAATCTGAAGGAAAAAGCTTCTTAGCATTGTGGTGGTTTATTTATTATTTATTATTACTTATGAGTAGATTTATTAGTGAGCTGAAATTTTGTTTTAAAGGATACAGAAATGTCTGAAAAAATGTTCCTGAAATATTTCAACTACGTATTTCATACATCCATTTATATGATCAAAAACTTTGACATCTTAATGTTCAGGTTTTTTTTTCAAACTATTGATATATCATCAAGCCAAGCTTCTATTGCAGTGCTTCCACTCTCCCCATGGAAAGATCACTATAGCTAAGTGTTGTGGTTTAACCCGGCTGGCAGCTAAACACTACACAGCCGTTCGCTCACCCTCCCCCCTCCCTCTCTGGGATGGGGGAGAGAAACGGGAAAGTGAAGCCGGTGAGTTGAGATAAAGACAGTTTATTAAGACAGGAATATAATAATAACAATAATAATAATAATAATAATAGTGATAATGATAATAGTATTAATAATAATAATGTGTAAGAAAACAAGTGATGCACAATGCAATTGCTCACCACCCGCTGACCGATGCCCAGCCTATCCCCGAGCAGCCGGCCCCCCACCCCGGCCAGCCACCCCTATATATTGTTTAGCATGACGCCAGATGGTATGGAATACCCCTTTGGCCAGTTTGGGTCAGCTGTCCTGGGTCTGTCGCCTCCCAGCTCCTGCTGCACCCCCAGCCCGCTCGCTGGCAGGACAGAGCGAGAAGCCGAAAAGTCCTTGGCCTGGTGTAAACACTGCTCTGCAACAATTAAAACATCAGCATGTTATCAGCGCTCTTCTCATCCTAATCCAAAACATAGCACCCTACCAGCTACTATGAGGGAAAATTAACTCTGTCCTAACTGGAACCAGGACACTAAGTCCAAACTCTGTTTGTTTCTCCTCAATCCTGCAATGTTATCGATTCATTTCTGTACCACTGCCAATTATTTGCACTAAGGTATCCATTTTCAAACAGCACATAAACTTCAGTCTTCAGATTCTCTTTTGTAGCAAGATCTCTCTGGCTATGTGTGGGAGATGCTTTCACTTTTAGCTATCTGGTTTTAGAAATGTCTAAATCTGAGAAGAGCAGAGAACTAAAAGCTTTATTTTGTGTCAGTGAAGGCTGTAAGTTACCAACAAAGCTGAAAATTCATTTCAAGGTAAATCTCAAAACCTTAGCTACCAAAACTGGCATTTATTTCATTAGAATATTATTGACAGGTGTATCCTCTTGGTGAGATGAACTGTTATCTGCCTGCCTTTACAAACCAGTTTGAATGTAAACCAAGCCTTACAACCAGCTTTGAAACTGGATTATGGTATACATGCTATGTTGGTCTTCATTTTACACATAAAGTTGTATGCCCTAGTAAGCCTCTTTAGGCTTTTAGCACTCCCATCCAAAATATTAAGTAACTTCTACTCCTCAGAATGATTATCAAGGACATCATATTCTCTGAACTGGTAGGGCTTACTTAAAATCTTGATCTTTCCCTTTCAGCTGAAGCAATTTTTTTTCCAATTTTTCAAGGTCTTCTTCATTGACTGGCTTTTAATTATTTAAGTAATATCATGACAACTAACAAATCTCATGTGATGGGGTATCCTGGTTTTGGCTGGGATAGAGTTACTTTTCTTCCTAGTAGCTGGTGGTATGGTGCTGTGTTTCGGATTTACGATGAGAATAATGTTGATAACACACTGATGTTTGAGATGTTGCAGAGCAGGGCTTACACATAGCCAAGGACTTTTTAGCTTATAATGCTGCCCTGCCAGCATGGAGGGTGGGTGAGGGGACGGAATTGGACAGCTGACCAGGACAGCTGACCCACACTGACGAAAAGGATATCCCATATCATATCGCATCACACTGAGTGATAAAACTGGGGGGCCGCTGCTCAGGGTCTGGCTAGGCATCATCCAGCAGGTGGTAAACAATTGGATTGTGCATCACTTCCTTTGTATATTCTTTTATCATTATTTCCCCTTCTTTTTTTCTGCCCTATTACTATATTTATCTCAACCCATGAGCTTTTAATTTTTTTTTTTCTGATTCTCTCCTCCATCGCGTTGTTGTAGGTGGGGATTGAATGAAAGGCTGTGTGGTGTTTAGCCGGGTTAAACCACAATGTGAAGAAAAAATTAGAACACTTTCCCCACCACATTTCATGTTGTAAATAATCAAATTTCTGTAAGCAGAGTTGGAGCATGGCATATCTAAAGCAGAGATGATTAGTAGAGCTCCAGTAACTACTGATCATCTCTGGTTTATATATGCCATGCTCCAGCAACAACCAATGTCTCTATGGCTGAATGATTGGAAGTCTGGGACCTAAGTGAGTATTTCCTATTTTCATTGTTACTTTTTTTTGCTTAAGTAATGTTTCATTTTTTTTAACATCTATTTCTTCAATTTAAGTGCCACAGTTTTGTTTTTGGTTTTTTTTTTTGTATTTTTATATTTGTTTTGGGGTGGTGCTTTTTTTTGATTGATTTTACATTCAAGATACTTTGCAGATATTATGGAATAACTTCATCTACTAAGCTCGATAATTTCACTACTCAGCCAAGATACTTACAGCTTTTAAAGTAGCCAAAGGAGAGTTCTCCTATCCTTTTTTTTTTTTTTTTATCACAACAGTAAAATATTGGAAATTTTAATAAAATATTCTATGTTTCCTTTTAATTGTTTCCTCTCAAAACATTCTGCCTTACTTAGGTAAACACTTAAACCCTGCTAATAGCAGAATTTCCAGAGAGTTGTCCATGGTTATGAACCTGTTCAAATATGCTATAAACAGAGCAAAAACATCATTGTTTTGGATTGAAAGCTTGATTTAACATCATTGTTTCAAAAATATATTTCAGTGTCTTCAATTTGCTTTGTGATGGAGCTGGAAGGGAGAGAGATGAAGATGGTATTCCCCTCTGGATGGGGAACTCAAGGGGCATACAACCTGCTGATGGCACCATGTGACTTGGAAGGTTACCTGTGCAGAAAAAAAAAAAATGCTGTTTAGCAAAGTAAAGTTTACAATTAAATGTGGGTGACAGTGGTCACATAAGGCAGTGTGTAAATGCCAGTTACTGCCTCATCATTTTTTCACAAAAATAGCTCACAAATATTCTGGATTTGCATCTATAATATGAAATAGCTTAAGTAACTGCATGGCATTCTTCTCCATTAAAATTCAGTTGAGAGACATGAAGTGTAAGAAAAGGTCATGGTAACTTTAAGGTTATTTATCCTGCTACATTACATGCAGCATCAGCATGGATACTTGATCTTCAGTGTTATTGAAAATAACCATGTTAAGCTACAGGAGAGAAAAGAAGATGCATAAACTCACTAGAGTATAAACTACATCTGAAAGTACATAGAGATGAACTAGTTACTCCCAGGAAAGTGGCAGAGCCTACACAAACATATCTTTACCCAATATCTGATTGAATCCATAACCTTATCTATTATATTCCATAAGAACACTGTTCATCATTTAACTATATTAATCCAGAAGTGATGTTATTCAGCTATGTTATATTTATATATTACTGTGGAAGTATATTTTATATAATGTACAAGTATAACCTAATTCTTATTTGCCCGTAACTTGTTAGCGGTTCAGATGCATACAAAATATTTATAGTTGCAACTAATACTTCATGAAAGCTCTCTGCATCTGACAAATTCTTAACTACTGAATGCAACCAATTTCCATATTTGGTTCAATTTGTACTGTAGCTGACTTTTCTAGCAATTCCCTAAATTAATAATAAATATTAAACTTGCTGGATTTCTTAAAGATTCTTTCTCGGTGTTTCAGCTATGAGTACTTCATTTTGTTTGTAATTAAATTAGCATGAAAAGCTTAATAATTTCAACCATCTTGTCCTCTGAATCATAAAATAATATGTTTTTAGTAGAAATGTTAGATTATGAATCACTGAAGGATTTGGGCTCCTTTTCAATTTATATACACTGCTTGCACCTGGAATATCAGGTAAGGTACTTTTTCAATGCTCACTTGTCTCCTTGAAAACACCTGTATATGCCAAAAGTTCTGCTAAGTAAAAAATGTTCTTTCATATTTTTTTTTTTTAGGAAATCTCCCTTCTGTCAAATGGGCCAAGGAATGACAAATTCTCTTGGATTTTAAGCAGTCATGCCCTCACTCTTTTTTTTTTCATTAATACTGGAAATTATATGTAACAATAAGTTATGTGAGACTTCATTTCAACTGAAACTTGAGGAAGAAAGTGATAATCATTGGAACTGCAAAAAGCAAAGTGCAATGACTGCCAAAAGAGTTATATATGTTACATGTTTGCCAGAACATAAAATCTATCTAAAGGCAGTGGGGATGAGATGTTTAGCTCTGTGAAAGTGAAGGCAGGTCTATACAAAGATATCCTTATCTGAAGCTAACTGAACTGCCAAATGTATCTCTATCTTTTAGTGTTGTTTTATCATATGTTTTATCATATCTTTATGATATGATATATATGCAATATATACATGAATATATATCTATACAATGATATTTTATATATGCATACAATAAGGTTATTGTACCTTATCTGAGCCTAGATCTCAGTCCCATAAGTAGCATCTCTTTACTGTTACTAGTGTTTCAGCCATGTGAATAAAAATGAGGAGAACGTAACTGTCATTGTGCAGGACATTAGTCCAGAACCTAAAGGTGTGTTTCCTTCAAACCAAAAAACTCTGATGTATTTGAGGTAAGCTAGATAACACATCTTGATAGCAGATGAGAGAGAAAAGCTTTGACATCAACTCTCTGAGGCAAAAGCCCATCAGGCAGTCATGACAATCAGCTCATCAAGCAATATTTCTATTTTGTGACTTCTTACATGTACTGAAGAAGGAAAAGAAATAAAATAAATGTGTAAGTCCCACTGAAGCTGGGTGCTCAGTTCCTTAGGTCTCTAAGGGAAACTCTATCCACAAACAAAAATAATATATATATATATATATATAAACATTCTGACTTTGTATTATGCAAATGAGATAAGAAGTGGCATTCTAACTGGTCATGGCTAGTAATAGTATTCTTCTCTTTCTACAGTTCACCAATTTTCATGATTATTCCTTTTTTTTATTAAACACACACAAAATATTAATGACAGAAAACAATTGATGAAGCAGGGGAATGAGATGTTTACAAATGCAGCTGGGGGGAAAAAAAAAAGGGGGAAAAAAATAAATTCCGTCTGATAAAAGTCAATCCTTGCATTTCATTTTGAAGCAAAACAAGTGAATCAGTGTGGCTGAACTGTCAGGCATTAATTGTTCCAAAAGTCTAATGACAAAGGGGGAGAAGTGCCAGAAATTCACATGATTTATTATCTTCCTACACTTCAGTTTCTAGCAAATGTACAATCCCAGAGAGATTCTCAACCACTTCCTGACAGCCCCTCAGCAATGAATTAATACACAAGGTAAAAGGAAATTTAATGTAGAGTATCAGAACTGATTAATGGAAGTCGTGTCAGCTGTCAGTCCTCTGCAAACTAATTAGGCAAAGCACTCCAGAAATCTTGGTGATGCATATTAAGGCTGCCAGAAACTTTAAAGTAGATTGTAAAAAATAACGGTAGGTGATTAAAAAAAAATACTTGGAAAATGTTCCTTTGATGCTTAATATAAATTTATTTGACCAACTGATTTCTGCAAAGAAACCAGGACATTAGTCCTCATACAATTCATTCTAGTGATTTCTGATTTTCCTAATCTCTGGAGTAACTTTTTACTTCCAGGTCTTTGTTTATGTCTTTAACTGAGGGTTAAAACACTACCGCAGTAATAAAGCCCAAACAATTCTAGGTGAAATCCACTGTTTAAGAACTGATGCCAGGATAAACCAATCCATTCACCACATGCCAAGACCACTGAAGATTGAACGATTCTGTCTTGAAAGAGCTCCCCTTTAATCAATCTCAAAATCAAACTTTCTAGACATCGACATGCTCTTGGCCTTGAGCCATGTCAGGGATGTTATGTGAGAGGACAGAGTATGCCAAGGGAAAACCTTAAAAATTCTTCATATAGACAACATATAACATCTTACAAATGTTTGGATGTCCCTATATGCAGGAATGTCTAGACCTGGAGCAGCCTTGTTGTTGTTGCATGTCCTATAAAGCATCAGTGAATCTTTATCTTTGTTGGAGCCTTTGTCACAATACAGAATATTCATGAGCATTATTCTGTCAAAAATAAGGGGACTCGGTTCAGTTCTACCGTCTCTTGAACAGTCCAAGCTACTACAGTTGTACCAAGTACTTCCATAGCATGACATCACCTCTGTTGTCAAACAAAATCACCTAAAGACATTTTCTGTAGGGAAAGCTTATCCATGGGGAAGTGTGAGACGTCAGACCTCACTGCATGTGCTAGCTATGAGACAAACTGGTGTCTACTTATTGCCTTTATTTTTTGATTTTGTTCTACAGATAGCCCAACAGGGGGCCCTTACTGCACTACTGGAGACCAAAGCCAAATTCAGTGCATCCAGGCAATCTGTATTCTTCTTCACACCATGCTTCCCAATGAAAAACAGTTGAAGTTCATGGGTGTTTTGAGCTAGTCAGGCAGATGGCCACAGGCCACTTCCATCGCTCTGAAAATATTTCTTGATCTGTTTGATATTTGCTCATTCCAGGCTTGGCTCAGCTCAGCCCTTGAATAGCCAAATCCATAACTTTTCTAGTGTCATCCACTGCTACGGAATATTCCCAGGATTTCTCATGGAGGATTCTTCAGCCTGTTTCCAGTCCTTGCTCATCAGTCAGGTTCCAGATGAGACAAGGCAGCCGGCATATGGAAAACCGCACATGCTCCTGATGTACTTAGAGACAATGAGGGACCATACCTCACACCCAGGTTCCAAAGCAAACATGCTCATCAGTCTGGTCTTGCATGGTATGTCAAGCCCCATTTCTGCTTAACCTTCTCTAGAATGTACACTTTATGTTGCACATTTGGGAAAGCTTTGAACATAGAGAACATACCTCAATGAATGAGCAAAATATTTTCTTGTAGCTCGTTTTGTCACACCCCTTTTTTCATCCCCAGATCTCAATCCTTTGTTTATGCTTTTAGTCCTTCTTAAAGAGATGATTAGACCACCCCTTAAAGCTATAGTTTGTGAGCCCAGCTCCAAATTCTATTTCAGGACACCTCAGGTTCACAGTCACTGTAGATGCCAGTCTAGAGGAACAGAGAGACTCCAGTTATCAGCTTATTGTTCTGTGATTTTCAAGGGAGCTTCTCACACAGACGGGGATTGTCAGAGGAACTAACTTCCATGAGGTGGTACTCTGGGGACACATCCCATCTGCCTGCAGACATTTCGGTCCACAGAGAGTCTGGGGCTGACAAATTAGGTGTCTACTGTGTTTAGTGTCTACATGTCTATGAAAAAGACAAGGAGGTGTCATTTGAAGGCCCTTTCTTTGATCATGGTATCTATGAGTGAGGGGAAGAAAGTCCTAGAGTTAGGACTGGGGAAAACTGCTAGAATTACATCCATAGTATCTGATAAGCTACATTATCAGGAAGTAACACAGATCCAGATTCATCTACCCACATAAAATTAAGGATCAACGTCCAAGCCAGCTAGTGCCATATCCATGTGAGCTGGTATGCTCCATTTGGATAATAAAGTGCCCAGCTGATAAGGGTAACTCAACAGATGCCAAAGAGCCCTTCAAGACCTTAGGTCTATGGTAAATTTAAACTTAATTAATCCTCATAAACTTTGTTTACAATTCCTCATATCTTTGTGGCAACTAATCTCTCTCTCTAGCCAAAATACACTCTAAATAAAAACTGCCTACCGTGGTCACAAAAAAATGTCAGCTTGAAATAATTAACCAAACAATAGAGCAGTTATTAGCTGTTCTGTCTGCTGATGGATCATTCCTCATTAATATTAAATATAAAAGTATCTTGGGGTTACAGACAGGCCCTGCTCTCCCACCACAGCTGTCACATTCTGCCAGTGCCACCTGATCCCTTCCCAGCTCCCCTTGGCTGTCCTTTGGAGAAAAAGTGATGGATTAAGAGTATAATAAAGGGGCTACAGCCAGCTCAGATGGCTTTCCTGTTTTGTGATTGATTGACATTGAGCTTCCCAGGAAAGAATCATTTTCATGCTCAGAGGAGAGTCCCACACATCCCATTGGCAAAGGTAACTTGGCAGGCATGGGGAGCACCTTCTGGCCCCAGGCACCCTGGTGGGACACCATGCTGTTGAGCAATGAGTGCCAAGCTGCAGCCCTACAGCTCTCAGCAGGCAAAACTGAGCACAATGGTTTCCTTAAGCCAGCTGAAAAGTTCATTTTCCTTTAGTACATGGAGGCTGCTCTTACCAGATCAGCCTTTAGGTCATGCCAACTGCTGGCAGAGTCAGCAGGACAACGGGTGTACAACTGCCATACATTATACCACCCTAAATATCCTACCAGACTTGCTCTTGTGCATCCAGACACATTATATTCCTCACCCAACACATCAGATGCTCTCAGGGTAATTATGTCAGTGAAACTAAGCAAACACTTCACAGCAGAATAAACTCACCCAGACAATCTATAAAGGATTAGGCAGTTGCCAGTGGAGGAACATTTCTCACAGAATAATCAATCTGCGCCTAATCCTCAGCCCTGCAGCTTAGGGAAAACCCACAAAATACCTTCCAAAAATGAGCACGGGAACTCAACTTCATAACTCTGCTAGATATAAAAAATGCAGACGCAGCAGAGCTAGCAGCTGTACAGTCCATAACGTCCCTCCCCCTTAGAAATGCAATCAACAGCCTGATGACCACTCCTCTCCCTTTCAAAGATATAAATATCTTTTCACCATTGTCCTTTTACCCTTTCTTTCCAAGATGGTCCACTTGCTACATGAACTAACTCTAAGAAATTGTTCTCAAATTGTATTTGGTTTTGAAGACTTCTGCTTTTATTTCAGACCTAAAGAATGGCCAAATGTTTGTCTGTTTTTTCTGACTGAGAAAATAAATTGGTCTCTACCTACAAACCAGAGATTATTCTTGAGAGATGATGATTTAATCTATTAATAATGTTTTAACGTCCCTTAAATTAAATACAGGAATCAATACTGACTAGAAGGCAACTGAATGAGGACCACTAGACTTCTATCATTTTAAAGCTATTACAAGATCAAAATAGGATTCATAGGCTGTCTCTTTTGACAAAAGAGGAAGCTGGAACATTTACTATCAAAAATATTTTCTGAAGCCATAGTGTCCAGATGCAAATGAGCTCTGCAGGCATTTAATTCCTTACCAGGCTGGATACTTGTAATTATTTCACCTTATACTGACTTGATAGTAGGCTGTTATCTTGAAGCAATCTGACAAGGAATTCAGTACCATTTTTTTCTTCTCTGCTGCACTTGTGGAAAATTTTCCATCCTGACTATTTCAAAGGAAAATTGGATTTTTGACTAAATAAATTCTTTCCAAAAAAAGGGGTGAGGGTAACACTGTATGCCTTGCAAAATGTCAGCTTCTAGAAAAAGCTCTTTCAACTTTCCAGGTGAATACTTTCCAAGCAAGAAGTGACAAATACTCAGCTTGCTGTGAGATCTTTCTTTGTTTTACAAAGGTTTGGAATTTCTTTGGGTTAAATAGTCTGAGCAGTTCTGTTTCTGATCTTGGCCATTTTATGAACTTGTATCACACTGTGGAGGAATACCTAACAACTTGTTTACTGGTTTAATTTTAGGGTATCTGTACAAGTCAGTGAAAGGGCATAAATACCTTTTAAATAGCTGACCTGAAAAAAAAAAAAAAAAAAAAAAAGGAAAAAAGAAAAAAAAAAACGTTACAAACTGTGGATGCATTTGGCAGCATGAATCTCAGTCAATATAAAAAGCTGGAGAGTGCCTAATGAGCTGTATGAGAACAAGATTTGAGGGAATATGTTAACTAACACAACATCAGCTATGACTCTGCAGTCGGGGCTGACAGGGATGAGTCTGTGGTTTTAGACCAGCTGACTGTTACCTTGCTGGCTGCTGCAGGCTTGTCTTCAGTGGCATTTCTGAGCCAGGGGTCAGCAAGGTAATGAGCAGAGCGATGCAATGCTTGCACAGCTAACACACAGCACCACTCCCTTTCCCTTCTATATGCAAGGAGGATGTACGTACCCGACAGCCCCAGAGCCTGCTAGCCTGAATCTTCTGACACTCTTTTGAGCTTAATAGGCACTTTATTTCATCCTTGACATGATAGCAAGAAACCTCAAGCAGAGTTTTAATTTTATCTTCTGCCTGCTGGCTACTTAGGACATTTAACCCTTCTGCACCTCCTAATGCAGCTGACTGAAGCAGATCACAGTAATAAGGCAAAATGTTTCTTTCTGTGAGGAATGTGTAAAACACTTCTTCATCCATATTTTTAATTTTGCACCAACAAACAAACAAAACAAAACAAAACAACCAAAAAAACTCCACAAGACCGAAAGACTTTGAAACTAAATAATGGCACAGAATACACAAACAGAACAACAGATGACAGGTCTGAAACACACTCCACTGCTTTGAATTTTGTTAAGCTTTGGCTCTGGCAAAGCTGTTGAGTTGGATAGGGCAGCCTACAAAGCCAGAAATGAAATGGAATTCCAGTTAATTTTATTTCATCATCTACAGTAGATATTCAGGTATTCTGATGCAGAGATTCATGCAAAGATATTTAAAAAGTATGTACCATTACCACAGAAGCTCATCACAGAAGCCTACTATTTACAATGGGAGTTAAAGCTGGTAACATGTATCTAAATAACAAGGATCAAAAAAGCCAGAGGAACAGAGTAACTAAATCATTCCCTCTTGATTAGTGAGACATGACTTCCATCCCTGCATTTTATCACAGTTTATCTCAGTCTCATTTTATGTCCTTTTATCCTAGTCACTAGAAGAGATCGTATTTCTTTCTGAAACTATTTGCTCATTTTAAAATACAGTTACAAAAATATCCATAAAGAACAATGAAAGGGACAAGATTTTATTCAGAGATCACTTAACAAAATTTATAGTAATTTGCTATTAGTGGAAATAGGAGCAGTTTAACTCCAGAGACGACCCTATTCACTAGATTCCAATACAGCCACCAAGAGAACAAGCATATCTATTCTATATGATGCTAGGATACTTAAATTTACAAGTCACTTGTAAATGAGTTGCATGGCAAATAAACTCAGAGCATTTGTATATTTCTTTTTTATCCTCTGAAGGGGCATTTAAATACAGAGTATTAATCTCTGAAAAATAAAATCTAAGTTTATTGACCTAAAGCAAACTAGAATGGCCATCTACACCCTACCCCCCACCCCTTTTATATTCTTTTCCTACTATAAAACCATTTACAGCAAATTCTTCTATCTGATCTACCAGGAACAAGTGAACACTGCTGGGAGTTCAGCATATCCCAGAGGAACCGAACTTCAGTCAAAATTGGCTACACAGGCCTCAAAGGAGGATCTCCATCCACAAGCAGTAATTGCACAGTTTTCCTAGTTGGTTACTTTTATTGCTGCTCAGTATGTTACAGAAGATCACATTGCAAAAAAACAACTTGGGTCATTCATCCCATCTTCTGCACTTTACTAAAGTACTCCATACACCAGCTTCACTAACACCCTGTTACCTAGACACCGCGGTGCTGCAGCCATCCCAGCTATCGACTGGCTTCCCCCTTAATACATGGCTTTAGCAGCACTCTCTGCAACCCCCCAGCACCCTAAACATGGGAAGGGGCAGCACCTGTCCCTGGCCATGCCTGTTAGCCCATGAGCCCCACTCAGGTGTAGTCTAAATGTAAATGAGATGGTTTGCTGGCCCAGAGCTCTGCAGTTGGATAGCATCTTCCCCCATGAAGCAATGCGCAGTCCCTTGCGTCACCTGCCCACACACCTGCTCTTCTCCGTATTCTCACCAGCCAAGCAGAGCAGCTGACTTTTCCAAGTCAACCTACAGATTTTTCCATCAAAGATCCACTAGCTTTAGATCCTAGAGAAATAAAACATGCTGCCCGAACTGAGAGGTTTAATGTTCAGTACATTACACAGGCATTGGTATAGGAGCTTTATACCACTAAAAATGCAGATTCCCTGTTAGAACAACCTACCGCATTTCTGAACGTGATTAAGTATCAATACAGTGAATCACTTTTAGAGTTATTTTAAATACTTTGGTTTTATTTCACTCTTGGTCATTTTCTACAGGTAAAATCAGAGGAAATTACTTAGATAGATTTATGGAAGAAAAGATGTAGAAAAGAATACTTTGCATGTTTTTAAAATAAACTCAACACTTATGTGTCTTCCAGAAGTTTCATTGGCCCTGAACTAGAATGAAATTACAATTTGATAATAGCTAATGATTGCTCTCTAATGCAAAATAGATGTGGGGATATTGTTTGGTGCATGCCCTGGCAAGATTAGTAATACCCAAAGATCTAACTCATGTTTGCATAAAAAGGTTGTGCTGTCCAGTGTCTTCTTAGTACGCAGGCTCATTGCTTAACAGTGTTTATTACAGACCTTTTTTCCTGCTATACAGCTATAATCCCCCTTGACACCATTTAAAAATCACCACCTCTCTTCTTCATACTAACAGACATGAAGACAGTTCATTCCTTTTTTTCTTTGAAGGTTCCTTTGCACATCTGTAGAGTTACCATGACACCAGTTCTACTCAGCTTTCCCAAATCTTCCCTCATGGGCCACGTTTTCTGTTCCTATTGCTCTCTGCTGGACTTGTATTTGTCCACATCACGACACACCTTTTGTATTTTTCAGACCATGTATCCAATTTGCCAGTTATTCTGAATTGCAAATACTGTCCACCATAGTTCTTCCAGCTGCTTCCAGTTTACCATCTGTATATGAAGTAAATACACTTTTTAATAATGTCATTAATGGAAGTAGTGACTGATACTTGAAAACCCATTTAGGAAATAAATTGAAATATTTTCTTAATTTGTCCGTGAACCATTTCTCCAGTCCTTTTTTCTCACATAATGGTAGTTTCATCAAGACAGATTTTGCCTAGGTTTTTTTTAAGAGAACAGGATATGATGTAGAGCCAACCACCTTAGTAAAGTCACTTGACTTTTTCCCCATCTGAAAAGCCTACTATTCTTTGTGGAAAGAAATTTAGTTGATGTGATGTGACTTTTTTCCCAAAATTTATTCTGGCTGTTATTTGTTGTTTAGCTATGTCCCTAGCTTTTTGACTGTTTCTTCTGTGACCATTCCAGACATTCAAGTTGAGCTGTCTGGTCTGTAATTTTCTTTTTCTTCTTTACTGCATTTAAAGATAGGTAAATATGTTTGCCCTCTCTAGAATGTCACCCTTTCTGAATAATTTTCCAGAATAACAGCTAATGACTTTAACATCGTTCATGTTTGTTCTCCAGGTACTCTCGAAGAAGTTTCAAGTCCATTCAGTGTGAAGGCTCTAACCCACCCAAACATTCAAACACATTCTTTTTAATAATATCTTAGTCTTCCCCTTACTATTAGTGTACTCATAAAATGTTTTCTCATTACATTTTACATCCTTGCTCCCTATGTCTCAGTTCTTGCACTCCTGGTGCTATGCATAAAATGTCTTCTTATTCTCAATATCAGGCTGTCAACTCAAGATTTTGTTCAGTTCCAGCATGTACACATGATTTAGTGAAGTTGTTTCCTTATCCATCCTTTGCACAGACAGTACACATTTCTTTCTTTTCCAAAGCTGCTAGCTCTCTAGAAATCTTTTTGCTTGACCTACCTTCTATATGAAGGCTATGACCCAACTTTTTAAAGCCTGTTCATTTTCTTTATTCTTTTGTCTTCTGTCCTTCCTTAAAAAAAAAAAAAAAAAAAAAAAAAAAAGCCTTTCATCTTTACATTCTCATTTATTTTTTCCCTCTTATTCATAAGCAAGAATAACTGGTTTACTGGTTTTAATTGCTTTCTTTTAAGTTCCCGTGTTAAGAAATTGCTCCCAGCATAGTGCAAGAGCTTTCCGTATGGTTTGGTAACGTCTACAGCTCAGTTGATAGTCTCTGACACTCCTACAACCTTCCATCTCGTTACACTTTTCCTTGGAGGAAGCCAGGAATGCCACTCTAACTGTTGCTTGGAGGCCCTCCTAGGGCCCAGGACAGCCCGTCTGATGATATCTGTCACCTGATAGCATGGTGAGAACATGTGCAGAGTAAGAAGTCCCTATACGTGGAAAGAAAGATCAAAGATACTCCAAGTTTTCTGCCAAGAGTAAATGCTGTCATCTGCCAACTTCAAATAATTTATAGAGAATTTGGCCAGGAAGCCTTTCCTGCTTAGCAGAGTAGAAACAACCTGCATATCCAGTGCACTCCTTCACCCAGAGAAGTGCAACTCTTACTCTATCTGCTTTACTTCTTTAAAATGATCACCACAGCTGACCCTTGTACAGACTCTTGTCTGGTTCTTTCCTCTTTTTATTGTTAGCAGAGGCTTCCATTAGAGTGTGTTTATGTCTCTGTCTCCTCTTTCTCTATATATTTGCAGTCACAGTCACATTTTCCTTCTTTTATCAATCCAACTTTCCTGGGCCAGCTATACCCCTGTATATCAATATTACAGACATGTGAGTTGTCCCCTAGAGCCTCTGCTATGCCAATTAAGTAATAATTTTAATTATGTGCTGAGATTTCTATGTCTGCTCTTCCTAGAGACACAATGTTTAACACATGCATCTATAATAAAGCCTTCTGTTCAGTTTTTCAATATTTTAGCTTCTCTATTTTTCATCACATTTTTGCATTGCCCTTGCCTGGATACCAGCGTCTACACTATGCACTCACTGGTCTTTCCTAGCCCTCTAAGTGTCCTTGAAT
The DNA here is from genome assembly GCF_040182565.1 of Anser cygnoides. Classification (NCBI taxonomy): domain Eukaryota; kingdom Metazoa; phylum Chordata; class Aves; order Anseriformes; family Anatidae; genus Anser; species Anser cygnoides. Next base: position 31,296,466 of record NC_089873.1, read on the forward strand.
GAGAAAACCACATTGTAATTTCTTATGAATTACTATTTACATTGAAGGTGACAGTTACCATACATTTTAAAGATATGTCAACCCAGTACACTTTTTAGTATTTACTACAAAAAAAAAAAAAAAAAAAAAAAGACTCATAGAAATATCAGAGAATTTTGTTTCTGCAAAATGTGTGGCTGCATGACTACTTTAATATAACAGTCACTCAAAGAGTTAAATACCATTTCCTGAACAGGAAGCCATACTTTTGAGATACTGTGAAGATGCTCAGTTTGTTGTATTTTTTACTGACTTTCACAGTATTATATCAATTTACACCAGTTCACTTGCTCTTTCTAGGTTGCCATTGCCTTCTTTGCATCCAATTTCCAGGCAGACAGACATAAGTGTTTTACGGCATAATATGTTCTTTAGGCTGTAATGTCTTCAATGTCCACTAGTGCCTGAATACAATATGATGTTGCAGGATAGATAGCACACTGGTATAGTTCCATTTTGCTTATTTTTGTTTAATTCTTGAATACCCAAGCAAAATTCCTGACAAAGGCATCTTCTGCACTCATTTTGTCTTGAGATTTTAGCATAAGATTTTCACTTGAAAAAGCCAGCATTATATCAAGAAAAATCCTGTAAGTAGTAGTTCCAAATGAAACAAAGCAAAAGACAGTAAATGAACAGAAGACCTAAAGCTAAATTCTGCTATCATTTCATTTCAGTGAAGTTGGATCAGTACACCAAAAAAAAAAAAAAAATGTTACCTCAGGACATGTACCAAGAGAAGGGTTGTGTCAAATTGAAAAAGCTAAAAAAAAAGATGAAGGGCAAGTTTGATGTTTCTGAAATCATACCTGAAGTGTTATTGAAGCCATTGGGGTTATAAGGATACTACTATGAGCAATGCAAGTTAGTAGTAGTGTACTAGTACAGACTGCACTGCCAATATTTATTACATTAAAATACACATTCAAGTTATTTTTACTTGTGTGTCTTCTACACTGATTCCAACCGTATGAGGTCTTCTGTGATGCAAACTAACATCTTTACCCTGCTCTTCTAATTATTTGTCTTAAGACATCATGCAAATTATGATAACTGAGATTTTCATACAGCAAAATAATCTTCGTAATTGATTCTCCACAGGGATTATTTTTTCAGCCTTCTTTTTCAGGTCTTGAAACTGTAACCTTTTTTCCACTTTTCTTCCACTGGAAAAAATGGTATTTTTCATCAAAAGACACTGAAATCTGTGTTGATCACAGAAAAATCCTTTTAAAGAACGCTTGTTATTTATTCAATTTTCAGATTCAGCATACACGTAAGGTATTCATATTGTGTTACTTAATACCGATCACTCCCTATTGGAAGGCTCTCTAATCTGCACAGTTATTAAGCATAATGGGATTTACCCCAATGAAGTCTAACACTAGGAAGGAAAGTACATGTGGCAAATCCTATTATACCTAAAGAAATGGGTTGTCTTTCCATGCTTTCCTCGTTTATTTTTTTAATCCTCCTTTGCCAGAAACAACAATTTTGCAATGTTTGTTTGGTTGGTTGGGTTTTGTTTGTTTTTTTGGGGGGTGTTTGTTTGGTTTGGTTTGGTTTGGTTTTTTGTTTGTTTGGGTCTTTTGTTTTTCTTGAATGTCATTTTTGCCATGCTTGAAAGCAGGGTGAAGGTTGAACATTTCCCTTTGAGGTAGGCAAACAGGACTGTCATGAAGTTCAATAAATGTAAACGCTGAGCCCTGCATTTGGGAAGGAAAAAACCCATGTATCAATAAGGGTGATAGGGTGAGGGAAGCACTCAGTGGGAAAGGCACCTGGGGGTCCTGGCGGGCACCAAGCTCCCCAGGGTTGAACATCAACCAGTAACGTGCCTTTGCAACAAAGAGGGCCAACTGCATCCAGGGTTGCATTAGCAGAAGCATTGCCAGCAGGATGAGGAACGTCATCCTTCCCTTCTGCACAGCACTGGTGAGACACACCTGGAGCGTTGGGTCCACCTCTGGGCTCCCCCTCCATATCCCCAAAAGAGGCATGGACATATGGGTGTGAGTTCACAAACAGGCCATGAAAATGGTAAAAAGCAAAAAGCATCTGACGCGGAGGGAGATGCTGAGAGAGGTGGGCTGTTAAGCCCAGAGAAGGCTTGGGAAGATCATATCTGTGTGTATAAATATCTGAGGGGAGAAGTAAAGAAGATGGAGTCCAGATACCTCACAGTGATGCCCAGTGACAGGACAAAGGGTCATGGGCATAAACTGAAGCAGAGTCAATGCTACTCTGGTACTGATCATGTCACCTTGCCGAACTCTCAAATTTCAGAAAAGACATAGCTTAACCTTAACATAAAAGCCTAATGTTATCTCCATGGCAGTAGGCACTCTACAGAGGTTTAAAAAGGGAGAGGTTGCTCTACTCCTAGCATATAAGAGAAAGAAGTGAATAGAGCAAAGGAGGTAAGAGAAAGCAAAATTAAATATATGTAATTAGTACAAAGAACAGAAATAAACTGTGCTGAACTGTGACTTCCTCTTCAGACAGCTCTTCCACCCTGCATTATTAAATCCTGCACAGATATGTTAAAACCAAATAATCCTGTCAGCATCCTCATGTGGGAAACAATTCCAGTAGGCTCTAAGATATCAGCTTAATAGCATCCACATTCTCCACCAAGGACTATAACCTCCTGTTGCAAAGGGAATGAACTCTCTCTAATTGTTTTTTTTCCATGCCTAATTATTACATTTTGTGTGTCTGTGACCCATTAAAGTATAACAGCCCTTGAGAGAAAGCTGCTGTATATGCATGAGAGAATGTGTAGTTATACATATGTATATATATTTGCATATAGCTTAGACACTTGCATGTATAAACACATATTATTTTTTACGGTAAATGTTATACAACGGGATCCCAATAACACCTGTAGGAAGACTAGTGTTTTGCAAATTTGATGTATTTGCTTTTCAAATTAGAACAAGAGCGACCATGAGAATTTATTGATACCATTTATATTGCAAGCCTCAAGGAAGTACATATGTTTTCCAGAATTAGCCCTAAGACCTACAGATTGGAATCTTAATTCCTGCTCTGTAAGGAAAAATCACTGAATTTAAGGCTGTGCTACTGTCATTATACAGGAATTAATTTCACAGGATAATGCATGGAAAATACAATGTAAAAGAGAGCAGGGTGAGGTGAAAAGCAGCAGCCTTCCCTAAGGCACTATTCTGTTCTACTTCTGTTGTTAGTATGGCACATTAGAAAGCTTTTCTTGCATTTGTATTCCCCATCTGTAGATCTCCACTGATTATCTATGTGGCTCTGGTTAATTGCAACATTAGCAGAGTGGAGCGCTTAACTTTGTGTATGGCAGTTGAGGATTACTTAAAAATAGTTTTCAAGCAATGACTCATTTCTGAGTGGGCTTCACGATGAGGGGGTTCTGTCAGGAAACGATAGGGTGTCACCATCTCTGAAAAGATCATCTTAGCATCTTAGCATCTTTGAATACGTACCGATATGCTGGGGCAGAGGCAGAAAGACTTTGTGCGCATGGTGGTTTAACTCCTCTTCCTGCGTCAGAAATACGAGTTGCTAATGCAGCGGGAACTTCTCTTTTGCAATAATACTGCCATGATTTTGAGTGACAAGTGGAAATGGTAATACTGCTACGAGTCCTTCTCATTATTTAACTGCACTAATCAGAAAATAACATTCAATAGCTGTTGTGTTTCTGAAGTACCCTTCACTGTTTTCCCTAGGAGAAGCTGCCATTATCTCCTGTTAGCAGAAATCCTACGCAAAGAGGAGGGTCTTTCAGGCAGACAAGGTCGTGCTCAGTCTGATTTTTCACAAATGTTCACAAGTGTTCAGACTGGGGTTCTTGCATTTGGCCATGCCATCAATGGGCCAAGAGTTTCCATCAGTCTTCACTCCCCAGAGGCCAGGCATCTTCGTGTCAAACATCTGCACATCCCTCACCTGGGGGACACTGAGCTACCAAGACCTAAATCTTGCTAGCATTGAAGGAATGCAACCCAAACAAGGACATGTTTTTAGGGGGAAAAAAAAAAAAAAAAGAAAGAAAAAAAAAAGGAAAAAAAAAAAGGGAAAAAAAAAAGCAGAGGTAGAATTATGTTCCAGGCCAAATGGATGAGAGAAGGGTACTTCCTTATAATAATGAAAAGTAGCAGAAAGCAAGTAAATAGGGCATCTGTAGAAATACAGCATTGCACAAGACAATGAAACAATGTACCTACATTTTCACTTTGCATAGCTTTAGATATAATAGAAGAAATACCCTATGTGATCAACAATTTACATACGAGTAGAAGCATATTTAACAAAAGAAATAATTTAATAGATTCATAAAAATCATGGAAATTTGCTATGAACAAGGCAAAAACACTTTACCATCATCTTCATGCATTTTTAAATATATGTCTTTTTCTATGTACAGTTCAAGATTTATCTCCGTTTTAATCTTAAATCTTTTATTTTAAGGGAGGTAAATGACCACCCCAGGAAAAAAAAAAAAAAAAAAAGGCTGCTGCTGCTTTGGATTACAGCTCCTCAACACTGCAACTATTTTTCTTACAAAATAATTAAATAAAAATTAGAATGTATTTGTGTTCATAATTTGACATTAACTTTTTAAGATGAAATTGTCATGCAAAATTCCAATAAAATTGTAATGATATTTTCTTGCAAAGCTTCGAAGTCAGAGAAAATGTGGGTTTAGGGAAAACACTGCTAGTTTTATAGTATGCTAGTTTTATACTCCCCAGATCTAGGTCCAATTCAAGGGACATTGTGCTCATATCTCACTTTGAAGGTTCATGGCCAACCCGAAGTTTTTTACTTCAGCTTTCTGTTGGTTCTAAAACTCAACTCTAAATTCAACTCTAAAACTCAAGTTTGACAAGTGTGTGCATCAAAACTACATTTCTGATTCCAATTGAAACAAAAATATGTATTCACACCTTGTGTAGTAAAAGAAGATATTCAGGGATATTCAGTACCTTACTCTTTGGACATCCAGATTAACTATTGATGTCTCATGTAGGTTCTCAAGAACCTTGTACTGCATCTATGATGTCACACAGGCCACTAAGCACAGTAAGGATTATGTTTTCATCATACATCATGCAGAACAGTGTTGAAGTGATAACATTGCCTGATAAATGACCTGAAGATCCAGTGCAAGGCAAAGGAGGAAGGCTTTTAAGTAAAATAAAATCCCTGGATGCCATCAGTAGGACCTACCCTACCATTTAAGAATGCTTTAAGCAGATGATTATTAAATATTACAGTGTCTCCATCTCTCTCTTTCCATTACTGAGAGTAAAATTGAGTTTAAGTAGCTAGCCCCTCAACAGAGCATACGAACCGAAAAAGCAATTGAAAGTAAGTGTTTAGATTCATGTTAGTATGACTGTTCTGGCAGATGTCCATATGCTATGGTATTGTCTGTGAATTCATTATATTCTATCTGTTCATACATGCAGATGCATCCTAGGTGCTAAGAAAATCTGTGGTTTAGCTTTCTAGCACTAAAATCAGAGGTATTCCTGTTTGCCATAATAAGCATCTTATCAGGCTGGCATGCTGCCTGGTTAAGACTGTTTGCAAGGTATGGAACCAGCATGGATCTGGCAGACCTCTTTACGGCTGTGTCCGGAGCGATTAATCATGTGGACTGATTGCTTGGTGAAGACTGGGAAGGTTTTCCAGGTTGATGGAGTTGGGCCAGGCTGGCGGAAGCAGAGGCAGAGGAGGAAATAGATGTGACTGATTTGAAAATCCACGTTAGGATTTGCAGATTATGATTATGCTTGTGACAAATTCCTCCTTCTCCTCAGGGATTCACTGGCATTTCTACATGAGGAGACAGGGCACTGAATAGCAAGCTACCACTGCTTTGTAGACCCAGCCCCAGATCTTCCTTATGAGGATGTAAACTTTCATAAACCTATCTGCATCGCCTGTGCCATGGTTACAGCACAGGGAGACCAATAAAAAAATCATACCTGTACATGCCCTCCTCTACATGGTTTGGTTAGTCCAGGGTATTACTTGGCTCTGGCTAACCAGTTGCAAAGCCGGTTGCCAGAGTGAAGGTTTGTGATGCTTCTCTGGCATGAAGGGCCCACCAACAGCAGAGAAGCGTGAAGATATTCAGTCCTGCCTTTGGCAGTTGGAGAACAATGTTGGAGTGCGTGCCCAGAGAGATGCAGGACATTGCCCTGCAGTCACCTGGAAGCCCAAGAAGCAAAACCAGCATGATTGATCACTCTGTGGCACCTTACGAGGTGTCTGTGGAGCTGCAAATTGCTACCCACACCACACAGAGTGGAAGTGGGCACTGATGGATCGGTTGGTCAATTCACACATACCCAGGAAATAACCATAGAGGTAATATGGGAGCACTGAAGAGGGATTAGGAAAATGAGGCGTATCAAACACATTCAAGTCCCTGCCAATTGTTGTGGCTAATCACCCGCAAGCTTCTACACTTGCAGGTCATGTCTCACCATCACCAAGGGCTGAACCTGTGCACCTCACCATTTACAGACCTGGCCTTGGCATTACCTCTACCAACCCTGCACATATTTTTTCCAGTGCATCTACAGCACATCTGAGCTTATCAGCACTATAAGTTCATATTGCTGAAGTTTCTAGCCCACCTCTTCTTCCATTTCTCATGTCTAAATCTAGCCTCTTAATCCCATCCAGTAAACCTTCCTGCTTCTATACCAAGGACCTAGAGCAGATTTGGGTTTTTGACATAATTCTTTCCTCAGAAGGCTTCTCTTCTGGGAAAAAAAAAAAAAAAAAAAAAAAAATAGTCTATCACCCCTGACCAAAGCTGCAGTCCATAATTTCACACTGACTGATCATGTAGTAGTAGCATATCCCCTCTCAAACAGTAAAAAAGATGGTGGGCTGGAAAAATTAACCTGGTTCCCTTTACCTTAAACCTCTGCAAGTCAGAGCATTCCCACAGCACAGCAAGGGAAAGCTTGTTTTCCAGACTTTCTGTGTTCACCTCTTTCTACAAACAGCAGCATAGGAGATGAATAACAGATGAGGTGGGTACATATCCAATAGCAGAGCAGTCAAACAAGTAAATAACAAGGCACACGCTTGCAGACATCTGTCCGTCACTGCAAACAAACCCTACCCACGGAAGGTCAGCTCCCTCTCATGCCTAAGCACTGTCTATGCCTTTCTCTGCTGTAGTTTAGGACTCTGCTCATCCAACTGACCAGTTTTCTTACCCCAGCACCAGATTTCTCCCTTTGTTTCCTACTGATCCTGGCTGTTGAACTTGGGCAGAGAATTTCACTCCCTATAAGGATCTAGCCTTGAAGATCTACATATAACTTGGCTGTAGGTAAAGGAATTACACTGGTAAACCTCGATTTAAGAGAAAATTAAGAAAATTTCCTGTAAATCAGCATATACTTGATGCAACGGAAATTGTATTTGGAGAACAAAAGTGTCAGGCATACAACAGCAGCTGTCACACACCTACTTTCAACCTTCCTTCCCCATTCCCTTTCCCCAAAGAACTCCACTCCATTAACCACTACACAATGTCAGAGCTGTCTGAAAGTACATCTCTTGTATATAACAAGCAGAACCATGAAAAAATCAGCTACAGTGGATACTATTTTCTTTGAGACTGTTTTTACTTGTGAAAATTCTCAGCTTTTATATTTCATGCGGACTCTGTGACCTGAAGAGAGAAGAGAGATGATAATGGAGCAGGTCAGATTTGTTGCTTCATAAAAAAAGTGTTCTAGTGTTTATTGAACTAATGAAGTATGTCTGCCATTTTTTATCTTTTTTTTTTTTTTCTTGTGGTTGATTGCAGACTCTGGTTAAAGCTTCTCCCAGGGCAGGGGCACTTATCAGAGCTCTCTCCAGAGTGGGTTCTCTTGTATATGAACTCACATTGCAGCCTTTCCTTCAGTCAAGGCACTTCAAGACTATCTGGCTGCCTGAATTCTTTTAATTTCACTTTAATTCATCCAACAAATTCAAAAGTTATTGCTGGCAACAGAGAAGCGCAGTGGGATTACATAAGAGACTGAGCTAAGAATCACCGCAGGCCTTCCCTCCTTGCTTCTCTACACGCTGGCATGCAAAGAGAGAAGAAAATGTGCAAAAATACCTTAAAATATCTGAGGAGAGAAATTAACCTCAATAGGACAGGTTCTCCCACATCTGTATTTTCACCCCAGACCTGCAGTGATTTCTGCTGAAGATGTTTCTGCCCTGACCTGCAGAGGCTGGCTGGTGGGAATGGCTCCTGCTGCTGCCTCCCACCCAGTGACTTCCTCCCCATGTCCCTGCCCTAGGGAAGTATCTGTACTGCAGGCATCCATTGCTGGAGCAACCTCAGCTGCTACCAGCAGCACCGAGCCCTCAAGGCCGGACCTACAAGGCTGCAGGATCCCACTGCCAATGAACCTGTCAGTGAAAAATATACTGTGACCTCGGAAAAAATAAAGAGGGCCCTATAAAGCCTCACTTTATCTTCCCTTGTTTCTTGCTGGTCTGTGTCATCACAGCTCTGTGCGTGTGTAGAAAGAGAAGCAGAATTAATTTTTTAAAAAAACTAAATCTCTTCTTACTGTAAAAATAGGTCAAACACAAATCTAAAGGATGTGCCTTCAATACATTTTCTGCCATAAATCTTGCTGGTGTTCCACTGTTTGTTGCTGCAGTGTCTGCTAATCTATTCAATCTCTTTATCACAAGGGATTTCATTACAGACCCACTAGTAATTACTCACAAGTCTTAGAGTGTTGTCTCCATCCAGTGGTGAAACTTTAAAAATGCTTTCCTGGAGCTACAGTGTTTCAGACTTCTTGTTAAGCATGAAATACATTAAGTGCTGATCATAAATTGCAAAAACTATTAACTGGATAACTACACTGAAACATCACATATGAAACCTAAAAATGCACACTCCTATAATAAAATGAGGGTTTTTTTGTTACAAAAATCTCAACAGCAACTGCTGTGTGTTTTAATTCTTATCCTCCCTCAGTTCTCAACATTCACTTTGAAAGCTGATACTCTTCTGCCAATATAACAGTGTCTGGAGACAAGAAGGGAGGGACTCACCCACCTCCCTCTTCTGTTCCTCCTCCGGCTTCATACAGCTACATCAATAACCTCCTCTTGTCTAATGTAAAAGAGGAGTACTTCTGGCAGTTCACATTTCTTAGGTGTGGCAGCAGCAGGACTCCACTACAGAGTGTGCTGGGTTAAATGAACGAACGCAGCTTCACCAGCAGACACTCAGTAATTAAGATCCTGCTTCATTGCCATGTTGATTTTAGCTGCCATGGATAGAAAAGAAAAAAATTCAGACAGAGTCGGCTGTCACTACCCAAAGGAATGCTAGGTTTATTCTTCACTGTAGCAGCTTATGCTTTAAGTATTTTAGAGCCAGGATGCCCCAGCTTGACTCTTACCTTGCTCTTCAGGAATTCATTATTTTTTTCCCTTCTCTTCATTTTTGGCATGGCCTCAGCAAACATTTGGTCCCAGATTCTCCTCACAAAGAAGAGAAAAAATGATGCTGTCTGAATAAGGCAAGAGCAACTTTATCAAAAAACGGTGTGAAAGGTTAACTCAGACGATAAATGGTCTGTGCCAGACTCTCAGCAATGTTACATTGACCTGCTTTTTGTTTTGTTTTGTTTTCCCTAATTGCTTTCAAGTATGCCAAGGTCTGGCCGGTCTCCAGAAACCAGGAGCAGAAAAACAGTGCAACTCCATTTTTAACCCATCTCCTTGGACTACCCTCAAGGCAGCACTGGCACAGCTCAGACTGGAGGTCTTTGTATTCTGAGGATGTTGCTGAAGTCTGTACAGATGCACCCTACCTCCTGTGCATGTGTGAAGCTGTAGTATGGGATTAGGAAGCAACCAATTTATTCAATATTACATTTCAGAATTTTAAATCCATGCATGGTCCCTTCCCTTTTGAAGGCATCATAGCTCTGAAGTCGATAAAAAGAGTTGGCAGCACAGCTGTGCCTGGAACATTTGGAGAAAGATTTTGCTACTGAATGCTCAGTTGCCATTCCCATCAGCTGCCAGGTCGTACCCTTGATTCCAGAAAGTTTTGAAATTAGTCTTGCCAGAAAGTTCAGGACTGTTTGGACCACCTCCTTGTTCCTAGGTTACAGCCTCAGCAAACAGCTTGGTTCATTCAAATGGCCCTTCTAGACTGAACAGCGCCGACAAGACACTAAGAGCACATGAAGTTATGTGTGAACATATGCTCATAATCTAGTTTTAAACCCTCATTAAACTAGACTGCAAACCTGGAAGTACTGAGGTTATTTCTTCTTTCATTGTTGAAGTGCTGAAGAAAGCTATGAATTTATATAGAAGAAAATCTCTCTCTCTCAGGAAAAGCATTAGTAAGACTAAAAATTAAACAATCTTCCTTTAATTCCACTCAGGTTACTTTAAAATAAATGATTCAATTCTTCAAAAAGACACAACATTTTGAAAAAAAAAAAAAAAAAAAAAGTTCTCCAGATCTCCACGACCTGTTTGTATCTTTCCTTGGCCATGTCTTTACCAGCACACACCTCCACTCTCAGGATCCATTTTCAAGGAAAGCATTCAGGCTAGAATTGGCCTGTTTTGTTGGCTTGGAAGAAGAGAGAAGAGGCCAAAAGACATCTGCACACCTGAAACAGGAGACAGAGAGCAGTCTCCTCTGCTCAGAGGGAGTTCTGAAAGTCCAGCAACAGCGCTACTGGAGCAAACTTGCATCTAGACAGGGGCTCCTGCCCCTGCTTCTTTTTAGATGTTTGCCACATGAACTCTACTGCCTAAAAAGTATGTTATTTTTTCCACTTAAAGACAATCAGAAAGGAAACAAATTTACTGACCTTGTCATACAGGGAGAAAAGTACAAGGCCAAGGACGTGGTCTAATTATCAGTTGAAGTGGGATCTACCAGCAAGTGTATTTTGCCAGTAAGTACAGGTAAAATACAGATTCCTCCCTAAACAGATTATATCCACTGGGTAAGGATATCAGGCTCAGCACCTTAGCCCATCACATCACATCTATTGTCCTTCCTCTCTCCTCCATTTTTCATCTTCTTTAACAGATGCATTCTCTTAAACCTTTGCCATATAGAGATACAAGTAATCACCTAACTACCTCAGCTGTTCGCTCACCCTCCCCCCTCCCTCTCTGGGATGGGGGGAGAGAAATGGGAAAGTGAAGCCGGTGAGTTGAGATAAAGACAGTTTATTAAGACAGGAATATAATAATAACAATAATAATAATAATAGTGATAATGATAATAGTATTAATAATAATAATGTGTAAGAAAACAAGGGATGCACAATGCAATTGTTCACCACCCGCTGACCGATGCCCAGCCTATCCCCGAGCAGCCGGCCCCCCACCCCGGCCAGCCACCCCTATATATTGTTTAGCATGACGCCAGATGGTATGGAATACCCCTTTGGCCAGTTTGGGTCAGCTGTCCTGGGTCTGTCCCCTCCCAGCTCCTGCTGCACCCCCAGCCTGCTCGCTGGCAGGACAGAGCAAGAAGCCGAAAAGTCCTTGGCCTGGTGTAAACACTGCTCTGCAACAATTAAAACATAGCATGTTATCAGCGCTCTTCTCATCCTAATCCAAAACATAGCACCCTACCAGCTACTGTGAGGGAAAATTAACTCTGTCCTAACTGGAACCAGGACACTACCTTTCCAGACAATCCCACAGATGAGATGGAGGCTGACTATGATATCTAGCTGATTTATCAGTTCCTAACCTTGCTCCCTGAAACTCACAAATCTTCTGGCCCCATCAGCCTGCAATGACCCGAGAGTTCTCCACCATCTTTTACACAGAAGTAATTCTGGTCAATTTACAATGCCTTTGAGAAAAGGCCTTGAACTGCCCAAACTCTTAGTCATTCACCACATTTAAATCCTCCGATACGTGGAATTATGCGTGTACCCTTTGTCCAAGGAAAGAAAACTTCAGAACATAGAAGTGCTTTCATGGAAAGTTTCTTCTGTCTGTTAAACAAGTCAAGGCAGCCATCACCCATTTCTTGGCTGGACACTCTGTACAGATCTGACTGAAGAGTTTCCAGCCTCCCACAGTAACTTACAGATGTATGACCAGCCAGTCTTGCAGGGCTTTGCATCCACACCAGAAATCAGCATCAGATGACTCCCTTATGCTGCATATCCTTTCATGTCACAGTCCCACTGAAGTCCCATTAGGTCTGATCAGCCCTATTCACCTGGCCAGGCTCTAAAGTGGTGCCACTGATGTGGAGTCACAGAAATCACTTTATATGCTCCTGAATGTGCACAGTTGTTCATGGCTTTATATGTGTGCGGGTGGTCAGAAAGCAATGTTTCAGAGCTTAACCCAGGTTAATAGCTTAACCCTAGCTGGTTGGTAGCACCAGCTCTTAAGTCATAACAGTCTTCTTGTGAGTAACAAAACTGGCAGCCACCACGTATCACTGGATCCCTACCTAGTTCTGTTTCTCAGTCATCTCTCTTATTATTACAAGTAGCTCCAAGGTCAAGGGTCAGTAGAGTTGGAGAGTTTACATACCTACCCCCAGCGTGCAGAGACTGGTGGCCATCATTCTCTCCAGTCAACCTCCTAGTCCCTGCTAGGGAAAACCCCCAAGTCCTTCCTAGGTCTCTCCATCCCCCCCACCCAGTCCAGGTGATGACCTTGACACTGAGTCTCTTAAAATGACAGTAAAGAACAGGCAACAGCAACCATGAGTGTGCTGCCAAAGAATCCCTCCCTTGCAGCTGGCTGCAATGCTAAACTAAAGCTTGTGGCCTGTCTTCCACATCTGTGCTGGTATCACTGTGCTATCCTGTGCTAGGTAAAAATATTCTGAGCCCTTCATTAGCTACAGGAGTTGGTCAACATTGACTTCCTTGCTATGCCTAGGAGACTAACTTCTTACAATTACAGCTTGTTATAAATAATGGGTACTTGAAGAAAAAATAATAATAATAGTAATCATCATCATCATCTGAAATCCTTCCTGACATATCATTATTGCACTGGGAGCTGGGATTTCTCCACTTTTATTCCAACTTTCCCAGGTTAGGACATGTTTATTTTTCTGGGAACTCAGTTCACCATTGCTCCTCCTCCATTCTCCCAGAACAAACACTAATTCTGGACATGCACAGATTTATTTAGGGCAGGGAGGGGGGCTGCAAGGAGGACAGGGCATACTGACAGGCACTCCCCATATCTCGCTGCTTTGCCTGGCTTATACCTATACTTACGGGTTCTGCATCACAGCAGTACAGAGTCTGAGTACACGGTTCTGCACAGTAACTAGAAGACCTGACAGGCATGTGTGACAGTTGCATCCCTCCTCTATTTTGTGCTAGCAGCACTCTAGCTCAGCTGCTGCTGATAAGCAGGCCTAATTGGACACAGACATTGTAAAATTGTACAGAGTCACACCTTATCAGGAACTAAGCTGCCTGTCCAAGGACATGAATTCCTATGCAGAGCTGGTGTAGTTGAGAAACTACTAATAAGAAAAAAGATAAAAGAAGGAAAAGAAAAAAGAAAAAAAAAAGGCCTGTATTGGATGACTGTTGAAGGAAGGAATTTGACTACAAGTCAACAACTTTACACTATAAATACTTGCAGCCACTAGAGCCCACTGAGCAGGGACACCTCTCAGGGTTGTTCCTCAAAGCTTAGAGATCCCTTACCTGGCATCTGATGTTTACAGCAGGGTAAGTGGCACTGCTATATACTTGCAACATTTAAATTTACCAAGTTTAAGTGACATTTTGTATACATCAACCTAGCTTAATTATTAGGCTTGTAGTAGGTAGCAGGTTTGACCTCCAACCAACCATAATAGAATGCTTGACTGCCATCTATGTTTGATCATTAATTCTGCTTAATCATTGATTAATAAACCCTTTTGGTTAACCTCAAGATAAAAATATTTTCAATAATTCACCTGCAACACCAGGCAGCAGCACAAGGTACTATGTGTGCACATACGTGTGTGTAAAAAAAGAGAGGACTATCATCTTAGATGTTCCTGAACAATCCATAGGCTTTATAAACCTAACAAATTTGAACAGACGTTTATTTACAAAAGGGGATCTGATACCCAGATGTCTTTTCTGAGAAGCTTTTTATCTGTTTGGCTATTCAGAGAGGGAGAAATATGCATGTAATTCTAACAGATACATATGATAAAGGCTTCAGAAAACATATTGCTAATATACTAGCTGGGGAAGCTGCAATTCATCTTAAATGTTTGCCCCAGCAAATTAGCTGAAGTCATTTTAGGTTAGCAATAGTTCATTGACCCAACCTTCCTAATAACACTTCTAACTTCACAAGCAAGGATTGGGTGTGAGATTGGCACGTGGTACGTAACTTTTTCTGATTTTCTATGCTCATGCATATGCCATTTCATAGCAAACTGTAAAAAGAAAGATGAAGAATATAAATAAGACTCAATTTCTTATACTATTCCTTTAGATATGTCCATCTTAAAGCCGTATAATTTAGATTGTATAATTTATAGTCGGACGTTTATTTTGTAATCTCTCTCTCTCAGAAGAGGGGGCCTAGAAGTCTAAATCATAAGCGATGATGAGTATGGGTGAAAAAGAGAACAAGACCGAAGTTATTTCTTCTAATGAAAAATAAAATTTCGTGTGCGGAGACAGGATTTGCCCTGGAAAAAGTGCAGAAAGAATTAGGAGTGACAGAAGACAGAACTGAAACCTGAATGCGTACAATGAGGCTGTAAGAAACTACTATTAGAGACTTGTATCTGCATAGAGAGCATCACATCAAGCTGAGTAGGAATGCATCTGCAAGTCGATTCTTATTAGAAAAAGTCATACTAACAAGCTGTAAGTTGATTGCAGACTTTAGTACAGCCTGTGATTTTAAGTCTTAGAACATCAGAATGGTTGTACTAGCTCAAACCTAGGGTCCTTCAAGTCTAGTACTCTGTCTCCAGCCACTCCAATAAGGGAATACATAGGAATGTTAGCACAGAGTAAGCACATTTCATGCTTTTCCCTTCTACTCCCCCAGTTCCAAATATTTTCTGTTCAGGAAATTCCTGAGTTTGAAGAGGTTTATCTATTTATTTATCCCCAACAGAAATCTCTTCCAAGATTTGCCCATTTTCACCTTGAATTTGTCTAATATTCTTGTCTCCACCCTATTTTTTGGCTAGTTCTGTGTATCTACTCTCTCTTCCATGAAACATTGCTGATTTTCTTTGTTTTCCTGGAACTGGCTGGTCCTTGTAACACCAAAAGACAGTCAACAGTTGATCTCTATACACAATCTCATTATCACCGATGATTGGGCTTCTGCTCATCCCCACCGTAGCCATCTCTTCAAGGCTGAAGAATGCCTCTTAGTCATTCATCACATGGAAACCCTTACCATTTAATTACCCTTGCTGCCATTTTCCAAATTCTTTCCAATTCTACTATAGCATCTTGAAAGTAAGGGGATCAGAATTGACCATAGTACTCTACAGGTCCGTGTCATAGTTATATTTTTCTTGTTGTCTACTCCTTCCTAACATCTGTTTTGCTTTCTCATTGCTCCTAAGCACAGAGCTGATGCTTTCCTAAACCTATTCCCTACAAGATCTTGTTAACAGTAATCATCACAGGCCCATTATTTTACTTTTTACCCCCTGAACACCACTTTATTTACTTTGAATTCCATTTTACTGTTCAGCTATCCAGGCTTCTCAGAAGTTTCTCAAAAACACTCATAAGGAATGAAGCATCAGAATGACTTTCCAAGTAATAAATACAAAATAAATCTGACATGGCATCAGCAAAACTATTAATTTCAATGAGTGCTATAGAAGATACACTTGAGAATCCTGTACAGGCGAAATTGTTGTTTTCATACAATTTATCCACAGTTATATGTGCCTCAAATGGCAAATCTTTCTCTTTACTCTTTCAAGATTTTAATATTGGTTTATGTACACTCTTGCTTCGTAGACTTCTACAGATCAGCTGAGCAAATATGAAAGATTTTACACCCTAAGACACTGCTCTATTCACAGGAAGCTAATTTTTGCTGGTCAAAATATTTACTGATTTACTTATATAATAAATAACTGTGAAGAGATCATTATTATAGCCGTCCCTTCAAATTTTCAATACAGTCAAAATGGGGGGGGGGGGGTATTAATTTTTTACAAATGTTCAGTAGAGTGGTTCCAGCAAGAAGAAACATAATCTCTGCAGAAAGACCAGCATGTCAATGGATTTCTGAAGAAAAATAAGCTTTCCTAGGCACAATAATCTCTTAGTCACTGTTTTGGAGACATGGTTGCTGGTTGACTTTTAAGATTTGAAATGGAGTAAAACCTACAAGCATGTTCATAAGAAACAAGCCTGTATTTCTAGAACATGATAGGTAACTAATGTATTTTCTGAACCTAATTTATGTAATTTATTTGCCTTGAAAAGCACTGTATGGCGTACAAAAATGCACAAAAGGATAGCTTGTTTTTTATTTCATAGGGAAGTACTGCTGTGTGATGCAGCACTTCTTTGGTCCTCAGACTTCATGGATGGCAAATAAGCAGATTTATGGTATTGTTAGAATAGACTGTGGCTCTCATGAGGTGTGACAGCTCTTATTTCATACTATTTAAGTCAGAGTGAAGTGACAGTCAGCCACACACTGGAAATGATACCTACAGGCATAAATAATGTGTATCCACATGATTCCTCCAGCATGTAAACACAATAATGTAGTTACACTCCCTCTTTCGGATGTACTCGCCTTGGCACATCAAGACTGCTCACTGGGTAGCTGTGATGTTCCATGACAAATCACCCATTCTTCACGCTTTGCTATTCTTTATGGCAGGACCCACGCCTTCTCAAATGTACAGTCCTGTTGCATTTGCCATTTTTCCAACCTGAATCCTTTTTAAAACACAGACCAACTGAATTACCAGTAAAACCACAGATATGAAAATAACCGCTTATGTCTTCTCTATAAAAGATGTGTATTGGAAAAAAAAAATAATACACATATCAACATAAAACAAGGATAATTCCTGATCCAACATATTGAGCTTCTAGGGCAAGGCTTTGGTAGCTTGGGGGGAGGAGTGGGGGAAGGCTGCAGGTGTGATCTCTGTGAGCAGAGCCCAGCAGCTGCCCCATGTCAGATCAGAGCCAGCTCCAGACGGTTCCAAAAGGGACCCACTGCTGGCCAGAGCCAAGCCAGGGAGCGATGCTGGTTGGGCCTCCGGGAGAACAGATAGAAGGAAAAAAAAAAATAAAAAAAAAAATAAAACTGCTGTGCTACAGCAGCTGGGAGAGTGAGGAGTGAGAAAATGTGAGAGAAGCAGCCCTGCAGCCCCCCAAGGTCAGTGCAGAGAAGGAGGGCAGGAGTTGCTCCAGGCACACAGCAGCAGTTCCCCTGCGGCCTGTGGAGAGGCCCCTGGTGGAGCAGGCTGTCCCCCTGCAGCCCATGGGTCCCACACGGAGCAGATCTCCACGCTGCAGCCCGTGGAGGAGCCCCCGGTGGAGCAGGTGGATGTGGCCTGGAGGAGGCTGCGGCCCATGGAGAGCCCCCGCAGGAGCAGGCCCCGGGCCGGAGCTGCAGCCCGTGGAGAGGAGCCCACGCAGGAGCAGGGGGTCTGGGGGGAGCTGCCGCCCGTGGGGGACCCGTGCTGGAGCAGTTTGCTCCTGGGGGATGGACCCCGTGGTACGGAGCCATGTGGGAGCAGTGCTTGAAGAGCTGCTGCCTGTGGGCAGCCCCCGCAGGCTCAGTTGGGGAAGGACGGCATCCCGTGGGAGGGACCCCACGTGGAGCAGGGGCAGAGTGGGACCGTGAAGGAGCGGCGGAGATGAAAAGTTAGGGACTGACTGCAGCCCCCATTCCCTGTTCCCCTGCACTGCTGGGAGAGGTGGTAGAGGATGGTGGATGGGTGGAAGGTGTTTTTAACTTTCTTTCTGTTCTCGCTGCTCTACTCTGTTAGTAATGGGCAATAAATTATATATGTGTTTTGCCCATGACAGTAACTGGTGAGTGATCTCGGTGTCCTTATCTCAACCCCATGAGCCTTTCTTCCCATCACACTTTCTCCTCTTGTTCTTTTGAGGAAGGGGACAGAGAGTGGTGTTGGTGGAGCTTAGCTGCCCGTCACTGTGAAACCACCACATCCACCTTTGCCACAACAGAAGAAAAATGTTTCAACAGAAGCACCATGTAAACAGGACATGTTTTGTAACACAGCCAACAGTCATTATCTGATGCAGCATGTTAATTTGACTCTGATCCAAGCGGTACCTTACCAAAGTAAAAACACGCTGAGTAAAGCCAGAAGTAACTCATGATAAGACTACAGCGTCAGGAGACAAGAAACCTTGCCATTCCTTGCAGCTGTATCTCAGATTATTTACGTAACCAGGGGTGACTCAGGTCAGGGCTCAAATGCACGACTGAATTATGAGTATCTAATAAGTGACTGTGTGTCTCAGCAACGATAACTCACGATAACAACTTGCATCGCCAGTGAAGGACACGTAAGCTGATCCCAGTGCCTTGGAACTGGGCATAAGACAGCACTTGCTTAACGAAATTCCTATGACAGGGATAACTTCATGAAGTGCCACATGCTGTTTTTCTTAGGTGCCTGTAAGTTGAAATAAATCATTGTTTTTAAAGAGCACAAAAGTCTAAGTGTTTAAGTCTCTTATTTCCAGTATCTCATACAGAATTCTGTTTTGTTTTTGTTTTAATCAAGTATTAAATGTCCTGATTCCCTCAACACTAAAGGAATTTTATAAGATAAAAGTTACCCTACTCACATTAGTCTACACTCACCAAAGTTTTTCGTTTCTTTGTTTGACTTCAAGGTTATCATGCAAAGTACTGCTTTAGTGTAAACTTGCTCTGCCAGGTCTTTTTTTTTTTCTTTTTGAAATGTTGATAGGTTAAATTTATACCAACAGATTTCATGTGAGAGATCCTCTGTCAGCACCTGTCTAGCTTTATGCGAGATTGGGTATCATTTGTCCTACCACTGACAGGATAAAAGCAGAAAGTCAGTATTAAAGCCCATGCTGTGCGCTTGGCTAACTCAGTAGAATATGGGGAAAGACAGGAGGAAATCAGGTTGCACCGAAGTGGTTTGTACCATTTCAAAAAAACTTCCTTGGGTTGCAAAATATTTTTCATATGCACAGAATAAAACGCAAGTAGAAACATAATAACCACAGCAATTGCCAAATGGGAAAAGTAGAAGGAGTGGAGGTCAAAACATCCAAAGGAAAAGAAAAAAAAAAAAGAGGGGGCGGGGGAGGAGGTATTACACAAGGAACAGAGAATGTGTCTCTTGATTTTAATCAAGAATCTGGATGCCTACCTGTGCAATTTGCTCTAGGGATCCTGCTTTGACAGGGGTTTTGGACCTGATGATTTCTCGAGGTCCCTTCTAACCACTACAGTTCTGTGATTAACAACATTTTTAACAACAAACCACGAGTTCTGCATTCAGTTCCTAGCAGGAGCATGTTGTATATACGCTTCACCTGCACAGGTAGTTACTTCATTTATTTGTACACAAGTGTTAACATCTGAACTGACCCCAGCGACACAGCCAGCGCTCCCTCCACACTGCCCTGTCCCCAAGACAAGGTGGCAGAACCATCAACCCCCAAGCAGGTGGGTTAGCTGCCCAGCAGGCCAAAGACCCGTTATTTTAAAAGACTTCAAATTTACATATTAAAGCAGAATGACTGAATCAAAGCCTTTGTTTGGACCCATTAAGGAATTTGGGTGGAGGATAGAGTATCTTCCCTCTCTGCTGGAACTCTGCATGCTCAGCATTATGATCATGGCATTACAACGGGTTCTTGTTCTTCAGCCAGGTGGAGTCTGGAGAACACTGCCCCAGGACAGGCATTTCAAATTTGCTTTATAATTTAATTGAGTTCTCTAAAGTGCCTATTGTTGCATGACAGAAGAGAAACGTATGTTACCCCTGCCCCGTGGGCATAATATACAACTTTTCATCAAATCACTAACCAAAGCCCTGCATATTCAAAGCTAAAAGTCTTGCCTGTGCCAGGTGTTGAAGCAAAATGGTGTGAAGTCAAGTGGGACCCCTCAGACAAGGCTCACTTCATCTTTCTTATTTCCCATTTAGCACATTCACCTCTGTGCCAGTGGGAGATGAGGAACAGATGATAGTGGTATCATCAACAAGCAACCACCTGAAATGTATTTTCTCTCCTCCTCGTGTTTAGATAAAATTCTGGTAACAAGTGGTGCCTAACAAGAGGTTTGTTGTGAAACAGAAAACCACAGCTTCAGGAAACAGCAATACAGTCACATTGCCCAGGTCAGCTGATGGGGACTACTTAATGTTCTGCATCTCTTGACCTAATCCACCCCAAACAGCAGATGTCCTGGACTCTGGAAAAAAAAAAAAATCCTTCCACACCCCATCTGAGGGTACCATCCTGTAGCTCAATATCCTGCAACACATCCATAACATCCCTGAAGTCACATGAAGACTCATCTCCGTATATTGTCCCCCACACTGTCCACTTTACAACAACATTATAAACATTGCATTGGATGAGATTCCTGTTTTGGAAGATGAGCTGCACCACTAGTGCATGTCCCCTGGGTCTTCCACAATTCCCAGTCTCTCCCTGGAGCCAGCCCAGTATCCCCAGTGGACCTCAGTCTCCATCGATTCAGACCAGCTGCATGCATAAGAGGAGACACCACACACTCCCTAGTCAGGCAGTTATATCAGGATAAAGCAGAGTCCTTTATTCGTGTTTCATCTGGGACCTGAACTGAACACAACTGCGCAACTGAAACACAAACACGCATTTTCAGCCTGACTACTTCCTAGAACGGTTCCAGGGTAGAGGTTGCCATCCCTGTGCAGGGAGGAGTGCTGTGATTCGTAAGGAGCTGGGTGAACACTAACACTAGAACAACCACTACAAACATTTCCTTCCCTTACATCCAGCCTGAAACTGTCTCTGCGTGTGGTTCTGGCTTCCAGAAGTAATGCTATCCACAGGTCTTCAGCTGAGGACTTTGGACAATCAAGTCCCAGAAAAGCTCTTAAGAGACACTCTCGATACGAGTTAAGCACAAACAACCATCCCTCAGCATAAAACAGAGATCTTCCATCATCTCCAATACATTTAGACCTAAAAATTTGGTTTTGCACTGTTAAGATGGAAGACTTGCTCAGGTTCCAGGAAAGACAGTTCTAATGATAGACGGCCCAATGAGACACGTTGAGTTCTGAAACTTCCACATCCCCCACCTCTGAAGGAGTAGGCCTGAAAAACCAAGAACTTTCAAACCAACATGGCACCATCCTAACCTGTCCCTCAGAATTCAGTGGAGGACCGTTAGTGTTGGTCATAACTGCTCTCATGCAGCTCAGCAGGGTAGACAATTCAGACGGCAGGGAAAGGCCACAATTCAAGGCAGAAGCTTTCTGCTGATACACCTACTACCTCTAGGAAGAAAGAGGACCCTTTTACACAGGCTTTTTTTGTCTGCTTAGTTTGCTGGCATAATCCCTAAATTCCAACTGATTCCCAACAACTCTAGGAAAAACAGACCAGGGAAAATCACATCTATTTCTTTCAATTCCAATTCTTTTTCCCTGTCAATCCCATTGATGTCTTCACAGAAAATGTAGCACTCGAGATGCCCTATAATATACAAGTTCTATACAATGCCCTTTAATCTGGCTTCAATCTACAAACTACTGTGAGGAGAGAAAAAAGATTTTCCACACACAAACAATTTTCACACATTTAATGTAATGGCACCCTAATCATATTTACAGTACTTTCATCTCCATTAGATACTGTGTTTCGAAAGCATAATGGGAAAAAACAAATGTGAGTAGAACACTAGTCTTTTATAAAGTGTTAGAAACTCAACCATGTGGAGTTACATATGCATAAATGCCTTCTTAAAAACTAATAGTTGTATTTTTCACCCTTACATAACAAAAAAATAACCTTCGCTGGGTCTTTTCACGAGATATGGAAATCAAAGATGACAAGACTCAAGCACTTGAGAAACTCCTGAAGTCAGGGGTGTCATAAGGTTATATCAGGACTTCCGTTAGTGAGCCTGCCGTGAAGCAGACCCTATAAATAGGAAAAGAATGTGCAAGGGCTCCGAATAAGTGAGAGGCACTGCATGTTTTGCAAGCTTGTGCTCTGACAGCCGTGAACTGCAGACTGCTGACTGAGGAAAGCCTGTCTGAATTTCTTCAGCTGAGTCCTCTTAAAATACACCCATCACAGAAAGCCATAGGGCTAGCAATACACTACTCTTCTATCCTGACAAGCTCTCCTTTGGATTTTACCTTTGATCAACAACCAAAGCAAGCAAAAAGGTCACTCTGAGAAGCCACAGGAATTATGGGATGTATTTGTTGGCTTTCCTATGACATGTAATTTAAGAGAACTAATATGGAAGCAGATAAAAATAGACTAGGCAAAAGTCTTTTTAAGGTATTATTAGCAAGAAAACTAGTGATCCAATCATTTTATTACCAGCTCGATACTTTGGCTTTCAAGAGACAAGGAAAATGGGTACACTTTTTATTAATAAAGCTTGGAGCATCCTTGAAGAGGGGGAGCTAACACAGAAGCAACCAAGGACTCATTAATTTTCACTTAAAAAAAAAAACCACCTTTGCCTGAAAGAGGAACTCATGTAGCCACTTAAGATATTTACATTTTGGCAGTAGCTGTGCTTCCTACAATTTAAAGAGTTCATTTTAGGGAACAGACCCAAGTTCATAACCAGAAAAAACTACCTTTGGAGAAGTCAGTAGTTTGCTTCTAGTAGGAACTTTAAGTATTCCTTCTTCAACACTTAAAAACTGCTCATTCTGCTGTTCCCAAATTATTTTTAAGCAATTAAGAAACTGTTCACTAGGCTAAGAAATACATTAATATTTTACCTTTACAGCCTGCTTCTAGAGTTGTTTCCCACCTGCAAATTCCAGCAAATTCTCATCCCTAGAGAACATTACTTAATATTTAAATACAACAGCATTACTGAAAGGATGTAGCTTTTATCAGTGTGAACAATTCCCCCCAAATGCATACAGAAAAGTTCTCTCAAAAAAAAATAAACTGATATTTGTGAGAAAATAATTCATAACTGTAAGTTAGTAATTTGTTCACTTGGATGCCCACATGGTACGAATCAGACAATTTGATTCATGCTTAGGACTGATGGAGTCTGTTAAAACAGCTGCAGAAATCTACATGAATTACAACTTTCAGTTCAGTCATATTACTTATACAGAAGAAACTAATATCTACTTACACAGAAAGAGGGTGGAAGTAACAGACATACACGCTCACCCCAGCACTTTTCCTACTACAAGAATATTGCACATTCCGATAATGTTGCACAAATTACTGGCTTTTTATAAAGACCATATATGAGGTATTAGTCCATTAATAAATAAAGAAAAAATGGAAATGGAAAAGCACTTAATACAATGCAATAATCCAAGTAATTAGTGAATGAGAACTGAATAAGCAATAACACGCACCCTTACGGGAAAGGTTAAAGTTACTTAGTAAACAGTCAGCTTTCAGTATCAGTTCAAGAAACATATGGTTAGATCTCTTTAAAGATTTTAAGAATTCAAAACCTATTTGCAATATTGCTGTTCAAAATGCTCATTTTGCTCATGCAATCAATTTGAAAGGTAAATTCTTCACTCACACGTTTAAAAAGATAGCAATGTGTGTATGATAGCAATCTTACTAAGGGGAATCAATTTAATATACTGGACTTATACTACCAGTTAAGAAATAAAACAGAACTTTTGGGTTGGCATCAGTTATATTACGAGGTTTGTTATGTTTTGAATAGTTTACACTGGTTATGGATTTCCACGGCACTGAAACTGTTACCCATTAGTACTGCTTTTATTATCAGATTCCAGCACCACAAGGCATTAGGTGAAAACGTGGATTATAATTTTCAGTTTTACTCTTTCTTTATGCCAAGAGTTTACCTTTCAAATCACAAAGCCAAAAGCTCCCTGCTGACAAGTAGTAAATTTAAACAATCTACCTTTTTTATTATTATTATTTAGGCCCTTCCAGAAACACTAGGAATCTGTAGGTAAGCTTATCTTTTTTAAGTTTGCCAAAGCACAGAGGAGTATTAAAGTTCAAAAAACTGAGATATGGAAACTACATTGCACACATGACAATATAATCAGCATAAAGCAAGCGTGTACTCAATATGTTCTTCCAAAACTTTTTAAGGGATATTTTTGTTTTGGAGGGGAGAGGGGAGAGACACACTAACCTCGTGCAGACAGAACTGTATACATGAACAGCCCTTAAGAAAGTCAAGGGTTATTCACATCCTAAAAATACTTTCAGGCCAATGAAAAGTTACTTGGAAATAGAAGTCATTCCTGCATCACTCTTCTAGGTGAAACACATTTTTAAGTTGGAAAATAACAAGTGTTTTATTTTTAATAGATTTGCAGTGCTGGACAGTAACAAATAAAGACCCAGGTAAGTTATACTTCTGCTGCTATTTTGTGCAAGTTGTCTAATTTGTGCAGTAAGTCCACATCAAGTAAAAACTGCTAGTGAAAACTCAAAGTCATGATAAAAAAAGCAGCACTTCAGAATAAAGTATCTCCTCTGCTGAAATCCATGCACCAGTAACTCAAACATTCTTAAATTGGCATAGGAGAATTATATTACATATCTAAAATT
The DNA here is from genome assembly GCF_040182565.1 of Anser cygnoides. Classification (NCBI taxonomy): domain Eukaryota; kingdom Metazoa; phylum Chordata; class Aves; order Anseriformes; family Anatidae; genus Anser; species Anser cygnoides. Next base: position 31,321,323 of record NC_089873.1, read on the forward strand.
AAAAAGTTAAAGTTCAAATTTACGGAAAGTGTTTACTAAACTGAAATACACAAGTTCTTTTGTCACATGGGATTATTTCTCTCCCATTTTAAGTAGTTACTGAGGCATTTAGCTCCCAATTGCATGTTATTTCTATTCTGAGGATTAGTTTCATCTATAATTTCTTTATAGCAGTTGTGTTAAGTGTTGTTTAGAACACAAAGATTTTTTTTCCATATTAGCACAAAACCAAGGAAAATTATGAAGATGTTGAAAGAAGAGGAACGGAAACATTATTGTCCAGAACAGTCCGTGTATGTAGTGACCATGTTTCCTCGTCTCTGAGTGACAGTCCTACAGTGCTTGCTGGATCCATGAAACCTGCTATCAGTTCGCACTGCATGTCGGTGTGCGTTTTCAAAGTCACTAAAAGAAAACATTTTTTCCATATTTTCAAACACATCATCAAACAGTCCACCTCCAAAGGAGAACTCTTGGAAAGAACGTCTTTGCCGATTGTGAGCTTCCCGATGACTTCGGAAGTGATTTTCAAAGTGCTTTTTTGACCGTGAGTTTTGACTGAAGAGGTCAAAGTCTTTGAACAGATCATCAAAGTTGAAGTTAAATGACTGATGGAATGGGCTTCCATTATTTCCTTGTCCTCCATGACGGCCAAATTGATCGTATTCTCTTCGTTTATTCTCATCTGATAATGTTTCATATGCTATTTCAGTTTAAAAAGAAAAAAGCAGAAAAACTTCAGTTGCATGCCCATTATAAAAAGACAAACACATACACAGAACAACAGCACAGTAAGCTCTAGCCACGCTGCAGTTACAGCTAAGTGGCAAGCTAAACAGCATGGAGATAAAATAAAGGAAATTAATTACCATATATATTACCATAATTACCATATAATACCACATACCAAATTTTCAACTCTGCAGAAGTTTAACAATAAACCTAGATTTTGTGATTGGGGAAAACTGAAGTGGAATTAGGTTTCCATCTGATCTTGGTCCAAAACTACATCTACTGGTGCTCCAAGGCAGCAGTTGACAGATAACATACATACTGTTACTAGAATGGGTATTTTAAACTCCTCCATTTTCTTACCTGGCATTGGCTTCCCAACTGTTCTAAATAACTCAACATTTCTTTAGAACTCCCCGCTTCCTCCTTTAGTAGGTGCTAACAGCTGCAGTATCTAAAGAGATACACTACATTAATCACTACCTTTCTTTCAAAAGAACAGTTCTGTAGACATGAAGATAAAACCCAGAAGTCTTGTTAGCTTTGTCAGACAAAATGGACACCTATGTTATAATAGTCTATGGGAAGCAGAAATGGAAACACTTTATTCTTCAGCAAGCCTTTTCATGTTCTTGATCATTCATTTCTGTTAATATATTTTAATCCCAATACACTTATGAATGGTGTATTCCTAGGATCACAGGATAGTTTGGGCTGAAAGTGCCCTCAGGTTTCTAGTCTAATGTTTTGCTCAAAGCAAGGTCAGCTATGAGATCAGACTAGTTACTCAGGGCTTTATCCTCTCATTCCTGAAAACTCCCCAAGGATGGAACGTGCCCAGCCTCTCCAGTCAACCCGTTCAAACGCTTGCCTGTCCTCACGGTGAAGAAAGTTTCAAAGTTTTTCTTTACAGCCACATTGCATCTCTTGTAACTGCTGTCTCTCGTATTCCTACCAAGAACCACTGAAGAGCCCTGCTGCAGGTTGTTTTTAATAAAAACACACAAAAACTCCCCCTAAGTACTGTAAGGTTTCCATTAGGTCCCCCGAAGCCCTAGTAACCCTGAGCTGGATCTTACTAGACAGACCAGAATACAAGAACAGTATTTAAAATACTCTTCTAGTGCCAAAGTTGTCCTCCTGCCAAGAATTTTTTGTGAGAAGAGGCACGAGCCTAAAGTCTAATAGGCAGGAATGCATAAACTGTGCAAAAGGCCTGCCTATGCGCAAGAAAATGGAAACCAGTCAGAAATTGATACAGGGCATTTGCCACCACAGAAGTAGAACAAAAAAAAAATCATCTCTTATTCAGTAAAAACAGTACGCTTAAGTAACTGCATTTGTTCACAGATATAAGCCACGTATCCAGTTATTAAGACTGAGGTTAGCGTATATTACCTTCAGCAATTTCTCTAAATTTTGCTTCGGCACCAGGACTCTTATTTTTGTCTGGGTGGTATTTCATAGCCAGTTTGTGAAACGCCTTCTTGATTTGGCGGTCAGATGCATTTTTTGGAACTCCTAAGATATCGTAATAGCTCTCCGTAGCCAGTATTAACTCAGTTATCATTAAAATGCAGAGGGCAAACGTGAAGACAGATTGTGTAGTTGCCATTTCTCTGGTTCCTAGAAAGAAAGAGAAATATACTTGAACAGGTTATTTCAGGTTCCACAGCAGCTTAAAAAGGCACAACCATAAACTGAAAGAGGAAGACGTGTATTTTTTAGGAGTCACTCTGTGACTGACACATCAGCAGGTTCTTTCACCTGTGTTGTTAGTTAACAAACCCCACCTCCCTAGGTTCATAATCACAGAAAACGTGAATGGAAATGCTGCAAATTCACATTTCACATCCATCTCAAGTGCTCTTTGGTGTTCACCTTTGGTCTACAGCTATCCTTACCCACACATTTCCCCCCAGTCCTGTTTCCAGCTGTTGAATTAAACATACAGTACCTTTCACTGCACCAAACAGTTCATGCTGGCATACCTAGACTAGCTTTTAACTAAGCCCTAAGTTCTAGGATCATAAACACAGCAGCTCTAAATTAGAGCACAGGTTTCAAAACCTACTGAATATGCTGGTAGAGTAACTCATTGATTAGCTTGTGCAATAATAAGAACCTGAAAACACAACAGGCCTGAAAATCAACTTTGGGCTGTTAGATGCTCACAGTCGGCTTCAGAAGGTCATCTAACTGACCTAAGGTGAGCATGATACAAGGAAACACTCATCTAGAGTACAGAGGTCAGTCAAGTAGAACACTATTTTATAACAGGCTGGGCTTAATTTACTTTCATTTTAGACTGTATTCTAAATATAAACACCTACCATACCTCTGATATCAGAGAATTTATCTAATAAATGCCACTGCATATAAAGATTTACACATGCGATTCTCAATGTCTGAATGGGGCTCGAAAAAAACCTTCTATACAAACAGCTTCAACTATAACTAAAAGTTTAACCATTTTTTAACAAATTTATTTGTCAAAAACTTATATTTAAAAACAAATTGAAACTAAAACTCAGGGAAAAAGCAGTGGCATAGATAAGAAACAGAAAAAATCAGCTCCATGTAGCCATATCATCTTACATGATTTTTTATAAATGACAAGAGTGGGCTCTTCCTACCAGAAGACAAGCTTAAATGATATTTGGAGGACTTATGTATATAAAGAGGTACATAAAACATACAGTACAGAACCGTGAACATTCAAAGACAGAGTGCTGGTTGTCCCCTAACCAGTATGATGTATGGCAATGCCTTGAACATGCCAGAAATAGCATGCTCCCTGCCCCCCCCAGCCCCCATCATATTGCACTGATATGACAGCATCACAATCACAACTCAAGGAGAAGAATTCTATAGCTAAGAGTAACATCATTTTCCTGAAAGCTGAATAAGCTAACATTATTCTAGCTTTAATGGTACTCTGACTATACGTTTAGACTGTACGTGGCCTAAACATTTGTCATTCAAAGGTTTTGAACTCTGTGTATCAGGCACATGAGACAACTCAGCCTTTAATAGGAAGTCCACACCCTCTAAAGAAAATTAACACCTAAGCATCAAAACTGGCAAAAACACCATTTCCAATAGGTAAGGCAGGGGGCTAAAACGAATGTTGTGAGGTCAGAGCAAAAAGCTCATGTACGATTAACATTCCCATGCCCTCTAAAGCATTTATTTGGCAAGCAGCCCGCATGATATCAAGTGGTAAGGAGTAGCAGTTAAAACAAACTGTATTTTGAGCACTGTATCTGGATACCAAATGGACGGTTCTTTTCCATATTCCCCTTGCATGACTCCGAACATATTTTTAGTACAAGAAGCTTTCCAAGCCTTTTCCACATATTTTCTCCCACCAGTTCACTAACCTGAAACTTTGCCACCTGGATGCCAAGACACACGTATATCCCTCCACACTTTATGCACCTTCTTTCTGTTTCTGCTTTGCAGATACAGACTCATGCCTTCCTGTCATGCCAAATATTACATAAGCATGATGTAGGTGTGAGGAAATGAAATAAAAACCAATCTGTTCCACTTTCCGAAGGCTCAACTCCATGCTTCTACAAGTAAACACCAAAAGATGCTAAAAAGAGTTGTTTAACTCCTTCATTAAGGGCCAAACCCTCTATATAACTTCCACATTTATCAGAGCCTGAGAACATCAAGTCACTCAAGTTTTCTGCTCTGCTTACACCCCTCAACTTCTATGACTTTTGATAATGAATTATACCTAGGTTTCCCTTTCCCTATAGTTTTACACTGAGATTTCGGTAATGCAGTTCCATGCTCTACTGCCCCTAGTTTTACTTGGATTTCTAGTCTTTTTAAATTTGTACTGAAAATTAACTGAATTTTAAATTAAATAATAATAATAATAATAAAAGGACGCATTTCTTTGCATTTAAAAAATTCCCCAAAACCTCTATCAAACCTGTTAAGTTTTACAGAAAAAAGACCTCAGGACACTGGCAGACTTAACTCTGTCCTTGAAGAACTCTGTGAAACTTGAACGTAATAATAAAACTCAAATGAAAAGCAAATATAAAGGAAACCCAAAGCTAAGCAGCATTTTAACCTGATAACAGGTCTTAAGTTTACACGATGTATTTTGAATTATTGATTTTTTTCGCCAGAAGACGTGTTTGATATGGTGTCAGCATCTTACTACTGGCATCTTAGTTAACAATAAAGGCCAGGCCTGACCTCCTCCCCCTCCCCAAGTATCTTTGCTATCGCTTTCGCTACAAAACCTCTCTTACATGCTTACTCTTCGTATGCCTCCCCTCCCTCACCTCCCCATTAAGTAAGTTTCACTTCGCAGGCTCTGCAGTGTAATTACCTAGAATTTAGACTTGTTTGGGGATTGGTAAGCTCTGTATGCTTCCTGATATCAGGCTTCAGCAACAGAACAGCCCCTATAACTCTTACGAAGAGCACTGAAGAACCCCGTTTTAGCTGGGCACATCCAGCATCGGTCAGAGATTTATATCAAGAAGTAATTACCCCCAGGCTGCCGGCCGAGCAGCCCCCACCCCAACCACCACCCAGCCGGGCACCACCACCGACGCTGCCACCGGCAGGTGCCCGACCCTCGCCCCTTCACGCCGCGGGCCTCCCTCCTGCTCATGCCCCGGCCGCTGCTGCTGCGGGCCTGGCGGCGGGCGAGTGCCCGGGACAGGACCGAGCGGCCCCGCCATGCTCCCCACTCCCCCTCAGGGGGTCCCGCTCCCCTCTGCCCCCACCTCACCTCAGCGCCGCCGTCCCCGCGCGCCGCTCCCGCCCAACGGCCGCCAGCGCGCGCGCAGCCCCTTCCCTTCCCCTCCCCTCCGCACCCCGCCCTCCCGCCGCTGCTACACGAAGCGCTGGGCCATTGGCCCCTCCGCCCCCACGTGACGCCGCGGCGGCGCTCCCCCTCCCTTCCCCTCCCCTCCCCTCCCCGTTGTCCCCGTGACTGCCGCCCCCCCCCCCCCCCCCCAGCCCCCGCTGCCCATGGTTCCGGCGGCGGTCCGGGCCGCGCCGCCATGCCGCGGTACTGCGCCGCCGCCTGCTGCAAGAACCGCGGCGGGCAGAGCGCCAGGGACCGCCGCAAGCTCAGCTTCTACCCGTGAGTGGGCGGCCTGGGGGGCCTGGGGGGACGGGGCTGGGGCTGGAAGGGTGTGGGGAGAGGGAAGGGGAGGGGGAAGGGAAGGGAAGGGAAGGGAAGGGAAGGGAAGGGAAGGGAAGGGAAGGGAAGGGAAGGGAAGGGAAGGGAAGGGAAGGGCAGCGCTGCTGTGGGGGCTCAGAGCCGAGCCGCTCGGCCCTGTGAGGAGCGCGGCGCCGATATCGGCGGGTTGCTGTCGAGTTAAGGCGCAGCAAGTGCGGGTGCGTGGAGACAGTCGTCTAACGTTGAGGAGAAAATCGAGGGGTCGGCTCCGCAGGCAGCCCGAGACTTCGTTTTGGTGAGACCTGAGCTGAGCCGTGAGTTTGTTTCACTGCGCGGTCAGTGTTGTTCGACAGTCGTTGTTGTTCCAACATCCGGAAAGCTCACAGGAAGACACCTTCAAAAGGGCTTTAGTTTAGATCAAATTAAACTACTTCACCTACAACATATGCCATGCATGATTCAGCCGAAATATGTTATCATCACAAAACAATCATGAAAACGAGTGGAAATACATTTTCTAGAGTGATATGGATAATCTGTGTGCCACACGGATGATTAAAGCAAGTTGGAGTGCTGGTACATATTCATATTCAAGTGTACGGCATCAATGTAAATATGACACGGTGCTTAGGGACATGGTTTAGTGGGTGACATTGGTAGTAGGGCGATGGTTGGACCAGATGATCTTGGAGGTCTTTTCCAACCCTTATGATTCTATGATTTCAAAATCCCTGCCATTTTATCTAGCCATTGAACTGTTTTGTGTTAAAACTATCACAGTCTGGCAGAAGAGGTGCTGAGACTTGTTTATACCAGAGAACAGATGCTGAATATGATTTAGGGGGTATTTGAGAGCAGGAGCAGGTTATTCTGTAGCCCAAATAATACATTTCGCAACCAGACTTTGTCTCTCACTGCAGATTTTTTTTTGCTTCCCAGTCCGAAGCTGGCTGGTGGTGGGGAAGGCAGTGAGTGCTGTCTTGCAAGGGTAATGACAGTGGAAGCAAACGCTCTCAAGGTCTTCTTGGAGAGGGTGTGTTTGGTGGTGTGATCTCCTACTGAAAGAACCTTGTCCTCTTGCTGAGAACCTTGTCCTCTTACTGAGAACCTTCTTTGGACCTAGGTAGTAACATCCCAGGCTGAGCTCTGTAACATGCTGTATAACATGTGTAATGCTGCTATTGGGTGTACACAGTCTAAGCAGGCAGCAATTGAAAAGGCTGAACCCCTGACCTGTCCTTGAGAGGTTATCTTCCTTTTACTAGCATTATTCTTTGCATTCCTGCAAAGAGCTAGGTGGATCAACAGTTTGCACCGTTTCCTTGGTAACTTGAAAACTTAAATGGCAGCAAATTCAAAAGGTGGGATAAAGGTTGAAAAAGTGCAGCTACTTGCAGTTTTAGGACACTGTGGGCCTGCAGAGGAGAGTCATTGCCACGTGTGGCAGCTGAGAAGAAACCTGTAGTTTCAGGGGTGGGATCTAGGGTTTGCCAAGAAGTAACCAGCCTTTCATAGAATTTGGGTGACACACAGCCCCTCGGCACACCAGGCTGTCTCCACAGCTTCTGTTTTGTGGGAATACCTCACTGCTGAGCCATTTTTTTTGTGCATTGAAATTCAGTTAATGTTATTCTGGTCTATTAACGTACAGTAATAAACATCATAGAAAGAACTGGTTGTTAATTAAAAGGAAAAATTCAGCTATTTAGGGAGAGAGACAAAACTGGTTTGTAGCAAGGCTATAGGCACTTGTCACATCTGGATGGTTGTTGTCCCTCTTACTGCCAACATCTAATAAATACTCTTTACGTCCTATGCTTATGATCAGCTCAGGTTTGATGACCAAATGAATCTGTCTCTTACTCAAAAATGTAGGGTTTTTTTAAAGTTATTGTTGTTCATGATTCTAAGGAATATTAGAGTATTGCTTTCTTAACAGGAGTCATTTCTGAGTGTTCAGAAATCAAGTTACATTCTATGTATCATATGTGGTTATAGGCTAGAGTAAAAAGAAACTTAGCACTCCCAGAGAAATCTATAAGCTCATTTCAAGTACTTTGATGTCCGTCTAGTAAGAGCTGAGAGTTCAGGGTGGTCTCCATGTTTGTGTTGCCATTACCTTAACTGCATGACTGGACATGCATCATAACAAGCCTTTAATTTCCCTTTAATTTTTGTGTATCGTGATTCATTGGGTAGATTACATGCGTTTGCTCACTTTCTTTTAACTTAGCTCACTTTCCCATGTAATATGACTGTTTGTATATACTTTCAAAATCAATTTCATGTATTTTGCAAGTAGGTTAGAGGGTTGAAAAGTTAGTTCTGGGTTACGTGACATCGTTGGGATACTCAACGCTGTAAGACAGCTTAATTTCTGAAACAAAAAGTAAATGCACACCAACACAAAACATTTTTACTTTTTGAACAAAATTTAGATCCTGCACTGGAAATACTATTCACATTTATAAGTTATCAGACAATCCTGAATATGGTGTATGCTAAGCGACACTTAGTCAAAGAAAAATAATAACAAAAGGGTTGGATACTAATTTTGTCTAGTAAGGCAACAAAAAAAATACTATTTCTAAAACGAGGGTCAGATCTAACATTTTTTTAATTAAGTATTTCCTCTGACTTCAGGAGAATTACTTTTTGAGCAAGTATTGCAGAATCAAGATTTTTTAAATGCCTTGGCCTAGGGTTTTGAAGTCCTTCACCAGCAGAAATCAATAGAAATTCTGCTGCTGAACTCTGGAGCAAATATCCAAATAGGAACCATTTCGATGATTGTTAGATTAACATGTAATTGACATCCTGATTAGCTTTTCATATTTAGGGAAAAAAAAAAAAAAAAGAAAGAAATTAAAATCATTACTTTCTTTTTATTCCTTTCAAGAGAATCAAGGAAGGACAGCCTGGTAAGGAACAACAGAAAGTTCTTTGTTTAAAAAGAAAACAGAAAGAAAGAAAAAAATAACAATTCTTTGCTTTTCTGTTTCTTTTTATTTTTTTTCCCAACTGTTTTAAAAAAGATTTCCACTCCATGATAAAGAGAGACTTGAGAAATGGTTGCGGAATATGAAGCGAGATGCATGGACTCCAAGTAAACACCAGCTTCTATGCAGTGATCATTTTACCCCCGATTCCCTTGATGTGCGATGGGGTATTCGATACTTGAAACATACAGCTGTACCAACAATTTTCTCTTCCCCAGATGATGAGGTAATGTGTTCCTATCTTTTTATTATAATAGAAAACTAACCAACTATTTATGTAATAAAGATGTGCTAACTGTCTATAATATAGCTTATTTTAAAAATACCCATCCATCAAAATGTTTTGCCAACAGAACTGACATAAAACTAGTATGTGATTCCGTAGTGTAAAGGAAAAACAACTACCCATACTTTGAGTGGAGGTTCAGTATTATTTTTTAATTGGAAGTTCCAAAAGCATGTTCTTTAGAAAATTCCCCATAGAAAAATTCTTTTACTGTGTGATTACTATTATTAGTCTGTTTTTTTTTGTTGTCGTTGTTGTGTTTTTTTTTTTTAAGGTCTTCTCTTAACTAACTGTACATAAATACTGACTTCAAAATGTTTTTGTTTCAAACTCAGCATTTCTCTTTCCTGGCCCTAGCCTCAAACACCTAAGAGCTCAGGAGTGTAGGCTGTTAAAGTTTTGCCACAAAGGCTATTCCGTCTTGTCTTTCACAGAGTTATGGAATTGGTGTATTGGGTTTACGTGGAAGGGCTTGGTAGCAGGGTGGTGCTGCAGGGGTGGCCTCTGTGAGCACAGCCCAGCAGCTGCCCCATGTCAGATCAGAGCCAGCTCCAGATGGCTCCAAAAAGGACCCGCCACTGGCCGGAGCTGAGCCAGTGAGCAACACTAGTTGGGCCTCTGGGAGAGCAGATTTAAGAAAGGGGGAAAAAATAAATTAAAAATAAAATGCTGTGCAACAGCATCTGGGAGAGAAGAGTGAGAACATGTAAGAGAAGCAGCCCTGCAGCCCCCAAGGTCAGTGCAGAAGGAGGGCAGGAGGTGCTCCAGGCACACAGCAGCAGTTCCCCCGCGGCCTGTGGAGAGGCCCCTGGTGGAGCAGGCTGTCCCCCTGCAGCCCATGGGTCCCACATGGAGCAGATCTCCACGCTGCAGCCCGTGGAGGAGCCCCCGGTGGAGCAGGTGGATGTGGCCTGGAGGAGGCTGCGGCCCATGGAGAGCCCCCGCAGGAGCAGGCCCCGGGCCGGAGCTGCAGCCCGTGGAGAGGAGCCCACGCAGGAGCAGGGGGTCTGGGGGGAGCTGCCGCCCGTGGGGGACCCGTGCTGGAGCAGTTTGCCCCTGGGGGATGGACCCCGTGGTACGGAGCCATGTGGGAGCAGTTCTTGAAGAGCTACTGCCCGTGGGAATCTCAGGTTGCTGAAATTAATTCAGAAGTGAATTGATTCATTCTTTCAAAATCCCTAGGATTGCTGGGATGTTAAGTATCACATTTGAAATGATAGAATTCATTTGGTTTTCTTTAATTTTATCTTTGCATACATTTTTCAGTCACTTAAGACTGAAGTTTGGTGGGTTTTTCTGTTTGTTTTTGTTGTCCAGGAAAAAGACTCTTCTCAGAACAGCCCACAAGAGATAAAGAGAGCAGACCTGGAAGAAACAACTAAAAATGTAGAGTCCGAGAAAGTACCTGTATCACTTGAACTTTGTAGACCAAAGAAAAGTCCTGCAAAGGCAGAAAATCTAGATGAAAAAGCAGAAGTAGTTTGCTCATCTGCATTGAGTAAACCTTTACAAAAGCAAAACCTACAACTTCAAAACAGAGAAAACTTTCAGGCAGACAGTGTTATTCTCGATAATTCATCTCAGCAGCATATACATCAACCTGAGCCTGTTTTATTGGCAACAGCAGTCCAGAACATGGAAACTGCCAATGTTCATACTTCTGTAGAGGATTCAGTAAGTTGCACAGCTACAGTCTTGCAGTTTTCAGACCCTGATTACTTGAATTCGTCTCTGAAATTGAACAGCGCTTTAGGTTCAATAACTGACTATGCACTTGAAAACCCAAACTCTCATGTTTTAGGCTGTTCTGTTGAAGTACAGCCTACAAGTGAAAACACAGTTTTAGTCAGTACAGTCACACAAACTATTGAACAATTCAGTGGAGGTGAAGAATCTGTCATTGCCATCATCCTACCAGCTGAGAGTCCAAAAGAGTCTGAAATAATAGATAGTTCTTTCCTACCTATTAAGCAAGAATTTCTCGACACGGAAGAAGCAGAAACAGATAAATCTGTGTATATGAATGCATATAGTGGAAGTGAAGTGTTACAAACTGAGCATTCATACTGCAAACAAGACATAGACAGAGAGCACCTCTGGCAAAAAATTTCAAAGCTTCACTCTAAGATAACTCTACTTGAAATGCAGGAGATAAAGACTTTGGGGAGACTCAGGTCCTTGGAAGCTCTTATTGGACAATTGAAGCAAGAAAACCTTCTTTCTGAGGAAAAGCTCAAGATGGTAGAAAACTGCTTCACAACACTGGAAGTGACTATGATACAGTAAAGGCTTTCAGTTATTGTTCTACAGTATCTTTACAGCTTCTTGACTGTCCTTTTGAACAAAATAAGTTTTGATTCAATCATGGTATTTTAGATATCTAATGCAAATTGTGTGAATAGCAAATACCCTAAATGTTACATCAACTCCTATCAATGCTAGACGGTAGACCATTGCCCATAAAATATGACTTGCAAGTGAGCTTTAAAAGAAAAGCTAAACCTGTTAGTCTTGTTAAAGTATGTAAAGCGAATCAATAAAAGTAAGTGTAACTCTTCCAGGTGCAGGTTTCCCTGAAACATGCAAATCTTGCATTTGGGGCAGCAGTAGAATGGACAGTGTAACTGGGTAGAATGGAAAATTATAAAACAGCTGTCTAAAAGGAAAAAAAGTCTCCTGGTTCTCTTTCAAACCAGTAAGGAGGTATGTAATACACATTGTCCAGTGAGGCCACAATTACTCTTTGGTCTTCTGTTCATCTAGCATTAATTCTGATAGCTTTTTGTACATTTTGACCTTATTAAATTTGACCTTATTAAATTTTTCTGCAATAAAAGGTGTGTCTGTTCATTTAGTTTTCCTGTTTTTTTTTTTCTGAGAATATTGCTGCAATGAACAAGTCCCTCTCCTCTTTTTGTGCTGATGGAATATTCCACTCAAATGAAAAGAGACAAATAGTGATTTTTTGTGGTTAGTAAAAAGGAAAATTGTAAATATTCAGTGAGTGCTATCTGCTCAGCTTTGATCATGATGCAATCTATATCTGCATAAATTCATGTACACTTAATAGTACACTGAAGAAAGTAATGCTTTATGGAGCAAAGCGACAGAATCTGTCACTATTTTTCTATAGCTAATTCTTCAAGAAGTGGGATATAGAGATTAGAAATTTGCTCCCCTGTATTAACTGTTTCTAGTGTGCAGGACATGAGTGCATTGGAAATATAATCCATTTTGAGGGCATGAATTTGCTTAAATACTTTCTGCTTATTCTCTCAGCATGCTACGGATTAGAGCTAGAGTTCAGTGTGTAGTGACTGTAATTCTTGAGGGGCTTCCATGTATTTTCCTATATTTACACATCTTCCCCCACCACCAGTTCAGTATAGGACTGGACCTAATGTGTTTCTTTGCAGTGTATTACCTGTGCTCTCTGTTGGATTCATTCTGAAATTTTTGGGGGAATTTTTTGATTATTAAATTGAGGATCCAAGCAACAGTGATTATAAAGTTGACCTGCAACTAGAGAAGTTATAAACTAGTAAAATTTCAGAAAAATTCCTGATAGTAATACTAAAAATGTTTTTTGTGGCATAGATATCTTTAAACTTGGGAAAAAAAAAAAAAGATCCTTATTTTTTCTTTTTTTTTTTATGGACTATCTTGGGAATATAACAGAAAAAACTCACCTCAGTAAGCATGTCACCAAGTTTATGAATTTCTCTCCTACAGGATGATTTGAGCCAATGAGGCTTGGGTGGGCTTAAATGGTCCTCTGCCTTTCTACGTCACACACAACTTTTTATGCCAGATAGGTCATTGTTAAGGCGTACAATTAGCTCTTCTCAGCTGAGCCTATTACCTTAACTGCTGCCCAAAGTAACCTCTACTCTTATCAAGCAGGATGTTACAGCTTTATTTTTCTATTTTTTTAGTTTTCTTGTGTCTAACAATAGATGTTAAATAACATGCCAGCCTATTAACCTTGAGTGTTCAAGTAGAGCTGTGTAAATTTACCAGTTTTCCTTAATTCTGAATTTTATGTTTGATTGCTCTCTGCTAGATCATAGTCCCTCTCATCCAGATTCATGAATTTTGCAGTAGCAGCCAGCATCACCAACTTAACTGTAAAAAAGGCCAGAGGTGGAAAATGAGATGATTTTGTATGTAGCCTTTCTCAGGGCCAGTCTTGTAGTGATGAAGAGGCTGAACCACCACGGAACAGTCTGCAGTTTGACCAGAATCAGTGCTGTGTTTTGTAAATCGTCGCAAATTGATTCCAATAAATTACTTTGGGCAGAGAAGTTTTGTATTCATTTAAAAACATTTAGAATTATAGCTGACTATGTTTGCTTACAGAAAAATATGACTAAGTTCTTAGCTTCAACCATATGCTGACACTGACTTACTCAAGCTAATCAGTATAAATACAGGAAAAACTGCGCTGGAAATTGCCACACTCCACTGATTAGGTGCTACGTGTGTCTTGTTCTTAGTGTTTCCTGATCATAAAAATGTGTAACCTTTTCCACTAAACGTAAGGACTTTAAGAGATGCTATGTTATTCTTTCAGATCTAATGGAAACTGCTCTTCAGCAGCTGCAGCTCACTATGGTAATAGTACATTAAATCATTAAACATTTTGTAATGTATACAACTTATAGTGATCAAAATTAAATGGTCTTATGTTTCTTTTCAATATTTTTGCATTTGCATCTTTTTTTTTTAACTTTTGACTGCTTTTTTCCAGTGATTCAATTAATTAATTTCAACATTTTACATATATAAGAGGTGTCAGCAGTTTAATACACATATTGAACTGTTAAGCAGTTTATCTTTTCTACTACTACGGAAATATGGCATTTGGCTTTCTTCTAGATCTTCATTTAAATTCTACCAACTTTAATAAAGTTAGGGATGAGCAGTGTCGCTCCACATGGAATGAACTGCTACCCATTTCTCCTAGTTCTCTGCAGTTCCCCTAGTTTTTCATTTTCTTTACAAGGTGGAGTGAGATGTTTTATTTAACACAATCTGGATGCAGTAGAGGATGCAGCAGAGGATGTTTTCTTTCTGTCAGTATCTGGGAGTTCTCTTCTGTACTTTCTTGCATCAGTGCCACCAGTAGTGACATCGTTCCTACATACTTCAAGGGCATTCGTTAGGAGTCTGCCAAGACCTGTCATTAGCTGTCTAAAGTATCTCGTTACTCTCCTTTACCTTAGTGAGGTTGTAGTTATTCTTCCTTTCTACTTAAATCCTGTCCTGCTCTGAAATGTGGGTCTCAGAGTAGGACATTCGAAAACCTGGATACTGTTTCACTAGGTGCTGTCTTGTCATTAAGCTCAGAGCTACATGTTGCATCTTAAAAATTACACTTACCTCCATCTCCGGACTCCTTCGCTAGTAGCCTGATTTCCTCAACACCTAACTGCACGTTGGTGAAAATGCCTTGCATACTACTTGATGCTTCATCTCACTAGATAATGCTGCTTATCTGCAAGCCAGTGTCTCACACACACAATGCATCACTCTGGCACCTCAGCCTGTATCCAGTGCTGGCTTAGTAAAGCACCAGGCACAGCCTGCAGAGCCCTTCTGCGTCACAGCGACGTGGTGTAACACCCATGGACCCCATCACGTAGCTAGGTGAGGGCTTGTGCAGACAGGGGTTGCCTGCATGCCCTGGATTGCTACAGCCCTAATTATTTATTTGTGTCAGTGACGGTGGTGCACTTTGCTTGCCAGGACGCATTATTTCCAGTCTTACTGAGGGGACTGTTGAAATTGCGTCACTCGTACATGTTTAGAAGTTCATCAGTGCAGTAAGTCAATGAAACTGAGATGCTGCATCTGTGAGAAAACATACCGAGACGTAGTGGGAAAGCCCCACGTGGTTTTGGGGCACACCCAGGAGACACTGTGGGCAGCAGCTCAACCATTTTCTATCTTCCCAGGCAGAACTAGAAAAAGTCCACATCCAGCCATGCAAGACACAGGTGATGCTGAGCAACTCTGTTCTCTTCCCTTTTGTAAAATCCTTCAGCAGGAAGCCCTGCACCGTACTGCAAGGCTGGAGGGGAAGTGTGAGACCTTGTGAGAGATGCTCAGCACCATGCATGGGACAGGGAGGAAAGAGCAGGCTTTGGCATTTAGGGTTCCTGCCTGGGGAAAGTTCTGTCTTCAGGATCCCACAGGACGCATGAGCTACCAGCACCAAGGCAAGGCGGGGGGGGGGGGGGGGGGGTAATTACATGCTATTGTGACTTAAAATTGGACTTCAATTTAGATACAGAATATATTTTCTTTTGCTCAATTACCCAAGAATTTTATGACTTACTGACACAAGCTGGAAATTTTAGAATATTATTCACACTAAATTAAATAAAAATATCACCGCTCTATTTTCTCCTTCACTGAAATCAGTGTGATGACTTTCTAATTTACCAGGCCATTTACTCCTGCAGTAAAGACATGAATTTCTCCCAAAATATTTTCTAAATTAAACTTTTTTTTTTTTTTTTCCAGTAAATGTAACTCTGGGCATCGTTAAATGTCATGGGGCATATTGCTAAAAGCCTGTCACTGTTTTAATATCTGCCTTTCCTGCAGAGGACATTTAGAAGACCATTTCTGAAAGCGTAAACACAATTTTGAAGCATGTGCCTCATTCTTTCTAAGACATTAAACTATATAGATTATTGCAGAATACATAATATTATATGCATTTATACGTGTATATATATTGCATATATAAAAAAGCAGCGCTCCATATAAACAGTAGGTGGTGCTACTGGATTGCTCTGTAGAATCAGCCTAAAGCTGATTTTATTTTTATTTTTACTCAGAAACAAGCAAACGAGTTAACTATTCAGGGATTTTTCCTTATGATTTATATGTGTCTTTAATAAAGTAGGGTAGTATCTGAGTAAAACATTATGGCTAATTTTCCTCAATTTTACAGAAGTAAAGCTTCAGAGAAGAAACTCATTTATATTCTGAGCATAAAACATGAAATTTGAGAGCTTTCTGCTCAAGAGAGTAGTAAAAGATGATCTATTCATTGTCCTTTTGTGGAGCATGATTGCATTCATCATATGTTGAAGTGGGTCAGTGATTAAAGTTTGAATCCCATAAAGAGTTTAGCATTGCTCATTTGCATATTAATCAGGGTAATGGTGTGAGTGTTTAATCACAGCCATCATCAAGAATGTCTGTTTTGCTACACAAGCACTGTGGCCATGTTTTTCTAACTGGGAAGATGCATGCACATCAGCTTTATGCATGGCTTAGTCCTCTCTTAAAATATTGTGGAACAGACTTTGTACAGAGAATATACAACTTTGGATGGTACAAACTGCATTGGTACAGGACAACATTGGTCTTGTAGACTCATATGTTTTTTTTCCTGCTTATTCCAGTGTAACTTTCAAAATATAATAGGTAATAAGGTATTACAGAGCAGGTTAGAAGCATCTGTGTGTTGTGGTTCAACCCTGGCAGGCAGCATTAGCTCTATCCCAGCCAAAACAATGGCACTCTGTGAGTTTCTGAATGTATGGAACAGATCTTAAAACAGGAATTGCAAAAATAGACAGTGAAGAAAGCCATGCCTAGGTAAACTCTGGTTTGGAGGCATCCATTTGCCTCAAGGCTGGTTGCATCTTCTCTGGGTGTACAGCCTGCGGTACTCAGCCTGTTGTTCACTGATCAGATCCAGCCACCTAACAGAACCAGGGAGACACAACTCCTCCACAGCCTCCTGAAAGAAGGCATCTCACCTGTCTCCATCATGAGCTGTTCTTCCATTAACCAATATCTAATATCTTCATTAAGAAAAGAAGTGAGAAAATGCCCATTTATCTACTGATTATGGCCAATGGGATGTTGTAGACAAATATGTTAGATTTAGACTTTTTGTTGCTGTTGTTACAAATACCTGGAGTTAGCTAAAATGAATGGGACCTTGTGTTTTGATAGTCACATAGTTTTTAGATGGGCAGGTTAGGAAAACCAAGTCCTAATTTAAAAGCTCCTGGCAAGTAAGTCCTTCCAAATTGTGCTTCAATTTCCTGTACGGCCAGTGACAAGTGGAAGGTCCTTCAAAGCTTCTAGAAGAGATTCTGTTCAGATATATCATTTATGCAGTTGCAGCATTTTTTTCTGAAGATTTTGAAAGAAATTTTTTTCTGTATAGAAAATTTGGACAAGTTGGAAAACTGATTCAACAGGTGCCTAGCTTAGTCAGAGTACCCAAGGCACATTTCTCAGTGCTGCAGAACATCCTCACAAGGTGCACATCAGACCTAAGAGCTCTGCATTGCTTCATGGATAACATAAATTGATAATCATCAGACACCTTATAGCCCCTTGGGATGGAAAACAACCTTGTGCCCACTGTAGGCTCGTGCCAAAGTAGTATAAAACACCATGTTGAGCTCTTTTTCAGCCATGCCTGCTTGGGTAAGGACATTATAGATTGCAAATGTAGATAGTTTGACCTTCACTCTGAGTCAATAGACTATGAGGACAAACAAGAACAGGTCTGGGAGCTCTCAACGACCAGAATAGTTACTCTTTAGAGATGGGGGATAATAAAGATACAAGGCCTGTTGGTTTCACAGCATGCAAAATATATCAAACCTTTTGGATCTCATACTTGCAAGCAGATGTTATTAAATTTACATCAAAGTCCTTTATTGAGTGTTTTACATGATGAGAAATCCTGTACTGTGTAAAGCTGGCTTTGGCTACAGGACATTTACAGAGCACTAAGCCCATACGGCCTCGATGCCTATTGACCAGCCATGGATACTCTCCCAGCACTGCGTTATCTGGCCTTGCAGACTGACCATTAGTTTTCAGGAAATGCCTAATATTCTGCTGTCACTAGATAAGGGTGTACAACAACTCATGCTCTCTCCAGGTCACAGCCCCAGCAGACTCCTGCGGAAAGCCTTTCACACCTCGCTAGCAATGCAGCAGCTCCTCTCCACCTCTTTGTTATCTGTGCAGTCCCTTAAAAAGGGGGAAATTGGCTTTTCTTGTCCCTAGCCCGAAAGTAGATTAAATCAGGCAGTTCCTACTTTGGGTCTGACCTTCAGGAAGTCCAGGGGTGGAATTAGAGCCTTGTCTGGCTGATGTTAGAGAGATTATCTGATGCCTTGTGAAATTACTGGCCCTGAAAGTTTGCTGTGAAGTTTCCTGCACAGGACCACATCAGGGCACTGCACCACAGCCCCAGGTGCCAGGGGCTCACCCCAGCACAGCTCTGCAAGTCCTCTGGTGCAGAAGGACAAAATTTGCCCCAAATATTCAAGGTTTGGCTGGCACAGAGGACGTGGCTTTGAACTGGATCAGGCCTCCAGCAGGGACTCCACAAGGATGCAAAACATGGATGGATGCTGGCTTTTATCCCCCTGTCCCTTTGGTTTGCTTTATGTAGGGACCAATAAGCCAAGCTCCTGGGATTTGCTGGGGTACGAGATGCTGCGCGGAGAATAACAGGCAGAAAATGAGCAGAAAACTATGTTTCATTTATGGAGATTAATTAGAAGCACTAACAAATCCCAATTAGATTTTTAATTAAAATTATATTAGAAACTGACACTTATCGAAGAATTGCTACAGAAATATGCACTCAGCCACAGTTGCACTTGAGTTGACTAATTTCACAACTTTTAAATGTATAATTCACCATAATGATATCACAGCCATAAATCCAAATTAAATTGTATTTTACAGCTTTGTCGTTAAAGCCATCAACTCTTCTCTTTAGGGATCCATTTTACGAGACTTCAGTAAAAGTATTTACACATTTGTGATTTGCAAGGATTCAGTGGTGTGGTTTTTTTTTGTTTGTTTTTTTCTTTCCTGCACTTAGCATCTGAAATGGATTTCTAGCTTTATCCACAGGTTTTGATGTGTAACAGTGTCCTAGCTCCCAACAGTACAAGAAAGCTTCAGGCTCACAAATTAGATGAATTCTTCATTCAGAGAGACTCCGCGCTGGGGGACTGCAGACACTCTTTGCTTACCTTCATTTACAAAGCACAGTCACTGAAAGAAGGCAGAGCCCTGGTTTTCCTGTTTTTTCTGTTCACCTTTTGCACTAATCTCGTTTCAGGACTCCTGGAATATGGCTTCCTATTGCAAAATCCCTAGCCAAGCTTCTGAGTGCCTGCAGCTTTTAACAGGCACTGCTTTCAGCCTGCATCTCTTTGTCTTACTCCAAGCTCACACTAAAATCAGGTTAAGGGCAAGCATATGGCTTATTATGTCGAAATCCTCATCTTCCTTTGACTATGCCTTGGCTGGTAAGGTGAATTATTTTCCACCAGTTAATGTAAATAAGTTCTGTATTGATCTTTCTAATGAATAGTGTATCTTTTAACCCACTTCGTTTAAAAGAAACAACCTATTATGTCTGAATGATTTTGCTGTTAATAAACTCTCAACTGTGGTGTCTGCAGCTCCAGCTCCCTCATTGTTTATACCAGAAAATACATGGGAATGGAAGAATAAAATGCAAAGAAAAAAAAAATTAGGTTTATTTGATCTGATTCTTTGACAAATACAGAGTTCGAAAACTGGTATACTTTCCCCTCTCCATTAACAGCTGTAGAAATAATATAATAGAAATTACTGGTTTACTTCCCATCATAGGAGACATAAAAGCTAGAAAGCTTTTGGAAGCTGCTTTAAGAACTCCTTGTTCTAAAAACATCTGCAGGTTTTTTTTTAATATTCTAGTTACATACTCCAGAAAAAAAAAAAACAAAAGAACAAAACAAAAAAAAAAAACAGTAGACTGATAGTTAAAGAAATGCTTAAGCTTGCCAAATAATAACCCAGTTAGCCATGAAAGTTTTTCTTTGGGTTTTAAATAAACATGTTTAATAACAATTAAAAAATTGAGCACACAGTGTAGGTTTCATTGCATATGAAGTGATGCAATGAGTGTCATGCATTGATATGAACACAATGCAGAACTGGTGTGGAGTGATAGAGTGCCCTGCCTCACTATCTCACATACATGCACATTCACAAAACACTCAGAGTACCACATTTGCAGAAAGAGAGAGAGAAAGAGAGAAAGAGAGAGAGAGAGGGAGAAAGAAGGAAGGAAGGAAGGAAGGAAGGAAGGAAGGAAGGAAGGAAGGAAGGAAGGAAGGAAGGAAGGAAGGAAGGAAGGAAGGAAGGAAGGAAGGAAGGAAGGAAGGAAGGAAGGAAGGAAGGAAGGAAGGAAGGAAAAAAAGAGAGAGAGAGAGAGAGAGAGAGAAAGAAAGAAAGAAAGAAAGAAAGAAAGAAAGAAAGAAAGAAAGAAAGAAAGAAAGAAAGAAAGAGAGAACATTGCCAGAACCAGTCCTAGTTATATCAATACCTTCTCTCTCTAAGCATACAAAAAAAAAAAAAAAAAAAAGTGCTCCTCAGCATCTATGGCAAACACACATTTTATTCTTTCTATGACACTTTCTAGCAAAGGAACATGAAGCAGTAATAAAAAGGCATGTGACAGAACAACATATCCTGCCTTTTCTTGCAGGACTTCTCTAACACTGTGAAATGTTGGAAATCACTGTTTCATGATACCTCAAACCTTGACAGGATCAATAGCTTTCTGGGAAACTCCCTTTACTGCATTCTAATCAGCAAAACTGACGGCTGTTCAAACAGAAACAAGTTATCTTTCAGATTCGTTGTAGCTGTGGATGTCCAATTTGAAATTAATATTGACAGATGCACAACAGTCCAGGTTTCTGCAGCAAGAAGCAGAAGCCGGTAATACTTAAGAACTGCAGGAATATTAACAACACTAAGTGCTTATTCATTTTGCTTTTCTTTCCAGGAGATTTGTGATTTTCAAGGGATCTGAGTGAAGACTGTAAACAGTCATGATTTTTTTGAAGTTTAAACCAACCTTGCTACTCTTTATTTATTACACTAGTAATTTCCTGTTCTCTACAGCAAAAGCACATTTCTGTTATGAAAGAAACTCCATGAGTAACTCTCAGGAAGGCAGCAGTACGTTGGATCCCGCGAGCAGTGGGATGACGCACTGGGGACCTCATTGCCTGTATGAAATTTACTGCTGCTGTTTCTAATGCAAAGTACAGACTGCAAATTTCTGCTGTCCTTTTCCCCAGCCTCCTCACACAGAATAAGATGGAGGTGAAGCTGAATTTTCAACATACAGTTTTTCATACTGTTTCTAGCCCAGGCATGTTCCCCCACACACAACCTGCCCCAAAGGGAGAGCAATAGCTGGTAGGAGCAGGTAGCATACTTTATACAGTCTAGGGGCTGGGAGGACTCTACAGATGCTAAAAGAGAGGGCTGGTACCTTTGTCACCTGACACAATTTAGTATCAAAACACTCCAGCTCTATACTAAGGAAAAGCTTATGCAGATCTGAGATAGCAAGAGAGCAGAAAACTGTTCATATTCAGATAACATTCCCTGTGCTTCTTCTGAAAAATGCTGCCCCCTCTTCTCCCTGCAGATAATGCATCTCCCTGAATCCCCCCTTGAAACACGATCCCCCATGAGGGCACTATGCACCAGCAGCTGCCCCCGAGCCGCCTGCCATCAGTGCTTGCTCCAAAGAGCACTGGAGCAACCCCAGGAAAGGACAAATATTTGCACTCTGCTGAATTCAGTGTCACGTCCTCTCTTGGGAAGAAGTCACTGTGAAGTAGCTCCTAAAGGAAGAAATGCAAACCTTCCCCCCCACAGGGAAGACGTTTTATTAATTTGAAAAGTGAGAACAGTAACTTTTGAAATACTACATGCAAAACACAGCTCTATAAGCCAGTGAAGATAATCTGCCAGTTTCACACAGTTTACAAAATGCATTATTCCTCTACTGCCAACTCCTTGCTTTTAGAGCAGCTCCACAAGAACACATCATGCACATTTCCATTTTACTTTTTTTTTTTTTAACTCCTTTTTTAGGTAATATTTTCTTTAGACATGTAATTGTTAATAAATATTCAGATGATTTAATTTCATGTATAACACAGCTCTGTTCTGAACGTTTGATGCTGAGGGAAACAATACTCTTAAAACTGATAGTAAGCATTGTAACTGAAAACATTTATTTAAAACTTGAGCCAAAACATATATCTAAAATGAAAAACACAAAAGAAGAAAAGGAACTAACTCGTGATCCTGAAGATCCTGAAGAGACTATAAAACATGTTGCAAAAATAGTTTGAAAGTGGTTAAAGAGAGAGTGGGGGCCAAAGTAACATAAAACATTCAACTTTTATCCAAATTCCATCTCCCATGACCCATCACAACCACAGCACAACTGCCCAGGGGGGTTAGCAGTAATTTGCATTACTACTGCAAAAGGAACGTGTCTCAGGGACTATGGGCCCCAAAAACATATCCAGTAATGAATCCAATCAGCTAGCAAGTAACAGAAAGATGTTTTTAGCACCCCTAATTTACAGAGCTGGAGCCATTCAGGGAGATGGAAACTCTTGGAAGAGGTGCAAAAAGACCCCAGAGCTTCCAAATGCCAATCCAGTATCTTAGCCTCAAACCACAAAACCAAAAAATCCCAGAAATGTTCGTTCCACCAGGACTGTGGAGGGCACTTAATGTGATCCTTCTCAAAGCAGCCCTACCGCCCTACAGTTGCATCCCTGATGCAACAGGGCTCTGGGCTGGGCTGCTCCCCACCAACATCAGAGGGAGGAAAGGGCCCTGATGCTGGCACAGCCTGTAGCCCCACACCGAGATGCTCTCTCTTTTATGGGCAAGCACTGCATAAAATAAAAGTAACAAGTTCCTCCCTATCATTTCTGAATATAATATTGGCACAACGATGTGCTCATGTTCGCAAGAGTGTATAGACCAAGCAACCAATATTTTTCGTCTGAAGACTTTTAAATGTCTTTTTATGTCTTTTTTAATTTTTTTTTTTAATATTCTCTGGTTTTACCTTTAGTGAGAACATGTCATCAATGAAAACTAAAATGACATGGAGCAAGAATAGCAATGGCATCCAGTCATTTCCCAGCCCTACTACTTTAAGGCTGAACAAAGTCATTCTGATTTTAGGACGACATGCAGAGCTCCAATTCTGCTGGGTGAGGAGCGCATCATGATGATGCAAAACACACCATAATCCATGGAAAGGCTGCGAAGCACTGTTCTGTACCTGCTCCAGTTAGTAGAAAAGGAAAAAATAAAAAAATTTCCATTATTTGACACAGCTTCTCAGAATTAGTACAAATACTTAAGCACTAGCAGTTTATTTTTGTGGTCATGAATATACTTACTGCTTTATTATTATTTTTTACAATTCTTTTGTAAATATTCCTTTGCCATATTTAGCTAGGGAAAAAAAAAAAAAGAAGAAAAAAAGAATGAAAACTAGGTCAAAGGATGGGGGACAAGGGGGCAGTAGAGCCTCTTGTTTGCCATTTCTTATAATATGCAGGCTTTGGTGGCATTAGAGACATCCCTGTGTGATTAACGGAGAACTAGGAACATCCATTCGAAACAGTGGCAGTGGAACAGCATAATCCTCCCATACTAAATCCTGCTTTGTTTTCAGATTGTGATCATGATGATTCTGAAAGAGAAATATCAATGGGAGAATAAAAAGGGGCCTGAGTATCAGCTGATGTTCTTTGGGGTAAGCAGCACCACTTCTCCTTCTGATAGCATCCCCCAGGGCTGCAAAATGACTCAAAATCCTGCCTTTGTCTGCCAGTTCCCTAATTCAGTCTAAGAAGTCAATCATGAAAATCTCCACAAATGATACTTAAATATATCTGGATATATGTTTATGAACAGGTTGAAGTTGTTTCCTAAAAAGAAAAAATATGAAGAGTTATAAAAAGAAAAAGCCAACTTGCCACTACAACTTTCCAGGTTTTATTGTGTATTTTGACAGACTCCTCTGACTTGAGGCATATTCTGATTAAAAGTGTGAAAACATGTTCTCAGGGGAAGGGAAAAAAAAAGGTCAGATACTTTCCCCAGGGAAACTGAAACCAATTAGCACAGTATTTGGCCAGAAATGGCTGAAACGTACCAGAGAACTTAAATGATGGAAAGAGAGAGAAAGATCTTGTCATTGATAAATCCTCTTATTTTCCATATGCCATCCTAATTATTTCATTGGAGCACACACCCGCAGACATTAATACCTCTGAACACTTGATTTTAAAGGAAACCTGTGCTTCTAGCAGCATGGATGTTATACTATGCAAGCTGTCTTGTTTAACAGACTGAGCTACCCTCACCGAGTCTGGTAGGCTGCAAATAGATGCTGTTTTCCACACAAAGAGCCTTTCTGCTTGAGCAGCTCTGCTCAGACATCACCACCAGCAGCACAACGTGATTTCCAAGTCAGCAGCTGCCAAGCTCATCAATAAGACACGGCGATACTCAAACACAAGGAGCAGGCAGTAGCTTGCCACCTCTATCAAACCATGAGATCTGCACCGGGATGATGTGGTTAGAGTTTAGGTTCTGGCAATCTGCAAGCCCATAGGAAATTATGTTTTGATGGGTACTAATTTTATGACATCTTTTGGTTTCAGTTTTCTCTGAGAACAAATTACCTTGCAGACACACTTTCCCCTTAAGTGAAAATAATCTTTCCCTTATTTTCTAGAGTTTTTTTCTTTGCCATTGGTATTTAAGTGTAAATCAGTTTTATGCCATGATGGAGGGTACCTAGGAAATATCCTTGAGTTGTTATTTTCTCCACCATCTCAAAAATGCTTTCCAGGATCAAATAGTGAGTTGCCGACTTGCTAAATCTTATGACTACTACATTTTTCGACTAATCTTCTTATTTGGTTTCCCCAGCTGTCATCATACTCAATGGGATTTAATTTTCGTAGCAACTTGCTTATCTTTGAAGTCAGTGTTATTCCTTCACGAAATCCTTTGTGTGTCACAGCTTAGAGGAGCCTCCCTTCAGCATGCTCAGCTTTTGTAGCTCCTTTGGGCAACCTAGATACTCCTGGCTAACCACTGCAGCTAGGATCATGTTAATTCTGCTCTGGGGATCAAACACACTGTTTAACAGCCCAGCTTAGCTAAGAAGGCTGAAATGAAAACAGTTTTGGACACTGCTGACGGCCAGCAGTATTTTTCAGAACAGAGTGGGAGTGAAGATCCCTTTTGACTAACTGGACTGAGGTCATTCTGATTTCATTCCACAGTCTGAAGTAATTTACTTATTTATCTCAGAGTTCCTTAAAAAGTCCATTAAATTTAGATAGCACATTTCAGCATTATAGAGCTTTACTCTTGTTTTAGGTGACACTCTTGTAAGTAGGGCTAGAAAATAAAGTGGAACAGCTAATTTGATACATTTCCATTCTAACATCTAAGGGCAGATTTGGTATTGAAAGAGTTACTTTATTTATCAGTCTGGCCTGCACCCAAGCAGTTTCACAGCTGCTAATCAGCCCAGAGCAGCTGCCATCTCCAGAAGAACATGAGTATGTATGCCAGGACAACTGCTGTGCTCTTTGTAACTTCCCAGTACAGCTCCACAGGCCACCAAGTTTTTCCTCTTGCATCTGAATTTCATGGCCAATGAAGAACAACTGTTTTTATACTTTCTAAAATGAGAGCTTGTACATCTACAGTATTATCTGCCTGGAAAGAGTTTGTTTAAGTTTTTCTTTTAATTCCGACACCCAAGCTTTCTTCACCCATGAAGAGCCACAACAGCCACTGGCCACAACACAGAGGGGTCCAGCCCTTGTCACCTGCACAAGGAGGGGAGAAGACCACCAGTGGAGAACTGCTGTGGAGGTGGTGCAGTAAGCCATATGGGTTATTTCCAAGTGTGTCAAGCCTTGCTCTTGAGTTTAACCTGGCCAATTGTTTCTCCTTCTAAAACGCAGGAGCTACTCAGATGTTATGTTGTCCATGGAGATACATATTGGATTGTTTGTCAAGTCTGTAGTGCATGACAGGTTTCAATCTTACGGGTGTCATGACATCAAGATTACAGCAAAATACACATACTACGTGTACACATGTGATGGAAAATAGGAGACTACCCATATTTTTTATTACATTTTCTTTAGAACAGGCATTCTTTCCCATCTCTTGCAAATGTCTGAAATGTCCAGCAGCAGGCAGTGCTTTGTGCAATGGGTGGAACCTGTTTTAGAACAAGTACTTTCATGGAACTTGGCCAGAGGACATGGGATGCAAATAGTCTACTCATGCTCAAGAGAACACTGACAATGAATTGGAAAGACACCTACTGGGCACCTGGCTACTATTTAGATCCTCTAAGTAAGCAAATTACATCCAGGAGAATAAGAAGGAAGTGTCACACACATTTATCCTGTTCTTGCACTTATGGCCATTCCTGGACACAGAATGCCAGATTAAGTGGACCTTTCACCTTAGCTGCTACAAATATTCCAATGCTCTGACATTAATTTATGATAATTATTATGGTAAATGTTAATTACTATTCAAATGTAATGCATTTGAAAGGACTTTGTATACATCAAAAAAACAATGCTTCATTAATGACATTTAAGAACAGCTTCAGTGGGATAATTAGTGACAATACATACAACTACCGAAGGAATATTTGCAGATAAAACCCCTACTTTGGGCATTTGCCGTATCTTCCATGCTTTTTAATAAAAATAAACAAGCAAACGAATTTATTTTATAGGTGTCATATAATAGCAATAATTCCAGAGCTGTTTTGTTAAGGAACTATAAAACATACTTTTATATTCTACAGAAATCAAAATTCAGTCTTCATCTAATATGCTTTAGAATATGGAAAAATATGCTGGTATGCACAGAACTGAAACCCTTGTATTGTCTTAAAGTCTCTTCAAACTGTCAAAACAAGTATCTCTGGAAACTTTAGTCAAACTAGAGGCAGAGGAAAAAAAAAAAAAAGACACCATGAAATAGAACATCAATAAGCCCATATCTGTGTAGTCTGCTTCAGCACTTCCCATGTAATTTTAACCAATGCACATCCACTTGGATTAAGATTTTCTCTCTACCATAAGGCACACTCTTGTCAATTTTCCATTTATATTTTGCTTACCAGGAATAAATTTAGTGACCTGAGGAGTAACTTGAAGTCATTTCTAAATTCCAAGTTGTGCTTTTACTTCACTTTGCTGATGCCTTCTATCATGACATTGGAAGATATTAAAGACTGTTAGCTAATCAAAACTATTTCTGTTACAAAATTCAAGTTCCCCAGGACAAAAGCTTACTCTTTCTTCCAAAACCTGCAACAGCACTAATACGCTCCATGAATTAGTAATTCTCAGTGAAGAAGGCAGCCCCTAAAATCTGCTTTAGCTGATTCCTCTTCCTAATTTTCATCTTATACTGACAATATCATTGAAGCTATCACTACAGACATACTGAAAGGGAATTCACAGAATCACAGAATGGCCAAGGTCGGAAGGGACCTCTGGAGATCACCTGGTCCATCGCCCTGCCAAGCAGGGTCACTTAGCACATTGTTCCTCGTAAGAATGGTAGAGTCTCCTTCTTCTAACCTGCAACCCAAGCCCCCCAACAAACAATCAGACAGGTCTACAGCGTCACCACTGAGCACAGCTTGAACATCCACCTCGCACCATAGCCAGCTGCGGTGGGCATGAAATCAAGTGGCAGTGTGCTGGATTCCCCCCAACCCTTTTCTGTTCCTGAATGGCTTCATCACCTACATACGTTCTTCACTGTCTTTCAGCAGCAAATCACCCTGCTCCCTCCTGCCTGTGGGTCCCTTAATGCACGTCAGCTCCAGGACTTGGTACAGTGATGCAGCGGAGCTCCAGGTAATACTGGGCAAAGGCAGCAGCCCTTCTGTGCCACCTGAACTTAAACTTGCATGGATTCTCAGCTGCAGCTGTCTCTCTTGCATACTTGGGTAAGCTTCTTTTCTTCATTCTTCATTTTAAATACAGCGTTTTCAAGGGTCTTAAAGAATTTGACAAAAAAAAAAAAAAAGCAGTAACTTTTTTTCTCTTTTACTGTCTTCATTTCTTCCTGCCTGATTACTCACTAGCACTTTCTACCATTTACAGGCAAAGGTTGGGTTTCTGCTTTGCATCTTAATGTGTCAACTTAAAACTTTTAGCCATTGACTTTACAACAGAAAACTATCCTGGAGAAAATTTCCAAAGGATTTAATTTAGCCATAAAATGCAATCTTTTAATAAAATGTCCTGTGTTCTCACATTTAGAAGTCTGGATGAGTGTTCTTCAGTTTCAAAGTGAGCAGCTTCATTTCAAGCTGTGGAAATGATATTGTACCTTAAAGAGATGTGGCCAAAGGTTTCTGTGAACAATTACTTGATGCTCTGAAGTGATGATAGGTGCTAAGAAGGTGCTGCCTTTGATCTGCCATTCTTGAAAGGGTGGCACAGCAGCCACTTCTTATTCAAGCTAAAAGAAGAAAGCTGCTCTTTTGTCAGCAGTTAAGCAGGAGCAACTAGCACCCAAGTGATTGGCAAATTAGCTTTATTTGGCAAAATAGAAGGTGAGTCAAGCAGGCAAAGATGTTTCTATAGGTTAAAAAAAAAAAAAAAAAAAAAAAGTAGTGGAACATTTTACTGCATTCATTCTTGGCACAGAGCCAGTGGCGGATGCATGGTTCCACCATGGGAAAGGCAACAGAGATCTGTTCTGGGCTTGGCAGGGATGATTCCTGGGCTTCTGAAAGAGAAGACTACCTCCTGCTGCTCGGCCTGTCTGTGTTGCGGGAAATGCACTGCTGACTGCATTTCTGTAGATAAAAAGAGCCGTGCCAAAGAAATACTTGAATCTTTCAAGAATTTGTCTTCCAAGGAAAACCTTGCTAGCAAGGCCCTGAATCCTGGCTAAGTATTCGAGCCAAGTGGCAGTACTTCCATCAGTCATGCAGAGCTGACTGTGTTTTACCAGAAAGGAGACCGCTGGGGCCATGTTTCTAAACATCACCCCACCCCCAACCCCCCCACCCCCCAAAAAAATAAAAGTTTTTTTTTTTTCCAAGAGAAAGCAAAGAGGCAATTTTTATATGGCTGTACTGATTTTTATGGCATAGTCTTTTTCCTTACCAGAACAGCCTAGCAGTATAAGAGTGTATTTCAAAGAATGACATATAAACTTGACATGCCGGCAATGGTGTTATACACAATCCACAAATTATTTGTGGATTTGTTATCCACAAATACTAACAGGAAAATGAGATATCAAAATTCAATTGAGAACTGAAAGGATTGGGAGCACAAAATATACACAGCCTATGTTTTAGTTAGTCCTACTTCCATGCAGCTATGGCCAAAGTGACTTGGTAGTGACTCTTAACACTGTCATTATCTGGATCTTTTAAACCTAGGAAATGTATGCCAATGAGACAAAGGCTGAAGGTGACAGAGGGAAGCAGTGTAATATATGGATAAAAAATATTTTATTCTATGCATTCACTTGCTTGTTTGTTTAAAGTTTGTGAAAATGTTAAGTAGAATTTTAAAAAGGAAAATCCTGATTATTAGAAACTTCTAAAACAAACAACAAAATATTATAAACTCTATTGTTTCTGTCATGTATTATCTTCATATAAAGTAATGTGCAGAAGATTTCAGGAATGGGAACCCACTTGTTCTACCCAGTCTGTCCACATTCTGCATGGGAAGGTGCCAGGGAAAGGGAACCTGAGGAATATCACAAACTGCCAAAAGTAAGTTCCTCTCCTGTTGGCCCAAGCTCCTAAAGGACATGCTGCTGTTCTTCCTTTAATGAAGTTCAGAAATAAAGGGAATAAATTCAGAAGGGAAAATGCAGCAGAAGCTTCACTGCAGTCCCCAGTGGTACTTTCTTCTTTCTTTTGTTTTCCACTTCTCTTTCTTTTCCTGCCAAATAGAACAGATCTTCTAGCTCATAACCAGGTATGTCACAGTTATATCAAACCTCTCATTCTACCAAAATCAGGGTGTGGGTCTAAATGAGTGAACAGCAAATCACTGAAAAGGAGGTTTCCTTGTTTCCTACCACAGTCTGGTGTTTCTGGGACTCAGTTCAGCTGCTGGACATGTGGATGCAGCTCGGCATTCACCTTGGGAATTCCAGTATTTTATTTGCACGTATCTGTACAGAGGCTGACTTTGGCAATGCAAACACGCATTAGAATGAGAAGAAAAGTTGGTTGAAAACACCTCTCCAGATTGTACACTTACACATTTCACTTTTACATGTGTTTTTTTGTTCCTACTCATAAATTTTTAACATCCTTGCAATCAGTTCTGACAGTTCAGCTCCTAAGAGTACCCTTTATTAACCCACTGTATTTCATTTTTTTTAGTTTTATCCAGCATTTTAGTGTGCCAAATAACAGCAGCTAATAAATGTAGGGAGCTGATTAAATGAGAGTCTGCTCTTTGTGCTTTCACCTTCCTAAGCCTCCAGAGGCAAATCAAGCACCACATTCAGAGACTGCAAGGGCTGTGTCACCAGACAGTGCCCAACAGCCGGCAGCTCCTCATTGTGCCTATTCAGTGGTGGCGTAAGGACAGCACTTTGAGTCATACAGGAGGCTAAAGGCACTGTGTTGTGTGCCCTGGCTTTCTGTACCACAATTTGTCATCAATCCAAATTGCTGCAAATACCCTGAAAGCATTTTATATACAAACACATTTGAACAGATTTGTATCCAGGCAACAGTTGTAAGCTTCTAGATAAATTGCTTATTACTCATTGCTTGTAAATTAGTTGCAGCTAATTTCTCTTGGCAAACGAGGTCTGCATGGTCCTGATAAAGGGAATTGATTAAGCGTGTTTTAGGACAGCTGACAGAACAAGTATTGTTTTACCAGTCTCCTGCCCCTGCTTTTTCTGTGGTTTACAAATCTGAGTCAGACCCCGGTGTGATCCCTAGCAGTGTTGCACACATACGCAAACACTGACCACAGAAGACTTACTGACGAGGCTACATGTTTCTGTTCTCTAGCTGAAAATGATGCCTGTTTTTTGCTTATTTGAGCTTCTAAGAATTTTAATGATAATATATAAAAAAAACAAAAGCCAGCTGAAAAAGCATCAAAATAGAAAAGAATCCAGCCCTCGGGGCCAGTGACCCCCAGCCATACTGCTGGCAACAGGCAGATAGCAGCAGGGTTCATGTTTTTGTCATAAAGTGACCACAGGTATCTCTAGCTTCAGCATCTGTTTTGTGGTAGATGCTTTCAGAAGTTAACGTAACCCTCGGCAGTTCAGAAGTCACTGCTCTGCCTATAGATAGGTTGCTGGGATTTGTGGTCGCATCCTCGTGGGTAAGTGAAATGGAGAGGGAGGCGCTGCCTGGTCCTGAGACAAGCAATATGACACAGCCCAGGCTCCCCCCAGACAGAGCACTTGTATTAGCATCACATATACTAATATTGGTAGATAATGTTAATATTATAGTCATATTAATAAAATGTTTGCTATATTAATGTGTACTATATTAAATACTGATGTCAACAATATTAATATATGGCTGTTTGGGAATGGTGTCCAGCTTGTGCCAGCTGCCGCAAGCCCGGATACTGCTGGGGAAGCCCTGGATGACTGAGGCCAGAACTGGGCCAAAATCTGTGCAAATATTTTAGCAGATGGCAAGCACATACCAGAGCTCAGCCTGTGAATGTACTAATGCATACAAAGCCTTTAATGCCTTCAGCCTCAGACAAATGCCTCATGAGAGGCAGATCCTCAGTTTAATGCTGCTGGAGAACAGTTTTCAGCTTTCAGAGACCAGTGGCTGACGGAGGAGGAGGCATTTCCTGGAGGTGTGGGCCTGGAAAGGGAGGCAGAGAGGAGGCTGCTCCGAGTCATCCTGTGCAGCACCGCTGTTGGGGGTTGTGAACAGCCCCAGCAGTGAGGTGTGGTGGATCCCTTGTACCTCCTGCCTAGGGAAAGCAAGGGTGAGGATGCTCAACCTGAGGCTGAGTTTGAAATGCAATCACTGCCTTACTTGTGGAGACCAGACCAGCCCACTCAGACCCACAGCCCACCTCAAAGAACTGCCATGATGAGACTTATCTAAAAGAAGGTGCCAGGAACCATGTAGCAGGCAGACAACAGCTTGAAATTGGGATCTTTTTCTCTGGAGCTAGTGAATGTGCATTTGACATAATTAGAATTTCCAAATAACCAAGGAGGAGCCACACAGTGCTTCTACATGTTTGCAGCCCTTTTTATCTCTTGTGCTTAGGTACTTTGAACTATAAGCTCCCCAGGAAATGTTTTTTATATTGAAAAATACAATTTTGCAGGAACTTTTGATAAAAACTTCCTTGACAACAAATCCACTTCAATTCATATTAAAATACAATCATAAAGAATGGCAAGAATAAATGTCTTTAAAGCACTGGGAATTTATCTCTTTGCTTGCCCCTTGAATTAATATGCATTAATATTCACAATGCAATCTAACAGTGAATACTCTTTCTATTTGCAAACATTCAACCATTGCAATTATTCAGGTATTATTCAGTTAGATATAATCAAGGCCTGGAACCCCAGCTAATAGCTGTAACACAGGAACTAAAAAGTTTATAGTAAGCTGTTCAAATACAGAAAAAATGTTCATCCACATACACACATACACACACGCTATTGTCCCACAGAGGATCTTATTGCAATTAAGGCCTTTTAGGGTTGTATTAAAGCAATCTGATTTTTAAAAGTTTTATTCTCCCTCAGTCCTTCAGGTGTTACACATTACTTTGACATATCTTCCTAGTTTTGTACAGGAGTATAATAGAAAAAAAAACATATTATTTTTATAATGACATTTTTCAGTATACCTCAGATCTTGTTCCTGAATGTGTGTTGATTTCCACATTCTCTTCTAGGCCAATCTTCTCAGTTATGCAATGGATGTTTGCATATAAGTCCTCCATTCATTTTCATTGCTTTTAGCAGAATTTGGATCAAGAAATAAGATTTCTATATAAATTGTCTCTTCACCCTTCTGCTGTGACCCAATGAACATATGCATAACAGAACCAATTCACCTGCCTCCTTTCTTGTTACCACTGATAGATAATATATAAAGAATTTAATCTAGCTATTGATCAATGGGAAAGTGTGTTCTAAAAGGGGGGAATATCGACACAAGCCGGCACAGAGACCTAGATTCAAAAAAAAAAAAAAAAAAGTGCATAATTCACCTTCTTAACAGGTGACACAGCAGTGCCATGTTTTCTGAAATTACCAAGAGCAAAAGCAAAATCCTGATTTTTTTCCATTGGTTTTAATTGGACAGAAATCCCTTTCCATGCATAGAAAACAGCACATGGAAAAACTACTTTGGATATTTTTCCAAATAGAAATGATAGACCAGAAATACCACTTCTAATTTTCACTTGCTACTTCTCCCAGTTAGCGAAACTTGGATGTCTGTAATAAATATTTATAGATAGCTAATGCATATGTAGAGGAACATCTTTACTAGAAACATTGACTCAGTTGATTAGCTTACCAGCTGTTACTGCTTGCCATGAAAGTTCAGCCCCCCTACTTGGATATCTGCCCTGAAATCTCGTTTTGCCAAACAAGAGAGAGAAAGTAAAAATAAATGCTTAGTTAAATAAGCTACGCTAGTTATTTAACTAAATAAGATCTATTGTGTTTTGCAAGAAAAACATTTCCTTCTGACATATTCCACTGTTTCAGTTCTTTCTACTCTGCTTAGATACATATTTATCAGCTGTGTTTTCTTCCTTTGAAATAGATTGTCCCTGTCGATATCATTAGTTTGCCCTTCTTATTTAGCAGTGTGTCTGTAGAGTTTCTGTGGTGTGGCAGTTATTAAGCTTCTTTCAAAAATCCCTTCCCTTAAGCCTCTTCAAAAAAATGAGATGTGACTTATATGAACGCCATTTTCCCCCCAAATTTTCTTTGGGAGACAAAAAGACACTTTTATCTTTATTCCAATAGCCAAGGCAGGAAAAAAAAAAAAAAAAAAAAAAGAGGATAATTATACGCGTGAGCTCCAGGCATCAAACAGCTTGCCAGGGAATACTCAGGGCTATTCATTTCACTTGCCCCCAAAAAAAACATTTTTGCTAGTAATGTTGTATCACTAAATGTGTGAGTATACTTCCAAGGAGCATATTATTTTCTTTTGAAACAAATTAAAAATGGCAGGATTTGAGGAGGAGGTGAGGAAGCAGTGGAGGAAGGTTAGGATATCTGAACTTAAAAATCACATTTTGGGGTTTTCACCTTCCAGTCTGCAATGCATCAAGAGGGAAGTTCTGACCTCCCTTTGGCATTTTTTTTTTTTCCTGATTTCAGCATACACTCACATAAACACCTCTACAACAAAATTATTTTTAGTCACTGCAACTTTCTTGAAAGTCTAGCAATAAATAACATATTAAAGACCAAGTTTCTGTATTTAAGTCATTGCATGAAAGCCTCTGGTAAGTTTTTAGTTCTCTTAGTTTCAGCAAAGGGCTGATAAAATATCCCGAGCATGAACTAAAAATAATAATTAAAAAGCCAAGCAAATCTCCAGACCCCAATATATATTTGTTTGTCAATGTTGTGGCTTAAAATAATGTTTAATTACTTTAGAATGACCTGTGATCTTGTCGTGTTTAACCAGCAGCTTTATGTTTGCTACAAAGAGTGAAGTAAATCAGTCACAAAAGGAGACTAAAAGAGCCTTCTTCAACAGTACACTGCTCTATGTTTTTTTTGTAGTCAGTTGCAAGTCCTGAGTACACCTAGCACCCTCCTCAGGCATCCATTGTGGGCTAGAAGGAAACATCAAGTCTGATGTTTGGATATGAAGATACGAAGAAAATCTAGGAAGATTTTCAGTCTTATCATGCCTTTGAGGCATGGTTATGGTGAGTGCAAGCAGATGTACAACCAAAGCAAGCATGGGCTTAAAGGTGTCAGTGGTTAGGATGTGAGGAAGAAGTGAAGGAAGGAAGTGAGGAAGCTGGCTTCAGGAGGCTTCATTTCATCCTTTCAGCAAGTCTTTGCATTTATCTTTTCAACAAGACTTTCCCAAGATCCCTAAAACATTTTTCTCTTTAAGGTTGATAGGAAAAATGCCTCTAGAATGGGTAGTCCTGATCTTCCTGATCTTCTGTTTGTGTTGTCAACCTTTTTACTATGGCTTTGAATGGGGGGTAAACAGAAACTGAAGTGTAGGCAGGAAGGAACTATTGAAGCTATTGCTTAGAGAGAGGAGCTTTTGTGCATTTGTAGATGGAGTGTTTCAGCAAACTGAAGCCCTTGCAGGTGCTCTGTCTGCATAACTAAATGTTCTGTCCAACCAACAGAAGAAATTCTTAAATATCTGAACAAACATGAAACTAAATTTAATAAAACTGCTCTTGACTGCATTCTCTTGAAATAATTAAAATTTCCCAAGCTAACAACTTGGCCTGGAATAAATGAATGATTGTTAAATGGTATTATTTCTGATGATTAAGCAGCAGCTATGGAAAGTTCATTTTCCCTGAACAAAACTGGTCTTACTCAGAAGACATCCCAGTAAATCAGTTGTCGTGTTTATGCCAATAATAATTAAATGGAGAAATGGCACCTCCAAAAAAATAAATTAATTAATTAATTAAGTATAGAATCAATAGGCACCTGCAATTTTAAGACTCTTGTTGAAGGTACTCAGGTGAGTTAAGAACATGGAATGAGGTATACTTCTGTTGGACCTTTGGCTCTTTGCGATCACTGAACATGGGATCAGGAGTGTCAGACGTGACATAACAGGAATAAAACCAAGATAATTCTCCTAGTGGAAGGCTGGAAAAAGTAAAAGCCTCTGTAGAAGTGAAGCTTTATATTATACTGAAGACTTTTAAAGAAGGCTTCAAGACACATACAAAAAGAAAAAAGGACAGCAAAATGCCTGAGAAGCTGATGAAGTTTTATCCATTTTTCATTTCATCAGACAGAAGAGAATAATCTCTTATCTTCTGTACATGGGTAGTCTGACACTACTTGATGTGGCATTGTATGCAACAGTCTCTGAGCCTAGTAGGCTGGGATGGAGGTTAGGGGTTGTAATGTCATCAATATTCATGTTAAACACAATATTTCAGTAAAAACAAAAGGCAGGAAACCCAAGAGAATAAGATTAAGGATGTCTCTCAAAGAACATGAGTTCTTCAGCAGGAGTTGAGGCATTCTAGTCCACAGTAAATCTGAAAGAGTCTGTAGTTAGCTCTGAGCTGTTTCACTCCACTTGCCCTAAAAAAATAAAAATAAAATAAAAATTAAAAAAAATAAAAATAAAAGGTTAGAAGAGAATATGAATAGGTTAATCACTCATTAAGTTGCAGAGTAAATATTTTTTCTTTTTTTTTTTTTTTTACTTTTTTCTTTGGTGGGAAAGTCTTGTATCTTTGAGTTAAATTACATAGTTCTTTCCCTGTACAAGTCTAATACTGTTAATGGTATTGGTAACTAGCAACATTTCTATTATCTTACTTCTCTGTTCAAATAATATCAGCACATACACACGTGCAAGCATTAGAGAAGGTCCTTTGTGGACCTGCTACTTAGACTACTGAACACTGCAGGACAGCTTTGAGTAAATTCACTAAAACTTCCAGCAGGAATAAATGAACTCAACTGTCCATAGAGTCACTCTTCCATGCTGTGCCATTTGAATTTGAAGTCCCACAATCTGAGCAGAAAACTGAACTTAAGCGTTCCACTTTGGGGACAAGTATTCTTATCTCTAGACTATAATTTGAGAGCTAGAAACACTAAATGCCCACCTCATGGGCCCACCAATACAAGCAAACAAGTATCACATATGAAAGGTTTGTCAGAGAAGAGAGTGAGGAAAAAAAACTGATTTAAAAAAAAAAAGAAGATGAAGAAGGTGACAGGCATCGCCAATAGAAGACAGCTTTGGAGACAAATTCATGGAACAGAAGAATCTCATGTCCACCTCTTTCTGCAGTGTTTGCTTGTTGGCTTGTATGGGCATTGACACCAATGTTTTGCACTGCATAGGGTATGTATGCACCCCAAACTAGTGCTCTAGGATCCATGCTTCTCCCAGCCACCTAACTTATGGTAAGGTCCACAAGGTCCCTCAGCAGATCTTGCTTTTACTTTCTAATTTCACTTGTTAAAATAAGTGCTCTTTTTGTATATTCAGCTCACTAAACCCAGTGCATTTGTAAAGCCACAAAAAAATATAAAAAAAAAAATAAAAAAAGACAATGAAATTGCAGTAATTTCTGCTGACATAAAGTACAGAAATGACATATCTGATCTTCCTGGAACCATTTAGTTATATATGACTTCTTCCAGCCATCCTTCTGTATATTTGTCATGTCTTTATTTTATAATGTCCACATTAAAAAGCATTCATTACAGAAATGAATTATACCATCTGGTCTAGATGACAAAAGCCTTTTTAGATAAGAGCATATGCCATCTAATGGATACTAAAAGACCGTACTATGAGACAGTTGTTGTCAGAATGGCACCAAAGTTTACAGAGTTGAAACAAATGTGAAAACAAAATGATGTATATTGTGCAGTTCAACTCCTTTGGTACCTGTGAATGAAGTCACCTCTTTTTATCCATCCTGAGCAACTAGAGAAACAGAATCATTCAAGTGAATTATTGCTCCTAGTGTGCACTTCAATACAGGGCAGGATCTCCACTGCATTTCTAGAGCTGGTTTGAGCTTGTTCCCAAGTCCAAACTTACCTCTCTTCATATTTTTTGCCAATAAGAGAATGATCAGAGGCATGCTCGTACTCACCAGCAGGGTGGTGAGTACAGATATCACCATCTTCTGAAACACAAGAAAACACGTCATCTCCTAAGGAGCACAGCTGAACGTACACATTAGCTGCAAGAGCAGTCTGCAGGTCTGTAATGTATCTAATCAGATCATCCCAATGGAAATCACTAGCTTACCACCTTGTATGCCATCTGTCTTGTAAAAATATCATCTGATGATACCACTATATCCTTTCAAGATGGACTCAATATTTTTGCAAGGATTGTACATGTGATTCCTCAGCAAAGAAGATATACAGAGGTTAGATTTGTTGTAAACAAAGCTATAAACTAATAAAAGATTATGCTTGTGATGACAAGTAGGATTTTTCTTCTAGTGAACTATATGGCAGGGGCTGAGATGATTTTTTAGTCTATGTAATGGAGGGAAGGTATACCTTAGAAATAAAATCTGAAATGGCTCAGGAGTTAAATATGACACGTGTCAGTTCATTTCCTTGTTTCCACTAGCACATGCATTATAAAGCTGATGTTCATCACTGGAAAATCTGTGCTGCCTGCAGCTGCCAAACTACTGATCTCCCTCTGTTCCTTGGGCTTGTGCGAAAAGACAAACGAAGACTAATATCTTATCTCCAAGGCATGCCAGAGTTGTCGGTCTCTCTTGCATTTTCCTGTTGGACCCATGAACAATTTCCTATAAATAACCCTGACCCAGACTGAATGTGGAATAGTTTTATTGTTGTCAGACAGATTTTCTGGTATGTCATTTACATGTATATATAGCAGAAGCTGTGAAGAAAAGTAGTTGAAAATAAAACCAAGCTGTGGTATAGTTTACTTGTATTCATGTAAGCAGTTTTTTTCTTGTATGTCTTTAACTACTCTGAAGGACATACATCCTTGACTGTATTATTTTCTATATCACTTGGACTATATATTTGTTCCTAAAGCAGTATATTTAACCCCACCTCCAAAAAATAAAATAAAAAAAAAAGCAGCTTCACTGACCCCACACAAATGGACAGTCAGTGATTTCTTCCTAAAACCACTTTTACTGAAGCAGCAAAAGATTCTCACAGTAACTACCCTTTCACTGTGAGTATTAGTCAGGTGTTATAATAACTGAAGGACAAATTTCTGTTTTCTATGTTCCTTTAAACCACCTCCTTCTGGCTTTTTAAGATCAGTTTCTGTTATCCCAGTTCATTTAGCAAGAGGGAGCTAAACACATAATTGATTAATTCTGCCTTGAATTGAAAGGGTTCTGGCACTAATTTCAGTGCACTTTCAAAACTAATGCTGTATGGAGAGTTTTGCCAGCTTGGGATCACTAGCTGCCATTATACAATAGATTGTTGCTAAGGAGGCTTCCATCTAATGTTGTAGTCAAGCAATGTATTAATATATTGTAAAATGAGATGGGTGTAAAACCTGTAGCAGTGTTATCCTCAGTGCTTAAAAATGCAACCCCCTTTGAAGTACAGTGCAATGGCTCCCTACCAGTCCTGCCTCCTGGCATTCTTGAAGCCTGCTTTGTAAATGCAGCAGGCCATATGTTGAATATGGATGGACGTACACTGCACAGTCACCAAAGGGAGGAACATTATACCTTCTGTTCAGCATCTGTATCTCCTCCTTTCTCTGGCTAGAAAGGTTTGTCATTAATCTGATGCTTGCCTGTATTTTAGTTTCCTCCATCTCAAGAGAGGTTGTCTTGCACTTGTCACAAATATCTCAAAAATGTTCTTTTCTTTTCTTTAACTGCATATTA
This sequence comes from Anser cygnoides, assembly GCF_040182565.1. Taxonomy (NCBI): domain Eukaryota; kingdom Metazoa; phylum Chordata; class Aves; order Anseriformes; family Anatidae; genus Anser; species Anser cygnoides. The sequence continues at coordinate 31,361,028 of NC_089873.1, forward strand.
GAATAAAAGGCAAAGAAGGAAGTATCTATTTATTTATTGATCCACCTCCTCTAGACAAAGCCTTTCAAAATCCTTCAGATATCCACGAAACTCATAAGACTACTTTCTTTCCCTTCATTCACTCCTAACTTATTAACTTCTCAATGATATGTTTTATTTTCTTTGAAGGATGGTATAAAAATTATACACCTGCTATATAGCTTTGTTCAGAGCCATTGCTGTAGTCCTCCACAGCAAAACAAACTTGTCCTTATTCCTGCTCTTATTTATTGCACACTGACACAGCTATCTGAAGACAATCTGAACTCTACTGTATGTTACATTTTATTAACAAAATGGTTTATTCATGCCTAGTGTCTGTGTCAGTGTCTTTTTCTTCTCTTCTTCTCTTCTCTTCTCTTCTCTTCTCTTCTCTTCTCTTCTCTTCTCTTCTCTTCTCTTCTCTTCTCTTCTCTTCTCTCTCTCTTCTCTTCTCTTCTCTCTTCTCTTCTCTTCTCTTCTCTCTCTTCTCTTCTCTTCTCTTCTCTCCTCTCCTCTCCTCTCTTCCTCTCCTCTCCTCTCCTCTCCTCTCCTCTCCTCTCCTCTCCTCTCCTCTCCTCTCCTCTCTCTCCTCTCCTCTTCCTTCTCTTCCTTCCTTCCTTCCTTCCTTCCTCTCCTTCCTTCCTCTCCTTCCTTCCTTCCCTCTCCTCTCCTCTCCTCTCCTCTCCCTTCCTTCCTCTCCTTCCTTCCTTCCTTCCTTCCTTCCTTCCTTCCTCTCCTTCCTCTCCTCTCCTTCCTCTCCTTCCTCTCCTTCCTTCCTTCCCTTCCTTCCTTCCTTCCCTTCCTTCCTTCCCTTCCTTCCTTCCTTCCTTCCTTCCTTCCTTCCCTTCCCTTCCCTTCCTTCCCTTCCCTTCCTTCCCTTCCTTCCTTCCCTTCCCTTCCTTCCTTCCTTCCTTCCTTCCTTCCTTCCTTCCTTCCCTTCCTTCCCTTCCTTCCTTCCTTCCTTCCCTTCCTTCCTTCCTTCCTTCCTTCCCTTCCTTCCCTTCCCTTCCTTCCTTCCTTCCTTCCCTTCCCTTCCTTCCCTTCCTTCCTTCCTTCCCTTCCCTTCCCTTCCCTTCCTTCCCTTCCCTTCCCTTCCTTCCCTTCCCTTCCCTTCCCTTCCCTTCCCTTCCCTTCCCTTCCCTTCCCTTCCCTTCCCTTCCCTTCCCTTCCCTTCCCTTCCCTTCCCTTCCCTTCCCTCCCTTCCCTTCCCTTCCCTTCCCTTCCCTTCCCTTCCCTTCCCTTCCCTTCCCTTCCCTTCCCTCCCCTCCCCTCCCCTCCCCTCCCCTCCCCTCCCCTCCCCTCCCCTCCCCTCCCCTTCCTCCCTTTCCTCCCCTGCTTTTCCTCTTGCCTTCCCTTCCTTCCCTTTTTCTCTTCCCTTCCCTTCTCTTCTTTCCTTCCTTCTTTCCTTCTTTTCTTCATTCTTTCCTTCTTTCCTTCTTTCCTTCTTTCCTTCTTTCCTTCTTTCCTTCTTTCCTTCTTTCCTTCTTTCCTTCTTTCCTTCCTTCTTTCCTTCCTTCTTTCTTTCCTTCTTTTTTCTTTCTTTCTTTCTTTCTTTCTTCTTTCTTTCTTTCTTTCTTTCTTTCTTTCTTTCTTTCTTTCTTTCTTTCTTTCTTTCTTTTTCTTTCTTTCTTTCTTTCTTTCTTTCTTTCTTTCTTTCTTTCTTTCTTTCTTTCTTTCTTTCTTTCTTCTTTCTTTCTCTTTCTTTCTTTTTCTCTTTCTCTCTCTCTTTCTCTCTCTCTCTCTTTCTCTCTCTCTCTCTTTCTCTCTTTCTCTTTATCTTTCTCTCTCTCCTTCTCCCCTTCTCTCTTTCTTTCTCTCTTTCTCTTTTTCTCTCTCTCTCACTCACATTCTTTTTCTCTCTCTCTCACATTCTCTGTCTTTCTCTTTTTCTCTTTCTTTCTCTCTCTTTTTCTCTTTATCTTTCTCTCACTCTCTTTCTCTCTTTCTCTTTCTCTCTTTCTTTCTCTCTCTCTTTCTCTCTTTCTCTCTCTTTCTTCCTCTCTTTTTCTCTCACTCTCTTTCTCTTTCTCTCTTTCTTTCTTTCTCTTTCTCTTTCTCTTTCTCTCCTTCTCTCTTCCTTTCTCTCTTTCTCTTTCTCTCTCTCTTTTTCTCTCTCTCTCACTCTCTTTATCTCTCACTCTCTTTCTTCCTTCCTTTCTTCCTTCCTTTCCCTTCTTTCTTCCTTTCCCTTCTGTTTTTTTTTTTTTTTTTTCACGTCCCTCTTTTTTTAACATCAAAAATCAGAGTTTCAGAAATGCAAAAAAAAAAAAAAAATATTTGATATTTGCTTTGTGCTGACCACTTGGGAAAACCAGGCTACTCAGTTAAGGAGCTAAGTGAATCCTTGTGGGCTTTAGCTGCAGTATCTCATTTACCAGAGCTCTGTTTTTCAGTTACTTCACAGTATCCTCATTAATGACATTATCCTGCCCCATCTGAGTGCACTGTTGGAAATCAGCAAGGCTCTCTGGCTGACATGAAGAAAATAAAATACCCTACAGAAACTTTTTGCAGTTGATGCTGTTGACGGAGATGAGTAAGCAAGAGAGCATCCAGCTTATTTTTACTTTTTCTATCTTTAAAGTATTCATTCAAGCACATCTGTGCGCCGCTAAATGCACTACAATATTGGATGACGAGCCTGTTGCTAGGCTACTAACAATGTGTCCTTTTATACATCTAAAATAAATTTAACTTTTTTATCTAATAATGATACTTCATCTGTATTCTAAAGCACACATGATTATTTCAGAGCACCTTGGGGCTTCAGGAAGATGAGTGTTTTAATCCCTGTTACACAGCCCTACTGTTATAGTACCTAGGATGGGGCATGAGTGCTCACATTCCACGTATTCTGTTCCTTTCTTAGTAATCATAGGAAATAGAGCTGGAGAGGACTTTAAAGGTCATCTTACTTATCGGTCTATATAAGGCAGGATCAACTAAATAACCCCTGGCAGACATTTGTCAAACAAGATTTTGAAAGTTTCTACCGATGCAGATTCTTTGACCTCCCCAGACAACCTAATCCAGTGCTTAAATATCCCTGCTAGAAGGTATTTCCCCAATATCCAACCTAAATCTCCCTCACTGCATTTTAAATCCATTGCTGCTTTTATGAAATGCAGTTCATGGGTACTGCCTAACTAGACAGATTGAAAAAACATAGCCAAAACCAGCAAAATTAGGTACCAGGCCTTTTTCTGACTACAAAAAGACAGTTATTTCCAATAAAATTATTATATGTCTGCTGCTGCTCCTCTTCCAGACTGAGATGAAAATTTCTAAAACATTTTAAAAGGGGAAACTTCCATGTATTTAGAATTCTGTGTCTGTTTTCTTTTATCCCTGAGGGAAAGAAACACCAGACAAGAGATCCGGTATAAATTTGAGGGACTGTCAAAGGAGGTCAACATGGAGGTTGTACTGGAAAGCCATGTGCAGCCTTATGTACCCACTTGTCAGATTGCTCCACATGTCTCCCTGAGTACAAGTGAGCATACGCTTAATTCCCGACAAAGTCAAGGCCTTGGCTATTATAGGCTGGAGGGCCAAGTCTGCTGATGGAAGTAGATGGTGGATACATTCCTACAGCCCTGTGTGAGTAGAAGAAAAGTTTTTCCCTGCAGCAAAGACGAGGAACATCACAAATGACTACTTCAAAAGGATACCTGCACAAAACCCAGTTATGGGGTCTGGTAAGGCATTTCTAATACTGTCACTCTGAATTATTTTGAGTAAATAATGGGTATTTTGGTCTAGCTGCTGAACCAGAAAAGAACAGAAAATAAAACCAAAAATACACAAGTGGTGGTATCAATGAAGCCTGGTTCCTTATAGATTGGTATCTTAAGAGTGATTGTGGGCATGGATTCTCCTGCCTTTCCATCAGGCCACCAGAAGGATCTCTCTCTGTCAAGCTACCAACTTTGAAGAAACCTGTAAGCCCTTATCCTGCTTTCAGATCTGGCCAATCAAAATTTATTTCCATGACAGATACAGATAGCTCACATGCTCTGATCAGGCAGGCCTCCAAAATTAGGTCAGTGTTAAATAAAATTATTGCTCTGAAGTAAAAAATAATCTGTATTTTGAGAATGTCACAATGAAATGGTATGACATTTTCAAAATGAGAATAACAATTACAGCCTCAGGACACATACACATAAAAAGTCCTTTTAAAAATAATATCAAAGGGAAAGGAAGAAGAAGGAAAAAAACTAACTAATAAGAGAATGGCACTGCCCAGCTCTTGGCAGAATGTCTGTCCTACCCTGGAAAGTGAAAAAAAAAAAAAAAAAGACAGTTTGCACAGTGCTAGAAAACCTGAGAGGGGAAAAAAAAAAAAAAAAAGCCACAAAAGAAACCAATGTTTTGGAGGATTTGGAGAGATGACCAATCCTTTGAAGTGACTTACTGTAGTTTTTTTCCCTTTCATAAGGGGCTGTATGGAATCTATGACAGAAATGGTTCAGGTTTAATTGGGGTTTCTGCTCAGAAAAGACAGCTCTTCCCAGGAACAAGATATAAAAAACTCGAGGCACTGACCTTTTCACTCTCAGCATAGTACAGATCTCACCAGCTTCTCAACACTCACACTCCCCCACAGCTACGCTTCCCAGGCAGAAAGCACTATGATCCCTAAGTAAAGCATCTCCTGCTTGTTAACTAATTGCCCTTCATATAGCTATTTGAGCTAGAAATCTGCCTGTATTTCCCTACAAAAGCAGAACCCTCCTACAAGATAGTGATCACCAGAGGTGTCAAAAACAAGAGCACTGGAAAGAAATGTATCTGTATTTTTCTGTGTATTCTTCAAGGTGCTCATGTCAAAATCCCCTTCCAGGACAACTGATAGAGTAATTAATTCAATAATAACAACTTCAGTAACTCTAAAATATAAGTTTACGGTTGAAATCCTCCTGTTACTTGGGTTGAAGACACTAGATATCAGTTGCAGCCTTTAGCTGTACATTTGCCAACAAAGAGGGCAGCGTCACATGTGAGGTCTCATTTGACCATGATTAGGTCTGGCTAAACCAAGTGACTGCAGTTTCGTTCCTCTAGTCCTGCACGGATAGTCCAACACTAAATTAGGAACAGTGCTGAAGAAGAACATGTGTGTTCTCTGGGCTGCCATGCCCTCAGTCAGACAGTGTACTTCAGTTTTCTTAGCAATACGTTTCCCAGCTCCCTTGGTGGATTGCAGATAGTGACCAAAGAGTGGAGGCAGCAGGATGCCATCTTCACATGTATTTGACATACTCAGGAAACTTTTTGTCCCATGACCTCTTGATGTTGCTGTTGTCACAGAAAGATATTGTTTTATTTATAACAGGAAAGTTTAATGTGTCACATTCAACTGCTTTTGTGGCTTATTGATTGTAAGCATGTTCCTTGAAACAAATCGAAACTGAAACTGAGCAGCAAAGCCAATGCCTCCAATTTTACGATGCATTCATTACCCAGATGATGTGATATGACAAAGTATTGCTGCAAAAAGAGTTGTTGGTACCAACTAAAATTCTCTCCAATGAGAAGAATATCATATATATGAGAGATATTCTTCACATGCTGAGCAGCTCTATGTCCACAAAGGCACACTCACAGTAACTTTGATGTCTAAATATTTTTATTAGTCCCTTGTACTCAGTGTGATTAAATCATTTTTTCTTTTGAATAAGCAAATTTCCTCCTAATCTAATTCCCTATCTGAGTTGTCATAACAACATAAATGTTAGAAGAACATGGCAATCAATCATAATACACCAAGTTTGTCAGAGCTGTAAATAAAGCAAAAACCTAACCTTTTAAACAACTACCATCATCACATGAATTTGCTAATTAAATAATTCTTTAATTCCCTCAATGTTTCTTTGCTTTACAGAAATTAAGTTATGATGAGAGGTATTCAGGATATGATATGGACTTGGAATGCAGTAGAAGGCACTTACCAAAGGCTTATGGGGTTGTAAGTTAGTAGTAGCCCAGAGCAAAAGTCTTGGCTAAACCACCTAATCTTTGGGGAGCTAAAATCCTAATATTAACTTTTCTACTTCTGGTTTTGGGGAGCTAAAATTGAAACGCCTCAGAGCTTCGACATCAGGAACACTTGGTGTAAATACTACTACTACTAATAAATTAATAATAATAATAATAATGACTGTTTTTCCTTTTGAATATGTATATTAAAGGTGGCCTGGCTCACTGGAGCCTGTGCTTCTAAAAATCACGTACCTGTGCAGAGCACTACAGCAATCATTTACCTGAAGACATTGGGAGATGCAAATCTCTGAGGACCAACCTCTCATTACCCTTTAATTTTCGTTGATTACTGTTTTACACAGATCATTGTCAATGCCGGCATACCTTGTGATATCTACTCAGAATTACGTTCAAAGACCAACTCCAGGTGCAATAGAAGGGAAGTTTGTATGAAATATATATATATATATATATATAAATAGAGGAAAACAACAACAACAACAACAAGTACTGTCTGTGGGATTCATCTTAACTATTTTTAGATGTAAAAGTCTGAACTAGTCATCCCCGGTTCACATTATAATCACTTTAGAACAACAGTAATTTCCAAATCAGGTTTTGCATAGCACCTCAAAGACACCTACTTAAAGATGAGATGAACTGCCTTCTGGATATGTCCACTGGCTGGAATAGACACTATCAGGAATCTGGTTTGGTATCTCCTTACTTTTAGATGGACAAATTGTGGTTTACATGTCAAAGCCTTAAGCACGTGAAAGAGGAATATGCCCCTCCACCCGTATTTGAAATGTTCCCCTTGCTGATTGGAGTCTTCTTAGTTTAAATATTCTCTTGTTGCCTGTGACTGAGGTTCAGGCCTGTACAAATGTCCAGAACTGCCTTGGTCAAGGAGCTAAGCACACAACCTCCATGAAAATCCCACTATTTTCCAAAAATAAGTCCTCCAAAGGGACCAATCTTTTAGAAAAAAATAAAAATAATAATAATAAAAAGAAAGAAAGTACTATTTAGACATTGTGTTTAATAGCATTGGCTCTCTCGCTGGGCAGAGTAAACAAGTTTTGGAAGAAAGGGAAAAATGTTCCCAGGAGTTGCAGCATTTCACTTACTTCACATTTCACTTTGTGTCTAACTGACTTTTATTATCACACTGGAAACAGTTGCTGGATCAATGCTTGGATTTTCTGGATCGATCCCTAAATCAGTTAGTCTTTCAGCACTGTGTAAAAGTCCTGGTATTAGTGAGCTTTATACCACACTCCGGTGGATCAAACTTCTCATACATAGAAACTGCCCCAACTTGTAACAATTTATGGGAGGGATCACAGGAACTCTTTCAATTAAACTTCAGCTGCCTGAGAAGTGGTTGTCCCAGATAATCACTTCTGTCTCTGGACTACAGGTTGCAGCTCCTACAGCAGGGCACTAGGATAGAGCGTGGATCCACATCAGAGCACACTCGCTGACACGTGCACACTTAGTTTGAATCACTTTCAGCAGTGACTTAAGATCACTGAAATAGATCAGGCATGTTTATGCTCTCTCTGAGAAAGTTTTGGATTAGTTGGGCAACACCTTCCAGGAGCTGTTCCTGGAGCCAAGAGCTGCCACAATGGGTGCAGGTGAAGCTCGGCAGCCATACAGCCACGTCACATCACTTGGAGGGTGTGAACTGCACTCAGCAGTGCATATGAGGAGCAGCACCACTATTTACCCACTCTGCCTGGTATCTCTCAGTATTAAAAAATAAAAAATAAAATAAAAATAAAAATAAAAAGCTGAAGTTAGGAAGAAATATGTAACATTTTCAGCTCCTCCAGTTGTTTCTGAAGTCATCATGTCCTTTCAGTTGTAAAGCCCATCACACTGGGCTAAGACTGTGGAGATCCATGTTTAAGGAGCACCTTACTGTTGAATGGTGGTGTTGCACAAATGATGGCAAGACAGTTCCACATGCACAAACATTTATTAGGGTGTTCCATGGCTGGAAGGAGTGGACAAGGGGAGAGAAAGGAAGAGAGGGAGAAAGAGGAGAAGGAGTGGGAGAGGGAGAGAGAGGCAAGCTGTCCCCATAGCCAGCAAGGAAGAGCATTCACAGAGTCCTCCTCTGGATGCTCTCACCAGTGCAGCTGCTGCTGATGATGATGATCATTTTCATCATGCTTTTCCTCTCAGTACATTCCATTGTGATTTGCTCAAAGTCACTGTTACTTTTTCCAGTCTATGATGCTGTCTGCACTGATTGGAATATGTTAGTTAAGTGTAAGTGCTGCAAATCCATTGGCTGTTAAGCTCCTGTACATAAGTATTATAGGTTAATATTTATCCTGTATTTAAATGACTGAGATCTACTTTGCCATGCACTGTTTTCTTTACCTCTGCTATAAGCTAAAACCAGCAAAACAAGAGGTGAAGAAAAGAGGAATAAAGTGTGAAATTCTCACACTAGTGATTGTCACCACCCATGCAAATCCAGCGTAACAACATTGAGGTTTGCAAGTACAAGGCCATGAGACCAAAGGCACCAGAAAAAGACAAGGAGAAAATTCACCCACAGGGAGTCTGGAGAAATAATGTCATGGCAGCTCGGAAGAAAGACTGCATTAGTAAGGCTGAGATACCAAGACACCTAAGGCCCTGTATGAAAGCACCGCAATGTTGACCACATTCTTCAAAGCAGAATAAGACACAATTGCTTTTCAATTTCTTCTGCGAGAAAGTCTCACTTAATAGCATGAAGACAGCCCAAGAATACAAACAAAAATCAGCAAGCAGACCTGAACCAAGCCTTTTCTTCTCTGATGGTAAAAAAAAAAAAAAAAAAAAAAAAAAAAAAAGTAATAATAAATGAACTCACTGCCATACATCTATGGAGTGATGCAGATTTAAAAGTCTCTATGAGAAGCAATCATTAATATTTATAAAGAATCTCAGCAGCAGCTGCCAAAGAACGAAGGGAATCTACAGGAAATCTCAGACTCACAATAAAAAAAGTTAGGGTTATAAGAATGACAAGTTTGTATATGAAAGCAAAATGTATCAATTTACTAAAGTTATTTTGATATATGTTTTTCCACAGTTCCAGTATCCCTACACTGAGAGAGAGAAGACATTTTTTAAATAAACCATTGCACTGGGATGTGACAGATTTGGGTGACTTGGGAAATCAGCGTGGCTATCATTAGTCAAGTCCAGCAAAATATATCAAGAAGTTCACCTGAAATACAGTCAAAATGAGTCTGCAGACTTAGCTTTCAAAAGAAAAATTAGTGTTTAATGTTAAGCTTTCTTCCATATATTCTGGCAGTAAAAAATGTAAAATTGTTTCATCTTTCCTACAGAACTACTTCTTGTTACAGACACAGTGAGTGTTCAGATGAGACTTGCAATGCACAAAGAATATTCCCCTCTATAAAATACTCCATGAAGCAAACTTTATGTACAGAAGCTTTATAAACTGAAAGTGCCTAAAAGCTTTTACCATGTAAAATGCAGTGGAATAAATAAAAAAATAAATAAAAAGTTCTAGTATTAGTCTGTAAAAGAGCAACAAAGAAGAAAATCAGCTAACAACAAAACTTAAGAAAGGATCCCTTCCTCTTGCTGGCAGCAGCAGTATGTGTCCATGCTAATGCATACAACACTCAAGTCTCAGGGGCCATTTTATTCATAACAAATTCAGTTCTCTGTAAAAGGCTAGCACTTTTCCTATAAAAAAACGTTCATTTCCATTTAGACATATCATAATAAGAAGTCAAAAGTCATGTATTGCCTTTTCACTTTGGTAACAAGCTAAGACCATTGACAGGAAAATGCTTTTATATTGCTTGAAATTTTTTCTGACTTACAAATTTACATATTCCAGTTCTCACTGACTGCTTCAGGCAACCACATTTCTATCAAAGGACTATAGTTCTCACTTTGTTCTGTAGATGTGCTTTGCCCCCAGCATATCCTCTCTCCAGACACAGAGCTCAGACTTCCCCAAATGCATGTGTTTCGTCCAGAAATTGAAAATACTGCCAAGGAGGTCGGTAAGAGTTTCTCTTCCCCTTCAGCAGTGACAAATGATATCAAAATGCATGTCTGAGAGGAATAATACAGGACCCTTCCTAAATCATATTCTGTTTGGAGCTAGGGACAAGCAGAAGCCAAATTAAACAGATTAATGTTACAAGAACTACTTCAGTAATGAGTTGCTGTGATATATCTTTCCATTGGAGAGATTTCAAGCAAAAATAATTTTAATATCTGGCTGAAGTGACTGTCTTGGGCAGCATACACTTTATTTTGTCTCTGGGAGACCATGAGTGGTACCTTAAATATCTTAGAAATAAACAGAAGCAGACACAGGACAAATGTGCAACTAAGAGACATAGGTATAATTAAGCTTTTATCTCCACAAACAAATGATAGGAAATACAGGTTGTAATTGCAGTAGTTTTGGACAGATGGGATTGATTTATTTCACTGCAAATGGTACACCTGAAATACTTGAAAAAGAAAATATAATAGCACTCTACATTTTCAAGGTCACTAGTAAATAGCACCCATGTGTTGACACCCAGGTGGATAAATGAATGCATTAATGGTGCAATGACAGAAGCAAAGTAACATCTGAAATACTGGCAGATGCAATGTCAGAAAACCAGAAAAATCTCTGTTCTAGAGAGGCATGAATGTGAAAAGATTTATACATCTGTTCAGGGTGAAAAATAACCACAGAAGCATTTGACCCCTTTGTTACAGATCTTAAGTTCCAGTTCCATTCATTTAATTTCACTCACCTATGAAAGACATTTTCAAATAACTGCAAGTAAACTCAGGTTTTTGTGTCCTGTCAGCATCAGTGAATGCTTTATTGAAAAATCTCCCTGTGCTATGTGAAAATGGCTACTCCTGTGTAAGAATTGACCATATTTGACCACAAAGAACATCTCCAAAAGGGGTTACAATGAGTAATAGCTCATTGCACATAATCTGATATTTTTTTAATCTAGTGAGATGGAAATACCCTATGAAAATCTTTGCTATTGCAATAGTAACTGAACTAAGTGTGAGTGAAAGATCCATTGCTGATAACATTAAAAAGAAAACTCAGATAAAACACAAACATTACTAAAGGCAGAAAATCATCAGGCTGTGAATATTGTCATTTGAAGACTATGCCACATTTGGCCAGGATTCTGCTAATGACAAGAATAATCTCAAGGCAAGAAACATAAATTAACTTCCCATCTGTATATATTTACTTACATTCAAATGCCTAAATTTTATTCCACTCTGCACATACACAAACATGCAAAGCCTCTAGAGTTTAAGAATGTTAGGGCTTGAAAATCAAATGGTTAAATGAACTAGCATCAACCGTATGCTTATTTGGATAATCATAATGGGTACCACATGACATATATTGATAGACAACATAGAAACCCCTATCTCCCGTATTTCTATAGAAGGGAATAAATTTAATGCTTGATCACTGCTGTATTTTTTCAGAACACTGTGTTATTCAGTACATAGGGAAACAGTATTCAAATAATTTCTCTTATTGTTTGATGATAGGCTTAATACTTTGGTTGTTGCATGCCAATCAAACTTTGCATTGAGCAGGGGAATTCCTCACAGAATTCATGTCTGCTACTTGTCTTTCCAATATCTAACCACTGCATACATATAAATGTATTCTCACAAATTCTAATGAGACAGTGAGTGTTACAAGCCCTGCTTTATAGATGTGAAGCTAAGGTACAAGGAGAACAAGGCTAGAAAGAGCTGCTAATTTTCAGAGCCCCATTTGAGTTGCGCATTTCTTGATTTTCTAGTTTATCCTTAAATAGAAATTAGTACACATAAAACATTCATGAAAGTCCTTTTCACACTAATGGTATGCCACAGCATCCAAAGAGGGAAAGATGGTCTTCACCCTCAAGTGTTTTTGACGATCTTTGAGATTTTCTGTATTTAGACATTTAAATGTAGTGATATAAGAGCCCTGAGTTCAGATGTAACAAGCTGCTGTAAAGAGCTGAATGCAGATCAGAAGTGCCCATAGTAGCCTGTGTTGCTGAGGAACACTCAGTCACATTCTGTACTATTTGGAGTTTCCTAACAGTTGTAAATCTCCCGGCTAAATATAACCAAATATATTTCTGTCCTGTGTTTCCCACTGCGCTCTAGTTGGGAAATAATTAAAAATAGACATAAGAACTGAAAGACTGCCAGAGATCTGTACTTCACTGCACTGCTTCCCTGCAGAACTTCTAGTGAGTTAAGTCTCATACATGGATTCTCTGAAGACTGGTGAGAAAACAAGTCAACAGCAGTGCACATTCATGTTACATGAAGAGCAGAAGCCTTGAATTTCATGTTATTTCCGTTGTATTAGTTAACCAGCTAAACAGCAGATCATCTGAAACAAACTGGACTATCTGTGAACACTTTTAAAACCATCATCAGGTGGATGTCATCGTGACTTTAAATTCTGCAGGACCATCTAATGATAATGACGATAGTCATTAATAAAATGATTGTTAGTTGCTTTAAATGACTGACTGCAGAACTGTGTCCTTTTTGAGACCATGTGTCATGATATTAAAAAAGAACAACTTGTGGGATCTGACGTGTACTGTCAATAGCTTCTAATGAGGTAATGATGGTCAGTCCATTACAAAAATAGATTTTAGTATTCTTCATGTAAATACCTATCTGACAGGAAATATATTCAGATTATAACTGGAGTTGTAAATTACTGCTAAATGCTGACAAATTGCGTATATCTATGCTGTTGATGTCAGTGCCACAGGTTAATAAACAGTGTACTTTGGGGTTGTTTATTGCTTTGTCCAAGTTGTAAGCTTTGTCAAGCTTTAATCATTCAATTTCTGGTTAAAATAAGAAAACAACTTTTTCAGCTGTTCATAATCCATGGAATGGAGATGTTCATGCAATGCTTTGAGAAGGATTTTTTTCACACAGGTACTGTTCATGGGAGGTACTCTGCTTCACCTGCTATTAAAACACGAGGAAGAACTGGCTGGGAATGTGATAGCTGTGGGCATCTTTGGCTGCAGGGACTGCAGTGTGGATCCTGAGGGCGTGAGAAAGGTAAGTAGCAGATTTCCTAGTATGAGGATACAGGGAAGATAAATCCAGACTCTTCTTGAAGGTGCTCAGTGATAAGTTGAGAGACAAGAGACACACATTAAAACAATGCAAATTCTGAGTAGATTTTAGAGCCTGAAGGTGGTCAAACACCAGAAGACAGGGCCCAGAAAATGTGTGGAACCTCTGTCCTTGGTCCTGAGCAACCTGAGCTATATCAGACTCACTTTGGGAGTGGGATTGGACCAGATGACTTTCAGAGGTCCCTTCTACTTAAATTATTCTAAAAACTCTGACTGAAAAGCCTGGATTTTAGACTAGTAGGTTTAGGCTTGTTCAGGAAATTGTTAAACCCATCCTCTTGGGGGGTGTTCTCACAGGCAAAAGTGCTCAGGGGAGCAGGTTGACCTCCAAGACAATCTCCACAATGTGTAAGAACAATTGATCCCAGTCTGCAAGAAAATTGGCAGGCAGAGAAGAAGGCCAGCTTGGTTAAAGGAGAAAATCTTAAATTCCTAACTGAGCTAGATAAGGACCGGAGTGATGACTAGAAAAAGGCAACTGCGGCACCCATCTTCACAAAACAGTAAGAGGATTTGTGGAACTATAGGCCAGCCAATCTAGCCTTAACCACAGGATTACTCTGCACCAAATCCACATGAAATTCACTCTACATGACACAGAAGTGTGCTACTAAAAATGAATGAGTACACATCGGTACTGAGGTATTAGCTGTACCTCATGCCTGAATGTTACCGAGTCATAAAGAGGACATGGAAAATCCTTTTTTTCACAAGTCTCTGTTGACTGAAGTCTTGTTCAGACTACTCTTTCCCTAGCTTCCCATCAAATCAGTACTATATTCCTAGAACCATGAGAAAAATCAGATCAACCACCTAATCTGACAGAAAGCTAACAGACACACCCAAAATGTGTCCATTATTTCTGTGTGTTTTTTAAAAAATGAGATCAGTTTGTGAACATGAATGCTAGATCCAACACAAGACAGGGAAGGATACAGACAGCTAGGAATGAGTGAAAGGTCATGGACCCACCTCTTCTGGAGACAAACTAGTTCTGCCAAATTACATGTAAAATTAAATTACTTCTGTGGGTTCATGACTGATATTAACTGAATATCAGATGAATCTGGTGTAGGGCCAAATGCTGCGCAAACAAGCATCCCCCTCCTTTTTCCACACCCTCAATGACAGCTTCCAGAACCTTTTTTGTCTGCTGCTGGCCTCTTCTCATACCTCATTCTCACATATATATATATATATATATATAAAGAAGGAAAAGAAAAGAAGGAAAAAAAGGAAAAGAAAATAAGGAAAAAAAAAAAAAGTACCAGTAGGACACAAATAGCAAAAAAATAGTTTTCTGAATTTATTTTCCTGAACCAGCTCCCTTCAGAGTCAGTGTCAGCACAATGGAGAGGCTGGGGATATAATATTAGTAGCAGCTAGAGGAAGGAACTGCTCTTCTCAACAAAAGAAAACCTTGCCTTATGGAATAACTACTTCAGGAGGAGCACATTTTGCACAGAATCACCAGTTTTTGACTTCATTTGTTTACTGTTATTGTTCATTATTTACCTCATTGTACTGTTTAAGCTCTTTCTTAGATTAGGGAGCACACTGTCCTAGTTGATGTACCTACTTGTAGAGATAAACCAGCTCCAAAACAACGGTAAGATATAAGAGGTGGAAGAAAGGAAAATGATTATTCACCTTTCAAAGAGGGAAACTGAGGCAAGTAATTAGCAATGAAGTTCTTGAACTTGATGAGGAGCACAGATGTTCCTCATCAAGTTCAGATGCTCCCATCCATTTTAACAGGAGCTGAATATTCAGACAGATGAAAAAGCTCTGTAAATACCACCCTGAGTAGATTCCCAAAAACCTCTCTAGCATTTAAGCATTTAATGTAGCATATGTGTTTATGCCTATGTCTGTATATGTTTGTGCACTCCCTGGCTTTCAGCAAGCAGCCAACTCAGCGTATCTTTGCCTGAGCGGGATTTATTTGTATTGCTCTGTAGAATATCACATAATCCATTTACAGGACAGTGTGTAAATGTATTTTTGTAATATAAAGAACAAATAGTTTATCCCTATACACTTTTCCAGACATGAGCCTCATAAACTGCTCTGCTTGTTCTACTGACTGAACTTTCTAAATTTTCTAAATTTCATGGTCAGCTGATTTAGATTTGTAGGACATCATAGGCAAAAATCCACAATGCTTTCAGTGCCAGTGGTCCCTAAGAAGACCTATCTCTGCCATGGTCCAAACTGCAGGCATAGGTAGACTCCATACCACACAGCCACCCACCAGCTAAATGCTCGGCCTCTCCAACCTCTTTTCTGGCCATCCCAGAAATACCGGATGCCAAAGCTGCTCCCATCCAGCCAGACTTTACCTCACACATACATGCATATATAGGAGTCTAAGACACACATATAACAGACTTCATATCACTGGAAAGTTTGCCATCCATTTCAGCTGTCCAATCACCCAGTTTTGCCCTTGCCTCTCAGTCAAGCCTGCAGACCATAAAAGACATTTCTGGTTGGAATATGACCCCATCTGTGTCCACACAAGTCCTAGTGAAGATTTCACATAACACTAGCCATGAAATGAAGTATTCATCTTCCTGATGTGTGCAGTAGATTAATTGAGAGAAGAGAGGAATGCGACAGAATGATAAAAGAAATCTGAAAGACAGAAGAGCTTTCTGGAGACATTCTGGGATTAGCAGCTAAGATTCAGGGTGGGGATTAGAAGGAAGACAAGAATATGGTAAATGACAGTCAAATACAAAGACAGACAAAAGAAACCGATTGTAATTATGTTGACTTTAAGATATTAATTTAAAGAAACTGTGGGTGGAAGGAACAAGAGAAAACAAGAAGCAGAGCAGACTCATTCTCCTCCAGAAATGTTGGCTGACAGAGGGAGAGGCCCCTGAGCTTGGCACTGCAGCCCTGCAGGTAACCATCACAGTCTTCCCTTCCCAGCTTCACCACGGAGGCAAGATTAGTACAGCATTAGCTGAAAGCAGATACTCTCAGCTTCCAAAAGGATCACTTCTGAAATCACATCACCTCTGAATACTTCTCAACTGTTATATAGTGACCGTGCTGTCTTAATAGACACCTGCCATAGGGAAAAGACAGTTTAGACAAAACCAAGATTAAAGCAGTTCTTTGATTTATTGGCTACACATAATTAATTACCAGTCTGTGAGCTCAGTATCAGCACCACTCAGAATCATACCAGAAGTAAAACAGATATATCACAATATCAGTCACTTTAGAAATGTTAACATACAACTACAAGTTTCTGAACATCCCTCTATGAATAAAATTTAAAAGCTCTACTCCCCCTGACACAAAAGCACCCAAACATACTTGACTGCACACAAATGCCATATCCCCTCATTCAGGTGCTTTACATGCACAAGACTCTCCTGGAAGCAGGGGCTTCCCGACTTGCATACCCTTGCTGTTGCAGGTGTTGTTGCTCCACATTACATGCGGCACCCTGCAGCCCACTAATTACAAAACCGTTGAGAGATCATTCCACAAGGTCATATAACCATTCCCCAGCTCCCTGCTTGGTGCATGCCACTTTGTCACTCCAGTAGCTGGGCACAGGCTGCTCATTGCATCCACAGGGAAGAGGCAGAGGCAGAGCTTGCAATGCTGGTGAGGCAGCTTTTAAGAACATCAAACTGGATTTGTTGTACCACTCCATTCCCACTCCAAGCTCTCTTCCCACTATTAGAAAGCTTCACTGTTACACTGCTTTTCAAGCTGGCTCCTTTATTTAGAAACATAGAACCATAAAATGTTGGAAGGGGTTGGAAGGGACCTTAAAGCCCACCCAGTTCCAGCCCCCTGCTATGGGCAGGGACACCTCCCACCAGACCAGGTTGCCCAAAGCCCCATCCAGCCTGGCCTTGAACACCTCCAGGGATGGGGTATCCACAGCTTCTCTGGGCAACCTGTGACAGTGCCTCACCACCCTCACAGTAAAGAACTTCCTTATATCTAATCTAAACCAACCATCTTGTAGTTTAAAGCCATTACCCATTGCCCTATCACTACACCCCCTGACAAAGAGTCCCTCTCCAGTTTGTCTTCATAGGAGAGGTGCTCCAGCCCCTTGATCATCCTCATGGCCCTCCTCTGGATTCATTGTAATATTTCCATGTCCTTCTTGTGCAGGATGCAGGACCTTACACTTGGCCATGTTGAACTTCATGAGGTTTTAGAAGACTCTTCATACTTCCCTGGTCCTCCCTGGCTGATAGTTCTCCTCCTCTTCAGCATGGTCGGTTTGGGCAGACGCCCTCTCATGCAATGTGGGGGAGAGCACACTCAGCCTCCCATCCAACAACAGCTGTTGCTCGGGCCATCCTGCCAAGGGTGGGCTTTGTGAGTACCCCTGCAAGTGCTGCTGACACAGCAAGCAAGCTGTGAGGTCACACCTTATTTGCATGTAGTAGCCTCATAATCAGCCTCAGGGAAACCTCTGTGAAGATGTTCCCTCTTGAACCTGTGTCGGATGCAGGTAAAGCAGTGCTCCATGACCTTAGTCCAAATATCAGGGTGCTGGGATTGTCCCCAGGATGCTTGGCTGAACCCTACCACACGGATACGAGACACAACTCTGTGCAAAGAGCAACCAGCTACAGAGCCACATCCAGCAGCTTCCTCCAGCAATAAATGCAAAAGAAACCCACTGGTTTTGACTTGTCCATAGTTAAGGTGTGTACAAAGGTCAGTCATCAAGTTCATTGAGTTATTTATGCCAAAAAATCAGAAATGTTATTAACAGACTTCATTGCAATCCCTATTTAGTGTTTTTTTTCTAACAGGTACAGTAGAAATAACAAAAATAAATGAAGAGGTAGGTCAAAATTATTGTTGATTCATTACTGTCAAAATAAGAAGTTCTAACAGTTCCATGAGTATTTTTTAATCTAAAAACTCCATAAAATTACAGTCTTCCATTCATTTCCTCAAAGTACTAGAAAAAGGAAATGGTTTAAAATTGAAAGATCTTAACACATAAATCACCAACCCCATTAATATTTAATGTTTATATGAAATAAAGGTTTGAAATATTTATCACACTTCCTTTGTTCACAAATCTGTGTCAAAGAAACAAGGACAAGGACAAGAAATAATCTGTCACTTGGTTGTCACAAGGATTTTAGCCATCTTACTTTGACTCCACCATTTGTGAAAATCTAGCCTACCTGTCAGATGATTAGTGATAAACGTTATCAGCTTCTAATGCTGTCTTCTCCCCTGTCACAGGAATAAATAAATAAATAAATAAATAAATAAGTTATTTCTTTCTAACATATCATGACCTTTCTTTATCCATTGAACATTTAGTCTTACGCAAACAAGAAGGTCCTGCTATTCAAACTCAGTGTTTTTTTGTTAGAACTCTGCAGTATTCCAACATCTACATCTCATAACTGTAGTTCAAATGCAAACGTAAAGATTAAGCTATGATGAAATCCAGTACAGGAGACAACTTCTTGGCTATTTGTATATTGGCATAACTCAAGTATGCCTAGGAAATATAATGCACAAGTATCATGGTCTTAGAAATTAACTAGGAAAAATAGAATAAATGAGCTTCATTAAATTTTCTGCCAGTGGTTCTGTCTGGTTACAAATGTAGGGCTTTGAGCCAAAAATAGGATTGATTAAGTTTATAATCTATGCTGCATACTCTGCCGGACAAGTCCCTGAGCAACCCAAACTAATTAGACCTCTTTTGAGCAGGGGATTGGACTACATCTCCTCCAGAGGTGCCTTCTAACCTAAGTTATTTTATGACTCTATGATACAATACCTAGACCTTTTAAATTTAAAATTAATCCTAGTGAAAGTTAGTACAAATTCTTAATTTTAGATATAGATGTTCTTCATAAAGAACCGGCATCAAATGCAATATTTAGACAAATTTCTAGAGGAAATGATTGAATGTTGCAATGTAGGATTTAGCTCTCAGGGAAGTGTCTTTTTAACGAATTATGCTATCTCCTGTACATGACATTTCCTGTGGGAAGAATATTGTGTCTGTTTTTATTATACCATGAAGTACACATGTACTGGAACCTTCGCTTCATATTGCCTGTGTGCCACTTGGTATGATAAATTTCAAAGCATACAGGCAATATTTATACACTGAAGGTTTTTTATATATTATTATTCCATGAGAGATTTAGGATGCAACAACCATGTTGGCTGGTTATTACCTCCCTGTTCATTTGCATTTGAGCCCAAGAAGTTTTAACTGATAACTCTTTTTCACATAAAGCAGATTTTAATACATATTCAGAAGAAAACTATTTCTAGCAGAAATATACTTCAGAATATTAGTTGGATGTAACAGCATGAAGGACACAAAACTGACACAGACATACAGTTTTAGAGGGCTTATAACACTATCTATGTTTGCTGAGCACTCACTTATCTGTGTGGTCATTTTGACAGATAGTATGAGGGCTGAACTGAAACTACTCAGTGATCCCAGAGCATTCTTCTGAAATCTGTGGCATACCCAGCTCTTTCATATTTGGCAACACAGTGGACCAACTATTCTCCCAGAGGGTGAGCTGTTTAAAAAATGGATAATTTTTAAACTAGGACATTGACAACAATATTAATTCAAGATCAATTCAAAATGGATAGATTCTTTGAATTTTTTTGAAACATAAAATTGAAAACAAACCATTTACAGATTAATCCCTATTTACTTTTTTCATAAATTGATATTTGAATGAAAAACTGATCATTTTGACATTTCACAGTTCTATTTCGTACACTTTCTTAGCTGAAACCTTTCACCCAATGTGAACCAAATGGTCTCACGCATGCTTACTGAAGCCTTCTTATTTTCCTCAAGTAACCACATGCTTGACCTACTTGACCACAAACACAGCAAATATTCAGTTCTGTCTTGTTTGGACAGTTCATCTCAACTCCACGTGCAGCCAAGCCCCAGAAATACACATTGCAGGTATGACTGGTGTTTTGCTGCTAGAAAGCTACTTCCCAGCTCCATTTTCTGCCTGCCAGACATCTCCCAGGCTTCCAGCAGCCTCTGCCCGGTTTCTCTGCCTTCACAGTACCTAACTGAGGTGGCTTCTAACTTCCACCATTACTTATTCTTCCTTTTTGAAGCTCTCCTTCGTAGCTGAACTGGGGCAAACACCACTTGCAATCTACCGTGTTGTTACCAAAAGCGATCTAGCACATTTGTAATCAAATTCAGGGATGAAACTAGTTTCTACAGTTCAGTTTCTTCAAACAAAGAGCAGAGACAAATCCTCAATGTGTAATTGGATCCTTATTAGTTTGAGGAGCCTCTTTTCTTTTAATTGACATTCGATAAAACAAGTATGGCATGCTCAGTGAAAAAAAGGGTGTTGGCATTCTTATTTACTACCCGGTTACTTTGATGTAGACTGGCTTGTTATAATATTTAAAGTAGAACTGAGACAACCTTACAAGATTCATGCTCTTAAAATTTGCTGTATTTTCCATTTAAGAACATTTTATAGAAGAATTCATATTCTCATTATATGACAAATTTCTCACAAAAATGCTTGTCCAAATAGACATATACAAAAAACAATGAGATTTGTAAGAAAGCTCATACCTGAAGCTGTTAAGCTGGGTTAAATTTCTGAGGATATGCACTCACTGGTGTCCTTGGTACCATTCCTTTTTATTTTCCGTGATCATTGCATGCCTTTCTTTATTTAAAGCAAACTTTTAAAGACTTCATTCCTTTCCTTCTTGTCTCACTTCTTTCTTTTCCCACCTATTTCAGTCCCATTGTTTTTAAGTTCAGGAAGACAAACACAACTCTAAGGATGAGAATATAGTATATTTGACTTGTATTAAAAATTATACCTGTAATTAATCTCTAAGCATTAATAAATAAGCTGTTCTTTTAGAGACTTACATTTCAAATGCTATGTTTTGATAATATTACATATATCTTGGCCTCTTTCTGTAAGCATTCGACCATGGACATCTAAAATACACATTGTACATCACACTGCAATGTGACTTGAAGATACAGGAAGGCTTCATGGCATTATTTGTTCCATGGGTAGCTGATGAAAACAGAAAGAAATGCACTCTCATTTACCTGCTAGCATTCTCAGTGCAGTGTTATTCTTCGGGAGTCATGTTTCTTTATCTGGGCTGTGACTGCTGAAAGCACAGCCTGGAAGCCTCTGTATTCAATAGCTGATGTACATAGTGAAAATACAACAATCTATGTTAGGAAAATATTCACTCTTTCAGATTGTTGCATAACAGAAAAGGATTCACAACCTCTATCAATATCAGATTTCATTCTGATAATGGTGTGTTTAGTATTCAATAAGAAAGTGAATATTTTATGGAAGGAATATATAGCACACAGTGTAATCAACTTTAAAGGACTGTTTTAAAGGTCTTTTTCATACAAAGACCAGTACGGTGATAATGAAGAGAAGATATGGTTTATTTAATATTCTCTCTCTGTTAGACAAACTAACAGACAAGTAAGGACCAGAAATCTAGTTATATGGTTGTATACCCCTTGCAGAAGAATATCTTCTGCATATGATGTAGAGTGTTCCAGAGATCAGGGCAGCCCCTGAGGTCTGCTCACAAGGTTTTCTCTAGACCCTTGCATTATTTGAATCCTCATGTCTTCAGCCAGACCTCAGACTAGGAGTCCCAAAAAGTAGGAGTTTGCTATCACCCACTAAGTACTCACTAGCTTTGAGAGTGTGATTCAGTCTTTACAATCTTATTTCTAACAGAACACTCTCAAAATTCATTAAAAAAAAAAAAAAAAAATAAAGGCTCAGGACAAAAGAATTGCCAGATTGTTGGAGCAACAAGTGATTTCAAACCACAGATTAAAAAAAAAAAAAAAAAAAAAGCACATAAGCAGCTTAAAATTTGAATTGTCCATATGTCAAGGAACAAATTGCAAACTTTAATAGTTACTAAACAGGCTGTAGATGTTCTCAGGGGGTAGGAAAAAAATAGCACAAATTCTTCTGTAATTATGTCATATAAATTGGCATTGTTCACTGACCCTCAAACCTATTCTGCTATATTTTGCTGTTCCATAGCATATGTGTTGCAGAAAACTTGCTTAGTAACTGACTGTTTTCTACAGTCTATGCTTCCTTAAATGTATTTACTTGGTATCAAGACAGGCTGCAAATGTGCTGCTCAATTACACAGCAACCAAAATTCCGGCAGCACACATGAGAGTTAGGTTGACATTGGCGTGGAAGTGGTTCTAAGACTTGCATAAACATATTTAGGCATATGTGACACATTAAGGTGTTTGTTAATACTGTTTTAAAGACTACCCAGAATGAAATATTACCATTTTCTCCACAGACACCAAAGGAAACCACAGGTACTCATATGGACACCCTTTTGTCAAACCTCACTTTAAAACAGAGATATGATAGAACTGTTGTTAATATGGATTTTGTAGGATTCAGCAATAATCATTTTTGCACTTTATTGGATTTTTAGGCTTGTAATAAGTTGTCCACTGTAAAATAGCCTTGGACTTGAAGAAGCTTTATGAGACCCTCCAACTTGTTTTTACGTTGAATGCAGAATTTGTGTGTCTGTACTTGGTTTCAGACTTCGGTTCATATTAATTTTTATTTTATTTTATTTTACTTTTTAAGCAAGGCCTGTTTTCTAATTTAATTTGTCCATCACATGATACAGTAAGCATTTTAATTTCTCAGTGATCATTCAATTTCTAATCATGCAGCATGCCTTGGGGGAGCACAGTCAATTGTAAAAGTTGGTGCCAGTAATGAACACTCATTTAAATCATTTGCATTCCCTTTTACACCAGAGGGGTGTGACATTTTGAAATAACTAGAATTAATAAAACTAACTTATTAATTTTTAGAGTTCTGAGGCATTCTGTGAAGAGTAGCATTTAAATTAGCAGAGTTTAAAATGATTTTAAGAGTAAAATCTGAAGAAGTATTTCCATTTCTATTTTCTTGTTCTCATTATTACAAAATAAATCATCATTTAACAATGATGTAAAAGTATGCAGTGCTAAAGCATTAATTTTGCAGGTAAAGAAAAGGTAGCTTCTACTCTATTACACTGTGACATTGTCTTCTAGTTACACAGCACAGTCTGAATATATTCCCATAATATTTGGTATTAACAGAAATTTTGAAATTCCCGGGAAAAAAAAAAATAATACTGTTTGCAAAATTTCTTTCTCTTACAGATGCAGGAGGTTGATGAACAATGTGAATCAATTTGAATGCAGTTCAATTAGCATATTTGTGTTTGAATCAACTGTAAATTTCCACCCAGGACACAAATGCATGTCCAGACTTGTAATTCACTGATTTGTTAACCTGGGAACAGAGACAATATTTTAGCTATGGAGGCAAGTATGGAAAAAAGCAATGTTACAACTTATGCAGTTTATATCAAATCACAAAATTAAATCAACATGTAAATATCTATTTTACATACTTGTGTTTTTTTTTTTAATTACAGAATGATGGACTTACATTAGAAACATACACCAGTATTCAATAGCATTCAATGGATAGTCCTTTTGTACCTCCAGATATCGTATAGATAATGCATATAAAACACTGTATTTCTTTTGATCAAAGTCTCAGGTTAACTCTTTGTCCTATATCAATGAATTAATTATATCAGCCTCAACACAGCTTAAAATTCAATAGGATTAGCCTCATTTTACATTTATGATATTCCTCTCATCTGCTTTGATTTACAGAAAAGAATCTTTATTAAAGGAAAGTCTGAATCTAACGAATTAATGCAAAAGTCAGGTTTTCAGTCAGCTCAGTTCCTGCATTTCAGTGACTTAAAATGTATTTTTTATGATATTCCAGGGTAATTAAAAACAAAAATCAACAGTCATTGATTAAACTATGAGTAAGATGAGCTTAACTGCCTCATTTTCAGCAGAACAAAATCTCTGTCATATTGTAGCCCTCTACTACCACAGAATCATTAGGGAGCTCCTACTAAAAGTATCAGACAAAGGTGGCATTGTTGCAAAAAGGAGTCAAAAGATACAGACAGTAACAGTTGAAAACATGTTTTGAGAGGATACCAGAGAGGTGCTTGTACTACATTCCTCTTACTTAATATGGGATATTTGTGTGCATTTAGATTTTCAGAATGCCAGGCACTAAACTGCTTCCATCCACTAACATCTACACTGATGTTTTTGTGGTTAGACAATGTTTGCCTTGTGTTGTGTTGGCAAAAGGAAGGCAAAAGGAGCCTCTGTAAGTCATTGACTGAAAATATTTACATCTCCAGAATATAACAAACCCAGAGCCAGAGATGCAACAAAGTGTTGTCTTCTCTTCTTAGTCCCACAAAATGAAGAGGAGGGGGAGACAGGGAAGTGAAATAGCTCGTGGCACCCAGTATGACCCCTGTATGTGCTAAGGGGTCAACTTTCCACATGTTAATCCCTTGCTTTACTTTGTTCATGACCAGTCAGATATTCAGTGCACTGTTTCATCAAAAAAGCACAATAGGTTATGCTGGTGCTAGTGCCTTCAATATGGACATTCCCTGAAATAATCGGTGGTCACTTTGCCTGTTTGAGTGCGTGTGTCTACAGGCAGACATCCTCGTTAGTAATACATGTGGTCCATTTCTGATCATCTTTTGTTGTCACTGTTAGCAGTCTAAATAAACACAATATGCTTCCACCATCCACTGTGTACCATTCTTGCATGTGCACTTTTACTGCACGCTGAGGGGGACTTTTATACCGTATCTTACTCCTATTTGATCTCACACATCCTCATCAGAGAGAAACAGCCAGGAAATTCTCCATGCTGGGCATGCTCCATCTAGAGTCTGCGGGAGCAGCAGCCGAGCAGCCTAACAGCAGCTCCATGTGATTAAGCAGTGCATTAAGCCTGTGCATACTGACATTCAGGCACTTCTGGAGCTCTAAGTGTTAGATTTTCCATCATCTCATTCCTTTAATACAGTCTATGTGTGTGTGTCATACAATCCAGTATTACTACTCTGTGGGAATGGAAAAACATATCAAGCTCAAATGTTACGGTGGAGTTTTTAATCTTTTCTTCTACAGCAAATGCAATAAACTCCAAGATACCCAGGTGCTGAGAAGAAAATGTGGATTTCTTTCCTGAGGTTTTGCTAACATTTTTTGTGAACAGATAGTTACAGCTGAATACATGCCACCTCAGAACATGAGATTGTATCAATCTTGTCAACAGAGGATTGGGAATATAAATCACATCACCAGCAGACTGGAATTTGTATTAAATGTATCAATAAGCAGCGTGTTCACATCATAACATCTTGCCAGAAGGCTTGTATTCTCTATGATGAAGTACAATTTTTCCCATCAGTAAGTCAAAAGCTGGAGCCACTTAGCATTAAATCATTTGAGGCCAGACATCTATTAACACACTTAGAGACATGGGCAAACACTTCCAGTAGACTGTGATAGCTAGCAGATAATTTATTCCTAGTCTCCCTTCAAAGGTGATGATATAGATAAAAACTGAACTCAAAAATAAACTAAGGAGTACAAGACCAGCATCTATAAGCAACAACTTTGATTTAACGTGTACATGACCAAGTATAAAAACATGGAAAAAAAATTTAGTGTTTTGTGACAAAATTTCCCTTTGTGTAGCTTCATGGAATTTGATGACTAGAACATTAATCTTGGAACAGTATAAAATATCCATGCTTTATTGTCTAAATAAAGTAGCAACATCAGAGATAAAAGTTGCCTTTGTGATTGAAATCATGTCTTTCATACTACCTCAGCTTCAGAACTGCTCTAAATATGTTGTACTCTGCCAAGTCTGTATTTTGTTTAAAACTGAAGGTAGGTTATATGCTGATTTCATTTAAATAATAGTTATGATAATTATGATGCTGATGCCGATGATTACAATAATATCAGATCTTTCTCATATCTGTTATTTCTCTCTGTTACTACATCAGTTCTCTTGAAAAAATAGTTACTGTGATACACAGTGATGCATCCTGTCACTAGTAGCACCCATTTTCCCAGCCAAAAATTCCATAGAGCTTCAGGACCAATTTTTTTTTTCCAAAACTTTTTTTCAGGACCGTATTGAGATGTTTCCTCCACAAGGTCCCACTGATTCCTGGGTTGTTGCATCAGAATTCAGATTTGCTGCTCAAATATGAGTAATGTACAATTTTAAATATTAATCATAAGCGCTAGTGAGTACAGAACAGGGGATACAAGAAGCATAAATCCCCAATTCTGAAGCTCTTTCAGAGTGTCACACATGATATAAAAAGCATTTGATGACTGCTATAGCACTTGGATATGTTTGCACTGCATCTCTAGAGACTCCATCCAACACTCCATCCAACACTTGGATGGAAATTCAAGAAGCGTTAAAGTTTCATTACATCCAAAGTTCATTATTGACTGAGTGATAAAATAGGCTAGTTGCTGTCACTTAATGGTAGAAGGCATATGCTTTGGTCTGCTGTGCTGGCAATAAAAGAAAGCAGGAAGGGAGGGGGGTTATGGCTTGCTTAGTTTCACTCAAAGCCCATTATTTCTTTTGTTCCTGTAAAAATGAAGTACAAATTAATATAGATTTTACAGAGGGCTTGTAAAGATGACCAGAATTTGCTTTCTTAGTGAGCTGATCCTCAGAAAGCCCTCAAGTGTCAATAGCAGAAGCCTTGTACAAGCCCAAGAATAAGATGCAGCTTTTATCCTTTTGTTTCAGAGAGGTCAAGTGAAAGCAGCCCGAGGCACCTTTACAAGAGATTTGGGCAGGTACAGTTCAGGCACAGTACTGCAGATCACGAGGCCCTGCCTGGGACCATGAGGGCGCAGAGAAGCCTGTGGTTGGCACACGTTGGACTGGGCAGCAGGGTTTTAGGACGGCAGCTGGAGTTTTGGTGTGGTGGTGTAAATTATGTCAGGTTTTATTTCTGGTTTTCTAACAATGCAATTCGCCTTCAGTTCAAATCTGTATGGATCAGCCAATACAGTAGTAAATAAATTTGTGACCAGTTACTCTCATACAATTGCCATTTGAAGTTTTTTCCTTTGCAATCCTGTGTCACTGCATATATGATTCCTTTGGTTTGCAATCATGTACGCTTCCCGTAGATACCCAGGCTATTCAGGGCCAAGTTCCTAGCTTATGAAGACAACAGAAAGTGGCTTACTCGCTTATTCTTTTTTGTTTGTTTTATTTTGAATAATCCAACACTAATTGGTTTTCAAGAACTGAGTAGCTGGATCTTCTTCCTTTGCCTTTGCTCATGATACTATTCAGCTAAGAATAGCTAACTTGTGCCTGCTCCTCAGGATACTTTTATCCCAACCATGTGTTTGGGAACTAGACAGTACAGCCGTGTCTGCATGCCACATCTGCCTCACATAACAAACTCTGCCAATTCCAGCTTGGGTCTGTACATTATGCTGCCAGTCTTCCCCCAGTAACATGGAGACAGGAGAACTTTATTTGACCAGATAATCAGTTATTATTGTCAGAACTACGCGATCAAAGAGAAATTGGCAGGACATTGGTTTGGCACCACCCTTAAAATTTGTCAGCATCATTTTATTGCAAAATTAAAGATAAATATTAATGTCCAAAACCTCTGATTTCAGTATTCACCACTTTCAAGTATCTGAACTGAGACAGGCAATGAAAACACAGCAGTGGTTCTGTAGACTAACCGAATTATAAAAATATACCATGAAGACAGGAAAATATGCTGGATTTTCCTTCTATTTTTTTTCCTGTAGTAAATGCACATGTAATTGATAGATCTTGGATTCTTGTTACCTGTGTAACAAAACACAATCATTTTTAGGAAAGAACTTGAGTATTTTACTGGACTGCACCTTTCCTAATTGGTAATAAAATCCTGGCAAGTTAAAAAACAAAACAAAACAACAACAGCAAAATAAAAAACAGATACCCAGAAGCTATATAGCACTGCCTGTATCAACAACATAGTTATTTACTTTAGGAGTGTGAACTTGTAAACTCTGCATTTCTCTTTCAGAAATTATTTACAGGAGAAATTAGAATCTAAGCATTGGTGAGGAATGCTTTCATTTGATAACTGGATTTTTTTCATTTTCATGTGCTTCCATAGTGCCTGAAGAGACTTGTACATTCAAGTCTCTGATTCTGCTGTATGGATTAAACACCCTGGCCAGACTACGGGAATGTGTCAGTCATCCCTCTTAATGAGACACTGATGCCTATTGGAAATCTAAGTGACAGTGAATTAGAAAAGATACAGTCCAGCTAAAGAATCAAAATGCAAAGGCAAATGAGAGCACAAGATATTCAAAATATAACTCTCAAGAAAAAAATTGCCAAATTTGCAAAAGAAAAAAGTTTATAATATTTTTAAATGTCTTCTTCTTTAAAATGTAAAGGAAGTCCTGCAAAGAACTTAATCAGGCGAAAAATGAAAAAAAAAAAAAAAAAAGCTATCAGTCAGGGCGCAGTGATGCCCTTGGGGCAGGCAGAGCAAGCCATTGGGGCAGTCTGGGTTTTCTGAGGGGTTCTCCCTTGCACAGTTCATTTTAGTTTATCTTCCCCCAAGTATAGGTGAACAAGCAAAGAGTGGATGATGATCAGGATCTGGAAAATGCAGCCAAATCCACTTTGCTATAAATAAATAAATAAATAAATGAATGAATAAATAAGCAGGAATAACTGCTGTTCAAATACATCATGATTGAATAAATGTAGAAGTGTTCATATCCTGTAGTTTGACATTGTGGTACAATAACCTTTATTTCTATTCTTAGCATCTGGACTGATCCTTGTGGGGGGGAGAGGGGGGGAATTAAAAAAATGAGAAATAAAACATTTGAGGGCCTAAAATATCATTATTTTGAACATTACAGACAGTGATCCTTCATTGATTGTTTTAAAGAATTTGTGGCATTTCATTCAGTACATGATCAAGATATCTGAAATATTGACGTCTAATATTGCTCTAAGAGTTTTATAGAAGACATTGAGCTAGTTATTTGAGAAATCAAGCTCTACCAAATTATTTATAAATCCAATAACAAGTATATGAGTGACACAGAAATGTAAGCAGCAGAAGTTACATTTTTTTACTCTCAGAGACCAGCTCACCTGGTGTAAACGGAAATGGCTCCATAGCAGTCTGTGGACAGTACTGTGACTTATGTCAGTTCTGGATCTGGGTGACTATTTGCACATAATCTGAATACATGTTTCCATGAAAATATATACCTTTTGAGGCTTTCAATGCGTTTTGCTGCAAATTCAGTAGAACTAGGACACAGGTCATTCCTTGAAGCATTTATATTTACACTTCACTATAACACTGCATGTTTTACTATATAACTAACTGTAATTGAAGGAAGCAGAAAGACCAAAAAAAAATATATCTTTAACCACTGGATTAAGTCAACAGGGACAACCTAACTGAGAGCTAATTTGAAATAAAGTCTTGGAAAGAGAATGGTTTAATACAACAAATATCCCATCAATAGTACGGATTACATTTTGGACCTTTGTACCCCAAATAAGGAAATTGTCACTTAAGTTTGGTA
The DNA here is from genome assembly GCF_040182565.1 of Anser cygnoides. Lineage (NCBI taxonomy): Eukaryota > Metazoa > Chordata > Aves > Anseriformes > Anatidae > Anser > Anser cygnoides. The sequence continues at coordinate 31,390,851 of NC_089873.1, forward strand.
ATTGATCTAACTGGGAACATGTTGAGGGGTAGAATTACTAAACATTAATTAAAAAGAGGGGAGGAAAATGGTGAATAAAAAATTAAAATTTCAGTTATAATAGAGTCTTTATACAGATTCATCCCATTCCTGTCTGGCTCTGGCACTATCTTCACCCAGCCTCTTTCTCTTCCTTCTTGCTAGAGACTTTTCTAGCCATTTGGACTGGGACACTAGCTTTCTCCACCTTAAAGAACAGCGGTACCCCTTTCTGGTCTAACTATGTGGGAAATAGAAATGAGAGGATATTCAATCATATCAGCACATATTAACCTGAAGTGTAACTATTATTATACATTGCCGCTTCTCACAATTCAATCAGTATTTACTCAGTATTACTTTGAGTACAACTCAAAGGTTATTAAAAAAAAAACTTTTGCTTTTCCATTGAAATACGAGTTTGAGATTGCTAGCAATCATAAAAATGATGCATGAATAGCACTGATATAGCATTGATATAATGTAGGCAGATGATATGCAAGCATCACCAATAATCTCTGTGAATGCAGCTCTGGTCACACCTGAAAGAGCCTTGCTAATATTCCTTCCATTCTGCTGGGATTAGATTGTAGACATTGGGAGGGGAATAAATAGCTACCTGCATAAAACACCCACACACTAGCAAGCGAATGGCGTTTTGAAATAAAGATATGCAGATTTATTTTTACCACAAAGGTGAAATGATTGAATTAGAACCTGAAGAGGTTCTGAGCACATTCTGTCAATAAATCACATGCCAGAACAAACAGGTCTGAATACAACCTGCATAAAAATACGCAGAATGCCAAATGGGAGTGTACACTCCTAGTGCTTATTTTTATTTAAGGCATGTATACATTTTAAAATGTGTGGAGAGTTTCAGCTAACTGCTTGCACATCAAGAAATGCATGGGAGATCAAATCCCGTGTTGATGGCTTTGTAATAGGAAGCCACAAACCTGGAACGTCACTGTGCTACTGACCTTCTGTGATTCACAACAGCATCAGACACTGAAGTAGGTTGTCAGTGTCACAAGGAAACTGAATTCTTTTTTAAAAAGGACAGTAAGCTACTCAGAATTTTATACATGTATATATGGAGTTAATAAAAACAGGTATTAATTACAGCTGGCAAAAAAAAAAAAAAAAGACTTTCTGCTTATTTCTCAAGATTTGTCAAGCTGTCCCCCAATCACGTTACAATGACAAACAATTCAATTTAAAAACATATTCAAGTCTAATTATGTCAGATTCCTTTCCAAGTATGTCTCAGTTTGTTGGGTTAAGTTATAGAAAATTGCTACTTAGAAATCCAGAATCACAGAAGTAGTTTTTGACGTGAAATATCTGAGATACTTTATGTATCTTTGCCAGTCTTTACAAGAATTCATTTTGATAACACAGTGGTGATGGAAGTATTGATTCAAGTTTGCACAACACAGAAACTTCTGCATATGCTACAGAACTGCAGAAAAATATATTTATACAACAAAAGGCAATTTTCCAGCTTCCTTATCCACAAAACAAGATACGATGGTGAAATATTGATATGTCCTGCAAACATGGCAAATGTAACAAAACAAGAAAAAGCATTCAACATTTATGCAGAAGTAATGTTTTCCTCAGGGTCTCTGTCTACAAGATGAATGCTTCCTGTGATCACCGACTCTTCTTGAGCTGAGGTGTTCTCCAGCTGCTTATTTGTGCAATATGGGATGTGGCCACAAAAATACATGTAAATCCACGGGTTGGTACAACTATTTAAATTGCCGAGAAGCATGATAATGGTGAATGCTGAACCTGGAATGAAGTAGTTAAAGGGATAACAGAGTAAATAAAGCATTCATGCAAGTAACATTTTCACAATCTGCTGCTTTATGGTGTACTTGCTCATATATTAATGTTACAGTAATATTGGGAAAATCCCATGTTTTCAATGCCATTTTTAACTGTCTAAGGTATAAAGCATACTGTATTGTATGCATTTCAGAGTTAAATAGTTCTTTACAGCTCTTTTTTGATGTAGCTGCATTACATTTAAAAGCAATTGCTAACTTGCTATACAGACACATACAAACAGATATTGATATAAATATATGTAGAGTAATACTCAAATTCACACTGATAGAAAGAATTCTTAAAACAAAGATCAGATTTATTTTTTTTTATCAGACACAGCTATTATTTATATATTTTAGGGTTAATATCTTTAAGTTTTCAATAGGTGAACTTAAATAAACTCACCTACCAGAGAGCCTGCCTTTCACAAAGAGGCAAGTATAAGTTTGACATGATTAATCTTGTTTCCAGCATGGTGTTCTTTGATACATCTACTAGGCTTTTTTTTTTTTCTTTATAAAGAGCTGTTTCATGACTTTTAATTGTCTTATAGTGTACTACAGATACTCATCAACATGATTTCAACATTCAAAAAATCAGATTTCTTAGAACACCACTGTTCTATACATTAAATAAGAAATATTTATTTTATTACATTGAATAATTAACCATTTCTTTTCATCTCAAGAGCCCCAAATACTGCCGTGATAGTATCTGAAACCTCCAAAAGTCTGAACTGAACCCTTGCCAGAGCATTACTTTCACTGTGCTGTTTGTTAATCACAGAATCATTCACCACTCAAAACACACACACCCTTACTTACATGATGTTTTCAACACATAATATATGAAGTTCTCTGTATCTAAGTCTATACAGTAGATAAACAATACGGTAATTTATTTTTAATCATAGCCAAATGATCACAGATAACTTTTACACAAAAGCAAAGTCCACATCTAAAGCTATGTGCTAGCCTGCTATGAAGTTATTAATGAGGATGGAGAGTATCTTACCTTCAGTAATGACACTTGGGAACCACACAGACCACAGCTGTGCAATGAAGAAAGGTGACCAGCAGAGAACATATGCAACAACTGTCACCACTGTCATTTTTACAGTCTTGATCATAGCCTTTGAAATACAGTTCACACTGCTTGCTCGGGATGGCAGGACTTGCTTCTGATTTGTTACTTCATATTCATTCTGTTTTTTCACATATATATTTCTTTTGATTATTTTGCAGATCTTAACCTGGCATGTGATAAGGACGGCTGAGGGAATGAAGAATATAACTACAAAAATCCAAGTCACGTATGCCCTAGGGCCCCACGGTTGAATAAATTCAGCCCAACATTCAAAGATACCTGGAGATATTTCAGTCTTAGAAAAGATAAATACCTGTGGTAGGCTAAGAATCAAGGATATAGACCAGCTGGTGCAAATGGGAATGTTCCACAGAGCTCTCTTCTTTTGGAAAGTGACCATAGGGTAGCAAACTGCTTGATATCTGTCCACTGTCATGACCACTATCATGTAAGTGGAGGCAAACATGCCCAGCAATTGTAGATACTTGATAATTCTGCACAAGAAATCTGGCCCTATGAAAACATCTGTAATATCCCATATAAGCTGAGGCAGTACTTGAAAAAAGGCTACCACTAAGTCAGCTATGCTGAGGTGAAGCATGAATACATACATCCTAGAGAGCTTCTTTCTTCTTCTCCACAGCACCAAAATGAGAATAAAATTGCCCACAGACGCTGTCAGAAATATCACCCCCAGTACAGCAATCTCTACTTGAGCTAATTGCTCATCTCTTTCTGGTCTTCCAACGGGATCTGACTTATTTGTCAAACTCAGGAATCTGTGAGTAGAAGGACTTTCAGTCTGATGTGTGCTATCCTGCATAGGAAATGAAAAATTCTTCATAGTGCACGGAAGCTACTCACAGTAGCTGCTACTTGCGACTCAGGTTGACAGCTGTGAAGTGCTGGCTGGCGAATAAACCAGCACAGGTTCAGGTTTCAGGATATCTTCGAGCGAATCTCCTCCTGCTTGTGCGAACCAAAGCACTGGACCTGTGTCTCGATAAAATTCTGCCTCTTGCTGGAGTGCAAAAAGGCTTTATATAGGCTCCGAGTCGAGCCTTATGTAACTCCAGAGTCATCTGGTAGGCTGCAGGGACCCGAGCCAATAGCAACGCGAGCCACACAATTGGGTGAAATACATAAATAAAAGGAGAACTTCACAGGCTCGACATAATTAAATTACTCACTTCAGTCAAAAGCCGAACTTGTAAATAGCTGCGGCCAAAATCATGCTCAAACGATATTACTCATGAGAGTTCGCTCGGATATTTTTTACGCAACCCAGGAGTGTGTGCTTCAGCTTAATCAGAAGGAATGTTTGGACGTAGATGGAAAGTTGGGCCCCTGAGCTCAGATGCATCGTAACTGCGCTCCTCTGGGCTCCTGGGGCAAGACCACATCCTAAACGCAGCACAGACAAAGAGATACATTTTTCCATAGTTTTTTTTTTTTTTTTCTTTTTTGGAGGGGGGGTATCTAAGTCACCTTATTCTGAGAAAAAAAAATAAGAAAGAAAGAAAGAAAAGAAAAGAAAAAAAAAAAAGGCTTTTAACTGCCCTAAAAATAATCTTTTTATTTCAAGAATGGGGTCAAGCCTTGGATGTTTGTTTGTTTGTTTTTTTTTTCTCAGCAAAATGAAAAATAACACATGTGAAATAAGTTACTTTTAATGGGACTGTGAGTCTACTGAGAATTTAATAGGAAAATAAGTGAAAATTCAGTGGGAAATCCAACTGAGGAAAAGGTCTGTACAAGGAAACGGTTTCCTAGGGTCTCTATACTCCTAGTGCTAAAGGCTGAGAGGTCATTTTTCACTATCTGATCCTTTTTATCTTTGAGTAGTAAGTCATATCATGACCACAAGAATTTCATTGTTCTTCAATCTTCCAGTGTAACTTTTGCATATTGGTAGTGGCAGATAAGAATAACAATTTTGATTTAATTTCATTTGTTCTCCCTTAGTCTGTCCTCTTAATCACAAAAAGATGGATTTAATAAAAGGAATTAATTCAATATGAAAGATAACACATATTGGTTTGCAACCTTGTCTGAAGCTAGAGCACTCATATCCTTTTGGATAAGGTCAGGGGACTGGTAATTTGAAGTTCTTCTGAAGAGGAAACTGATAAGGTTAAAAGTATACACACTGCATGTATAGTACGCTATACATCTATACTGATTTATCTTTGTGATCATGACTATGTTATAAAAGCAGCTGAAAGATGAATAGACATCTTGAAACTGAATGTGTTCACATATCAACAGACAGGGGTAGGGCAAAATTCATAAACAGGATGCTGAACTACAAAGGTTTATAAGGGCAGTGAGATCCCTTTTCTCTCCGTCTCTTTGCCCCTTCCATCCTAGCACGGGACTGATGTTAATATCTCAAGCAAGAGTAAGACTGTGAGAGCAGACAACAGACAAGCAGAACAGCTTCGGTAAACTTCGCCACTGACAGCAGCTATTAGAGTCCTTATCCCAGATTTATCTGAACACTGCTGCAGCTGCCTGAGTCTACAACAGCTTTTCTTTATGACTGTGTTGTGAAGGCTATGAATCATAACAACTTAATCTAATATACCTGATTTTTTATTATTACTTTTTCATAACTAGAAACCTGTTTGTAACAAACTTGGATTCCTAAGGTTGCTTCTTTTTATTTCCCCCCCCCCCGGTCTGTAATCCATCCCAATTAGCGGAAAACAGCATGGCAAGAGAGTAAGTGAACAAATGTTCTTGCACTTACCCTCACACTCCCTTCACTTGGTAACTTCCAGGAGAATAACTGAGTTGGCCACAGCCCAAGAATCCCTGGCAATTATTCTGGTTGCAGACACTGTGCTGCAGAGCAGGCTGGCTGATCTCCAACTCTGCCTTCAGATGGAGACAAAATTTCAGGTGTGTGCTCCGAAATCATTTACCCTGGCATCCTCACTCCATGAGTTAACAAAAAGCCAGGTGTTGTCTTTGTTCTTCTAGCAGGAGACAGGGTAAACATCTCCATCCAGGCAGTGCTGGGACTAAGTGGGTTGAAGCAGAAACACGCTGAACAAAAACCAAGCCCAGGGTCAGGCATGGAATATAAATTTACACTCTGTGATCTGAAAGATGATGAAGGAATTATACGTAAAAAGAATAGAATATGAAACACAAGTCACTTCTGGGATAGTATCGGAAGACTAACCAGAAGATAGTACCCAAATCAAATCTGTATGATTTTCACAGGGCTTACTGTACGGGTAGATGTATTTCGAGCAAATGTGCTTTATCACCTACACCTAGAACAAGATCCCTGGGAACACACAGCTCTTCGGAGGTGTGCACATGGACACAGCACACACCATCTGGGCAGCACATGTGCTGTAATGGGTGTCAGACCCAGTATGTGGACATGGGCTGAAGGGCAAGCACACTGCAACACGTCAGCCTTTGACATTTTTATAAAAGGGGAGGTGGTGCTCCTCGTACAAACTGTCCTAGTGATGTAAGACTCCACTCCATCTTGCATATAATTAGTTCAATATATGTTAATGGTTTCATAACTTTATAATTGTGCCCTTTCCAGTTTTTTCATCCATGCTAGCTGACATTTAGGATAATGTTATACTGAAATTGATTCCACTCTGGGAATATTACTCTCTGAGAAAAGAAAAACAGAATAACAGATGAAAATGTTTAAGCAGTCTTAGCTGTTCTTTTACTCTGATAGTTCCTTCTCCTGTTGCCCAGCTTTGCTTCATTCCCAACCATATCTGTCCAAGTTAAATTCTTTCCCTAAATTATTTACTTTCAGTAGTGTGGGAAGACACATTTTAATTAACTTCTGCTGATTTTCTCAGTATGGGCTCTCATCTAATGTTTGTCAGCTAGCTAGTAGGGAAGGATTCAGCTCACAGATTAATGCACTTAAATGAGGTGTCTGCTCACAACTCCAGAATCACACGGCTGAAATGTGTCCTTCAGACTGGAATGCCTCTTGGGCCTCTTGTCCAACCTCCTGCTCAAAGCAGGGTCAACACTTAATTCAGACCAGTTCACTTAGGGTTTGTCCACTCAGGTCCTGAAAACCTCCAAGAGCACAGACCCCACAACCTCCCTGGGTAGCCTGTTCTAACAATTATAGTCACTGTGGAAAATCTTTCCTTATGTGCTCTACTGGGCCCTGCACTTAAAGCCTGTGCTTTAGTGGTGAATGTATGATGCAGATGATGTTCCAGTCTGTCAGAAGAAGATATGTGATGATTTGTTACACAAAATACGAGGCTCCATGGCATGGAAGAGAGGAGGGACCTCTTCACAGACAGGATGTGTGCAATGTGCTCAGGGAAGATCTCTCTGATACGACACAGAAGAGGGGTTCCCAACATCTGAAGGGACTAAGATTTAAGATTTACTTGCTACCTGCAGTCCCAATATCCTACCTTACTAAAACAGCTTTTTGACCACATCCATTACTGTTGGGCTTTACTGAGATCAAGAGAGGAGTCAGCATCACCTCTCTCCCCCTCATTCCTGTGCAGAGAAGAAGCCCCGCACACTCAGCCTCCCCTAACAAGTTATATCTTCCAGCCCTCCAACCATCTTCATGGGCCCATGCCAAGCTCACTCAAGCTCATCAGCATCTTTCCTGTACTGGGACTCCAAAACTGGTGGCAGTATTCCAGACACAGTATAAAAAGTGCTGAGTAAAGGTGAATAACTAATTCCTCTGACCTACGGATTACATGTGAGCTATGTCTCTCAACTCCCATCACATACAAAAAACATATCAAGCCTTCAGCTAAGTAACATAGGTGTAGAGTACCCTTTGAGTTTCCTTAGTGACATTGCCCAAGATTCATTTAGCATAGGATTTACCCTACCATTGTGTAAGGACTGTGGAAATATTTAACTTTCTAACATCTTTTCATGTACTTTCCTCAGTGTATTAGTTCTCAAATTTATCTTTGAAATGATATATAGCCCACTGTTTTGTTATTTCTGTGATTTGCAAAATTCCAACATTATTCAAACAATCATTCCTTCCATTATCCTTCCTCTAGCATTTGATACTTTATATCTGTGGTACTGTCAGGTAATCCATCCTAATTTATTGAGGCTATATAAGATGTAAGTCAGGTAAGCATTTTTTTCTGTACCTGTAGCTGGGTAATGACTTCAAGTCACTTTGTTTTTTAAGAAGATATTTTCAAAGCTAGGATTAGGCAAATCTCAGCCATAATTTCTCCTATGGCAACAATACTGATTGTACTAGCCTGAGTACCTTAATCATAAAATCACAGAATTACAGAAACATTGGTTGGAAGGGACATCTTGAGGTCTTTCTCCAGAGTATAACTGCCTATTGAAGTGGCATTATCACTCGTTCAGGTCAGACACAGTTTTCACTCAAGTCTTGAAATCCATTAAGTACAGAAAATCTACCTCTATGGAAAGCTTCTTCCAGTGCTCTTGGTGACGAATTATTTCATAATGCTCATTCAGAGACTCCCACATTGGCTGCTGTTGCATCATCTGCCACCATTGAGAAGAATTTTGTTCCATTAATTCTGTAGCTGCTCTTAAAGCATTTATAGGCTGGTATAAGTTTACTCCTGAAAAAAATCTTTGCCAGACTAAACAATATTTGTCTTCCAAAAGCTGCATGAATTGCTCAATGTATTGCAGATATTCTTTGCCAAGCCAGGCAAGAAATATATGCTGAAGTAGAATTATGTGCATTTCAGTGTTAAAAGCAACAACAACAAAAAAAGCGTTCTAAAAAACATCAGCTGTTTCATCTCATGGCAGACATTATTTATTAAATACAATTTGTGAAGATAATAGGATTGCACTCTTTTATTCTGGAATGCATAAACAAGTTCTAAAAAATTCCTATTTAAGAAAAGATCAAGTGGAAAACACTGTTGTCTGTTTTGACTTAAGAAACACAGGTCTGCCTCTTTTCCCTGTGAGATTCTGTAGATCTAGAGAGCTAGTAGATTATTGCTACTGTACTCATTAAATCACAAAGACCAATTAATTAAGAAAAGTAAATTTTTGCATAGTTGGCTACATCGCCAAAGGATTTTGGAGAAATCAAAGCTGATTTCCTAAGTGGTGATGTGATTCTATTTCTTTTAAAACCTCCAAATGTAAAAAACAACTACCTTAGAGCCTGTAGGATTGAAAAGATGAGTGTGCAGTGAAAGATTCAGTTATCAAGAATATAGTAGAAATATTGACTTCTTAATATATTTTTATATAAAAAAATTACTTAGTAATATATTATAGGGGAGATAAAAAGAATTAGCATAGTGTTGCACTGCAATTGCTGTAGTGATAGATAATACATTCTAGGAAAAGCATTAAGTAGTGTAAATGTATACCAGTAGCAAAAAAATGTAACTCCTTTTGGAAGTAGTACAATTTCTAGCACATGGATTCTTTCACTTACAAGATGAGTGAAAATTATATGAGTACTGTTCAAGAATTTAGCTTGTAGTATTGATGCATTTAGAACAAGGTAGATTCATATTTTTTCAATATTAAAACATGGTTTATTCCTAGATTTGGCATATAAACTACTTCATTGTAAGTCATCTTTACTGGACCAAAATTATGTACACCGTTTTGCTGCTGTATTGGTACATCCTCTTAGAGTTCTGGTTTCTTTTTAAAACAAACAAACAAAAACCAAACGAAACCAAACCAAACAAACAAACAAAGAAAACCACCAGTTTTTTAATAGTTTCATTAACACACAAGGTTCTTTGGACCAGGCATAATGATTCACTCCAGCCCTATATGGTCAGAAAGTTATTAGAGAGGGGCTATGGAAATAAAGCAGCCTCAAATGCAACAGAGAAATCAAAGGTGATGACTAAAGACAGAGAAAAATATACTGAAAACAATATTGCAGAGAGTATATATTCAATTTTGCAACACAGGCAGCTACTAACGCTTGTCACCACAGGATAAGACACAAAATGATGAATAGTGTCAATAACTCTATTCCTCAGAAAGAATAAAGCTTTGATTTGGACAAAAGAACTTCTGAGCAAGAAGCAGAACTTTTAGGAAAGCCAAAAGACTATTATAAAATATGTCCGGACAATCCAAAATCTCATCAATTTTCAATCCAGATATACTATAAACTACCTTAAATTTTCAGATTAACATGGTAGTGAACATGAGACAACATTCTGTCCTGCTAAACTTATTTATATAGTGAAATTGAAATTCAAACCCTTCAAAGTGGACTAGGCTCTTAGTTGCGCACATGCCTATGTTTCGTGTGCACGTGTGCATGTGTGTGCTCATATATGTATGTATGTGCAAAAGCTGCTTCCCTATACACAACCTGGATGCCTTTCATTTTCTGTAAAACTGTGTTCAGGTGAGTGTGCTAATGGTGTATTTAAAGGAAGGAAAAGTTACTTCAGTAAGACTAAAACCTACATAACAAAAAAAAAAGTCTTTATATCCTCAAAATGTTAGACTGCAACACATCAAATTACTATTATTACTCTTAGGCAATATTTTGGAGCAAGACTCTCCTAAACTAAGTGCAGTAGGAATTTGCCATGGGCATTAAAGCTGAAGAAAAAACAATAGATATTGACCTCCTCTGACGTGGAAGTCCTATATTGTAGGTACTCGTCACAGAACAGTAACACTAACTACGTAAATTACTACGTGCCTCTTTTTAATCCCTAAGGACATTATGTTCGAGAGAATAACTTTTTAACCTGTTTCAAAAAAAACTTTAAACTTTATTATTCACAGTGCTGACCTCATCCTTTGTGCATGTTTCTGATTTCAAAGCTGTTACTGACAGCAGTGAGTGAGTCCCACTTGGCCCGAAGACTATAACCGGTTTCCTTAATCCACGTAATTGAATTGCGGTGGTAGAATTGTTTTCCACAGCTTGTAGATTATTCTCTAAATAACACCTTCTTCTCATAGCAGCTGTAAAAATTCATGCAACTTCAATAAATAGTGTTTAGTGGTACGATACTAAGCTTTTACTAGTATTTCGACAACTTTCATCAGGCTACTTTAAGTTGAGACATAAATAAATCATTATAAATTAGGTACGTAGGCTTCTTCCAAAACCTATCTTTTTCATTTGCTGCTTTCCAGACAGTCTGGATTCTTCATTAAGATACTAAATGGCCTGCCAGCTCACCTGCCACCAGTGCTGTGGAAAACAATTGACAGATACGGATACCCACAGGAGCCTCACTGAGGCTCTGGACAGAGCTAAGAAAAATGGAGAAATAATGTGTAACTTCAGGAGAAGGAGCTCTGGTTTAGAGATTGAATGGTTTTGAAGAAGAATGACAAAGTACTTCTTCCACAGATTAGAAGTTATAAACAGAGATTTTGAACAAAGGGAGAAATGCTAAGATGGAACCTAGTATAGTACTTCATGGCCTGGTGCAAAGGTCAGACTTATTTCAATGTTTGAATTAAAAATAAAATAAATAGCAGTGAGTCTGTTTCTCATTGTCTGATTCAGACAATACTGAATCAGCAATAGCAAACAATGAGGATAGTGAATTAATTCCAGTGTACCTAAAGAGACTGTGCTTTGACCTCTTACATTCATGCCAAGAGTGTTGTCTGACACTTACACAATCTCTCAACCAGATGCAGCAGTAATGAAATTCACTTCTATCAGTTCTCGAGTGCTGAAAAATAACAGAGCAACTATTATAGTAATCACAGTGGGCTGGAAAGGATTTGTAATATGACCTCTAGCATGGGACTGAATTACAAATTCTAAGTAATCTCCTGCATTATTCATAATTACAATATAATTATTTGATTACTACATTCTTATTTTTAGCGGCTTGATTTCTAGCATGCACAAAAGCTCTGGTCAAGGCCAGAGACCGTGACTATGAGCTGTGGAGACAGAGGAAATAAAAGCTAGCTATAAAGAACTTTATATACCAATAGAATCACAAACCCTGATTAGGGATCCAAACTCCCTATATTGTGTGGGAAACAGGAAACTGCTTGGAAGTAGCAAAGTACGAAAATGAACACAAGGATGCATAGCTGAAATCTATATTCAGACTATAATCTAAGTTCTTAACTCCCAACAAGAGTCTGGTATCTTCACCCACTGAAAATGCAGAGCCTGTAATTCTAAAGGTGTCTTACAACTATTCCTTCAAGGAACACACTGGGACTCATCCAGTTCCTTTAAACTGTGTAAGAAAATGAAGATCCCTGGGTAGGGAGAGAAGGAACAGCAGGAATAGGAGAAAAGAGGAAAAGCAATAAGGTCACTGACAATATCTAGTATAACACTATTCTGAACAGAATATTTGCCCGGGTGATGCAAGAGAATTGGTTCAGTGCTATTTTCAGCCTGAAAAGGCTTAAATACATACTTCTGATTCCCTAAGATAATTTCTTGTTTATTGTTTTATTTGCACAGTGCAGAACATAAAATGCTTTCTTCACCTCTTGTTGAAACTAGATGACTATGCAGAAAAGAATGGAAGATTCAAGGAACCAAGAAGAAACCATGGGAACCAGATATAATCTTTAACAGTCCCTTCCAACTCAAACCATTCCATGATTCTATGAGAAAGGGACATAGCTCTACAGCCTTGTGGCTAAAACACTCTCATGGGAAGGGGAAGGCCATGCTGGTGTTTAGTCTTGTATGTGCATTTTACACCAAAAACTACTGTATAATGAGAAGAATCTGATGAACCAAGACCAGAAGCTATGGCCATCCTTGTAGGTGACTTCCTAACGATGAGGCAGAAAAGCCACATTTACTTTTGCACTTACCTTCTGCTCCAGTACATTTACTTTTCTCATTTGGAACAACCCCTATAAGAAAGACGCAATGAGAATAACTTGAGTCTTCTCTGATTATAGTTTACTCGGTTGCATTCTCTGCACAATGCATTGCTGAAGGCAGCCAGGCTGGCGTGGAACCTGTGCAGCCACAACAGCAGCACAAAGAGGGAAAGATCAGGTTTGATTTGGTTGTGACCTGTTACAGATCCAGTACTGTGTATGCACACCATGAAGTCTGTACTGGTTACTAGTCCTACAAATGCAGCACACATCTGTGCATAACAGGCAATGCAAAGCAGGTTTCTGCACAGCAATCTGAGACTCTCGCGTTAACTAATAGAACCTGGTGCACACACAAAGAGCAAATGCTGCCTCCATGGTGCAGACAGCAGCCCAGGGCCTGCGAGCAGTCACACTAGTGTGGTGCTACAGCTAGATGAATTTACATTTTGACAAATGATTGAACGTGGATGTGCTCTCAGGGATTCTGATCCTCCTGCTAAAGGAATTGCCAAACACTTCTTTTGGAAGACACATCTGGGACAGGAATGGGGTAACAGCCCAAAATATTAATTGGCTGATAGGCGAATGACATAATGTTTAGTACAGCAATTTCTATGAAATTGAACTTCCTCCTTAATAAACGCTACTTCTGTATTACTTTCTGGGATTCAATAAGGAGCAAAGCAGCCTAATTATTTTAGAAAATTGATGTAAGATTAAAAATACTAAGTTTTATATAAGGTTTTATATTGCCTCCTTTTTGAATATACTGACAGCAATTACACAAGCATGAGACTAACTAGCAAGGACAGTTGTCTCTGAAAAATTTTCTTCTGTTTGAGTTTTTTAAGCCTTCTTAAGGTTTCCAGAATTTTTAGTCATTCTTTGACAAGAGAAAAATATTGAAGGGATGTAACTGAGATAAAAAAGCAATAAGAAAATAATGTAGAAATGTTCCACTTGATTTTTTGCAGTATTTGTGCCAAAAAAATCCATCCAAATGAAAGGCTGCAGGAAGTGTCCAAACTGTCATAAGTATCTGTGTCCGATAGTCTTCATTCTTATTATTTTGAGAACTTTCAGTGTATGCTCATTCAAGTTGCAAATTACTTTTTCAATATGGGATCTTTGAAAAAAATGAAATGTTTTCTCATTTTTGTCTGCCATCTAGCGTTAAAAAGCAGAATGCCTGTGTTCTGCATTTAGAAAGCTGAAAAAATGGGAGCACTACACAGCTTCTGCCTGTCATGCTACGTTGATGAAAACAGAAAACAGCATTTTCCCTAAGGCTTAATTGAAGATGTTAGATTTAAGCAATTATCTCAGATACCATTACTAGCAGAATACTACTCTAACAATTTATGTTAATTTGTCCTAGTGCTTTGAAATCCTTGGGATTTTTTTTTTTTCAGTTTGTTTGAGTGTCTTACAGATGATTGTGCTGATGACTACAGATGATTGTGCTGCATTTCCAGAATGCCATCCATAATCAATAGGCAAGCGATTAAAAAAATAGTCTGTATATGCTCAAATGGCATACATACTTATAATATATTATAATATTATAATAATATTATAATATATTATAAATTGTACTTATAATACCTTTATATCAAATGTACAGTGAAAGTGTGCATATATATATACATATATGTGCAAAAATATGTTCTCAGAATTAAATTCTCACCCCGGAAGTTGTTCTGTTCAGGTTTAATAGTAGCAAGAGTTGGGTGGTAGAGGCAATTAGAGGTAGTAAAATCACTAATAAAGCAGGAAATATAGGTTAGTAGTATAGGTGCAACAAACTTGTCAGTAATACTATGGCAGTGAATATACTTGTGGATTACAAATTTATATATACTGTAACAGCACAGTTATACTATACACTATAACCTATACTTATGTTATACTTATCAAAAATGTACTTATGACAGATCATATACATACATATATATGCATAAAATCATCAGTACCAAATGCATCAAACAGACCCCAGAAAGGACATCAAGGTTATACCAGCCTCAAAGGCCAAATTGAGGAAGCCAGTCTCAGAAGAGGATGATCACCACCAGAAGTGGGTCCAGAAAGCAGTCCAAAGTAATGGACAGAGTCTCACTTTCGATGCTGATCCATGCCACAGGGTGTGGAGTGTCACGGAGTTGAGAATTCAGTCCAAGAGTTAAGAGTCGACCGAATGGTCCAGTGAAGCTTCAACCTGTTCAAAATAAGAAAGAAGTGCAGCACTGGAGGAGGGAGATAGGTGAAGATGGAGGAGAGGGAGAGGGAGAGGGAGAGGGAGAGGGAGAGGGAGAGGGAGAGGGAGAGGGAGAGGGAGAGGGAGAGGGAGAGGGAGAGGGAGAGGGAGAGGGAGAGGGAGAGGGAGAGGGAGAGGGAGAGGGAGAGGGAGAGGGAGAGGGAGAGGGAGAGGGAGAGGGAGAGGGAGAGGGAGAGGGAGAGGGAGAGGAGGGAGAGCTCCATCTGGGGTAAAAATCAGACCCTTTTTATATCCTTGAGACATAGTCTCAGGTTACCTATGTAAATGCCCGTCAAATAACAATGAAGAGTAAAATTTAATTTTGTAAACAATTCCAGGATTTATTAATTTCAGTGTATCTGTTCCACCTTTTATAGTGAAAGAGACTGTAAGGAAATAGAAAACTTTCATATATCATAGATCAGAAGAGAGAATCCTAGAAAGACAAATTTTGGAACAATTACTTCTAGTAAATATCCAATTTTTATCCAACTGCCTCATAATGCAATGCGTGATGACTTTCTTCACAAGCAGCAGTCCAAGACACATATAATTGTAAATGCTAGAAATAATTACTGAAATTTAAAAGTATAGCGTAGTTATAAATGGGCACAGTATGGAGATGATAGTCTGGCTTTGAAATGGCAGAAATCACGTACACCAAAGAACAATTCCTCTTTGAAAGCCTTTTTTTTTTTTTTTTTTAATTAAGTTACAGTAACAGCACTCATTAAAATCAAACTACTTTCAGTATTATCCTAAACTGGAAACTGTCACATTTTAAGTGACCATTCTGACAAAGCTTAAGCTGGGTATGCAATCTAATAGAGATCAGCAAACAAAATTTTGATAATCACAACAAATCCTTCTTTGAGGCTTTTCATAGAAAGTATTGAAGCAAGCGTAATTTTGAAATAGCTAATGTACATCCTATTAAAATTAAAATACATCTCAAAATGTGATAAATGTGTTCATTTACATATTATATGAAAAGTACTGTAATTGGAGATAGCCACCTTCTGAGTGCCTCAGATAGATTCACCTTTCTTACCTAAAAAGCAGGCAGTTAGTCAAATGGGATGAATCAACTCTCTTTTAACTATTAGGAGAACTCACAAAATTAGCTTAGTGGAGTTGTCTATCTTTAAGATAAATTAATTGAAATCATTTCTTCTTAAGGTCACCTCTGCAGTAAAGACAAGGCTAAACTGTAAAACTGTCTGAGAAGGTGTGGATGCAGAATTTGTGCCTGGGAATACATGAATGTATGCCTACTTGTCCAGTGTTTTCTTAGTTTTTTTGCTGATTTGTGTGGTTGTTTTGCAAACCTGATGAATTACAGGCCTCTGAACAAGTCAGATCAGACAGGTCGAGCCATCCTCGGGGAGACCTGTGTGGCAAGAATGTCTGGGTTTGCAATTAGACTTGAAATATGAAATCCCTGAATCTTTTCCTTAGGAGAGGTATGAATCTCGGTAGTATATACATGTTGTACATATCTCTGTGGTAAATACATGTTGTACATATCTCTGTGGTAAAATGAACGCCTGAGCAAGCACAGAAAGGAATTTTACAAAGACCTTATGGGAGAAAGGTGACTGTTCAGGGAAGAGCTATGTAAAGATAAAAGGGACCGCATTATTCACCACATAATTTGCCAGTCAAAGAAAGGCAGGATATGCATGGACAGCCTGTGGCCAAACTTCCTTCTTACTGAAGTTGTTGGTCTTGTTTTGCCTAACTCCTTGTTGCTGTAAGAATGTAATTTATCCTACTAAGTGCCAGCTCAGACTGTTGCTTTAGATGGGCAACTGCTTCTTAAGCCATATTACAAGATCCACCCCAGTTCACCAGGCAGCCAAACAAGGAGGAGTCCTGGGGCATGCAGAAGGGCAGGTGCAGCAGGGGAGGCTGCTTAGCCTAACACCACTGGCAAAGAAACTACTCCTGTACCATAGCCTAAAATCTACCAGTACTGTGTTGTTCTCATAGCAGCAAGTGGCCTTTACCTAAAGAAACACATAAAACGATGGGCTACCTGCTGCCTGCGTTACAACTACCTGAAAGCAGGCTGCAGCGAGGAGGGTGTCAGTCTCCTTTCTCAGGTGACAAGTGTTAGGATGCAAGCAAACAGTCTCAAGTTGTACCAGGGGAGGTTTAGATTGGGTATCAGGAAGAATGTCTTCATGGAGAGGGCGGTCAAGCACGGGAAGAGGCTGCGCAGGGAAGTGGTGGAGCCCCCATCCTTGGATGGGTGGATGTAGTGCTGAGGGATGTGGTTTAGTGATGGGACTCAGCAGGTCAGGCTGAGAGTTGGACTCAATGACCTTTAAGTCTTTTCCAACCTGGATGATTCTATGATTCTATTTGGTTTAAAAGCAAACCTTACCATATATAGTGAAAACACACAACAAACTGAAGAATAGCCCACGAGTCTTAAAAACATTTGCCGGGAGTAGGCCATCACTAAATAATACAAACAGACAGGTAATCATCTATGGACAAGGGAGTGCAGGCCACACCTGCAGAAGATTGATGCAGTCCAGAAAGCAGCAACCTGGAGAAGGCCTTGGAGAGAAGATCTGAGCAACTGGGTGTGACATGCTGGTATGCAGTGCCATGGGGATCCTGGACAACAAACAGCTCTCAGAGCCACTGAGCACTTCACAGAGGGAGTGCTTTGGGAGAACTGCCTCTGTACTGCTCTTAAGAATCATAAAAATCTGAGAGGGGGCAAAAAAGGAACTATAAATTATTCAGTGTGCTATATGCCCCTGGAAACAGAGGGGCAGGCGCTGAGCTCTACTCTCTGGGGACAGCGACATGACCTGAGGGAACGGCATGGAGCTGGGACAGGGGAGGGTCAGGCTGGGGGTTAGGGAAAGGGTCTGCACCCAGAGGGTGGCTGGGCACTGGGACAGGCTGCCCGGGGGACTGGTCACAGCACCGAGCCTGCTGGAGTTCAAGAAGCACTTGGACAGTGCTCTCAGACACCGGGTCTGATTTTTGGGTGGTCCTGTGTGGAGCCAGGAGTTAGACTCAATGATCCTTGTGGGTCCCTTCCAACTTGGGATATCCTGTGATTCACCCAATATTCAGGAGCTGGAAATGATGTGATGGAGGAAATTCAATCCATTTGATTTTGATACTAACTACAACACACAAATAACATAAATTTCCCCGGGCAAAGAAAACTCCAGGAAAAGAAATTCACTTTACTCTTTTTAATCAGTAAGCGCAGAGACAGGCGACTGGAATCCAAACCCCAGCAGGAACCACCGCCTCTGTGACGACCAGGGCAACGATCCCACGAACCACCCCAGACATCCTCCACCCTTCCCGACCAGCGCCACTAACTTCGAGCACCCCCGGCGGAGCCCCGTTACAGCATGCCCGCCCCTCACAACGCCCCCCCCGCCGCCCATGACGGCCGTTCCGCTCCGCACGTCACCGCCCCGCGCATGCGCAGCACCCCCCACCCGCATTGCCTTACCCTTTCCCCCCCTGGCACCGCCCCGCCCCCTCTGGCCTCAGCCGCTTCCGGCGGGCTGCGCACGGCGCATGCGCAGTGCCGCGGCCCAGCTGCTTCCTGCGCTGGCGCGGTGGGGGCGGCCGGCGGGGGGAGGGGGCCGGGCCTGGCAGGAGCCCGGCGGGTCCGGCCTCGGTGGGAGGGGAGGGGTGAAAAAAATAAATAAATAAACCGCGCTGCTCGCCCTGGGTGCGTATAGCAGCCCGGGACAACGTGGGTGAGGGTTGGGGCTGAGGTGGGCAACAGGGTGTGGGGCTGCGGCCTGGGCTCTGAGGGGGCTCTGAGGGGGCTCTGAGGGGGCTCTGAGGGGGCTCTGAGGGGGCTCTGAGGGGGCTCTGAGGGGGCTCTGAGGGGGCTCTGAGGGGGCTCTGAGGGGGCTCTGAGGGGGCTCTGAAAGGGGGGTAAAAGCCTCGTCCAGCCTAACTGGGGTTTTGTACCGAAGGGTCGTGCTGAGAACCGGTGCCCGTTCACCCTCGGAGGAGTCCTTCATGGCAGTGTAATGTCATCGCCGCTTGGAAGGCTGTCTCTTGGCACGAGGTAAGGTGCCAAGGAGGTGTAGCTTGCTGGATGGACCAGCGAGCAGTTTTCTGTATGCCACTAAGTGGTTTTAGCAGGAGGTACAGCGTTCTGCTTATTGGGAGGACTAGCAAGCAGTTTGCTATGTGCCACAAAGTGTTTTTGACAGCTGTCACATCCTGAAGGTCTTTTTCAACCTTAATGATTCTATGATTCCTCAAAATGAGCGTAAACGGGCCTTTTAGGAAGATCGTGTTAAAATTAAATAGTTGGGATGATGGTACTGAATGTCCTCAGCACTCGGTATCACAACAGGATTACGTAATTATGTTTGTCTGTCTTTACTGGAGCAATGAATAAGCTGTACCTACTTTAAACAACTCTGAGATTTCAGTCTAACTTGTTGCTGGTTTGGGGTTTCCATTGTTTGGTTTCTGTTTTTGTTTTTTTTTTTTCAGGTAACAAACACCATGATATGGGACTTATTTACTGAAATATATTTTCTGGAATGAAGTAGACAAGCAACGTAGGAAAGGTGTAATTATTTATAAGTAATGACAGTTCATTTGTCTTTAGATACATATTTGTTTTTTGTGATTAACCCAAAAAGTCTTTGGTGGAAGCAAAGAAACAAATACCTGTGTTTGTATAGACCTAAAGTCTTCTGGAGGATAAATCATGGCATTCATCTTAGAGTTTTCCATACAAGCGAGCCTCAGTGTAAATGGGCCAGAAGCAGGACGTTTTGGTATAACAAACACATTTACAGCCATGACTTCTTATACTACAGAGTTTCTAAACTGTTGACTTCTTCTTCCAAAGGACTCACAAAAGTGAACAGTCGCATGTCACGAATTAAGAATACTATAGAGTCTGTTTCAAAGGCAGTGTCTGGCACTCACAGTGAACTGGTGTCGCGGATAGCTCGGTTAAAGTCACACTCAGGTACTCTAGGAAAAACAACTAAAAGTAATGCAGGTGAAAATAACCTCAGTGCCAGTCTGGAAAATGGTAAACAAGTTACAGATGCCAGAACTCAGGAGGATTGCAACAGAGGCCTAGCTGCCAGGAAATCCACTGATGCAAATGAAAGCTTGGAGTCTCTGTTAAAAAACTCAAGCGGCGCTAATCAAGATACTTCAGAAGATTCAGCCTCTAAAACCCACCTTTTTCACATAAGCTACTTATCTACAAATTTTGGAGAGACTTACAACTTTGTAGCTGACCATATCAACTGGTACTTCAGTAATAATTCCGTAATGGATCAAGAGAAAAAGAGGAATGCTTTGTTACAGGACTCTAAAAGTGAAGTGACAAATAAGCTTGGTTCATCAGGAAGTACTGTAATTACTGAAGAAAAGACAGTGACTTCAGCAGCCACTTTAGCTCCTGAAACAGAGACTCAGGATGCTGAAAAGACAAGTACTGCTCTTCCAGTTTCCACTAAGAAAAGTATTGCAAACTTTCTTTCCTATCCCAGTAACAGTGTACAAGCTTTTGTAGACAGTTACATCGGTGGGTTGGTGCCCAAGTTAAGGTCGGAAACAAAAGTTGCTGCACCAGAAAAGAGTAAACCGATAGAGCAAGAAGGGTCTGAGAAGGATGAGGAAGACAAACCAAAAGAGAGTAAGACTGCAGAAGACAGGGAAAAGCATCTGTCCATTCAGAGAGAAAAGGCAAGTCTTTGTTTCCTGCTTTTACATATTTTATTTCTATGCATATTAATGTTTTATGTAAGAATGCGTCTGTATAGATGTGTATTTTACATGTGTATATATAGTTCATAATTATATACATTGTAGCTGTAGCTGTTTTTTTGGTTTTAGTGACAGTAACATCATACTCTTTCATGGTCCAATCATTTCAGAGTTGCCCTGAAAATTCTCCCAGTTAGAAATCCTGACGCCAGTTTGTTTGGTGTCTGGTTGCTCTAAGAATTCTTTATTTGTTTCCTGGTAAACAAGGCCTGCTTCTGTTTAAGAAATCCTTGTACAACACTCTGTCCAGGACTTCTGTGAAATCTTAAAATAACCTTTTGGAATTAGTCTTGACAAATTGTATACGTATCTTAGAGTAGCTTTATGTTCTGTGTATAACTCTTGTCTGTTTTAGATCATTGCACGAGTGAGTATTGATAACAGGACTCGAGCTTTAGTTCAAGCCCTACGAAGATCCTCTAATCGAAGAATCTGTATCAGCAGGGTTGAAGAACTGACTTATCATCTTCTGGAATTTCCAGAGAGCAGAGGAGTTGCAATTAAGGTGCAGATAATCTTTATGCTTAGATGAGCAATAAATATCTGACAGAGGTATTCTTATAAAATGACATAAAACTTCTGTGCTTTTGTGGGCTAGGCATATTTTCTTCTTGTAAAGATTATGGTGTGAATATCTTTTAGCTTTTTCATTCAGATTCATTATGCAAACTATCAGTAGTCTAGCCTAAGGCTGTTAAGATTGCTATGTTTAATTTAGAAGCATGCAGCATTGTCATGTGGGTAGATAATATAGCTTATTCTAGTGGTAGATGAAGGTCGTACACTGTGTTCTCTTTCGCAATTGACCAGACAGGAATGTACTGTACGGTTGATCTACATACGTGTAACAGTTTTGATGCTTCTTTGCATGCTCCCTTTATAGAAAGGACACGAGTGGAGTGTAGAAATCAAAGAAGTTTACGTAATCTAGTTCTGTTCGTTCTCTTTCCTGCATGCAGTGAGGACAGGAGGTGGGTGGTAGGCTGTTCTAGCCCAATCAGGTGTTTGTCAGTTCCATGTGTTTTTCCACAAGATGTGACAGTTGGGTGACAGGGATTGTAAAATTGCTGGATGGAGTTCAGGCCTGGCGAATTACCCTGGCTGGGCACTGGTCAGACGTGCACGTGAATAGTTATGAAATATTTTATTATGAGAGAGTGCACTCACTACTCCCATCTTGATTATAATATTTTATATCTTTGTGATAATAATTCCAAATTTAGCAATCAGTCAGTGTGAAGAATTTTAAGTTTTGTTTTGATATTAATATACTTTGAAGGCACTTTCTACTTTGAAACAGTGTGATATTTGTTCATTAAAATCTGTGCTTTTAGCTGTACTTCATGGGCTCAATACTTGAGTTTCTATTTGGGAAATGTGACATTAATGTCCACAAAACTAAACTGTTGGCTAAATAATTAAAAACCTAAAATATCAGTAAACTTAGCTTTTATAGTTATTAGAAGGATTTTAATTTCAGCTTGATTGTTGAGTTGAGAGAGCTGGTTATTTTTAACAAAAAGAGGTGTACAACATAATATTGGTGTCATTTCTTCCCCTTGTTAGATATAGAGGTGGGTAAATATAGGCTTAAAGAAGTTTTCCAGTAACTCATATACTACATTAATTCTAAAATGTGAAACTAGTGAATATGAGTGTGAATTCTTTTGGTATAAGCATTTTGATAAATACAAAGATCTTTTATCATAACTATAGGAAAAAGTAATCCCCTGCCTACTGCGACTGAGACAAGCAAATGACGAAAGTCTTCAGGCTGCTGTTAGAGAGACTTTAGCAATAATTGGATATACAGACCCTGTGAAAGGCTGGGGAATTCGAGTCCTTGCTATTGATGGAGGAGGAACAAGGTAAAACTTTTTTTAATACATGCTTGTATATCTCTTCATAGTGTAACTGTAAATAGAATTTCAGTTTCTCTTTGATAATTTTGTGACTAAACATGCAAAGTCCGATTTACAGTTCTGTTGCATTTGACTATTCAAGTGATGGGTACTTACTTCTGTATTCATTTGTACTTAAATTCCCATGGATTAATAGTCCTGGGCCTCTGAAATTACTTTTAAAGTTGGCTACGCACATAAGTGCTTCTTGGACTGACCCTTTCTTTTGGAAATGAGTAAATTAAACAGTCATTTCAGTTAGTCTGCTCATCTCCGTAATTCAAAATTGGCAGGAATTGCTTGTAGTATTTTGTACTTTAATGTTTACGTCAGCTTAATAAGACAAAACCTCTTCTTGTACCCTTCTGGAGGATGATCTACCTTAGCAGGACTAGTCTCATGAAAGAATGAATAGGGTAATGGTGAAAGCCCTTCTCGCAGTGCTTTTGGTTTATATTTCTTTACCTACTACCAACGCCTGCTTTTGTTTAATGGATGTACCACATATCCTCAGTTACCTGTACTCTAGTTTTGCATGAATTTATTCACCTATCACAATTTGTGAAGAATAGCAGGGAAAGCATATGCAGTGTTTAAAATCTGACATTTATTAAAAGCTATGTTTTCAGGCACATTTGAAGAAATTTTCTTTTCAAATATTCATAAATTTTTGTTGATAGAGAGTGGAGTATGAAGTCATAGCAGAAATAGTTTCACCAACTTTTTGTTTCTCCATATTTGCATCAAAATCAGTTGCATTCAATAAGGAGTAAGCATATGGCAAAATTTCAGCTTGGACGGTTCTGAAAGTTCATCATGGACCACAAAGTAGAAAGAAAGATGGTTCACAGATAACAGCATGCTATCAAGGATGTTTTCTGTCACATACTTTCACTTACAAGTGCAGGCTCACATGAGCTGTAAAACTAAATCTCAACACTGAGCAAATAAGTAAATGCAGTTGATTATAATTATGCTTGTGGCAGAAGTATAATGCATGTTTGCGTGTTTACTTTTTAATAAAAATGTGAATGCTTGCTTATATATATTGATAAAATTCTAATTTTTCTGTTAGATTTCTAGGTCAGTGATATTATAAGGACTTTTATTCTCAATTTGCCTTCTTCATGCTGGCATCCTGCCAGCAAATAATTATGAAATAGTTGCCTTCAACCATTATATGATTTTCTTGTTAAGTGTAATTATTTTCTGTAAACCTGGTGTTTGCACTAGATAGCAGTATCTTAAACATATGGGGCTAGTACGTTAATACAATGTATGATTATCATAATATTTAAACTCTAAGTGCTTATGGAAAAATATACAAATTTAAACTTGTTTTAAGGTAAATAATTTGTAGCAGGGAGGGGCTGATCTCAGCAGGATGTGTTAGCAAGGTGGTGCTTGGTTTGATGCAGCTTTAGCCATACGCAGTTCTTTAGCATAGGACTGGAAAGTATTGATACCAATACTTTTTCATTCCCTGAAATATTCAGGCTTCTTGCTATTGCACTTATCAGTTCTAATTAATCAAAGGTATGCTTAATTAAATCTATATAAGATAAAACTACCATAATATGTGTGTGTGTTTTTTTGTGTTTCAGGGGTTTAGTTGCACTTCAAACACTACGGAAACTAGAAGAACTTACTGGAAAGCCAGTTCATCATCTTTTTGACTACATTTGTGGTGTAAGCACAGGTAACTGTCAATCCACAAGTTGGCATTTTGCTATGAATACAGCAAGAACATCTGAAGATAGATGTAGTTTTTGCAGAATTTGCCAGGTTTCTGACATTGAGTGTAAGCTGAGAAAGTACAGGTGTAATTTTAAAGTTGTTTTTTTTCTTCTGAGCAAAAACGTTGGGTGATTCATGACATGCTTGTTGCTTTTAATTAAAACTTCCAACTGATTTGTCTTTTTTTAGTGAATATGAAACCTCGATTTTTTGCACAGGGTTACAAATATCTTAAGATGTTTATGGGATTTACAGAAAAATAAGGTGACATTCCTCATAGATTAATACTGGGTCAGTAATTTTTCCTATCTTTATTAAAATGACCTGGACAATGGCACAGAGTACATTTGTACTAAAACCATGGATGATATCATATTAGGGTCAATACAGGGATGGACGCTGCTCAGATCAGCCTTTATAGGCTGGTTGAAATGGTTTAACAGGAACTGCCTGAGGTTCAGCAAAGGCAAGCACAGAGTCATCCATCTGGGGTGGAATAACCTCATCTAATATACGTGGTGTGTGCTGACTGGCTAGAAAACAGCTCAGCAGTAAAAGACCTGGTCCTGTTGGATCAGGTCGAACATGAATCATCAGTGTGCCCTTGTAGCAAAAAAAAAAAAAAAAAAAAAAAAAAAATGCTGATCACATACTGGCTTGTAATGTACCTAGCAGATTAAAGGTCTCTGGCCCCTTTATGTTTAGTTTTGGCTCTTGCATTGGCAGACGTTGACACCCTGGTTGAGTCTGACAGGGTCACCTAGATGGTTAGGGGTATGGAGGACATGACGTGTGAGGAGAGGCTGGAAGAACTGGGTTTGTTCAGCCTTAAGAGAAGGCTAAGGGAGGGCTTGTTGCTGTTTCAGCTGAAGTGAAAATAGAGAGAAGCTAGGCTATTCTTGAAGGTGCACAGTGGTAGGAGAAAAGCCAGCAGGCACAAGCTGCAGTACAGGAAACGATTATTAGGTACCTGGAATTGCATTTTCCTTGCAAGGATGGTCAGACACTGGGAAGAGTTGCCTGAACAGACTGGAATATCCATCCTTGGAGACGCTCAAAACTCGGATGAACAAGTCCTGAGCAACCTGTTCTAATTGAAACTCCTGTTTGACCAGGAGTTTGGACTGGACAATCTCTAGAGGTCCCTCCCAGCCTTAATTACTCTGTGACTCAATGATAAGTCACTTCTCCTTTGGAAGTAGGAAACTGTAAACATAAGCTTATTTTAGAAAGACTATCATTGCTTTTTAGATGTTATGCTAGATTGGTGGCGGCATATTACTGTTTTAAAAC
The DNA here is from genome assembly GCF_040182565.1 of Anser cygnoides. Lineage (NCBI taxonomy): Eukaryota > Metazoa > Chordata > Aves > Anseriformes > Anatidae > Anser > Anser cygnoides. The sequence goes on from NC_089873.1 coordinate 31,416,597, forward strand.
ATGAGGTATGCTGACGTTCACTAGCTCAGTTTCCTTTTGAAACCCAAATTCTCTTTTTCAGTAGACTTATTCTCCAGTACAATTCAGTTCTGAAATGTATTAAATGCAGATCACTATGCGTAAATAGTGATTTGTTCAGTGAGTGTTCATGTTTCCAAAGATGTGCTTAGTAGGTTCAAAATAGTAGAGAAGGGATTGAATGTTTAGGTCTACTAGACAGAATTTGTTTGCAAACACGCTGTCATTGCCTGGTTTACTTTTTTTGATAGTCTCTGAAAAAATTCTTGATAAATTTATTTAGCAGTGAAGGGATGTTTCTTTTGGAAGGTATTAAAAAAGTTCCGTTAGTGAAACTGTCATCTTCAATCATGATAAACATGTTTTATCTTTGCTAGAGAAGCCTGCTGTTCTTACTCAATTCAATTCCACTACTCTGATTAGAACTAACTTTATTCTTAATCCTTCTCACCAGATATTGGGGTTTGTAACTGCTAATACTTAACTCTTTCTGGTAAGCTTTGTTTCCTCAAGCAAGTTTTTGTCTGCACCAGTCCAATGTGCAATGGGTGACAGTACCTGGCTGGGAAAGGTTGTGCGCGTTTGCCAGCACGTGCTAGCTGTGTACGTTACCACTGCAGTTTGTGTTGACAGTACACGTACCAACTGGATTTGCAGAAGCTTGCAGCTGAATGAATGGTGGTTTACAAAAGTGCTGTGTTAAGTGATTAAGTATATTAAGAGCTATACCCCTTGTGCACTACAGTTCTTTTTTTTTCTGCTGTGCTATTCACGTCTCTTACAATCCTTTAGCTGTTTTGCCTTTGAGGTTAAGAAATCAGTCTGCTGTGACTTCAACATCAGACTCTATCTTTGTAGTTAGCTTCTCTGTACTTGTCTACGCTGTTGGTCATGGGGTATAAATGTGGCAGCCACACAGGAAGATCGCTGTAATGATGCTGTAACGAGCCCTGCATATTTAGCTCACTTACCTACTGCTGAGCACAATACCCTGGGTATGGAAGCACCAGAAAATCCGCAAGCCCATGAAACAGTGATAGCCACTGAATGTTGTTTTATGGAGGAAAAGTTAATGTAAAGCCTGTGCAATATAGAATTCACAAGAACAACATGGGGCTGGTTCCCCTATGCATTCTCCCAGCCTTTGGTGATTTGCAGGTTAGGAGCGTCCTGGAACAAAGTTGGCATCTCTCTGTATTAAAGTCTCTTTTTTTTCCTCATATTTTCTTTCCAGTTTTGAAATGCTTTTTGAACACCTTTCTGACAGAAATCTAGTTTCAGGAAAACTCATAAATAAGTCAAGTCATGGTATTATAGAGCTGACATTGACCTGAGGCTATCTCATTTCCCAAGGGATGGATCAACTAAGTATGTTTCACTGCCGACAGTTGTCAGATTTTGAATCACAACAGATGTCTTCAGAAAACTTGTGCTCTGCTGTCTTTAGACACAAAACTTCCAAATGTAATGTCAATCTACTGTTGCAGTTCAAATGTTTCCTCTTGTCTCGACTCCCCAGGGACATTGTTTTTCTTTCTCTTTGCATTAGCCACTTATGCATATGAAGGGTTTTGCTATACCCAGTTTATTCAGGCTTTCCTTGTTGACAGATTTCCTTGATGCGTGGTTGTTTTTTTGTGGATTTTTTTCAGTTTGTCCACTTTTTTTTGAACATCATGCATGTCAACATATAGCATTTCAGTTGAACTCTTACTAGTGCTGAATAAGGAAGAAATACTTCTTCTTTCAGGTTATATTCTTATCTATCTTGTGTCTTATTAGTGACCTGTTACCCACATCCTTCAAGATATGCTCCTTAGCCTCCCATTTTTTTTTTGTTTTGTTTTTTCTCCCCTGAAGTGTTGGCAGTCAAGACTGAGAGTGCGAGCTGCTCTTTCACTAGGCCATCAGATAGGGCCTGGACTCTATCTTTGATTTTAAGCTTACTCTCCTGTGAGTGTCTTGTTACCATGCAGCAGGTTTCGGCAAAGCCCTTTATCATGCAACTTGACTCTGATAATACCTACTGCCACTTGTGTACTGATGCAGAGTGAGGGTTTTGGTGCTGTTTCTCTGGTGGTGGTGAGGTATTTGGCATGAAATTTGCCCTTCAGTTTGAAACTATTCATGAAAATAGTAAATACATAATATTGTAGAATTGGTGCTGGAGATTAAAGAAGAAAATAAAGTAGCAGAGGATTTGCGTGATTTAGGAAAACTTTCTTTGCTGATACATGTTTGGTCTGAGTTGAATATTGTGATACTGCAGTCGAGTAAGTTTCTTTTGACACAACTTTAATGTGACAAGTAGCCCCAGGTTAAAATAAGGATGTGTGCTATGCTTTAATAAATTGAGACTGTCAATACATTAACGCTGCTATCATGAGATGGGGTCTGTGAGAAGGGCAGAAGCTTGGAAGTTGTGCGTCCTTTAAAGCCATCTATGGCTTTGTGTAGTTCTTTCTGCATGTGTGTTTTATTCTTAATTCATTTCAAGAACTTATTCCTTTTGAAATTAACTCTACTCAAATGTATTGCATTCATTTCCAAATTTGAAAGACCTTAGTCCTGTTTATTCTTGATGCTTCAGTTATATCTCAGCGTTGCACAATTAGATTCAGAGGTTGTATACACCCCTTTCAGTTTAACATACCTAAGAATTTTAGCAGTGTATTGATTGTAAATTTCAAAAGTCTTTTTAATGGTATTCTGCAGTCTTCCTTTTCGGAAACTGTTTTGTTCCTACAAGGGTAGGTCATGCCGTTTTTAGGCACACACTAGATGGCAGTATGTATGAATAGAAAAGTTCTTTTGGAAGGGACCTTCAGAGATCCAGTCCTACTGCCTGAAAACTTCAGAGCTAACCGAAAGTTAAAGCCTAGTATTGAGGGCATTCTCTAAATGTCTCGAACACTGACAGGCATAGGGCAGCAACCACCTCTCTAGGAAGCCCATTCCAGTGTTTGACCACCTTCATGGTAAGAAATTTTTCCTAATACCTAGTCTGAACCTCCTCTGGCGCAGCTTTGTGCTATTCCTGCACATCCCATTGTTGGTTATGGGGGCAAAAAGAGCAACACCTGCCTCTGCACTTCCTCTCCTCAGGAAGTTGTTGGGCAACGAGGTTGCCTCTGAGCCTCTAGAGTAGACAACCCAAGTGTTTTCAGCCTCTCCTCACAGGCCATGCCTTGCAGCCCTTTTACCAGCTTTGGTGCTCTCCTCTGGGTACTTTCAAGACCCTTAACATACTTTTTATATTGTGGAGACCAGAACTGCATGCAATCTTCAGGGTGGGGCCATGTTAATGCTACTTTTAAGGGAGAATCACCTCATGGACTGGGTGGCTGTGCTGTGTTTAAAGCATCCTAAAACGCGATTTACCCACTTGGCAGCTAGGACACACTGCTGGCTCATGTTGAGCGTGCTGTCGACCAGCACCCCCAGATCCCTTTCTGCTGATCTGCTCACCAGCTGCTCGTCTCCCAGCCTGTGCCTGGCATTGCTCTGTCCCAGGTGCAGAACCCAGCATTTTCCTTTGTTGAACTTCATGCTGTTGATGATTGTCCAATGCTCCTATCTATCTAGATCCCTCTGCAAGGCCTCTCTGAGTGAGTGATTGTAAATGGCTGCCACCAAATGTATTTGAGAACAGTCAAAATTCCTGTTGTCTTACAGAATTTTCCTAGAATTTTTCTTCAGTCAATCAAGGAGTTTGCAAGATAGCAAGCAGTGCTCCAAATATTTTAAATACTACAGCATAGATTATTCTTACTCGTTTCTTTCCAAATAAAGCAGTGGAATTAATTTGCTATCAGCCATGTGTGTTTTTGCAAGGATGAAATCTGCAAAACAAAATGCTATTTATCAACTTCCCAAAATTCTCTTTATGAAAGTAGATGCTTCCTGTCTCCTATATGTCCTTCTAAAGCACAGTTTATGATATTTGAACAGTAATTTAGTGATATAAATGTCAATTGATCTTCCCTTTTCAAGATAGATATTCTGCTAACCTATGAACTGTGTTAATGGTAATCTGTCATTGTAATCTTACTCCATGTTATATTTAACATTTCAAAATATTTCTTTTCAGGAGCTATATTAGCTTTTATGTTGGGGTTGTTCCATATTCCTCTGGATGATTGTGAAGAACTGTATCGCAAGTTAGGATCAGACGTTTTTAAGCAGAATGTAATTGTTGGAACAGTCAAAATGGGTTGGAGCCATGCCTTTTATGACAGCGATATCTGGGAAAAAATGCTCAAGTAAGTAAAAATAAATTATTTTTGACCTGATTTTTTAATGCAAGTCTGAGAGCCTTCATTTTTGTTATTGTTTCCATGGTAAGCAAATTCTTAAAACAAAGAAAAAGGATTAGTTTGTGTTCTCATTCTTTTGAAATATCTGTTTTCGTATTTACCAAAACATTTAAAGCCTTTAATGTAATGGTTTCTGTTTCTGGGGAATAAAGTAAGCTTTAGTGCACTGATTTCTGATTATATTCCTGTCTGTTTGCCAACTCTGCTTGATCTGACTCATTACAGATCTGCTACAGATTTTACTAGCCACCTGCTGTGCCTTTTTATTTTTTAAGGAGACATAGCAAGAAATGAAATAATATGCTGTAGTAGGGATTTTTAATTTTAGCTGCTCTATTGAGGTTTTTGGCCCACTTCCCCTTCCTGTGAAAAGAGCTGTAAGGATTGCAATGAAAAATATCCAATTTGTTAGAGTTAGCAATGAAAAGATACTTGTTCAGAGATATGTATACAGGTGTGTTAATGGATATATGGGGGAAAGAATCACTGGAAGAAATTAGCTAATGTTTATTACAAATTCTATGACTTTTATTCATTGGTATTCATGTTGATAGTTGTTGTGGTTTAACCCTGGCAGGCAGCTCAGCACCACACAGCCACTTGTTCAGTCTCCCCAGGAATGATGGGGGAGAGGTTCAGAAAGGTAAAAGTGCAAGAAGTCATGGGTTGAGGTAAAAACAGTTTCCTAGGTAAAGCAAAAGCTGCACAAGAGAGTGAAGCAAAAGAAGGAATTTATTTGCTGCTTCCCATCAGCAGGCAGGTGTTCAGCCACTTCCAGGAAAGCAGGGCTCATCAGACGTAATGGTTTCTTGGAAAGACAAACACCATCACTCTGAATGTCCTCGTCTTCCTCCTTATTTACTCCAGCTTTTATTGCTGAGCATGGTGCCACATCGTATGGGACGTTCCTTTAGCCAGTTTGGGTCAGCTGTCCTGGTTCTGTCCCTTGTGCACCCCCAGCCTCCTCACTGGCAGTGCAGCAGAAGAAGTTGCAAAGTCCTTGGCTCTGTATAAGCCCTGCTCTGCAACAATTAAAAACATTGGTGTGTTATCACCACTGTTTTCATCAAAAATCCAAAGCAGTGTTGTGTGAGCCTCTACAAAGAAAATTAACTCCATCCCAGCCAAAGCTATGACAATGGTCCAGTTGTTTATAATTTTTAGCTGACACTGATTCTGAAAGAATAGAAACAATTTACTCTGAGAGCAAAATGTAAAATGATAAAAAGCTTCTTTGGATAAATAATAAGTTTCTTTGGAAATGTGGTTAATGCATTTTATGGGATTGAAAGCCTCTCTTCTGGACCTGTGCTGCCTGAGGTTTAAACGTCTTGCTGCTTTGTTGAAGTGAAGATAGGCTTCCAAGCACTTTACCTTTGTGAGTTTACAATTTTTTAGGAAAGTTAAATGTTAACGATACCAATATCATGTCTTTTTTCTTCTGAGATATCTCAAGTTCCTCTTTTTCCCAGAAAAGAGGCAAGGCAAATAAATACCTCTTTTCTTCCCCTGCCCAACTGAAAGACAGTCTTTTACAAAGACCAGGATTACCTCGTGTGGAAGTATTTTGTGGGCCTTTAATTAAAATGCTATTATTCTTTGTAGCTGCATATAACACGAAGGAGGTAAAGTATTCTATTCATGGACAGTGGACAAAAGCAAGGCAATTATATTATTCATAGATTAAAAATAAAATTCAGTGATTAACAAATTACTCTTTTTTGACCCAATTCTGCAGTGTTGAAGGGAGATGCTATACCTACACAACACTTCATTGAAACAGTAGGATTTCATGCAGGTTTCCTCACAGCCTAGAACTAAGAAAGAAATTGAAAGGACATATAGCATCTCTTTATGGAAATAAGAAGCTCAGATCTAACTTTAAGTAATTGCATGGGAAAACTATTTTGTATTTTGTTTTAAATTCAAATCTTAGCTATGCTGAGGGTATTTTTTCCCATGGTAAATGGTAGTTAGGTTTGTCAGCATTGCTTGAAATAGAGTATAAATTTCCAATATTCAGATATGCAGCATACATTTAGCATTTGATGGGATTACTTCCAGGAGAAGTGTTCTTGCTGAAAATAATTCAGCTAGTGTTGCATTAGGCTAAGGCTAATATTGAATTCATTCATGGGGTATAGCATAAACTTCATTTCTGAAAATTACAACTAATTTTGTTTAACTTCTTATTCAGTGTTACAGGGAATCGATTGTCTTAGATATTATTTTAACTTATTTTAACGTTTCTTATTGACTCCTTGTGTTACAATTTGAAGAATGGTTTTAATCAGATATTTTTATTACTTTGTGAAGAAAATTATACTTACTGTATAATCTTAACATCACTCTGTGTAATGTTGTATTGAATTGCATTTACAAGAAGAACTTGATGTATAGTTGCAGTTTTTCTGTCTTCTTTTGTCTGTTCACATCATACACTTTTTTTTTCCTTTCATACTATCTTGAGGGAAAACTGGAGAAATTTAGTGAGCAGCTAGGAGTTTTTTTTTGAAAAGTTAACTAAAATCTAATACTGGAGAAAAAACTTGCTGACTTAAATGAAAGCCTCCTTGGAATTGTTATGGATGAGCACCCACTCAATAGGCTTTTATATCTTGACTCTAAGCAAATGGAAGTTGAAATAGATGCTGCTATGAGATTATTAACTAGTATGCCGATATCCTCCAGTGTCCTGCATTATGCAGGAGGGCTACCTTCTAGTTAGTGATTTGAAAACTGAATATGAAAAAATTCCACCTGAAAAATGAATGGGAAATGTATATTGAGTTATTATTATGGAGAATTAGATTACAACTTTCTTCTAAATCATTTCTTTTCTTAGTTTTAGCTTTTCTTAGTTTTTATTTGCAGAATGTAAAACGATTCAGGAGAGTTACTTTCATTCTTGTAAAACTACCTAATGAGGTTATTGATTTTTGGATTCTTTAATGCTGTGAAGTACTTTGCTTTCCTCTCATAAAGTAGTTGAGTAATCCTGCTGATTTTTTGTTTCAGTATGTAGCAAAAAGTGAGTAACTGAATCAAGACTTCAGTCACTCTTCAGACTTACTTCCAACAGCCTAGTAGTTATGAAGTACTGGTTAACTGAAATTAACTTCACTAACTCTTGAAGTTAATTGCGGAATTCTGATTAGTAAAGTGAAATCCAAGCATTGTTTTTTCTAAATACAAAATTCTTATAAAAGTTGGGGTTTATAAAAATGTATGTCTTTTGTTCATGCTAAACTGATGGAGCGCTTTCCATTATTTACATTTATTTGTAGAGAAAAAATGGGCTCAAATCTTTTGATTGAAACTGCAAGAAATTCCAAATGTCCAAAGGTAAGTACAGTGTTCTGAGGTCAATGCGAACTGTATGCTCCACAAGTACTTGTTAAGAGTTCAAGTAAGAGTATTATCACTAGAAGAATATTGGATAAACAGCAAGAGTATCGATAAGCTCTGCAAGCATCTGTATAAGATAACCCATGCTTATAAAGAATAAAAATTAATTAGATACTTAAATTTCTTTAGCAATTTCTCATGGTTTTAGTTAACACTGTAAGATAGAGTATGTTTCAGGTTTGTAAGCAGAGAGATACTTAGGTTAGCCTCTTGAAGTTGTGCAAAATTTGTTTTTGGATACAAGAAAATTCTAGTATCTGGAGATCAGATGGAGATCTGGAGATCATGTCAAATGCGGTGTCTGTGTGTAGTAACAGGAAGGAGTCTCTTTTCAGTTTATCTGGATTACCAGGTTTTCTCCATTCACATTTGTAGGGCTTGAGTTCTGTACCCTTTCCGTATCATCTAAAGGGCACCATTTAGTTGGAGGGGTGTTATATTCAGCAGCAGCACAAGAGTGAAAGATGAGAAAGCACGGGTATTTTTGGTGAAGGATAGGGTGTGAAGAAAGAAGGGAAATATAATAGCACATATTTCAGAACAATCTGTAATTAACAGGTGTTTTGGTGTCATAGCAGTATATTCAATGCTTTACTGTTAAATGGAAGACATTCACATTTTTCTAAACATAGAAACATGTGCTTGACTGATTGTGTTCCTACTCCATGCCTAAAACAAGGACATGAAAAGGCTGGAGTGGTATGTTACTTTCTGAGGGAGAAGCTATTCTATGTTGACTTGAAAGTTATCTTTGAACTGGGATCTTTGGCTTCCTTCCATGTTCTTCAGTAATAAAAAGTGAATATAAATAGAGTTGAAACTAGTTATTCACAGTAATCACTTTGTAGTGCTGGCACTCTTTACGGGGCCAGTAAAATCAAAATGTGCAGTTGTGTGCTCTGTGCTGCTGTTAAATTCATGAAGAGATGGATTTTTCCAAAAGGTGCCCGGCATTTTACAAGTTGCGCTTTCGCTTCAAGAAGCGGGCTATATGGGTATTAAAAAAAAATGATAATAATCAAGCATCAGTTTGGAAAATTTAATAGAAAACTTATCAGTGTTCTTTTCTGTAGTGATGAGAACCAGGCTTTTCTTTTGACAAAACAGGAAACTTTTTTCTCCATCAAATGATATAATATAAATCATGCACACATTTTCCTTCTCATTTTCATCTAGAAGTTATACTTTCGTTTTTCCTTTTTATGAAGGTGAACTTGCTGTGTATTAAATGATCTACTTATGTAGCTGAAGAATGGAAATGAATACAGCAATATCACAGCATCAGCTGCTACTGCTGTTGAGTAATGTTTCACACACAAAAAAAATACTCTGTAGAACAGTACACAAAATAGAATTGAACACCCACTTGTCTGCTATAGAGTATTGTTCTAAACAGGGCCAGGCAGTCTGGTGCATCATCACAAAAAGGTCTTGCAAATTCTAATGCTCACCCATAATTATAGGTACTCCCACCTCATGCATTTAGATCTGTAAAATGTGCTGAATTTTGCAGTCATGCATTTTATGGAAATACAGTTGTGGCCTTTCACTTAAACTTATGTATGTGGCTTAATGATGTTTCCATGTCCTTACAAAAAAACCTTGAAAGAAAGTCTTCCAAAGTTTTTTTTCCCCCTTTGAAAGAGATTTTTCCTGCAATCCTTTAACAGAGGTTGCAATGTTAAGTAATTGTTTCCTAGGAGAAAGAAATTGATTGATGTTTCTTACATATGTATTTCATATGTAAGTTACTGTTTGCTTGTTACTGTGTGAGAATTGTGCAGACCTACTTCTAGTGCACTTTTCACTTTCATTAGGATTGTTCTTTTAGAGCACTTTGAATTACTTGGAGTTTGAAATAATAATTCAACAAAATAAATATGCAGGTATTGGTTTTTATGTGTATCTAGCACACATAAGGAGAATTGGCTTTGTTTTGTAGCGTTAGCATTAACTGCTATTTGTGAAGGTGAAACTTTTTTAATGGCATATATGACACTAGCTTTTGTTTGAATATCAGTGGATAGATGGAAACAAAATAGTGGTGGAAATTTTTTGGTGGAAACAAAATAGTGGAAACAATGTTAGATTTAAAAAAGCTTTCTCTTTAGGGAGGTTGTATTGTTTTGTTTCTTTAAGTTCTTAAAATTTATATAAGTGTTATAAACAAAAGTTAATAAAATATGTACAAAGGATTCCAGAGACTCATTAAATTTATAGATTGAATTTCATAGTTTGTGAAATTGTCATTATCGTACTATTATCTAATATAATTCAGTTTTGCTCCTTCTAACTCCTTAGGTAGCTGCAGTAAGCACCATTGTAAACAGAGGAACACCACTCAAAGCATTTGTTTTTAGAAACTACAATCACTTTCCTGGGGTTAAGTCTCATTATATTGGAGGCTGTCAATATAAACTCTGGCAGGCCATCAGAGCGTCATCTGCTGCACCAGGTTACTTCCAGGAATATGTCTTGGGCAATGATCTTCATCAGGTAAGTTGAAATCTCATCCTTTAGTAAATATTTTCCAACATTATTTCTGGAAAAGAAAGTTGTCTGAATTTCTGAATCAAAACTAAGCAAATACCTTCATAGCAGAAAGAAAATCTAGGGCAGTTTAGGAGTAAGAAAGGAAACTTTTGATTTGTATAGCCCTTATAGAAGTGGAAGGGTATTGGCTTAAAAATCTTTGTGGTATTAATGCAAACTTAAGTTCTTCTGCTGTTCCTTTCTTCTCTGCCTGGAAGGAAACTTTATACGGGTTGTAAATTGCCTCTGACTTCCTGCTTACAACTGGTATTTCATTGAGCATTATTTCACTAAACAGATGGTATGGCTTACTATCTAACGATACCGTAAGGTGTGAAAAATTCAAGTTGTGTGTTTCAGTGTTCCTTTTATTAGTGAATAACTTCTGTTTATGGGCTACTTTTAATTCCCTGTACTGATAGTTTATGAAGCTCTACACTGGTTCTGAGCTTAACAGCAAAAAGTAGGAGATGCTCTGGCAGTTGGATTAAAATCATAAGACAACTGCAAAAGAAATTCCCTAGAGGATAAAGCAATGTCTCCTGTCAACAGTGAATGATTTCTTACTTTATTATAGCTCTTGTTGGTGACCCTGAGTGGTGAAGAGCGAGGCAAATGAACTTTACTTACTAGATTTTTTTAACCTTTCTGTTCTTGCCCTCCAGTGCCCCTTGATTGTTCCATAACTCTGAGTTTAAAGGAATTGTTTTTACAATACTTAACTTATTTACAAATATTAGTGTTTATTTGAGAAAAGATGTATTTCAGGTCTGTGGCAGAAAGAACTGTGATAGATGACTGAACCCCAGACCTTGAACAAAGACAGCGTAGGATTCTGTCACTTAAATCTAAAGAAAACATCTATTACATTCCTATCATGCTAATTAATATGATGGCATTAGCATTAACTAATGGAAAGCAGTACTAGCATATTTTCAGTAACAAGTGTACCTGTATCACGTCCACAATTTCTCATGGTGTTCATTAAAAGGCTTTGCAATCTCATTAACATAATAAGGTGCATAAGTAGTACCAAAGTTTAGCAGATAAATAAGGAATGTAAATAAAAATTTCATTATATTAACAGTCAATAAACAGAAGCGCTGATACAAAAGCAAACCAGGTAGAATTTAACCTGAAAAAATCAGCACGCTTGGGAGAACAGTTCTCTGAAACTTGTCTGCAACTGCCCTCTTAAGAAAGTGAAAACAAGTCTGCGTATTTTCTGCCTAGACTGATAAAGTAGGAGAGCTAAATCACCATATCAGAGGGTAAAAATACTTGAGGAAGGTGCAGGACGTGGCTTTTAGACTCATAAGCAGCATGAGGCATATATTTAATAGTCATATATCATACTAAGGTTTGAGGGTATCCAACATGTCATTTATATATATATGTATTTTTTTTCAGTGCTCAACTTTTTTGTTACATACATTGTTGCAGTTGCTGAGGCTTTTGGAAAGGATAACAAAGCTTATTGTAGGCCTTAATAAGTTTCTTTTCATATAACACATCTTTTTACTATGTAATGTAATTTCCTTAACTTGTTCAGATTCGATGAATTTATCTAGTTTTAAATGTTAATTAATGGAAACTGTTCATATGTTGGCAATTTCGTGTGTGCATTCCAAAAACATTAAATACTCATTAAACACTGTTTGAAAACAGTAACTTCAAAAGTTAAGCTATATGTTGAATGAACCTCTGGAAGGAGGTGGGATAATTACATCCAGCTCTGTAAAAAGTCTATACAGCTTGTGGGACAAGGGTTTGCATGGAGGGCAGGATAGTTCTACTGCATCAACCAGATTGAGAGCACTTCCATTTTCTGCATATTCTCCTTTTCCACTCTGTTTAGAGCCCTTTTCTTTCTTTTTTTCCCCCCTTGTTTATGCTACATCTGGTTATCCCCAAAGCATTTTAATCAAATACGGCCTGAAATAAGCAAATAAGTGGTGTTTTATTTTTGTAAAGCTAAACAGGGAGTCTCACACAGATATTCTGTTTGAAACCCCGAAACATAGTTATCTTCCATCTGTCCAAGCAGAACTAGAAAGGGAGCTGCTAGAAAGGGAGTCTTTGGAGTTGTTCCAAGCTGCTCCTTAACTGCTGGAATGGGTCAGGGTTAAGCTATGTGAGGCACTTTTCTTCCTCTTCTCACCCTTTCGCTCCCTCTTCCCTTGAATTGAGAGCACATCAAAGTTTGTGTGTGCTTCTATATGAAGAATAGCTAAATAGTATGTTTAATTTTTACAGAGTGCTTAGACAATTACTTGTTTTAATACTGTTTTTGAATTGCCAGACTTGTGTGAAATGCAGTAAAGTGGATATTTGATACCATCTGTATTCACTTTATGTCCAATTTACTAGACCAGAGAACATGAAGTTATGATTAATGTTAGTAGAGGTCAGGTACAGTATTCTTAGATACACAGAGGTAGAATGACATCTAGTTCACTTTTTCTTACTCGAGATTCTTTGGCCAAGCCATTCCATATCGTCTTACCAACACTGTTTCACAAACTCGATGTTCTTTTGTTAAAATGCTACTTGATGTATTTTAATTGCTAGAGAACAAGGGCTTAGGATGTGGTTAGATTAATTCTACAGAATTCACACCTATGAGTTCCCAAGGCTATAGGTTTTGTATTCTTCTTGAGGTGCTGACCTTTGTAAGCTATAGAGAACTGAGTATGTTTTCAGTATTAAAACCACTTACTGTAGTACAACTATATGCTAAATTTTCTATCTAGTATCATCTGAGAGATCTGTCTTCCACCCAAGCATGAAATTTTAATGCTTTTGTATTCTTGTAGAGTCCAAAGGATGTCAACTTCCATGCCTTCCTGGCTTTGTTTCCTCAGATTGCATTTTTCTTAGCACATGGGATGTGCTTGTTTTTTAATGGGGGACAGGCTAGCAAGGTGCTATATTACAAATGATACATAACATAACAGTTCGTGTGCTGATTTGTATCTCAGATTTCAATTCCACCAGTGCACAATCAAGCTACCTTGAATTACCTCGTTTTAGCCCTTGGGGAAGAGCTTCCATGCCTTTAGCAGACTGTTACACTTACGTGCTTGGATGTAATGGTACCTCAGTAGAAAATGTAAGGTAACCAAGGGTTTTATCTCTAATAAGTACACAAGATGAATTGAAAACAGTATGTATGCATAAATATATTTTAATGGAGTCCTAAATACAGTCAGTATTTAGCCAATACAGGCAGTATTTAGCCAAAGTGGCTTTGTTAGTAATATTTCAGGTTTAGAATTTTTAAAGTATGTTGATAACTCAATCCTGGGTTGTAGTTCATATAACTATTAGATTTTTGTTATGCATCATTATTGCAAAAGTGCATTGTTATAGTCATGTTAAGTTCTTTGGCTAGACTGTGTATGATGCTAAATTCTATAGTTTATGTGGAAATACTTTTTTTGAACTACAGAAATAAAGGAAGCATACCATTGTTAGGCATTCTCAATGGTACCATGACTTTTGTAAAGTGCATCAGCATAGTGCGCATTAATTGTATGCCAGAGGATTCAATGCTGTACTATGGTATCAGAAAGGTGATGGTACTTTGGTGGATTTTTTAATGGATTGGAAACTTGTATTAAGTCATCAATGTAATCTCTTCTGAACATAAACTATGGTAGTTCCTTATTAACCTATATATAATCTACTTCTGCAATGTTGATATTCCTACATCTTTCAAAGAATAGAGAAAGGTAGAAGTACTGGTAAATGTCTGTGAAAACTCAAAATGGTAAATATGATGGGATTTGTTTCTTATTTTGAAGTTTGGGACTCTAAAGGATTTTATTTGGAAGCCAGGCTTTGTATTAATTTATCACTCAGTCGTACGTTTATATCTGAATGAAAGGCACTGTGGCAGTTGACCTGACTTAGGACTCTTCAAATGTATGAAAATACTTATTTTGATAATGGGAACTTAGTGGATTTTTTTATGGTCAGTCTGCATAATCTCTTTTGTTACCTAGCCTTTGTTGAAATTGGTGTCCTTCCTGAAACTGCACGAAGAAGATGCCTAAGAATTGTGTAGGGTTGAGATGCATAAAATCCTTAAGAATGAATAACCAGCCATATATGCTGGAATCATGCCTGGGCTGAACTGTGGCTGTTCACTTTAACACTGACATTTCCATACCTATATATATTTATACATGCATGCGTATTTGTGTACGCACATGCATGGCCTTTCTCTGGGAACATTCCAGTCTGACTTCCTGTGTTAGCCACTCTCAATGTTTGAGAGAATTGTACTGCATTAATTTATTAATAAGCTAATTATTTCTATAATTGTTTGGATCTAATTGCTAAGAAATACATTTCTAGGTGCCTAAACCTTCTCTTCTTGTTCGTCCTGCTGATAACCTGATGGCAGGTTAGTCAAATTTCCACAAAATTAAGCAGTTCAGAAAACAAATAGCAATATTTACATTCAGGTCAATCGTGCCATGCTATCTTGTTCCACCCTGTCAAGAAGGAAAAACAGTGCAGCTGTTGGTAGATGAGGGGAGGAGGATTAATATTCTTTGTGGTTCAAAAGAGGAACACATTAGTATTCAAAGGGATTTAATCCCTGTAACATGCTTCTCCAGAAACCGTGCAAGTCAAGAGAGACCAAGTCATGATGTCACAGTATTGAAACTGTATTGCCACATGTCAGCTTTTTTATATTAAAATCTACTTAGGAAGTATTGAGGGAGTCTTAACCTCTCCCCAGTCCCATTAAAACCAGTCATTTTTTTCCCTACTTCTCACAGAGGGATGATATTTCTTAGATTCCTCTTTTCTTCTGTAGTGTAAAAAGCATTTCCTTTTTAGCTGTTCAATAATGTCACTTCAGTAGACAGTGTGGTATGCTGAGCAAATTGCCAATTAATTAATAGAGCAGTTTTAAGATTTAACAAAATCATTATGCACACTTCATTTACTCGGTTTTACAGCAAAAACTAAATTTGCACCGCAGGATTAATTAAAAGGGCAATGAGGAGGAGGGAGAGGAATTTAACAAAGCCATGTATTTTTCTAAAAATAAAATATACTCAGTTTAACACAAACGACTTTTTCTTGGTGCTTTCCCATGATTTCATTGCTGCAATACAATTCCATTTAATGAAATGCTGGTGTTGACTTACAGTAGTGTTCAAATAACCATGTTTTCTGACCTTGGAGCAAATCAAATACTGAAGTGGTTAAAAAATTGGCAGCTAGTCTGTTAGTGGAGCTTTAGTGTAAGGGTAACAGTACGTATGGTGAGAATATGACCTACAAATAAATAAATACATATATACACGCACACAATACAATAACATGTAACTAAAATTTCAAGTTTCACCTTGTCTGAAAAACAAGAAGCTGTATTTTTTCATCTTTTCCCCTCCTTTTATGAGATGGTAAATCTGCCAAGCCATTTCATCTTTGTAGCTTGTTACGGGAGAGGCTTCAAAAGTGATTTATTTAGTGGATCCTGCCCTAATTGGTTTTACATGGTAGCTTTTAAAATTAGATTCAAGGGTGCTTCCCAGGCTCTAAGAAGACGTAGAATATAGGTCACATTGGAGTTCTTTTCATTCTTAGGATATGCCACGGTGATCAGTATGCACCAGAGCTTATACAGACTGTGGTTTAATAGGTGTATCTTGTTCTCACAATGATAGAAACAAGTATTTCTTTGTTTCTCTGTCTACTTGTTGCCATACACGTTTTCCTACAGCCTTTGAGGTAATATCTCCTACTGGTTAAGGAAGAGGAATTTACTGGAATGCGTTAGCTACATGGATACATGCAATTCTTTTTCTCTTACAGATTCTGTAGGGTTGGTTATCAGTTCTTAGGGTGGATGCTGATGATGCGGTTTACCAGCCTTCATGAAAATGCTGTTTACTGTGCCAGTGTTACTCTGCAGAGCAGACTCCCTGCAGGATTCCCTGCAGGGACTTGCTAAGTGGCTTGGTTTTGGAAGATTTGTTTAGTGAAACAAAATTGAGAGGGTATTTCGTGTAGGCATTTAACTTGGAAGCATTGTAATTTTTTTCTACCATGGTTCAGTGATACTTTGTTATTGTAAATGTAATTTTCAGAGGGCTTATTAAAGAAAAGACAGTCACTTCCAAAGAAGTTGTATTATATTTAAATATTTTTGTTTAGACTCCCGAGTGTATATACCTTTACTGACACAGTTTACCAGCTAATATTCACTGTACATAAACCTTGTAAAATCAGGAGACTGGTACAATGGAATAGTAAGAGCTGAGTCAATTCAGAAATTTGTCCAGTCAATGTAGGGTGCTCCTCGCTAGTTCTGATGCTGCTGACCATCGTTTCTTAGGAGATCATACAGACAACTTGCTGTCAGTTCTTTTATCGCTTGTAATTTTTACTTTGTCAGGCTGAATATTCATCTAATGCTGACTTGAAGGGGGGCATATTTCCGTCTGAAATAGCCTCCTGATAGTCATTGCAAAGGAAAGCCTAATAAGGTAGTGTTATTCTTCATACACGATAACTTCTCCCCTTAAGGAAAGCTTGTTTATGATATATGGCAGTCTGATGCGTATTGCAGGCAATCACTTCATGCTTTGCCACTTGCCATGCACTCTAATTTGCCTTCCATAGCATAGTTTGGGAGACTGCCCTCTGATTGTCATGGATGCAGGTCCTACCACGGTGATGTTAATAATTTTTAACATGTATAGAAAATATGCATGAAGTTGGTTAATACCAAGTCCCCTTACGTTAGTTGAGTGGGGTACCCTAAGCCCTATTTCCTGTGCTGAGTTTCTCTTCCATTGCAAGGATTATCTGTAGTGCTAATTTTGAAAATCTCAAACAGGTTGGAGATCTCTTCAAAGATTGTTTATCTTCCAATTTTTGTTTTACTGGGTATATATATATGCATTGCTGGTTTTAGTAGCACATATATTTTAGATTTTGGGCTGCAGAACCCTTTAGATTTATTTCAGTTGGCATTTCCTCAGGAGGGGAAAAAGATAAGAGCATAGAAGAAAACAAGTTTCCCTTGGGTCAAATCCAGTCCTCTGTCATAGTCGCCAAGTATATGGACTGCGTTTGATGACTGTAGTTCATAAACATGTAAAGCTGTCTTTGCTGTTGCTGCCCTAGTAGAAGGTTATTTAGAGAAGGATATTTCTTCATCTTTTAATGGCCAGAAAAATTCTGGTTTTCACTCTGTTCATAGCAAGTGTACACAAGTTCTCCTTGTGCCAGTACTGTTTTCCAGTTTAATTTACTGTTCTTTTAGTAGTATTTACACTTCTGATGTGTATATGGAAAGTACTCTTATCCTTTTTTTATTTTGCTAGTCTGTCTATGCCAAGCTGTCTCAGTCTTGCAAAATAGGCTCTGTGTTCCCTTGATCATTCTAATAGTCCTTCATTGCACCTGCTGCAGTTTGGGTAATGTTTCTTGAAACTGGACTATTCAGTGTGTTTTGGCATGACCTAAGACATACTGTGGAAAGCGGAATGATACACCAGATTCAAAATTAGCATTTCTAAATTAGAAGCAAAATTCAGAGAAGCAAATTTGATCAGCTGGAACACTGTATTCTAGATGATGTTTTAGCTGTGTCATTAAATTCCTTTTTTTCAAAGGAAGATAGAGCGTAGAATTACAGTTGCCTTTTCAACAGCTACCTCGTGTAGGTGGTTTAAATGATTGTGATATGGTGCTCTACCCTGATCTTTCTCATTCTTGGTCTGAACCCAGCTTAGTTCTGAAGATCACAGCTTTGTGTTTATGAGCACTTTTGTCATGTGTCATCTCATTTGGGTTTTCCTAGGCATCAGAGTCATTCAGTATTTATTCCAAAGTCTTTGTATTTACAAAGCCTCTAACTTTGTAGTAGCAGACTTGATTAGTAGTTACGTACTTCTGAGAAAACGGTGAAGAGGATGAGACCCAGACCAGCCTTCTAGTACTTCTGATAGAAAGCAGTCCCCAACCGAAGAGTTCCTCACTCACATAGACTCTTGTCCCATCTGGTTATTCTCCACTGTAGTCTCTTTAATCACTTTCCAGTGGTCTGGTATGTAAGGTGCTTGATAAATCCAGACTTTCTTCATCTAAAAATTCTGATTCAATTTTGGTATCAAGCCTTCAATAAATCCATGGTATATTTCATCATCCAGGCATGTGTTTAATTTAGAGAATGAATTCCTACAGGACTCAGGAAAGTGTTGTTTAGCTGCAAAAAACTTTATTTAAAAAAGGATGGTATCATCTCTTCATTAGTAATGAACATAATACTACCACAGAACAGGGAAGGAAAGCGACCCTTGCAACCGCTGTCCAACCTCTGCAATGTGCCTATCTCTATAAAAACATATGAAGAAAAGAACAGCTGAAATAACTCAACATAGCATGAGTTATAGGCACTTTTAAGTTGTTCCCTGTTCTGTCTTTAGATTACTCATAAAAAATTCTTAATGTTTTTATGAGTTCTAACAAATTAATCTTTCATTCCTTTTCATTTTCTGACCCTCAGTACTTTTTTTTCCCCTCTCCACAGGTTTTCTGTGTGATACGATTCTGTTATTCAAAAGAGTTATTTTTCTGTTTGGGTGCAGAACCTTTCCTTCAGTTCTTTCTCCCCTCTCTACCTCGTTGGGGCTGCAAATACTAACTAGTTCATATCCAAATCCCAACCCTTCATGGCAATTATCTGCAATAATTAGTTCTTTTTTCTCAAGTTTTGTCCATTTTAAGATCAAATCCTTTAGTTATCAACCTGCTTTGTTCCAATTGCAATGAAATCTAATGTCTGAGTCAACAAATAAAGAATAAAATTATATTAAATGATTCAGATATCTTGCATAGATTTCTGTTAAATAAAAAAAAAATATATATGGGAAGCCCAATTTCAGTTGGGTATTACAATATGAAAGGCAAAACTCATCTTGAACACTGCCTGTGCTTCTCAAGCTGGGGTATGTGTTTAGGGCTAGTATGGATTCAACCACAGGACAGCTTATTTTTTTTTTCTTGGGTTGCAGTCTGTAATCCTCTCTTGTTCATTGTTTGGGAACCAGTTTAAATACGTACTATCCTAGTGACATTGCTAAATTAGTGTAATTAAATGTGGTACGTGGCTTATGCTTTTAATGAAATATCTGACTATATTTTATTTTTTTCATGATGTCTGCCAATATCTAATAAATCTTCATCAGTACAATGCAAGTACATTTTCTTTATCTGACATAAAAACATTAATTCAATAATGTCTTCAGAACAGCTGGTCACTTTCTGTGAATTAATGACTAGCTGGGATGAGTTAATAATTTAAGATAATCACCTAGTCTTCCGCAGCCAACCATTCATTCTAAAGAAATGTCAAGAGCAAACATGGGTAGTGTAGGGGGAAAAAAACCTAAGATACATTACTAAATGTTTAGTGATGGCAATAGTGCTGGTAGCTCTCAGAAGCGTTTAGCATGACATTTGTGTGTATACAAACAGTATACTATGGCACTGCTAATTTTTAGAAAAGTAAGTACGGTATGGGAGAACAGTAACCTTTTCAATAAACTTTCAATCTTTACTAGATATTTTTATCTTTTATGTAATGTGATCCCTCAGCGTAGGGTGTTCTTTTTTACAACTGATGTAGCAGAAGTACAAATACAGCTTTTAAATTCTTTTTAATTGTCAAAGACAGGAGTAATATTAGTGCCATTTAACAATATAAATGCAAATATGTTTAATTTTAATTTTCTGTACGAGCACCTTCTAAAGACTTTTGCTATTAGCCAGTTCAAGTGGAATCGGTTTCCCAGTCGCCCCTGGAGCAGTTGTTTGAGCATTAGTTTTTCTAGGGTCTGGGGAAAAAAAAAATTTGATAGCCTTATAGAGTAATGACCAGAAGACATTTGAGGAAACTTAAGGGAACATCTCTGCCTCTTCTTAAGTAATGACATCTGTTCATTCTGTAATAGTTAAAAATTTGGTGTGTAAGAGGAGTGCATTAAACCTCTGTCACCAAGCAAGGCCTCTGTTAGGAAGCAGCATTGCACAGAAGACGTTATAAATTGTACATAGATGGCCCAGTGACATCTCTGTTAGCATGGCTGTGAGGCAAGGGTGGCTTTTCTTAAATAAAGTGCATGAGGCATTTGTATAAAGAGCTAGCTGTACGTCATTGTATGCTGTACAGGAGATAATCTGATTTATTTTAAAAAAGTTTTCTCACTCATCTTTCAAGCATGAAATTAAATCAGACCCACCATTAGAAGGAAGCTAAACAAAATTGTTCTGGTACACCGTACCTTTTAGAGATGTGTTAGGAATATTGGCACTGCCTCCCATTGCTACCAATAGAGAGGAAACAGTTCTACTAATGCACTCTTTACTGCTTGTAACAATATCTTATAGGGTCAAAATAGTTTGTGCAGGGACATAAAGATTTCCTGTGCTTGCTGGGAGTCATCCTTAGTAGTGCCCTGACTGATTACTCACAAAAGGAAAGCCATAATACAAAAAAAAGTTTGAAATATTAGATTACATGATTACCCTGGTTTGTTAAACGTTAACTTTTGTACTGAGGAGAGTATACTTGTACTGAACGCTATGGGAGCTGGCTTATTGTCCAGTTAAATCTGAATACACACTCTCTCCTTTTTCACAATGTATGTATTAAGAACTGTAATTTGGTAGCCCAGTGACGTTTGGCTGAGCAAGCCATGACGCTCTCTATGTGAATATACAAATAGTATCATGCCAGCGCTGGGAGCCCAGTGCAATCAGAGGACTGACTGGGATCTGAATCTTGAAGATACCGGTATGGGAGATTGTACAAGTAGTCAAACAACCCTCCTGTTTTCTACTCTGAGAACATTTGCTGCTACTCCTGTAAACATATTGAATTTGCTTTTGACTCGGCAAGACATACCTTTTTATCTATGGAAACTCTAGTAAATGTTTTTGGAATAAGTATTTTAATTTTTCAACCAAGTAATCACTTGCAAAAGTGCAGACTCTTCAAACTCCTCATTTGAAACGATAAGCCCTAGCCTTAATCCGTGTCTGTTCATGATTATGTTGATTTTAAACGTGGAATTTGAAAAACACTTTTTTGAAAAAAATTTGAAAAAAGTCTGTTCAGAATCTCAGCCTGTCTTGTCTTAGCCTCTGATAGCTTTGTACTAATTCTGTCTCCACTTCTTCCACAAATACAATGAAAGTAAACAACAGAGCAAGTCTGTAAAAGTGAACTAAAATGCAAAGCATGTCTGCATAGGCAGTGAGGTGAAATGGTTACTATGGAGCCAACAAACTCGGCTTCCAAATATCAGACTTGGCTTTCCTAAGTCATATATCCTTCACCCAATGCTAAATTATTTTCTCCACAAAGCTTAACATCACTTAAGTGAAACTTCAGCACACAGGATGTTACAGGGAGCAATTACAAGGCACAACTTGAATCTGACACAATTAAGAAATGTAATGATAGCTTTTGAGCGTATGGTGTATTCTGAATTTCAGTTAAAGTCCATAGTAAAGTGTGGTTCAAACCGATTTTTATTTAACATCAGTTTAATAACTGGTTTTAAATTACTGAGATAAATATCTGAGTGGTGATTTTGTGTGCTTTCACCATACCTACTTATATGGGACAGGACTTTCGGCAGGTTCTGTGTTACCAGGCTCCAGGTGGTCTGCAGCACTTGCTTTTTTGAGACCTCCTGGTGTCTTCCTTCTGATTATGAAATAAAGAAGGAAAAATTGACAATATTTAACCAGGCTTTTCTTTATCACTAGAACTGTGTAAGCCATGTATCTTCAGTAAAGAGATTTCATTGGAGCATGTGCCTACAAAAAGAGAATTTGGGGGGCTTTAAATAATTTGATCTGATAGACAAATGACAAGGGAGCTTTCCCTGACTATTTTGTAACTTTAAATACACTTGTAGAAAATATTAGCTACAGCTTTAGACTCTAGCCAACCAACACTAGTCCCTAAAAATAAGGTTACAGTTGCATTGGGAAAGTTCTAGAAAAATCTGTATGGGGAGGGGAGAACATTTCATAAACTTCAGTTAGGAATTACTTGATAAAAGGTTGAGTAAAGCATAATAATTGTATGTTTGCCACTTGGAAAGCCTTTGGCAAAAGACTGAAAGTAATGTCTGAGTGACTATTGCTTTGCTATCACAAGCAAGCTTGTTTATACATGTCTCTGTTTTAAGATTTGATTCTTAAATTCCTCAATTATTTTTACTGGATTTTTTTTAAAGCCTTCTCTACTGTTAACTGTCATTAGGAAAGTTATAAACCCTTCTTCAGCACTTGCTTGCAGTGACATTCCTACTCTGGCGCTTTGTGCTCAGTGTGCTGCCAGCAAATGAAGTTGCCTTAAGTGTGGATTGGTTTTGCAGAGTTCAGAATATGGAGAAGTGGACAGGAGATGCCAGCGCACTGACCGCAGCAGCACAGAACACAAAGGAAAGGGGTGACTCATGTATGTCTGGGAAGTGAAAAAGATTGCAATTACACTGAGAACTAATGAAACGAGAGAAGACGGTGAAACGTAGTCAAGGACAAACGATCTAAGAATGGGAGAACAAACAGTGAGGCACTGCTCTACTCTGGCTGTTTGCCTAGCACATAGTCAGAACTTCAGATAATTGCACATTTTTGTGGATGTCGGTCAGCACTTCAGTCATTTAAAGAGTTCCTATAAGTTTCGGTTCATTTCCAAACTAAGAGCAGCAAGTGGAAAAAGCATATTTGCATATATATTGTTTTTATAAGACTTCTGATGGTACTGACAAAGTTCCATTTCTTGTAAGAATGGCTTTTAAAATGGGTTCATTTTACAGCTAAAATAACATGCCTTTACAATGTTTCATGTACTATTTCTTCAAGTAGAGTAGAACTTCAGGAAAAATCGAAAGAGGTTGAGGCCTCAGGAGGTGGTTTTGTCCAGCCTCCTGTTCCAAAGCAGGTACACTTCAAAGTTAGGGCAGCTTTCTCAGGGCAGGGCCTCACCCAGCTGAATTTCAGAAGTATCCAAGAATGGAGATTGTACGGCTTTCTCTATCTGCACTCTGTTCTGCACTTATTAAAAAGAGTCTGGCTGCGTGTTCCTCCCCTTTCAATAGTAAAAGACTGATTAGACTCTTTCTTGGCTTTCTCTTTTTCCAGGCTGAGCAAACCAAAATCTTCTCACTTTTCATGTTCAGCCCCCAAAACATCTTAGTGGTTCTTTACTCTCCGCATTC
Organism: Anser cygnoides; assembly: GCF_040182565.1. Lineage (NCBI taxonomy): Eukaryota > Metazoa > Chordata > Aves > Anseriformes > Anatidae > Anser > Anser cygnoides. The sequence continues at coordinate 31,440,142 of NC_089873.1, forward strand.
CAGTTTCTCAGTATCTCATAAGTGGGTGTCTAAAACTGGGCACGATATTCCCAGTGTGACCCCCTGAGTACTCAATAAAAGGGAATAACCACTTCACTTGACCTACTGGTTATGCTTTTAACCTAATATGTCATTAGTATTCATGCATGCAAATGTGTGTTGATAATATAGTATTATGTCTAATAAACCATTCATATTGTTTTTTCTATATGTACACAGATTACTGCTGTAGTATGGCTCTTATCTAGTAATGTAGATAAAAGGGGCACCACAGTACTTGGAAATGCTTTAGTCTGTCAAAAAGGAACTGAATTTATTAGGAAGCGAAAAGGTTTAGGGCCACACAAAGCATTGCTTTCTAGAACTGGAATCGCATCTGAAGCTTATAGTGTAATTTGAACTATCACTTTATGTCAACAAGATTTTTGTGATGCTATATGTGGTATAAAAACGCTTTTTTATTTACTTTATTTTGTTTATATGAAGGCTTTGGGAGAGCAGAATTGTGCTATCCTAGCATGGATCCATTATATGTTTGCTCTTCCATTATAGATAACGTTGTGAAAATATGTTTAATTAAAATAGATAATGGACACGAGGGATACAACAATTTTCATACACTTTGAAGGCTGCATTCTGTCACAGTGCATTTTGCATGTCTTGCTAATATCAACATTTGTTAATCGCCATACTTTCAAACATTGTAAAACGCATTATTTTGTAAATAGTTTTATTTGTGAAAACTCAGGCACATCCAAGTTGCCATTACATGAAGTGCTGAGTGCAGCTTGTCACTAGGATACCTAGTTTCCCATATCTTTTCAGTGATATCATACTTTTTCCCCATAGCACATCACAACTACCTAGTTTGTTGTTTTTCCTACGAAGTATTTTACTAATGTTTGGTTTGTACATTCCCCAGCCATGGTTGTCCTTCTGTCCATGTCCTTCATCAATACATTTAAATGCCTCGGTGAAACTTCTTCCTTCTGGATTACCATGTTTGGTTTGTCATTCCTCCCTGCTGCAGAAGCATGTTGTGTAGATCCTAGTTCTTCCCTCCTACTAAGTGGGGAACACTTAAATCTGAGCTTGAAAAATAGGTGGATTAAAGACGAGAGATTGTACCAAGAAAGTATAGCATTTGAAATGGAATGGACCCATAAACTGAATGACGTCCTTCTGGAAATAGAGACAAGAATCAGATTTTGGCCAACAGGCATCTCTGTACCTATAGATAAAATAAACAAGGCCAATTTATTTTATCATTTATCTCCAGCTGTTTAATTGTATGAAACTTTTCAAAGTGGCAAGAAAGCTCATAGAAAGTAATAATGGAAGAGGAAGCTATTGTGTTATTCAAGGGATGTTGCATACTACTAGCAGCCATTCAGTCTCTTGGTTACACTGCACTGTGGTTAATATATCTTTAAAAAGCTAAGCACTTAAAATAGAAACATTCTAATTGGTCAGTTATAAATAATTTGTATCACTTTGTATAAAATTATATAAATATTAAATAGAATTGAAAAAAAATAAAGATACCAAATAAATTCAGTGGTTCTTCAAATTAAATTGATAGGCTGAACGCAGGGGAATTCCTTAGCAAAGATCCGTGAAGATCCCTGTAATCTCAGTGTATCTTACGTACGAAACTGCAGACTGAATCACTTGGAATTGTATTCCAGTGTCCCAAGGACGAACACGAAGAAAGATATGTCATGATTTCTTTGAATTTTAAAGAAAGTAATCTTTCATATTGATAGTCAATGTCATTCAATATTGATAGTCAATTTATTTCTCAAGGAAGAGTTTTTGTGCAATTTTATGAAGATTAAGAAAGCAAACAATTATTCAGAATCAGAAAGGTCAATTTTTTGAACTTAGACCTGGATTTTTTGTTTGTTTACAGTTTTCCTTACAATTCACATACATGTGAGATCACTGAAACCAATTTTACAACTTGTGCAATATTTTTTACATCGAGATTTCATTCTTTGACATAATTTGTTCTAAGCTTTCTGGAGCTTTCTGAGATAAATTATTGCAGTATTTTCTTCATTGAGTCCTCAGAAGTCCAGTTTATAGTAACATTATTTACTGCTTCAGTAGTCGATCATTGTAAGCAGAAGAGCAACAGGATGAACACCTTTGTTTAACAGAGTAAGCTGATTTGAAACACGATATTGATTGGGTCATTATCAATTGTAATCTGTTTGCAGGTGAAGAAAAGAAATCAGTTCCCTTCCTTATTGAGTCCTACTCAAAACTTGCCAAAAATTACATATATCTATATAAATGCTAGAAATTATATTAAAGGTGTCCAAAAATTACTAGGAGTGGATATTTACTGTCAGTCCAATAAACCTAAATTGGAGAATGTTGAAGTATGGAAGTAGTTGCATGAAGCTGGTAGTGTCATCATAGTGCACATTTGATATGTGTAGTATACATTCCTTAGGTCTTTTATTTGTCAAATTGACAAAAATGCAGTAATTTTCTAGTATTAACTGCATCGTGTATTTTGATAACACTAATCTTTCCCATGGTGGAAAAAATCAAGTTTAATTAAATTATATTGACAAACTTAGTGGAAATTATCTGGTAAGCATTTCTTCATCTAGGATATAAAGAAAATAAGCACCACGAAGATCAGTATTAAGATTTCAGATTAAGATTCATGGGGAATTTTATCAAGGACAAAAACATCCTTGTATTTAGTTTTTTTTTGTGGAATCTAATTTAAACGTAAGGATAATAGGCACTGAAAAGACTATTCATTTTAGCAGTGTTTTGAGCAAAGTGGACAGTAGTCCAGAAGGAGTTCAAAGATCTTTTTGTAGTTTGAAATGGAAGCTTAATTAAAAAAAAATCAAAGCTCAGTAATCCTGTTTTTACTTATCTAGCACAGCTGTAGTTAAAAGGAGTTTCAGTAAAGCGTGCACTGATTCCAAAACAGTTTTTATTCCAAACTCTTATTGAGCTGAGTTGATTCATTTTTTTTCCTATTCTTGTAATATGGTTGTCAGGTATAGGGCGTAGGGAGTTGAGGGAGCTTTTGCATAATGCTTATAGTAGTCCATATTCTTTCTCTTCTATATTTTGAGGTTTTTTGTATTGATTTTTGAATAGCTAAAAAAAAATCTTGGTCTCTGCTATAATTTACTACAGAAATCTTGAAACCCAAATCCTCTGCATGTTCATGAGTAGTCAGCATGGCTGTACAAAGGGCGTCTCATGATTGACCAACCTGATAGCCTTCTACAATGAGGTGACTAGCTTGGTGGACAAGAGGAGAGCAGTGGATATTGTTTACCTTAACAATAAAAAAAAAGCCTTTGACATCATTTCCCATAGCACCATAGACAGTGAGGTGGATTGCAGATGAGCTGAATGGCCAGGCCAAGGGGTTTGTGTCACAAAGGCCAGTTGAAAGCAAGTCACTAGAGATGTATCCCAGAGGTCACTACTAGTGCCAGTATGGTTTAACATTTTCATTAATGACCTCGATGATGGGACATAGTGCACCTGCAGGAAGCTTGCGGATCATACGTTACCTGGGTGGAGTCACTGGTACACCAGATGGTTGTGTCTCTGCTCAGAGGGATCTCAGCAGGCTGGAGACTTCTCATGAAGTTCAAAGAGGAGAAACGCAATCCTGCGTATGGGGAGGAATAGCCCCAGGCACCAACCCGTGCTGGCACTGACTGGTTGTAAAGCAGCTGTGCAGAGGGACCTTGGGGTCCCAGTGGACAAGCTGAACATGAGCCAGCAATGCACTCTTGTGGCAAAAGAGGCCAACAGCATCCTGGGCTGCATTAAGAACGGTGGTGCCAGCAGGTCAGGGGAGATGATCTTCACTTGCCATCCTGATGAGGCTGCATCTGGCATACTGTATCCAGTTCCCCAGTATAAGAGAGACATGTGCATACAGGAGCAAGTTCAGTGTGGGACCACAAAGGGATTGGAGCATCTCGCACATGAGGAGAGACAGAGAGAGCTGGGAACGTTCAACCTAGAGAAGAGAAGGCTTACGTAGGGTGTCTTACCCATGTGTACAAATTAAAGGGAGCCTTATTCTTCCCAGTAGTACCCTCTGAAAGGACAAGAGGCAATGGCATAAATTAAAATACATTAAATTCCATCTGAACAGAAGAAGACTGTGAGAGTGGTCAAATACTGGAACAGGTTGTCTGGAGAAGTTTGGAGTTTCCATCTGTGGAGATTTAATACCCAACTGTACGTGGCCCTCAGCAACGTGCTCCAGCTGACCCTGCTTGAGGAGCGGGGTTGGACTAGATGATCTCAATAGGTGCCTTCTAACCTAAACCATTCTGTCGTTTTTCCAAGTCTTAAATCCAGGCTATAGCATCCTATGTAATTACTGTGCTTATAGAGCATCCTTAGCTCTTGTCATTTTTTATTTTAGGATCTGCAGGTTTGGATTTTGTTACAGAATATAACCTTGTAATAGTAGTAATAAACATTTTCAGATGCAGACTTCTGGGTTGTTAAAAAAATTCTCAGTAGCTTATCTATCTTAGCTTAAAGATCTTCAGAAGATGAACTCATGACTTCATTCAGATTTTCCAGTGAATACTACTGTTTGAACATCTCTCTTCCATACAACACTCACACCAGTAGAACTGACCAGCAACCTAAGAGGTACTCTGAGAGAGTCCAGAAGCCCAGGAAACCTGCTGCATAGCACAAACAGAACAATTGCACGGAAGGTGGAAATCAATGCCTATTTCACTGAAATAGTTTTGTATATTAATGCTATTTCTAGTTTAGTTTATCATTGTAATTTATTTTACGACCATGTATTATATATAATGCTAAACCTTTATTTTTGATTTACAGGATGGAGGTTTGCTTCTAAATAATCCTTCTGCACTGGCAGTTCACGAGTGCAAGTGCCTTTGGCCAAATGTTCCGTTGCAGTGTCTGATATCGCTGGGTACTGGTCGATATGAAAGTGAAGGAAAGACGAATGTCACATACACGAGTCTGAAAGCCAAACTCACAAATGTTATCAGCAGTGCAACTGATACAGAAGGTTAGTGTCTTAAGGTGCATCGGTACTGTACTGTACTTTTTTTTTTTAAGATTCTTAGAATTATCATTCTTGATTATCATAACTGAGGTTGTCCTAGAATACAAGATAAACATTTTCCAGAGAAAAAAACCATGTATAGGGTTGTCTGCAAAATTCTAGTGAGAAAGGTGTTTTTTTGTGTTTTGTGTGTGTTGTTTTGTTGTTTTTTTTTTTGATAAGGCAATTGTGGAAAGATGTTTACTTAGCAAAGCAGCACATACTTACAATCATTGTGTCACTCCAAAGCACTTGGTGTTCAGATTGTAGGACTGTGTCTCTCTCCTGTAAATGTAACAGTTTCGTACATTTGTTTTAAATACAGAAGTTCACACCATGCTGGATGCACTGTTACCACCAGATACTTACTTCAGATTTAACCCTCTTATGAATGAAGACATACCTCTGGATGAAAGTCGGAAAGAGAAACTCAATCAGCTGCAGACAGATGGAATTCGTTATTTAGAACGAAATGAAGAAAAACTGAAAAAAGCTGCAAAAATATTAACACAAGAAAAATCGACTTTGCAGAAGTTTCATGATTGGATAAGATTAAAGGCTGACATGTATGAAGGCCTTCCCTTTCTTTCCAAATTGTGAATATGTAATGCATGGAAGATTGTAAATGTAAACCCTATTCCAGAAAACTCATCCAGTACTGTAAAGCAAGAATGTTTATTGTGGGTAAATAACATCTCTGGAAAGCTGTCCGCAGTGTTCTGGTGAAAGCAGTTCAGGATGGCTGTTTTGTGCACACTTACTTGATATAAAGTTTTATGGTGTTAATTATTTTTTGAACTTTAGGGATCTTACTGTTGTTCTACTTAATTTTGTTAAAGTTGGTAAAAACTGAAAATTATGAAAACAATTGTGCTATACATTTTTCAATGTATGTACCATAATTATGGTGGCAGTGAGCCTTTATTCATCAACTACCAGGCTTGTTCAAAATTAACAAAAAATAAAATCTTCATTCGCCTTAGAGTAGGCAATATACCTGTTGAGGCTCTTACGTAGCCAGTTAATATAAAGAAATGTAACATCTTAAAAACACTTTTCCTGTGTTAATTGCACTTTTATGTTTGAAAGATAACATCAAAGTTCTTTTTTATTATTTCCAATGTTTTTGTACATAACCGTATTCAGTAAGATGTTTGGATGACTATAAATGGCATATTAAATTATCAAAATTAACTGATATTCTGGGGACTTGCTGCTTATTGTTTTTATTGGAATGACTTCACATTGGTTCATTGATTATTTTGAAAATAATCCCAAGCCCCCAAATTTCATTTGAGCTGCTATTCCTGTCAGAGAATACAGGAAATAACTAGTGAACTGTTTGAAAATGTTATGTGAGTGAGAAGCTTGTTATAGAAGCTGCAGTTCTGGATGCCAAACTTCACAGGTTTCTAGGCAAGAGAAATTTAGCAGTTGATACCTGAAATAATAAATTATGCATTTCCTTTTATCTTTTAGCTTTCATATGTGAATTCTCTAGAAACAGTTCAAGTTGCAAAGTTTTATTTACAGCGTACTACAATCTTACTACTCATTTCTTTGCAACTTCCTGCTTACATCGAGCACGGTGGTGTGGTAAGCAATGGCAATACTGGACATCAGTAAAGTGACATTTTCAACAACAGGAAGGTACAAGTGAGTTCTTAGAAACAGTAACATGACTTCTGAGAATGAGGAAAAGGCTGAGATTCTTAATGCCTTCTTTACATCTGTCTTTACTAGTCAGACCACTTATCCTCGGGGTGTTCCTGGAACTCTGGGATGGGGAGCAGAATAACCCCCCCATAATTCAGGTGGAAACAGAGACCTGCTACTCGACCTGGACTGTCACAAGGCCATGGGACCAGATGGAGTTCACCCGAGGGTGCAGAGGGAGTTGGCAGATGTGATTGCTGGGCCGCTTTCCATCATCTATCAGCAGTCATGGTCAAATGGAGATATCCCAGGTGACTGGAGACTTGCTAATGTAACGCCTATCTTTAGAAGGGTCGTTAAGGAGGACCTGGGGAACTACAGGCCTGTCAACCTGACCTCGGTGCCAGGAAAGGGGATGGAACAGGTCATCTTGAGTGCAATCACACAGCATATGCGGGGGATCCACCGGGGGATCAGGCCTAGCCAGCATGGGTTCATGAAAGGCAAGTCCTGCCTGAACAACCTCAGCTACTTCCATGACCGGGTGACCTGCCTGGTGGATGAGGGACAGGCTGTTGATGATTTCAGCCTATATTTCTGCAAAGCCTTTGACAGTCTCCCATGGTATGCTGGAGAAGTTGGCAGCCCATGGCTTGGACAGGTACACGCTTTGCTGGGTTCAAAACTGGCTGGACGGTCGGATCCAGAGTGGTGGTGGACGGAGTGAAATCCAGCTGGCGACGGGTCACCAATGTATTTCCCCAGGGGCCGGTGTTGGGGCCCATCCTCTTTACTATCTTTATTGATTATTTGGATGCCAGAATTGAGTAACTCACACTCAGTAAGCTTGCAGATGACACCAAGTTGGGGAGAAGTGTCAATCTGCTGGAGGGTAGGAAGGCCCTGCAGAGGGACCTGGACAGGTTGGGTCAATGGGCAGAGGCCAGTGGGATGAGGTTCAACATGGCTAAGTGCCGGGTCCTGCACTGTGGCCACAACAGCCCCATGCAGCGCTACAGGCTTGGGGCAGAGTGGCTGGAAAGCTGTGCAGAGGAAAAGGATCTGGGGGTGTTGGTTGACACTCACCTGAACATGAGCCAGCAGTGTGCCCAGGTGGTCAGGAAGGCCAACAGCATCCTGTCATGTATCAGGAATAGTGTAGCCAGCAGGACCAGGGAGGTGATCATCCCCTTCTACTCTGCTCTGGTGAGGCTTCACCTCGAGTGCTGTGTTCAGCTTTGGGCCCCTCAGTACAAGAAGGACATCTAGACCCTGGAATGTGTCCAGAGAAGGGCTACGAAGCTGGTGAGGGGCCTGGAACACAAGTCCTGTGAGAACTGACTGAGGGCACTGGGGGTGTTTAGTCTGGAGAAGAGGAGGCTCAGGGGAGGCCTTATTGCTCTGCAACTGCCTGAAAGGAAGCTGTGGGGAGCTGGGGGTCGGCCTCTACTCACAGATAACTAGTGATAGGACCAGGGGGAATAGCCTCAAGTTGCACCAGGGGAGGTTCAGGTTGGAAATGAGGAGACATTTCTTCTCAGAAAGAGCAGTCAGGCATTGGAACGGGTTGCCCAGGGAGGTGGTGGCGTCACCGTCCCTGGGGGTGTTCAAGGAAAGGCTGGATGTGGTGCTTAGGGACGTGGCTTATTGGGTAATATTGGTGGTTGAGGGATCGTTGGACCAGATGATCTTGGAGGTCTTTTTCAATCTTAATAATTCTATGATTTAATATGACTGCAGTGAAATTTGAGTTAGCTGCTGTCACACGTTGGGACATTTACCCATCAGTAAGACTGCTTGACTGGTTTCTCAGTTTTTGCCTATTAGTATACAGCTACATTAAACTATTTACTACATAAAATGTCCAGTTTCCTCAAAAAGCAGTGCATTTGTCCATTTGGTTTTCAGGAGTAATCAAGTGCCATTGCATTATTTAGTAAAAATAACACTTTGATAGTCACCTTCTGTACTTGTCTTCTTAAATCATCAAAAATGTGATTTAGGCTACCTTTAAGGAAGGGACTTGGAAGAAGACAACTGAGATCTGAGATCCTTTGGTATCTCAGCAGCTGTTGCATAGTATTCTGTGACTTTGCAGGAAAACATTTGATTTGGACTATTCCTTTTTTTTTTTTTTTTTTTTTTTTTTCTTTTTTAATGTGAGTACTCTTACCTGTGCTTTTCTGATTTTTTTTTTTTTTGTACTCATACCCATTATTTTCTAGCGTTCCCTCAATTTTATGACTTGGTTTGGTCAACAAATGTAGTAAGTGCCATTAGCAAAAAGGTGCTGTAGCCTTCAATTTCTTTTTAAAAGTTCACAATGCAAACAAACAGGCGCATAAGGGTTAAATAAGCCTTTGTCATTCAGTCTGTGAGGAAGGGAGAAGGGAAAAAGAAAAAAGTTACAAAGCTGAAGTTTTATGATCTTGCTACAACTGTACTTTATACAGCTTCCTTTCTTCAATCCAATTACTAAGAGCTGAGTAAAAGAAAATGAGATCAACCTTCTCCAGTTGGTAAGAGATCACTTAAGCATAAAAAAGTCAACATTATTTTGATCAAGGCACTTTGCATAGCATCGAGATGTGTTGCTCGTATCCTAAATCATAATAGACAACGCAGGATCTTGTCCAGTAACAACATACATAATACACTTCTTCCTCCCCTGGCAAAGAGGAAAGGCACAACATCATCCATAGGGATATTAACAATGCTATTATGAATTCATAAGTTTCCAGTCATAGCTTTTTGGGATAAGCACTTATTTAAAAACACCTCTAGTGAACAGAGTGATAAAATTTCATTTAATTTTTACAGGAATAAAATCTGCAAGTTACTAGTGTTGAGACACCTGGGTAAGTGCATATGCTAATCTAGTCTCTTAATATGAAATGACTTTGCAGGTGGAATATAACTTCTGTTTGCCGTAATGCAGGAGTTTTTCTTCATTCAAAAGTTCTCTGAGTGCTCTTTGCATGGAAAACTTTACACAGATTCACAGATTCACAGATTTCTCTAGGTTGGAAGAGACCTCAAGATCATCGAGTCCAACCTCCGACCTAACACTAAGTACTCCACTAAACCATATCCCTAAGCTCTACATCTAAACGTCTTTTAAAGACCTCCAGGGATGGTGACTCCACCACCTCCCTGGGCAGCCCGTTCCAATGCTTAATAACCCTTTCGGTAAAGAAGTACTTCCTAACATCCAACCTAAAACTCCCCTGTCGCAACTTTAGCCCATTCCCCCTCGTCCTGTCACTAGGCACGTGGGAGAATAGACCAACCCCCACCTCTCTACAGCCTCCTTTCAGGTAACTGTAGAGAGCGATGAGGTCGCCCCTGAAGTAACACTGAAGTTTAACATTACTAGAAGTTGATTAAAGAACTTAAACTTGGAAGACTGACTTGCAGTCTTTCCAATAGGTACAGAATATCTCAAATTAGCTTCATTTAAATATTGGGTTATTTTTTCTAATTTATGAACTGTCTTTTAAGCTTCCACTACACAGCTCTGTTTAAAAAACGAACAAACAAAAAAAACCAATCAGTTGGCGCAGAGCCTTGGCTTTTCTCATCAGCCTTTCAGAAGAATACATTAAACACATAGTAGTCTGATGAGTGCAGCTATTTGGCTGACTTTTGAGATCCCATATTTAAGAAATTACAGTGTACTTGCTAAGATGTTTACTTTGTCTCCGTGTTATTTGAGGTGTCCTTTCCAAATGGATATACATAAATGCATTTAATCAGCTCACAGGAGTGAAGGCAAAACGGTACTTGCAACTGATTGCTTTCTCGCTGCTAAGTCCCAGTGTCAGCCCACAAGCAAGGACATGAGAAGAGCACAAGCTTCATCTTAGACCTCTGTAAAGCTCGATTTTCATCTCTGGTGTGCAGTAAGGGAAGTTGGGTCCGGAGCTATGTACATGTTTGAGATGGAGCACGTGCATATAAAGCATCAATAGTGCATAAATCTCACATGAAACACGGGTTCATTCTTGTGACTATATGTAAAAAAAAAATCATAGCTCTTAAGTTGATGAGGTTGAGGCTAAATATTAAGAGCAAGAAACACCTGTGTTTAAATGAGGTTCATTCTATGAAAAGATTCTGGTTCATTTTAAAAGCCAAAACCTGCTAATTTTTGTACATATTGCTGTCTTGAGGAAAGGGAAGGAGGTGTTTATTTCAGAGCAAGATCTGGATTTGCAAATTATACTCTCTTTTTTTTGTTGGAAGCCCTTTTTCCTCTATTCTTTATTGCTGTAGCTACTTTTTCCTAGGTGTGGGTTTTTTTTTATAAATACACATAGAATTGAGTTGAGCTACAGAATAATTAATTCAGACTGTTTTAGGCCACTGTGTGTATAAATTCACAGGATGCATGTATCAAATCCTTTCAAACTAAACTCTTTGATCCTCAGCATTGCCAGTGCTGCACTATCAGGCACTAATTAGGAGTTTGTGCTCCCTTCAAAACCACTTTAAAATGCACATGCACAACAGATTTATCACTCTAACTGTAATTAGTTTTAAGTTACTTTAAAAACGTTAGCAGCTTGCAAGGATTCCTAACTATCATGGATGTGTTCCTATAGCAGAGAGTATAAAGTAAAATTATTTTCAGGAAGTTTATTGAGGCATTAGGTGTGGAATCCCACGTGATACTGTAAAACAGAAGAAAATGAAATAGGGAAATTGGAACTGGCTAGACAAGGAAAAAATCTTTTAAATTGAGGGGGGGGTGGGTTATTGATGGAGAGCAGATGGTTTAGTTGTGGGTCAAATACTAGCATATTCTAAATAATCAATGGACTGAAGAACATGATAATTAACAGGTGAATCTAGGAGGGATCATGAATATTTTGAACAATGGGAGTTCAGGGCAGCATGAATTCAAGGAGAAAACAGTCTAGAATGAAAAAAGTGCCCCTGAAGAATACAAATACAACAACAATGGAAGGAATAATAATATAATGCAGAAAATCAAGTTAAAGGAATCCTGCTTTGAAGAAGTACCCGTGGGAATGATGTGCCTTTATCCAGCTTCCAAACTGAAATTGAGTCAGCGAATTCACAGCTACAAAAATAAGTATGTGTATCAATGTGTATCGATGTGTATCGATGCACCATGGAGAATTCCATGGGCAGGAAGATGGGAGTGAACCTGAAAAATGAGGCATCGATGTGAATTTTGAATCTAAAATTAAGAAACTTAAAAATCACAAGATAGTAGATAACCATACCAGGTTACTCATTGTCAGAGAAGACAGCAAAGTTTGTCTGCCCAGATGAATGTTCACAACTGAATTTGCCAGCTTTGCACGCTGGAAAAAAAATCAGGAAGTTCATACTTTAATTTAGAAAGTGATAATGTCAAATCTTTGCAAAATTGACATAGTGTCCTTGCTCTGATTTTAAAGGGCAGGAAGAAAGAGACCAGACCAGGAAATGAAAAGGTAAAGACATAAAATAATCTCCCTTTGTGCAATATCAGAAAGAAAACACCCCTACGCCATGTCTTAGTTTCTAATTATCTATGCAGAAGGAGATCTCAATTGAAAGATGATTCATTACCAAAGGAAAGAAAATAAAACTTTTAAATGTTGTAATGTGAGACATTGATTTTAAGGTATTTCCTGCCAGTGGCAATTCCAGTAGCAATCTGAAGATACCAATTCTTTTGCACAGGGCGCAGACAGCAGCAGTTGGATATAATTATAGTTTTGGTCACTGCTGTTAGAGAAAGAGATATTCAGACTAAAACAGATGCAAAGAAGGGCTGCCAAAGGGAAGATGAAGAGAGCATGGTTTGTTTCATCACAGAAAACAAGAACTGGGAAGAGGATATATGCTCTTGTTCAAAAATACTTCAAGAAGGAAGAGCTAATAAACTAAGGGACAACGCTTGCATAAAACCAAGGGTGTCTAAACTGATCAGAATTAAATTTAGACAGAAAACAAAAAAGTTCCAAGTGCAGAATTTTGCAGAGTTGTGCAAATAATTAACAGGGCAAAAGACACTGTATTAGTGTAAGTTTTAAAAACAATTCATGGATGGGGTTCTATAATGCAATATTAGAAGGGCTGCGGGCTCCAAGGCCATCAGAAGCCCTTTTAACCCTTGCAGTAGGAAAGAGCTCATTAACGCCTTATATACAGCAGAATCCGTAGGCTTATGGGAGTGTGCGTGAGGGGAAAGGTGTGCTGTATACCTGTACCCTGCTACCCTGTAAAGCCCAGAAAAAAGGGGGACCAAGGGGAGGAATCACCTCCCTCTGGCTCCATTGTGCACCCATTCTCTGGATCCTGTGGATGCGCTTACAGCACAGCGGTAGCAAAGCCGATGGAGGTAGCCATGCTTCCTTCGGCCTCTTCTAGCAGTTGTCCTGGGCTATATTCCCTTGTGCAAAAGCAGTTTAATGCCTAGACACTGAAAAGGCAATTAATTTTAGAAGAAGCAACGCTGCCTAATAGAAAGAAGTAAATCTGGATGTTCTGCACCCTATATGCCTCCAAACTACTCTGTCTCAGAAAAGGCCCCTCAGCAGCTCCTTCTCCTTAGGCCTAATAGGTGAGGATTATGTCTTATCTTTGATCCATCATTTACAGAGCATTTCATTTATCCTGCTTTCCTTGCCTAGCTGGTAAAGGGAGCTGACAGAGGCTGAAGTAATACAAGGCACATGACAGGTGAAGGAAAAATCTGGCAAGTGCTTATTACTGATTAGCATCATTATTTTTTCATCAGAGATTAGAACACTTACATGCTGCTGGGTCAACAAATAGTCCCGATTTTCTTCCATTAAAAGACTGTTCTCAAAACAAAATACTGACCAGTATTAAATATAAGCTTAATCTTCTGCAGGAGGGGCTGTGTTAACGCTTCCTGTTCTTGCTGAGGGCTGGACTCCCAGGCACAGCTGTGATATAAGCCTGGAGCCTTTCACATTCAACCAGATAAGGCACAAAGCAAAAAAAACAGTAATAATAATAATAAAAAAACTACTCTTTTTTTTTTCACTTCTGCCATTTGGCCCCAAAAGTCAAATTTTCAGACCCTGCAGAACTGCTCCATTTGAAGGACAGTTCAATGCCAACAATAAAGTATATTCTTTGTGTAATCACATCATTTACAAAGAAAAATAAGCGTGCCAAGTCCCTCCTCCTTATACACTGCAGAAGCAAGGTGAGCAGGCTCTTTCCTCGCCCCAGCCCACCAAAAGGCCACATTACTGAGGTGTGATCTCAGGGGGCTGCTGTCCCCTGAGAGTTTTTTTTAAAATGTCAGAAATAAACATCTTGGCTAATTAAATGCAACTGAAATCATATCCTAGAATCATGTCCTACCTGTTCGCAGTTCAGCCTCCTTGCCCCCAGCCTCCTCATTCCCGCGCTTGCAGTCGTGTATCTCCAGGTACGCACCTTTCAGTCCTTGTGGGCCACCTGGCCCAAAACTTGGCTGATGGCCTTCACTCTTTGCAGCTACTTGTATAATAAAAGACTTTTTTTTTTTTTCTCCAAGATTTTAATAGCTTTAATGAAGACAATTCTATTAGTTATTTTAATAAAGTTGGCAGACTTCACTAAGGGGAAACCGCTAACATAAGATTTCAGCATAACAATATAAAAATATAACAAGCTCTGTAACAGCTCCCTACTTATATCCCTAGTAACGTACGTTTAATCTTTAGTAGTAATGCAATTTTGCTTTTTATTCACGATTTCATTTAATTTAAGCAGTTTCTCGTAAGACTATCATCTGTGGCTATCTCACCATATAGTTGCAGTAGCATAAAAAAATACACACCAATAACCCCAAATCCTTATCTTTCAGGAAGAAGCTGTAATACAGTATTTTCATATTAAACCATAAAAGCAAACTAAACAGATAACTGAGACCATTAAAATGCAATGCGTGAGCTCAGCAAACTTTTGATTTTAACAATTAAGAGCTTTCTTGGTTTTCAAAACCTTGTAAATTGAAAAGGGAACAGCTTTTTGTGCTCACACTGTTATTTCATTATGGAATGAGATAACAATCATCACAGTAAGTATTGTTTGTTAGCATGCTTTCAGAATGCCTCAAAATTTTGATAGCAAACTCCACAAAGTAATTTCTTAAAAACTTGCTCTGTGTCCACTCTCAGGCATAATCTCAGAAAAACTGCTGTTGCTTCGTGCTTCCTTGCTGGTTGCTCTGTAGAAATCAGAAATATGTCCTGTCCTGCCTGGAAATATGTTCTGTATGTACACCTCATTTGAATACATTTCCAGTACTCTTAATAATAAAACAAGATGACAGACATCGTAGAGAAAAAAAATAATTCACAAATGTTGGAGAGCTTAAAAACCAGGTAGGGAGTATTTCTTTCCCCCTACAAGGAAAGGCAGGTATATCAAGCTTTATTTAAATGTAGAGTCACAGGACAAAACCATGCTACTACTAAATCTGGCCCTAAAGGATTATTTTGCAGAGTTTACTAAGACATAAGCATGTCATAACTTCAAAACCCGAGCACTTTGTCCATTCTAGCTGATTTATTTCTTATTGCATACTTGACCTAAAGCTCTCACCAAGCAAATTGAACAAAGCTTTGAAAAATCGCTGGGTATAAATACAGCAGGAAAGACAATAAAATTTCTTTAGTAGACTGTGTTTTAATGAATTTACTCTAGATATGTCATAAATCCTTGGAAGAGCTACAGATCAGTAAGGAAAGCTCAGATGAGATTAGCAGGAAGCGAATGTGCTCTGACCAGCTGTATATTGTGTGGGTTCATATACACACATATATATATATATCGCGGTGTATGTTGGAGAAAGTAAAGAAAAAAGCAAGATGAAATATTTCCAGAGTGTTTGCTGTTTCTATGCACTTTACATCTAGCCTGTATACTTCAATTGGTCTTTGAGGAAAGGAAAGCTTTCCCTCATCTATTATGCAGGGCTCAGCTCACTGCAGCTTCTCAGGTAAATGTCATCTCTCTTCAAACCAATTCAGCAGGCTCATCGTATTTCAACTTAAAACAAACATTATTAAAAAAGAGAATAGTTTCCCGAACTGAAAATACCCAGCATGTGTTAGAGCAAAACTGGGGGGCTGGTACCATCTTTTGTCAGCAACCGGTGGGAGTTTGCTGTAATGTACTCTCGCCGTGGCAGACCCAGAAAGCAGCATCACTTCCATGCAGTTTGTGCTGCGTGGTCACTCCGGGAACGGACGGGGGGCTGCGGTGGCCGTGCTCAGGCAGCAATCAGTTATTCAGCAGCTATTCCCTTACATTAGAGTTGTAGCTACTTCATATTAGTAGTCAGTCCTTTTAAAAAGCAAGCCATGCAGAAGAATATTATTCTCTTCCTTCTGGAGATAATGAGGAAGAAGACTGAGATCATTACTGTTCAGGACACAATGCCTTTGCTTTCCTTGCTCACAATAGCTACTTGTAAAGAAGCAGCTCTTGCAGCCAGGCCTCAGAAAACAATGCCCCATGGTCACAACAGCCCAGAGGCAGCTAAAAGCCACTAAAAGTACCAGAAAGGACAATTTCTCAGGTCCCCAGGCTACTTTGAAATGTCTGGTTTCCGGTGGAGCTTAGACTGCCAAACTCTAAAGGCAATGTGAAAGACTGGCAGCGTGAGGAGATCCCTTTGCAGAAGGTCCCCATGGTCAGTTCTCCATCGCAAAAACTCTACAGGAATGCAGAGTCTCCAGAACAAATCAACCTCCAGCTGGCAGTAGGTACCTTGTCCTGGTAACCTTATTCTACCAGGAGCACCCCTAACAGAGCTCATCCCCTGGCATCAAATGCCCAACATGTCGGGCTGTTCATCAAATGGGCAGAGAGTTAATTCTTCACATGGAGCTGGTGATGAGCCTTCTGCTTTCTGCCCTGGGCAGTTCAGGAGTAGAAGACTCCCATGCCAACCTTCTGCCTACTCCACAATGAGACAGCAATGTTCCCCAGCTAGATTTAGTGTTGGGCTGGGGGACGTTAGAGAATGTTTTCAGGTGTGCTGAGAAAGGGAGCGTGTTTCCTGAGCAAGCCAAAAGATAAGCATGATGCTGCTCTGCTAAACCAACAAGCCCCTTGTATGACTTTCGGTTGTCATCTAGGAGTGACAGGGGGATAAGCAGGCTGCTATTCCAAACGTAACCAAATTTTCTATAGCATGAGAGGGCACTGTCCCCTTAGTAATGGAAAAACATAACGGGTCCCAAAACGTGCCAGTGCTGCCATGTTTATACAGAGAGGGGCTATCTGTGTGGGCAGAAGCATGCACCATAGAGGTGGTGGCATGGAGTATGTGCTGGCAGTCTCAAAGCACTGTGGACTATAAGAGGAGGTGTCCTGCAAGGTGGTGTAAAAGTCCTGTTCCGAGAAGAGCATGGTCCCAGGACATCAGCTGGGTCATTCTCCAGAACCACAAGTCTGTTTATGGCTGCTGCCAGAGGCACGCTAAGAGAAGACAACTTGTGCTCCTCATTGCAGAGAAGGCCTCTGAAACTGCAAAGCAGATAGAGCCTGCATGAAGCAGCAAACAGAACTTCTAATTAGGTGCTCTTAGAGCTTTCTAAAATGCAGCTAAGAAGTAAGTACTTTGTTTATCGTGACAGTTCCTGGACAGCTTTTCTTTCCCAGTTACCTCAAACGAAACAAGAATAAAGAGTTTCTTCAGAAGGTAAGTCATCCTGTCAGACTTTATTTGTAAAAGCAAACACACTGCATCTCATAAATCCCTTCTCCACAACAGTAAACAGCAGATTAGAAAATGACTGAATATTGCTCATTTTCTGATCTGATGCAGACATGCTCAAATAGCTTTGTAGAGATACACCGCTGCAGCCTTCATTTAGCTTGCATTAAACAATACCTGCTAGTCTGTATTTTAGTGTTAGCCTCTTTTCTGCAATCACCTACTCTGAAGGTCACAAAATCAGATCACAGAAGGTTCACCGTGAGTATCTTACATCTTTGAGCTTCTATGCAGGTCCATGTGTCAGAACTGTGTGTCTAATCTCAACGTATATGTCTCTATCGTTACGAAAACAAGATGTCATGGCACATGGTGGCAAGTAGTCAGCTGTGCACTCAGCCGCATCTGCTCCTCCTCATCTCTGCAAAGGTGTCTGGGATCTCATGGGATTGCTCAGACAAATCATCTTGCCTTGTTGAAGGTGCGCTCTCATCTTGCTTTGAAGGTCTAGAACAACATTGGTTGTGAATCAGGGTGTAGGTTTAGTCCCACAGGGACAAAATGTATGATAGCATTCCTGTATGAGTTCCTACTAGAGTTCTGCTTCAAGATCTTCTCTTTCTCATTCCCAGGAAACCAGGAAAGATTATTATTTTTTCGATATCATTGTTCCCCATTCTACAGAGCTCCTTCTTTTTTTTTTTTCTTTTTTAGCTTTGCTCAGGGGGATGTCTGGTTTGACCTCTGACATTCCTGTACCTCTAATGCTGTGTATTTTAAAGCGCTTTCATTAATGACCACATGCCTAATTTTTAAACCTAATGCTGCTGTTATAGACAATAGTTAAATGGCTTATAGAACAGCCTTTGTGCTCATCCATTTCTCTGTTTATTTCTAGACAAGAGTGTACTTTCCTAAGATAGCTCTCTTCATGTTAGTTCTTGAATTTGTGCCATAGAACAAAGAATGATAAAAGTGTTACAACAACAACAACAAAAAAAGCATTAGCCTTGTCTCTCCTGCTCAAGAATGTCAGTACAGCATTTCTAAAACTTTGAGCTGAGCTCAAGTGCTTCTCAGAACAACAGATGACTGGAGAACTGAGAAAATCATTATTACATTGCTAAAAGAACAGATCATTGATTGTGCCAAGGGATTGTTTTTGGATGTGGTAAAAGGTTTCTCCCTAATCACAATAAAAACTAACTTCAGAAACTAATGGAAGATCAGCAGAAAAAAAAACACTTTGATATTGCAGGTAATATATATAGGAAGTTTCTGAAGAGAAACCTAGCTGACGTGAATCTATCTGGCTTGAAAGCACTGGCTGAAACAGTAAGCCACAATTTCATTTGTGTACTGATTGCAGACATTCATATATCAAATGTGGAAATTATTATTGAATGTGCTAAATGAAATGGTTACATAGCATATCTAAACAGGCAAGGAGACTCAGACTAAAGCCGTTTCTGTGATACACGGCAGTGGAAAATAGTAAACAGGTGTGTGCACACATATAGACAAATCCTGTATGTATTCCATACCCAGTTAAAAATAAGGAGTACAGGCATTCTCCTGGCTCCATTCTAGGGACTGTTAGATGAAGAAGTCAGGGAGCCGGTGCTCCAGAGGTTTCCATCCAGAGGTTTCCATCACCTCTCCAAAGGTTGGCTGACCCACCTTGCCTTCAGCTGCAGAGTCACCTGCCAGACCAATGAAAGCTAGTGCCAGCCTGGGCCATGTTGCTTGTCACCGGTTGGGATTTACGGCACCAAGGAGCAACAAAAGTGCGTTTTTTACCTTTTTAGGTTTGCTCCCAATCTGCCTTTATTATTAAGGAAGTGAAAAATTCATTTGGTATTAGAGAGTTTGGGTAAAACAAGAAAATTTCCTCGCACCACTATTGGTGCCCAAATATTGCATAGTCTGTGTTCTGTCACTTCATCTGATCTGAGAGCATAGAGCTTGTAATTATAGTCATTTCTTTCTGCAAGTTTTCAAAATATTCAAGGGAACCCTGAGCTGAGGAACCTGCTGGAGTCCAGAAGCAGTCCGCATCACAGCAAGCAGGTGAGCAGGCACCAGTGGAGGTGAATGATTATCCTTTAAGCTTAAGTCCTGCCCGAACACTTTGGAAGGAGCACGGGTAGTTACAGAATGGAAGACTGACAATCTTAGAAACGCGCACTGGAAGAGGGCTCGTTTCCAGTAGGAGGAAAGTGCGAACACCAAGGATCATGTGTCATTAGGTAAGGTTTTTCATTTATTTTAGTGAGAAGCAGCACACAGCTGGGAGATACCCAAACTTCACGATGATTGCTGGATGTGATACTAGCTCTTCTAGTATCTCTCATAAATAAAGAGTGAGGCAGAGAAGACTCACTTCCAGTATTCTTCTCAGAAATCGTGTCATGTTCTTTCAGTTAGTGAAAGGAACGTGCTCTTCCCAGAATAGAATGGAAAAATACAGAAGCTCAGAGACTGTGCTGCAAAGGGCAGGGGTCTAGGGGAGATCAAGCAGAAGAAGACATACTGGAGCATTTGGTTGCTTTACCAAGAAGTGCTATACTGGTATAACGTAAACTGAAAATGATCAAGCAAAATATAAAAATACAGGCCAGAAGCTCATCTGCTAATGACAGAATTGTATAATTAAATAGCTATGCTTGCTGTTTATGTATTAGTGTAACTCTCTGTTAGGAATGAGAGGATGAAAGAAACGTATTCCTCCTGTTTATGCTGAGGTTCCCAACTGCACATGCAACAGGACCTTTGCAGCCTGACTGCACCTCAACTTAATTTCCAAAGCATGGGTAGAATTATTTCCACCAAGATGTCAGCATTCTCAACATCTCAGCACCTTTTCATTTTAAATCCCTTTTCCTTTGTTAAATGTGTATATACTTCTTGCGATACTTGAATGCATTGGTTTTAATTCATTGGTTGTGTTCCATGTTAAATATTTTGAGTAAGTTTCTTTCTGTGTCCTTCGAAGTAATTCATCTGTCTGGGACAGATTCCTTGAACTTTTCTGAATTCCTAGCTCCTACCTGGAGGTTAATACAACTGCTCTGCACCAGAACATTCCGGGGGACCTTACCTCCTCTTCTAGGCATCCCAAAGGGCTTGTGATTAGCAATTGCAATTAGCATTAGCAGTGATCATCACATCTTCTAAACACCATTTGGTGCTTGGACTATGACAGGCCCTATGAAGTATTAACCAACCTTACCCGCAGTTAAAGCTGAGAATACTCACAGCATTACAGTCGAGATTGTTACTGAGGTGACGGGCTGTGCAAGTGTTGCTTCTCCACCCATCCTGGGTGCTTGGCCTGTGTGAACAGCACATCTTCAGGGGCAGATTTTTTTTCATTTTTCCTTTTGTATTTTGGACTAACAAACACAAAGTGAGAAACCTTTTATCCTGATCTGATGACCAATGCAAGAGAATCTTGGAAATCTGTTTGGTTATTCAGAAAAAAAAAATGCTGATTGTTCACTATCATCTGCTTTCAGAAAGCGACAAGGACCATGAACTGCAATTCACTGATGTCTCTCCTCTGGGAACCTTGTAGAGCCAGCAAATTTATCCAGAGATTTTCTCACTTAAGTTGCTTCAAGGAATCCAAACATAAGCCTTTAGGGCAACAACGTGTTTGTAATTTAAAAGCAATCTCATCCTCAGAAGATCCAAAAGACTTAGAGAACAAGGTGTATCTTAAGAAAGCAAGACTAGAAAAGCTATTTGGGCATTTTTCTAGTTCAAGACTAAAGGATAACTTCAAAAACTTAATTGATGTAATTTTTCACCGAAGTTTTTCCCTTTCTTTTCAGTTTCTTAGGCAAAACCTTTCCTTCATTCTAAGCCTTACTACATGTGTCCAAAATTCAAATTTAATGTGTTGGGAAACGGAGCAGACTTTACTCTTTCACCAGCCTTGCTCTCTTTCTGTCACCTGAAAAGGTTTAAATACATGCTTGTATTTCTCTGTGTGTGTGTGTTTGTGTGTGCAAATTATTAAGTTTATTCACATTATGTATATGCAAAATAAAGTACGTGAACATTTGGTGGATTAGAATCAAGTTTCATCAGAGCAGCTATAGCTATAGCTCTAATAGTCGTTATTAACCATTTTCCAGAACTTTGGAATTAATTCCTAGCTCATTTCCACAGTGGAGAACTCCCCACTGAACTCTCTTAACCCGTGAGACATCTAGCAGAAGGATGGAACAGGTTAAATCACAAGGTCAAGCTTAACTCTAAGCTCCTGGTTTTGAACATGGAGCTCCTTAGTATTCAGCCCTTCAGAAGTCCCTCGGATAAGCTGCATGGTGTCTGTAGACTTTGGATCTTTGAGGAAGCAGCTTTTCAAGAATCGTGCACCATGAATTAGGCTTGTAAAAGATTTTTCACAGACTCAGCCAATCTAAAGGAAAAATGGGAACACCCATCATTCACTCAAACCATGTTTGGTGTTTTCATAAAGTTTAGTCTGTTGTGTGAAGGACTTCCTTCCTTTGATTATATGCCAGATAAAATTGATCCTGTTGAAATCAATATCCAATTCCCATTGATTTGAGCCATTTCATCACGTTGTCATTTCATCATACATCTGTCAAAAATGGCTGTAGTTTCTGTAGCAAGCTACAGATCACATTAAATATGTATTTTATGTAATCCTTTTTCTCTCAAGTTCCTGACAAGTTCCAAAGGTCCTTTATGTCCCTTGAGATCATCTTTTGAGCATGGCCAAAAAAGTACTGTGGCCTGCATATTTTGGCATTTTTGGGTGTTCATCTCAATTTTTACAACCCCAAATTTCTCTCTTAAGCATTTTCAAAGCACTTTCATCTGATTGATTAAGCTGCACACAAAACCAAGGTGGTAATATCATCCTGTAATTACAACTGTCCATGGTGTGTGAGAAATGAAGCAAAGGAGACAACTGAACCTAGACTTCCTGCTTTATTACTCAGCACTGTAAAGATCAAGCTAATGGAAGATGGGACAGGTGGTAGCACTGGCAGCTCCTTCTCTCCATCTGCTCCTCAAAGAACGTGATCCTCTCCTTCCATTTTGCATTCAAACATCAAATTCCTGAAGGAAGTTTCAGCCCTGTGAATTTCTGGCAGCAGCTTGGCAGCAGTGAATTTTCACAGCAGCTTGGAATATCTGAAGTCCTAAGAAGGCAAGATTAAAAACACAGCATTTTGGTATGGCTGTCAATAACCGGGTCTTTACGTAGCCTGCTGGCCTTCCTAGATGCTAGAAGAACTATGCATTTCTTGTGAGAGAAGACTAAATGATAGCTTATGTATCAAGCAGGGCAGTACAATTTGTAGTCACGAATCGTCCTTTGAGAAAATAGTTCTGAAGCCTAAAATGAAGTATTATTTTTCAATTCTTGACAACATATCAGTCCACTATTGTGCAATGTCTTTTCTGTATGATTCTCTTGCTAGCCTAGTTCTCAACATATTTTACATCAAAACACATCCTCTGTGAAGGCTGATTTTGTTACCGTATACCAAGCAGTGCAACTTTTAACATTAGACATCATTGCTTAAGCTTTTGATGTTGCCTTTGGTCTCTTTTCTGCTAAGAAATACTCACATTTTATGCTACAATAGTAAATAACCACTAGCTTCCAAAAAATAAAGTATTCATCCAGCAGTAAGTGTATTTATTTTACTATTATGGTATAAGAAGGTCCTTCGAAAGAAACCTGACATGCCAATAAATATATTAGAATAATTTCAAAAGCTGTTCAGTTTACAACTGGGAAGGCCCCATAATCAAGATTAGCCTAAATTTTCCTGATTTTCAATACATTCCATCAGGTATTTTTCACCGCTTTACGTTGTGTAAAGTACTTGATGTGCCACGCTGTGCTCCATTCACCATTGTAAAACCTAAAACCAAGTGGAACAGTGGCAGAACTCAAGTTAGAATCCCATGGGTGGCATTCAGCTCAGTAAATGTAGACTCTTGAAATGCAGACATTCACAGCCGAACGAGACACCCGCTGGTCCAGTTACAGTCAATGGAGAGAAACAGGCATTTCTAGGATGCAGCTCAGCTCATCCTAGCGTAGACATCTAAAATAGGTTAGATGAATCATACGCTAGAAGCGTCTATTTCTGGTTCCCTTTATGCTCAGTTGAGAGAGTGACTAGCTCAGATGCAGACACTGACATAGTAGACATCTAAAGTTAGGTGAGATGAACAACGCAAGATGTCTTTCCATATCCCTTAAAAAGGTCTGGTCTAAGAACAAAATGTCAAAGAATTCTTTTCAGCTAACGCTATAGTATCCTCCACTCTACCAGCCCTCTGAATATTTTAGTTGCTAACTTCTTCCTAAAAACACTTTGTGAATGTCCAGATCATGACTGACAGCTACCTCAGACAAGTTTTTGATAGCTTTTCCTGTGTCACGGTACTGCAACCATGTGTATGTGTATCTGTTTTGTGTATTGATTAAATGACTGTGTCATGCACCCGATCGTTGTTTCCCTAATCAGAGACCACAACAAACTCAGTAGATGTTTTCTAATATAGAGGATAGCGGTAGAAAGCTAAATGAATCAAGGTTGTTATTAATGTAACATGAAGACTGCTTTGGAAATGCTCATTCATTAATATAATTGCAGCAGGCAAACTAAGGAGAAATGCTACAAGTAGTATGATGACTCCAGAGATGATGCAAGGCAGCAGAGAATGACTCTCAAATGTAATATGCCTTCAGCCACACAACTTCTGCTTGTATTTTTATGGAACAAGCCCACCTGTTTCTTTTTTGCTTGGTGCTACTGCCAATGTTGATGGCACAGGTCCACAGCAGTAGATGCTGTCACCAGCAGAAGTAGCTCCTACTCTGCAAAAGGCTGCAGAAACCTTTGAATTTACTTGTTTACTAATAATCGTATCTATGCCAGCATTTGGAAAGTTACGGCTTATGCCACTGAATGTATATGTTTGTTTATCTCAGTAATACAAAAAATATGGAGTTCAAATTCTATGGGGTATCATAAGTGTGTAATCATTACAGTTGCAACATTTCAGCTTCATCATACATCAACGTAGATTTGTTTCCTCCCTGCAACAGTGATACCTCTTCATTTATTTGGTTTCTGTGGTCTAACTTGCACCAAGTGGTCTGCCATAGCCCAGTTGGTTTGTGCTTATAAAATCCAACATAGATGGCCTCTGCCATCCAAATATGAACCAAATCTTAGCTTCTATATTAAAAAAAAATACATTTCAACTCAGGTCTTTCCCCTGAAGTTCCTCAGTACACTTCCTGACTCGCCATGTTCCCCTGGGAAGCTGGCAAGGATGCAAAACGACAGCTGTATAAGAAACCACGCTTCTCTCAGCATTTTATGCCCACATTTTCTCAAAGCCAGGACTAGCTACATATTCTCGTTATGAAACACAGCACCTTGGAAGCAAAGTAAGGCAATACCCTAATATTTTAGGCTCTGTTTACAGATTGCATAATGTTTACTTAAACCATAGTTTTTTTGTTTGTTTGTTTTTGTATTTAAGGTTGAATAAATTAGTTGCAAATATGAGAACTTGACAGTAAGAATAAATGTAAGCAAACAAAAATAAAGAACATTTAGGGCTAGACAGTAAATTCAAGCACTTACTTCCTTCTCTTTATAAAAAGGATTTTCTTCACATCCATCTAATCTTCTTTACATATTCAGGTCTCAAACAATAATATCCTGGCATCAGATTGATAGGAGCTTGAATATCTCCAGAGTCTGAAGCAGTAGTGCCTGAGTTACTGTTTATCCCTTGGATATTTATATGCATGTGCTATATCATTTATAGAATCTGTTATTCATCTAGAGTGTTGTTTTCCAGTAGGTCAGCTGTTCAGCTTTAACTTGCCAGAGTCAAAACTGGGTTTCTGTGGAGATGTGGGATATGGGCTTTTTGCTTAGCTGGGGCATTGCGTTTCGCACTATTAAGTTATCACCGCAGAGTTCACCTTGAGGGCTGCTTCCTGGAGCGCATAATAAAGAATTAAATGCTATCAAAGTCGCCACCTTGCACAAAAGAGTACCCCTAAAGTGGCTGATAGCAAGTCCACCAGTGGCAGATAATCACATTTAGGTGTTAAATGCAGACTTTGATTAATTTCGAGCAGCACTGAGCCTACAGAAGCCTCAGAGCGGTATTTAAAAGCTGTCTGACTTTGCACATGAAATGAAGGGCAGGATGTGAAGGGGAAGCCAAGGTGTAGGTGTGTAATGCTTGGCCAAGGGAAGGCTGACATGGAACCGTCACCATCCGAGACTCATCTCCAAGCAGCCTCACACAGCTTCTCCTTAACCGACTGCACCCAGGTGCCCACATTCCTGCAGGAACCCTGCAAAACGCACATGGGGCAGCGCTACCCAGTCCGAGAGGGCAGTTCTTGAGCATCAAACGACAATTTATATTCTTTAGTTTGGGAACTAGCTAAAACAGCCCCTTCAGAGGGGCACTGCCGGGCTACAACAATGGTCACCAACACCACGGCCCCACCGCCACCCACGCTTGGGCAGCCGGTGCCCAAGATGGCGGCCGCCGCCCGCCGCCTCAGGTGCGAGGGACCCGCTCCGCGGCCAGCCCCGCCGCGGCCCCGCCCCCGCCGCGCGCAAGCGCGCTCCTCCCCCCTCCCTCCGCGGGAGCGCGCCCCGCGGTACGGCGGGGGCGGGGGCGCGGGGAGGTGATAGGCGCGGGAGCGCGCCTGCTGCCGCTGCCACCGCCGCTCTTCTCGCCGGGCAGCCGGAGGAGGAGGAGGTCTCGCTGGACTCCTGTCCCCGTGAGGAGGGGCAGCGGCTTCCCGTGAGTACTGGGCTGCCCGTCCCGACGGTCGGGGAACCGACGGCGGGCGAGGGAGCTGCCGGGGGTGCCGCCGCCTCGCCCGGCGTAGCGGCGGGGACGGAGCCGGGGGGTGCTCGCGGGGAGGGAGGCACCTGGCGGGGACGTGGCGGCGGCGGTGGCCGCGGGGCTTTGTTGGTGGCCGCAGGTGCGGGTGGCCGCAGCCCATCGCGTCGCGGAGGGGCGCCGGCATCGTCCCCCCGCCGGGTCCATCCCGTGCCGTGCCGTGCCGCCGCGCCCCCGGTGCCGGCAGGTCGCCATTTCGCGCACGGCCGCCGGCCGGGAGCTGTCTGTGCTGAAGCGGAGCCGCAGCGGCCGCCCGGGCTCGCCCCCGCGCCTGTGCGCGGCCCCGCACCTGGCTGCGGCGAGCCGGGGGGAGGCGAGGGGCCGGGGGCTGCGCTGCCGCCGCCCGCTGCGAACCGGCGCAGAAAATGGCAACGAGAGCCCGAGCTGAGAATGCCCCTCGCTTTTTCGCTCGAAAAGCCCCAGTAGGGTAAACTTTTGGGGTGGGTGCGTCAGTTTCCGAGGCCGAAGTGCCTCTAAACCCGGGTGTGAACGCTACCTGGTGCCGAGGTGTTTAACGTGTGAAGTTCACGAGGGGCGTGCTTCAGCCCCGTCACTAGGGCTGTTCTGTGCAGACACCTTGCAAAAGGAGTGCTGTTCCTTAGCCGGCATTTAGCTAGATAAAATAATGGGAAATGCGATCTGTAACCCTACAGTGGGGTCTGCAGATCGTGGTAAGGAGTTTCTCTATCCCCAAATGTCCACCTCCTCGCTCTTTGTTCAGCCCAACCTCCTTCCCGGTCAAGAAGCCGGTATTAACTGCTTGGGTTTCCTTTTGTCTTTAATGTTCCCTGTCTGTTTGTTTCGGTGTTTCTGAGTATTAAAGTACATTCTGATTCTTAATGATTAGGTATGCTATGGGAAATGTGGATGAAACCTGAAAAAAACACTTCATTGACTCTAACAGGTGCAATATTTATCATTTCAATGTCTTCTGCGATTTAGCATGATCAATGTCATAGTGCAAGGCTTGTCATTGTATGGGGCTGTGTGTGGAGTGGGTCGCTGTGCAGCGTCAGAAGGCATCTGGGCTTCAGGTTGAGTTTTAGAGCGGTGTTTGTGCTAAAACGTGCATCTTGCAGGTATTTTTGGCAAAGGATGTCAGCTGGAAAGAGAAACTACAGTGTTATACACCAACTCAAAGGACCTGCAAGTCACAAAGCTGTGTATTTTCAGTATTTGTCTCATCTGTTTGATAACTCTTATATGTATACACTTCAGGCGTTTCTTTAGGTGATGGCTGTTTTTTAACATGAACTGCAAAGCAAGGCACCAGAGTTGCTAAAGAGCTTGCTAACAAAGTCTGTGGAGAAGTCATTTATCTGAATTTAAAAGCACTTTGAAATTCTCCTGGGTGTTTAAAATTAGTTGTCAGACTGTATCAGTGTAGAGGTGGGAAAGTATGTTCTGAGAATACTGAATGTAAAACCAAACAACAACAACAACAAAAAAACACCAGCAAATGGCTTGATATTGACAGAACTCAGCATCCATTGAATGAATGTGTGTTCTGGATTGTGCAAAGGAGATTTAGCTCAAGGAAAACCGTACAGCTGTGTGTCAGTATTAGATGATGTGTCTGTGTGTACCAGCTGGTCTTAATGATGGAACTAAAACCCTCTTCACAACTCGCAGAATAAATCCACAATTAATTTTACTTGTATTAGTGTCTCAGTTCTGTAATTAGTCTTATTGGTCACGGTGAAAATACTCAGAAGTAATAATGGTTAAGGTGAATGAGATCACCAGAATCTGATCCTTAGTTATCATTCCTCATCTTCTCACCAAAAGCATAATATTTATCACATATACCACAGAGCTTATTTGCGAAGAAGAACTCTAACATGTAAATCCAACTTCCTAAAATGGGCTTTATTGTCAGGCATGAAACGAAATTACAAATCCATTGGATATTTACTCATATCTACTAATAGCTTCTTGTGCTCTGGTCTCTCTCTCTGCTGCTCAAAAAGGTGACGGCAGAAGCATTAGTAACTGAATTACGGTTTCTTGGAGTTAATGAAGCGTGGCTCTAATTGATGGCTTTTATTGGTTTGAGGATTCCGATTTCAAGTCAGGAAAATGTAATACGACTCTCCCCATTCTTTTTTGCTCTAGTGAAATGCATCTCCATAGTATCTGGATATAAAACATACTGAGTATATTCAGGGTTTGAGATTTTGTTAACAGAGTGCTGCACAGCTCAGATGGTTCAGTCAGCCTAAAAAACAAATCTGTAATTTGCAGCTGTAGAATTGCTGTTCTCTCTAGTTTTATTCAGTTGTCCCAAATCACCTTGAACTGTAATTATTTAGCTTCCATTATATCTGAAGAGTACGATAAACTGAATGTGCTATTCAATTTTCACTGAGTATGTTAATTCTGTTATGCTTCATGAAGAGAGCTGGTAAAATGGGAAGCCATACAGAGACAGTACATCTCAGTAATGTAAGCTGAGGGAATGATGTAGGAGGTTGTCTGCTGGGCAATATGCAATGAATTTGATTTTGCCTTCCTGAGTGGGCTGATAGCATTCAAAAAATTCAGTTATACTTTCTCCGCAGTGATAATTTGTTGCATTTTAAATTAGTATGTATGTTTATTGCCTATTCAGTTTAGTATTAAAGATACTGTAACTTCATGCATTTTCCGAATTCCCTTAATATTTTTACTTAACAGACAATATTCAGAAGAGTTTATCTTCCTTAATAAGGTTAACGTGATGAGCCCTAAGTTTTGTCATAGTGCCCGTTAAGCAAGAAAACATAGTTGCAAGCTGGCTATATTGCTTTCTTCTGAGCTACTGAAGGCTGGCTGAGCTTTCAGTTATTTACCTCAATAGAAAACTGGAAGGAAAAAAGTGAACAAAGGAGGTCTGTTTTGCCTGTCCCACTTGCTGGGCTGTTGTCTTTGCCCTTTTCAGTGAAGGAGGGGGTAGAGCTGGGTCAAAGTTGAAGAATACTGAAAAGGAATTCAAGTCTCATATTGAAATGTGAATGATAGCTTAGTTTGAGAGCCGAACGTGCTTGTTTGAACGGAAATTTTCCTATCTGTGGAAGCTGAAAGTGACAGACGGTGATGGACTGGCGTATGGACTGGTAGAAGGTGCAGCTAGGTATGTGCTCAGAGCCCGATTGAGATGTTCGGTAAACAAGTCCATATCTGATGAGACTTCTAATACCGGAGATGCTGATGCTAGACAGTGTGCAACACACTAGACATTTGATTGTGAGTTAAGGGCAGGCCCCTGCAGCTGGCATACATTCAGGCTTGCTTGTCTAGCCTAATTGCATTGCAAATACTTCTCTGGATTGCTCTCTAGCTTCTCCCTTCTAGTAAATGTTGAATAAGTACAGAAATGTTCATCTGGATCCTCTATTAACTGTTGTAAGAGGCTTTCAATTTTTTTTTTTTGTTTTGCGGTATGAATCAGGATAAATGTATCTTACTATTCATTTTGTGAATACACTGTTTTCCTACACTGTTTCGGTTTTGAAACGGCTCGATTCATAATGCGATTACAGCTTTCCCCTTGTTAACTTTTCAGTATGGAAGCATAACAGCTTGAATTATAAAATGTTTCTGTAAGAGCTCACAGTACTCCCATTCTACTTTAAGCAACGAAACTTTATATAAAAAGCAGCATTTCATGCAGAGCATCTCAGATGCGCGAAAATAGCCAAGCAAGGAAAAAGGGCCAGTTCAACTTATAAGGACGTGATAACTTTAAAGAACAGACACATTAGAAAGGAGCTGGCTGTCTAAATTTTCAATTAGAGCAGACAGAATTAGTATTGATGTAGTCTCCAAATTCTGTAAATCCTTGTGTGTGAGACTGCTGACTTTGGATGACGCCTAGTGGGAGCGTGGGTGTCCCCAGCACTTAGTCTGCCCCATTAGGTACATACGGCCTTTTAATTTCCAGGGGCTTGAAATGTGTAATTGCTACTGTTTAACAACTTGGTTGAGGAAAAGGGAATGATCCATGACTTCCTGGAGGGTGTGAGGTGGTCTTTGGCCACTAATTAAGCTTTCCTGGACAGCCACCCAAGTATTAACATGCCACGGTCCTTTACAGGCTGTTACCTCAGTGTGGAGCTGCGAGTTTTTATATGAGTACGGATATTTTTTGTCTTTCTGAACTATAAGTCTCACCTCTAACTTCCCTTCTGCTGTTTTCAGTGTTGCTGCATTTGTCCATCTGCATTCTGAGAGCTCATATAAAGGAGTTGCTCTTTCAGTGCCATGAACCTGTGGGGCTCTGTGCGTGTGTATGCAAAGGCGTCGCAGAGAGTTGGTGCAAA
This sequence comes from Anser cygnoides, assembly GCF_040182565.1. Lineage (NCBI taxonomy): Eukaryota > Metazoa > Chordata > Aves > Anseriformes > Anatidae > Anser > Anser cygnoides. The sequence goes on from NC_089873.1 coordinate 31,470,848, forward strand.
AGCCAACTGTTGTATGACACCTGTGTTTGGGGAACAATTCTGCAGATGGAGAATAACACCATGGAGTAGACCAACCTGGAAGTCTTAAAGGAAAGACAGCAGCAGATAGCTAGGGGACGTGCGTACAACTTGCGCACAAAAGCGTGTGGGATGAAGCAGGGGATAGCTCCTAGGTGTGAGGTGGGAAGTGCAAACAATCCAGAGGGAGGGAAGCATTTTGAAGAACATGTCAAAAGCAGGGAAATCAAGTGCTTGAAGGGAACAGAAGAAAACTAAGATTTTTTTTTTTCTTAGTATTGGTGATTTTTTTTTTCTAGAGTATATCAAATCAAGCATTTTGAAAGAAAACATTAAAGTATGCCATATTTTCTGTCACTTACTAAAAGGGCTTTTCAAGAGTATTTATAAATGCAAGATTTTTCAAGTTAATTTCACCAGTAGGCTCATACACCGTAAGTTTTCCTTTGTAGCAGGATAGACAATCTTCTCTGCTTCGAGAGGTAGAAGGACTAAAAAGTGGGGTTGCTTACCCTGCTGCTGTTCACATCTCAAGGAAAATACAGGAGGTATCTGATGTGCGTTCCTCATCACAATTTTCAAGGGATATAAGGGAGAGGTGGGCTTGGCATGGGCTACTCTTTGGGTGGGATAATGAGGTCTAGTGACTTGGTCAGAGCCACTTTGAGTAAGGTGATATCTGTGGGTTCTTCCTCTCAGCCTCCTCGCTTGTAGACCAGTGCTATGGTCTCTGGATGAACTGAATGCAAGAAGTTTAACCCCCTTGAGTTGCTGTTCTTCTTGTGAAAATGGAAGAGATCTTCTTTTTTCTTCTTAGCTTGGATGAATTTGGTAATTTTGTTGCATGGCCACATACTACCAAAATCTGTTTCTTGCCTTGGGTGAGGTGAGATGAGATGAGGCTGTGCTAACTATTTTACTAGCTTTTAATCTGTTTTGATGTTTGTTTGTTTTTTTTTTTTTTTTACAGAAGCTCAGAAAAGGGAGATATATATTCCTTTTCCTTTCTTTAAAAATTTTATAGGACTTGAGTGAGTTTCCAGCAAGGGAGATCTACGTTAAAAGAGAAAATAACAAAAATGGAGATGATAATAATAATATTACATGTAGCATGGGATAAACTGAGACTTATTGTCCTTCTTGTGTCTTGGAGTAGTAATTGTGTTCTGGGTCCAGCTGCTGTGATGAGTTGTTTTTGCTATGGATGGTGAGCCTTTTTCAGTTACCAATAACTTAATGGTTCCAGTGTGATTAGGTTTGTTTGCTGTTGCTAAATCAGTTCAGGAAAAAATAGCAGCATAGTTACAGATTGTATATTAAGTTCTGAGTAAAACTAAAAGCCAGGGCAGGAAACTAGTGCCAGTGTCTGCACCATGATGTGTTGCATAGCCTTGCGGTTATCCCATTTTGAGGTAGTTGTGGCTTTCTCTGGGGTGTGTGGGGAACCATTTCAGTACTGCAGTGATCAGGTTTGTAAGTCATGAAGACCAGAGCGTTGTCATCTGTCAGGTTGGACAGGATATGGAGTTCTTGTCTGAGGTAAAAATTCCTGCTTCTGTGTACCACCCTACTAAATTATTATTGGTCTAAACTGAAGTTCAGAGACCCCGAAAGATTGGGCATGTCTTGGCAATGAAGGTAGAAGGGGGAGAACATGTTCTTGGGGTAGTTGCAGAGAATCCATGGTCACTTACTAGGCAAAAATAATATGGCATTTGCACTAGCATAGGTTTGGTTTGGATTGTAGGAGCTGTTGAGGACAAATTACCACTCCTACAACAACCCAGTCCAAGTAATATCATAAGGATGTTTGGTGGTGTGTGAAGGAACCTGCTCTTCACATCGGAATTGGTTATGCCTTATCTATTGTTTGACTTGCTTTTGTCTGCTCATGAGTAGATTTTTGGTTCGGTGCCTAAAACAACAAACAAAACTAATTTCAGTGGTTTGTGTTCTCCATACAAAATGTATTTCGAATTTTCTTGAAGACTGTATGTGTGGTTTTTACCTTATCTCGTGCCGTTAAAGGTGTTGAATAAAGAGGGAGAGAGAATCCCACTTACTGCTTCTGTGAAGACAAAGGTTTAGAGCTGGGTAAAAAGTCTTCACTAAGCTTTTGCTGGATATATAATATGTAAACGAGGAATTTTCATGACTGCTCCTCTGTCACATGAATTAATGTATCTGTCAGAAGAGCAGTGTTAATGACTAGGTGACAGGCAGTGAATTGTCATTCCTAACAATGTTTCTGTCCACGTTGGTCTTGCATGATACAGAAACTTCTGTGACATTGCATATAGTGTAATTCTGACACCTTAATGTGCAAATCCTCTTTTAAATATCCCATCTTTTCTGTCAGAAATGTTTCACATATTTATGGACCTTGGAGTCTCATAGCTGTCATTTCATTGTATTACAGGGTATAATATCTCCTAGACAATACCAAATATACAATATCAGTAAAAATTGAAATTTGAGGTGTTGTTACAGGGAAACTTTGTAAGTTTTCCATTTCCCTGTAGTTTGTGTTTTAAAAGTTGGTGCCTAAACTTGATTCTAGATGCTGATAAACCAACACCTTAAGTTATGTGCTTTCTGCATGTTAAAGTTGTACTTCATGCAGTTACGTAATTAGAAAGCGAAGAAGCCCAAGGTGACTAAAAGCTAAACAAGCCGTTAGACTTTGTATATGGCAATTGTATAGAATGCACTTGTAACTTGGGAGGGGGAAAAAAGTGAAAATTTGGGGAAGTTATGAAGGTGAGCTTGACCACCAGAGGGCAGACATATTGTTTTGAGCACAAAACAAATCCTTAGACTGCATATGAAAATACAAGGCAAATAATGACTGAATAAATAATATAGGAAGATCTATGCATCTATAATAAATGTTAAATAATGTTACGCTTTGTCAGTATAAGATGAAAATAAATACATCTGCTTAATACTGACCCATGGCTGTGTATTTATGAAATGGAATCCAGAAGAACAGTTCGTCATGTCATTGAATCCAGTAACTTTAATTCAAGTACATTTTCCAGGAACATGTCCATCTTCATTTGAAAATGAAAATTCCATCCCTTTCTTGATAGTTTTTTCTTCATGCAGTTAACGAATAATTTAATTCTGTCTTAATTAACCTTCACGTTATTACAAAGATCCCCCTAGCATTTGCATGTTCTCCTACTCCTTTTTTTTCTATTATTAACAGCACTTACGTCCTTTAGAGCATGTAAATTTGCTTCTGAGAGTATTATGGAAAAAAATTAACATCATAGGCCTACAATTAAGTACTTCAATAAAGGTAGCCTTTTTCAGGAATGTTGAACTGTACTTTTTAGTGAAAAGTGGTGTTCAGTCATTTTCATATAGGTTTCCTGCTAGGAATGCGGGTGGTTAATTAAAACATGCCATATGTTGGCCTTTACCTCTCCTTGCGCATTCTCAAGTTACAGTGATAGTTCCTTTTCACTGAATTATTTTCTTCTAAAATCTAGACAGTTTTTATAAGGAAAGTAGCAAGGGTCCTTATCCCATGATTTCAAAGTCACAGTATTCTTCAGAAGCAAATCTTAAGAGCTTTCCTGGCTCTTTGGGGTCTTGCTTCACTCCAGCAATGAGAGGAACCATCATCAAGATAGCTGTAAATGCTGCCCCAGATTCCTGATTTCCCCACTGTCACTTCCTGCACTCACATGTCCCTTAACAGCAGGATTTCTGGAAAGGTTCTTCCTAAGATAGTCTGCAGATATCATCCTCAAAACTTTAGCTTTCCCCAGATTAGATCTGAAGTTTTATGTACTTCTTCACAACTTTCTCCTCCGCTTGGCATTGAAACATGGGAGTTGGCTTCTCGCAGCATCCAGAGGAATGTACCAGCAGAATTGACAGCACCAAACACTCAAGAGTATCACTGGAATTCATGATTTATAAGACTCGCATCTTCATAGTTCACTTGGCTAATGCGTCCTAGCTTCTATTTTTCTTTTGGCCTTTAGACTAGAAGCCTAGCAACATCCAAAAGCAAACCTGAGTTGCTCCAAATAATTGGTTGACTTTTTGCATTTGGGTTTTCAATAAATTGTTAAAGTTATGTGACTTGATAACTCTACAGGGGGTAATTTTTTTTTTGTCCCTTAAATGCAGTGACAGAACATTGTTGGTGACAACATGCACAATAGTTGTAATCTGCTGGAAGTGGTTGCCAGGACTAATGCAAGTGTTAGCATTAGTAGAAAGATTAGTCTTTATGTCAATTACATAACGTAGACACACTTTTTTTTTCTCATCTGCAAAACTGAGATACTATCCTAACAGCGAAGGATTTCTGTTTCTTTTCCCCCCTTACTTTGAGAGAGACACCTACAGCTAACCATTACAATTAACCATTGTTGTGACAGAAGTTTCACACAGCAAGCTAAAGTAAATAAATATCTGGCCTTCTATTATTTTAGTTGTGAAAGTTTTTCTAATTAAAAACTAATATGTAGTTTCCAGGTTTGACTGATAATATAAAGACATGAACTGGAATGGAGGAGATAAGGATAAAGAGGTCCTGAAAACAAAAGGTTTGGAAAATAGTGAAGTGAGGGGGGACAAAACAAAGACAATAGGTCTATTTGGCTACTTGCAAATAGCTATTAACAGGAGAGGAGATGAGTCCTTGTACTGTCTATCTCCTATGAGCATATGTGCTGTTGTTTCTGTTGACCTGTCATTGGAGGCCAACAGAAGGCATTCACTGTTGGAGCTCCTGCTCGTCAGCTTGCAGCTCGGGTTTGTATCATTTTGGCTGTCCGTGGTTTGTGTGGTATGAGTGGAAGAGTCACCTCAGATAAGGCCAGAGTGCCAGATGGTGTGCCAACCACACACATGGGAACTACCAGGTGTGTAGCGGGCACATCTTTCTTTAGCTCATCAGCTGTAGAGGCCTAAGAGGTCTAAGAAGTAGCCTTAGAGGTTATGAAGACCACGAAGGTGGGGATGAATACTAGTAATAAGCTGGGTGGTTGGGGCTGTAACTCATTACTTGGTCTCCCAAGCCAGTTATTCTAGTGGTTTTGTGTAGTTCTGTAGGGTGACCATCGCTCATATCTGATCGGGCTGGATGTCATGCAATGGTAAACTATATCAGTGTCATTGAGCTGGCTTCGTTCAGCAAAACCAGGATCTTTAGAGAGGTTATGGAGGAGTACTAGTCGATAAGGGACAGCAGGAACAGCTGTTTTTGATGGTAGATGATTTCTGTCTCAAGGTAATGGTTTGAGAAAGGGATAAGAGCAGTCAAGGAAAGATGTAGTGTAAGGTGAAGGAGCTCATTTCTCCATGAGCTGGACTGTTGTATTCTACTCTGAGGTGCCACTGGAAAAAGGCTGCATATGATAAAAACAGCTCAGAACTAGAGAAAATACCACGAATCATGGATATTAACTTGAGACTGAAGGAGATTGGGAGGAAATAGTGCGTTACAGACACAGATTGAGGGGCGAAATCACATTGTTTTAGCATTCAAATAGGAAAAGATGATTAACTTGAAATGAGACTCAGTTGCCTAATTATGTATGAAAATAGTTAAATAGATCACAAAAACAATATTGGTTACTAAGAGGAAAACAACCTTTGCTAGAAAGTATAAAAGCTCTTAACAGTCTGTCTTGTAAACTCAGTGTAATGTATATTTAAGACCTTAATTGTGACAATGCTGAAATGAACAGCAACTGAACAGAAGCACACATTTCTTGAAAGGTGCAGAATAATGCTGATCCCTGAGATCGTGTCCGACTTATCCTGGATGGTAAAGGATGGAATGAGACGTCTGTTTCTGAAAGCAGTCTACAGAAGGTGTTGAATATTTACTTTCAGTAGTGAGGGGTATTTTCTGTGGTTATGGGGAGTAACTTACAGTGGTCACTATGGTGAACTAATATACTATTTTGAGCTAGTATTTTTTATTTTTCAAAATAGAATTCAGATTAGTGGAATTATGAATTTCCATTTCTTAATGAATTATCTGTTTATATTTAGATTTTTTTCCCTCAGTTTCAATATTCATTTAGTTTGGTAATTAGTAAAAAGGGAACTAATCTGATACTGTTGGCCTTGCCTTGAAATATGACTTGGAATGTGAAACTTATATTTTAATAGCAATATTTCTTTAATATATTAAATATTACCCATCAAAATGCAGCCATTGATAACTTTCCAATGCTAAATATCACTAGAAAAAAAAAATCCATTGCTTTATTGAGAGAACACAAAATTTAACGCAACCTTCGCAATGTAATTCAGTTTCTGAACAGTAATCCTCAAACAAAGACTTGTGCCGTGTCGAGAAAGAAACACTTGCAATTCTCTAAGTAGCACCCAGAAGAGCATTATTTTTGATTTCCCATGTCGTCTTTATCCGTGTTTGTACCATCGTAAGATAGATTTTTGTTTTAATTACCTGTTATTCTGGCATAGGCAAGTAATTAGTATGTAAATCTTACTTTGAGTGCAATTGTGTAATAGTAAGCACAGAACTGTAAAACAAAACTTCAAGGTTCCTTTTAAGAAGACTTACATACTTAAATATAATTAGACAGCCAGACTTTGAAGTACATATTTCAAAACCCTTGCTTGCTGTATGATGGCTTCAGTTTTCATATAAAATGATTTTGCAAATTTCTGTATGGCTATCTGTCTAGTACGCTACCAGGCACAATTAGATGATAATTTATGATTACAGCTCCTAGATACAATTAAGTACTATGCAGTATAGTTTTATAGCACTTGGCTTTAATGTTCTTTAAAAAGCTTGCTCTGTTAAATATGTTGTCACATGTTGTCGTTCTACTGTTCTGTACCAGAGTTTGAAAAACACTCTGAAGGAACATGTGGTTATGCTCCACTTTCAGAAGCATTACATGTAGTGTACCTAACTCGTCAAAAGTTTTCTTTGCAGTAAAGAAGCTGGATTTTAGGTCCTTAGCCTTACTGAGGACGTGGAGTGGAAGAATTGTATTTATACCCTGATAGTTTAAGTCTGAGTAGTGCTTCAGTACTGGAAAGCTAACAAGTACACTGTAAAGAAAACATAACATCCCGCAGATGGCTTAGGGAGATGGCACCATTATACGGTTTGGAGAATGGCCAGATTATCCTCGCTGTCTTGATCATCATCATCGTGAACAAATGATATTCTGCTGCCTGTAATCAAATTATTAAGTTAACAGATACAAAATCTGATGACGGGTGATGAGTTTTGACTTTATTTCATTACATTTTGGAGTGGGGGTGGAAAAAGCTTCTCTTACACATCCAGTTAAGTGTCCTGAGAATTGCTAATGGTTTTGATGTTTCGCCTGCAATTTGTAAGGTTAGAAGTAGCATCACATCGTAGCTTTAAATAAAAGGCTTTCCATTATATGTACTTCTGTTTATTCTCCAAGGTATGGCTTCTGTTAGGGTTGATTTATTTGGGTTTGGGAACATAAGCATTTTTCTGGTTATGTATTAACCATGCTATAAGTGTGGAAATGCCCAAACTGACTTTCTTGTGAGCAAGCTTAGGCCAGAGAGTGGATTAATTACTTTTATGCAGTATTGTCTGATTTTTAGACCACTACTATTCAAGACATTGGCTCATAGTCAACAGTGTAACGGTATGACCTGTTTGGCATCGCTCTGAATGTTTTTCTGTAACGTAAGACATGTGTACATGTATTATCCCTGTTTTTTTTCTAGATTATCTGACCCCCTATTGCCTTGGATAATTGGGAAGTAGCTGTGCTGCTAAAGCTTGGGGAAAGAAGGTGGGAATGACACTTCACAACACGATTGTGTTGCATGTCAGCTTTGGCTCCCAGCGGCTCCCAAGGTGTAACTCCCTTGTAGGGTATTCTGCAATCCATCACTAGTAATTCAAGACAGCCACAGTATAAAGGTCATATCTGAAGAACACTGTTGGAATCACTTAACCTTGTATATAAAAATAAAAAGCAGACTTGTCTGTTGTGGTTTTTTTTTTTTTTTTTTTTTTTTACTTGAAGCAAGAGAGTGGTGAAGCTGGCTAGACTTGGACTGATCTGAGAAATTGTAATGTAAGTGGTAGATGCAGCCTTCGCTTGAGAAATACTGCCTGGATAGCATTTTAAAATATTTGCCAGGAGCATTGGTGATGCAATGAACTTCAAGTATTTGGGAAAAAAAAAAAGAGAGAGAAAGAAATGTGTGTGTTCCCCCCCCCCCCATCTGGTGTCATTACTTAGACATTTTCATGTAATCATAAGGCCTTTTTCTGGTCTGCCTTATACATAAATTGGAAGTAGTTCCACTACAATGAATCTGAAGATTGGACTGGATTTTTGATCACTTTCTGTCATTTAGTTCAGTGCAACTTTGACAAAACAAATATTTTGCTCTAGGTGATCCTGCTTGGCAGGGGGGGTGGACTAGATGATCTTTAAAGGTCCCTTCCAACCTCAGCCATTCTGTGCTTTTTAGGTATTATGCCAAAACGTTAATCTGGAAACCATTAGGGAAGCAATACAGATGGCGATGATGTAGGCTTAATGTGACTGTAAATGCTGGGAAGTGACTTGAGCATTTTCCTTGAAAAAGACAATGTAATCCTTTGTCTCCAAGTGGCTTTCCTGATATTGTTGCACTGTCAGACAGCTGTGTGTTTAGTCCATAGGTGGGAAAACTAAGTTGCTGGGTCCTGCTGTGTAGGGTAATGCTTATCTGGGGGACCTAATCTTTCAAGCAAGGTGCAGGGGTCCTTTACTGGATGGTGATGGGAGCCCTTTCATCAGGATTAGGGGAGACTACACGAAATATTTGCTGCTGCTCACGCGTGGCCTGTTTCTGTTGGTTATGTGAACCTCTGTACAGAATACTTCCCAGCTCTCTTGCTCCTGTACAGGGGACTGCTGCGTAACCAGGGGCAGTTTTGGCTGCCTCGGGGAGACTCTGGGAATGTTGGATTCTCAGCCTGGGGCGCTAGCTGGGCGTTTAGGCGTAGCAGTAACGCCTCTCAGGTGGTCTGAGCACAGCAGGAGCTGCCTGGGGAAACTCCGGGGCTGTCCCCAGTTGCCACCAGGAGGGTCATACAGGCATTAGCCCATGTCCTCGCTGTGAAGGTGGGCAGCACACAGGTCAGGCTGACTCTGAGCAGCTCCTGGGCTTCACTGGTGAGCAAATGCGCTGGAATGTATGGGGACATGGTTCTGATACCTAGGGCTCTATGCAAGCTTGAATTTCATCCCTTTTACCACAATTATAACTTAAATTCCATAGACCTTGCCCACTACGCAGAGTATAGTTTTAAACCACAATTTGATAGTAAAAGTAAGATAAAGGATTTGATGCCCACTTGAAAAAGCTTCTGGGGAAAAAAAAAAAGCGAAGGTATATAAATGTTGGCATTTCATCAGGGCAGTGTAACAGTAGCATAAAGCAGTAGAAAATGCAGCAAACCTCTGAGCTTTCAGTTGACCAAGACTGGGAGAGTACTGTCATAAAGGTATCCATCTCCCTTAGGCATCTGCTTTCAGCTCCTGTCCAATGAAGAATCTGTATTTAATTAAAAGCATTAAGGAATCATTAGGATATTTTATCCGTCTCGGTGTGAATTTGATCCAGTGCTGAGCAGGGCGGGAGGCAACGGTTTAAGCTAGGTGACTTCCAGAAGTGATACATTGACTATCCGTTTTGGAGCAAGTCTGTTGTCTTCAATGGAAAAGTGTTTCAGAGGTATTGGAAGGAAGAACACCATTTCCATCATTTTCAGATGTGAATAATTCACCGAAATGGGACATCAGGCTCTAGTTTGATTTCATCGTATAAGTGATAGTTCTCTACTTTATATTTGTAGTAAAAGATTTAACTTCAGTTCATAGGACAGTACTGTTAATCTATATCACTAATGCTACAGAAGGACTTCTCATAAAATAAAGAAAAAGCCGAAAGTAATTCTACTGCTTGAGTGCAGCTCCTGCTTTGGTTGTTGCATGTGTGAATAGAAGACATTGATTTGATGTCACAAGTATTTTTAACAGGATTACAAAATGCAAATAGCATTATGTAAGACAGATTACCTATGGCTTTAATACGGGGTTGTCTTTAAGCCAGAGGCTATGTTTTGTTGGGTTATGTTTATTTGTTTGTAACCGAGCACTTTAGGATTAGGTATAGCAGAATACCATTTTTCAAATCCTTGGTATTTTCAGGTTAGATCATCTCATCTTTTACTTTTAAATTATGAACTTCAAGTCTGAAGTGATTTATTCTTTCAGTACCTTTCAAGATGGATAGCTTCTTAAGTTGTTTTTAATGATTCTAAATAGAGTTGCTTAGGTAAAACTGGAAACTGCTTTTCTTCATCATACCCCTTAACTTTTTTCCTAAGGGAGCGAGCCACTTTGTTCCTAAAGTGACACAAAACACCCTATACGTTCTGCTGTACAGGAAGCTCGTGAAGACAAAATGTCATGTTGCACATCAGATCAGCAAAATGTTAGTTTTGTACTGAACCACAAGGATAATCTTACTAGCAGTTGAACTCCAAATAATTTATAAAAGGCCTCATACATACAGTACTGCAAGTTCTTGACCTTTTAGTGAATGAAATTTCAGGAAGCTTACACAGCTGGCACAGAATAGCTTCATGTGACTCTGCATTGTTGTCATTGCTTTATTCTCTGAATGCCTGAAATGTGCCACTCCCTGTTAGATGGACAGGAGAAAGAAAGTCTCTTACAAAGGTAATGTTTCCTTTTGGAAAGCTGAAATCTTTGATGTACACAGCAGGCTCTGTTCCCTACCAAGAGATTTAACTGGAAGCCTGCTTTTTTCTTTAAAAAAAAAAAGTTTCAATTTTTGTTTCACTATGGCTTTTATTCAGTTTCATTCAAATATGCTGACATCTTCTAGTTTGAGCATCAAGATTTCTTCCAAGCCTTTTCTTTACCTGGTATTTTCACAGGGAGGAAACATTTTACAATATTTCTTGTGTGACAAGGTGTATTTACTGTATATGGAAGGAAAAGTAGAAACTGAAGAGGGGATAAAAAGTATTTAAGGAGTGGTGAAACATTACATGCACATGCGTATACAAAAAAAAAAAGCTTGCATTTAGCAAGCTTTATTGCTGAATTCCCTCTATTTTAAAGAATAAAGGTTTTCTTGTATTGTGACTTGTATTCATATCGGTTATTACAATTAACTAGGTACTTTTACCATTGGTTTAGTTTTCATTTCTGCGGAGGTCTGTTCTAGGAGTACTGAAACATGATTTCCAAATGCTACAAACCATGAGAAGTTTGAATGCTAGAGCTACTCGGTCTGCCTTTTTAGAAGATAAATTTTTCATAGCATTCTCAATCTGGTATTTTTAGGTGGCATTCAGATAGATACCAATAAGTTCTAGAGGAAGACCATCCTTATTTCTGACCCCTGATGAGAAGTGGGATGATGACTTGGAGGGTTTTTATGGTGGTAATAACTTCAGGTAAAAAAAAAAAAAAAAAAAGGGGGGGGCTGCAGGGCATCTTAAGCCCCTTTTAAGTGATTGCGTACAAGTTATACCTCAAAGAGATAAAAATAAAATGGAGTTTGAAGGTTGATGTTCCTTAAATACCAAGGAAGCAGCTGGGAAAGCCCATGGCTTCCTGCTAAGCTCAGCGCTCTCTGTACTCCTCAGTTTTATGTGGATGGGAATTAGTCCTGGAGACATTGTGCACTTGGCTCTTAAATGACAATCTGATCAAGGGCATAGCTGCGGTTCGCATGGATTTCACATCTCTGCTCTTGAACGTATGGGACTAGTGGGAGTAACATTTTCTTGTGCTTATGGTGTTCATTGTGGTCCTGAAGTGCTGAAACGAAGAAAAGTTTGGAATGGGAGAATGAAATCCCTGAAGTCATTTGTCAGCTTGCCTCAGGCAGTAGTGATGCGATCACTTCCTTTAGGTTAGAATGAAGTGCGTGTGTTCCCATTGAAACAGGATTGTTCATGTGGTGGCCGGGTGTATTTCTGTGACTCAGTCCTCCCAAATGAAAAGAAACTGCTTTTTTCTTCCTGTCCCCCCTATGCTCCCACACTAGCCACAGACCTTTTCTGTGCACTATTTTAAGGGCATTTAAGTAAACAGAATTCTTTTAGTAGACTGTGTGACAAGTGCTATTAAAGTAAGTGCTTAAAGTTGTATTTTGAAGTGATGGTTCTGAAATGTCTCATGCCTATGTGCAATATAGGCTAACCAGACTGTGTCCCTTCTTGTTTGCTGTACTATACCTAGGAACTCATGGTCCATCATAAGACCAAGCTGTTCATTTCTTCTTAACCTGCCTGATTTAGGACCATCTAAGATGTTTAAACAAGCTTTATAATATAAACTGAAAGTGGGAGTGAGTAGTTACATGGCTCTGCAGTATGGATATTAACATGTCCATCTCTTTGCTGGATTATCATCATTGGTGTACTTGTTTAACATGAGTGAAGCTGCTCCCTGTGGTAAATAATCCACGGGAGAAAGTGAAGTGGCAGGAAATACATACAACATAAGTTCTTCTATATTCTTTCCCTCTTCCCACTGCATCCCCAGCTGCTCTGCATGGGGTGGGGAATGAGCTTTTTGGAGTGCTTTGTGCAGACCACTGCCAATATCTTCTGTGCTGAGCCTACTGAGTTTGTAAAAGGTGAAAAGATAGGTGCTGAATACTTGCGGACATGGAAATGGTTACTTTGTTTCACACACAACTTAGGTACCTACTCAGGGCTTGAGTTGCAGGGAATTATCTAAAATCATAGAACCATTCAGGTTGGAAAAGACCTCTAAGATCATGGTCCAACCTTTAACCTAGTGCTAAAATCCCACTACTAAACCATGTTACTAAGTTCTAAATCTACACTTTTCCTGAAGACCTCCAGGGATGGTGACTCAACTACTTCCCTGGGCTGCCCATTCCAATGCCTAACAACCCTTTCAGTAAAGAAAGTTCTCCTAATATCCAACCTAAACGTCCTCTGGTGCAACTTGAGGCCATGTCCCCTTGTCTTATCACTTGGAAATCAACATTTATTTTATGTGGTTTTGTGTGTTTATATACATATAAATACATAGGGGAAGTTTTTTGTTGGTTTGCTTCTCTTCCTCTAGAAGGTGAATCTTGCAGAATCCCTGGAGTGGAGAAACCCTGTACTTAATAGAGTGAGATAGAGTAAAATGTGCTGCTTTCATCTTGGGAAAGCTGACCTCATTTGCTACAAAAGTTATCTCTAGCAGTTATTCATGTCTAGAAATTAAAATAAACTTTTTTGTAATGTAATAATAATTTCCTTTTGAAAATGAAGAATTCAAAGGAAATAATCGTAGAATCTACAGATTCTATTATATGAATATACAGATCTATTCTATAGATTCTATCATTATTTCCTTTGAATTCTTCATTTTCTGAATGAGGTCTATGAATTTTGTCATTGTACATGCATCCTTCTAGGCACGCCGTTTTCACTGCAGTTGAAATAAAACTTATGTTCAACATCACCCTTTTAAATCAGCAAATGTAGGTTGTCAAGTCCAGCATTACTCTAGGCCTCACTAGAAGGATAGCTAAAACTACCATTTACGTTGATCCTGAATTAATCCATTCTGTAGTTTGATACAAGAAGCCAATGTTCTCATGGGATCGTAACCTCTTTCTTAATGAACTAATTATAACTGGAAACTTTTTCTATCAATTGCGTATGCATACATTTTTCCTGTGACATATGGGATAGAGATGAAGAGTCCTTTGTATTATGAGGTTTTCCTAGCTCTTGTGATGAAGATGACATTATCTGGCAAACACAGATATATTTAGTATCTGTACATATGGCTTGACATTTCCTGGTTTGAGTGCTTTCACCCATAGTCAAATCTAGCATTTATTAGTGAAATAATTTTGCTTCAGGATGTATTTATATGTCGGGGAGAGGGAAAACTTTAGATTTTTTAGATTTTTTTTTCTTCCCTTTTTCTTAATCCTTTTTCTTAAGGATTCTTGTTGGTTTTGGTGTCTTGGTAATCTTGATGAATGAATGGGACACTCCGGATCTTGGAATGAAAGGTCTACTGGCATAACACAGCCCCAAACTTTTCATGAGTACTTCCATCTTTGACACAAAGTGCCTCTCTCGCCTTCTTGCCTGCAAAGGCAGAACACAGTGATGAATCCAAGGGTCAGAGATGACATTAGCCCTTGACTGCCACTGCTGGTTCTTGGCCTTTTCTGCAGTGAGCCCTGAGCTGTATGCTAGGGGAATACATGTGAAATGTCGCCGAGATGGAACAGCAGAATGCAAGTGGTGAGTGCTTCATGTGGGGGAATACTGCTGCTGAAAGAAACGCTCCTTTCCTCTGTTGCCTATGGATCCATTGAACTATACGTGTTGGTTTCTGTCTCGTTACTTTGTACAACTCGACTCCTCCTAACCCTGTGTGCTGTCTTTTGGTCCGAGTGATCCGCAGAGTGCCTGTGCCACAGGCATGCCTAGTATGAAGCACAGATGCAAGGAGGAGGCTTGACTTCCTCAAGTCAGGAATTCTTTCCCTTTCTTTCTTCGTACTGACACAGGGAGGGGGTCTACATAATAGATATAACTGTGGAGTGACACCTGTTGGTTTCCACCATGTCCTTACCCCCATCAGCTCGTTTGAATGGCTGCCAGTAGTCTGGCAGCTCTAGAAAGATGAACTCCTAGAGCTGAATTTCATCTTCTTGGATGGATTTCATCGTTCCTTGAAGAGGCTGTTACGGTTCTCTGAACAAAAGGTCATGGGATTGTTTTATGCTGTGGCTGTGAGTATGTCAATGATCTGGCCTTGTTTCCAAAAGCTTTGCTAAACCAGTGTGACCCAGTCTACTGCTTACTCAGTCTGTTCAAGAATTCAAGCAATTAGCTACAGATAATATCACCTAATTCCACTGTGAAATGAAAGAGAATGGGTGGTGAAAAACCTCCTGACGAGCTGTTTTACTTCGGATAACGTGAGCGATGCATCCAAACGCAGTGAGCCAGGAGCTTTTCTCCTGTAGCCACAGGTCTTTGTTCCCATTTCTGACAGCCTGCACATCCTTTCACCGGCGTGATTAGCAGAGCCACTGCTGCGGTCGGTCGGAAATGGGAGGTGTGCGCCTGTGTGACACTGCTCGCTCTTGCGTGTAGGAAGTCGCCGCACAAGCGAGTTTAGCTGTTACCGTCCAAGCAAGATAATGGTCAGTAATAAGCTACTATAAATTGATCTGCAAATCGCTGCTTACTCCAGTCTCTCTATCAGGAACATTGGGGAAAGCTAGTATCTCAGCGTAATTCAGTGCTAAATGCATTGCAAGAGAGGGAGCATTTAGCAGAAAATCTTTTTTTTTTTTTTGGCAGGTAGTGTCTTTAGTATGACTTCTGCCATAATCATTTTGAGAAAGCAGAAGGTGGTTTTCACTAGTTCATCATGTTTTCTGTGAATGTTACTGAGAAAGTAACAGCATCTTAAACCCAGTTTTGCAGACCTGTCTTTTGAAGAAGTCATCTATTAAGATTATTTCTCTTACTAGAAGTAACACAGTACAACATTCTATATATGAGGAAAAAGGCAAGACTGAAAGATAGCCTTCAAAAATATTTTTTCTAAACCTCTTCTGTCTGAATAAAATATTTTTACGGAATGATCTCTGAATTATGATGTTAAAATATATTTTAAAACAAGTAGCAAGATGGCTTCTAAATTTGAGCATAATGCGTTAAATTCAATTTTGGTAAATAAAGAAGCTGTTGGGTGATTGAAGCAATACTCATAAATATGTGAAATAAAGCCAAATATACTTACTTAAGAAAAATGTAAATTGTGATTATTTTAGCCTTCTTTCTCCCAAGCCTCAATTTTCGGCCATTTCCTTGCTGATTACTTGCTGATTAACATATGTGGAAGGGAGGTCCAGAAGGAAGGCAAGGGGAGATAAAGGCTGTTGCCTCCTCTTGCTCACAGCTGGGGTCATCCCTTTTGGAGAGCTCTGATAGCAACAGGCATGTGCTTTAATTGTCCTGTGAGACAAAAAGGCTAGGATGTTTCATCCTCACATGAGGGGGAAAAAAAAACTCCTGCTCATTTTTTTAACCTATTACCTGCTAATTACAGTGATGCCCCGTAATTTCTGGGTTTGGAAGAAGCAGAAAACAGGCGTTGCGGTGGTTCTCTGTGCCATCCAGGACTCTGTAGTCTTGTAGGCAAATTTTCATGTGTTTTTGATCATCTGTGGTTTATCTTTTCTAATATGACTATTTTTTTTCTGAATTTTGAGGGGAAAAAAGAGGTTTTTGAGGAAAGGCAAAAACCATATGGAGAGTGCAGATGTATCATGGATTTCTGCTGTACAAGCATGTTATGTTTCTCTGTTTTCCTAATGCTTGATTTGTTTTTTTCACATGGCGATGAGGGTTGTGCTGACCTTTCTTAGAAACACTAACTGTAAACTAGTATATCATTCTTGAATTTTTAACAATGAACTCCTGAGTCTTTGTTTGAATTGCTTATGCTATTTTATTGTCTGTTGACCTCATACTGCATTTTTTTCTACATTTACTTGCAGTCAGTCCTTGTCTTTATAGTCAGAATGACATAGGAACATGGGGAGCCTCAAAGTTTGGTCCTTTTTGAGAAAGATTTTAAATATATTGAGCAGCATAAGCCTGAGTACTTACCCCTGTAAGATTCTGGACAGACTCCCTTCATAGTATGACATGAGTACCCAGTTTAAAATTTTAGTTACACCTCTTACAAACCTCTTACAATAATCAGAATAAGTAATGAGAACTCTAACCTTGTACTTTTTCTTCTGTTATTTAATGCCTAGTCTGCATTTAGCAACTGGTGTTCAATAGCAATGAATGCTAGTGAATACTTCCTGTGTCCTTGTTGCTGCAGTTTAACTTGCTTAGGAGTTTTAAAATGCAGACGAGCAGAGGAACTGCACACCAATAGCTCTAAGCTTCTGAAACTTGGAACAGGGAATGGATAGAAGAATGTGCAGGAAATTCATGGGTGAGATCTTTGTCGTAGCTTGCTGGGAGTAGTTTGGTTTAACGTAGGTTTATAGCTGAAGATGAGATCATTCTACACTCTATCAAATGTTACTTGCATTTGCATCATAAGAGCAGAAAAACTAAAGTGCATTGAACTTGCACAGTAGCAAGGCCAGGTGTCTGTGGGGAGTGTTGGTGTATCATCTGGGGTGTGTGAGCAGCTACCAGGTCCTAGAACCTAGAAACTTGGCCGTGGAGTTGGTGCAAGCAGTGGCCTAGGCTATGGGGAGAGCCTCCCACCAAAGAAATGGAGGATGGTTTGACTCAGTGCCCTCAGTAAGCATTCTTGACTTTTAAATTATCTCCGACCTTTTATCAAAATAGCTGTAACTTCGGGGCAGCGTGACTACATTGTCTTTCTATGTATTCATGCTGAGAAAGCCGACTGATTCAGACTTCTGTTTAAATAGTTGCATGTGTAGAAGCTCTTCTGTTTTTGCAGCGTGTCAGTGGTCGGACTGGCAGTAATTCTTGGTATAACGTAGTCTCTTGGTTTTGTACTTTTATTCTCTTATGATTCAAGTTTCCAGTAAATTGCAAAGAGGCATCTTTGTTCTTTATTTTCTCCTCATACTGGACTTAGTCACTGTAAGCGTAAGGGTTTCACTGGACAGGACAGTAAGAAAGAACAGACAATTGGAGGCAATCAGAAAATGAAACCTCATAGCTCTCAAGGGATGATAAGTGACTGGTAATGGCAAGATAACAAAAGATTTCTTTCAAAGAGTTTTGTGGAAGAAGCGGAACTCGAGAAGTGTTTTCAGCTGTATTGAGAGAAGAAACTGCAGACTAGAAAAGCACAGTGGAAAAAAGAGGGGAAAAACCACAGGGAGTGAACTAGACTGTTTAAGGAGAAAACGTACAACGTGAACAAGAACATACCTTTGTAGTGTAACTTTTTCCATATATTTGTATGATAATATAGACTTCTGTGTAAGTGGTCATGGGATTGAGAACAGAGCATGTTGTGCTTAGTAATGTGCCATATTCCTTTTCATTTGAGTTGACTTCTGAATGTGCAAATTCTTTCCCTACAGGAAGATAAGATCAAATGGCAGTTTCAGTTCGTTCTTTTGTTATTGTAGACTGACATAGATCTGAATAGACACAGAGAGAAAGCAGTAGCCTAATCAAAGTGGAGTATGTGGAGGGATTTTCAGTTTTGCTGTATCTGGAGTTAAGATTAGAAAGGCAAAGGTTAGCTTATATTTAAGAAGAGATTGACAGTAGAATATGAAACAGTTGATTTAGTACGTTTAGACATCTGAACTACATGAAAAGATGCTTAAACATTGCCCAAAGCTTGAATTACAATGACCTTGTCAGCATCCTCTGGAAAAAGGCTGGGGAAGGGTGCTTACATGGCTTATACAGGTTAGCAGTGAGTTCTTGCAGATGAGAAATTGTGTTAGAGATAAAAGGGTAAAGCTAAGAGATTGGATGTTGCTTTTGGACAAATATTGTCAGGAAATTATTATTTGTAGATGCGGTCTTCCTTCCCCCCCAGCTCACTTGTTTGTCCTGAGGCTTTATGTAACACCATATCTCAATTAATCTTATCAACAGATGCCGTGCTTGCTCTTAACCTGCTGTTACCACAATTTCCTTATTAACCAGGAGAGCCAATGCTTTTACTGATGGCGTTAGCGCGCTAAACATGCTTGAGGTCTGAGTATCTATGGACAACCACAGAGGAAGCAGTGGCCTCAGTGATTCAACCCAACATCTCTCAACACCCCGACCCCAATTAATTTGTGGGATTGGCTGTGCATGCAGTTCAGTTCTCCAGTCACCTCAGTGTGATGGGGGAAGATCCTAAGAAGCAACCAGTGGGCAAAACTACTTTAGGCCTTCAACTGGAGCTGGGTTCTCCAGCACCTTCAGCCTTCTGTAGAATATTTATTATCCCTGTTAAGTCAAAGGTTTCTGATGTGCTTAAAATCTCCTGTTTTGGGCATTGTCCTCATGGGTATCTGTAGTCTGACAGAGGTTGGGATCAATTTGTTCATGCATAGTTCGTATAAAAGCCTCGGTCCTTGCTTTAATAAAGTTTAGATTAAAAATTGCCTTTGTGAATGAAAGAAGAAGAGAAAGCTGTGCACATTTCTATTCTGAAAATTATCAGTGGTAATTGTTTATCTGCTGTTTCTTGCTAGCTCATCCTTTGTATCTTTATCAGGCCCATTTGCTCAGTTTCTCTTTCCATTTTTATGAAGCTGGCTCCAGTAATGTCTTTTCACATTAGTTAATGAGGCAACAGCTTTTTCCCTTAGTAAATCATTCCCTTATAAATGAGGTAAGCATATAGAACACATGCCTATTATTTCTGTGGCTGCTGATTCTTATTCTAGTTAATATCAACAGGAGGTTTCTACAAAGCTGTCGTACAACTAAGTTGTGAGGAAAATAGGAGTTACTGTGGATGAGGCACTGTTTAATATATGGTTTTTATATTAATGCAGCTTGAAATTGTCTAGGATTGCCTGGTTCCTATGGCTTTTTTTCACTTTGTTGGACTTCTATCCTCAGGTTCACGTTTATGTGGTTTGAAAGGAAATGTAGATTCCACGCAGTCTCTAGGGCAGCAGCCTAATGTGTGAGAGGTTTTTTCCTCCTCCTCTTTCTTATCAAAGAGATAAGCAATTAAAACACAAAGGAAAATCCTCCTGTATTCTTTGCCTGGGTTGGATTCATTAAATGTGTAACAGGCTGTTGTAGCACCATCTCTGTGATCATAGACATGATGATAGAGAATAGACCTGGCAGATCAAGGCAGCGTGATACACTGCTGAAGATAAATCTGTCCCACATCTTTTTTTTCCCACTTTCCCCGAGGCAGTTCTTCTCAGCACAGTAACCTATTTCAGTCTTACTAGGCTATATTGCAAATCTCATTAAAATACGATTAAAATGAAATGCAGCAAAACTTATAAGACAAACTTGATTAGAAGATGAGCTATTAAATTCATGTTACCTCTAGGTACTACTTGATAATTATAATTTATTTTTTTCATATTTGAAAGCAGTTATCTGTTCTAACTAAAACTTGATTTCTTAAACATGTTTTTAAAATATCAAGTTCTTGGAAGATTTAAAAATCTTAATTTCTTTGATAGTTGACTTACGTTTGTTAGAGACAATTTTTACCAGTTTTAAAACTGACTGCTTGGCTGCAGTTAAAAAATAATGTTGCATCTTTAGTTTATCTTTAAGGTCAATCTTGTACTCTTGCAACAATGGTAATTTTTTGTTGATTGACTAAGTAGATTTATGACAAATTAATCCCTTTCAATGAACTCATACCAGTTGTCTCATAGAACTTAAGTGTATTGGATGGGGATGGCTGTAGAATTCTCTCCAGAAAGAACCTGTGAGCAGAGGGGAGCAGAGCCTGGCCTTCCTGGATGTGGAAAAGTTCAGTCATGGGGAAATAACACTTTCATTTGGTTCTGCTCCAGAAAACAGGCTTGTGGCCTTTCTTCTTTGACTTTCCTGCTCTCAGTGGGTTGTCTCCTACATCCTGTGTTGCATCACATATTTAAGTTTGATAAAGTATGTCTTGTCTGCCTCCTAATTTACCGTCTGTGAGCAGTTGCTGGGCCTGCTGTGGAAGAAGGAAGCCACAGTAAGAACTCCTCAGAAGGCCTCACTTGATCTTTAGCTGCACAGGACCAGGTTCCCTCAGCTTCATGTGCTCAGGTGGGGCTCCGTCTGCAGTGTAAGGCAACAGAGTGAATTCCTGTGAATTTGAGATGGGTAGTGAGCCACCCAATGGAGAATATCATCCACTATTCCTGCTTAAATCTAGTATCACCACAAGGCTATCAAGTAAAAAAAAAAAAAAAAAAGTCCTTCTCTGTTCCTTTTCCAGTGAGATACTGGTGAGATACCTGTCTTCATTACACTTTGTGTGATAAGTGACTCATTGTAGGCTTTGGTTCAGATTCTGTATTTGTTTGCCTAGTGTGTGACTTTCATTTGATGTTCACTATTTCATATGCTAAAGCTTACTAACAGTCAATTCTTAATCACTTTATGCCTTCTCTTATCTTATGCCTGCTAGTCCTTGCCACTGTAGCCATCTCTTTGTTGGCCTGAAGATAAAGTTCAAATTGCTGTTTCCTTTTCAGAAATCATTTAGTGGTTATATCCATCTCTGCCGGTCAGTTCTGAACTAGTTCTAGTGGTTAGTTACCTTGCTCTGAGCAGGGCAGAGGAGAATTTTGCTTGTTGCTTGGGCAGCAATTGTACTATGGACTTATACCATCAGGTAATAATCTATTCCTCATCTCCCGCCCTTATTCCTACCACATTCCCAACTTCTGGCTTGTTTTTTTGGTTGCTTGATGATTGAGCAGATGTTTCTGAAGAGCTGTTACATTGCCAAGATCTTATTTTTGGTAACAGTCTGCTTGGAACTTGTTAGCAAATCTGTTCATGGGCTGTGTCCCAGTGTGCATTTGTCTGGTCTTGCTGCAGTGAGTTTTATCTGCTGCCATATTATCCAGATGGTTAGTAATTTAACTGTCCTACTCTTCTCCATGGTTGGCCCTTGAATGCTGCTCTGAGCAGTATCCTCAGCACTTTGTCTCACTCTTTGCCCACATCTTCCTCCTTGTTTCAGGTGGCGACTGAATGCCCCCATCTCTGGGAGTTCTGGCACAGATACAGTGACCTTTCCTGATTAGTGACCTAAACTGATCAGGTTTTAGGGCTTTCCCCAATCTATCAGTCAGTTACTTACCTTCCCATGGAGACCTCTGCAGGTCCTGGAGTGGTTTGGCTGAGGTTCACTGTTGGATCCAAGCCATCCTTATGCATTGTATGTGCAAGCTGACAAGCCCTCCTGGATTTTGGGGTTCTATGTGTGCCTGTAGACTCTTTCCAGTAGCCTGAGGTCCCACCACAAGGCTCAGAGACCTTGTCCAACTGCTCGCAGCCCCTTGGGCCTGGCGGGACTCACTAGCCCGCGGCTAGCACAGAGAAGCAGAGTTAGTTTGCTGTTCCTCTCAGGGTATCTGAAAAGCTGGTTATATGTAAAGCAGCTCGGTGTAAACGCATGCTGTGATAATTTTGGACATACCTGTACCACGCTACCTCTAGGGCTGGAAGCAGCAGCATAGGCCTCAGGAGAGGCCAGCTTGTCTCTTCTGGTGCTGTTGAAATCGGGACCTGTTTCCACACTGCTGAGCATGCCTGGCTTTTAACACGACGAATGAAGGCGAGCACAGATGGCTCGTAAGGAACAAGGGCAGGGGAAAGATAAAGCGAACAGGACCGTGTTCTCTGTCAACAGGGAAGTTTCTCTGGCGAGGAAGGAGAGTACTGGAGTAATGGGTATTGTGAACCCTGCACTGTTTGTGTCTTTCCTGTTGATATCAATTTGATGGAAATAAGTCAGGGGGGCTCAATTGTGTGGTCTGTTCTCCAAGACGCGTACTTCAGCCCTGTTTGCTGTCCCAGGCTGGAGCATCTGACATCTTCTGGAATAATAAATCGCTGCTTTTTAGAGCATGCAGTGACCTAGCTACAAGAGGAGGAATTGAAAGCACTCTGAGACAGAATAAAGGCTTCCTGTGGCTTAGACCAGTGCCCTGGGTATGGGAGCAGGATGGACTATACCCTGTCAGGGAGGTGTGAATGTTGGGCCAGGAATGTGACGGCGTTAGTATGCATGGGTATTGCTGTCTCTACTGTTTTCGGACGCCAAATTTCCTACCATCCCCTTCAGATGGAGAAAGGCAGTTGGAACATCAAAATATGTATTTGTAGCTGAAGGTTGATTATTGGAACACTTAACATAGAGAAAAAGGTACGGTGTTTCAGGGCGTGCTTTTTTCATAGAATCATAGAATAGCTTGGGTTAGAAGGGACCTCAAAGACCACTCAGTACCATCACCTCCCCCACCCCCCCACCATGGTCAGGGATGCCACCCACTAGATCATGTTGGCCAAGACCCCCTCTAGCCTGGCCTTGAACACCTCCAGGTATGGGGCATCCATTTTTGCCCCATAATAATTTTAAACTTTCAAGTTCATTGAAGCATGGGAAGAAATGGAAAAGCAGAACTTGTGTGTCAGGCTCAGCAATGATTCCTATGACTTTCTTTCATTTTTCCCTCCATGCTTCTGTGTAACGTCTGCGTTTTGTGCATAAGTGTTCCTGATAGGCATCCTAATTTGTTCAGTAAATAGCCGTGAATGAATAAACTTTTTTTCCCTCTGCTGCAACTCATATGCTCTTCTTTAGGGAAAGCTAAATAATTTTGTAGCCTTCAGCCTGTAATACTGAATAGTCATCATTGTCCTGGATTGAATTCTAAGGCATAATGTTGCTGTTGCATATCTTTCCTCTTTTCTGTGCAAGGTAGGCAAATATATATATGTGTATCTGAAGTACCCTTGTTAAAATAATTGATGAGGTTCAAGGTGATTTATAGAAAGCAGTGGTGACCTCTGTTTGTTGGAGCATCCTTCGTCATTCTGAGGACAGCAAGGCAGTGTGGCACGGCAGCGGGCTGTAAACAGCGAGGGTGTGTACAGGGTGGTTCACATTGTAGTGAAATTGGATGATATCAAGAGAGGCTTTTCCGAGTCTAATATTAGGATGTAGAGAACTTTGTTTCCCTGCAGGTACAAACACTGTTGTGAGAATATGTCAAGTCTTTGTTAGTGCAGATTTCACTTAAATTATTAAACCAGCTTGAGAAAGTTCTTGTGAGTGTCTGCTGCTTTCTGTTTTCATGGTAAATGCATTGCCTCATTTAAGGTTCTTGTACTAAGAGTAAAGACCTTGGAAAGATTTTTGTGTATCACCAGACAGATGATGCATGTTGTAAATGTAGCTTTTGGAACACATTTAGTGTCTGTCTTAATGTAACCTGGACACAAAGATTGATGTTTTTAACTGGCAGGATTTCAAAACACATCACTGTTTGAGCCCAGGTTTGTGTATATGTATTTTATTGCTGTACTCTTCTTAGGTTTTTGAAAAGTAATGTATTGTGAAATATTGTAATTTAATTTTTTTTTTTTGGTGCAGGGAAGAAAAGCACTGACATCTGAGTGCTGGTTGCAGCATTTTTAGTGTGAAGGAGCATGGGGACAATAACTTCCATTTCAGATAATGATTCCCAGTTAATCATTATTTGAGATGTATTCATTGTTCTGTATTAAAAATTCTGTTTTCCTGACATTTTCTATTGATTTAATAGCTATTAAATTTGACTTGATCTGTCTATGCCTTGCTAGCATGTGATGCTTTGGAAGGCCTCATTAGCTGCCTGTATCTTCAATCATATTCCTTCCATGTGCAACTGGATTGTAATTTAGTTCATTATACTTTCTAGTGATCAGTGATATTTGGTCAATTGTCAGATGTTGTTTAACTTAAATGAATTTCCCATCTCCCCCATATGACCTCTCAAAGAGCTTAAAACCTGCCTTGGCTTCTACTACCTGACCTATAAATTATTTTTGAGCACAATGAAAAGCAGAATTCAGTCAAGGTGCGAGGAGAAGCATACTTGGTTTCCTTTTTATACAGAATACTTGTAGAGTCTTCACTGAAAAAATAAAAATCCCCCTTCTCTTCCCAGTCTTTCATAGAATGGATGGTTACACTGGATGGTACCAGTATTCTTCAGAAGTTGCTCAAAAATGCTAATATAAAAAAGTAAAAATTGCAAGAACTGATACAGTAGGGGAGTGCGTGTGTACATATATGTGTATATGCACACACCCACTTTTACCATAAGGGAATCCCTCTGTTCAAATCACTAATATTTGACTAAAGAGCTCAAATGAACATCATATGAAATACACTTGTAAAAGTTTGCATTCTAAAAGAACGCAGATTATTGTTAGTTCTCCATGTTTCAGTATTATTTTTCTGTCTGGTTGTTTAATTGTCTGTAAATAACTGATTTTGCAGTTTCTCATTTTCTAATTATTTAAAATTCTTAAAGGAAATATATTTATATCAGCAGATAATTTGTTAAACCAGATAGCATAACTAATTTGGTGAAAGTATTTACCCAATAGTTTTTTTAGATGGGCCATAATAACCACCCAAAACCTGAACTGATTTCAGTACTTAAATATTTTAAGAAACTTCCTTAGATTACATCTGTCTAATGGTTTGGATTTGAGACCTGTATAGCTTTATCCTGGTAATTACATTAATTTGAGAGGTGTGACAGACCTTCAAGTTCTCCTCATTTATTTTTGAGCTGTTAACAGTGTGATTTTTCAGCACCGTAAACTAATCAGAGTTCATTAATGATTTTCAATTCACCAGAAGTCTCACTAGTATCTTTTTGTGGAGTGGAAACAAGACAATTATTGTCAACTATTTCAGAAATAAATAAAATCAAATGCTTACTTTAACATAATTAAGCATGTAAGGCTATTTTTATGTGTTTACAAATTCAGAGCCTGGCAGTTATATCTGAAAGCTAGAAAAAAAGCTTGAAAAACCCACTCAATACTTAGTGGTGAAAATGGTGTATATATGTGCCTTTTAAAATAATTTAGAATATTTTCATCTTGTTTGCTTATTACATTGTTAACAATCAATTAATTATGAGAGTGTGCTGTGTGGATATACTTGCACAGGCAGCAATTTACAGGTAATTCACTTCGTATGAAATACTCCAACCATTATCATGTAGTCCAAATGTAGATCTGCAGGTAACTGGTAGAATAACCATCTGAGAAATGCGTGGAAGAGATGACCTTCCCCTGGTGGCAGTGTGCTCAGTGGGCAGCTGCAGAAAGGTCTCTGCAGAGCAGGCAAACTGGCAGAAGGCTTAGCAAGGAGGACTGACCAAGAAAAGCGGAGGGTCTGTATGCAATTGGGTTTGTGGCTTTTAAAACTCAGGCTTCTAAACTTGAGAACTTTTTTTTTTTTAACATTAGGTTTTGGCTTCGTTGTGCAAAAAATCTTCTGTATGCTCTACAGGAAAGCTGAAGTATCAGTTTCAAAGCACCTGGACACTGAGTGTTTACTTAGGGGTTTAATGTTCTAAAATAAAAAAATGGTGGTTGATTGGGTTGAGATGCGTCTTTATCTAGAATGGGTTCATTGGCCCCACATAGATAAGCTAAAAGCAGTAGGAAGTTTTCACTCTACGAACTGCTCCCACTGAGCTAAATTTTTATTTTTCTCAAAATATAATTGAAATCAGCAATTGCGGGGAAAACATTACAACAACACTTATTTAAAATACAAATCTCCGTATATTCAAAGCCATCATTATATTAAAATGTGTTAAATACTCACTATGCTTAAATCACCAAATATTCAAGTGCCTATTTTTAAAGGCAGGAGTCAGTTTATCACGTAACTGAAAGAATCATATACTCCAGTGTCTAATTATGATCTATTAAATCTAATGACAAATGAGCGTACGTGGTATGTGCACGACTGCCTGGCTCGCGTGGCTTTGCTGAAGAGTGTGTATTGCAGAGTTCCTTAAAAATATTGTGCTGTAGGTATCTGGCGGAGGCTTGCTTTTGTTAAGGTCAGCCTCTTGGGAGTTCTCTATTTAGTGAATCGTGTAGGTTGAGTAACGATTAGATGCCAAGTCACGATCTAGCACTTGGAGCTAATTTTACTTCTAGCGTGCTGCTTTTGAATCCAAAGCTGCTCTTGCCGGCGCTGCTGTGCTGCAGCCAGGAGAGGAGCCCTGCTTTAGCTGGGGCAGCCCGCTCCTCGCTGCGGGGCTGCTGCAAGGCTCTGAGCAGCGCGCGTGGGGCTGGGGCTGCGAGCTTCAGCCTCTGAGGGCCCCGGTGGCTTTAGGGGATGGCGTGTGTGTATGCGGTAAAGGATCATCTGTTACCTGATGCTTATGCTCGTTGCGTTCCTGAGTTACATGCTCTTCAAGGTGGGCTCCTAAGAATGTAGAAGCATTGAGACCGAAGTTCAGTATTGCTCGCTCTGACCAGCACAGATGGTACTGAGCCGTCTGAGCAAGCTCTGTGCTGCTCCAGGCCTGTATGCAGGCTTTCCTCCGGTGGTTCCTAACAGCGGGTGAGGACAACTGTCACGCTGTAATACTTCAACACATTGAAGAAAATCATACCTGAAGAAACTGTTACACAAAGCTGTTCTAAAATTAGAGCTCTCTTCAAAACTGGAGATGAGTTTTCATGTGTTTTGTTATTTCAACTCCTGTCTTGAGTTATTTTAATTCATGTGGGACACGGTGATTAGATATCAAGTTGCTCAAAATAAATATAACTTGCAATGGTCGGCCATGTCTCACCCTTTATTATTAAAGGAGGGAATGTTAGTGCTGTATGCTTTTTAAAGCTGACACTAGCGCTTGCTGCAAGCTACGTCTGTTTGAAAAACTTCAGCCAGAGCAATTCAGTCTCTTCTGAAGATGATGACAGAGTAGAAGCTCTTTTAAGAAGGGGAAGCTTTTTTAATAAACCTTTGCTTTTCTTTCAAATAACAGTATTTTGCCATCTTCCTGAGCATTTGCCTGTTATTGTTTGACTGATCTTTCAATAAATTTCAGCTTGCCCATTTTGAGCAGCAGCTCATAACTAACAAATAATAGATCTATGCTGAGTGCTTTCCAGCTTGTACCTGCAGGTGCCTGAGAAGTCTTTGCTGTAATTATAGTAATAACATGCTGGGGGCTGGCCAAGAGTGGGGCTTGGCAAAAGAACTGGTGGTTTAGGGGGGGGAAAGGGTGTTTCCCTTTGGGTTATAATATTGCTTGACAGAAATTTTGAGGGATGAACAGTGGGTAATGTGGAGGAGCAAGGAGAGTAGGCAAGATGGTAAACAGAGAGTCCAGGGACTGCGAGGAGCTGTGGAGCTGACAAAACTTAGTCAAGAAGGGGGTCCTTGGCCACTGGGCAGGGCAGCACCAGGTGACTGACTTGGTACCACTAAGGGCTGCATCTTCTGGTGGCCTGGCCACATCCACGCTGTGTGGCATTTGGCTCTGGGTCTCCCCTGGGTCCTACACAGTCATCCTGTGCCTTACATCAATTGACATCTTTTTGTGAAGAGACAAGAAGGGTTTGGTTCAAATATGTGTGATCTAATGGGAGGAGTGTGGTGCAGCTCACTGGGATGTTCTTGGTTGCGTGTGGTGTGTCCTGAGGCACGTGAGAGCGTGTTTGAGGGTACAGGGGGTGCCTGGGATGGTGTTGGAGGGCTGTTCTGTCGAATGAGCCAGAACTAAAGCAGTCTTATTAATGCTGTCCAATGCAAACAGCCCCAGAGTGAAGAATTACTTTAAAAAAGCTGGTTGAGGGGACCTGTGAGAGCTGCGTAGTGAGCTACCAAGCCATACGGGCAGTCTTGCAGCTCGGTGCTTTATTAAGCCCCTGCTCATGCCGGTGTGAGCATGACAAGTGTTCAATGAGAACAATTTGGCAAAGAGATCAGCTCCGGAAAGCTGAGGGATGGGGAGAAATGGATTAGCCTAAAGGACTGGAAGCCTATTTATGTATGTGAATTTGGAGGAGGGAAAAGGAGGTGGAACAGATGAGAGTAAAGCTGGGAAGAGAGGGGATACCAGGAGAAACCCTGAGGAACTAGAAAGCTAAAGCTTGATTTGTGGAGAGCGTGACAGTATGTTAAGGAACGGCTGGACAAGAAGAACTCTTTGTATGTCTCCCATCTCTAGGCTGAAATATGCTTCTGGACAGCGTGTTTTACACAGCTTCAAATGCTGACTGCAGAATTTCAGGCTCATTGCTCCTCCTGCTGTGTAATCTACTGAAGAAGCATAACTTGTCTTCTCTATAGTTGTTCTTTCACAAAATGAAATCAGTTTTGAGGTTTCTTTTCAGATAACTTGTGTAGAGGCTTACCATAGCAGACCTGAAGTTTCCAGGTCTGCTTTTAGGCTGTGTAGCATCATTTGTCATTTGTAATTACACTTGTAATTACACTAAGTCACTTGTAATGATGCCGTATGATAGAAATTCTCTCTCCAAAAATTTCTCTGAAAACATGCTATGAAGTTGTTGAGAGACCATCAGAAAGCTTGCAAAATCAAGCACTCAATTGAAACATTAGAATAAATTTGCAAGTCTGATATAACTTTGGTCTTATAATGCATGGGCACTGTAATCATTACATGATAAGGCATGCTGAAGTTGACGTAATAAATCATCTGTTTATATAAGGGGCAAGGATGAAATTGCTGCTGGAAAATTAGATTTTAATTATTTATATGGCTCTAAGATAACACTCTGTTCTGCCATATGCTGTTATGAAATATACATGGAATTGGCGATGGGGGGGGAGCGTGCATGCAAGGAGCTGACAGGCACACCCACGGTGCTAAATAACGAAATCTCCTGGAGAAACGTCTTGCAGCAGCTCCCCTCTATCCTAGGGCTGAATTCCGTATTGCTTCTAGCATGAATGACTTGACTTTTCTGCATCCATATATCCACTGAGAGCCTTCTGGGTGTTTTTCTCACTCCTGCCCGCCCGAGTGGGGTTCTGCAGTCCTGCTGAAGCCCCGGCCCCAGCCCGTGGTAGGGGCTGTGGGTACACGGTCGGCTCTTCCCGACAGCCAGTGGGGTCTGATGTGCACAAAGCCCCTGTCCTTCAGGAAGGTATAGGACTTGGCAGCTTCTGTCACCTGCCAGCTCGCAGAAACTTGTTGGGTTTTCCAACCTTGTGGCCAGAAATCAGCTCTTGTGAAAGTTTGATTTTGTTCATGTTCCTCTCTCTGCCTCCTGGGGCTAAAGCAATCCCCAGGTACCGCAAGCAGAGGAACACAGGGTTTATTTTCATCATCTTGTGCTCTGCTTCCTGTTAGAGAAACCAGGTGGCTTCTGTGGATTGCTCACCTTCTCAACAGGTGGTAAAAATTAATTTGATACCCTGTAGCTTTGACAGGTGTTATCAATATATACACTTCATATGAAAATAAATGCACAAGCAAATGCAGATATCTTACTGCCACTTTACACAGGAAGCGCTGCAGACTGTTTTGTTATCAGCTAGTCAGCCTCACTCCTTTTTTCAGTGTTTCAATAGCCAGGTTCCTGAATTAGCTGCATTAGTTCCAGATCCAGATGCATTAGTTGCTTGCCTCTAATGAGTAAAAAGGGAAAGGATGTACTCTGCAGGGACTTCAGTGACTGCAAGGGGTTGTTCTTGAATGGGAGACTAATTTAGACTGTCAGATGTTCAGCAGAAAGTGCTTCCTGATACAGATACATTAGTGTTTGCTTTTTTTTTTTTTTTCTTAAAGCAGGTTTTATACCTTGTGATTCTGGCTGATAGTGATACTTAACCTGGTCTGGACAGTGGATTGGGAGCTCAGGATCAGGGGTATCAGACTGGGGCAGGGTGCTGAGTACCAGTAGGGAGGCCAGAAGCAAATAAGCCTGGTAGGACTGTGCAGAACAGTGTAAAGAGTGACTGCTACCATGCTGCTGTCACCTACTTCTTTTTGTCTTTTGTAGCTTGTATAATTGTCATACTGGAGTATATCATCTGCTGCTGCTTCGTAGCCCTAAGTCATTTCAGCTCTTAATATGATGTGTAAAATAAGAGCTGCTAGTTGACTGCCATGTTAAATGGTGTATTGAAGCTATCAGCAAAAAGGCTTGTTGTAAAAGTCTTGTACTTAATCTAGATTATTGAGAATTTTTAATTTTAATTTTGTGAATAAATTAAGTTAGTTGGACTTACATTTAATATCTTATTGTGCGCATCTGATTTTTAAATGTCCTAATAGCACAGGCAGGATGAAGGAATATTTACTTTTTTTCACCAACTGACAGACACCGTTATTCTATTTGTCACTTACATTAATCAGCATCGTTTATCTGGTTGGATTGAGAAGGTCAGGGTCTTTGTAATGACAGACAAATAGTTTTTTTTTTTTTATAACAAAACTCCCAGTGTGAGGATCAGTTTAAACATAAAACCAAAACTACCTTCTGAATTTATGAAAAAAAAAGTAACCTAAAAGGTGTCAGTATTTTCCCAGGATTGTTTTTACAAATTATGTTTTGAGTGATATCTTCTTTTCTAAAGATATCTTGCTGGAATTGGTAGTGTTGAACTGTCAGGAAGGCAGAACTCTTCAAATGTCCTCAGGAAACTGGAAGTTGAAAGTTAAAGCGTTCAACGCAAAAACTTGAATCTACCGGAAAAAAAAAGTTCAAATGCTCTTTAATGTTTTATTTTGATAAAATAGACACCTTGTCAGTGTTTAAAGTCAAAATAACATTAAATATTTAATAACACAGCAGCTTTATCTTGCTGTGTGTTTTAAAAGCTATCTCAGAACTTCAAAGTGTGTTGGTAGCTCGCTGTGTTAATCGATATATGCGTATAAGTCCTTTAAGGAACCTGCAGACACTGTTTTTTCCCCTTTTTTCTGTCTTGAGACTGTTTGAATGCCAGTTCCTGCATTGGTTTTGGCTTTATCAAAAAAATACACTTCATCTCTTGCTGTTCGTAGCATTTTGAGAGTAAAAGTATATTTTTAAAATCACTTGCTGTTTGTCGTACTTGCCCAGTATTATTATTTTTCCGGTAAGGGGGAACTGTGTATGCATACGAACACTGTCTGTGATGATGGATTATCCTAGACCACAACACCGTGGCAACAGTGGAAAAAGAATTTGATTTCCACTTGGAAAACAGTGCCATAGCAACATTGGAATGAAGCAGACTTTTGGTATTATTTACTAGATTACTGTAGCATGACTTCAAGATCCTGATCTTTGCTTTTACTTAATCATCCTTTAGGTATTTGTTGCTTTTATGCTCTACACAACAATTTTTACTGTTTTCAAAGGAAAAAAGAAAGAACTGATACTTATAGTAGTTGGGTTTAGGTTTAAGTATATTTTCAGCACCCTACCCCCCCCCCCCCCCCCCCCCCCCAAAAAAAAAAAAAAAAAGAACTTAGCAAAGTAAAAAAATGTATTTGTAGAACTTCTGGATTTAAAAGAATTACTAAAAGCTTATTCACTAAGTCAAGAGGTAGCCTACCTGAATAATCATGTGTCTTATTTAAAATCAGTACAAAATTAATTAGTCTCAAAGAACTGAAAACATAATTTGGAATAGGCTATACTTGCTAAGATAGTTTCCTAATACTTCTTGCAGAATTCCAGTAAGGCTTTTGGGGGTTGCAGTAACATAGCATTTTTTTCCAACACAGCTCCTGAACCAATATATTCCTTTATTCTTCAGATCCACTGCTTCAGCTGGTGAAAACCACTGATGGTGCTGCCTAAAAACAAGCTGAATAAATCAACTCAAGTATGTTGTAATTATTAGATATCTGTGTTTTTAATTAAAAAAAAAGTATCTATATGAGCATTAAGCACTACTGTGAATTTTCACCCTTTTCCTCCATACAATATGCATTTTCCCTACTTCTTAATTTCTCCTTAAAATCTGGTCTGTGAAGATATGAAATAGCATTGTCTGTCTTGACATATACTAGATACAATGCATTAAGGTGAGTAAATCAAAACCCTTTGTCAGCAAGAAAGGTAATATGTACTCACTAACAATGTCATTATCTTCCTGATTACTGAAGAGGATTAATCCATTTTCGAGAACATAATTTAGTTTTTCATCCATTTTGGATGAGATTTTTCCTTGACTTCAGGAGGCAGAAAAAGCCCTGATTAAAAAGCAGTGCTAAATTGTGTGTATTCAAATAGTAGGGTAAAATATGGGTCCCATGCCACGAGCCTAGCAGTAGCCAGGTCTGATAATGGGGTGACATCCCTGTCTACCAGGGTATAACTTCAGGAAAGATGGATTAAATACATTTATATACACAAACCACAGGAGTATAACTAAAATAACTGTGATCAAAGGCTGACTTTTCCAGTCAATATTAGAGAAATATATGAGGATTGTTGGAAGGAAAGGCTGGCATAACTCATTGGAACTTGGATCTTTATTAATGGGAAGGGTTGTTCAATGCAGGTAGAAAAGTAAATTAGGGGACCATGCGATGAGTGGATGATAAAGCTTAATGAGCTATTCAGACATCCCTTCTGTACCATGATTTTCTTTGTGTGACAAAATAGCCACTGATGTTAGTATATTGACTAAAGTTACACATCAATTTTAGTCGTGCCCTTAAAAGTCCCAGAAAGGGAAGAAAAAAAAAAAAAACCAACCCCACTGGTAAAATCATTTGATTACTTTATATTTTGTATCCTCATCAAACGTTGAGCCTTAAGGCTGCATTTGTTACATGCATGTCTGCCCTTTTGAAGGGGAGCATACTACATTTGTTATCTCGTCAACCTACTGGAAATACATTGATTTCCAGGCCGCAGCTGCCTGGAAGCCAGGGCTGCAGGCTCTCTTGTGCAGCAAAGCCCATCCTGTGTATGGAGAACTGTGCTGAGTTTGTAAGGCAGGTAGCTGATTTACAATCCTATATATGGCGTACAATCTGCTAGTCAGAAAGTGCTTAAAATGGATTATACTTAAATATAGAAATGATATGTAAATGAGATTCCTCCTCCTCCAAACAAAAGGCAGAGTAAACGTACGGACCCCCCCAGCAGTGGCTGTGGGCCCACGTCACGCGCCCCTGACGGAAGGAGGAGGCCGCGTTCCTGTGGGGTGGCGGCCTGGCTTCAGGAGCTCATCCAGCAAGCTGGTGGTCCCTGGTGGTGGCCAGTGGGGCTACTTCTCCAGCTGCTCCGGCTCTTTCTCGTTCTCGCTGAGACGGATCCAAATCAGCTTTGCTGTACAGGAGGCAAATCGTACAGCTCCAGCCTCCGAGGAGCAAGAATCACGCCAAACGCCTTCCTTCTTGAGCTGCTGTGAAAGGAGAGCAGTGCGTCTGCTGCTTGTCACCTGGGGCAGGCTTTAAAATACAAAATAAGAAATCCTTATGATAGCCTACCCTCCTTTGGGATGGGAAAATGGTGATTGCCTTTGTCTTGCTGTTCTGTGAAGAACATCACTTTAATGGTGTAATAAATGTCAAAGCAAAACTTGTAAGTAGTTAATTTTCTACTTCTGCATATGTATTTAATAAGACAATGCTTTACTGAGTTTTGTTGCAGATTTCCACTTTTATTTTTGTGACATAAACAGCTGGGTTGTTTGATGCCATCAGAACAGACTTCTGCAAAGATCAGATTCCTATGGAGACTTCTAGACTTTTTTTTTTAGACTGTAAGAAGTCATTTGACAAATGTGTGAAGTAAGGAAAAAATTATACAGGGAATAACTTCTCTGGAGTTTTTAAACACTGATAAAGCTCACTTTTGTGTCCATATTTCATCTGTTACTGTACAGAACACAAAATGATGTGATGTAGTGCATGCAGATCAAAAACTGAGCCTGCTGAGAGTTTGGATGTGTGGGAAGTTGGCTGTAATGAATCTGTTAATTATTTTAATAATTCATATTAAAATGCTTTAATAATTTTCTCTTAATGAATCAAACCCTCTTCTGTACTTTTAACTCTCCTTTTCTGTACTTTTATGTATCTTATACATCCTACTGCTTTTTTCTTCATTGCTAGTATTTGCATACTGCATTTTCTTGCTGAAACAATTTTTGGGGCGTGTGATTTTTTTATTATTCAATTCACCTCTGTTGCCATGTGGATTTACAGTCTTTAAGGAAAAACTAATAGTCCCTGTCTCATTTGGTATCGCTGAAGTGAAGAAGCCACTTTTGTGGCTGCTGCTTGTTACTCTTTCAGTAAATATTTCATTTTTTACAATATGTACTTTATATTCATGCAACACAAGTTCAGAGATGTTAGTGGCTACACCAAGTAATTTCACAACCTACAGAATATTTATTAAGTGTAGCCTTTGATACAAGGGGAGACAGGTAGAGAGCCTCAGGCCAAATTTAAGGCGCTACTGTATTTGGGTGCTTCCAGGTAACTCTTGGACAGCTCAAGCATCCCAAAAGGTTTTCTGCAACCAAAGAAGACTTGCTATATTTCCTTTTTTTTTCCTTCCCCTTGAGCATGGACTGAAGACTGTATATTCCAGAATTTCCAAAATCTTGATTCTTTATACATATATATAATTTTTCCTTCCAAGAGTCAAGATTCTAACCTCCTTCTGTGGCTGTAATCTCCCTTTTTTTTATCCTCTTTGCATTCTCCGTCTGACTTGATTCAATTCAATCAATTTTTGTGTTGTTGCTGTGAATTCACTTAAGCACTAGATGTGTTTAGGAGGGCTTTAGTTTGTTACAACAGAAGTAACTCTGCAGCATCAGCAAATCTGTTCTGTTGTGGAAGCTGTGGTTGGTTTCGTGGCTGCTGATAAATCCCCTCATCCTGTGGTTAGGAGGTGCATATTTGTCTACACATGTACTGTGACTGCATGTCCCATGTATTTAAACAACCTCAGGCATCCACTGGTCAAGGATGATCCTTGTGCACAAAGAGGAAAGGTAAAGCATTTTTTTCCCCTCATGACAAAGGATAGAGAATGCTACTGGAGAAAACCTTAGAATAATTTAAGTTGATGCTGTGAATCTTGTTATATAACTTTTTCATCAAATGTAGTATGAAAGCAGAAAAAGAAACACACTTATTTTGCATCTCTCACAATACTCAGTGGTATGTGCTATAGCTGCTAAAATAATAAAGTGGTTGAACCTTGAGTTGTTTGAAGAGGACTCTTCTCAGTCTGGAGTCACTTCTGGGAAATCTCCTTGACAGCAACTCTTTGTGCTAAACAGCTCATGTTTTATGTCTGGGAGCAAGGTCTCTCTCTGTTAGAGATTCAGTGAAATCATAAAACCATAAAATGGTTGGGGTTGGAAGGGACCTTAGAGACCACCCAGTTCCAACCCCTCCCCACCATAGGCAGGGACACCTCCCACTAGACCAAAGCCCCATCCAGCGTGGCCTTGAACACCTCCCCCAGGGATGGGGCATCCACAGCTTCTCTGGGCAACCTGTGACAGTGCCTCACCACCCTCAGAGTAAAGAATTTCCTCCTTATATCTAATCTAAACGTGCCCTCTTTTAGCTTAAAAGCATTACCTATCACTCCACTCCCTGACAAAAGAGTCAATCCCCAGCTTTCCAGTAGGCCTCCTTTACGTACTGGAAGGCCGCTGTAAGGTCTCCCTGAAGCCTTCTCTTCTCCAGGCTGAACAACCCCAACTCCCTCAGCCTGTTCCCCTAGGAGAGAGGTGCTCCAGCCCTCTGATCATACTTATGGCCCTCCTCTGGACTCGTTCTAATACTTCCATGTCCTCCTTGTGCTGGGGGCCCCAGAGCTGAATGCAGCACTGCAGGTGGGGTCTCACAAGAGCAGAGCAGAGGGGGAGAATCACCTACTGTGACTTGCTGGCCATGCTTCTTTTGATGCAGCCCAGTAATCAAACTAGTAAGAGTCTACATCACTAAAGCATTTGATAAGTTATTTTTCTGTAGCTGACAAGTTTGGCTTGTACAACAAGCATTAAGTAAATGGAGAAAGGAGAGAAAGAATTCAGGAATGATAAACAGGACATAAATACAAAGGTGGTTTTGGAACGAAAGTAATGGGTTATTTGGGCCTAATTTAGAATTACTTAACCTGCTCTGCTCACTTGTTTCTGATTGCAGTAAGTAATGACTGGCTACGTATGCCGTAACATCCTTTTGTATGTTTGAAGGAAAAAATAAAAGGAATAAATTATTATTTATGAAGTGACAGCAGTGTGTTTAATAAGTCCATGAGATCTTAGTTGTAAAAGCTGAAATTAGTAGAAGTTATGATATTTTAAATTAATTTTTTTACATAAGATGGCATCTTCCTTTTCATATCCCTTCATAAACTATCAGGCAATCTTCACAAGTTTGTCATAACATATTTAATAACGTTATTTAAATAAGAGAAAAATAACGTTAATATTTTTCAGTATATTTCTAGTGTCTGTATTTCCTACGTATTTCCTAATACTTTTTTATAATGTCTCAGTTCTGACACAAAACAATCGGCCTTATAGTTTGTTGTTCATTTATGTTGAACATTGTGAAAACATATTTTGCTCTGCTGTGTTTATTGGAGGATCTTGATCTTCACAATTTACACTTCATAATAGCACTTAATGCTTATTTGTCACAATATTCATCTCCCATCCCAAATATTTGGAATGCCTTTTGGGAAGAAGGATCTACAGTTAATAGTCTTTTTATGTCTTAAAATGCCTGGGTAGATATGTTATGTCAGCATGCTTCAACTGTCTTTAGGCTAGGTTGTTGTTTCATGTTAGATGATTCAAATCTACCACTTCTTTTCTTCTTCGAATATTTTACAGTGGCCTTGGTGGGTGTAACTGCCTGTGGTTTTAGTATTTTGGGATGGTATGCCATCCCTGGATACTTTTGAGTTACACTGTCTTTTAGAGTTTTAGATCTCACACCTTTTAAACTCTAAAGCAAAGTTAACTACTGAGCTACTTGGAGATCTCAGCTGAGTATTAACACTAGTTAAATTTTGATGAAGTATGACTGTAGCCTTAGGAAGTTTAAATGATTGGTGGTTTTTCCTGAGTATTTTCAGAAGTCTATGAAGTGTTGAGGCTATTCAGGACAGAAAACCAAAAATCCATGAAAAAGGAGATGGATGAAAAATCAGTATCATCAGGCAATTGCTAGATGTTTTTCAGAAAATGAATTTTCTTTTTCTTACCAGCAGGTTTCAAAGCAAGGAATTGTGCACTGTATGTGCACATCACAGGTATTTTCAGCTTAAAGAGTTCAGTAGGTAAAAAAAGTGGTTTTGTTAACATTTTTAGTTAGTATTTGTTAATATTAATATTCTATTTTATTTTGTAAATTGTGCAGGAAGACAGTCCTAATGGCTATATCAGTATAAAGGCTTCCGTAGGCTAATAATGTGTAAATGGTAATAGGTGATAATAAGGTGTAAAACAAGATGCTATGGGTAATATTACAGTTACTAAAAAGTGTGCATATCTTAGTGAGCATTTTTAGAGACAGATATGATTATTTCTCTTGAAGAAAAACTAGCTGCTATGACTGAAAAACTTTTCCTAATAAAAATGTATTGTGAAGTAAGAGACCCAGTTCACAGGGTTCTTTTTAAGTCTCCATCACAAAGACTGTTTTATTATGATAGCTGCCATACTGACAAGTCAAGTGACAGATCTTGCTGTGGGTTTTAAGCCTTCCATTAAATATAGCATCCCCATTTTTTGAATGTTTTGAGTAGCCCACTGAGTAGCTACTGTCTGAAAAGTGCGAGTCGCAGTAGGAGGCTGAAAGGGAATGGGCCTCCAGAGCATTTAGTGTTTAATGGCTCTACAGCTGTAGTGAAGCAGTGTGCAGAAATAATTCTGATTAGGCTTGGTCAATCAGACAACAAAATTGGACCTGCCCCTTCATCATTCAGCTCTAAAATTCAGAAAATAACTTCTGCTTAAACCTAGTTAAACAGAAAAAGTCTGTTCAATCAGTTATATTTTAGCTAGTTTCTTGATGAAGTATACTGTCAAAGGCAAAGGGGAACAAGTAGCTGAGCTACTGCAGTGGCAAAAGTTGTCTTTTTCATGTGAGGACTTCATTTTGGAAGGAATGATCAAAGCTATGGAAATAATGATTTTTGAGAATTAAGCTTTTATTAGAGTTAAATGTTAGTAAATGCAAATAATAGATTAATACTGTAGCATGTTTGTGGTGTGGTAAATACCTGATTATTTACAGTTTCATGCCAGCTGTTGTCATTAGAATATACAGTTGTAAATGTGCAATTAAAAAGCAATAACTTCAAGCAGCAGAGAAGCCAATTACCCCTAAACAAACTTTGAACAGTGTTGCCTAATAAACACTATATTATTTGATGATAAACCTTCAAATCAAAACCAAATTGCCTGTAACTATAACTTCTGTTTTTCTAAGCTATTTGCCTTCTTAGCTTAGGTCTTTGCATCTCCAGAAGCAAGGCACATGTGGGAAGTGTGAGCTGAATGAAGATGCCCTGGTTCTGTTTCGTTAAGCTGAGGAGGTCAGGTGGCTGCAGTCATTACTGAACCTCACTGGCAACGTGCTTTGATGGAGATGCTTCTGTATCGTGCTTTTGTGAAGAACAGCATTGTTCTAAGCAAGCCTTGAAAGCTGAATAGGTTTCAAAGGAGCAGATGAAGTTATTGTTCGGAGCTAATGCCGGTGCTAATAAATGCTGACGGGATTCGCGGCTGCTGCGTAGGAATAACTGCAACCCCCTTAAAATTAGAAACATTTTAGCTGGACTTAAAAACAAACAAATGAACAAAAAGTCAGGCTTTGCAGAGCAGAAACGAAAGGTTTTAATACGGTTTACTTCTTTAGGAATTGGAAAAAGCCAGTTTTGTACCAGTGTTGCTTCAAGGTAGTTTCTGGAAAAGCAAAGGCAGTTCAGAGACTGATGTGATGTCCAAAATCGGTGGCCTTCTTGTAAAATGTTTTCATTTATTTCCTGGAATGCCTATATTTTCTTCCTCATGGAATTTCACCTGTCAACATAAGTAGTAGCTTTTGCAAGGGTCTGCCTCTCAGGTGCTATCAACAGAGAGCAGAGGGCTGCCCACTTGGCAAGTCACCTGGTCTAAAGAACGTAAAGGAAAAATGGAACTAGGCAGCTCAGTGGTAGTTATTTAGGGGGAAATTCTGGATAAGGTAGGGTCTGGATCCAAATCTTTGATTTTACTGGCTGCATTGTTTAAACACTGTGGACACTGAAAAGGAATACATATGTATATTTATATTCTGTAGATAGAAGAAGCCATTTACTCTTAAACAGAAAAATACCCAGCTACACTGAGCATCATTTTACTAAAAGGCTCATGCAGCTAAGCAGATTTAGCTCTGCTTTTAAATAAATACGGGGAAATGTTTAACCCCCATTGTATGGCCACAAAGCCTGTGCTGATCACACAGAAGCTTGGGAGGTCGAGGACAAAGCCATTGGCTGCTGGAAAGGGCTTTTTGTGCGTGCTTCTGCACAGCGCTGCGACAGCGGGGCTTAGCAGCCGACTCTTGTCAAGATTACAACGTGGAGGGGAGCATGCTACAAATTCTTATCTCCTGCTAACAAAACAAAAGGGAAAAAAAAAGCAAAACAGGAAGAGGACTATATGGCTATATGCACAAGGTAATGGCTGATCTCCCTTTTCTATTCAGATTCTTCTTGATCACTTACGCAGCTGAGATTTGTGTACCTTGGTATCGGTTAGCTTGATTTATTTGAGTAGCGGGAGCATCGGGAAATGGAGCTTATACCTCTGAAGAGGAGAGTAGACCTATCCTGTGTAACTTACTGAAACATTTAACTTTGGTTAGCAGTCTAGGTGTTGAAATCAATACAGTATAATTTATATCCATGAAGGAAGGTTGTGGCTTTGCAACATATTAAAGATTAGATCGAATGTAAATTCTGTTTTAATGACTGTAATATAATGAACTCGTTTATATAAAATGAGTATGTTGCTCTAAAGGATATTAGTAAAAACTAGGCTGAACTGCTTGCATTAGAGTATGTATTTGTGAGGATGTGTGTCTGAAGAATGAAAAACTGAACAGTTATTTTTGGGGTATTTCCAGCATATATATTTTTTTCCATTATTACTTTGTCAGAATCATCTGGGGTTGAGCACTGCCAGGAATAAGATAGATATGACAGAAAGATGGATCACCGCCCTTATCAACCACCAGGGTAGTTTCTCCTCTTCTGAGGGCTCCTCATCACTCCTTAATTCTGAAAGAAGAAATGACAGGAGGGTGAATACTGGTGCTCTGCAGTATTGAATTGCATGAAACTGTGCTTAAATGCACTAACTATATTATATGTCATAAAGCAAATATTTTTCCAGGTCCCCGTTAAAATGTGTTTCATTAAATATCTTTAAGTATTGTCTAAGTAAAAGGAAACTGTATTATATACATAGCGTGTATAGTATTAGTTTTAGGAGAAAACTACGTATTGTCTCATTTTACAGCTTTCTAAGGTTAGATTAATAACATTAGAACATTTTAACTTTTTTAATGAATATATTGAGTACATTTTATCTAAAACCATTTGGCCAATCTGATTATAAAATAAAAGTGGCATTTTGATACTACTTTTTTTTTACTTTTGAACTTTTTTGCATAGTTTTGTATTACAATGCACACTTTTTTATTCTAAATTGTACTTTCCTAGAGTCTGTCAACACTATTAAATGTTTTTAAAGCAACAACACTGTGTAAATTTTAGTTCACAAGTTTTTAAATGAATGAATACACAAAAAACATAATGATCTGGTGTGTAGAAATAAAAATTGTTTTATATTTCTACAACATCCCAGTAGCCAGTTTCATAAATAGAAAATGAGCAATGATGTTACCCCAAATGCATCTAATACATTAAAAAACATATTTCACCAAATCTGTAGACTTCGTTATAGAACAACCCGGTTTAGAATGTTTTTAAAACATCTTTTCTGCCTACTTTTATTTTTTTTTTTTTAAATTCATGCTAACTCCCTCACTTATGATTGTTCTGTAAGGGTACAAATGCTCCTCTTACTTTGGAAAGCAGACATCTGGTTATTTGTTTACATGTTCAGAGATGAGAGGTTCCTGGCTAGAATGAAATAAATGGGACTTCACCTGTTGAATCCCGTAAGATGATGCCACCAAGCCATTCAAAATATCATCTTCATGCAGTTAGCACTGTGAATAACAATTCAAAGTTTTAGCTTAACTGTCAGGCAAGAAAAAAATCATAAAATATATTTGTAATCTGAGATTGCTTCTGTACTTCATTACATCTGAGCTGACTTTTGGATATTCAGGTGCTCCTCTGTGCACCTTTTAGAGAACTCCTCATGCTTATGAGTTCACTGGAGTTAGGAGCTTTTGTTAAGCTCCCTTCTCAGAGAAAATGAATCACATCACAGCAAAAGAATGTGATCCTGGACTGTAAATAGGTTACAGCCATGGATGCCAAAAAAGAACTATAGCAAATATTTATTTTTGGAGCAGAATGAGTGTAGTCCAGACATCCCAAGAGACTGATATTCTGACCATTTCATACACAACAGCTGAAAACAGTTTGACTATGCCTGTAATACAGTTTCTCTTCACTCACTAAAACACTGAAAACTGTAATGCATGTCCCAAACAATATATATCATTAAGTAACAATATTTACCTCAGAGGAGTAAAGGAAACTGGTTGTTTTTTTCACCCCTTCTTTTGATGTGTGTTAGGACTCTGGGAAGGATTATCCACTGTGTTAACATTGGTCTGTGGCACTGTAGAGCCTTTTTTTTTCCTTTTTTTTTTTTCTCTCCTGTATGTGAAGTCTCGTACACAAACCATCCTGGATGTAACATCACACCTAACTTTCAGACCTAGCCCTTGAGGCTGCAGCTTTTTTTTACTGGTACTAACAGCCAGACAGGGATAAACTCCCGTCATCGCGGTAGGCTAACTGGCACGTCTCTTATAAAACATGCTGGCCATGTTCGCCCAATGTGATCTGAATTTCATCTAGGTACTGTGACGTCCCTGTGGCCCTAATACACAGCTAGTTTGTGTTTGCAGTTCAGAGCGTCTCAAGCAGGAGAGCTGTATGGCAGCCCACCAAAGGGATGAGTCTGCAGCATGGTGTTACACGTGTGGTGTGTACTGCTGAGTGCTGCGTGGGGGCACGGGGGTGTCTGAGCATGCAGTGCCTTGCAGGGACTGTCTCAAGTGGAGACTCCGAACTTATGCAGTCCTGACAGCACGACCCTTTAGAAGTGGCCCTTGGGCTGGAGAGTTCCCTGAGATGTCCTTGGGTTTCCCCCTGGGGGAGTGAGTTGGTGGCCAAACCAGCCAGGAAGCAACGTGATTGGTAGGGTAGATGAATCTTATCTTCATGTAGGAGCAGAATATGTGTGATTAGTGTCATACTTGAGCATTTTGGTCAGTTAGGAGCCGCATGCTTGTAGCAGTTCTGAAAGCAAGTTCACTGTTGCCTTTGGCTTATAAAGGTCCAGTTGGGGTGCAAGCAGCTGCTCCCCCTGGAGAATATGGGTAGGGAGGGGTTTGAGTGCCTGAGCAAAGATGAAGGCAACAAAGTGAATTTCACCCCGGTGAAATAAATGATAGATGCCAAACTTCCAATATGACAAAGATAATATTTTCTTTCCAGTGCTTTATTATGTAAGAGCAACAATATGATTTGAAAGAGCGGGGTAAAGAGCAATTTATGAGAAGAGTGCACTTTGCTACTGGAAGAAACAGTTCAGAGTTT
Source organism: Anser cygnoides (assembly GCF_040182565.1). Classification (NCBI taxonomy): domain Eukaryota; kingdom Metazoa; phylum Chordata; class Aves; order Anseriformes; family Anatidae; genus Anser; species Anser cygnoides. Next base: position 31,514,196 of record NC_089873.1, read on the forward strand.
TGTTCAACAGTTAGGATTTTGCCAGGTTACAGAACAATTTAGTAATAAAAACTCTCTTTAAAATACTCTGAAAGAAACTTTTGACAGTGTTATCAAATTAAACCAATCTTACTGGATCACAAAGTTTGCAGTCTCTCCTGTTTTATCTTAGAAGATGGTGCTCATCTGCAGATAAGAGAAAACAATAAGCTTTTTTACAGATAAAATTTGTACTTTTATGTACACTAAATAAAATAACGTGTCTTGCAGTCAAGTCACTAGCAGCAATGCTAGTCCGGTGCTTCTGGTTCTTCACTTCATCACTGGTTCACTGAAATAAAGACTGTAGGTGGCAAGCAGAGCAGCATCTGCAGGTGAGCAACATGTACTATAAAGCCAGACGACTGTCATGGGAATCCTCAGTTCCAAATTTTTTGTAGCTCACTGTCAAAATTTGTGATCCTACTTAAACCATACTCACTCGTTCAACTCCACGTGTGCTTAACTGTGGAAAAATAAACAACCTCCTTCTCAATGAAGCCTCAAATATGTCTAAAATAGGGTGTTAAAGTAACAAAGACTTGAGAGAGGTAGTGCATGCACAGTTCTCATGAATAAATGAGGAAGGTCACAGCCGAATTGAAGACAAGCCCTCACCTGCTGTTTCCTCTTTCCTTGTATTGTGCTTTTAATGTGGGGGGTTGGCTGGAGGGGGAGGGGTTGTCTGTCTCATCCCTCAATTAGGATTTAGGATATTCTCCTAGAAAGAATGAGATCAGGCAGTTTATGAATAGGCTATAAACACCGGTCGCTCGCTTTCCAGGCACGCGCTGTGACCAAAAGCTTTTCCAGCAGTAGGGGCTTGCTGTCAGTGCTGCTCTGACCTCTCCCAGCTGATGTCTTCGTAGAAGCTTGTGCATCTGTATGCCAAAGAGCACTGCAGGATTTGGTCTTGAAGGGGGAGAGGTACCCCAGTGTGCCTTAAGTTACTGAACTTCAAAAAGATGTGGTTAGGGTTTTCCAGTGGCTTGGTCAAGCTTTGGGAGGCACTGACTGTTTTTCAAACGCTACAGAAAACCTGGATGCCTTTATGGGTGGCCTGGTTTGATTGTATGGGTCTAGCTATATTATTTTGGAGAGCTAAATGCAAAGTATAATTTTGAAACCTATGATGCTTCTTTTGTTGCTGATGCCTCTTATTTTTCCTTAAGCCCAACATATATAAATTAGTTCCTAGTAAAATGTCATCCTTCTCAACACCACTTAAACCATACCTGATTTAGCATTGCAGCTATATGAAGACATTTCTGAAGTATTTGTTGTAGTTTAATAGTGAGTGTAATTATCAGCCTGTGTGAAGACTTCAGGTTCTATATCGTTTTTTTGCAGGCAAGACAGTAAGGTAAAGATCTGCCATACAACAAATAAGAAAGAAGGAAAAGTAAATATATAGACCATCTTTCTCAGAAGTTATTTGTACAAAGGTAAGATATTTTTTTCCATCTAAATTTTAATTTCCCATGCCAAATATAGAGAAAAAATGCTACTGGCATTAAATTTTTCTTTATTAAGTTTCTTCTTTCTATACCTTCTTTTAAGTACTATTGGGATAGTCATATAATGCATTCTGCATTTAGCTGCATTTCCACATTTGTTTAGGTTAACAGCTTGTGATTAATATAAACTTTACAATATCATCACAGCTTTTACCTGAATAGCTCAAATCAAATACACTAACTAGGAGAGCAGCTAAAAGTATTTCGTAGATTCATATAATTAAAGGAAGGCTTAATCATCTCTGATGATCCTTGCTGGAGAGGACAGGTGTCGGGACAAGTTAACTAGTAAACAAATGAGTCTGAAAAACAGAATTGAGAAAGGACTTAAAATATTTCTGTACCAAAAGAGTTTTTTCTTCTATCATAGATCACAGATTTGGTGGCAGAGACATTCTGAACTCTTCAGTCTCATGGTTTAGATCCCAAGGTTAAAATGCCTGTTTTGGAAGTTTTGAAATAAGCTTTTTTTTTTTTTTTTTAATTGCCCTCCAACCCCTCTATGCTCTTGTATTTCAATTGAATAACTTTCAGTATAAGAACAGAGATAGCCTTACTCAAAGTCAGAAGTAGCTGCTGAATAGTCATCTGTGTTTTAATATCTGAATCTTTTGAACAAAAAATCTGATTTTGGGGTCTTGAATACAGTATTGTATACAGTCTGCTAAAACAGACCTCTTCTCTTCTATAGTGTGTAGGCATGGATGGCTCCACAATGGTTTATCCCTCATTTATGTGTTCAAGCAGAAGGGACGTCTGGAAGTGTCAATAATAGGCTTAAAACAGAGAAGGGAGGAGATAGACACTGAAATGTTTTGACTTCTGAACTATATGCTGGTGGTGTTTCTGAAAGTAAAACTTAGTCCATCCTTTCCCTCTAACAAAGATATTTTAATCTTTCAGGGATCTCTTCTGAAACGGTTCTTGTGTTAGTCACTCAAGAGTTAAACGTAGCTTTGCATAACGAGGACTGTTACTGTAAGGTTTTGAAACTAGACTGCTTTGAAAAAAAAGATAACCATTGAAGATTCTGAAAGGCTTTTTGGATGGTAACCAAGTTAAGGAAGCTCTAAGGTTCTTTGGCTTTCCTGCTAGCTGCTTTCACTCACCAGGATCCTGGCACCCTATCCCTGTGCCCTCATTGCCTCCGTAGCTCCAGTTCTTCTGTCAGGGAATGCCACCATACAATAGGCCCCCTGGGGCTACTTGGATGAGTGACAACCAGACAGCTCCAAAGTGACAAGTGTTTGAATGTCTAATTGGGTCAGTGCACAGGTGCCTGCTTCTCATGAGGGAGATGTTCTAGCTTTTCTATGTGACTTTCTCTTGGTTCCCCTCAATTTTCCTACAATTGTAAAGCAAAGCTGTCAATACGTTCTTGAAAGAGAACAGGCAGTAGGAAAGAAGAAGGATGATTCCCTTCTAAACTGTTTTGATTAAAATACCATTACTGCTTGAGCACTGACTGGAGGGAAGGCAAAAAAATCCATTGAGGAGATGGTTGTATGCTGATAGAAATAGATGATGTAGTAGACTATAATAAAGTGGTTTGATTGGTGAAAACGAATACATTGTGTTTGTACATTGTCTGTATTTACACAGTTCTCATACTGGTTAGAGCTAGAGTCTTGTGCATCAGGGATGTATGGGAAAGAAAAAAAGTGGTTTAGCTATATTTGTACAGTGAGGCTATTCCTAAGTCTAATAAACAACTTGTCTTCATAGAATGCAATCAGATATAGGCAACTGATGTGCAAGGGAACTATTTCAACTTAGTGAAGGCATGGTCTGAGCAAAGAAGACAACTGACACTAAGTCCATGTTACTCAGATGTAGTTGCTCCCATTCCATCTCTTCCTCAAAGAAGTATAGAATACTTGGGCTTGGAAGGGATGCATAGAGATAATCTAGTCCAACGCCACCTCTGCTGCACAGTCAACTAGAGCAGCTTGCTGTTTGGACAATTGGTTCAAATGTTTGACTGCGCTCAAAGTAGGAAAGAGCTTTCTTGTGTTCAGATGGAAGTTCATCTGTTTTAATTAGTACCCGTTGCCTCTTGTCCTGCCTCCGAGCACCACTGAGAAATGTTCTTTACCCCCACCCCCATCAGATATTTATGCATATGGTATAAATACATTATACAAGATATCTTCAAGCATCCTCTTCTTCAGGCTAGAGTCCCAGCTTTTTCAGTATCACCTCAGAGATCAGATGCTCCAATCCCTTAATTGTTTTTGTGGTTCTTCACTGGATTCGCTCCAGTATGCCTGCATCTCACTTGTACTGTGGAGCCCGTGAGTGGACACAGTACTCCAAATCTTTCACCAGTGCTGAGGAGAGGGGAAAGATGTCTTATTTTGACCTGCTGGCAACATTTTTTTTAATGCAACACAGGATACTGTTGGTCTTCTCTGCTTCAAGGGCACCCTGCTGTCTCATGGTCAACCTAGACTCCACGAAGACCCCCAGGTGCTTCTCTGCCAAGCTGCTTTCCAGCTGGTCAGCCCCAGCCTGTGCTGCTGCCAGGGGTTGTTCTCCCCAGGTGGAGGACTTTGTATTTCCTTTTGCTGAACCTCATGAGCTACCTGTTGGGCTTTTGTTCAGCCTGTTGAAGTCCCTCTGCATGGCAGTGCAATCAGTTGGTGTATTACCTCTCCTCCTGGTCTTGTATCAACAGTGTACTTGCTAAAGGTGCTCTCTGCCCCATGATACTGGTCAAAGTACCTTTAAACAAAGGTTTAAAAAAGCTTTAAAGCTTTAAACAAAGATGTTTTAACATTACTGGCCCCAGTATCAATCAAAGCTTTGTTAAAGAAATACTGAGTACTTCTTTTCCGATACGTACATTCTTGCAAATTTGAGGTGATTCCTGTGGCAATCATGAGAACAACCAAAGTCATAAATGAACACTCTACAACATTTTAGAAATAATTTTAATTGGGATGGGTCTTTGTTCTATTTTTGCTCTGAGAAGTTTTCTGAGCTTTCAGCTTCCTGCGAGAGAAATAATGGTAAAGGATCTTGAGAATATATTTGAATGCAGAATTCTTGTTCTGTGCTGCATATGCATTCACTAAAATTCCACGAAGAGTGACTGTTCAACATAGAAAGCAGCAAACGCAAATATTAAGACCTGGATTTATTACATCTCATTTCATGTGCTTGGATACCTCAGATAAATTAACAGCATGGTTGTTTAATCAATGGGAATCGATCCAATTAAAGGAAGAAAAATTTTGTAGGCAACTTGAATTCTGACAATTGTCTCATCTGTCTATCTGTGTGTAGAGTTGGTGTGTAAGTGCAAAGAGCAGGGAAGGTAGCAGTATGTAGAAAGGAGGGGGAATAGGAAGTCAGTGAATCGCTGCATAAGGATTTGTTTGTGGAACTTCAACCTATGTATTTTGCAGCTGCTTTCATCTGTTCTTCTTTCCAGTTTGCTTAGTCAAGTTAGAGTATTACTGCTCCTTTGAAAACTGTTTCGCCCATTCCCACTGTTGGTGATCTATTTTACAATATACTATTGCTAGTATGAAGTGCCCAGCTTTAAGAGAAATATTTTGTTGTTTTTGCTTCTTGATACTAAAAAAATAAAAGTAATGAAAAAAGCTAAAACTCTCAGTAAAGACATATAGGAACTCAACCTGTGAGTTACAATACAGGATTCTTTTATCAGGGTGAAGTATTTATACACATGATCAAAATAACTTTTCAGTTAGCTGTATTTATTTCCAAATGTTTTTGCTCTTGTAACAAAATGCATGATTACGGAATCTCAAAATGGTTGAGGTCGTCTTGTCCAACCTCCTTGCTCAAGCATGGACACATAGAGCAGACTTCCCAGAACCATGTTCCAGATGCCTTTTGAGCATCTCCAAGGATTGGGATTCCACCACTACCACAGGCAAGCTTTTCCAGTGCTCAGTCACCCTCAGAGTCAAAAAGTGTTTCCTGATGTTCAGTCAGAGCCTCCTGTTTTTCAGTTTCTTTTGTGCCTGAATGATCTGTTAGCATGTCCAAATGATATCCAACCTTTGCTTTCCAGAGATCCATGACTGCACCTTTTCTATCTTTCAACGCTAGCTCTTACGAGTGCTCTAATTCTAAAATTTTATTTAAAAATATGCTGTTGAGTGTACAAACTGGGAAAGAAAGCTAAATATCAGATGCTCTTACTGAATGCTTGGACAAGCTCCAATAGTAGTAAAAAAAGCAAAAAACAAACAAACAAAACCCTACACCTCACACCTTCATGAGCTTGGAAATATTTCACCCAAAATTTATTTATTTGCAACTTGGGAGTTCCTTTCCACATCATTAAGAGGAACGTTTTAAACCATTTTAATTGTTGGTAAAGCCAGTGTTTTAAAATTGGTACAATCAAACATCTTCTGTTATAAGTATGTCAGCAGATATAACTAGAAGCCAAGATAAAGTACTGTCTTTAGCATAAATGCTGTTTTCTTTTTTCAGTTGAATTTTCTCCAGTGTCTAATGACACCCCCTGTAGCTGATCTTGTTTGGATTATAGAAGAGAAACTAGATTCCATCTTAGGGTTTCTCAGTAAATATGTTTTGCATATCCATTTTGTAAAGAAAAATGCAGGGGGAATAGGGTAGAGGTAATGAAAGGATAACCATTTTTACTGACCTGACAGAATAAAGCAAATGATTAAGTAGACCAGTATTTAAAATAAATGAATTTAAGTTCCAGCTGAATAATTTTTTTAAGTGTGTCCTTGCAACTTTTAAGTGGCAACTTGATTGAGGCTTAATAATGTGGTCAATAACATTTTTACAATTCCTCAGTGGAAGCTTAAGTGAAACTTACACAGGTGCTTTTACTTATCACAGCCACTCTGTCTGGCAAATATACATTATCTGATCTTTAAAGACTCTTCAGTCTATGCAATTAATAAAATCATAGGACAATTTAGGTTTTAAGGTCTTCTGGTGGGTTTGGCAGTCATCTAGTCCAACCTCTTGTGCAAAGCAAGGTAGACTTTGGAGTTGGTGCAGATTGTTCAGTGCTTAGTCCCATTTATTTTAGATACATCCAAAGGTGGAGATTCTGCAGCGTCCTTGGGCAACTTAGTCATGTGCTTAACTGCTCTCCTTGGAGAATTTTTTGTTCAAGTCTGATTGAACTTTTTCTCATTTCAACTTGTGAGTGCTGTTTCTTGGCCTGTTATAGTGCACCTTGAAAAAGTCTGCATTTTCTGCAACCTTGCTTTTGTAGTGGAAGACTGATTAGGTTCCTCCTTGGCCTTCTTTTTTTCCAGTTAAAACAAACTCAGTTTTCTGAGCATATCTTTGAACATCAAAGCAGCTGTCCACTGGACTCTTAAGTTCCTCAGTGTTTTGCAATTGAGGGACCCAAAACCAGACACAGTTTTCAAGATGAATAAATACCTCATGAATATCAAGTAGAGCAGCTGCATACTTTTCTTCAATCTGCTGACTATGCTTTTTTGTTCCTGCTCCCTCCTCCTCTTGCTGTGATTGGCACACGTATGTGAGAAACTCTGTCTTCTGTTGTGATTGGGACTTCATGCTGCACATATATATAAACATAAAAATGTTATATTATTTAGTTATTGAGCAAGGGCTGGTTGTTTAGTTTAGTACTACTACCTTGTGTGAGGGGAAATAGTGGAAACTTAAGAGACTAGAGCAAAAGATGTAGGCTGAAACAAGAAATATGAAAGTAAAAATTAAATAGTTTAATACTGCTTATTAGCTTTAAATGGAAAGTGCAGAAGACATTTACATGAAATTTTAAAGGAGCATCTATTGTAGAAACAAATTTGGTAGACTACTATGGTGGTTTTACCCTGCTGGGGAGCTGAGCTCCATTGCAACTGCTCTCTAACTCCTGCTCCTCAAAGGAAAAGGGAGAGAAAAAAAAACAAAAAAAAAAAAGATGGGAAGGGCTCAAGGGTTGAGATAAGTACACTGAGATCACTCAACAAGTATCATCACGGGCAAAAAAGACTCAGTATAGGGAGATTATTATATCTTATTGCCTATCGCTAGCAGACTAGAACAGTGAGAAATTAAACCAAACTAGAAACACCTTCCTCCCATCCACTCTCTTACACTACCTACCCCCAAGCAGCGCAGGGGAACGGGGAATAGGGGCTGCGGTCAGTCCCTAACCCTTCGTCTCCGCCGCTCCTTCACGGTCCCTCTCTGCCCCTGCTCCACGCGGGGTCCCTCCCACGGGATGCCGTCCTTCCCGAACTGAGCCTGCGGGGGCTGCCCACAGGCAGCAGCTCTTCAAGAACTGCTCCAGAACGGGTCTGTACCTTCCTTCAGGAGCAAACTGCTCCAGCACAGGTCCCCCACGGGCGGCAGCTCCCCCCAGACCCCCTGCTCCTGCGTGGGCTCCTCTCCACGGGCTGCAGCTCCGGCCCGGGGCCTGCTCCTGCGGGGGCTCTCCATGGGCCGCAGCCTCCTCCAGGCCACATCCACCTGCTCCACCGGGGGCTCCTCCACGGGCTGCAGCGTGGAGATCTGCTCCGTGTGGGACCCATGGGCTGCAGGGGGACAGCCTGCTCCACCAGGGGCCTCTCCACAGGCCGCAGGGGAGCTGCTGCTGTGTGCCTGGAGCACCTCCTGCCCTCCTGCTGCACTGAGCTTGGGGGCTGCAGGGCTGCTTCTCTCATGTTTTCTCACTCCTCTCTCCCAGCTGTTGTTGCACTGCATTATTTTTTCTCCTTTCGCCAATCTGCTCTCCCAGATGCACAAACAACATCTCTTATTGACTCGGCTCTGGGTAGTGGCAGATCCCTTTGGAGCTGGCTAAAACCGGCCCTTATCTAACATGGGGCAGCTGCTGGGCTCTGCACATAGAGGCCACCCCTACAGCCACCCTGGGTTAGTTTTTTCTGTAACGGAGATGGGAGTAAAATACATTAAAATTATTATTGAAATACAAGAATAAAAGCAAATCAAATTAACTCATAAATTTATAGTCTGTCTAGGCATAAATCCTAGAATTCCAGAGTTACGTTAAGCATAACAAAAAGCAGTCACACCTAAAGGCAGGATTTGATGGTGCAGCCAAAGGCAAAAACAAGCGTGCAGACTTAATCTTTTTGTTATCATGCCTTGACCAGGTTTATATTCAACAGGACCTCTTATTTGTGAGGCTTAGAGTCCTGCAAAACATTCATCCACATGCTTTTCTTTTTTGTCCATCAGCCGCAAGGCAGTGATGCTTTCACACCCTCTTCCCTGTTTTGATTCCTCTTTGATTTTAGGGCTTGGTATTGGGAATGTGCAAAAGTAATACCAGGGGAAGCCCTGACTTGATAGTTTATAAAAACACTAAGGTACTGTTAGGCAACATTGCACTTACTTGTTTAAAATCTATTTGTTTATATATCTTCTTTGTTTAAAGTTTGTATTAGTAAATATTTTATGGAACATATTAACAAGAGAAAGGGGCTGACATAGTACTGAAGGAGACTGCAGAAAGAAAACTCTGAATACGTCTTTTTCCCTTGGTCTGTCACAGGGAAGGCTTGACAATGTACAATGTTGAATTTGTTATAGAGTGGTTTGTCAGTGCATAAGCTCATGCTCATATTTCCAGGAGAAAGAAGTAATAAACAAAGAATCTGAAACAAAGGATGTAATTAATTCAGATTTCAGAAAAACTTGTGATACTGTACGACACAGAAGATGAGCTTACAAAATCAATTAGGAAAAGACCACTGGAGTGGATTACAGCAGGATATAAAGGGCAAAGGATAACAGCTCAATATGGAGAGGGATAAACTGTTTTCTAAGTCACTATTTTTTTATCACTATCTAAAATAATAAAAGAAGATTAAGTTTCTTGGTTTTATTACAGGTTTATAGAATAGTTAGTAAATGTAATGAACAGGCATTATTAGTGGATGAGCTGGAAAGATTTATGCATCAATAAAATGTAATGGATAATGAGTAAAGGCAGCAAATGTACATTTTAATATCTGGAGGGCTTCAGCCTTTGTTGAAGGATGATGTCCTTTTGCAGAGCACTGCAGATAGCGCCTTAATTATCTGAATATTTTTTGCAACAGGAGTGTATTATGTCTAAATATCTACAAATATTTAGGTGGCTGACAGTGTAACACTGTTTTTTTTTTTTTTCTATTTATTTCAAGGAAATCACATTCTAAAAGCTTTAAAACTTCAGATTATTTTTGTGCTATTGGTTGAGCTGCATGTTGATCTCTGAAACAAGATGTTCATGTTATCATTGCTAAAATTTGTTAGTAGATGAAGAGGTATCTGGAATGTATGGATTTTTTTCTAAGAAGCTAGGGCTAACAAATCTAGATCTGTGCTTAACATAGAAAGAATAAAAGGCAAGTAGAGGCTTGTAACTCACTTCCCCCTTGTTTTTCTTCCTCCCCCAAAATCTCCTTGTTAGTTCCACTATATCAGAAGCAGGTAGTAACACCAGGGGAAGGCATAAAATGGACAGAAGATTATTGACTGCTGAAGTAATTATTCCTTTGAGTGAGGTTTAGTTTCTGACTTTGCTACAGTCTTAAAAATCCTGGACAATATTTTGTTGTACTATCCCCAGGGAAAACTAATAATAATAAAAAATAATATATATATATATATGTATATATATATATTGTTCCATTCACTAAGATCCAAATGTTTTACATTTCCTGAGCCTTAGCTGCTCCTTGGTAGAATGAGCCTTCTGAAATGTACAGAAATGTTGAGTAACAGCATTCGTATATTTATTCCTCATGCCCTGCACTTCTCCCAGCGTGATGCTGTATGTACATCACCCAGAATTAATTTCTTGCCTATGCCTACTGTCTTCATAGGAGGAAGAGGAGGCTGGTGCCTTATCTCAGGACAGTTGTCCATGGGGCTCTTCTCTTCCGCCATTAAGCAATCTGGCCTATTTGCAATCAAGAGGCGCAGGAGGCTCGGAAGAAAAGCAGCTTTAGTATCTCTTGCTCCTTTTGGCAACCTGAAGGAGCACTGTTGGGGTGCCCTGAACTGCTTTTCCCCTGCCTTTTTCCCTCCAGATGACTCCACATGTGCCTCTGCAAGCAAGTCAGGCCCAACTTCTAACAGTTTAGTTTCACTAGGGTTCTCACAACTTAGTCTACTTTCTAAAATATGATATGCCCACGTGGTGAAATATGTCTTGTTCACAGCAAAATGATGTAAAAAACCTTTGGCATCTGTCCCGTTTTTTCAGGCATAAAGTTCATTAAGAAAAATCTCTGTTAGACTCGTCTTGCATGGAAATCCGAACCATCTACACTGAACACATTACCACTTCTTGTTTATCTGAAACCTACAGATCTACATACCATGCCAGAACTCATTTGCAGAGTAGCATGGGTCAACTTTAATAGAGTCATGGCTTCTAAGGTAAATGATACTTTTTTTTCAGGCTGTGATTTAAGACCCCTTGATTTCTGTTCCCCTTCTTTATCCTACAAATGTACATATATTTCAGCATTGTAAAAAACTGATGGAGAATTCAGAGACAAAGATCTGGGGAATACAGAGGCATAGATTGGAGCTTCTAAAGTATTTTCCATTTCCATTGTTTCTCCTAAATTATTTACCATATTTGTAGATCTTTTAATGTCTGCTACTCGCCTGCTGCTCTATTTTTTTCTGTGCTTTTCTAGCTGTTGTGTTGCTAGGACATACCCAAGTAGCTACAAAGGTTACAAAGCATTCAATGGAAGAAGCTTCTCAGTGAAGTGGGAAAGCAGTAAAATAATAAATCACATGAAGATTCTGAAATATAAAATTTGAAGCAATATCTTTGTGTTTGTAAAAGTATGAGTTTGTTTGCAAAAAGCTTGTCTTTGATTAAAAATGAAATAACAGTTAGCCCTTTGTGTTCCAACACCCTGAATTGAGTATCTGGTGTTTACAAATCTTGATTTTTCTGAATTGGCAATCTAAAAAGTATTTACTAGAATATTCCAAAAAATGTGTCAAGTGTGATTAACAGTCTGTATTCTAACATGAACTTTTTTTTTGTAGAGTTGTTTCTGAACTTCAGAAAATAAATTATTCATACCACCATAGGCACTGCTACAATTCTGTATTATTTCAATTCACACAGATAATAGATTTTCCTGAATTGCATGAAGTGCATAGTTTACAGTATTATGCAATAACGTCAGCACTTTTAGGGTAGTTGCTACAACTATTTGGCATTTTCTTTGAAAAGAAAGTGCGCAGTTTGGCTTTGTATTTCCTGCCTTGCAAGAATTTTGAGTCCTTTTACTTTATTATGGAAAACTAGTCATTTTGAGAAGTTACAGAACTGAGAATCTAAAATTCTTTCAGGTAATAAAAAGCTAGTTACTAAACTAGTAACTAGTTATAACTTAGTAACATATATATATATATATATGTTATTAACTGGATGCTCCTCTCCACTGTATTTCTTATGTTGTCATCATTTGAACCTTGACAACTTGGTGGTAAGCAGTCAATTTAGAGAACCTACCAAGAATGAAAGAACTATGTAATAAAGGTTAAATAAGGTAGATATTTGAATTGTGTAAGAAACACATTTTCAAATACGAAACATTTTCAAATTTGAGTTGCAGTGCTTATGTAGCTAGGTCCACAATTTATATGACTTAACATCTCACTTCTCAAAAGCATTGCTCAGACATAACTTCAGACTGCATTCAGTGAGAACTGCCACCTCCTGTATAGGTCTGCGTTTATCTTGGTGAGCCTCGTCCAGACAAAATTTGATTCTATGGCTGGAGGCCAGCAGAGCAGCTCTGCCCTCCCCACTGACCGTGGAAAGATGTGTAGGGCTTAGAGGCTGTTTGTTCCTTCCGTCGGGAGTCTCTCAGGGCTGGTCTGCAACTTGAAAGTTTTGTTAGCAATTTAATAGGCAATTAAATTCTCAGGAAGTACTTCAAAGGAAAAATGGGTGTTTGGCTGGCAGGAATGGATGTTTTCCAGCCAGAGAAAAGAGAGGAAAAATGTTGCAAGGATGATTTAAGCCCTGTAGGTATTTTTTCAAATAACCTGCCATCAACTGTTGTATTTTCCTACTTTTGTTCAGGAAGTTTGTTCGGGCAAGTTTCTCCAGTCCTCTAACTGAAATAGTAGCTCTAAGGCCACACAGCTTTTGAAGGAATTGAAGCTTCTTCACATCTGGAAAAGCAGACTGCAGAAGGACAGTGTGTGTCTGCCAGTTAATGTCCTTCGAGCACTTGTAAAACTGCAGTAGAGCTGTATCATGGATGGTGATACGGAATAACGTAGAACAACTATTCTTCCAAACCACTGACGTACTTAAAGGGTGGCATTAGATGCACAGTATTTCCTATTGAAAGAGTAAATATAGTATCTCGGTGTCTTTGGGAGTTCACACCGTTTCTTTTGTTCTTTGGATGAGTATGATCAGAGGGCTGGAGCACCTCTCCTATGGGGACAGGCTGAGGGAGTCGGGGTTGTTCAGCCTGGAGAAGAGTAGGCTCCAGGGAGACCTTACAGAGGCCTTCCAGTGCCTAAAGGGGGCCTGCAGGAAAGCTGGTGAGGGACTCTATGTCAGTGAGTGTAGTGATAGGACAAGGAGTAATGGATGTAAACTGAAAAAGGGTAGATTTAGGTTAGATATGAGGAAGAAATTCTTCACTCTGAGGGTGGTGAGGCACCAGAACACCCAGACAACCTGTGGATGCCCTATCCCTGGAGGTGTTCAAGGCCAGGCTGGATGGGGCTTTGGGCAACCCAGTCTGGTGGAAGGTATCCCTACCCATGGCAGGGGGTTGGAGCTGGGTGGTCTTTAAGGTCCCTTCCAACCCAAACCATTCTGTGATTCTATGCAAATGCTTGCAATAACAATGAGATGGTTGAAGAATGTTGGAAAGTATAAGTTCTAGATGCACCACATCAGATCCTTGGTTAGTGAAATGTTCGTGAATTCTGTTAATATATAAAAAATGCTGGAAAGAAACAAAATATTCCTGTAGCCTGCAGATGTTAAAAGTGGAGGTGGGATTCAAAGGGAGCCGTAAAATTATTTTTCTAAGTTAATAACTGAACCTTGTTTCTTTCTTTACACAGTTCCCCCAAAACAATATCTATTGTGAAATACAGCTGTGATTCTCAGCATTTTCATAGATTATGCTGCTATCAGTTTTTAACTTAAAAGCTAAGCTTTTTAAGCTGTAAAATCAGTTTGCTCACTACAAGAGTTTGCTTTGTTTAGTCAGTTGAAAATTAACACAAGTTTAGAAAGCTGATGGGGCGTTTTGTTTGACTCATTTTTTGGCACTGCTACTGAAAAGTGGTTAGTAACTCATGCTTAAACTGTAAAGAAACTAGATCCACACCTATTATTTCCAAAACCCAAGTTGTCCTTTCATGGTGTTTTACACTTGCTCACTGGTTTCCCATAAGTAAGCTATGAAAAAGATTTTAAAAGCTTGATTCTTCATACTGTTGTTGCAAAAATCATGCTGGTAGCCTATGTGAGGTTGCTGGAGCACAGGTAAGTAGGAAATAAAACTGGGAAGGGTTTAGCCTATATATTGTATAAAATATATTTTATATGTTCTATAGAAACAATCATGCTAAAGGTTTACCACAAAAAACTGTGCTATCCTGACTTAAACAGCCATCACCATCCTTGCCTTTTCCCAGCATTACTGCAACATTTAGATAATGCATCTTGAAACTGAAATGAGATCTATTTGTTAATTTAAAGCCTTATCTCTTGAGGAACTGGAAGGGCTGGTGGAGTGGGAGAGAATTCTATGTAATTGCATTTTGGTATGAGAGCTTTCCTGTAGTATATAAAAAGGGGATAACCACAACAAAAGCTTCCTTAAACCTCTGAATTTTTATTGTGCTATATCAAAGTGAATAAAGGTATTTTTTGTTTTGTAACTGTTTTACTTGAAAGACCCAAGATGAATGCTGAATTTTATTCTTTCTCACAAACATGCTGTAGCAGGATGTACTGTTTGCTGAATAGGGCTGAGCTGAGCATCAGCAGTAGCTTCCGGAAAGCATCAAGTAGTGCATCAGAGTATGGGCCTGCTATTCCAGGGAAGCCCTACACAAGGGGATATCTAGATTTTGGAAGATACTATCCTGTTGTTATTTACGGTTTATAATCTATAGATGCAGTTACTTGGGTTTCCTTGATTGCATAATGGCCCAGCTTCAGAAGAGATATAAATTCCTTAGAGTCTTGTGATTATGGCCCTTTACTAGCTTAAACCTGGACAGAAAAGAAGTCTGGAATATAGGTTTCCTCCTACTTCATCATTGCATTGCTTGCAAGTACAACTACTTAAAAGGAAGTTGTGGGGAGCTGGGGGTTGGCCTCTTCTCGCAGATAAGTAGTGATAGGACTAGAGGGAATGGCCTCAAGTTGTGCCAGGGGAGGTTTAGGTTGGAAATGAGGAGACATTTCTTCTCAGAAAGAGCAGTCAGGCATTGGAACAGGTTGCCCAGGGAGGTGGTGGAGTCACCATCATCCCTGGGGGTGTTCAAGGAAAGGTTGGACATGGTGCTTAGGGACATGGTTTAGTGGGTGACATTGGTGGTAGGGGGATGGTTGAACCAGATGATCATGGAGGTCTTTTCCAACGCTAATGATTCTATATAGTACTGTGCACAGTGTTGCAACTTCCTTCTTCCATGCTCAGTCATACCATGGTCGCATACTGTACAAGAGGTTTTCAGCTCTGGTTTCTGGTTTCATGCTGATATAGCTGTACTTAAAACTCCCAGGAGAAAGAACTATTATTTTTTTCCCCAGTAGTTTCTGTTGGTTGTGCTAGGTATTTCCTCACTGAGACTGTTGTGAGTACTGTGCACAAACATCTGCCTCTTTCGCGTTCATTGTAATGGGAGACGTAGATGCCCAGACCAACTATGCGAAGTGCATACGTCCTTACTGTGTTCAGTGCTGGGAAACCTGTGTCAGTTGTTTCTCGTTTTAGTCCTAAGTGTTCAAGTAGGATCCTGTGACTTGTGTATACAGTATTTGAAATGCTGAGCTTGTTTATCATCACATTTGTCATTGAATATCCCCAGAGTTGCGTAGCTTTCAGCTGGTAGAATGACTTAACCGTTCAAAAACAATGTTTTCTTCCCTCAGAGAGTGTAAGTAATCAAATGCTACAAACACTGAGTTGCAGATTGTGACAACAGTCATAGCAACCTCAGTGGAGGACTCCTCTGTGGGCTGTCGACCTTGCATTCAGGGCTGCAGGGCACCTTCAGGAAGGGATATCGCACAGAGAAGTGAGCATAGGAGAGAAGAGTTACAAAGAACACAGACTTAGGACACAACCAGACTGTAAGGTTGATATAGGTGTGGTGTGTGCATTCGTACCTTGACAAATGGCAGCGTTTATCTCTGTTACTCATGTGGCTGCCCTGCTTGCCTGTTCAGCCCAGCAGCTGCCTGTGAGGTGCCCTGTGTGTGACGGTCTCTTCCCAGGTGTGGGTGAGACAGGGTGTGCACGGCACCTTTGCTAGCAGGTACTCTCTTGCACCCTGCTCTCTTCTCGCAGAAGTCAGGAAAATGGGTTGCTCTCCTGAGCTTAAAGCACATCAGTATGGTGTGACCTCCGTTTTGTTCCCCAGAGGCACTCGCTCTGCAGCGGGGTCTGCAGCTTTTTGGTTCTTGTACCCAGTAGTTCCCTTATTTGATTTGAGAAGCATGTTTGGGTGCGATCCCCTCTAATTGAACTCAGCAGCAGAATTACTGTTGACCTTACTTTAGTTAGGATATCGTCCGTTATTATGGACTGTCTGTGGTGAGATTGCATTCTCATCATGCCATTGCATTCCGGTGGGTGTATGAAAACTGATGGAATAAGCTTTACATGATTTAATATACTTCCTTAGTTGATTTTGTCAAGCTCATTGTATCTGTGCTAGTCTATGTAAGAGGAAGACCCACAAAGACCCAAGCAAAGATGCCTATGCTTTATTCAACTATATTTATTTGAAAGGTGAGTGGCTATGGCAGGACAGGAGAAACCTTCTGTGATGCCTCACATAGCAAACACACCTGGCCCTTACTTGGAGTTTGTCACTAAACAGCAGTTACAACACCATTGCTTTTTCAGGTACAACAATTCTTTGCCATTCATTCACATTGGGAAATGACTGAAGGAGCGCACCATGCTGTGTTGGTGTAACTGTTGCTCTGTAACATGGTGACTTCTCAACTAATCATGTAGCAGATGGGTGTAGGGAAGTGCTTCAAACAGCTGAGCCAGCAGATCTTACTGCCGATCAGCCTGCCTGCCTTTCTCCCTGCCGGTGGGTGCTGCCGTCCTGTGAGAGCCATCTAAATTGCTCATTTGATCATTTATCTGCTTAAGTCTTGACAAGTCCTTTATTGAGCTGCCTGGAAGAAGACTTTTGTCTGTAACCTTACACTACCCGTAGTTTGCCAGTGTTGAGGTTAAATTTAATTTGGCACAAACCTGCAGTGGTGGACCAGAAGCCGATATAAGTTGCTGAAGAGTTGGGGATAATGGCTCTGGTTTTGTCATGTGGATTTGGGGAACACAAGCTAGCATTATAAGTCTAAGAATGGAAAACTAAAAGGTTTGGCACCAAACTTAAATGGCAGATGTAAGAAGAGCAACATCAGTTTTAAGTAGAGCTGACCTAAAATCTCATTGACCTTATAGATTGATGAGTAGAGTACTACATTGGTCTGTATGGGCACTGTCACCAGAGGGAAAGAAATGCTTATAGCATCACTTTGCATTCATTTGGGATCCCTATAAGAATGGTAGAATGTAGCAGGGGATTTCAGACTTCTAATTAAACACCAGGGATTGCATACCCTTTTTGTTGCAAGAGATGAAATCTAAAATTTGTAGTATGAAGATCGTCCAAAAAAAAAAAAATTATACTTTTTTTTTCCAACCCATTTAAGCCCTTTGTGAAATAGACAAACTATTATATTTGGAAAGGCACCAGCACTTTCAGGCTTTTATTAAATGATTAATCTCTACAATTTGTGGATTCTGAAGCAGAAACGTTGTTACATAATGCATAATGAAGAATATGTCATCTCACATTTGTTCCCCAGAGGCTTTTGTTTTGGGATTCATGAAGTCTCGTGGATCTTCTAAAAATTAGCAGATGTGAGCACTGTAATGGCTCAGTAATGTCATCTGTCTGGTGTCAGGAGCCCTGTTTTGCGGTAGCTTAAGTGTCTTTTGATACGTGCCGAGGTCTGGTAATGTTTTAAAGCTCTCTGGCTTTACTAAAGAGTAAATGGCTGAGTATCAGCAGTTTCTAAAGCCTTTTAATACTGCTGAAAGAACAGATAATGACAGTGTACAGTGCTAGAACAAGAAAACAAAGACTGGATATACAAATATTGATGGCCACTTAGTTGCTAAAATAATTGCAGTTCATGTGGTTTTGGCTTTTACAAGTTTGTAGTTCCTTTTTGTTGAATTTCTATGAAGTGTTATTCAGGAAACACATTTCTGCAAGAAAACTGTCAAATGTTTAGCCACAGAAAGTGAAAACAGTTCTTTGAAAGGTGTCACCCAGTCATCTGTCAGTGTATTCATTAGGTTTTGAAATGCCACCAAAACAGCCATGAATTAACAAGGAAAAAGTATTTTGAAAGAAGATACATCCTTCTCATGTTAAAAATTATACTAGGGTTTTTACACTGACTTTATACAGAGAATTTATACTGACATAAACTAGTGGCAAAATGCGAGAAGAAATTAAATATGCTGCCTGGCAAAATATAATAAAAATGGGTTCTGCGGATTATTCAGAAATTCTTTTATCCCCACTTGTTATATAATTTCCTTTAAAGCAAGTCGTGAGAGGCTGGAAGAGGGATGGACAAGCTCTCTGGGAACTAGAAAGGTCCTTTTGTGTCTGCCTACCACAGCACTTAATCTCAGTCAAGTGGCAAATGGAAAGACTCTACCTACTCTCACTACCAAAGGAGTGCATTCACCTCTGTTCATAAAGTGCACTTTCTTTCATCAAGAAAGGTTAATATCTTTTTCACTGAATTCTGTATGAAATAAAAGCATGTGTAAAGAATTTAATCATGATTTTTTTCTGAGCACAGCGTCTTTAAAATTACAACTGGGTTAGTAGAGCATTTCCTGCAAAAAATCTGGTGTCTATCAACATCTTTCTATAATTGTTAGTAACACTACTGTTAGTTGTTTCACATTTAGAGTAGCTCACTACCTTTAGAGTACACAAAAAAGCTTATTTATTGCCTTCTGTTAAAGCTGCTTGATGCTGACAGCCTTAGATACTGCTTTTTGTTTGTGAGAAAGAGCTAAGCCTCTTTCCACTCAAAATATCTGACCACTCAAAAAAAAAAAAAAAAGAAAAAAAAAAGGAAAGTATTCCTGCAAATTTTCAAATCGATTGAAGACAGCACTATGCTGAAAGGGAGGAAGAAGCTTTGACAGAGGTTGTTAAGTGTCACTACCTAGAAAGTGGCCCTGGCAGAAACCAAGGAAGTCAGCTTCTAAGTCAGGGTGCTGCACAAAAAGGCTATAAAGGCACAAAAGCAGCTTCGGATTTACTTTTGAAATAATGTCACTTCAGATGCTTATATATAAATGAAATACTTTTTTTAAAAAAAATCTTTTTTTTTTGGAAAAACCTACACACCAAGATGCCTCCTGGGCAGTGTTCATGCCAAAAGCAACATTTCTCTTATTCTGCTGCATTGACAATGCTTTTAGAAGTTTCTTTGGCTCTGCTCTGAAGTTGTTTTTCTTGGCGTTGAAGAGTATTCTTCACCAGTGCTTCAGTGGGGAGAAATAGAGTCAACTTTGAGTGATGGGGATACTTCAGTAAGGCCCAGCTTGGTTCCACGAAGGCTTAGGCTGAGGCTATCATTTCACATGATGTTTCACTTCGTATAATTTCAGGTTGTCATTCAAAAGATGACATCCAAAAAAAGATGTCACCCAAAAAGGTAGACCTTTTTGGGTGATCTCTGTCAGGTCAGAACCGGATTTTTTCTTACCTAGGTTTCTCTTCTCTTAGGTCAACAAACTTGAGGATGCTACAATTCCTAAGTCAAATGTAAGGAGAGAGGGCAGGAAGTTGCAGTGAGGCACCGAAGAAGAGCTCAGCACCTCCATATCTTCTTGGAAACTATTTGTTATCAAATTAGAGCAAGCCTAGCGTGAAAATCCTCCCTAATTAAGTATCAACATTTTCACTCAAGAGAAAGGCAATGTTGGAGACAACTGTAAGGCCCACTCTTACAAAAAAGGGAGTGTAATCATAGAGTGGATAGCCCTTATTTCCCCTCTCCCTTCCCCCCAGTTTCTGATTTATTTTGTGGAGATTAGCTAACTCTGTAATGCAGCAAAGCAGAGGAGGATGACTTTTAAGAAAGTAGTTGTTCTAGTTTACGTGAACCTCCCATTTCATACCTACAAGTCCATAGGATATGTGAAAGACTGAGTCCTGAAATGTACCCTTGTTGAAGTGATGTACTTTAATGATCAGGAAACTGCAGATTCAATTGCTGGCAGAAACTAGTTTTATATTCTGGACCTGTATGCTTTTATAATATCAAAGAGAATTGTATGGACAACTTCATTTTCACTTAGTGGTCAAGTTATTTTAGGTTTAATTGTATTTGTTTTCTTGACTGAGATTTCATTAGGTGCTTTTTTTGGTACAGGTACCTTTTCTCAAATACATTAGAATTGGTTCAGTTTTAAACAACATTTAAACTATTCTTCTATCCGTTTTAAATCTTTGAGTCTTTTCTTCCTCTTTGCATTTTCCCCATGACATTCAGTATCTCTGCTAAACCAGTGCAGTGACTTAGGTAAACTTTCTCTTATTAAACATGTGAGAAAGCATATGTTTGAAGTTCTGAGTGTCTCAGTCATGCCAACTGTTGGCTTTATGTCTGGAAATACTGGTTTTTGATATTAAACAACAGGTATATCACACTTTTCCCAGCATATACTCATGTGAATATATCTTGCAGTATTAAAAACAGCCAAGAGTTTAAGCTGTTGAAGAAGAAAGGAATGCGGTTTAATTAAGCAGAAATTTTATTATCTGGCACGGCAGCTACCCAGCAGCAAGCATTATGTGTCAAAACACACATAATTTATTGGACCCAGCCTAATGCTGGGAACCCACTATCAAGATTAAAAGAGAATGGGAAAAGGTCTTACTTCATCTTTATCATCTATACGGTTTTGTACGGGGTGCTTCCAGACAATCCCTTTCCACAGTATCAAGCTGCTGTTAAAGATCCAACTATGAAGTTAAAAATGGGATGGGTAATTTCAGAGATTCCCTATGATGCACTAAAAAGCCTGAAACATTTTTTAATAAATAATAATGGGTGCAAATAGGTCAGTTGTCCTTGTGTTCCACACTTGGTTAACAATAAATAAATAAATAAATAAATAAAAGCCTTAAGACGTGCATCTTAACAGAGACACAGACTCTTCCTTTTCTGCTATTTAGGGTTATAGGAGAAGTATTCCTACGCCCTGTTGATGTGCCCTAAACATGTTGATGCCTGTTTTATGCTTTTTCCTTCTGGGAGAAGGAAAAAGCATAAAGCATGTTGATGCCTGTTTTATGCTGTTTCCTTCTGGCTGCAAGGGTTTTCTTTGTCATTGTGTCCAGTGAATATTCTACAGGAACCAACTTGACATAACCCCTTACATAACCCCTTCCATGAGCTTGATCCAATTCCATCTAAAACAGTGTGAGAAGTTTATTTCAGGATCTCAAATGAGAAGACAAAGAAAATCACACAGAAGCTAAGCAAAAAAGAAAAACAAAACAAAAAACCAGCAACGACAAACAAACCAAACACAACCTCAATTTCTTTTAATATTTTAATGTATTGATATTAAAGACAGTGTTTTCATGCACTTAGAGATGTAAGTTGATTTTCTGCTTCAAATTTTACTCTGATGATGAACGAATCTGTTAGTTTCAGTCTATATGTTGTCTGGACAAATTGAACCCAACTTAATTGTAGAATAATTATAAACTAATTTATCATGTGGTTTAGGATAGAAAATGGTGAACTACCAAATCTTTGTAGTGAAACAGCTTGAGTCAATGTACTACAAAAGAAGAAAGGAATACAGATTGTGAGAGGAGTGCTCCTAGAGGAATCACTAGCTATTATCAGCTTGTCTCAGCTGTTGAAACATCCCTCTCTAAGAGGGTATTTTATTATTAATTTAGTATTTTATTACTGAGAAAAGCCATATCTCAAAGCCTTTACCTCCATATGGGGTATAGAGTGTTCTCATTTAAAGTCTGATTGATTTGTTCCTTGATGGACTTTATTTCCCAGGACCCTTCTTTGTAGATGGCTACTCTCTCAGCAGCATGGTAAACAGCTCTTCCTCCAGTCTGGTGGTGTCCAGCTAGCTTACAGCCTTCAGGAAGAAAGAAAAGGTGGCATGTGTCTGCCTTCGAGAAGGAAAGGAGCTTAGGAGAGATCAGGCTGGGAGCGGGAGACAAGACGTACGTTCCCAACTGCTTGTCTTAAGGACCTGCCTTGGTTTGTTGCTTCTTTTCGCAAGGAGATACTCCGCTCTTGTAGTGGGTGTGCACAACAGCAACCCTCGTAAACGTCATGAAACTACATGCTGAGTAGGGTTGCCTTCCTCTTGCCCCATCCATCTGCCCTGTGAAGTGTTTCCCAAGAGCCCCGTGTAAGCCTTTAACTCTTTCCCACAGACCATACAAAAACTACAAAAGTCCCCACGAGTTCTGCTTTCCACAGCTCTTGCTCTGAGATAGACACGATATTCTTCTGAGCAAATCTGAACTGGGAGTTGGAGTCATAGAACCCTAGGGAATAACGCCTGAAGGGAAGTTAAAGGTGAGAATAAAACCCAGGCTGATGTGAGAGATTTAAGAACAGCAGATCAAAACTTAGATTCCTCCCAACGGTGCAGTAGTTCCTACATGTCCTTGCAGACCCAATTAAAATAACATTTGATTAAAATGAATAGAACAAAGCACTGTTTTAAGTGGTGCTAAGTCTCTGGATAAATTGAAAAACCAGCAAAATTTAATTTTATATTGAAGATTAAAGAGTACTTTCTGGTCTTAGTTATATTATGGTTTCTCTGGTGTATAAGCAGTAAGGCAATTTAATGTAAAATTAAAAATCTGTGGACAACAGCATCTCTCTCAATATAAATTAGCATGGCTGAGAAAATCATTTTAGCCTTTAATGTTGATTTATAACAATTTTGTATTCTTTACATGTTGAAATCCAGGACAGTATTATGCTAATACAGCTGTATCACCTGCAGGTGTTACTTGAGAGGCGGGTGAGCAGTTCTTTGTATTTTCTTTGAAAGATCAAAATTTCAAGAAGTGCCATGAGAGGGGTCTGATTGACAAGCTGCCTTGATATACTGTTATTCTATCTATAACTGGACTGACTGAAAATTCCCTCACAGACTAAGATCATTTATAAAAGCTATAAAGCACAGCCGATTGATGTAATCAAAGCTAATTAGGAAAATCGTGTATTTTCACTTTTTAAATGTCTTTTTTTCCTGTTTGTAGTTTCTTGAAGTTTATCTATCTGAAATGTTCATATTTTGTCTTTTTTTTCAATAAAAAATACATATTAGATGTTACAACTGTGCAAAAATTAGAACTGGCAGAATTTGTTTAAAAATTTTTTAATAATTGTGCTATGAGAAATTCGTATGGCGTGTGCCCATATTACTAAAGGGAAATCTATTTTTCATTTTCTGTGCATGTCTAGAAACTTAGCAAATAACCTGGCTTAAGAAAAAAAAAAAAATATATTTTGTAGAAATAAAACGGATGCATAATTATAAAACTGTGTTTTCCTGAGAATAAGAATTCTGTGGTGGGGTAAAATCATGCAGCCTTGTTTCTGCGCATAGATGTATTGTCAGAAAACACAGATGTTTCTTTTGATGCCTCATTGAATTATGTAGATTTTATATATGTAGATATGTTAACAAGCTATTTTATTTTTCATTGATTAAATATATTCATTCTCTAGTGTGGAAAAAATAATACACATCAATTTACCTACTATTAACAGTGAAAAGTATGGATTACAAGTATAAAAGTCTACTTTTAGTAGTAATGTACTTTTGCAGTACTATCAACAGAATTTCAGATATTTTTTGGTAGTGATTTTGGGATTTTGTAATGTGTTTTCCTCTTGCAGTGCTATTTTTACCTTGAAGAATCTTTCTTTCTTTAATTCAATATTTATTTTTAATTTTGTGGGATGATACTATTTGTCCTTAGAACAGTATTCGTGTGACAGAAAAACAGAGAATTTGAAAGAATGCATTGAATGGAAAAATAGTTTTCCCTCAGTCATTGATGTGACAGCGCAGAACTGCACTGAACTTGATTTAAATGAAATTTAAATGAAAAATATTACTATTCTTGCAGTGAGTGTTGTTTGGATTTGAGATCTTGATTTAAAGGATAAATTAGTTGTAACAAGCCAAAGGAAACTGTAGTAAACATGGCATTATAAAAGAAATTTCTTTTATCTCCTCAGTGGTAATGTGTATGTGAAATTCAAATGAACCTCTGAACATTGTAGATTTTTACATCAAAGTGCAATGTTTACTTACATAATAGATATGAAGTCCTGGGTAAGTTTTTTGTTTCATTAATGAATAGCGTACACACATAAAAAATGCGAGGAAAGCTATTTCTGAGTTAGGCAACAAACCGGATTAACTTCTTGGTGAATAATGAGCTTTTTTTTACCCTAAAGGTTTGAATTAATGATTTGTATATAATAGCTCACTCAGGCTCTAGTTATTAGTTTTGTCCTATTGCTGCTTTGTTAAGCTGCACCTAAAATGATGTTATTTCAGTGGTGTTAAGAGCCTTCCCTGATTCTTGTAAACAGAAAGTCAAAATATTTTTAACATCTAAAATACATTTTAAGTGAAGGGGCACCAGCATGGGGACGTAGGTTAGCACTTCTCATTTAGAAGCTTTCAGTTTTATAATGGTATTTTAAAAACTCTATTAGAAGTGGGAGATTTATTGTGAGAATTAAGCTGCAGGGTTTTATTTTTGATACATTAAAATCAAAAATACATTAAATTAAAAAGCCATATTAATCCTTTACCCTTGTAATAGCAGAGAAATTTTTCCACGTTAACATAAACGTGAAACACATAAAAATAAGTCCTTCATTCGTATTTTGGAATTACTTTCTTTTTTTTGTTTAATGTCTTTGATAATGCAGATACAAGAAGATGGCTAGGGAAGAGAATCAGCTGCAGTAAAGATTATAGAAGAAATCTTCAGAGAGGCCAAGTTCAGATGAAACCAGGGGCAGATCAGATTGGATACCACCAGCAAAATGTGGGGTTAATCCTAAAAAATACTAATTTTAGTACATTGTATCTGTTATTCCAAGTTGTCCCACTGAAATAAAATAACATTGGGTCTATCGATTTGTGTATTTGGATAAATAAATACTAATGAAAGGAGTAGACTAGGTAATTGTTGTCAACAGTTGACACCAGTTGGAAATAACAGCAGGTAAAATGTTGGCTCATCCTCAATTTCACCTTTGTTTCCCATCATTTCATCCAAGGCGCTTCTCCTGCGCTGAACTAAAATCCTTCACTTGTATGTGAGGCTGGCTGTAGCGCTGACTGAAATAAAAGCAGTGTGATGAGGAGGATACCCATAATTTGTGTTTCCGAGTCAAAGGGCAGGGCTCTGGAAGAGTCCCTTTGATGCGGATCTGTGCTCCCATCTCTCTGTGTAGTACACAGATGTCCTGGCATTTGCCTTGTGATGGATCCGGGGAGATCCACAACTTGTCTGGAGCCTCCAGGTATTGGTTCTTTTCAATATTCTGTAATTACAGCAAGAGTGTTTTTTCACGTAGAGTTCTTCTGTTTCTTTGTATGAAATCTGAAATATATTTATCTACATCTATTTATCTACATCTGACCCCACGTATGAAGCTTTAACGTGTAGTTTCAACCTTAATGCCTTTAAATATATGTATATTTCCGTTCCTTTTTGCCTTCCCCTCCAGCTAGCAAGCCACAGACCATGCTATTCATTTGCTATCACCAATCCCACTGCTGTGTTTTGCTGCCAGCTGCCTGTCCCACTCCTTCACCCTCTTCTCCCTCAGCTCCAAGCTCAGAGAAGCGTCTACCCCGGCCTCTCTCTGGGCCAATCTGCCACCTAATGGAGGACTGACATTACTGTTAAT
Organism: Anser cygnoides; assembly: GCF_040182565.1. Lineage (NCBI taxonomy): Eukaryota > Metazoa > Chordata > Aves > Anseriformes > Anatidae > Anser > Anser cygnoides. The sequence continues at coordinate 31,539,996 of NC_089873.1, forward strand.
ATTTGCAGACAGAAAACAATGCATCGGGGCCAGGGTGTGCCCTGTTGGTTATGAATGGAAGAAATCCTGGCTGTGTAGCAAGGAGGAGTTTGCCCCTGTGGTGGTGACCGTCCCTGCCTCTCTGTGTAAATTGTAAAATTGTAAATTGTCCGAAAATTGTAAAATTGGCTAGTTTTCTTTGACCATTGCTAGGACAGCAGTCATCCCTGCGTATATGATCCTCGGCATCACACCTGAGCATGGTGACCTGGTTGTGAGATGTGGACAACGCTGGCAATACCTGCACATTTTGGGGAGTCGCTTGCTTTTTCAGGCCTCATATCTTTCTGCTGGGAAGACCAGCAGCATGAATGAGTGCTGTGTAGAGCAGGGACAGACCTGATCCACGCAGCTGTCGTCACCGTGAATGTTACCAGCATTTTCCAAGAGAAAGGCAGGCGTATTTCTAAAGCTTTGAAGTGTTTGGATCTGAGCTCGTGGTAAAATATTAATTTTAGTTTCTAATGGTGTGCAGAGATTCCAAGCTAAAAGATGTCATTGTAACTCCTTTAATAGAGCTAATTAAAATTAAAACAGCAAGAGTGCTAACTTTTGCCTGTTCAATAGATATGACGTACAGGCGGGCAGTCCCCAGCCCCCATCTCCCAAAAATCTACCCAGGGAGCTGGTTGGAGCTTGAACAGTTTGTTCCCTCCGTGCTGTTTACCCTCCTTTGTTCGTGTACTTGTTAGGGTTTTCGATCTGACAGAATGCCTTAGTCCTCAGTTTCTGGCACTGTCCCTGCTCCGAGTGACCTCCTCCCTAGCATAACTATTCTGGCGTTTCACGCTAAGATTAGTGGTTTCTGCTCTACTTCCCAGGGGGAGGAGTTTCCCTATCTTTGAATCAGATTCTGCTCTTTTGCACAGTAAGCTTTTCACAAGAATATCTCCAGGATTGCAGGAACGCTTCTAGACAGATTGTGCTTTTGAGGTGAGCTGTGGGGACGTAAACAAGGTAATTAAGCAGAGTAATACAGCATGTGTTAGCTTCTCATCAGCAAGCTCTTTGAAGCCCCTGCTCTGGCTTCTCCTGGGTTAAAAAAAAAAAAAAAAAAAAAAAAAAAAAAAAAAAAGGAAAGAAACCCTTCATCATATCTCCTGGGCAAAGAAATTAACATTTCAGGGAGCATTTCAGCTGAGCATCCCTTTTGCATATTTACAAGGAACGCGCTGTAGACACCGAGTTCAGAGCCTTCGCTCAGGATGATGGTGCATTTTCCTTCTGCCCACTCTACAGTTTTCCTTCCGCTTCTGTTTGCACACTACAGTATTACTATAACAGCAGTCTGATGATTCATAGACGTTCTTCTCACAAGCATTTATTTTCTCTGTTGCAAGACTTTCAGAGGGAGAGAAATGGGCTACTTGGAAGCCTTTGTCTGGTTGAAATTCAGTCTGAATTAGACCATCTGAAAGTGGATTTAATGAGCAAAACTAGGTTATTTTTGTCTTTAAAGATGTTAAAGCATGGTCCAAAGAGCTGTCCTCACAGTACTGTCATGTGGGTACCTGTTTTTAACATCCAGGCGGCTGTAAAAATGGGTTTTCTTAATTTGTTTTCTTGCACTCACTCTGAATGATTTCTAACTCACTGAGAAATTTAATAATCAAGCTGAATTTTTTACTCTCCTTAATCACCATGCCTAGTGAGGCACTTCAAGCAAAACTATGCTTTTTCTACAACTCTGTGACTTATGTTTTCACTCCCTCTGGTGTATTCCCACAGCCTTCAGCAGATTTGCAAAGCTGAACTCAATTCAAGCACTTTAACCAAGTTTTTGAAAGAGCACAGTATGCATACATGGAGAAGAGATTAAGCATGTTTGCGCAGTCTATAATGACTCTAAAGGACTACTGTAATAAATGTCATCCAAACATGATTTTTATGCTCTGCTCCATCTTCTGTTGTGAATGGGGAGGTAAAAAGGAAGATGAAAAAAACTGAATCCAGTAGAGTATTTGGGACACTAGAAAGTACCCAAGCAAAAATGAGCTGAGTTTAAATTTGCAATCCAAAGATGCCATTCAGCTGCTGATTTGACTCTGCAGGCTTCTAAACATCCAGGGCTTACTAGGTTTACCTCCCTGTTGGAGAGGTATCCGCGGCTTTGCTCCGCCGTGTGTGTAATCGCCCCAGTCAAAGCAGTTTATAATTTAATCTGAGCAGGATCTAGAAAACAAATGCTCCTCTGTTTAAACCCTTGCAAGGGCTAAATCCAGCATAGGTCCTCAGGGAATACACAAGACAACTGTAAAAGGACAGCTCTGCCCTGCTCCATTTTTTTTTTTTTAATTTAAAAACAAATCTAAGTGGCTGCTCTCGAGACAAGATTTGAGGCTGTGGATGGTGACTGATTTTACATGGTTACCCGCAGCCCTTAGTCAGACATCTGAACTTTGTGCTTAGTTTTTTTTTACTCTGCATTTGTGGGTACTTCTAGGGTGTGACACTTGCACTTCTAGAACAGACACTTGAAATAAGACTTCGATGAGTGGAATTTGTAAGCACCTACACCCTCGCTCTTCTAGCTGTATCCCAGTGCATATCACATCCCAGTGCATCACAGTGGTCTGCCAGTGAGATGCAGTTAGCAGCTATAAAATGCTGTTGTGTTCAGGGAATAATAATACTAAAGACTCCCAGAAGAAAAAGGGAGAAGTACTTGGAGAGAAGAAAATAATAATAACAGCAACAACAACCCAAACCAACAAGTAAACAAATCAAGATCCAAATGGCGTATGCCTTGTCAATGTGGAAAAGATCAAAGCTGAGGAATTGCCATTTCCTAAACTCTGGACCCTTTTCAATCCTGCCCGGGCCAGAGGATTCAACCTCGTGCGAGGCTGTGTCAGCTGGGAGAGCCTCAGCCCACGTGGAGCAAGCACAGCTCAGCGGCGATGCGAAATGGGTGGAAAATGGAGCTGGTGTGGTGCTGGCTCAGCAGCTGGTGCTGAAGTTCCCCTAGAGGCAATTGGATCCTGTTGTGCTGGGGCTGAGTGGGTGCGTAATCAGCTCTGGTACGTGTGTGAAAGAGCTTCTGTTTGAATGGCAGATGTGTTGGCTATTGCCATGGGAGACATAAGTAGGCAAATACTATGTTTTTTTTTATAGGAACGAGTCTTAAGAAAAGAAACAGGAATAGCACTGTGTTGTGAGCTACTTCACAAACATTTTATTCTTTTACTGTTAATTTAAACTATTACAAGCAACATGATAAATTTGAAGAAAAAGCACACATCATGCTAGGATGGAGAACTTTTGTAGTCGTTAGCAGCCATTAATAGTTATTAAACAGTAAGTATTGGAGATATGTATTTTTAATCAGTTTGGTGGGTCTGCCTCTGAATTCTGAAAGAGATAGAGGGGGAAATTTCTAGTTCACAGGTTTTAATTTTTAATGCATTCCTTGAGACTGGAAGAAAGCTGGTGTTATGCCCAGATTCAGAGTAGACAAGCAGATTGAGCAGGGTAAATATAGCCTGATATAAATCACAGTGAACATATGGAAAAAGCTGATTGAGGATTCAGCTGATAGGGAATTAAAGGCTGTGAGTGAAATTAATTCTACTCAACATAGTCTTATGGAAAGTAGGGCTTGTAAAACAAATAATTGATGAAAACTTGATTTTAATCTTTTAATATTTGATAAAACTACAAGTTTGGTAAGACAATGCTGTTGATGTAATAGACTTTGAAAAGCATTCACTTACTGTGATATGAAACTGATTAATAAGTGCAGAAATTGAGCTGTATAATGAAACAGACCAGACTTGAATGAACAGCAAACTGGCTAGCAGGTCTTAATATATGATTGTCAATAAAGGCGCATCAATGAATAAATGGTTTTCGTGTAGTGTTCTCATGAGGAGCAATGCAAAAGGCCAATCACATGTAACATTTTCTCTGCTGACTCTATCAGCTGTAATTTTACACTTTGAAATTAGCAGGTGGTCTGAAGTTTGGCAGAACAGCAATAACCCTGAAGACAAGGCAATCATTAAGCCAGATTGAGATGACTGAGCGAGACAGATTTTTGTTTTTAAATACTGTTAGATGCCAACAATCCATGTAAGAAGAAGGAAGCTATCAATGTTGTGGTTTAACCGAACATTTTACTATTTTTTTGGGATTCTGCACTTGTTCAGGGGTGAAGTTCCAAAACGTTGGAGGTGTCCACTGTCCTGGGTGCCTGCCCATACTATCCCACTCTCCCTGCCACCCACAACTATTCAGCACTGGAGCAGATCTCTGAGGGGTATTCTTAAACAGTTGTTTAACTTTAAACAAAACCTGAAACACATTTAGGAGTTTTAACAATAGGAACATGCTGGTTTGAACATCCCAAGGATATTCAGAATTCTCAAGAGCTGTTGTAATTAGCCTGGAGGAGAACTGGGAGGTGGAGGAGAAAGGGAAGGTGAAGGAGCAGGGGAAATAATGGGCATAAGCTTGGTGAACAGGAGGTAAGATAAGATAGTAAGTCATACTGTTGTTACTTCACTGGTTAGCATAGTTGTATAAAATACATAAGCCCTACAAAGGTAGGGCTTTGGTGAGGGAATTGCAGTTATCAAAAGCAAGCACTTCTTTGTGCTTTTTTCCATTAAAAACATTATGTAAATAAAATGTGTGTATTATCCACATTATCATTAAATCCATTTACCTAATCTGAAATTGTTGTTCACATTTCTGTGGAGCTTTATATAAGGTGGCCTTGAAACAGTTTCCCTTGAAAAGTGTTTATTTTTGCTGTATACTCTCTGTGAGAAAAAATGCAGGTGTTAGACCAATGAAGCAGAGGAAATGACGTTCATACAGATCTTTGTGTCTTAGTATAATCTAATTGAATAGAAAAATACATAATCAGTTGTTGCATCAAAACTCTGTAGATTAATATTATTTTTAAAAAATACGTTCATTGCACTAGGTGGAATTTCAGTAAATACACTCCCTTGCACATCTTACATCCTCTTGAAGGAATATTGTGGCTGTGGTTACGAGGGAATCAAGGATGCAGCGTGCTCTTGTTAAAGACGACGTAAGGATGTTCCACCCCCGTTGGAGCTACAGGAGAAGGATGTTCCCTCTGTCAGCTGTGCCTTAACTTTAAGATGTCCACTGAGAGTGTGTCTGTATTATTATCCTAATCAGTAATTAGCACTACTCAGTAGCAGTATGCTGTGTGCATTTCATGATCATGCACTGTTCAGTTGTTACCACTCGGGCAGATTTTGATATGAGCCAACCATTGCACTCTGCCAGCCGATGCCTGGGTGTGATTCAGGGCATTGCACGGTTCAGTGACTGCTGCCATGGTGTAGGTGGTATGGGGGCTTCCTTCGGAGGGGAAGGGATGTAAGCTGGGATGTCTCATTTGCTCTTAAACTAAGGAGAAGGTTCCCAGCCCATTTCATTTACAGTATGAAAAGAAGACTGAGATCCTGCCTCCCTTCCATATGAGTGCTGTTTTTCCTAGCTCCTTCGGTGTTTTCAGAGCATCTGTTTTTGTCATTCTGTCCTTTTTTTTTTTCTGATCAAAAGTGTCCAGACGTGTGAGTCACAGCAAAGAGGTCACTGGCACCAAGCTGTGTTTTGTACTGCTGCCAAATGTTCTACCTCGGGCTTATGGGTGCTTTCACGCTCCCAGTCATTGTCTTTCTGTAGCCCCCCCTTGAAAAGTAATCATGTCCTTTTAAATTTTTTTTTTTTTTTTAAAGGGGGGTGTTGGGGAATTAGATGTGTCTCACTTGATGCCAGCTCCTTTCTGGTACATAAAAAGCTGTCCCTTTGAGATCTGATATTAAACTTTGTGATGAAATATTATTATACTTTGCTTATGCGTTCGTATTTACCTTGACTCCTGTTGGCTACACCATAGCTTCAACCTGTAGTCCATGCTTTTGCTAACAATGAGCATCTCAGCATGAAGCATAGGAGGCATAACTGATATTTTATGTATGTAAGTGGTATGTAAGCACAGGGAATCTTATTTTATACAAATCACTGAATAGAATCCCGTATGAGCTGTCAAAATCTGTGTGTTTTCCTGTGAAAAAGGAAAGACAAAATATCTGAGTTTTATGAAAATTATTAGGTAAATTAGCTTGAGGAAAATGCAGTCTGCTGTATAAATATTTCAGGTTTTGAAATGGAAGCATTTACATTGATCTGCATTTAGAGGTCTGGCCGTACTTTGTATCAGATAATATTATGTCAAAACAGCGTTTAGTTCCAGTCAGCAGCTGTTGCATTCGTACTGAATTATGTCAGATGTAATCAGGAATACGTTCAACGAGAGCGTGCAGTTGTGCTGACGAACCTAAAATCATTCTCAGTTAAATATGTTCTATCACAAATCATCCGGGCACGTTGCCTCTGTGCAGAATGACAAGGCGGTGTGCGGGCTCAGCTTTGCAATTCCCGCCGCCTGCTGAATCCTGCGTCACACCCAGGCATCGCAGCAGTGGACTCAAGAGGTGCCGTACTGGAATGTCGCAATAGCAGTGGTGGATGAGGTGAGGCATTTTCTCAAGGGTATTATTTTCACAATCATTTCAATTGCACATGCCTGATTCACCACTGCTCACGTATTCATTTGTACTTGTTCAAAGGGAATGCAGCTAATTCTAAAATACTCTCAAATTACTGCAGTAGTCAATTTACACAATGAAAGAACGAGACATTAAAGTGAATAATCAGATTCTCAGAGTTTCTTAAAGAGAACTGACATTTTGCTTGGAGAAGAAACAGTAAAAGTCTTGGTCCACTTGTCAAACAGCACAAAGAGTGTCCTCTAAAACCTGGGTCAAACACCTTGTACAGAGAGAGCAGCTTGTAAATACAGATGCATAGTTCAGAGCTGAACTTGCAGTGAGGTAACGAAGTGGTTACATAAAGATCAGGAGGGCAGTTTGTGAAAACCTAGTTCAGCCAAAGAAAAGCAGACAGCTGTAGTCAGTGGGATGAAATCAGCTCTTCTGGAGAGCACTTCAGCACAGGGAACGTCCTGGAGTGCTCTGCATCATTCTCAAGAGAAGCCTTTCTTCAGCTTATTGACTGCAGAGGGAACAGAGGAAACTCACCAGCTAGCTTATGTGCCAAAAATGGGATGGCAGAAGCATTTCTCCCCTTCCCCATTTAAAAGCTCCAGCATTTGAGGGTGCTCATTGGAATTGTGAGAGGGTTTGGTTTATTTTTGTAGGAGAGTCTGAATCCACTTGTCATGCCTCCCTGTGGTACACTTCAACCACTTACTTGGTAGTTTGGAGTTAGGCTCACCACCTTCTCTGCTCATGCAATTCCAGTTTGTATAAATAATTATGCAAGGGCTAGAACTTAGGTGTTCTTGCTTCCGATGAGTCTTCTTATAACTCCATCAGCCATGACAAATGCTTAGTTGTTTTGTTATGATGTCCCATAGTGTAGATAGCTTTGAATGTGAACAAGCAATTTGCCCTCTCACATGGTGCCCTAGTCAGCAGTTCCCGAGAGCTCGAGGGAGCAATGTGGGTCTAGGAGTTTGACCTGCTGGGATGTTTGGATCTCAAAACAAACACTCGTGTAACAGTAAGAATCAGAGAGTTTGACGTGCTAGGTCAGTAGAGGTTGGGCTCTATACCTCAGTGCTGGTTTCCAGTTCCAGTCTCTGACCAGAAGACCATACAATGAGAAAGCCCATTTATGGCAGCAATTCAGACACCATTTTTTTTTCTGTAAACTGAAGATTAAGGCAAATTCTTTGCATAGACTGGTTTAAGTAACTTCAGGAATCAATAAATCAGCTTTAGGAATTAAAATAGTACTTGTAAGGCAGCAGCTTCTCTGCACCTTTTGCTTCTTGTAGACTTGATAGCATTGTGGTTTCCATTTTTATGCCTAGCTTGGGAAATGCTCTCTTCAAGATAAGTTCATGCTGATCCCTGTGAACTTTCTGGTCAGTCTGGCATATGAAAAGCACTTTCTCAGCTGATGTCCAATTACTGCTGTTGGGTAAGCAACATTTGGATTTCTAAGGCTGTATTCTTACAGCACTTTGTAGGTCGCCAGCGATGATGATGGGGCTCACCAGCAGCTAAACTAGTTTTTAATCCTTCAACTTTTTACGTTTTTTTTTTTTTTTTTTTTTTTTAAGTTAGCACATGGTCCTGAATGCAGTGAAAATAAGAAGGGAGTCAGAATCATTCTTCTACCGTGATTTAATATGGTCGCTCACGCTTGATTGAGGAGGAAGACCTAGTCCACTTCAGAAAAGAAGATTTCCCTAGATTTTCATTTCTGCCACCTTCTCACATAGGAAAGAAGAAAGTTTCGTAGTGTGCTGATAGTTAATTACATTTTGGCATTCAGGCTAGATATGACAAGTGTTTTTACGTTACCTATTTTGGCTGGAATCAGAAATCCAGGGGTAGGAGCCTAGGTACCTATACAGTGGATAAGCCAGCACCTCAGCATGGCAATCCATAGTCTGCATTCAGTCTACAACTGTCTATTAGAAAAAGCTCAAAAATGGGAGAACTAAGTTGTCTAACTCAAAGCTTCATTTAGATCCCATAGTTTACTATGCAAATCTGCAAATCTGTGGCCAGAGATGTTTTAATTAGAGTAGACACCTAAAATAACTCCTTCAAAGACTTTTTTCAGGGTATTTGAAAGAGAGACGAGGTGGGCATTCAGAGTTTTAATTACCAAAATCTATTTCAGGTGACTATTATCTCTAATATATGCTGTTTTTGAACTAGGGCTGAAGATTTATTCTTCTTAGAAAAGGCATTTGTATTTCCACTCAACAAAGTTATCAGCGTTCACTGTCTTCCTTTGGAATTCCTGCAAGTATTCTGATCTAGGTGTCCAAGGAACTTCTGGATGTCTGCTTGGATTTCAGTAGAGCACATGGTGTAGCCAGGATCCATGGATATAATAAGTAGACTGATGGTATTTCATGTTAACTAACGTAAGATCATTCAACTCTCCGTAGTATCTACATGTTATTGTTCTCTTATTTTATCTGCCAGGTTTCTTGTCTGTATGTACATAACTGTTCCAAGCTACCTAATCTGATGAAGTTGGACTTCATTCAAGTGTGACTTACTCAACACAGCCTAAAATCATGATGAAAAAGAAGAGCATATCTGCAAGCAAAGCTTCATTGGTTTTCTTTCTGTGCCAAATGATTTCTGCATTGGATGTACCCCTTGACTGTAAGTATTAACTTGCTAAATAACTGCAGAATAATGGAAGATTAGTTAAATAATTTCAGTATAGGAGGATGAAGATAGCTCCAACATGGAACTGAACATGGAGTGTGTTTGCTCACTTCAGTCAGGACATTATGATTATGAATATTTACTGAAGGTTTTCAAAAACTGCATATAAAATATCTTACATGATTCACTGGAGAAAAGTTAACAGAGGATTCTCAGATATACCACTGTAGTGTGTCTTTATTGAACGCTTTAGTCGATCAAAATGAAGAAGGGCAGAGAAGCCCAGCTAAACGCTAATTATCTGTGAAACTAAGATCAGATTGGCAATTTCAATTGACCTAAAGAGACGGTGCAAAGAGGATGGAGCCCTGCACTTTTCAGTGGTGCCCAGTACCAGAACAAGAGGCATTGGGCACAAAACTGGAGCACAAGAGGTTCTGTCTGAACATCAGGAAGCACTTCTTTACTGAACAGGTGACAGAGAGCACTGGAACAGGCTGCCCAAAGAAATTGTGGATTCTCCCTCCTTGGAAATCTTCAAAAGCCATGCTCCTGGGCAACCTGCTCTGGGTATCCCTGCTTGAGCAGAGGGGTTGGACCAGATGGCCTCCAGAGGTCCCTTCCAACCATAGCCATTCTGCGATTATGTGTGAATTTGCTAAAAACAAAACAAAACTAAACAAACAAACAAAAAACAGGACAGTTCCTATTTGCTGTGAAACAATCGCACTTATCTTCATATAAGAGGTTTCCAGGAGATGATATGAGATCCAGTAAAATATTCAAATACCCACACCGTGGAAATTAGCATCTTGCTTTTTGATCCAGAAGAGTAAGTTAGGCTCTTAGCTTTCCTAAACAGTGCCTGAAAAGAATTAAATACCTAACTTTTACATAAGAGCACGTGTGCTGAGTAGGGAACTCTAGAGTTAACCAGTCAGGAAACATCTAGAAGGGGTGAAATCCCAGGATATGAAATTTTTGTGTCTTATTCTAGACTGTGATAGTGGGAAAACAGAGGTAGCTGAAAAGTAAGCAATGGTTACTGCTGTGTTTTATAGCCCTAATAGCTAATTCTATGAATTTATTCATGCTTCAGGTTTTTATTTTGTTCTTCATATAAGCATGATCACATTTTCAGAATTCAGTGAACCATGTTGCACCTCACATTGACTATTCATTTGTTAGATTAATTGCCAGAGAAAAGTACATCAGGGCTGGCATTAAATTGATGAATTAATACATCAGTAAATTCACCTAGGATTCTGATCCTCATGGCTTTCCTTACCCCTGTGTTTTTGATACCTTCCTCCCTTCCGTAAATGCATGTTTTTCTTTAATAATCATTGACATGAAGTGCGACTGCTTCAGTGTGTTTCCCCCCCATACATATTTCCAAGCCTCTCAAGCCAATGACCTTTATTTCTGTGACAAGATCAATATATATAAATGACAAGAGACTTGTAGCGCTGTGAATGCCTTTAGAACGTTAAATTGTGGTTTATAGAGAGCTTTAAAAGTATGATGAACAAAAGTCTTAATTTTCTAAACTTAATTTTTCTCCACGAATGTTTCTGCAGGCTAGAAATATCATTTTAACACCTTGTAGTTTAGAAACTAATGTAAATTGTGCACCATTCTAATATCTCCTGTGCAGAGCAGCACTTCAGCTTAAATTAACCAGGAATGCATTAGCAGACAAAAATGAGTAGCCCTTTTAGATGTATCACATTAACTCTCAATTAACATGATCTGTACTACATAATATTTAATAGCTGTGTTAGATCTGATAAAGTCACATACTTCAATTTTTAGCCAAAGATTATATTAACTGAAATTATGTCTGTAATTATGTTACTGTTTTCATAAATAATGGTTAGAATGGCATCTGGGAGAGCACCACAAGAGAAAGCCTGTGTTGTGTTTTCTGTGGGTCTTCCCCACACACCCACCACAGAAACCCGGTGGTAAGAAAATACTTGATTATTTGGACCTTAGGTTTCATCCGGGTTAGCAGTTTTTATGATGTTCAGTGTCTTGCTGTAGGTAAGCGACGACTGACAGTGTAGCTGACCAAAAGCAGTTTACTTGCTCTGAAATATTAATGATGAAGAGAGATATATGCAAAATATCTGAAGCAATGAAGATGTAAAAACCAAAATGACTTTTTCCTTGTAGTTATTTTTCAAACTAAAAGGGATTGCGTGTCTGTTGAGTAGAATTAAATGCTTTTGTTTCTGTAAGAGTAATTCTAGCCTGAAGCTTTCTCTTTGTTCTTCCGTTTGGTCATATGGGGAGATTGATTTTGATTTCAGCATGAGGGCAATGCACTCCATTAATTCTAATTTCCTCTTTCCTCAGTATCAGTGGTTTGTGTCCTTGGAAGGCCAAAATCACATACCACACTTGCCCTTAAAAAACCAACACTTTAGAAAAGGTCCTTATGCCATGAACTTTGAGATAATTGTAGTAATTTCTGACACCACAGAAATCGTTGCTGGAATTTAAGGCATCGTGGCCCAGGTTACAATACTAGCAGTTTTCTTTTTCATGGTGTCCAATGCACTTTTCAGACATACTTATCTTCCCTCTCAAAAATGCTAATTTTCTTTTAACTAACAAATGTTTCTCTTTAATCTCCATTTTCCAATCACCTGCTGATTCTGATGGGGGAATAAAAGCAAAACTTCTAGAAGAATGTAAGTTCCTGTCCACAAAAACTAGACTGTGTGCTGCTGAAAATTAATACTGATTGTGTTGCACATTGAGTATGCAGTCCAAAATGTGTGATTCTGTCTTTTTTTTTTTTTTTTATTTGTTTTGCTGTGGCTAGATGCTTTGTGCATGCAGTGTTCAGAAAATGCTACTGTACATAAAACTTTCTGGTATTTTGATCAAATGAGTGATATGATTTTTGATTGTATGCTATCTGAACATTAAAATTCTTAATATCAGCATGAGCAGTGTTTTTTTTTTTTTAACTAATACTTTCAGGAGTAAATATACTTGATAAAAAATTCATTGGAATATATGTAGCACATGTAAAATATATGCTATTTTACATGTCTGAGTTGGATATATTTTTATGTCCTTAAAAAGAGTGTATACAGTTATTTAAATATGCCTAATCTTTTATGTGATCTTCTAACACAGCTCTAGTATCATGGTTAATTTAATGAGTTTTAAGTTCAGTGCATAGCCTTCAGGTCATTGATGTGCATGCAAGGAATATACTGTATGTGGTACATTGCTCATGTCATGTCCCTTTTCAGAGTATGCTTGCTTTTCCCAAGGAAGCATCTGATTTGTACTGACCCTGTGAACTGCCTCTGAGAGGGAGAAGGACTATCACCGCTTCTCTAAATACACAAAACGTCCTCATCATGTAGCAATGTTGCTTTCATTTTTTAATCCCTCTCCTTTCTGCAGTGAGGAAGAAGAGCAAAAGCTAGCTCTGCATTGCCTGTTCTTTCCTGCTTAGCTGTGATATCTCATTACGATGCCATGATATTAATTTTTTTTCTGGCCATTTCTCGAGGGGAGTGCTTTATAGACCACTACCTCTTCCTTCAGAATCCTTACTTCATGTATAATGGTAGGGAAGACTTAAACTAAAAATCCCAGTTTTACAATTTTAACTAGCTAGAGTGAGACGTGGGAACACAGATAACTAATGATTGAAATACTTTGGCTAGGAGTGACCCCAAAGTAGCAGCAGAGTGTATTGCTGGACAGTTTACAATATTTGCACAGGCATTTTCGCAAGGATGTTATTAAACTGATTTCTTTAGTTGACACTAAACTATAAACAGATTGATAATGCTGAGGAAGACACATTTCTCATTATCTTATTATCATAAACAGGATTTATCTATGAAAAATGTGCATAGATAATGCAATAGATTATAAATTACTTTAAATAGGTAGGCACCATCCACTTTATCAGGCAAATAAATTCTATTTTATGCTAATAATTCCAGAATGCTTGATAAATCAAATTTAAATGTTTGTTTCTACTGAGGCAATTCACAAGATTAATTATATTTTTATTATTTTTATTTTAGGAGAATCGGTACTAGACTTTTCCTATATATTTACTCTATTTGGAAACTCTTAGTTACTATTTTTGTCATCTTTTACTTCTAACATTTTTTACTCCTGAAAAGTAGCTCCTAAAAGCATGCTTTGTAGATTAATTCAGTATGTTGAGCATGAAAAATTTCTGAAAAGTTTACAGCCATGGAGAATATGGAAGTACATCAAATCTGTAGAAATAAAAAGTAATATATATTTTTCCTTCTGTGTGTTAAAAATGTTCTGTGTGGGTTTATATCTCACAACTGTTCATCTGAGATATGTTGGACTTAGAATTCAAGTGTCCTTTGGCTTCATGAAGGTCTATTGAAATCTGCTGTATAGAAATGATATCCAATAAGCTTCTTGACTAAGATTTTCCTCCACTGTAAACTGACATAGCTCACTTTTAAGTTGTATATCTACACTGATCTACAGGAGTAGAGGGGTTCAGCCTCCAAATACAAAGGATACTTTAATCCCAGTCTTTTGTTGATGATTTTGCTGCTTATTGTAGTTCTGCTTTCTCCATTTACATAACTGTCTTGCTGATGCTTTGAAGATATTGTTAAATTCCTGTCTGTTTCTTATATTCCACAATGAAGTGTCCCAGCCTCCAACGATAACTCAGCAGTCTCCAAAAGATTATATTGTTGACCCTCGAGAGAATATTGTAATACAGTGTGAAGCAAAAGGAAAACCACCTCCTAGGTCAGTAGCATCTTATTTTGCTTATGTCGGCCTAATAACATAGGAAAACCAGGAGAAAATAATGTAAATTTTGTAAACTAACATGTATTTTCTTATGTGTATGCTTGCACACACAGAAACATGCATGCACTCCTGCTGAAATTTAAACAGCTGCCAGAAAGTGACATATATATATATATATATATTTGACTATGCTTATCCTTGAGATTTAAACTTTCCTGTAGTCAGCAAGTAACTGTAGTATTTTTTTTCTCCTCAAAGCTCTAGCAACAAAATAATACTAGATTGGTAAAGGAGCAGATAGGTAAGTGTCTATGGAAAGCACTAAAAGGCATGCCCTACTGAATGGCAGCACATTTCCGATTTAGGCATAGTGTCTAAGAAGAATGCACATTGAATAAATTCAGAGTAACGTTAGTAAATTCGTAGTCAACATTTTTTAAAACGCTCAGTTTTATGAGGTTCACCTTGAAATGCGTAAGCATTTTGTTGGGAGTCCAGTATAGTGTATCAGTCTATGGCTAAATGATCAGCAGCCTTGATTTACCAGGTGTATTTGCAAGCCTTGAGTTTTGTTTTTAGCAAAAATGGCAATGCTGTGTATAGTTTGGATTCCTTATCATCTTCTGTTTTAAAACCCTGCCTCAGTGTCTTGAAATGAGGAGCTTCCAAATATTTTTGCTGAATACCTGCACTGGAATCTCAGTAGCAGTGGTGCGTTCTGTCATTGCCAGTAACTGCTTCTGATTTCCGAGACTGTAAACAGAAATGTGCATCGCTGTGTTCTCAGTAGAGTTACGCTACAATTTATTAGCAATGTCAGTCTATAATTGCTCCTCAGACACATACCGAGCTCATTAAATATACTTCATATGAATAACTGATGTTTTTCTACATTATTCTTTCTGGTTGCCTTAGGATCATGGTCATTATCATGCTGAATGGTGAAGCAGAAGCGGAATGGTGAAGATGGAGATTTTCTGTGATACTGTCACCCTTTTCAGTGTTTTGTTAATAATAGGAGTATCATAATGTTGCTCTTTTTATGAGCATTTTAATTTGACAGGCATAATGACATGGCACAAAGCTGGCATAAAGGTTTACGGATGTTCTGCTATCTAGCACTTGAGCAGCAAAGGTTCTGACTTTTATGTATCTCAAGTTCAGGGGTTTGTCACCTCTTATGTGAAGCTACATTACAGTTCCACACACTCTTCACAGCGTTACTGGTAGCTGAGGACTACAGAAACCCCACATTCTGCGGCTTTACCTGCAAAGCCCTCAGAAAGAGGTTCACTATTCATTCACTGTGCGCACAGGTCCTCCCAAAAATACTGCCACTGCAGTGCGAGGCAGCTGGTCAGGTCCAGTTCTTCGGCTCTCTCACACCACAAAGTGCAAATAGCATGTCTGGTCCTGCTGTCCAGCTGCAGGAGGTCAGGGCATAATCTAAGTCACTTAAAATCGGAGCTTTGCCAGTACCATATATATTGATACTTCCAGGTAGCATTCTAACCTGTAAGCATATACAGTATTTGTGTTTCTGTCAAAGTTTATGAAGCAGAAGGGTAACAAGTACAAAACCTGCTGTTCACAGCATTCAGAACCGAGTGATCAAAACTTCACAGGCAATGGTTTAGCTCTGTATAACTGTGCTTTTGACCATTAACAAATCTTAATCGAAAATTTAAAAAATTTAACTAAAAAATAAAGAATTGGTGTTTACGGTAGTATAAGATGAATGCTGCAAATCTTGGCTTTTTACAATTTTTAAATGAGTTCAAATAGTCTTCATTTCTAGTGGCTAGTTCTTTTAACACCAGTATAAAACTACTAGATTTATGGACTATCAGACTGCAACATTTCATTTAATGAATCATAATTCTTTGTGTTAGAATAGCGAAAAGAAATCAAACTCACTACAGTCTTTAATTCATGTGCTGAACTTTAAAATGGCCAAACCAATTATGAGAAATCATTTCCTGCTGGGACCCAAGATGATGCATTTCAGCCCTAAGCAAGTTTTTAAAGGCAGGTTTATAAAACCTTTCAACAATAGGTTTGAAAGTGGAAATGCTAATGCACCTTTAGGAATATCTGTTCTAGCAGATGTTACTATATTACCTTTAGTAGAAAATAAATCAGTTTTTTCCATGTATGATTAACATCTGCATCTTTTATTGTAATTTTTAAAATAAAAATACTGACTTTGAAAAGGATTCCACTAACAAGTTCAGCCAAGCCTTTTATCTTAAACTATTGGCAGATTTCTTATATTAAAAAAAGTATTTCTTAATTTGCTATTTACTTTATTGATTAATTTAGTTTGGGAACAATTGTTACTTACCTGCTAAAGAATAAATGCCGTGTATTATTGAAAATGACTTTTTTCATCGTTTTCTCCATATAGTATACAAATGGCAACTGAAGAAGCAACTTCTCTTTTCGCTTTTGTTATTTAGCTTCTCCTGGACACGCAATGGAACTCATTTTGATATAGATAAAGATGAACAGGTTACAATGAAACCAAATTCAGGAACCCTTGTCATAAATATTATGAATGGTGGGAAGGCAGAAGCATATGAAGGAGTATACCAGTGTACAGCAAGAAATGAACGAGGAGCAGCCATTTCAAACAATATTGTTATAAGGCCTTCTAGTAAGTGAAACTCCAACTAAAATGTGAAAGAGATGTATTTGTTTTCTTATGGATGTTTTGCTTCATTTTCTTCTTTTCCCTTTAAAAAAATACATCATTAAAGTGATTGAAAGTGTAATTTCTGATATTCAGATTTGATAATATATTGCACGTCCCCCAAACTTTCTTAGAATATTTAATAACCACAAATGCTTTCCTAGTTTTTGTCAGTACATCTGGATGACCTGAGATGTTTAAAATTGGGTTGTATTTATGACGTTACAATTGGGATAAACTGTTTAAAACTAAGGCACAGAATGGTTGAGGGCAATTCCAACTATCTTTCTGATGGTTGTATTCCATTGTTTTTATAATAGCTTTAATTCAGAACAGATTGAAACCAAAAAGATGATAAAGCTCAAAAATTTTAATTAATGATAAACTGCTTCTACAGCTTTTTATGTGATTTTAATCTCAGAACAGTTTTTCAAGCTTCTCAGCTTAAAATTTGTCATTCTCATAAGTTTTATTAGAACATATTATTTCAGGAAGGTCTAAGTTTTTTAATTACTTTCTATAGGATCCCCTTTGTGGACTAAAGAAAAACTAGAACCAAACCAGGTTCGAGAAGGTGATTCTCTAGTACTACACTGCAGACCCCCAGTTGGCTTACCACCACCTATAATATTTTGGATGGATAATGGTGAGTTTCGTTTGACTTAGTTCACTTTTCACAGTTTTTCTACATAGTTAATAATTACTTACCAAGACTACAGAAAATTTCCAGTTCTGTAGAAATGAATAAACAAGCAGATATGCTGCCAAAAAGCATGAAGTCAAAAGCAGATGAAGAACTTAATGTAAGTCGTAGATTAACACTGAGGAAGAATGGCAGGATAAGGGAGCTCTACAAGAAACTTCTGAAGGTCTACATATTTACAAACCTACAAAAGATATAATGGAATAAATGTGGAGTCTGCAAATCATAACGATGGAATATGTATGATAGTTGAGATAAATGTTTTCTTATTTTTCCTCAGCTTTCCAAAGGCTGCCTCAGAGTGAAAGAGTTTCCCAAGGTCTAAATGGAGACCTTTACTTTTCTAATGTACAACCAGAAGACACCCGTGAGGACTATATCTGCTATGCAAGATTTAATCATACGCAAACTATACAGCAGAAACAACCCATTTCTGTAAAAGTCTTTTCAAGTAGGTATTGCATTACCTAATTATATACTTACATACTTGCATAGTATTCATCCAGAAATCTCAGGTGGTTTGCCCAACTTTAGTAGTTGTATGCTAGGGAATTGTGTTGTTTTAATTCTGAATAAGAAATTGCATTGCTCTTTAAAACGTAATCTCCAGTTTTCTTTCTATATAATCCGTTTTAAAAGCTGTCTTTTTTCCCCCTTAGTAGGTTTTGTCTCTTGCAAAAAATGTTTTCTAGGATTTGGATTATTGAAAATACAGTGTAAAAAATAACTTTTTAAATGGTTTTCATGATCAAGAATATCAATATATTGTTGCTGTAACTATTGAAATAAATTAATCAATCATTTGATTAACTCACCGTGGCCATATCATCACCTTTTGATTCCCAATACTTTGATTTATCCCTCTTTTATGCATTCTTCATGATATTCTGTTTATTTCAGTGGATTCATTGAATGACACTATAGCTGCTAATTTGAGTGACACTGATATTTATGGTGGTGAGTTATACTGGTCCCCACTGATACTCCCTGTTTCACAGTAGCGTTTAGTTAACTAACTTTACCTCCATGGCTACTTAACCTTTAGCTCCCTTTTTGATTTCTAATAAAAGGTATCTATTAGTACTGGTGATAATACATGCTTTAGAAAGGGACAGCACAGTGTGATCCTTTCAAATAGTTAATGTTTTAATGTTACTGTAACATATGCTTCATAAAAATACCAACTCTTAAAATAAGAGTCCTTTCACACTGATGCAGATTTTACCAGTTGTTGATTTGCTCCTATACTGTGTAGCTTGTTTATATTTTTCCTCCAATTTTACTAGTAGTTTGATTTGTTCATTATCACTAGGACTATTCAATATCACATGCTGCATAATAAATAACAATTAAGCATTTAACAAATGCATTTCATATTTAATAATTCCTTGAATGTACCATTCATTTTTAATCTATTTCATGATTGCTGAGCTGAACTGAATTAATTAAAATCTAAACATTTTAATACTATCTGTATAAATAACCTTGTAGGGGAAAGGTGTGTTTTGTTTGTTTGTTGTTTGAGACTTTTCATTAATATATGTTGAATGGTCTTTTGTATATTGTGAATGAAATTCTCCTAAGCAGGTGTATGTGTGTTTAGCAAGGCTGACTTTAGGGTAAGATTCATACCACAGCAGTTGAGCATCTAGACTCCCCACCTAATGTTGTGTGAGATAGTTAGAAAATACATATTTGTTCTGATTTCTCTTTCTCCTTGTCAAGCTAGTCTTTGTATATATTAAATCATAACTTACTATAATCTGAAGTATATCGGGGCACAGAATATTTTAATTCTCTGCATAAAAATAAGATCTCATTTAAGAACAAATAAGAAATATGTTCCTGAACACAAAATGATGTATTAACTACAGTTAATAAGGAAAACATTCAGCTGGCTTACAACTCAGAAATACCAGAGATAATTCTGTAGATTTTCATAGTCTTGCAAAATGAGACAGTGCTGAAACTAGGTAGACTACTAATTGCCTGTAACTGTTGACTGTGTTCTTCACACTAGACCGCCCTTTTCTCCTAACTTTAAGTTGTTCAGGTACTAGTTTTTAAGGAGTTCATGGTACATACTGTATTAAAATTGTGTTCTGTTTATGTCAATCTATCAATAAATCCCATTAACTAATAAAGTAGTTTGTTGTTTCTGCCCACATTAAAAAAAAAAAAGTTTACTGTAATGATTCAGATTACCATTGTGCTTTAGAGCAAGTTGATCCTATATTTTAAAATTGCTATAAAAGAACATTTACAGGATGCCTGCTATTATTCTAATATCCGTGAAGGCACATGAAATATCATAGTAGACTTCAGAAACTGACAGAAATGTCAGAAATAGGTCTTACAGCTGTCTGTTGACTGCAGTAAACTTGTTGGTAATCAGTGGTTCATTATTACCAGACTGGGGAACAGTTTGAAATAAATTTAAGTATTTAGTGAGAGGAGAAGACAAGGTTAAATTTCCAGAGATGTCTCACATAGTCTAGAAAATATTGAACAAAACATACTTCAAAGTGGAGCATACCATGTGACACCCTGGATTATATTTTTGAATTTAATAATTTTGCTTTATTTGTGTTTTGACGGAAGCCCAGAAACTTTTGGTAACATTCAGACTTTCACTCACTCACCTAAGTAACCTTATACTCAGTATGGATCCATAGATAGTTGCGTATGTAAGAACTGTATATCAAATGCTCCCCTCTTCAATAACAAATATTTTCAGGTATGTGTTCAAAATTAGCATTAAACAAGTTGAGATATAATTATGTTATGTCTGTCAAAAGCTTAATTTGTTGAACTATGTAGGTGTGTAACATGATAATTTTTAATTAAGTGGCCCGTGTGCATCAAAATCTCTGTCCAAAATGTGAGAATGGATGTATGAATTTGATTAACATTAGAATAAAATACAGAAATTAATTATTTTATTTTTTCTTGTTCCAGCCAAGCCGGTTACAGAGAGGCCACCAATTCTTCTAACACCAACCGGTACCACAAGTAACAAAGTGGAACTCAGAGGAAATGTCCTTTTGTTGGAGTGCATTGCAGCAGGATTGTGAGTTACTTTTTAGACCGTGCTTTTCTAAATAAAAATGCAGAATTAGAGGGAAACATTTCAGAGATGCCTAAAACATTACTGCTATGTAAGCTTAAGTATTTTAAAGAAATAGAAATGTAAAATGGAAAGAGGACTTTGAAGGAAGTCCACCATTTTGGAAATCAGCATATTTTAAAACTGACTGTGAACATAACTATTTTTCTTATGTATTAAACGTATGAGAAGGCCTCTATTTTCAGGACACAAGCAAGAAATTTCGTAAGATAACCTTGGACACGTCTGCAGAATTGCACTTGGGAAATAAGTCTCTGTTTTTTTCCTAACTATATAACCATTAAGCTCTCAAATAGTATAAAAATAGATAAGAATCTGCTGGTATAATCTGAAAAAGCTGCTCACATATGCTAATAATTACTTAGTGCATCATCTAGGTGGGAGTTGTTAGAACATACCTTCAGCTACTTACATCCAACTTCTCATTGTAATTGGGTTTAATTGGTACTTGTTTCTTCTACATAATGCGTGTTTGCCTTTGTTGCTAATTGTGCAAGTAGAAAATGACTAAAGAGCAATTTAACTTCATGAACTAGTTTGATCTTAAATCAATTTCATTCTCAGGAAGAAAGAGAATAGATTGGCTAGTGTGAAAGTAGAAAATCTTTAGTACCTATTTATTTCAGGAGCTATAAACATGTTGACAATGCACAAAAGCATAGAAGGCAGAGCACTCTGAAGTAGCAGTGAGGTAAGCCAGTAATTGCAAATGATGCAGCGCGGCATCATGCAGATGTATGCACTTGTATAAGCTCCACAGGGCACGCTCATGCACAGCTTGACACAGCTTGATACAAAGGTCAGTGCACTGTTTCTGCCTCAGCTGTGGTCTGTTCAGGTGTCCTTGCATCAACATCACTTGCATAATCACAGTTGTGTGTGGGAGTAGAATACGCTTTTCAACAACCCTGCAATAAAAATAATCAGAGGTCCAAACTCTAGGAAAATAGCTGGATAAAAACAGGGAAAAAATAAAATATTATCCATTATATGTATTTGTGTCTTTAAATGTCATGTATTTTTCTATTTAAATAATTCAATGAGGGAAGCTTACATAGTTCTCAACAGAAGGCCAGATTCGGTTTTTATTTAAAGCAACTACTCCTAATTACTGATACCATAATTAAAAATAAACTTTGCTAGGTGTCCCTGTTCTCATATTAGCTTGCTAAATGAATATTTGCCCTGAATCATTAATATTTGAGAGAGAACATTCTACTCAAAAAGCAACACCTTTTAATTTGCTGTAATTTTAAAGGTATGTCTGCATGAGTTTGGACAACTTTCAACCTCAGTAGCCAACATGGGACACAACCAGGATACAGTTACAAGTAGCTATACTTGACTCAGCACTGTCATTTTTTTCTTGATTTGTCATAGGAAAAATTTCTGTCTTCTGCAGATCTGCTATAATATTTATGATGTGCATGAAGCATTACAATTTTGCTCAAATGAAGGACAGTTGTAATCTTATCATTATCTAGAAGTTACCTTTTAAACCATCATGAGCATCAATTTAAAAGTATAAATACAGTAAGATTTGAAATACTCTTGTATTCATTTATTAACCATTGAGGTTTTTAGATTAATCAGCAGACAAATGTATTCCATAATTATTAAACCTATGAACAGATGGCCATTGACAGTGTTAGTGAAGCTTGTCATTTCCTAGAAACAAATGCTGGCATATCCTGCACATTTGCTGGACATGCCCCAAAATCTGAATAAAGGCTCTTAAAATAATTGGTGTAAAATTTATGTTCAAAACATTAACATATAGAACTCTCATCTTCCTTTTCAGTGGTCCATTAATTTGATCTGTACTTTTGCTTTTCCAGACCCACACCGGTAATTCGCTGGATTAAAGAAGGTGGCGAACTGCCAGCCAATAGAACATTTTTTGAAAATTTTAAGAAAACTCTCAAGATTATAGATGTTTCTGAAGCTGACTCTGGGAACTACAAATGTATAGCAAGAAATATATTAGGTTCTACTCATCATGTCATTTCAGTAACTGTGAAAGGTAGTATTAAAATAGTCATTAATTTAATACTGTCAGTGTCCAGAATGCACGACTGAAGTATGCTTACCAGGATAATAAATTACAACTGAAAGAATGAATGACAATATTAAAAAATAACTGAGGATCACTAAACCAACTGAATTCTGCCATCAGACAGACAAACTTGACTATCTCTAACTTCGGTTTCTCTATTTATTGTGTTGCTTTGTCAAGTAACAGGCTAAATTGAGACTTTACTGTAACAACAGTAAAATAATTTCTTAGCTTGTACCTGTAATACATTTACTTTAGATCTTTGATTGTCATTAGACTGTCTTTCCCTTGTTCTTTGTCTTTCTCCCCATCCCTTGTCTTCATCTCCTTTTTATTTTCTGCCTTTTCTGCTCTCCATTCATATAGCCCAGATTTTTTCTCTTCCCTATTTTTCTATTCATCTTATGCTCTTTTTTTCTCCCTTAATGAACATTTCTGTTTTTCTGTTTCCTGAGTCTTTTACCCGTGCTGTTGTCTTACTAGTTTTAAAAACACTTGCAGTGTGTTTGTCCAAACAGAAACTGTAAGAATATTTTGAGTATCATGAAACAAACAAAAAAAGGGATGACAGCTAATTAGTCATTTAAATAATCAAGTGTAGTGCTCCCTTTGCATACTGAAAACCTATTTATATTACTGTAGTCCAGTACCGCTTTATGGTCATATTCAACCTTCTTTTCAATAGTTTTCTGTTTGCTTCTATTCGTCAATCCAAAATCTGAAGTTTAATTGCAAAATGTGACAACATATGCTATTTCTGGTTATTTATTGGAAAAAAAAAGAAAAAAAAAAGATGGTGACATAGATGAAGATCTTTTGGTAAGGACAGTATTCTGTCCATTTCAATCTCTGTGCATTTTCAACTGTCTTAGAATTTCAAAGTAAAAAGCTCCCCCCCATTCAATGCAGGAGGTAGCCAATAGCTCAGTTTAGCCAAAGTGTAATTTACCAGTTAATCATTGGATATAATGTATACAAAAATAAAATGTGACCACGCAACTGTATGTCTATACCTATACATACCTTGTTTGAATTATTTTGTGGTTACCATGACCATGCCTCATGATTTTCTGTAATCATGGTAATTTTGGAAAATGATTGCTGTGTTTCTCTTCCTAACCCCAGCTGCTCCATACTGGATAACCGCACCCAGAAACTTGGTCTTATCTCCTGGAGAAGATGGGACATTGATCTGCAGAGCTAATGGCAACCCAAAACCTAGCATAAGCTGGTTAGCAAATGGTGTTCCCATAGCAAGTAAGATTTTTAATTACCTCAAAGGATGACGAATAAGGAAATAAGAGCAATATCATTTTAAAAGATATATATATATATAAATGAAGAGCATGCATTTGTATAGTTTTTGACTGACAGGTTATAATAAATTATAAATTAGGTGGTAAAAATACAGTGGTTACTCAAGATGGAACAACAAAATGTGCCTTTAAAGTGCTTGAGAGCACATTTGTGCTATTTGTGAACGTATACCTGGTTATCCTGTCTGGTAGCATCCTTACAGAGGCAGAGCCATAGGAACAAAGCTGTGCCGTGCCCTTTTGAGGGATATTATTGAGGTATAATTTCTGCCATTGTGTTGCTGTGGCGGTCATGTTTTCTGGGTCCCTCTGCTCCAGAGCAGTACTAGTTTTTTCTAAGAATTGAAAAGGTGACATAAAAGGTCAAGTCGTCACTTCTGTGGATGTTCAGAGCACTTTTGCAGGATACGCAGCTTAGAGGATGTTGGAGCCTTCCAGGCTTCAGCACTAAAAAGCAGCAGCAAAGCTGACTTGGTGCATCAGCAGCTGCCTGGAAAACAGCTTGTACCAAGTAGGTGTCAAAGAAAAGGAACCCCTGAGGCAGTGAAACAGCTGTTTCTCTGTGTATGGGTAAGAAGAGCAACCCAGAATTGGTGGTAAGAAAAGCTATCCAGAGCCATTGACTGAGTCACTGAATTGTTGCAGTGCAATGACTGGCGATGCTGTATGACAGACACAAGGTAGCTGCTGCATAAAGCACAAGTTTGCTTGGGTAGAACTTGCTGGAGAACGCTGCAGCATGTTGTCGGTTGTTTTTGTACTCAGCGTGGCCTCTACATCACATCACACCTGGTTCTTCTACGTTTATCCTTCCCCTTCCATGAAACAGTACTATAAAAACAATCTACCCTATTGCCTTGTGAGAGATAATCGATTCTAAAATATGTGTCTGGTCTGGCCTGTGGAATGTATGACTGTAACTTTCGGGAGTTCCAGGAAACGTTTAAGTATGTTAATCAAAGTAAGTGTCACAGAGTTTGGGACATGGAGGAGAATTCTCTACAGTGAGAATCTAGGAAATAGCAACAGGCAAGCAAGAACCTACATTAGATATATTCAAAACATTTGGGATACAAGAGAGCTGAAATGGAACTGGAGGGGGAAAATGTGCAATTTCAGGGATAATTTAAGGGTAAAGTATTTACAGAAAGCATTCTATAGAAGTTCTTCTAATTTTCCACATACAAGCCAGCAGAGTATACTCTGTATGTACACTTTATTTATTTTTTTATTTTTTAAACTGAAAGGGTGAAGTAAGGGAAAGTATTGAAACAAAAATATTTAGCAAAGAACCTGTTCCAGGAATCCTAATTAAAAATAAGTTGAGATCTTTAGCCTGAGATATAAAACAAGAAGTTTCCACTGGTTAAGTAAGTTATGTAAGCTGACATTAAGCACCGTTTCAGAGAGGTGTTTGTCACCTCACCAAAAAGTAGTAAGTATTCAAGGAAAACAGGAAAATAACAATGTAATTTTGTATTGCATATGCTGTGTGTACATATATCATGAAGTCTGCTTTATGCGTGAGGTTTTATACCTATCCTGTAGTTACCTTTCTGGCTTTTAGGTTGTCTCAACATACTTACTATTCTTTATATAGTTGCCATTAGTCTTGTTTTTTGTTTTGTTTTGTTGAGATTTTTTTCTTGCTATTCTGGTAGTTTAACTCTTCATCCTTCCTGACAAATAAATTTTTTTGCAGCTGGTTATGAGATCCACCTTTGCCTTGCACTGCTTCTTTGTCAAAGCTGTATGACTGGCTATTCAAATGACAAACTACATTTTCCAGAAAAGCAACTGTGTTCTGCATTTTTGCAGGATAGCAGTAAAACACTAAGAAATATAAAGTTTTTAGAGGCAGATGCAGGATACCACCAAACTTCCCAAATATGAGGGCAGCATACATTGTCTGGATGGCCCTGAGGAATTAGTATACAGAGCTTATTGAAAGGAACTCAGAAAAAAAATAAAAGGCTTTAAAAAAATTACCCACTCAAACTCAGTAGAAGGAAAAAAAAAAGACAAAAGAACACAGCAAATAATAACTGGGTAGCTCAGTTTTATGTAAAAGGTCACTTTCACTGCTGAAGAAGACTGAAGTTTTGCCACCTTAAATATTTAAGTGCAAGTTCACTGGATGCTCGAGTACACTGAAATTGTCAGGGGATCCAAGAGAGAAAATCATCGCGATCACAGAAAGTACAGTTCTTAAGATTCTTGTGATTTTGTATTATTCTGAGTTACCAAAAACTGGTCTGGAAACTACCAAGTACAGTGTGCTCTTTTGTTCGCTTACTACCAAATGACAGAATTGAGCCCCTCTTCTTCCAGCTGAATGATTAGTAAATCACTGTAAAAGGAAACTAAAGCAGCTGTTTCAGCTTCAGGGCAGTGCTGAGAGAGCTACACCCATGGCAGGATTTCAAAGAAAAAGAGCTGCATTTGAATTTCAAAGCCCTGCTGTCATCATATATCCCACAATGTGCCTCCTGTGGCCCTGTAATCTGTTTGCAATACTTTAATTTTCTATTGGAAACCACAACTGGGAGATGCTTAATTCTTCCGGTTTTGTTTTTCCATAATAGAGTCAGACAAGGAAGGGGAATGTTGAAGAAAGAACCATCCAGCCATATCTCACTCAAAGGGTGAGGCTTAAATAACAGAAAGGGAAAGATGAAGATCAGCTTCATATCAAAATAATAATAATAATAAAAAGATTAATGAATGTTAAGCACCTATGAAAACAAGTGCAGTGGTGTAAATTTTGTTCTAGATTATATTATCCAGTGTAAAGCAATACTTTTAAAGGAAGATTTTAAGCTTCTTTGAAATCTTTTCATTGTTTTTCTTCAACAATAATGCTCTGAAGAAAAACTCGCTTCCAATTTAAAGCAGGCTGTTTCAGGCATGCTGGAGCGATAAGGAGCGAACCTTGCAGTGTTTACTCACAGGAGTAATTTGAACCCACATGCATAGTCCCATTGAGGTCAATTAGAATTACTTTTGCAAGTAGCAATTGAAAGTTCAGGCCACGATTCTGCCTTGCCTTGCGCTTCAATTAACGCTCAAGGTCTGCATTATTTATACTGCTGCATAATCCGTTGTGTTTTGCTGCTCAGATATTCAGCATGGTTTTACAAAAGGGAAACCATGCATAAAGTATCTCAACTTCTAAAAAAGTAACAACCCGGATTAATTGGGAAGGGGAAGCACTTTCATAATTGGGCTTCAGAAAGGCATTGCAAATACTGCACAAAAGACTAATTTATTGGTTCAGTAGTTCATAGTTCATGATGAGCTATTAAATATTAAATACACACACTTAGATTTAGACTTAGTAGTGCACTGAAAGGCGCTGTTTATCTTCTTTCAACGCGTGCTTCACTTGTTTATATTACGTCTCACATTGAATCTCAGTTTTTAGTTAGTCTCCGTTATTAATCACACTGAAGTTAAGGGAGAAACATTAGCCCTTAGATCTCCTTCATGAAAGGCCTCGGTAATCCCTGGCTCACAGATTTGTCGTCCGTTGTGTTCTCTGTGAGCATACACACAAGCTGTTCATCGTGGCCATGGGAGGGTGGGATGAGATCTGCCGGGTCTCTGACACCCCGAGGAGCTGAGCCTCACAGAGGAGGGAAGTGCCAGGGCAGGCAGGCGTCCACCGATTCTGCTGGAACTGTGCATCTGGCCTAGGAGCTGTGGCAGACAGGAGAACCTCTGATAATCAGTTTTATTTATTCTGTGTAAGATACTCAAAGGACAGTTGTGGCCAGGTTGCCACCCCTTTGGAGTTAACAGTACTACCAAAATTAAAAAATCGTGCCCTGGAACAAGGATTGCAGTGATCACAGGAAAATGTTTTTCTGAGGAGCAAGGGAGATGTTAGGAAAAGAAAAAGAGCACTTCTTCCACTTTCCATCTCTTCCAGAATTAAGTCTTTGACAGTTGACTGTATGGTGTAAGTTAAGGCAAAACTGTGTTAGTTAAGTTTCTTGTTTTTCTTGCTTAGTTTCAATGTCAGTATGACCTTACAGGTTTTCAAGTCTGTCTGATGACACTGCCCAGTCTTGCTATTTTGCTATCAGTTTTTGTCCAGTTTGTACTCAACTGTGAAAGTATAGCCCATGCCTCTGCTGTGTCAGAACCCACAACTTTTCTGCACATACTATTGGAACTATATGCATCTCTGCAGAAATACATCTATAGCTCTACGTGACCGTGAAAGTTAAGGCAAGTAAGGCAAAATATTGGTTAAGATTCCTTTCTTCTCCTTCCTTTGCCATCTGCCCCACCCCAGGAGAAGAATAAGGGATTCTACTTGCATAATATTCGCTAAATGCCTAATAGAGTATTTAGGCGGAATGATGAGAGATCGGATAGAACAGGTCTGTCCTGCATAATGTCCCCTGATTCGGATTCTCAAATGTTATGAGGCTAGTCGGCTGTAGCCAAAAGTGTGTTAACTGGATGCTCATTCAGAGACCATATAATTTATAAACAACTGGGAGGTACCTGCATAAGGGACATGACTTCTTATCAGTACAGCTTGGTGACTACACACTGGAAGTTCCTCCCAGTTTTCTTGTTTGGTTGGTTGTTAATGTCAAGTCCTGGTTCTGTGACATTCTCCTGTTGTTATAGGTAATACATCAGAACATGAATGTCTTAACATTTTACAAATAATTCTTCAAAACTGCCATTTCAGTCACTCAGTTGTAGTTAAGACAGACCTTCCTCATTTTGAGAACAGTTACTTTATTCATAAATTACTTGTGGACATGACTTTTTGGAGGAATAAGCAGGTAAAGAAGAATGGTGGGTTACTTTTAGCAAATTTGCTGTAATACAAGAGATCCTGTGATCCTGTCAGAACCTGAAAGGCATCGTTATACAAGGACCATGTGTCTAAATCCATATCAGAAAAAAAAACCTAGCCTCTCTTTGCTTTCTTAGTATTTTTTTTTCATAATAACAGGGCCTTCAAAGCAATCTCTGAGGTTAGGGTTGTTGAAAATCATGTCTTATGAGCCAGTAGTGTTCTCAGGCCCCATTTACATTCACTATTATTTGTGCATAAACTTGAGGACACAATTATAGTATGAGTAGAACTGCAACAACAAATGTTCACTATAATAATCTAAATCAAATAATTGTCTCAGATTCTCTGAGAAATTAATATTCTGCTACTGATGCAAAATGAAAAGTCAGCTTTACTAAAGAGATTAAAGAGTGGCTATGAACTATAACACTTAAACAACAATTTCTGTTCTTACATTGCTATCAATTTGTGCATTTCCTGCATAGTTCTCTACTCTGAAACCATCTTATCCATGAATTAAAAAATAAATAAAAATTGCTATCTGAAAGGCTTTTCAACAATCATATGTAGTGACTGTAAATGCATAGTAATTATAATTACTTTTTATTCATAACTTTGATTTGCTAAAAAAGTGCAGGTATCTAAAGACAGTCATGAATATTTCTACTCTTTTCTAAAGAGAAATTCTCTGTTTCTACTGTGTTTTTATGTGACATTTTACTGATCTGGATAAAATTAGCTCTTACACCTGCCAAAGGTGTATGTGTTCTCATTGATACAGGAAAATCAAGCAAATAAGTTAGTTTCTTTCTTCTCCAGCTTGTTTTCAGCTAGAGGGAATCTCTACTACGACATCTGAAGACGACATCAACATTTTCACTATAGAATAGATGCAGTTAGTGCATATATCCTGCAAACTAAGGTTGTAATCTACACATGCCTCTGGGAAAAAAATATATATTACCTTAGGTTACATCATGCTTCTCAGGCAACAAGAAAAATATTCTTAATTCTGTGCCCTGTGGGACTTAGACTCTGAATTAGCAGAGCTGAGAACATCTGATGTCAGCTAGATCTCGTATGCTGTTGTATTTCAGAATGTGGTA
Organism: Anser cygnoides; assembly: GCF_040182565.1. Taxonomy (NCBI): domain Eukaryota; kingdom Metazoa; phylum Chordata; class Aves; order Anseriformes; family Anatidae; genus Anser; species Anser cygnoides. The sequence continues at coordinate 31,569,851 of NC_089873.1, forward strand.
CCAGTATAACAAACTCATATTTCAGGAATTCTCAATTTCACATTAACCTTTTTGTGAACAACAGTAAATTACAGAAGAGCAATCACAAGTATATACCTCCTTCTCAGTGAGCGATGCCTTATTGTCAACCTATGTTTTTAAAATTAAAATATTTCATTTTAAAATCACAGCATCATAGAATTTAATTGGAAGGAACTAGAGGCCATCTAGTCCAACCTGCCTCCTCAAAGCAAGGTGTTATCAGCATCAGGTTGCTCTTGGCTGCGTCCACTCAGATTTTGATTATCTCTGTGACAGAGACTGCATAACCTCCTTGGGCAACCTGTTCCAGGGCCTTACCACCCTCTTTTTTTTTTTTTTATATGTTTAAGCTTAAAAACAAAACAAAACAAAACAAACAAAACCCCTCCAAGTGATGGATTGTATGTTCCGGTTTCATAAAGAACTTAAAGATTTGAGCTAAAGAATTGTAAAATCAGTAAATACATTTCATGATTTAATAATTTTCTGGAAAAAAAATACATTCTTAGAGTTCTTCAGTCTGTATCATTCATTTGGACTGATAATGTTATATTGCAGACTGCAGTTGACAGTTGTTCTGATCTTCATTTGTTTAGCTTCCGGAAAGCGCACAAATAAACATTGACCAGTAAGTAGAACTGATCAGGAAAATGAAGTGCTTCAATAGAAAAGGGTAAACAAATCTCAACAAAATCTGGAAATTTTCTTCCCATTTTAAGCATAATCGTGCATTTTAACTGCTTATGTTAAGACAGCACATTTCATTCTGTCCTTTTTTCCAGGAAAGAAAAAAAGAGTGCCATAGTGGTTCTCTAAACATGCTAACAGAAGTAATTGCTCGGGCTGTCAAAAGCTTATAAAACAGAATGAGAATATGCGTTCGGATGAACAGACGTTGTTCAGAGTGCCAATAGCTGGCTGTGACAAACGTATCTCCTAGAGGCTATACCTTGTCTGTACAGAAATAGGCTGTATGTAGCTGTATAGTCAAGAAGCTGTCTCGTTATACAAAGTGATGGAAAAATAATGTGAAAAAATGCAATCAGAAAAGATGTAAGCATGTTCATAAGTTAAGACTCGATTTTGCAGCTGAATGATGCTGTTACAGAACACATGCTCAACTCTCCATTACAACAGCAGAACTTTTATAGCAAATCCTCGTCGTTCATAATCCCAGTTGTGCACACCCATTCTAAGTATTATGTAATTCTTTGTTATGTTGCCCGTCTGTGCCAAATTTAGATCCATCAAACGCGTCAAAAGCATTTTCTCCTTTCCGCACAGCCATTGTGTAAGGTGACCAGAGACTTCGTAAAAGCCAACAAGCCCTGTCTGAGTGCAGCAGTAAAGCAGATGGGTGGTGCAGCATCTGACTTTTAGGGCCTGGCCCTGCAAGAGGCAGTGTAGTATGTGGACAAAGACCTGTGGGTAGTGTTTGTGTTGTGTGGGAGAATGAGGTGTGTCACAAGACAGTATGTTGAGTAGACGCCAGTCTCAACACGATGCTCTTCAGCATGCAGGTAGATAGACCAGACAAAAAACTTGATAATTCCTTCAGTTTTTGTTCTTGTTTTTATTTTTCTCCTAGGATCCACAGCTTTTTTCTTAAAACAGGCACCCGGGTGCTGAAAAAACGGTTCAGGATTCAGAGGGGATGAGTGGAGGGATGCACAGAGCATGGGGCAGAGCAGCTGTGGGCAGACCTCTGCCTCCTGGGAGGGCAGTACCATGTATTTTCCATTTAACTGTGATGTGTGTGCAGAAACAGACCGCTTCTCACAGATGACTGGCCTGCCTGCTGGGCTACTCACCTTCTCTGTCTATTTTCAGCCCATGAATCTTTTAATGAAAATGTCATTCACATGGGAACATGAAGAAAAGTGTAACACCGAACACAATAGGAAGCAAAGCCAAGAAGGAGAAAAATAAGTGCCAGCAATGCAGTAGCCCAGAGAATAGTTAAGCATTTACAATTCTTGTCGTACCTTTTTCTTGATTTCAAAAAATTTTAATTTGTTGTATAGATCTTAACTCCACATGATTAAAGATAGGAGTTGAGAATTGTTCTTGAGGAATCTGGAAATTGATGTAATTAGTTTATATACAAAGTGGCCTCAGAGTTCACCCAAGATGGAAATGTCTTTACGCAGGAGCTCGGAGCTGTGGTCCCTGTCATCTAGTTTCTTCTCTCTTAGAGAATTCAGTAATAGATATTTCACTAGACCTGAGAATATGTAGGAGAAATTACTCTGTTTGCTGTACAGTTGAGTACTGAGATATTGTCAGAATCAAAAGGTTTTGTCACTTACAGAAAATGTATGTTAATTTATTTAACTGAAATAATTAGAAATAATTTTATATGAAAATGTCTTGAACAAGTATGCTTATTTTCTCAAGCTCCAATTTTGATGATGCAACCACACTACAATGTGTTCATTTATTCATATATGCATTTATTTTTCATATTAATATAACAATAAGCTTACCAATATGTTTAATTAATAATATGTTAATATATTTCTACTTTAACATTTTTAAAATGAAAGTATAATTTGTGCATTTTTATGCAGTGCAGTGTTACAAGCTGTTATTTTCTATGTTGTACCTCTATAACTTCATCCAGTTGTATGATAACTGACAGCTATTATTCTTCAGAAGTATCTCAGAATTTTATTTTCAGCTACATTCAGAATTATTCTGGGTTGCGGGAGATGTTTGACAGTTCATGCTACTACAGATTAGTTGAAGAAATGGCACCGTATAATACTTACATCAGGGAAAGAGTGCCACCTACTGAACTGCTAACACAGCTACTGAGAAGACTATTGATTTTGTACAATAGAATTCCTTGTGTTTTACTTTGAAATAGTTTGCAACTGACTAAGGCTGATTTTATATTTGGAAAATTGTTTCTGTGTATAAAAACTGATTCAACAAGCTGAAACCTTTAAATCATAGAGGCTGTAAAGTTTCAATGTCATTCTAACAAGTTTCTTTTGATGTTCAGAAATATTTGTTTTTGTAGATATTGTCTGTATTTCTCTGAATCTTGTCATGTCAGTATTTTTCATCATTATTGCATGCAAAATATGATTTTAACTTCACTTTTTTCGGGGGGAAAAAACAATGACAAAAACCTAACTATACAAAAACCTTCAAAAATGAGAACTCAACATTCTTGAATTAAATGTGTGTAGGACTGGAATAACTTCTTTAATCATACTGGAATTCACATTTTTCCCAGTGAACAGTCATGCGTGAAAGTAGAACAAAGGGCATATTGGTCTTCCATTTTGTTTTTTCTTTTCAGAAGTATAAAACATGTTATGCAATGGTAGTTTAAGAAAATAACTTTTTTTCTTTATACCAACAGTTGCCCCAGAAGATCCTAGCAGAAAGGTAGATGGCGATACCATTATTTTCTCAGCTGTGCAAGAAAGATCGAGTGCTGTCTATCAGTGCAATGCTTCTAATGAGTACGGATACTTGCTAGCAAATGCATTTGTGAATGTTCTGGGTAAGAAACACATTTTTATATTTTTCAGTCTTCTTGGTTATTTAGTTGTCTCCTGCTACTATACAAATTGCATGCCAAAGCCTTGGTTGAAGTCTTTAATATGTGGGAATATACATATTTTCTGAGCCTTGTAAAAGCCCAGGGTATAGATATCTTGGGGTTGTTTTTGTAGGGTATTCCTGAATTTCCCTTTCACTACTCATAGGTAAGAAAGTTGGATCTGGAAGCTGGAGGAAACTTGGCAGAAATTTTCTCTCTTTTTATTTATTTTTTAATGTAAATCATAACAAACATAAACATAACAAATAAGGAAGGAATTAATATTCCTTAAGTTAGTATGTTTCAGTACACTTTCATTGATTGTTGCTGTTTTGGATAAGTTACATATTTGTTCCATCTGAAAACTGTAGTATAGAACAAATTCTACTTCTGCAGTGATCCTGGATTCAGATAATCCCTGGAAAAGACTCAGATAAACCCCATCATAGAAAAGATAATCTTTAAATTGCTGTTGTGAGGGGACATGATTATGCATTTGCCTTGAAAGCCTCCAAGGGTACGTTTCAAGTTGTGTGATAATTGTGACCTCTCGATCTTCCCACTGAATTTAACAAAGTTAGTAGCAAAATCCAAGGCAGAATGGCCCCTGAGGACTCTCCTGCAGGAATTGGCAGATCCTTTTATTGAGTGGCAGCCTTTTAAAAGAGAGAACCTCATTATGAGTCCATGATTCTGTTCAAAAATGGAGGTGTTTCACCAAATAGATCTTAGCTTCTTTCTGCCTGAAGGTTTTTTACGAATTATGTAGTTCAGTCTGTTCCCATGAGTTTCTCATCGTGAAGTATGTTCTGATTTAAATTTTCCAAATTAAATCACTGGCTTTGGTATCAATCCCTGTTACTTGTAAATAGGGAAGAAACATTTATTTTTTAAATGAAAATTCTGCTACATTAATGTTTCCTCAGGCTAATAGTAGTAAAACAAAATTGGACTTAAGCTGAGACCAGAAACCACTTCAGAGAAGGATGTTAATGGATACTCTTTAGGCCCTACTTGTTGCCTTCATATTTTGTATTTGTATCCTTGTATCTATACCCAGACATCTTTGTCTTTTCAGCCGAGCCACCAAGAATTCTAACTCCTGCTAACAAACTGTATCAAGTCATCTTAGATAGTCCTGCATTAATAGACTGTGCTTATTTTGGTTCACCTAAACCTGAGATTGAATGGTAAGTTACAGTTATTGTGTTTAAATTACATAAAAAGAAGCAGTTGCATCTGTGGAAACAAACATTTGCGACTGCTTACAATTTAAAAACAGTATATCTTTAAACTTAAGATAATTTCAGTATGCTTATACAATATTAATTCTACTTGATGTAGTAACATTTAAGATACCCATATGGAATCGAGTTTAAATTTAATTATGTGATGCTGTCATTATGTGATGTATTTGCTAATGTAGCAGTCCAAGTTTGTATTTCCTGATAATAAAATATTATAGAATTTAAGTATGGTGTTGGATAATAATAACTACCTTTCGCATAAAGGTTTAAGGGAGTGAAAGGCAGCATCTTGCGGGGAAATGAATATGTTTTCCATGATAATGGAACCTTGGAAATTCCAGTGGCTCAGAAGGATAGTACTGGCACATACACATGCGTTGCAAGGAATGAATTAGGAAAGATACAAAATGAAGTACAATTGGAAGTTAAAGGTAAGAAATTAATCACTCTTTAATCACAGATTAATATAGAATTTAAGACTTTATAAACATCTAATAGTAATTTTAAATTTCAGACCCAACGATGATAATTAAACAGCCAGAATACAAAGTGATTCAGAGATATGGCCACGTTTCATTTGAGTGTATAATAAAACATGATTCTACCTTAATACCAACAGTTATATGGTTGAAGGACAATGATGAACTGCCAGATGATGAGAGGTATAGCCAAACTATTTTGTCTTTATTTTTTATTTTCTCATTTCCTCCGTGTGCTCCTTTTCCTGTTCTTTTGAAAGTCACATAATGACCTATTGACAATTTCCAAACAAGATAAATATCATGATAAATATCATCACTACCCCATATTTGATGACTAAAAGATTTGCCTAGTGTAGTGAAAATATTAAGATATAATTCAGAATAAAATGAGATATAAATTATTTTAAATGTGTACATTAATCATGTATATAAATAGTAAGGATAAGATAATTGGCGTAAGAAACTAAAGGGATAATAATAAAGGGAAAGCAATTTTGCTGTAGATCACAGATAATTAAAAGTAATTTAAGTATATTTGGAAATAAAAATGCATTAGAAGAATAGGCAGTTACTGTGGGAAGATGGTTAAGAGCAATGTAGAAAAGGCTGACATGGTCCCATAGCCTACACTGTTGTCTAGATATTTGCTGAAATATACAAGTACATGGGATTTGACAATATAAAAGTGTCTTATAACAGTACCAGTTATTGATTCAGTGGCTGAACCTATTGTATTTACAGGTTTCTAGTTGGTAAAGACAACTTGACCATTATGAATGTAACTGATAAAGATGATGGAACATATACTTGCATAGTTAATACTACTCTGGACAGTGTTTCAGCAAGTGCTGTGCTTACTGTTGTTGGTAAGAATACTCTAAAACTTTACGATAGCAATACTGTGTTTAATTTCTGTTAAGTATAAAAACAGCATTAGATTTAAAATGAAAAGCACAAACATAATTTTGGTTGCTAGGACAGGAAAAAAGGAATTTCACCAGATTATGTATGTGTTTCAGTTTTGAAAATATAATAATCTTATCTGAAAGTTTGCCTTTGAATCATCTACTTACAAAAGGGTCCAACAGCTTCAGGACACATTCAGTTTCACGGTATAGGTTTCTATTTGTATCACACCTGAGCTAACACAGTAAATTGCATATTGCAGAATATTTGAACATGTTATTTCAGGAAACTCTTTTGCAGCTGAATTACTCTTCAGAAAGACTGAGCATGCTTGATTGTTTGACTTCTCAGTGACTTTCTTATTAAATTCCTTCACCTTGTTAACTTTCTATGAGTTCAGATTATTGTGAAATATGTTACTGTGCTCCTTCTCCCAGTTTGTAAGAAGGTCCTAAGTAGACGTCCCATATTATTCTTACCTGGTGAAGTTGGACCAGTTCAAGCTGAAAGTCAAGTATGCTTGTGTTTTAAAATTGTGTTGTGATCTTATGCCTATCCAGGAATGACATATAGTACTTACAAGCATCTAGTACTTGTTTAAAGTTTTTTTTTTTTATGTTTGTTTTCTTGATCCATTCATATTAAAAAAAAAAGATAAATTATTGTAGAATACTTTTATCACTTTTTAGTGAAAAATTATCAATGTATTATTTAAACTCAACTGTTTACTGTAAGTTAACTTTTCTTTCTCTCTAATTTTTACAGTCTATAACTACTTACTATATTCTGTGCCTTTGGCTACTAACTGATTAAATCCTCTATATTAATGTTCTTTTCAGCTGCTCCCCCAACTCCAGCTATCATTTACGGTAAACTAATACAAAGTTCCCTTACTACATCATCTGCCAGATATACTTCTCATTTGCCTATTGGAAAGTGCAACATCTTCTTCCCGCCCCCCCCCCCCCTTTTTTTTTCTGTGTTTTTGTGTGTGTATGTGTGTTTGTTTTGTGGTTTCATCCCATTTTACCAACTGCTTCATTACTGGGAGACTGGACTTTGGAATTTCACAGTGCAGGGTGCTTTGTATTTTAGAGAATAAACGATTTTAAGATATAAATTATTTTTAATTCAGGTTGTAGCTTGATAATGTTTTTCTTATCATGAACATTGTAATGCAAATCAGTTATAATAGTAAATGAAAGGTTTAAAAGATAAATCCATCAGTTCTTTGAAAGCTAATTCACTATCAAAGAATTTGCACCAACTAAATTGTGATATGCTTTTCCTTTGCTTTTGATACCAATTTTCTAGGCGTGAAGTACTTTATTTCATAGTTTGTCTTCATTTTACCTCACTCATAAAACTGGTAGAATCTTATTGCCCAGTTTTGTTAATGATTGATGAAACTGCTGATAAGGATTGTGAAATTAAAGTTAAAATACTCTCAAAATCTGTCAGTCATGTACAGTCTTAAACTGGACATCATGCACCCATTAATTTGATAGCATTTTTTTTCTGAATTTGGGTTTTTAAATGCTACATAATATGCCCAAAACACTTTTAAATATGATCGATGAGCACATTTATGTAAGTCCTATCAAGTTTTGAGAAAATGCTTATGCATTCTTAAGTGAACTTACTCATTAGTCTTAATGTTTGTGTAACAATTCATATAACAAATTCAGCAATTTGAAATGGATATTTACATCTTCATGCATTGTGTGGATGTATATTACCAGATTGTTTGATGTTTCAGGTTTTCTAAAAAGTACAACAAAAATAAATGGCTTAGAAACTCACAATTAGTTTCCATTTACACTATACTTGTTTTGAATTCACATGCAAAATATTTGTAATGATTCTAGAAAAGCTTCTTTGATGTGAGTTCTTTATTTTCCATCTTATTAAATATTTCTAGTTACAATAGAATATTAATCCATAGATAAACTAAACATGCATTTCATATTTCTTTACTTTTCATTACATTTTTGTATGAAATTTTATATCACAATCAGATGGAGATAAAATCAAATATAGGTTCTTGTTAATATATGGAAGTTTCCAGATATATCAGTTCTTCTCCATTTTGTATCTGTTTTGTAACAACTGCATGCTAATAGTCATTAAATCATGCTTACATAAGTGAGTAGATCTGCACTGCTATGTTTGTGGAATTCTTTTGATTAGAATGTAAGGATTTTTTCAAAGATGAAACTCCATATTCCATTGTGATTATTTGCTTTGTGTTCATTTGATTTACAGCTCGGCCAAATCCACCATTTGACTTGGAATTGACAGGTCAGCTAGAAAGAAGTATTGAACTCTCATGGATACCAGGAGATGAAAATAACAGTCCTATTACAAGTATGTTTGTCTGTATCTATTGTAACAGAATTCCCTTAACTCTTCTTAGATTCCAAAAAGTTCTGATATAAATTTTGTGTGCAGCATGGAAGAATGGCATATTCACTTGCTACAATTTGAAGGTCTTTTCCAACCTTAATGATTCTGTGATTCTGTGAATTGCCATTTATTTACATAATAAAAATTCATTGATTATCCTCTACTGCACTGCCAAGCTGAAAGACTTATTTAATGCCCTAAAGAGCTGGGCTTTTATTCCAAAAACCTGTGCTAGTTAACACAGAAGATGATACCGGTGTGAGCTCTGTATGATTATGTCCAGTCTTATGAATAAGTAGAGAGCAGACTTGTTCATTAGTTGAACGAGTAGGAAGTCACTTGTATGTGCTTCTTAAGGAGAAATCTATTAACATTTTCATTAACTCTTTAGTACTTCCCATTAACTTGAATAGCATCAGTACCAGTATCTTTAGGGGGATTATCCATGACTACCAGTGACAGAAGCGTATTCTTCATGAAAATACAGACCAGAGGGTTGTGGGGTTTTTTGTTTGATTGTTTGGGGGGGGGGGGGTATATTTGTTTTTTGTTTGGCTTTTTTTTTTTAGATTAATATAAATAGTCGAATTGCATTTAAGTTATAGCTTATTCCTATACTCTTGTGTCAGTGCATTGATTGTTTTCCAGACCAAATGACAAAAGTCTGGCTTTTCTATTGAAAGGCATTCACACCGTCTCAAAAGAGATGATACTAGCTGGTGGCTTGTATCAGTTTTTCTACCGCATACAGTCTGATATTGGAAATTGAACTCTTCCAAATAAATAATGCTGGGTTTAATTACAATACAATTTAAATTCACGTGTTGTCCACTAAGAGCTTGCAAAATAAGACATTATAAGACATTTGCATCGTAAGTAAGCCTGTTAATGCTGCTGCTATCACTTCAAAAAAAAAAGACTCAAAGATTACACTTCATTATAAGAGATCCTTTTACACAGGTAATATGATTCACACGCTAGAATCTCTCTTTTGGCTGCTTGACAGCTGAAGATAAATGGTCCTTTTGTTTCTGGTAATGAATATGATTTTCTTTTTGGAGTTCTACAAATCTGTTTATAACTGAGGTTGTGTACACCGCAGGGTCTTGACTGCAATCATAATAACATTCACACAGAGAACCCTCTAGTAATTTAGCTTCTGTACATGAATTCTGTGGCTTAATTTGAAGATACCGAAAAGTGCACTCAAAAATCTTCTTTAAGTATTGGTTCTTGACTTTAAATAGTTTTTCACTAAGACAGTTTCACTGGGGAAAATGGAATACTCTCATTTAATATCGTACAGGCATTGCTTTATTGTCAGCTTGATACAACCAGGAGCAACGTATTTGTCTGCCATACACTCCTTTTATATCAAAATTCCAATATTGTCTCACTTTCTTGCTGTGATAGTTCAAGGGTTCCTGTTATATTAAAATCCAGCACCTGACAGAGAGCTCTTGTAATAATGTGTTGCCTGACAACTGCATTAGTAAGAATACGAAATAATGAAAGAGTGTTTCTCTTACATTTCTATCTATGTAGTACCTTTCAGAACCACCTTGTATACATATGTCCTATGTACATCAGTTTCCATGATTTTTAAAAACGTTAGTTGGATTGCTCAGTTTTGATTAGCTCGTTCAAAAACGACTACACTGATCTAGGAAGGTGTTGCAAGTTTTGACGTAAAATTGGATTCAATTTCTGTTTGCAGGCTTTGTGATTGAATATGAAGATGGACTGCATGAGCCAGGGGTATGGCATTACCAGACGGAAGTTCCTGGATCTCAGACAACAGTACAGTTGAAGTTGTCTCCATATGTCAACTACTCATTCCGTGTGATAGCTGTCAATGAAATTGGTAGAAGTCAGCCAAGTGAACCATCTGAGCAGTACCTGACAAAATCTGCAAGTAAATAAGTATTCCTGCTTACCAGTAATTGATTTATGCTATGAATAGCATCGAATTTGCTTGTAATGGAAGTAGCAGTCATTCTTGTTCATGTGTAAATATTTTGTTTTTAGACCCTGATGAAAATCCTTCTAATGTACAAGGGATAGGTTCAGAACCTGATAATTTGGTAATAACATGGGAGGTAAGTTTGGGGATTTGGGAGGTTTCACTTGCTTGTTTTCAGCTCTGTGAGTAGCATTTTTGTAGAATGTTTTTGTTTTTAGAGAAATAACAATGATCTTCCTGAGAATACCCTGTGAAATAATATACGTACTGTGTGTTTACTATATTCTTGAAAGAGAATAAAAATGTAGACATTTCCTATTCTTCACTTTCAAGGAAAAGCTGCATGCTATCAAAGAAAAATCTTTTTTCAAGGTGCCTTGTTTTCCTTATTGATTTCTCTAAGATAATCCATTAATTTGGTAATACAGCATGTTTCGCTGCCGATGTAGAAAAACTTAAATATGTAAATTTTGATTTATCTCAAGTAGATTGCTATTTTTAGGACAAAGTCTAATGTAGATTAATTCTACCCTCAGCTTCTGTGATAAGCTGAATTATTGTGCGCTCTTCCACTAAAAAACTTTTATGTCTCTATTATGCCCTTAGCATCATGACAGGAACTCAGGAGAGCCATGTAAAACCAGTTTCCCATCCTAGGCAAGAAACATTCTCTAGGGAAAACAGTTTATTAGGGAGCTGGTGAAAATCTACTTCTCCTTCTTCCACTTCTAAAAAAATAGTTGAAAACAAAATATGTATATAGAAATCCCAATGAATGGTTGTATGATAATTAGCCAGTCTCTTATTCACAGGACTCAATGTAACTTTTACTAATAAATGAAAAGCAACTGAGCTGACTGAGCTGTAAGAAATAAATTGCATAGCTTGGAAATTTCAACATTGCTGCATCTCTGTCATAGAACACAGTGATAAATTTTCAGTAAAATTGTAAATTGATAACTTTATGACTTCAGAATTTTTTGAGATGCTTCAGAATATTGAAAAAACAGTTTGATTTACTCTTTTTATTTCAGTCTTTGAAAGGTTTTCAGTCTAATGGACCAGGACTTCAGTACAAAGTCAGCTGGCGTCAGAAAGATGTTGATGATGAATGGACATCTGTTGTAGTTGCAAATGTGTCTAAATATATTGTGTCTGGTACACCAACTTTTGTTCCCTATGAAATAAAAGTACAGGCTTTAAATGACCTGGGATATGCACCAGAACCATCAGAGGTGATTGGACATTCAGGGGAAGACTGTAAGTTTCCTAGCTTGACTCAGTGGTACTAATTAAAAGTGACTAAATGTGTAACCTAAATGGGAATTCAAAATATTAAAGTATTAAAAAGGGGGTATACTAGATATTTTTAAAATTAAAATGAAGTAAGGTGGGGATAATAAGGGTTCATAAAACTCTGTACTATTAGTGTTGAGGTCAGCTTTTTAACAGTATCAGCTTTTTAACCTACTTCTTGAAAGGAATGCAAAGAGTAGTTCCAAAAATGTTCACGTGGTGTCTGATTCTAACTAGGTACTTGTTACATCTTTTCCACGCAGTGCCAATGGTTGCACCAGGCAACGTGCAGGTCCATGTTATTAACAGCACATTGGCAAAGGTGCACTGGGACCCAGTTCCACTAAAAAGTGTCCGAGGACATCTTCAAGGGTACAAAGTAAGTACAGTCAAAAGCATTCTATCCCTCATTTAATAAAACAGATCACTCTTCCTGTATGAGATTGTATCTGGATTGAAGTAACTGATGTGTAAGAGGATTCTTGCTTTTCAGTGAGCTCACAAGTTTTGCTGACAAGAGCAACAGCATTGAAATGACTCATTTAAATTTCAGCAAGGTTCCAGCCTTTTAGTATTAGTCTCATGTGACATTGTCCTTGAAGAAAAATTGGATCTGCTTGCAATTAAGTTTGCACACATTACATAGATTTTAAAAATATATAATAGTTTTACAGATTTTTTTTTTTTTTCCCGGAAGGATACCTAGAGGATGAGGAGAAATAGTTTCTGTAGGAGTCTCTTTTAGGTCTAATGCTATTGAATAACTTTTTTTCAATTACTCATCTTCTACCATATGATTAGTCACGTAATTCTGACTAACTAGCCAATTGCTAGCTTGGAGTTGTGTCTTTTTAGAGGCCAGGAAAAAGCTCAGTTTAGAGAGAGTGGAAAAGGCAGAAGATACGGAGTACGCATATAACTGAAGGAAGCTTAATATAAGGTAATGCACTGGCTTTGGTGATGACTGAGAAGGCTGTGTTGGAAACAAAAGACTGCAATTAATAGAGAATGGGAGATAGAAGGACTTCAAGGTAGGAAACTGGGGCAACTGGTATCCTTGGCAGATCAGGGAAAATCTTTTCACAAAAGTTGCTTCAGAGGTCGCACTAGAAGCACATCAGAAGAAACTTGGAACTGCAGAAGCACGGTAGACTAGTTGGGCAGGGGAGGGTGGAGTGAGAGGATACATTGACCTCCTGTGCAACAATAGAAGAAAGTAACAAGTAATTATTCTCTACTCCTTTGCAAGTATAGGAAAAAAATGTTCTAACAGAACTGACTAGTTGCACAGCCTGAACTAGGTTACTTTGTAAGACAGACTAACTTGAACTACTTCTTTTCACATGAAAGAAGGAAAAGAAATATTTGAAAAAATGAAAGGAGGAAAATGTTTTGAGGAAAAGAAATGCATGTAATACTTGTAAAATGGAGGGCTAGCATTCAAGAGCATTAAATCCTAACTTCTGTGTGTTACAGCTTGTTGAGTTCGTGGTATGTGGATGTGACTTATCCGGCACAAAATACCACTGGCTGGAGAGACTTAAACTAGTTCTATTAATAGCTAACATAAATATTTGTAGTTGGTCTGGTGCTTTGCCCTAGGTAATAAACCTGGCTGAGGAGCAGGACTTACTAATTGTTCATATCACTATCTGGTAGATTATAGTCTCATTTCAACCTGGTATTTCACAAGCAAATGGGCAACCAAAAACCATGATGTGACAATTAGAATTTAGTGAAGTTAGTGTTTGCTATTAATCTTGTTACCACAATGCTAACAATCATAACCCAAATCACCAATTTCTGTAAAAGATCAGTATTAATACAAAAAAACAGTAGACAAAAATGTCTTCCAGTGCATCCAGTATTCTCACCCTACAAGACATAGTTACAGAGTTATCATCATCCCAGGTTTATTTTCTCTCCTGTATTTGGTAATGGGTTGCACTCTTGCCTCTCCAGTTACCTAATGAGTTAGTCATGCCATGATAACTTGTTTAGTCTGATAGTCTTCGCTATATATTGTACATTTTTTTAAGCTTTTTTAAAAAAATGGGGGGGGAGGGGTATTGGGTGGGGAGAAGAACCACACAATTACACAAAGCTAAGCAATTTTGAAGCTAAAATAAGTTAGGCAATAATCGTAAATAAAACAAGCTCAAGACTGCAGGATTAACAACTAACCTGACCACTGAATATTTTTGCTGTTGCAGCTAGGACAAATGAGAAAACGGTATATCCTTGAATAAGTTGCAGATGCAGCAGAACTTTCTTAAATAATTTTTGCAGATACAGCTAAATCAAGCTAAAACTAGACAAGAAATGACACATCCTAAGACCTAGTGGATAGTTATTGTTATAAAGCTTTCTCTGAAGTCAAGCTGAAAACTTTTCATGGATGCAGAATATGCTTTAAGTGTCTTACTGACATAGAACATGACTATCCCATTTTAGACACATCAGCAAAACTCTGCTAGCAAACTCAGGCTTTGCTAAGTAACAAAATTATTTCAGATGGTAGCCCAATATGCAGTGTTGCATTAAGGGTGCGTTTCTTAGTAAAGGGAAGGGTGCATCAAGCACAGCATCGCTAGTCGGTCGAGGGAAGTGATTGTCCTGCTCTACTCTGCGCTGGTGCGGCCTCACCTTGAGTACTGTGTGCAGTTCTGGGCACCACGGTACAAAAAGGATTGAAAACTGTTGGAGAGTGTCCAGAGGAGGGCGATGAAGATGGTGAAGGGCCTAGAGGGGAAAGCATATGAGGAGCGGCTGAGGGCACTGGGCCTGTTCAGCCTGGAGAAGAGGAGGCTGAGGGGGACCTCATCGCAGTCTACAACTTCCTCGCGAGGGGAGTGGAGAGGCAGGTGACCTATTCTCTGTTATCACCAGTGACAGGACCCGCGGGAATTGTTTAAGCTGAGGCACGGGAAGTTTAGGCTGGACATCAGGAAGAGGTTCTTCACCGAAAGGGTGGTCGCACACTGGAACAGGCTCCCCAGGGAAGTAGTCACTGCACCAAGCCTGTCTGAATTTAAGAAGAGATTTGGACTGTGCACTTAGTCACATGGTCTGAACTTTTGGGCAGACCTGTGCGGTGCCAGGAGTTGGACTTGATGATCCTTATGGGTCCCTTCCAACTCGGGATATTCTATGATTCTATGATTCTATTTCTCTACAGATGCATACTATGGAGACAAATGTACAAATAAAGCAGGAAGACATCTAACTAGTAACAGTTTATACCCCATATCACTAATATTTTGTTTTTATATTAATTAGCTATTACTGGATATACTTTGGTACTATGAAGCATTTCAAATCTAAGAAGAAACTTAAAAAAAATTGTTTTCGCTGTTACTAACATTTTTTCTTGTTATTCATATAGCGTCAGTGGTTTTTCAATAAGTGAAAAATGTAATGCAATTTCTTTTACTGTCATATTCCTCTTCGAGATTGCTGCTTATCAAACCCAGCTTATTAAAGCTCTCCTTCTCTTTCAGCCTGGCTATGGACAAGTGATGACCCAACTATAATAATGTGCTTTTGAAATGAACTATACCCAACGAGTTTCAATACAAATAGTACCATCAATTCAAGTTTTTCTTAACTTATAAATGGCTTTCTACACTATTTGGTAGGATGAGAGTTACAGGATGACAGCTGACAGTGTTAAAAAACATTAACTCAAGCAATGTAAAACATAGCAGCACTTAGCAATTAGAGTGAAGTGATACACAGCAATAGGAAGCTGGTGTTAGTGTATTTCTTTATAAGCAACCTAGTTGGGCTTTGTAAGTCCTAGCAATTCCCTTTTTTGAATTCACACATGAAATCCCAGCTTTCTTAAGTAGGTGTTTTACAGTTGGCATAAACAGAACCAGAGTTTTAGCCATTTACATTGCTTTATCAGTTTTAATGTCTGATTATACATGCATGAAAATTTTGCCGTGTAAAATGAACAATGATGCATTTGAATGTGACAGTCAGAGGATTAACACAAGTCTTTGTAGGGACAACTGTTAACGCCTTTCCAGAAATTGTGGTAGAGACACAGTGCAGTCAAGGAGATGCCAGTAATTACCTGTGAGGCTCTGTAATTTCTTAGAAAGAAAATCAGCAAAATGGACATCAGAATCAGCTTTGTGCTCTGATCTTTTTATCACATAAACAGAGGAATACTTCTCTTATGACCATATGTGGAGAACAGTGCAGGACTGTATCCTCAGAGGCCTTTCATGATTTCTGTGTTTTTCCAGCCTAGAATTTTTTTTTTTCCCATTTAAAAATCTATTTGGCCTCCACATCACAGGGAATATATCTTGTGTAGTCAGGTGAAAGGCATCTATAATAAGGTGCCAAGTTTGCTTTGGAAGCTGTGTAGACATATTACTGCAAACATAGATGGTTTAAATGATCTTCCCTCTCAGATGCTAACATGAGGATCGTCAGACACAAATGCAGTTCCAAACCAGAACTTGTGTCAGAGTGGCTTTGAGCATGAGCAGAACTGGCAGATGGTAGGTAGTCCTCACCCAGTCGTGTAGACATGACTGTTTCTAGACAAGCAGGAAACCTCTATGCTGCTTCTCACCTGAGCTAATTAAAATTGCAGTTATTCCTACCAATAATTTATGGATACTCATGGAAAAGCTTAAGAGTTCGCAAAATCAGCCTCACTATCAAATCAGCCTCACTATCAAAATCAGCCTCACCACCTCAATGCTCACTATAGATTTTCTTTTTTCTTTAGGTTTACTACTGGAAAGTACAGAGTCTATCCAGAAGGAGCAAGCGGCATATAGAGAAAAAGATCTTGACTTTCAGGGGAAACAAGACTTTTGGAATGTTGCCAGGGCTGGAGCCCTATAGTTCTTACAAGCTGAATGTTAGAGTTGTTAATGGTAAAGGAGAAGGACCAGCAAGCCCAGACAAAGTATTTAAGACCCCTGAAGGAGGTATGAAGTGAGAAACTTAGGAATTAAGTTAAATGTGGTGTATTCAAAATGGGTATACTAAGGATGCAATTGCTGAATTTGCATCTTGGACATCATAAAATAATAATCTGGCTCAATATGGTAATATCCTTAATAATTCATGAGCTGTTTTAAGTTCATCTACTTTGTATTTACCATATATTCTTCTTAAAAGTTCCTAGCTCACCATCCTTTTTGAAGATTACTAACCCAACATTGGACTCTCTGACTCTGGAGTGGGGTTCACCTACCCATCCAAATGGTGTTTTGATATCATACATACTGAAGTTTCAACCAAGTAAGTTAATTATGAATATATACACCTTTTACAATATGTTTGCTGAATAGTAACTCATTTATTGAGAAAAATACTAAATTTGTAATGTACAAAATATATGATTGCATTGTAGATGTCAAGTTTGCAAAAGATTAGCTTATTTAGACAATATATCTGACCCTATTTAGAAAATTCCACTTGCTCAAGTGCAAGGTTAGCATTTTTCCATTACTTTTGGTTCTTCAAACCCTAATTGTCAGCCAAGTTAGAGGCACTTATAAATCCTATATGCTGACTGCAGAGAAAATATCATTAACAGTAGATCAAAATACATCCAATTATATTGTTGTCTGCTTCTTCAGTTTTCATTCTAAAATGAAAATATCATCTCTGTGCCATTCATTCATGCCAGAGTTATACTAGCTTTGAATTAAACTGCTCATTATTTCCATTCAACCAGTCACTTCCTTAGGATACACATGCTACTGCCCAGAAATTGATCAGCAATGGCACTGGCAATTAGGAGTTGCATGTGCATGGAACAGATGAAGGCAGTTTGTTTTCTTCCACTTACAAGATTCCACTGTTCCTTGGTGTTAGATAGAAGTCATTTCAGTATTTTTATTCCTAAGTATAGTGAATTTATTCCGAAGCAGTTAGTTCAGAGATTCAGAGAGCTGAATGATCAAAGTTTCAAAAGTGTGTACATTCAGTTGGTTTGATGTAGAATTAGTGTCTTAGATTCAGATGCTTTACTTATGAGAATGGAACTTGAGCTTAAGAAACTTGTAGGTGTTCCTTATCTCCCCTCTGAATTTTTGTCCCTCTCCTTTTTATATAAAGGTGATTTTCTTTGGAAACAGTAGTTTATCATTTAAGTGACTGGAAATGAACAATACAGCAGACAAACAAATACAGAAAAACAAAGTCTGTTTTAACATAATGACAACATAGGCAGTTTTCCTAAGTAACCGTGGTTTTGTTTGTTTTGTTTTGTTTTTTTCTTGTAATAACAGTTAACAACACACATGAATTAGGTCCCTTGGTAGAGATAAGAATACCTGCCAACGAGAGCAGCTTGATATTAAAAAACTTAAATTACAGCACACGATACAAGTTTTACTTTAACGCACAAACATCAGTTGGATCAGGAAGTCAGATAACCGAGGAGGCAGTAACAATTATGGATGAAGGTAAGATGGGTATGTATAAAGAAAACCCACTGAGTTTAAAAAAAGACTACCAGTTTTATTAAAAATATTACTACTACTTCCTTCCATTAAGGAAATAGTCCCTGGTAAAAAATTCTCAAGGGCTTTTTCAACTGTATTATATACTATTAAAATATTTTAAATAGTTTTTAGGAAAAGATGTGCAAAGTTTTTCTACTGTAGTGGAAGCCCCAAAATAAGCGTAAAGTCTATCCTTTTGATATAAACTCACAAGACCTAATTCGTTGGCTTTTCTTGGCTTCAAAATTTCATCTAACTTTACATTTTAAGTGGTCTTCCTCCCTTAAGCTATTCTGTTCCAGTCACCTGCTCTGGTCACAGAGAATAACACTGAAATAATGCAGCTTTATGCCTCACTGAGGAAATTATTTCTCTCTTGAAGTATGCAACAGCTTCTGTGAGGTCTAAACTTTTCCCACAGAGCTGGCAAAAAAATACATCTTCAAAAAAGCTGCAGAAAAAAAAAATTAATTTGTGACCCCAAGTAACTGGTGACATTGTATATTTAAATAACCTTATTATAGTGTTTGATCCTGTCACTATTGATTTTTACATTTGTAACAATTCTAGATATAGGATATTGGCAGTTCTTTTGTTGAAGATGCTATTTATTTAAGTATGAAAGCTCAACAAATAAGAGTAATTTCAAACAAAAGGGAAATATGGGGGAAAGCCTTTTATGATTTTGCAAGTCTTAATATTAAAGGTCTATCTTGATACCATCTTTTAATATATTTTTATGATTACTGAAATTACAGTTTTATTTCAGTTGCTATAGATGAGTTGGTATGCAATGCAATTTTTCTAATAGTGTATTAAGGTTGCATATAAATGACATTTATTTTAAACTATGAGTCTTAACAAGCATGACCAAAAAATTTATTAAATGCATGTATATTAATTTTTGTCTTGTAGTAGTCTGTCAGTGTTCAGCATAACTGGATTGTTTCTAATTTATTTGAATTAATACATTTTATCTAGTCTGCATGCTTTTCTGGTTTAAAATGAAATTATTTATGTGTATGTTCCCTTTGGCGTTGTATCTAATTATATAGTGTTCCTGTTCTTGTTTTCCTCCATTAAAGCCGGTATTCCTCGTCCTGCTGTAGGTGCAGGCAAAGGTAAAATAAAACTGCATGATTTGTTAATGTGTGGATTTTGCAGTGTTGCAAATGGGGAAATTGCAGTGGTAAGGACAGAAAATCTTGGACTACACATTACTATACAAACTATTAATCAGTGCTGGAAGAAAACATTTCTGTTAAAAAAAAAAAAAAAAGGAATACAGAATGCTTATTAATACCTTTCATCTGTTTATTTTGCCACAGAGTTCCTGGGGAATTCATTAGCTTTGCTTCAGTAAAGTCTAATTATTTCTGAACATTTAACAGATGTATCTCACTGTCATAAATATTCAGGGTCCAGGTGCACTAGCACTGATGAGCTGGAGTAGAAAAAGCAGCAGTTTCACAAAGATTTTTTACTGCCTGTGCCATGCGCGTTTTTTCTTTCAAAAAAGTAGGTGCGCTTTTGTTCTCACTGCTGATTAATGCTACCCATTTGATCACATTTATTTCATTTGCAACCAACTGTGCATAGAAGACAGATGACTGACAATACCCTCTGTATACTTCTCAGTTCAAGTATCATATGGAATATAGAGGCAGATGACTTCCTGCTCTCTTAGGTTCGCAAATCTTGTGAGTGATCACTTGAAGATATTTCAGTGAGTGGAGCATATTGTGAACCTTATTCTTGCATTCAGTAATATTAGGTTCTTTATAATGAAGTTCTTCTGTCGAACAATGTATTCTTCGCACAGTTTTTATGAATTTTGATTTGCCAGAAGCAAAGATTATCCTGAGGACTTTCAGAGAGCTGAGTCAGAAAGGTGTCTCTATACCCATGTGTGATTTTATCACAGAGGTGTCATTAACACTTACCAACATCTGAGTTTCAGATTCTCAGGCCATAAAAATCCCATGTCAAAATCGCTACATGACAGTATCCATTATTTTTTACAAACTTGGAAGAGACAACATAAATTGCTTCACATATATTTTCTTTCCACTTGATGATCAGGTGTTTTGATAATTATATGGCTATAATAATAGCCATGCATTCTTTTCACCCACTTAGACTGGTAGAGAAGTCAGACCGTGTAAGCATGCCTTTGTGCATGTATATATTGTATATATAAGTGCATTTTAATATCAAACGCATTTCTGGTAAGTGTATGGAGTTCTGGGTTTATTTTAATGCCAAGTCTTTATTACTGTGTTTTAGTCAAGTTGTAGCTGGGAAGTCAGCACAGATTGGAACAACAGAACTGGCTTGTAGTCCTGGACGTAGCAGCAGAAATGTAAATTAAGTTCTCATTATTTATAGCTGAGTATAAAAACTCATGCAAGGAAAAATGGATTCTCTGGGTGAAACTGCAGTCTAATTATAGCAGTATCACAGTCTGGGGCTAGCAGTAAGCTTCTTATTTGTAAGATCAGCTGGAGCAGCTCACATTTCAGAGCTGTCATCTCAGATTCTCTGAAAACTTAAGCAGATGTCTTCGTTTGGTTCCATGCCGTTTATGGTTTCAAAGTTTTCACATATTCCTGTTGCATCTAGCTCTTACAATCGCAAAGAAAACTTTGGAACTGCAAACAGGACGGAGCTAAAGCCATGACATCTGCTATGACATCTGAGTTGCTGGAGCTCTGAGATGAATGTTCTCAGTGGTTACTTGCATTAACATGATTAACTATTTCACTACTGATCCGGGACTATAAGAAAGGAAAAAGAGGATCATATTAGCAAGTGCCAAAATACTTGGTCCCATGAGTGGGTGGATTTGGGAGATAGAAATACTCAGCCCACTCAAGAAGAAGTCATGCCCAGCAGTGAATTTTTACTCCTCCTCTCTCCTGCAGAAGGGCCTGTGAGTAGATACAGTTCTCATTAATGTGGACCCAAAGCCAAACTGAGGAGGATGTGAAATTTAGATATTCTCAACTGTGTTCTGATCCATCAAAAGCAACAGCCCAGTGTTTCATTTTGAAGGGCAGGAGTTATCAGAAAAATGCATATATCCTTTCTTTTTCAATTTTAGATGAATATCTTGGAAGTTAACAAGACAGTAGATGTCAGATTCAGGAAGAATAAAATGCAGTAAAATTTTGGTAGTATGTTTTCTACTGGCTAGCTGCTTGCGAAGGCCTATAGCTGGTCAATCAGAAACATTGGACACAAGGTCTTGGAGGAATTGAAAGCATCTAAACCTGGGAGAGGTGTACAACTTGAGATACATTTCACTTCTCAGAGTAAAACTGTATGTTAAAGTGCTGAGGGAAATAATGCTAGTGTAATCCTAAGGATCTTATAGTGTCTTAATGTTTTTATTGTAGACCTGAAATATATTTGCTGTCCTGAAATATATACTTGTGGTCCTTTGGCAGCATGTGACTTTTGCAGTCTATCTGTGCAGGCGTGGACCCTTCATTGTACTGTAGTCTTTCATTACTTTAAAAAACAAGGAAAGCAACCAAAGACTGCTTACTGACACACTTAACAAGTTTAATATTCATCCCAGTTGACTTTGTCTGATCATAATGACTGCACTGGTGTCAAGTAGGTGTTTCAGAGATACCCAGTATTTTCTAGATCAATCAGTAAGGAAACAAGCCTTTTTGCCTTTTCTCTTTTAATAGTAACTTTAGATGAAAGTAAGATCAAGGATAAGAAATTTGGATAAAGATTTTTTTTTTCCCTTATTCCTTTAGTAAAAATAGACATATCCTCACTGAAGAGAACATAGAAGGACAGAATGCTGCAACAAATGGGGGACAGTATAAAGAGGAAATTACTGTCTCACAGCAAAAGAGACCCATACTAATCAAAATGTTCTTTCGGCAACCGGTGTCATGGCATCAGATGGCCAAAATGCAATGGATTTTGGCTGATTACAAGACCTGAGGTTTCGTTCTCCTCTGATGAAATTTAACTGGGAGATTCATGTCAATGTTGCACAACCCCACATGAGTAAATCATGATAGAAATGGTTTTATTGTGGATGGGCAAGCTACCCTGTTATACTGTTTATAATCCAATTTGACTTGCACTATATTTTTTTCATTTCTAATTACTGTGGTACTATGCATGATATATTTAATCAAGATAAAGAAATAGATAAAGAATAAAGTATTTGATAAGCCGCATGCATTGCTATTGGCATCTGGGTATTGACATCAGCGTCTACATCTACCAACAGACATGGGGTAACAGAGGTGTGAGAAGAAATTAGGGATTAAGAACCTGATGACCTATAAAGTAATTATAGAAGCAGCTGGAAACTGACTCTGGTGATCACTGGAGTCAAGTCTTTCCTACCCTCTTTCATGAGGATTTTTAAATAAATAGACTATAGAGGAAAGAAAATAATACAAATTAGACCAGTGGCAGAAGTGAAAGTTGCTGATTAACATCAACAGTCACAGGGGCTCATAACGGTCTTTGTTGTAAGTGGAAGTGGAGGGAGTCATGCCATGTAATTATATATGTCTCTATATTTAGCAAGTCTTCTTGTTTCACTTTTCTGTTTCTTTTTGATATAGTCCACATTTCTAATTTAAAAGCAAGTTCTTGTAGTCTTTATGCACACAGATGCTGATAACTGGCAGATCTGACCTGCAAAGCTAGTAAGATTGGGAGCTTTAATTGAAACTAACACTTGCTGTCAATGCAGTACTTCTGCGTTCTTCATATGAACTTCTCATCTCAAGAACTGATGGAAATACTTTTGTTGCAGTGGAAAAATACTAGCAGTCTAGTCTCTGAGTCTAAAACCTTTCTTTTTTTCTGACTGAATCTCCAATGTATAGTTCTTCACTCAAGGCTAGAAGTCATTCTCAGCTGAGTTCATATCTCTGATCTATTTGTAAAAAATAGGATCATCTCAATTCTTTGTTCCATACAAAATGCTGTTGTTTAAACCATTTTCCCTGCCCACCATCTGTTTTACCTCCCTTTTTGAATCATTTCACATCACATCTCCATATTTTTCTCTAACAAGTTCAAGCTGCTTTTTCTCTTCTAGTTAATTATAGTATTTTTGTACCGATCCTTAAGCCACTCTCTCTCTGTGGACTTCTCCGTGATACGTCTATGTGGTTCTTTCAGTACAGCCTGCTAAAAAAACCCTACTATTTTGTCCTCTTTTAAGTCTACCATGAAAAATGTTGATGCTTTGGATGCGTGAGAAAATGATGATCATTTCAATGTAAAACTTCCTGCAAATACATTCCGCTTTTTAGACTTCACACAAAATCTATGCCATGCTAAATGTTTATCAGTGAAACTATTTCTTGCATTTGTACATGATCTTCTGTATTTCTATATAGGAAGAGTCTTGCAATGGCTTAGATAATCTCAGAGGTGACTAATGCCCATCTCACAATGCCAGAAATGAAATTCACTCCTATTGTTATACTAAGGCTTGAATTTCCTACTGTAAAAGTTTTGGGTCAAAAAGCAAATTAAAGCAAACCCCTAATTTGTTGTATACCTAGTTCTCTGTGATACGTTGCTTTACATTTTTCTTCCATTTGACATGAGTCATCAGATGTGTGTTTATCACATAGCTGCCAGTTCTTGCTGGAGATCTGGTGAATCCCCTGAAACTTCGTAAAGTTTAATCACTTTTGAGATTATTTAATTTACTGTTCTGCTACACTAAATCTTGAGAAAGAGTATCTATTCTGTTGTTAAGATACTTTCATAGCTTATGTCACAAATTACTGAATTCTGTTGAGTCTGCAGCCCAAGTACAACTGTGTTATTTGCAGGAGCTGTGTTCTTGAAAAGTTAGAGGATTAAATACTCTTCTACCAAAAAAAAAAAAAAAAAAAAAGCAAACAAACAAAAAAACAAACCCAACCACCACCAACAAAAAAAACAACCAAACAGAACAATGACAGCAACAAAAAACAATATTGAAATTAATTTGAAAAGAAAGGAAAATACTGCTTTGAGCCTAGGCCTCTTTCTCAACAATTGGCAAATGCTTTAATACCATATCTCACTACAGTACTCAGAGATGTCAGCAAAACTTTGCATTGCACAGCATGGTTAAAATGGCTTAATTTACTGGAGGTAGCTGAATTAAGAGTCAGTCTGTATGAAAAGCATAACTTAATTAACAGTCCAATCCCATCATTTTTGAAGTGACTCTTATGTCAGTGGTGGTGCACAGCATTAAATGTGGTGGTTGTAAATCACAAGAATACGGTGTTCCTCTGCTCAAAAAGCACTTCTCCCAGAGACAGAGCTTTCTAGCCCCGCTCTTTTCACCAACTGCCACTTGCATGCTCTGAGAGTTTCTTCCAGCTGACAATTACACATTTTGCATTTGTGAACAGTGCTAGGAAGCATATTGAAGTACCAAGAGGTTAATTATAATTAGAGGTGTGGTGATTTAGAAGACAAGAGTCTGGGTAGATTGGAGATAAGCTCTGAATCTTGTACCTACCTTGACATCAGGCTTTCATCACCTTAGAATCCATCAGCCATCTTTTATTTTACCTACGTGTGTATCCATTTTGCAAGTATGGCATATTTGAAAGACTTAACTAACAATTTCCAGGCCTGCTGGAATTATTAGAACAACTAGTAGTGAAAAAGAGGAAGAATAACAGAAGTAATAATTTTGAAAATAAATATGCTACTGAATGAATTTGTTGGTGCACTGTGTTCAATAAGAAAAAAACAGAACTTAAATCTGACCTAATACTACACAATGATCAAACTATACAAGCAACCATTGGTAAAAATCAGAAAAGAGGACGTCTGGGAAATGTCAGCATTAGTCAGTCACTTGAGAGGATTTAGAAACTAAAAGACCAAAAGAATGAAGATAATTTTCTGAGCCAATTTCACTGTTATGTGCAATCATATGAACAGAAAGCAATTTACTCAATACTAGGTCTTTAATCTAGTAAACAGCCGTTTAATCACAGCAGAAACTAGAAATCAAAATCAAAGATTTAAAAAAAAAAAAGGCAAAACAAACAAACAAAGAAAAAAAACCAAACAAACACAAGAACACAAGAAAAGATGCACATTTTACAGGAAAGGTAATTATCTAATTAGTCTAGTGATAGAGAAACTGGCTGTCATCTGGAGTCTTTCACACAGGGTGGGACTCTACTTCATCCACGAGTGCCCAGGCATCAGGAGGGAGAAGCCAGATGTAGTTCTGTGGCATGTCTTTGCAGGAGAAACAGATTATTGCCTATAGTTTCTTCTGACTATAACATCAGTGACAAATGTCAGCCATACAGTTCTGCTGCTTATTAGACATCTATGGTAGAATAGCAAACTCCAGGAAAATATGGGTGTGAGAAAATACGATTTAATGAAACAAAACAGAATAAATTATATTTAGAATACTAACCGGTAGCTTTCTTGGCAAAGAACAAATACTAAGATGCTGATTGTAATTTACACCTGTTCCTATGTGCAAATGAGGAAAGAAGTTTATATATCCTATCCACAGTCTCAGACTCTGCACCTTTCTAAATTTAAAGCTTGCTATTCTTTCTTCTTGCTACCTTAAAGTGGCACAGAGGAGCAGAATGTAATCCCCTTGCGTTACTATAGTGGGTATGATTACAGACCAGATTTTCCATACCAGAGTCCTGGCTCTAATATTTCTTAGTGGTTTTGTTGTTGATTTAGTAACCTAGATTGCTTTTAAAAATCTTGTTCTTTTTGATTTTAAGTTGATTCTAGAGAATAAATATATTCTTTATTCCTTAAATAAATATGTTCCTTATTTTTGGTTAGTGAAAGAAGTAATGTATAAATACATAAGCACAACAACCTACAAAGACATCAAATATAGGAGTAATTGGTTTAATACAGACTGAAGTTGAATGGGTTGAATGAGAATTCTACTAATGAAGTAGATTTAAGAAAAGAATGATACAAATATGGAGATTAAAAGCCTGATATTGTGAAAATTTTTAACAAGGATACATTTTCAGAAGAATTGATGGACTTCGCATCATTTAGGTCTGTTTTAAAACGACTCTCAGGAGCTATGGATTTCTAGTCACAGTACTCATTTATTCTGTCTATACAGATTTATTTATTTTACTATGCCAAAGCAAGCCATTTTTTCTTTGAATCTAAATTGGAACTACTTGCAGTCAGCTGTATGGACAAGCCTATCCTGTTCTGAGGAGGAAATAAGTGTGCAAATAAAATCTCTGCAGCACTTCTCGCCTTGAGAACAGGCCTCTGCACATTTTATTTTCTGGTATAAACAAAATCACTGGAATTCTGTTATTCGTCTTTCCTGAGACTAAGATGTCACCTCTGGTGTTCCATGATGCTTTTGGAAGTATTTTTGATGTTTTATCAGGATCAAAATGTCAGTGGCAAACAAAGGCATTTTCATTCAAAACTAATTTCATTCAGAAACTTTGTATCTGCACTGAAATATTAACATTTATTTTTATTAATATTAGGCAAACAAACATGCTGAAGTTTTGTCTATTTGTAACAGATGTAATTGGAGAACAAAAATTAAGATATGAGCAAAGATATGGCTAATTACAAGATGCTGAAGAGAAAAGGACTAATTTTCAT
Source organism: Anser cygnoides (assembly GCF_040182565.1). NCBI lineage: Eukaryota > Metazoa > Chordata > Aves > Anseriformes > Anatidae > Anser > Anser cygnoides. Next base: position 31,596,850 of record NC_089873.1, read on the forward strand.
AGTGGGCTTTGTGCATATCTGTGCCAAGTACTTATGTCTGATGAGAATGATAATAGGACCCAGTATCTTAAAATCCATGGTATTGTTTTATTTTTTTTTCTGTGCTTTCCAGTGATTTGAGTGCTTCACACCAGAATATTTTGATATTGGCTTTCCATAGCATTGGAAATGTTATGGAAATGTTTAAAGGGGCAATGAATCCATAGTGGAAATGAAGCTGATTTCAGAAATGTCCTGTAAAAGTAAAGGTCTCAGTAAAAATATACTTCTGTTCGTTTTCAAATATGTGTGTATCATTTAGCCCTTTCATATTTTAACAAGTAAAACTAATTGCATGAATGTAGAGTGTGCATGCGTTATTCATTTAACAGGTAAGGTTTTACTGCATTATTTAAATGATACTTTTTGATGTGAAGTTTTTTACTGTTTATTTTTTCTTTCCCACTACCTCTGATGGTGAAGGATATTCAGAAACCCTTTTTGCAACCTCCCCAGTCATGCATACTGTCCGTCCAACTTTCTATAAGGGTATTGTGTTCCTTTTTTATCATTATCAATGCAATAGAGACACAATCCTATAAAGGGCTTGCAGTTGAGGCGTTTACAGTCCATTCAGTGACATGTGGAATAAAGGGAGGTGTGTGCTACCTTCATACCTCTGTTCTCTCCTACCATTTCCCATTACCTGGACAATGTTCTCATTTCTCCTCTGTCTTCATTTTACTTCTGGATGAATAGAAACAATGTTTTCTGGGATTTTGGCAATTAAGCATTTTTAAGTATTTGGCAGTTTCAGTGTTATAGGGCATGCTCACTAGAGTGCATATATTTTACTTTCTAATTTCATGGTGTAGTAGCTGCTTAGGATTCAATTACCAAGCATGCTAATTTAGTCACTAATTTCCTGTAATGGAAACAATGACAAATGTACTATACTTTCCCTGTATGTGATCTAAATTAGCATAGTACCTTCCTTTTTTTTTTTTTATGTATGAAGTCACAATTTCATATTCTGCTTTGTTTTTCTATTGTGTATTCAGTGCAACCACTTTATCCAAGGATCAGAAATGTTACAACAGCTGCTGCTGAGACCTATGCCAATATCAGTTGGGAGTATGAGGGACCAGATCATGCGAACTTTTATGTTGAATATGGTGTAGCAGGCAGTAAGAAGTCATTTCATTAAATTATACTAAGTGTTCAGATATATTTTCAAACATTTTTAAACATGGTCCTAAGTTGACCCAGTGTTAATGATAGCTTTTAAATGTTTGGAAAAATCATTTTTTAACTTGATCTGGAGATCAAATAATTTTCATTATAGTAAACATCAATGTGTAGCAGCTTTTTGATGCTTAGATAGAAAATCAGCCTTTGTTCCTTTGTATTATCTTATAAATTATTGTGAACATGAACTTCTAAAAATGTAGATTACTTGAAGTTGTTGTGATGTATTGATTACATATGTAAAAATATGATTACATACATTAAAATGGGATTTAACAGTTCTCCTAAATTATATCCAAATCAGGAAAATAAAACAAAACAGTCAGCAAAAACAATTTTCTTTGTTAAATTAAACCTAAGGTATTGACCAACTTGCATACTTTTCTTGGCATAAAAATAGGTTTTAATCTTTGATAATACAAGTAGTAATTATAACACACATAGATAGCTAATAAAACCATGATATTTAAATAATTTATCCTTCTGAAGTTATGACTAAAGATGATAAATCTGAAAATTGGAATATAAATCAATTTTTCTGGATATTAGTCAAAGAAGCATCTGTCCTAGAAAAAGAAGATAATGATCAGGAAATATGATCTGTTCAGATTGCAAAATAGAATTTCTTGACTAAGGTAAATATTAACTGAAACTGTAGAAGTATAGTCTAATTAAATGATTAAAATCTATTTTAATGTATTTTATAATTGCAATTTCAGTAAGTCTTTAAAGAAAATAAATGAAAATAGTATTTCTACAGTACAATGGAACAAATGTTTAAAATAGTTTCATAATTAATGTATAGTGTATTCTTCAATATATTGCATGCAATATATTATTTGCAGTCATAATTTTATATGGTTTTATTATTTTCTGAAAGAATAGTTGCTGTTTTTTCAGCCAATCCATAGTTTAGTCAAGTAACTGTTGATAATATTTTGTCTATAAACTTTCAGTAACACGTAGACAATTAAAATTCCAATATGTTGTTTTCCTAAAATTTTTGTAGGCAAAGAAGATTGGAAAAAAGAAATTGTAAATGGTTCTCGAAGCTTCTTTGTGTTAAAGGGTTTAACACCAGGAACAGCATATAAAGTCCGGGTTGGTGCTGAGGGCCTGTCTGGTTTTAGGAGTTCAGAGGATGTGTTTGAGACAGGTCCAGGTGAGGCACGCCGTACCAATTCTGTATCATAGTCAGAACTGCAATAGACCAGATGCTGAAACGTTGAACTGCTTCTAGCTAAAAGATGTTGTAGCTAGCATCTTTGTATGTTCTTTTTTTTTTTTTTAGAACAATGTTGAATTATTTTTTAAACTCCTAGATATGCTAGCATATTTATTATGTAGATTATGAATGTTTTCATCCCTTCAATTGACTCTACTTGTCTGTTGTTTATGTTAGGGGCAAGATACTGCTCACACTCCATCTGTGTGCTGTGCACTGAAGATGACCTATTTAATTTATTTCTAATTAATGTAACTAGATTTCTATATTTAAATAACATCTACTTTAATAGAGTCAAGTATATATTTTTAAAGCTAACAATCTGCATATCATCCTATTTATTACAAAAAAATTGGAGCTAAAATGTATGTGTAATCAGAAGTGCAGATTGAATCTGAAGACTCATGTAATCTATATATACCACTGTTAAGAGATTTCTACTTACGTTTCTTTTCCTATTATTATATTGGTTATGTAAATATGTTGATTTCACAAATTGTCCTGTGAATCAGTAAGGCTGTTTAAGATCTGTATCTATATATTTTCAGTCATTTAAAGAAAGGTGCAGCAGTCATTTTTTCATAAGCAAATCAGTAATGCTCGTTCATTTAACTCAAAGGAAGAGCATTGCTGGAAGTTTTTTTTTTATGTTATGCTGATTATGTTGTTGCCATCACAGCATGCCTTTGGTCAGCTGTTATTATCTGTTTGTATATGATAGCCACTTCTGCTCATTCCAAGCATTTTGGTCCATGCATAGTTGTTTAGCAGGAGCTTCACCAACTCCAGAATGTTATGATTTAAGAAAGTAGTTAAATATGAAAATATGCTTGAACAATATGTAATATTTATCGGACAACAAAGTAAATTATGAATATACCAGTTAGAAAGTGAGTGCTTTCTAAAATCATAATTTTTTGCCTTGTTTTGTTCCATTTCTGTTGACAATTTATCATGTTGCAGCAAAATTTTGAAAACATGGTGCTGAATAACAGTGCTAGGCAAACGTATATGGGCTAAGCAGAGAGGTTATTTATGCCAGAGAAAGCAAATGGTATAAATGCCAATAGGTACAATTTTATGCAAATACACAAAAACCCAAAGCCTAAAGCAGCAGTAAAGAAAGGATCAAGATCGTAGTATAATTCAAAACAAGCAGAACGGAAATCTTCCCAAAAGCATCTCTCTGAACAAAAAATATCGAACCAATAAATAAGGAATCCTGTACATAACTGTGAATGAACCTTGGCTGATATCTTTGAGTAGTTAAGGAAGAAGGGAATTTAAAGAGAATTTAAAGACTCTCTTTCATGCTTTTTGATCAAGGAAATGCTCCATGTACAATATTGCTCATGATTCTTAATCTAATGATATAGCATATTTCTTAGAAAAAAAAAAAATGTCATGGCATACTGTCTTGAGTCTAGATTAAAGTTTTTAAACATTGCAAAAAAATGAAGTGGGCAAAGGGAAAATTATTGGAATATAGAATGCTTTCCAGTGCTTACAATTAGGAAAGAAACTGCAATGTTTGGAATAATGAGGCTTTTGCCTTAATTTTTTCTTTAGCAAGCATTCCTGTAGAACATCTTAATACTGCGTGGTTTCATCTTTTGGGCATACCAGTGTGGTATGTTGCATTGGCTTCTGCATTAGCAGTTCAGCAAGAGTAAATAAATGTCTTTCTGCCTGAGGCAGATAATTTGCTCAGAGTACACAGGAAATTCTGTGCCATTTTTAAAGTTGCACTGAGGTCTAGAAACATTTTCCTACTGGATATGCAATAAGTTAAGGAAGCTGCATAAGTAAGTTTTCACCTTTACTCTTTCCCATCTATCCAGCATATTTTTATGCATGAGTTGTTTTGCTTGTTGCTATTTCTTACTACGTTTGAATGTTAAATGTGCTTTTGCATTTTGCTACAGTATTTATTATACAACCTTTAATGCCTTATTACAAATGCATATGTACAAAACTCAAAATAATTTTAACCTTAATATGGAAACAAAATTTATATTAATTTGATTTACAATTCAGAGGAAGATTACCTTTGTGATTTTGTTTTTTAAGATTGCCACTTTTGTTTATATATTTATATACAGTATATAAAGTATAAATATGTATATTTATATGAAGGCTGTATACATACATATAACTTAGACATTTCAATGCAAAAATGGTTTATATAGTACTCAGAGGTACTTACAGTTTTCATACAGTCGGTGGAAGACCCTCAGGAATCTAGGACCATATAGCACGGATGTTGTCAAGCTAGCTGTGTCAGCCTCTGTCTTAACTAATAAATAACATTGAGACATGGGCTTGAATTCTGGTCTATAACAGAATATTGTTACATTTTGTTGTTAGCGTGCTTGCCAGTCCAGTGCAGTCTCTTGTCAGCTAGCTGTCTGCCAAGGAAGGCTGCGGCATTGCTCAAAGGACAGCACCAGCACAGGACTCTTCCCAGCTGGCATTCTCTGTGTCTTGTAAGGAGAAGAGAGTTGGTGCTGTATCACCCTGACAATCCAAGCTCAATGAGCTTGGACAGTCAATGCTCCACTGAAAAAAACAACAGGTTGTCTGTGATGTCCTTTTATGAGCCTTCCCTTAAAGACATATCTTCTCAAAGGAGAGGTGGAAATCTTTTGGGGGCTCTGGGCCTTTCACATTTCTCTGTTATTTATGCATTGTGTCCTCCAGTTCAATGGAAGCAAGGGTTCAATGGATGTCCTCCTTCTTCCCCTTCATGTCTTCTTCTATAGCCCACGTTCCCAACTCCTATCACCTTTCCCACTTTCTCCCAGCAGCAAATCCTAAGGCCAGTTGCCTGTAGTGTTTCCAAATACTATGTTAGAGACTAGAAGGAGGGTTCCAGCCACCAAACCACACAGACAATTCCTGCCCTCACTAGTGGCTGTAGTGTTTCCTGTGTAGTTTGCCTATCATTTACATCATTTTCCAGCTGGAGTTGGCAATTGGAGAGAAACAGTGCCAAGGAAAGGCTTCCCAATTGCCTTGTGTTAAGTCCTCACTAATGCTAAATTATGGCAATCATGATAAATTGTAGGATGAGGTACAGGTCTGAGGAGAGGAAGAAAACATTATGCTTAATAAGGCTTTAAAGGATGCTTCATTGTTGATTTGTAGTTGGAATTGAATGTTAGGGCCTTGAATGACCCATCTGTTTCTCTGTTTCAGACTAATGGGTGTGCATTAGCTAATGAGTACTGGCTTTTTATTCATTTTGATAATGCAATCTAAGTGTTTGTGTGAATTATAATTTGCAATTTCATTTCAGTCATTTAATTAATGTAAAATGGTTGAGAATAGTTTTGAGATTTGTGAAGAGCAATATAGTATGTGTACGTGTTTTGCAAAATAGTTCTTAAGTCAAAATGTTGAAGTAAGTTGGCAGAATTCTTGTATTTTCAAAAGTAAGTTCTGTGTGCTTGTACTTGGAAACATTTTAAATAATGAAAATATTCACAGTATCACTGTTTTCCTTAATACTAATTTTCACAATGAGTGTTATTCTTTAATTAATAAATGTTGTGTACTGTATTATTTATTTTAATTAATATAACATTTTAGTTCAGGAAAGCATCTCATAACATTTTTTCTTCTTCTGTTCTCTAGCAATGGCAAGTCGGCAGGTTGACATTGCTACTCAAGGATGGTTCATTGGTCTTATGTGTGCTGTTGCTCTTCTTATCTTGATTTTACTGATTGTTTGCTTCATCAGGAGGAATAAGGGTGGCAAATATCCAGGTATGGTATATAACAACTAGAGTAAAAATTGTCTACTAGTAATCCATTTAAGACAGATCTCAGGTTTACTGGAGAAATTACATTTGCTGCTGGCTAGCATTTACATTGTGTATATAGGAGATCAGTCCTATCATTTGGTAGGCTTGTTGGGAGTAATTTGCCCATTGGTAGAAAACTTCAATCCTTTTAAGCATATGAAGAGCATCTCCTTCATCCCTGGAAGGTCAAATGACTACATGATCACTTTAGAGAAGGTTGAGCTTTGATTGAGGTACTTGGTTGTACTACCAGTACTGCATGTCCCATTCTCTGAAGTCTAATGCAAATGTGTTGTAACCCACTGAAATGAGCTGAGTTAGAATTTAATTGGAAAAGGTATGGAAACATATACCATATCACAGCTGCCGTGTTACTTAGATGTCCTGGGAGTGCAGCATTTCATACAATAGATCCCTTAATACAGTATTTTGTTTCAAATATTTTATCCTCCTTTTCAGAATCTGTGTCTTCTTCAGACTCAGTATTTTTGCATCTAAATTTCAAGATATCATCCTCCAGTTAGGCTGTTGGTTTTTTTTTTGTTGTTTGTTTGTTTGTTTTGTTTCGTTTTGTAAGTTTTTATTCATAAGAGCTTTTCTTTTTCTTCCTTTTTTTTTTTTTTTTTTTTAGTATTAGACTAGCAATGGCCAAATATATTTTATAATTTGTAACTAAAAAATTAGAACTATACAATGTACCTCTTGTATCCCCTGGGACATTATAGAAGACATAAATTTGTTATGTATCCATGTGTGTATATATGTTTCATATATATCTCTCCCCCATCTAATATCTGTGCCTATGGAGCAGCTCTGTAGACTAAAACTCTGTAGAAAACAGACATCGAGTGACATCGAGTTTGCCTACAATAGTAGTGACAGGATCTGAGAGCAGGAGTGAGGTATGAGTGAATATAAATGGACTTCAAGAGGGCATCAAAGGATAATTTGAGAGAACTTGGAGTGAGCCACCATCCAGAAGATGGTAAAACAGTAAAAGTGTAGGAGACAGTTGGATGCTAAGGATGTCATTACTTTGTTGATGTCTTTGCTATGCCCTTCTTTTCTGTGCTTCTGCAGATTTATCGCATGGAAGGTATTAACTCTTTTATGCACACATATATATACATAAACACACTTACATGGATATACCCAATGACTAGATACAGCAGACCTTTACTGTATGTGATAAGATTTCCACAGAGAGCATGTACTCATGTTTATAGCAGTGACTCTGGAGCTAATTGTATTTCCTGCGTCAGTGGAAATGCAGTGTTCCACCAATGAAGTGACAAATGCAAAGCACAGTTAATAATTCTTTTTTTGTCTTAATTTTAGCATGTCATCTTGAGATTACCAATTGTCATAAAAAAATGGTAAATTATTTCAGTATGAAATTATAGCAGACAGATTTCAAGGTGTTACACATTATCATTATTATAGATTACTGTCAGGAATGATTCATATCATCTTAAATAAGAGTGTATAAACTAATGATGTACAAATTAAGTGTGGAAATTACCAGAATAAAAGATAAGAGATTGTATATTGGGTTATGTAACTATCTGATAAACAAGGAAAGGATTTAAATAGCCACAATGCCAGAAAGGAAAAAAGAAAAAGGAAGAACAATAATGAAGATTTTTTTTTTTTGAAGCTAGTATATTATTTTATTCTGTCAACAATCTTAATTTATAGAAATATATGTCTTCTATAAACATCTGTTTTCTCAGGTATTAGCAGGTTTCTGTGTCTAAGAACACAGTGCTACGTACTTGTATAGGGACAGGTTACACGCAAAGACTAATGCAAGATTCCTCCATTCTTACAAGAGAATGACGACAGGATTACTAAGCCTGTAACAGGGATGTGCAAGAGATACGATTGTGTTAAGTTTAGCTTCCAGTCTAGGTGTTTTTGTCTTGCTTTTGATCATGCTGTAGAAAAAAAGGAATGAACAGACCAAACCTACTTTTTTCCAATATTAATATATTTTAAATGCTATTTGAAATTCCCTGGAGACTGTTGCAATACCTTTACTGCATTGTTAGTGTATGACATGGAAGCAGACGGAAGCTAACAGTGAACATAAGTGAATTTGATTCAATGTTATCAATCAGTATGGGAGTAATATCGAGAGGCAATATGGAGCATGCATAAGTAAAACTAAATTGTTCAGATTTCAGTAAACAGTAGCTCTACTAATAACATAAGTAGAGAAAGCATTTTTACTAAGATTTTTAGCAAATCTTTAGTTGGAAATGAAAGGAAGGAAGAAAAAGTTTTACCAATGCAGTATTTTGTACTTGAATAAGATTCTATAACTAAAAAAAAATTTTTTTATTTAAAAGAAAACATGTAACAATCTAAGGCCCTAGCTCAAAAAATGATTTTTATTCAAACCACATTCCTGCCAAATGCGATCAATTTGAGAAATTAGGGTCTTGAGGTTTCTAGCATTTCAGTTTAATGGTAAAAATTACTATTTCAAATATTTTAGTGAAGGAAAAGGAGGATGCACATGCTGACCCAGAAATACAGCCTATGAAGGAAGATGATGGAACATTTGGTGAATACAGGTGAGCAGCTGATGTGGTTTGTCTTGTTCACTGTTCATATCACACGTCCTTTATATGTCACACTTACTAATTCACAACTAACTTTTTTTCAGTGTTGAGAAAGATTCTGCATCCAGTGTTTTGTAGAACTATAGACAGCATTTCAACTACACTATTAGAAAAAAAATGAAACACACACAGTTTATGAATTGGGAGTTTAGAGTAAGCCACCAAGGCAAGTCCTTTCAGTTAGGGCATATCTCACCTTATGGTTTCTGAAAATAAATTTCTAATTGAAATTTAATAACGAAAATCTTGTGTTCCATTGACTGGAAAATGAATGCATTTAAGATGGCACCCAATACTAACGCCTAATCCAATAACAAGGAAGCAGTGTTGAACATGGAGGTGAGGGAATGTCCTACAGGAAAAAGCAGATCTCGGTTTCATGTATTTCAGTGCAAAAAATCAGGAAAGAAGCTTCAAAGCACGTGACACAGCTTTTATTCCTTTATCTTAAATGTAGGCTAGCTGAATCTCCTGACATCACAAAAAGCACACACTTTGCTAAGTCTGTTCACATAATAATTAGGAGTATATTTTTTTTTGTCTGTTTTTTTGAAAAGAAGAAGAAAAAAAACACCAGTATTTTGCTTGATGTTTTTTAATTAATACAGAAAATAATGTTCTTAGTTTCTAAGTATATCCATGCTGTTATATTTTACTTGGGTGTTATAATGCATTTCACAGTGTATCCCTGTGTAAAAAATATCGTAAACACCCTTTATTGTTTTGAAGATGTGCAGTTTACAAATGTACAAAGCAAAAACACTTTTTTCAAGAAGGATTCACTCTGCTGTTGTAGCTTCCTCTTATAAGGGAAATGTGCGTCTGGATCTGACTGGAATAGATTTCCAATTCTGAATGCCAAAGAGCAGTTTCTGTTCTTTCTTCCTGGATTAAAAAAATATAATAATAAAAAAATTCAACTCTGTTCTTACCTTAATCACTTTCTTGTAACACTTTGTCACAGCATTATGTGTGTATTTATTAATGAACTTTGGCTGATAAAATAAATAGTGTGAAGCAGTGTTTGGAAGCAGATGTAAATAAGTACTGCATAAATTTTCCTAGCCAGTCCGGTTTGCATTCTCCTTTAATAGCTCCTCTGCTTTTCTGTACTTGGAACTTTCAGGAGCAGAAACTGACCTTTGTACAGAATTGTACAAATGATCTTACTTGAATATGTTTGTTCTCAGATCCAGACTAAGACTATTCAAGTCTGCTTTCATGTGTGACCTATAGCAAGGTTTGAATTTATGTTGCCATATTTAAGTGGCTTGAGTTAATCTAAAGAACCACTTAGTTCTTTATTAAATTATTCTATAATGCATCTATCAGCCTCTTACGTGGTAAAAATGGACAGTTGCATGCCTAGCTTTCAGACTTGTTCATATGCTCATCCTATTTACTATGCAAAAACTCCTTTCTAAAATGTATTTCTGTGTAATTAGTCTATATTGGGCTTTCCTCTTTTTTCCTTAGAGAAAGGGCAGCAGCAGCAACCAGTCAGATTACAGAAGATATCTTGGCACCCTCTCTGCAGCCCAACATCCCTGCAGTCACTCAATTCCCAGTTTGTCTGCCTCACATGGCACTGGCCATGATGCAGTGCTTCTTTGAGGAAAAAGGTTATAGGGTTTCCCTTGAACAAAAAAGTAATTTTTGAAAGGTCTAGAAATTCGAGTATTTTGAACTTTTTTCATCACTTCAGGTCCATGTCTGCTTGGACAGGAAAGAAAATGGACAAGGAAAAGAAAAGAAAAGGTAGCTGTGCCAATTCTCCTGAAGCAGACCCTGTCTTTACCAAAGCAAAGTCTGTGAGATCTGACAGATCCAACTTCTTCAAAAGGTCAGGGGATCAATACTCCAGCACCAAATCAGAGACCTCCTACGCCAGGAGGAGGGCTAGGCAGTCTTCAGAGCTCACAGGGGTTAGTTCTGTCTCTGCTTCCCTCTGCCAAGAGGAAAAGAGGTCAGACGAATGGAAGTACAGGCATGGCTCTAGACATCATGCTTCTGAGCAACAGATAATGGGTTCGGAGGAGGGCTCAGATTTTCAGGCAGGACAGCCACCCCCTTTCCAGCAACCCCTCAGCTGCAACTCAGTTCGTGGCTCAGTGGCAAGGCAGCATTCTGCTCTCCAGCACTGGTTCAGCCAGACCCCAGACTACAGCTCAGATTCAGAAGACACTCAGAGCTCCTACCACAGGAAGGTAAGACCTTCTACTACTCATTTCTCTGAATCTGAAAAGAATTCATTAATGAAATCTGTATTTTTGCCTGAGCTAGCTACTGTCTTAAAGGACGCGCTGACAGCAGCCAGACAAAGTATAACTTCTGTGGCACAGGCTAGGTCCCACTCAGTAAAGCACCCCAGGGTACCAATTACAGAAGTTCCAGTGGTTCCTCTACTAGCAGCTGGGACCAGTTCCCAGACTTTTGAGACTGACCCTATGGACAGTTTAAAAGACCAAACAGCTTCTGTGAAGGAGAAAGCTGAGGCTGACAAGGCTTTGGAGGTTGAATCATCCCCTGAAGATGGGGAAATGTCATCTGAATCCCCTACAGAAGACCAAGAAGGACCAGATGCTGTGCGTAGGTTTGACATGGAGAATCAGAATTATCTGTTCAAGCACATTAAAAGAGCGTTAATGCTGAAAACTTCCAAATGTGAATGCCCTGCAGAAGAACTGCCTATCTTATCTGAAGAAGGCAAGGGAGATAATGCACTTCCTATCCATTCAGCAGTGGAAAATCTTGTCTGTAGGATATGGGGTAATCCTGAGGCAAAACATGAAGCCCCAGCAGTCCTACGTAAGCTGTATCCTCTTCCAGTGGATAAAGCTGCTTTGTGGGGGACTTTGCCTAAGGTAGACAGGGCATTGGTTACTGGTGATTCTGTGCTTTCAATGCCTGCTAATGGGGATGCTCTCCCTAAAGATTCTACTGATAGAAAGATTGAGGAAGCAATTAAAAGATCTTTCAAGCTGGTTGCAGCCCAGCTTGGAGTATCTATCTACTGCACTTATGCTTCTAGAGCGTTACTCATATGGCTGGAGGAAGAACGAGCCAGAATCAAAATAAAACGGGTCCCACCTGGTGCTATACGAAGGAAACGTAGGCTATGTAAACTTGCAGCTAATTTTATCCATGATGCAGCTGAGGATTCTCTCAGACTCACAGTTAAAAATATGGCATGCCTCACAGTAGCCTGGAGAGCTATATGGCTACGTCCTTGGACCTCATCACTAGATCTCAAATGTCAACTACTGTCTTTACCATACACAGGTGGCAAGCTATTTGGTGAATCCTTGGTCCAGATCATGAAGGACTTTGCAGAACACAAACGTTCCTCACAACAGCGGAAAAAAAAAAGCTCTCTTCGAAGCTCTTCATTTTCTTATCCTCGCAAGTCTCTGAGTTACTTCCATTCTCCTCCAAAGTTTAAAGGAGGGAAAAGAAAGTATAAGTTCTCACATTCATTCCATGCCAACTATGAAAGTACATCTCATTTTCAGAGAGACACCAGACCATCAAAAGGAACTTTCTAAGAACATAGACTGGCTTCTTTTCTCAGGAACTGGGAAGAGTGAAGGATTTAGAAATTTATACTGAATAAACTTCAATATTTCTAGACAATGCTTAATTGCTAATTCTGATAGTTAGAAAATTTGTTGTTTCAAAATAAGATTTAACTGATTAAATGACTTAAATCTTAATGATTAATTATGATTTCTAGAGAAGTCATAGGTCTCAGATTTAGGGAAGTTTTTTGTCACACTCAGTTTGTAGGCTTCTCAGTATTCTGGGGTTGCTTGGACTTTGAAGTTTTGCACTCTTCCACTGGGTTTTTTCTTCTAAGAGCAGGTCTCTGCAGAAACTGTCAACATCCAGATTTTTCTGCAATCTAAAGAGAAAATAATGCTCTAAAAAACCTAGGTGTTTCAGGAACCACAGAATGAATGACTGGGTATGCGCTGTTTGTGTAACTGGTGGCTTTACTGCATCTTTACATAGCAAGGGAAAACAGTGCCTCTGGAAGTTGTTTTTATAGCAAGCTGATTTCACTACAGCCCCAGTGGTTTCCTCAGTTAGAGAAGACACTGAATTGTGGACAGTCAATGCCTACATCAAGAAACTACAAGACATACAACTAATAGTGAAATTTTATGTTTATATTTAAATTTAAAATAAAGACTATACAGAGCTCCTGTTCTGGTCAGCGCAGATATAGAAATCAGCCTAAGTTTCCATCCTGGGCCATGAAGTAAGAGAAATTAAGAATTTATGTCATCTACAGACCTGTGGATTCAGGGGAGGGTTGGGAGGAGGATGCAAGCATGCATTTCTAAGTTAGCTTTACAGGAAGTATGAAAGTATAGCTTTTCATGTCTCTTACATGATATCCAAGTGTATTTGTCCTCTTGTACTCCGTAAAATCTCCTTAGGAAGATCAAAGATCAAGGCATCTACAGTAGCAGGACTGCTACTATGGTTACACAGTATGTTCACACATTTTGTTGAATTCTTTTGCTTCTTGTCTTCAACATTTTGTCACAAACTATTTTTCCAAGACATTCCTAGCTATGCTATGAAAGACTTTCTGGAAATGATTGGTGGAGAGTTCGTTGACTGTCAGATAATCTATTAGTCTTCTTTCTTTTTCTAGGTTAATTAACAATGAGGATGTAGTATGTAACTACAACAGTATTTTTTTTATGCTGTACTTATGAAGATTTATTGCAGCCTAGGTTTGTTTCCAGGGGTACCTAGCAATGATTTTTGCCTCACCACAATAATTCTAAGGTCAATCCCTTCTAGCACAAGCTGTGATGTCAGCAGACTGCCTGGAGGATTTTAGTCTCTGAATAGTCTGATTGGATTTGGCAGTGATCTTACTGTGTCCTCATTCACACACACATGCTTTCTTTGATGGTTCTTATTTTAATTCTTGAGCATCTCTTGTCACCTGTTTTTTTTTAATCATTGGTTTGATTCCCGTTTGAACATTTTTCCTCCAGAAATAGCAAAGGTGGAAGGTTTGCTTAAATTTATCTCGAGCAGATTTTTCTTTAAGATATTTACTAGGAGTAGGTCAGATTCTTTGGCTAACAACAGCTTTTTCAACATGCTACCATTTAAAGCCAGAGCTTAATCTCCTGTTTTTTGCAGATTCTGCCAAGATTGAAGATCAAATATTAGACATGCTAAAGAAAACCTACTCAGAAAAATAAGTTATTTTGTCTTAGCTAGATTGGAAATAGTAAAAAATTTTGAAATCTGATTTGATACAGGTGCTTAAGTGCATAGGGAAAGAATTCTTTACCTGTACAGTCCTCGGGATCCCAATCAATTTAAGAGTGTGAGCAGAAATCCGTTAGGTATTGGGGAAGAAGTTCTCCTGGAGTCTACAGGAAAGCCACAGTGCAAGGTCCTGTAACCCTTCTGAGGCTTTATGTGGCTGCTTATACTTAAACGTCTTTGGGCTGTTGACCTGAAGGCACAGAAAAAGAAATTTACTACCAACAAATTCCATCCTCAGCATCCTCTTTCTGCCCAGAAAATAGCCCAGAATGCTTTACCCATTTTGTTTGTTTTGTGTTGCCTTTCATCTGACAGTTGTGTTACGAGGAAAAGTAGTATATTGCTAACCATATATTGAGTTGTTTTGCATGTTCATGAATGTGGCAAAGTTTAGTGGGAACTAGTTGCCTGCTGGACTGCAGAGGCATCGTAATACTGTCCTCCCCATTCTGACTGGTTGCTGCATGTACCCATATCTAAGGAAGAAAAATTGAAAAATTGAAAGAAGAAAGGAGATTTCAAGGTACATATTTCTTTCAATAACTGATGAGCTTGTGAAATGGAAGTACTTTTTTTAAAAAATAAGTTTGTACTTTGCATTTACACGTCATTATTGTTACCTCCATACTTCTTCATCTCTCTTAATCATTAGCTGCAAGTTTGCTATATGTTTCATTAAATGAAGGGAAAAGATACATGTATTCATATATTAGCAATCATTTATGAAAAATATTTAAAGCTTTTAGAGTCTGCTTTAATACTAAATGCACTGTCCTTATTGAAGGGGCAAGAAATGCCTGGTACATATTAGTACATACGAAAATGACTGGTGCGTCTTTATTAACAAACTCTCATCCTTAAAAAGGTAGTGGCATGGAAATTATTTCTAAGAAAACAAATCATAAAAGTATCCCTGAGCTTAACTGTCATGGTCATCTGATCTAAATATAAAATTCTTACACGTTCTCACCTCTTGTTTTGTTCCTTTTCAGTACTTACTGTCTCACTCTTAATTGAAGGCACTGCATACATGACACATTTCAAAATACTTCTTATATTTTCCAACTGTAATTTTAGTTAACCCAATTTTACCTTATTTTTCATTTCAGGGTATTAACACTAGATAAGTTTAAAAGTCAGCAAGCAAAATCGCAAACAAAAACTGAAAGATCTATTTTAATAGATCTTGATCTATTCTGTTTGAATTTTTGAATAGTTTTATGGACAATCAGAAACAATATTAGCAAATCTTACAGATACTGTATCAAAACTTCTGACTTTAACATGTTTTTGCAATATAATATTATATGTTCTAAAGCATAAAGTGTTTTATAGTTCTTTGGGCATCAGTATTCATAATGGGACAACTCAGTGGCTTTTGTAGATTGCTTCTTGGCAGCACACACAAAACTCATTCATTTCCCCAGAGCACCAGGGTCCCTTCCTTATTTTGCACCCCCAGGGTTACAAACGTGCTGTCCAAAATATTGATGCCTTCACTTTTTTTCTCTCTCTCCTCTTTTCTCTTTTATCCTCTGTTTCTTTCCTTTCCAACCAAAACATTGTATTAATCTACTACGAGAGTTTAGAATCCAACTTGAATCAAGGTACTATGCAATGTGTTTCCTTTTCCTGAGCAAGGAGTGGAAAGCACCTTGGGTAATCCCTTTTCTTTTTTTCACTGCCAGAGTTTTGGCAGAACTTCTTTCTGGACTTTTATGGTGAAAAAACGGAGTGAATACTCAGGTGCAGATTTAGTTTTGCATCTGCTGTAACTGTGCTCTTATACCAGTGCCCACCTCCATGCACGTGCACTCCTGGGTGAATCTGCAGTTTTGTTTGTTTGTTTTTAATTATACAGACAGTAGAATCTGCATCGTTACTAAAACATAGAAAAAACAAAGACACAGTGCATCCATCTGTGTAAGTATTTCTTTATTGTTTGGCGTATAAATACATTTTGTTTACAAAAATACAAACGAAAAACGAAAAACGAAGAGCAACACAAACCAAAAGTTCCCCTACCCAGATTTATCTAGGTTATAAATTAAAATTGAACTTTTTTATTGGATTAAACACAAAAATGTCTGAAATGTGGATATTTTTTCATACGGTAGTGGTGTATTATTTATTTACTGTGCATTTCCAGCCTAGTGAATTATGCTAGAT
This sequence comes from Anser cygnoides, assembly GCF_040182565.1. Taxonomy (NCBI): domain Eukaryota; kingdom Metazoa; phylum Chordata; class Aves; order Anseriformes; family Anatidae; genus Anser; species Anser cygnoides. The sequence goes on from NC_089873.1 coordinate 31,613,202, forward strand.
AAGATCACACTTTAGAACATTTGCACAGAGTTTCTTGACTAGTTGGAATAGGGTACAAATGCATTTTTAAATTTGTTTTCATTCTTACATATTACAGTGTAAGCAATTATGAAGCAATGTTCTTCACTAAATGCTCTTACCGCAAAGTCATTAAACACTTCAGGTCATTTTTCTTGGGGATAGGGACCCGATACTATTTCAAAGTGAGGGTTTGGTCTTCACTGCTTTTGTATAGCCTATTTTAATGACTCTAATGCCCTCAAATGTGGGCAATGAAGAAAGTACATTGCTATCTGACAAGGAGACTCATGCAATTTTTAAATACTCTGTTCTTTCTTCAGCCTTTTTCATACAGGTTCCTTCCAAAACAATCTCCAAATGAGTGATGTCTTTGTAATCTACTCATGTTTGCAGTGTCATAAACATTTGCACTTTGCTGCTAGATGATTGACATTTTCAACTAGAATTCATTTAACTGTTAATAACATAAATGTTTGCATTATCAGTGGGCACAGAAGATCAGTGATATTTATCCTCATGCCATGTACACAGCAATAACTAAAAACAAAGTTAAGCCAATATGATCAAGTTTAGAGTTTTGGCCTTTGTGCATTTTAATTTTAACATGACGTTTTTCTTACGTGTTAGAAAGATAGATGTTTCTACTCCTTCTGTGTATGCATAGAAAAGTAAAATCTCTGGTATGCATTTTTTTAAAATTATATGCATAGTAGAGGCATACTTCTTTTAAGATGTGAAAACTTGAAATCTTCCAAAGCCAAAAAAGGATGAGGAGATGAGGAGTACCAGCTTGGTGGAAAATTGATGTAATGTTTTTTTGCAACAGTGAAATGCTTCTCCATAGGGCATTTATTAGCTAACAGTATAACCTGTGTGACCTTGTACATACTTTATTGCTTTGATTCCATCTAATAATGTGGATATTGTAAATATATTTTTATTTACTTGATATTCTGTACATTTCTTTATATTTTCCATGAATTGGAAGCAAATAATAATAATCATTTGCTCTTTGGTACCTATATAAAGTCCTGCGTTTCGTTTAAGACAATTGTACCCATAAGTGCAGATGCCTGTAGTGTTTTTTAATTAGAAATGGTTTGGAGCTACTGCTGAAATCTTCACCTTGAAACTGAAGTGCAGTGTTAAGTATTCAGAAATAGACCAATTAGATCTATTTCATAAAATACAGGCTTACCACAGCTACAAATTTGTTCCGGGTTGCTGGTGGCATTGCAGCTTTTCCACCAACGAGGGAGAGACCGCAGTGCTTTGCTAAAGGGATCCTTCTTCGCTGCCTTTCTTTCTTTTCTTCTTTTCTGTTGTGCTCCAGATCATCATCATCAATGCCAGAACATGTTACTAGTTATGGATTAAGATAGAGAGGTTGATCTGATAAGTAATGAAAAAAACTGACCATGCTCTTAACTGCTCAGTTCTGGCTACTGTAAGCTGAATTGTTGCTTTACCTCTATAGAGTAAATGTTTTAGAAATTTTAAAAGCAACTTATTATTGATAAAATACTGATCACTATCAGGATATGGACTTTGCTTTTCTTCTTAGGCTATTTTCATTTGTTTCTTCTGCACCCTTTTAATGGAATATATAGGTCTCTTGAAAGGTAAGGCTGAAAATTGCAAGTCTGGCCTGCATTATGTAACAAATTATTTGAAATGCAGCATTTTATTTTCTTTGTACTAGTAAAGAAAACCACTATATCCCATTTAACTAAGTTCATTCTTCATTCGTGTTGAAGGAGTCAAAGAAAATAAGTTTAACAGACTAACTTCACAGCACATCATAAGCTTGTTACTCTGAGGAACAAATAAATTATTTTTTTGTAACTTTACAACCCACTTTTTAATGCTTGCAGTTGCATCTAAATTGCTTCCAAGCCAAGGGCACAAGTCTTATGCCCTTGCATAAGTCATGCACGATGAAAAAAAAAAAAAGAAAACCACAAAAACCCCGCCCTCCACTGAGGACATTCGCTGTTTAAACCATTACTACACCATGTATTCATGTCAACTGCATCATATTGACTTGTCTCTCCAATGTGATGTGGGTTTACTAAAGGATTACAGGGCTGCACACATGCTTTTTATAAACTCTGCATGCATGTCTGATTTTGCCTTAATGAATCGTACATCCGTTAATTCATTTTGTTTGTTTGTTTGTGTCTCCAGTGATGCAGAGGACCATAAACCTCTAAAAAAAGGAAGCCGGACACCTTCAGACAGAACTGTGAAAAAAGAAGACAGTGATGATAGTTTAGTTGACTATGGAGAAGGTGTAAATGGTCAGTTCAATGAGGATGGCTCCTTTATTGGACAATACAGTGGTAAAAAAGAGAAAGAACCTGCAGAAGGAAATGAAAGTTCTGAGGCTCCTTCTCCTGTAAATGCCATGAATTCATTTGTGTAATCAAAGAACTCGATCCCCTTGTGTCCTCTGTTTGTTTAAAGCACTTGTACGTCCTCCTTCTCATACTATGAACATGCAGGTAACGAAGCTCCTCACCTCAAAATGTTTATGCTATGAGAACATGCCAGTCAATACAATTACTCAGTATGATGACACATCAAGTGGTACGTTAGTATGAATCAAAATAAGAAATTCAAATTTTGTTCGAAACTTGGGTTTCCTTACTTTTTTTAAAAGGAACTGACACTAAAAAATAACATTGACTTCTAATTTTGTTTTCTGTTGAAAATATGGTATAATGCATGAAAAAGATGCTACACAATTCACAATCTCGTGTACACTATAAAAACATGGTTGGACAGTTTGTTATGCAATCCTCGGCTGAATCCCTGGATATGAATTCCGTTTTCATTGTCAGAGTGTTATAGTAGTATTATATAGAACTTCAATGTCTTTGTGGACATTGTTGTGAAATTGGTGACTTAATGTCTAGCTATCATATGTCTTTTTGCAAGACAGTTAGGAACAGTATGTACAGTATATAATTGCTAAATGATTTAAGTATGACACTTGCATTTGCTGATGCTTAATGAGACCCTATTATCTGCTCTTTGCTCCTATTACTTTATAGCCTTTTTAATCTATCAAGTATTACAACAGTACAGTGTTCTATTTTTACATCAAAACACATTGGATTGATTTTAGGGCATAAAAGATACGCATTGCAATGCATTTTGGAATTTGTACAGTCACTGAAAGAAAAATTTTAAAATGACAGAAAATATTCCAGAAAACACAGGGCAAAATACATTCAGTGCCTTTATACAATATGCATTCCATAATGCACTGTACTATGAAGTCAGTTGCTGCAGTAAACTGTGATTAGTAGACAACTATCATTGCCAAATAAAATAAAAATGTAAAATAAATAAATAAATAAAGTGTTATGAAACTGTTGTGCTAAAAATGGAAGGTTTAAAATGTTTAAAATTACACAAAGGAGAGTATGATTTTTTTTTTCCTTTAATAAAATAAACACTTCCTAGACAGTTACAGCACAACATGTTTTCATGGCCTTAGAAGATTTATTTAGGAAAAAAAAAAAAGGCGAAAAAAAAACCACAAACATGACAAACACAACTAGAATTAAATTATTTACTAACACAGCAAGGTATAAGCTCTTGTAAAATAAACAGTTAAAACACAAGCTAGCCAACTACATCAACAAGAGTGCATTTCCCTCTGTGTCCTCTCCTGCTCAGTGTGGCAGCTTTGGAATTATCTACACCCCGAAGCAGTGTGGGGTTACCACTCATGACCGCAGAATTCAATCTGACAAGTGCTCGTATGGTTTAGTGGTAAAGGATTACCATTATCAGTTACAAAATTATTTTCTCACATACTATATCAATCAAGTGTTTACCTCCAAATATAAATTTTTATAACAACCTATGGTTGAAGGAATGCTCAGTTTCATTTGCCAATAAATTGGTTTTTCATAACTTGCATCAAGTTTAATTTTAAGTAAGCTTTTTATATGTAGATATTTTGTTGAATTTGTAAATACACTTAAAGCGTAGGTGCTATATGCTTCTAGGTGTTACAAACAAATAAAACAAGAAAGCTTATGTTGTACTGTGTAAGAAGTACTATAGCCAATGGTGTGCATGGTATTTTAAAGCATCTACTTAAATATATATTATTTTTTTTGCTGTGAAAACAAAATAGTGAACTGTTCTGCTTTTTTACTGCAGATTCCTAATTGAACCATTCAGAGCTTTTGCCAGTGCATTACATCAGACCATAGTACACGTCGCAGCTTTCATGTATATATTGTAGGTAAAGCACAACCGAAGTGATCATAAATGTACACTAGCTGTAATAAGCTTCTTCCGCACCTTTGAGCTTTTCATCGATCAGTTTTCTTAATGGGAACCGAAATAAGAAATGAATTATACAAACATTGACTACAAAGCACAAAGAGAACATTTCTTAATAAGATTTTACCGATGGTTTTGGTAAAAGAGAAGTATAATTTTATTTAATTGTAGATGCTGAATTATCTGTGCATGTGGGGGTAAACATACAGGCTCACTTCTGTAATAGTGCAACAGATTTTGTATTAAAAATAAATGTGGTTTTAAAATTTCACTGTTTGTTCTGTTTATACTAGTGGTAAAAGTCAGATCTGATTCACCATGTAATTAAGGATTCAAATTGGAAAAAGCATGAAACAACTCTGTCAGAAGCTGTTCCCACGTTGCTAAAGGACTTTATGTACCGCAACCAAATTATTTATGGACTATTGCCTATCTTTACATACCGCCATTTGAAAAAGATATGAATTCGTCTGACCATTTCCCATTGAAATCTGCTGCTGTTTACACTTTACTTCCATGGATGCTTTATTTAGTCATATTTCTGCAATCGTGTCCATGCCTGTAAGAGTGAATAAGAGAAAACAAGAACATTCATTCTAAATTAAGGGCCCTCATATAGGATCCCAAATCAGTATTTTGTGTCCTAGAGGACATGCAAAATTCTGAGTATTCATTTCTAAACAGGATATTTAACAGTACATGAAGCGAGGCAAGTTTAACACCTTTCACAGTACACAAAATCCATTGCAATGCTGTTTTCACACTTTGTCTATTCTTTGTATGAATGGAAACGCACCAGGCAGGAGGGCAGTTGCTCCACAGAGAAGGCCGCAGGAGAGTCATGGATTCCAAGAGGTGTGGGTGCTTCAGGAAATACTAAAGAAGGTTGATGTTTGTCTGTGATGCTCGAAAGAGGGATTTTGTCACTGAATCAGGAGCCATTCTGTCCACCCTCTGAGCCACCTATATACTGGACCCCCTTGGCTATTCCCACTTCTGTCACCTGTGTGGTCAAAACTCTGGCACCCTCAGACATTGGTCTGTCTGTTTCTCTGTACTGGCATCTATTGTTTTTTCCAGCAATGTACATTGACTGGGAGATATGAAATACAACTGCTTGTATTTTGATTAAATTCCTGGAAAGAGGGATCTGAGTTCCCTAGGCTTTGTCGGGACGTGATAACCATTTTTGGAGACACACTTCTGTTCGTCTGTTCCTGTTTCCCGAAGTGTGTTAATACATACAGTTGCTACATTTTCCTTTTAGTGATTTACTTTTGCTTTTGGGTTTGTTCTCACTGAAGTGATAGTATAAATCCAGAGGGAATTAAAGAGGATACCCCACCAGTAGTTTTTCTTGCAATCTGCTATTCTCACATTGTTCCTAGGAAAATAGAATTTCCTTGTGAATCCACATAGCAGAGGCAAAGTGGCAAAGTGAACTAAATTCCCTTGATATGCTGTCTGGCCCATTTTGAGACAATCTAGAGAAATAATAAATGAAGCAATATTTTCTACAGTATGGAAGTGGGCTTTTTGTTGTTGTTGTTTTCTCTGAAAGAAGGATTAGGGATAAAAGCAGAAAGATGTTGAGATGTTGAGAATTGTCCTTTGTTGTGTGTAATTGGAAAGTAATTGTCCTTTGTTGTGTGTTTCTGTCTCCCTTCCTCTCCTGGCCTTCCCTCTTCCGCTGTCTTAGGAAAGAACACTTCAGAGAGCTGGCAGAAGCAGTGCCTGATGTCATGGGAAGATGGAAATAAATGAATATGCTACTGTAGGGGTCTACCCCCAAATAATGCTTTCTGGGGTGCAAATTAAATCCATCTGGTCATCATTTTTAATCTCTGAGGGGATTCATGTTTTCTCTTGCTGCTCTTTGTGCACATGAAGTGGAAACTTTAGACCAAGCTGTCAAGATAAGTGCATGTCAACAGGATGTTGACTGACAGTAGATGTGATACATCGTGACTGTAAGCAAACAAATTCTGATCCTTGTGGTCTCACAACTTTTGGCAACAAAAATATATGCAAAGTTTCTTACTGTACTCAAATGTAGGTGACCCAGTAACAAATTCAAATCCTGTTTAGTATCTATAAAAATGAACCCTTCATTTGAGGGCTGGAGCAATGTGCCCAACTGTGCATTTGGCAGCACTGGCTTTGTCCCCTGGGGAAGCACTTCAGGATAAAATTAGAGCAAGCTTGCTAGTAATGGGATTGCATATGTTACATGCTGAGAAATGAGGCAGGGCAGGGGACAGCTTCTGTCAGCAGGTCCCCTCCAGCCTCTTGTCCTCCCTGACCCTGAGGTACCCAAGTAGAATAAAGAAGTTCAAAAGATGGTCTTTCCCCATATGCTGGGGAAAAAAATAAAAAATAAATATAAATAAAAAATAAATACATATATATATATATATATAAACTGAATCTGTAAATAGGAGTTAATTCTGCCTGGATTTCTGTTATGTTTTGGATATTAGTGAAGAGGAGGAAAAATGCCTGGTCCCCAGTTTTTCAAGTTGTACAATTACACGTGCCAGGGTTTCAGATCTAATCCTAACTCCAGTGCCTGACTTCTGAGAAATTACTCACTCATGCTGTATTAAGGAACAAACTATGTTTACTTCCAACAACGAACTATACTTGATCCATATTTTCCAAAGGATGCTGCCCTATTTCCCAGTCCAAAGGCCTCTAAAAAGGGATGCTTTGATCTTGAAATCCAGCAGCTCATCTGACAGATGATAGCAGCCATTTGTGCACATTGCTCTGCCATTACTCTGTGTTTGCAAAGATCTCAAGGACTTTGAGTCTTCATAGGACTAAGGGGACAAATTAAGTTTTCCTAATTGTGGTATTCCAAATACATTCCAAATAGATGGTCTGGAATATATGGGCTGTAGTGAGGGAGTCCTTGTGGACATGCCAGCATGAAAATTTTTTTTTGTTTATCTAGTTTTGTGTTTCTATTTATGCATATATTGTTTCGAGATACTTACAAGAACTTATCAATCTTTGAGGCTTTTCTCATATTTAATTGAAAACTGCCAATAAGTTTGCACGTTTTAGATGGGAGAAGTACTCTAACAGATGTTAGATGTTAGATGTTTGTCTAACAGACAAACAAACATACAAGGCAATTGCTTAACTTTCTTTACTTTTTGAAGCAAGCTGGGATGTTGCCTGGGAAGCAACTGCTTTTTTTAAATATAGGACAAGGCCAGCTGAAGAGACCCCTTTCCCTTAGCTTGGGAATTTGACTGGTATTGTTCTAATAAGATGTGGAAGGAGGGAATTTTCCAAGCCCTTTAGATAAGGAAGATACAAAGAAGCCATGTAGTGAAGACTCCAAACTTGGAATGCCAGCATCAATGTTTTTGAATAACTTCTTAAGAAAAAAAAAAAAAAAAGGAAAAAAGGTGGAAAGAGGGCAGTTAATTGAAACAATTTCTGTCCAAGTCAGAGGACAGAGTGAATGGAGGTGAAGTGGACATCAGCTGGAATATTTTGATTTTCATTAAAGAGAGAAAAATGTCCTTTGCTAGGTCATCTGGCAGCCTCTGGGTACAAACACAACATAAGGAAGCACTAGAAAAAGCATTTAGACTACTTCTAAGGGAATACTGTACATTTAAGTTGGTAGGTGTTGACAAACCGTAGTTTTATGCGTAAATATATAACTCAATCAATCAATCAGTGAGCCAATGATCAGGCCAGAACTTTGATCCCACTGAGGTTATTGTTTGTTGCTGGCTGTGTTACAACACTGAACTCTTGGTGCAATTTTTTTTTGGCTTTAGTAAGAAACCAGACTCTGTTGTTTTATTAAAATTAGGCAATGACCATAAACTTTATCAAAAGGGAGGTTTTTGAATTTTTCTAAAACGAATTTTGTTTAATGCAATAGCCCAGTTTTTAAGCTTTAAAAATAGCAATTGACCACTAGGGGGAAGTCACAGTTGTTCGTTAGCAGAAGCCCATGGAAAACAGCTATCCAAAACGATGCATCAAAGTTCATATCACATGTGAAAGCATATATGTATATATAATGTGCATATATAAAATACTAGCTATAAGACACAAGTTCATAATAATTTTCCCGTTTTGAAAAAAAAAAAAAGGATACGCTATTCAGAATATTTTTTTTACTTGAAAGAAGTAAAACCACTGCCACCACCCTTTCAGCAGTTTAAAAGCAAAAGTTTTTTAATTGATTCACTGAGTACTATTGCCAGCTTCGGCCTTTCCCCTGCGTAGGGTGCTGCTGGTTTACAGAGGGAACAAGGGGTTTGCCTTTTCGGCCCATGAAAACCCCATGGGACCATAAAAGCAAAGAGCTGAATGGAGGATCATGTGTTGCCATGCTGCTCCAGTCACGTTGAGCTGCATAGGATATTAGGTGCAGGATGCTATTCATTTAATTACCTGTGGCTATGAAAGCAGCAACTGCTCTGGAAAGCTGGATGTCTCAAGACCAACTGAAGTAGTCAGGAACAGTCTACAAGGTCTCTGGTCTCTGGTCCACAATAGTTCTCAAATGTTGTCTGTGAATCATTTAATAGAGTGCTTGTTGGCCAGGGTAGACCCATGCAAGGCACTGTTTTAACAACAGCATGGGTGATTGAGATGTAATGGTTAGAAATTTTTCCAGATGCTGCTTATTCTGCTCTTACAGACATAGCCAGAGGACACCATGTGGTCTCCCAGACACAAATTCAGGCCTCAGTGCAGGATGAGACCACTACAGATTTTTTTTTTTTCCTCCTTATTTTCCCCACTACAGGGGCATGTAACTCTAGCACAGACAAACCTTGAGCAGCAAACAGAACACTCACTGAGTTGAGTCAGACTTTAAAAAGCATTATAGGGTTGAGCTTGTCATTTTGCAGGAACTCCCTAGTGCATACAAGAGGCTTTTCTCTTGTATATATGCATATTTGAAGATGAGGAAGCACAAGCTGTGTGTGTGTGTGAGACACAGCAGGAAGATGGGGGAAAAAGAACTAAATCAGATCCCCTTGACATTGAGTCTGTGTTGTATCTGCAGGTTGATTTGGTGCTGTGTAAGCAACGATATTAATGATCTTATTCTAATGTGCCCATTTGTTATCGCGATCATAAATTACAGGGACATGTTGGGCAGAATTGCTCTTTGTAAAGTAAGCTGGTAAGAACAGTGGGACAGGGATGCTTAGTCTGAAATTCACCATTCATTCCTGTCCCAAAGGCAGACAGAAATAACATTTTTTGAGGGTGGAGGCAGAATCAGAAATCAGACAAACACCTTGCTCTTTTGTCAACTCCCAAGTCAGTATACGTAGGCACCAGTGCTTGGCAGCTATAAGATAGTAAAGGTTTTCAAAAAGATTTGGCTTATTTGGAGCCAGTTAGCTCAGATTCCTGTGAGTCATTTGAAAGGGCAGAGTGCTGCTCTTGGCTGAATTTACGAAAGCAAAAGGGACACTTACCCATGACAAGGCCACACTGGGTAATCTGTAGGCCAGTAGCTTGTCTCGATGAGATAGGATGCTTATCAGGTTTGAGTTTGTCAGGGTTGCCCTTAATCTCCATGTCAAAGAAGAAAGGCTTAAGGTCTTGATACATGCAGGTGAGGTGAACTCCTCACACAGCAGATTGTGCTCAGCTGGGCTGGTGTCACTGTGGCAGGGAGCAGACTCGGTGCTGGGCTCATTCTTCCTGACACTTGTGCAAGCCATCCCTCTTCAGGTATGCCCGTCAGTCACAGCGATTAACCCTATGGATCAGGACAGCAGATTACCTCCCAGGCAACCACAGAACCATAGAATGGTTTGGGTTGGCAGGGACCTTAAAGCCCACCCAGCTCCAACCCCCTGCCATGGGCAGGGACACCTCCCACCAGACCAGGTTGCCCAAAGCCCCATCCAGCCTGGCCTTGAGCACCTCCAGGGATGGGGCATCCACAGCTTCTCTGGGCAGCCTGTGCCAGTGCCTCACCACCCCCTGAGTGAAGAATTTCCTCCTAACACCTAATCTAAATCTCACCTCTTTTAGTTTAAAACCATACCCCCTTGTCCTATCACCACACTCCCTGACAGCTTTCCTGCAGGCCCCCTTTAGGCGCTGGAAGTCTAAGGTCTTCCCGGAGCCTTCTCTTCTCCAGGCTGAACAACCCCAGCTTCCCTATCCTGTCTTCACAGGAGAGGTGTTCCAGACCTCTGATCCTCCTCAGGGCCCTCCTCTGGACTCGTTCTAATCTTTCCATGTCCTTCTTGTTCTGGGGGCCCCAGAGCTGAATGCAGCACTGCAGGTGGGGTCTCACGAGAGCAGAGCAGAGGGGGAGAATCACCTCCCTCGACCTGCTGGCCACGCTTATTGATGTCTGGCTTTCTGGACTGCAAGCGCACATTACCAGCTCATGTTCAGTTTTTCATCCACCGATACCCCCAAGCCCTTCCCTGTAAGGCTACTCTCCATCCACTCTCTGCCCAGCCTCTATTCATGTTTGGTATCGCCCCTACCCAAACAATTGCACGATTTTGGCATCACAACATTGGAAGCCCCATTTGTCCAAAATTAGATGAAGAAACCAGGACTGGATTCACGTTGTCAGACAGCATCATCTTCAGGGGGATTGTGCCCACAGAAGCCATCTCAGCACATCAGGGCCGCTCACGTCAGGAGGACGGTGTGCTGCTCCTCGGGGTGAGCACCCCGATGTCTGTGCAACGGCACCCAGAGGTGGGAGGAGGAACCTGCAGGACATGCATGGCTTTGTAGCAGGACATCTGCTGCATAGAGTGAGCCTGTGGAATAAAACAAGAAACCTGGGATGCTCAGAAGATAAGGTGTTGAAAACACCATTTAAACATCCAAATCAAACAAAATAGAAAAGGCACTGTGTGTTAGCCTCCCATGAAAACATCAGTACAAGAAGTTTGAGGTTAGAGAGGGGAACATAGCCACAGGTCAATGATTAATAATGAAGAAAATCTGGCAAATGGTTTCTTCTCGCTGATGGTGGTGAGAGTGGAGCTGCTGACACTGGAGCTGGGACAGATTTCTCAGCTGGAGCAGACAACCACTGCCCTGCCAAAGCCATCGAGGCTGCATCAATTTACACCAGCTGAGACCTCTGCTTGTGGCATTTTATGCAGGTCTTTGGGCAGAGGTTTTCATAATGAATTTTTTGTTTTTAAGTGAATAACCATCTAATAAAGTGTCAGGGTTTCTCCACTAATGACAGCAGCCTCCAGCAGGGACACTACAGCCCCAGCCAGCTTACATGTTAGAGACAGCCACATGGCAGGAGAGTGATCTTTCTTTCTGAATTACGTATTTCAGGCTGCAACTGAAAAATGTTCTGCTGCAAATAATAATAATAACAACAAAGCAAACAGCTTTAATTATGTAGTTAAATTTTGGTGTGATTATTGCAAATCAGTTGGTAACTAAAGATCTGTAATAATGAAAATAAAGTAGAAGGACCTCTGGAGAGGCATAGTCCATGTTTTCAAGAGGGTGACTCTCAAAGTATAGATCTTAATTCTACACACAAAAGCTTGAGGAGAATCATTGCAACATCCTTCTTAATTGTAGATAAGATTTACTGTTTTTAATGGCTGCAATTTGATGTTCCTTGTAAAAGATATCAAGACGAATTTGCCTTGTCACCCATTTAAAGCTTGTCTGCAGGTTTGGTTCTGTTTTTTGTTTGCTGTCAGGCATTTATTTTTTCTTAATACATCCAGTAGGATAGGTTTCACAAATTATTCATATCCATCATCACCGGGTGATGAGTTTTTCAGCAAGATGTTCAGAGAAAAATTGCTGTATACCATAAGAAAATGTCTGTCAAAAATCATATACAACAATTAATGCAGCCTAGTCCTGCATTTAGAAGTAGTCTTTCCTCTTGACTTAGTTTTTAATTTCAAGCAAGCTTTCTGTGTGAGACCTGAACTGATATAAAAACACACAGGTATTGAATCTGAAATGTTCAACTACTTCAGCTGACAAAATGTAGGCTAATGTATGCAACATATGGATTGCTTTATTTTAAGTCAAATGAAGATGGTAAATTTGGGGGAGAGAGGGGATGGGGGTTGGTTTCTACTGAAGATAATGCAATGTGAAGCCTATAGGAGCAGAAATGACAACCTTGCTAAAAATGTTGTCATTAATTCACGTCTCAGCCTCACAGCAACAATCATGTCTTCTCTTCCCTTGCTTCTCTGTCCTAAGCCCAGGGAAGACATTTCTTCTCTGAGCATCTCCAGGTGCTGCGGGGTGATTTGCAGTGGCACAGTCTCATCCAGTGCTGAATCCCACAACCGGCAGCACACTCAAAGGGGAAACAGTTATAGCAAGGGGAAAATGTTAAATAGAGTCTAATACTTAAAGTCCGTTTTCTTTTCCATCCTATGAAAGTGCTAGGTAAATCTCTCACTCCCAAGCTGGCCACACACTGGAAACGGTTCCTGAAAAACAGGGCTGCTGCATCCATGTGATTTAACCTGATTTTAACAAATATTTCATCACACATTTAAAGTAGTTGAGTATCTTTATAAAGACCTGACTAGTCTAGAATTATCCCTGCAAACATTATTTCCAAACACCTTTTACTCAGGCCAGCAAATTCAAATAATAGACCAGTGTGTTATTAGATACCAGCTCAAAGATACCCTGAAAGCACCCACCAGTAAGTCAGAAGGATCACCCCTTTCCCTGCACAAGGCAGAGGAGTGCATCATCACTGCATGCATGAAGATTTATCAAGGCTATCAGTTATCATGTTTTAATCTTCACTGCCTGCAGATGGGCAAAACCAGATCATTTTCCAGGATACTCCCTATCATAATTAAAGAAAGTCTTGTGTTTATTTCCATTGAATTAGCTGTTGGTACTATTTCCAGCATGGGAACAACCTGCCTGATCAGAAGACAGAGGGAACCAGGGGCACCTAGTGCCCTGTCCAGGTGTGCTCTTGTCCTCCTAGGCCACTGCCATGCTGCTGCTGGTGGTCAAGCTTTTGCCATAACAAGTGTCCAGCCACTCTGGTCCTGGCCAAAGCAGGACTTAGCCAGAACTGTGGGCCTAAATACCTACTCTTTGCTGGGAATGATTAGAAGTGACTGAGCGAATGGCAAAGAGTGGGTGACAGGGACACTCCTGGCCCCATGGCTGTCTAGGTAGCGCATCCTCTGGTGGATAGAGCCAGGGATCACTCTCAGCATTGCTTATGTGTTTCCACAGTGGTAACTTTTGACCCCTCAGCTAAATGCTGACTTTTGGAAAAGAGTCAAGTCACTAGATATTGTGCTTTTCTACTAATTCTGATTGTTATGTGAAATAAATGCTTGACATGTTAGCTACTGGTAGGGCAGATAATCAAACTAAGAACTGAAAATCCCCTGACTATACTGTGCTGGCATCCATTAGGAGCTGTTACTGACCTGGTGACACACTGATGATGATTTACAGCGTGCTACTTGGTTGCGCTGTAACCTCACATGCTTCTCAGCAACACACTTAAACAGTGCTATTCTATTTACTTTTGGCTTTCTATATTCTGATAGAGACATTTTAGACATGCACGAATGACCAGTAATTTAGATGGCCACAAGGATTTTTTTAAGCAAGTTCACATTGCAGTATATCATCACCTGCAAAATAACCTTCAGAAACAAATGCAACATTATTTTACATAAAACAAAATCATGTGGGATTATTATTTTATTCTCACTGCTTAAAACACCCAGACGGCTAAATCCTGAGAAATGTTTTGTTGTATAGGAAGCACAAAATCAGTGTGTATTCCTGAGAGGCAGCAGGTTGGCCTCGGCTATAGTCTGTGAATCACACATCTCTGCACAGAAGTGATATTTACATCTCTCCATGCCTCGTTGTTCCTAGCAAACAGTGGGCAGCAAAACGAAAATGAGGTGTTTTTAATAGGTTGGCTGGATTAATATGGTCATTGAAAGTTTCATGCCCACATTCAATAACCCCAGGCTTTCTGCTTCAGTTCTGGTGCAGGTCCATGCATCATCCTTGCAGGTAGTGTTGTCAACTTCATTAAACTGTGCACTATTGATTTTTTCACCTAAGATCCTTATAAGCTTTACACATGCCTAACCTTGAAGTGATATCCCAAATCAAATTTGAGGAGCTGTGTTCTTGAACAAAACCACAGATAACTTTGAAATATAAATTGATTAAAGTAAATGTCAAATAGCCTAGCTGCATGTGACCAGGTGATAGTAATGTGATATTTCAATTACCATTTGCACCCCTACAACAACAGGTGTGCTGCAGCAGCCTGCAGAATGTATATATGCTTACACTAAAACATACCCTGGTATTTTTAGTCATAATTTCTCAGAAAGCTTAGACAACTGCTGAAGCCTCTTCTTGGTTCCCATCCAAGGCTTAATGTAACTCCAAAATGTGTTAGTTTTCCTAATGCTGAATTTTGCAAAAAAATGAAGTTTTCCAAGTCCTAGTGCAAACATGTGTGTGGTTTTATCTCATTTGAATTCATCAAATATTTCTTTACCAAGAATTTCTTTGTAGTGTTGTTGACTCCACAATTGTCTCAGTGGGTTTGTCTACACTGCTAATTAGAGGCTGGGCTCACAGGCGTCGCTGTTAGCTCATTACTGGGCTGTTTTGAAGGGTTGTGTTAGGGCTTTGTGGGACCTCAGAGGTACCTGGCTCCCAAAAGGCAGTGAGGACAGGACTCCAGCAGCTCCGGCTCTGCCTTGTGCAGCCCTTCAGCACCACCTCCATGCGCTTGGTGCACTGCACAGCTAAGGTACCCAGCACTTTGAAGCTTTACACCTGGGAAGGGGAAAGGGTGGCTGAGCCTCCACAGGTGCCACCTGGCCATCAAAGAGCAGAGCCCACACAGGGCAGTCACAGAGTAGCCTACTACAAATGTGCCATCCTGAAAAGATGGAGAAGGCTGAGGGAGCAGGACAACCCTCAAATAATACTTACTTTAAATAAAATAGTCCAAAGACACCCTACTGTATTTTCTGACCAAATTAGTGACCATGCTTAACAGAAGGTGAGATGGGAGATCCCACAGAGCTCATGGGAGTGTAAGATATAATCACAAGTGGTAATCAAGGAGGATGTTCTGCTTTTCTCTGAGATAGTGGAGACTCTCCACAGCTAAAGACCAGATACGGGAGATGCTAATGACATTAATTGATCTCATGTTGTTGGTGTATCTAATGTTGTGCTCAGCTTTTGCTCTGTTCGTAATCATAAATGAATTTTACCTCAAATTATGTTACAGTATCACAATATCACAGTATCACAGATTTCTAGGTTGGAAGAGACCTCAAGATCATCGAGTCCAACCTCCGACCTAACACTAAGTACTCCACTAAACCATATCGCTAAGCTCTACATCTAAACGTCTTTTTCTAGGGATGGTGACTCCACCACCTCCCTGGGCAGCCCGTTCCAATGCTTAATAACCCTTTCGGTAAAGAAGTACTTCCTAACATCCAACCTAAAACTCCCCTGTCGCAACTTTTGCCCATTCCCCCTCGTCCTGTCACCAGGCACGTGGGAGAACAGACCAACCCCCACCTCTCTACAGCCTCCTTTCAGGTAACTGTAGAGAGCGATAAGGTCTCCCCTGAGCCTCCTCTTCTCCAGGCTGAACAAGCCCAGCTCCCTCAGCAGCTCCTCATAAGACTTGTTCTCCAGACCCCTCACCAGCTTGGTCGCCCTTCTCCGGACTCGCTCGAGCACGTCCATGTCCTTCCTGTAGCGAGGGGCCCACAAAAGCTTGTGTCGAGGGCTGACTCTCAATAGATCGCAGCGAGGGAGCTGCTCTGCTACGTACGAAACCCCGACCCAGAATCAGGTCGTCTACGAATGATTTAGATGTTGCCAAAGGCTGAAAGACTGCTCCTCTCCTCTTTTCTTTTTTTTTCTTTTTTTTTTTTTTTCTTCTCTTCTCTCTCTCCTCTCTGTCTTGTATGGCATGATCTTCTTAAGACAATATGCAGTTAAATTCCTTTATTTGCTTGAGACACAAGAAATCACCACTATTAAATATAGACATAATTAGACAACATGCTAGATGAGCTCCCTTTTCCCATGGAAGGTTGAATCTAATGATCTTTTGAGCTCCTTCCAACCTGGGCTATTCAATGATTCTATAATGAAATATGTTTATTTAAAGTGTTTTTCAAGGAGATCATGAACATCTGTCCAATGGTACCAAGCATGGGTATTCCATGTAAGCAAAATATTTAATTTTTGAAAGACATGAATTAACAGAAGCAATGAACAGCAAAAAGCACATCGGTCAGAGGACATGAATGCATGTAGGCTGTCTGGTATATATGACGTAGTTATGCTAGATATAAAGTATGTTTCATGTAGACATTCATTCAATCACTGATGCCTCAAGGGAATTCAGGGTAGCTGCCAAAGTAAAAGGTGCAGGAGGAACAAGGTCAGTGGGAAATTAGGTAACAGAAAAAAAAAGCAAAGAGATAAGGAAAATGTAAGTGACCCTGCTGAGACTTTTCTACCACAGATGTAATTGCTGTGGAAGAAATTAATCTGCAAGATCTCCACATTGGGTTTTTGTGAATAGGCGAGAATAAATCTATCTAGAAAAACTTTCTTGCCACAAAAACATGATGAAAGAAGAATTAACCTTGAGGGAACAAAAAGCAGAGATGGATGGCTGATTGCCCAAACCTAAAATGAGACTTCCTGCCCACTGCCACATGTACGTTTGTGTGATGCCTTAAAATGTTTTTGTTGGAGGGGGAAAAAACAATTTTGGAGCCAAGTAATTGCCACTCTTTTATTGAATGGTAGTTAATAAGACATCCGGGGAGAATTGGGTTGATTTTAATTCTTTATTCTAGAGGGTATTCAGCAATCATGTTCCAACTAAATGGATAATCAAATAAGTCACACTCTCCATTTAAAAATGTGGTCATTGTTAATGGACCTAGTATCTGAAAGCACAGTTTTGCCACTGAATCCAAGAATGGGTGCAATTAAAAGCACAGTCCCTCTGCGCCCTTGACCCACACTGCTTCTGACACCAGCTCTGAGCACAAGAGAAGCTGAGAAAAATTCTGCAAACACTTTGGATAGCCAAGTTATAGGTGGCAGACTACATATTTATGCTCAGTTTCAAAATGAGTGATTTCCTGCGGTTAATAATCTTAACCATAAATTGATCCCAGTTAGACCTTGAAATTTATGTGGCAGTGAAGTGAGTAGACATAAAATTGGATTCTCACTATTCTCACCATAAACTTTGCTGATTTTTTTTCTTATGGGTTCAGTTTCTATTGTGGTGCCTTTTTGGCTCCCATAGAAGTGAGTAGGACTAGACTGATTTGAAATAGCCAGGTCCTAACACTTCTTATTTTTTAATGAGAAATCTTCACTGTCAGACTCCAGGCAACTTTGAAAAGTGATCTTAAAATAATTCAATATGTTTCTTTTTCATGCTCTTTAACAACTTTGATTTTTTTCTGTGAGATCAGATCCATCATCAGAAAGAATTAGTTGTTGTGGTTGCTGTTATTTATGTTACAACAGTACAAAGAGGCTTTGGGAGATCCTAGTGTGATAAGTAATATTAAAAATTTAGTCAATCTAATCAAAGTTGTTTGTAAAGAAATTAAATGAAAATAGTTTTCCAAAAACTAAAGGGACTTTAAAACTCTAAATGACCAAATAGGTAAATACCTTTCTTATTCAAGGTTCCAGCATGCCACAGATAAAACAGGGTAAACAGCAAACGATGATGGATCTGGGTAGCGAGGTTTATTTAAGAACCAGCAAGAGTTGAGCTTTTTTGCTACTTGACTGCCTTGCTTTCACATGCACCCCTTAGTTTTATGCTGATCTTGACTCCTTGGACCCACAGGGAGATCACTGCTGGTCCAGGAAGCTTGGGCAGAAAGTTGGGTTGGTTCCTGGTGTGCTGCTGCTCACAGCTACAAGTCTTGGGCATCACCAGCATTTGTCTCCATCCACGTACTTGATCTCCAGGATAATTACCTGCTTCCAGGATTTTTCCTCAAGCCAAGATCTTCTTTCTGGTGTCACTTCTGGGATCACCCAGAGCCAATACAGTCTGTGTGCAGAAACACAATGCATAATTTGCCCCCCTAACTGGTGGTTCTTTCTCATGTGTCTTTATAAAAGGCATGCAGCTTTTATGTAGTCCAGGTGTTAACACAACGTGCAACCAGCTCATACTGGTTGTAGCAAGCCAGTAGCAGACTTCTGCTTTACAGTTCAGAAGTTCAGTTTTGGACATTCACCCACATACACACAATTATCTGCCACCTCCTAACGTTCACAATTTACACCATATTTTCACCTATGTCACATCACAACCAGGTTCTCACCATATTTCTCCTTTTATCTTTTATTCTCACTTTACACTTCTGTCCTTCCCCACAACTAATTCCTTTTCTTCACGCTTTGCCAAAGAAGTCCTGTTGCAAAGCAACTGGTAGTGGTACCTGGTAGACTGGAAACAGAACTCTCACACAGATGTCGACAGTGTGTAAGGAGGTCCCACATACTGTCAGGCATTGCGCTCATAACATTGTACACATAAAGCTCAGGAATTGGTTTAAAGAAATTTGTTTTATTCTGAACATTAGATTTAAGACTAAGCAGGTGATTTAGCAGCTCTGGTTAGTAAACTAGTTAAGAAGTCACACTCTAGAAAATTGATATAGCAAAACATGAATTTAACAACAAATTCTAGATAGTTTAGATTATGAATAGGTACTGAAATCAGTGGTATTTACAGGCTGTAAAGAATTATAGATCTTGGCTGTAGGTAGTAATAATTAGCAATCTAAATCTATGAGTTTCATCAGGAAGCTCATAAAGTGTGCAAGTTCATCAAAAAAAGGACAAATGGGAAACTGCACAAAACAACAACTCTTGTTTTTGAATCAGAGATTCTATAGGAAATCAAATCTCTGTCCTTGAAGAAAGTGAGACAGATATTTTAGTCTGTTAAATCTTGGCAAGGGCAACTTGAATCAGTCATGTCAGAAGTATAGCCATCCCATTAGAAGAACTCCAGGAAAGAGGTTAGCAGTTGTTCAAGTAGGAAGTAATAAAAGCAATCCAGCCTCCTTCAGGGGAAGGTAATACCACACCAACATGATGCTCCTGTGATAATGGAGCATTTGGCTGGTGAGTGAATTTATGTCATTGATAAAAGATAGACTGGAAACCATGATTACTCCAGTGAAATAAGTTTCACTCCAATAGAAAGGGCATAAATCATGCCTAAAAAACAGCCTGACAGTATTTCCAAGAAGATTAAATAGCTACAAATGCACCTGGATATAATATAAACATTCTGAAGATTATATTGACAGTGATATTTCACCCCCTAGCATTTTAGGTATCAAGCGGGAACCTACAGGTCCCATCAGAAATCAGTGAATTATGGACAACAAACAGCATTTCATAAAACTTCCAATTGCCAACACAACTACTGAACAAAAAGCTGAATCCTGACCCTGTGGCTCCTTCAGAGATCAGTTTTGCTGTGCTTTGACACCTCCAAGAGGTGAGGTCACATAGCCCTCTCCCACACTGGCTCCACAGTTACTAGTGATACTGTTCTATGGTGCTGCACCTTGATGAATGGCTGTAGGATACGAGCAAGTACATGCGCCAGCCTCCTGCTGGTCATGCCAGTTTAGAAAGGTATTTCAAGCTAACTCATATATATTTTTACATTATAATTCCTAAGAGAACACAGAAAGAAACTGAGCCAGCCAGACACAAAGATAAATGAAAACTACGACTAAAAACACTGATGGCATTTGGCAAACTAATGAGTACTGGAGAGACCAAGGAGGGATGATAATGAATGGGAGCTATTTTTCCAGGCACTGAATACAGCCACTGTGAATCAGATTTGGATGCTGTTTAGAGGTCTTAGAAGAGGAGAAGAAAATGTTATTCAGACTCTAGTTCTGAGCAGATCCTACATAACCCCAGTGGGTCAGAGCTTTGAGCTATGATGACACGGCTAGCTGCCTAACTGGAAAGTTTTCACAGCAATATAAAATAATTTCAAGGAAGATGGACCTGCAGCTGAATCATATATCTTTGTTTATGGACTGGCTGGATCCAGACCATGTATTATGGACAAGGGTGTTTCTTGTGGCTCTAATTTCAAAGTGTATGTATTATTGTAGATGTCCTTTACTCCTTGACTGGTAGTCTTTTCCTCTGCTTTGGAAACTAAAAAAAATTTGGACATTCTTTACTGACCTTCACCATTTTCATGTTACAAAAATGTGGAAAATATATTAAGAAAACACCTCAAAGAACTCCAGATACTTAAAAAAAAAAAAAAAAAAAAAAAAAAAAAAACAGAGAAATGACTTTTCTTCCATAAGTGACAGAGAGAGACAGACAGAAAAATATGACAGAAGAACTAGAAATATTTGGACAGAGATAAAATAAGAAGGAAAGCTCAAATACAACTGCCAAGTTATGGAAGTGTTAGGGGGAATGCAGTAAAGTTTTGAATTGTGTGAAAGAAAAAAGATCATGAGAAGAAAGATGATAGAGATGCTGGAACTTTGTCCAAGACAAGGCAGAGAGGTAGGCTGAGATACAAATCTAAATAGAGAGAGACAAGCAAAGGGCTGGATCTGCAAGGTGCCAGGCTGGAAGCTCTGGCTGACTCTGAGTAACCAGATAAACCAAGTAGTCACAGGAAGAAAACAGAACTGAAGTGTAAAAGAGAAGATGAGTCACAAAGGAGAAGTAGATACTAAAGAGGGAACAAAAAATATCAGATAGGATGGGTTATCAAGAAAAAAGATACTGGCTGCTGCACGGAAAGCAGAAGAGACTTTTAAGTTGGATGACACGATATTTCTTCTTCCGAAAAACTTGTAAAGCAGAGACAGTTCAAAAGGAAGGCTGAATCAAACCAAATGCAAGCAAGGAAAGAGCTGGGTAGAGGAGCTCAGCACAGCAGCCATAGAAGGCTCTTTTGATAGAACTATAAAGGATAAAAAGGGGGAGAAACTTGGGGCATGCTGGTAACTGCTCTTTTGCAACAAAGAAATTAGATATCAAAATGGTATTTACTTCAGTTTTTCTATCTTATAAATATATAATGACATTTCTTTATGAGTTTATATGATAAAAACAGCACATAAACATTTAAAAATGAGATAAGCATATTTCAGAATTATCTACTTAATAACAGTTTCTGCATTTTGTAAGTATGAAGGATGCAATGTAATTAAGTGGCTATACAAACCAAGTAGATATCATAGTCAGATAAAACCTATTGCAGGGAAATGCAATTGAACTTGCCCCATATAATTAACAACCAACCATCAGCTTGCTCAGCCCCTGCAGAGATGTGTTTTCATTAGCCTGAACTGGCTATTGATATCTTCCTTCATTTCCAACATCCCCTGGAGCACGGGACAGCCTTTTGCACATGTATGTGGTCAGGACTGGTTGGACAGATGTGGGGAAAGACTGCTAGGGGTCAGCCGGGGTAATGATTTTTAGCAGCTGAACAACAGGATCTGAGGCAATTATATAAAATGAATTCAGCTTGTGAAGACAGCTAAAAATATCTTTTAGAATCATAAGAAAGCAATGCTTTTTACTGTAATTATAGAAATTTATTTATGTTAACTTTTTTTTCTTCACCAGAATGACAAATGTTTAAGGAGTGCAGTTCTGCATTATCAGAAGTTTTCAAACATTGTAGGAGTTGTGCAGGTCTGAAAGCTCAACACTGGTCAAGTGAGAAAGGAGGCTAATATGAGCAAGTTCCCCCACAAAGCTAGGAACTGGATCAGGCTTTTGATCTAATGGCACCAGGAGCTACTGAACGTCTGTAGTTGAAGAGATTCTCACCACTGAAGAAGCAGTTCATTGTTTAATTATTTTAGGCTGCCCATTTAAACCAGTTCATAGACACAAGTAAGAAAGTAAATGAGTGCAGCTTTTGCAGATGTGCAGAAGTAACTCCCAGTGACTGTGTGATATCAATATTTTGGCATTTGTCTGACAAACATGACCAGAAATTCTGATCTAGCATGTTAATATTATAAAAATATGATCAAATAAGTCTTTAGTAATCCACCTGTGTAATTATTTTTTTCCATTATTGCTGTATGTGATATTGGATATCTTTCATATTATCAATATCGCACAGCAAATTAAATAAATCGAAAACATTTAAAAGAGTCTCATCCAAAATTGCTATGAAATATCCTGTTTCCTAAATTCTTATATGAAGGAGGACAAGTTTAGCATCTAGGTTCATAGGCAACCTTGGCAATCTCAATTTACATATCTTTTTCTTCAGGTATAAGAAGAAGTGTTGCAGGAAGAGAGGTTCTTCAGAGCCAAGATGTGTCTTATTTTCAGATAGGGTAGCTGGCCTGCTTTTGTTGGTGCATGGGGTAACTACTCTGACTAGGCAGAGATGAGATAATAATTGAAGTACTTTTCAGTGTTGGGAATAATCAGATGATTAAAGTACATCTGAAAAGGCCCAGTTGCTTGTTGTGGTATTTAATTCACGATCTTTATCCATCTGTTTGGATTTCTGACTTCCTGTCTGACAGCACAGCCACAGTTGCTACACACAGGATACTGGGTAGGTGGGAGACCCATGCAGCCATGGTCCCTCATCTTCAATAAGTCTCTTCTTCCAGATGTCCCTTTAATGTTGGCTTTCCATAATCACTCAAAATCTCGTATTACATGTCAATACTTTCCAGGTCTTTTTTGATGTGTGTTCACAGTCCTTATCAGCCCTGACAGTCTTGACCCTGTACTTAGCCTACAAGGCTCAAACTGCTTCCAGCCAGGGAGCACAGAAAATGTTTGACAAAACATGGTCAAGCAGTTGGTAGTTGGAAAATTGTAAGAACACATAGAAAGGCTTGAGGAACACAATGCTTGGGTTGTACAATAATTCTGATTACTGAAACAGTTAAAACCCTGATATATATACATATATATATATATATATATATATAAAATGGAGCCAGGACTGGAACTTGATGTTAGCATGTGGATTTACTTTGCTCCTGAGTGTTTTCAGAACATCATGTGCCCTTTGTGCTGAGGAGACACTAGGGAGTTTTGCCTCTGGAAGGGATGAACAGGGATAAGAGATGGAAGGAATAGAGCAATCACAACTGGGCTGCCCTCAGCTTTGTTGGATTTGGTGAAAATAGTGGTGGGAACTCAGCTCTCCCATGTCTGCCTCGTGTCAGCCATAATCCTTTTCAGTGAGCTTCAGCAACCATCAGATGATGAGAAATCTCAGCTAGTCTGCCTTCCGCCAGCAGCAAGATGGAGTGGTTCAGATCAGTCTTGGCCATCTCCTAGTACAGGGCTCTGAGCCCAACCACTGGGACATAAGGTACCAAATATCTCCTTCCAAATTGTCCAAACTGTGGACAACATTCCTCCTGTTCTGCTTGTTTAAATGACACTGAACCCAAGGCAGGGGGAATGCAGGGAAGGATAAACATGTGCAGAGTAATCCTTGGCTTGCTTTGCATTTTCCCCACCATTTTTCCTCTGTATGGATATGTATGTGGTTATAGATATACATACAGAGTATCAAACATCCTGCCATCCATGGTGCTTCCTTTGGCTGGCAGAGGGTGAGGGTGCCATTTGTTTTGAATCATGGTGTGGACACATGAGCTCCCCTCCAGTTTGGATAGGACTCTTTGGGCACCTAGCCCAGTCATTTGCAGCTCTGGACCCTGGCATCTAGGCACTGCAGAGCTGCATGTGACGGTGTCCCAGGCCCTATGCCGAAAATCTGTCCTCTTCTGGTTTTGTTAAGTGGAGGTTTATGACTTGGTTAGACTGGTGAGTTAAAGAAGGGAATACCTTGTTATATGTCTCGCTAGCATTTAGGTGTTGCAGAGATGGCAAAGAAGCTCCTT